>NC_049249.1:36707215-38115549 GCF_011100685.1 Canis lupus familiaris | reverse complement strand
ATAAATGAATGAATAAATAAATAAATAAATAAATAATAAAATAAAAATAAATAAAATAAAATAAAATAAAATAAAAAATAAAATAAATAAATAAAAATAAAATAAAAATAAATAAAATAAAAAATAAAATAAAATAAAATAAAAAATAAAATAAAATAAAATAAAGTAATGGCAGCGTGAGCGGCCAGCATGCGTTTGAGTCCACCCCTGGGGGGCTCGCCCTTCCTGGGTGCTGGGAGAGATGTGCAGGAGAGAGAATCAGCCTCCCTCTGAAAACAGGAAGGGGGCCGTGAATGCCGACCGGGTCGGGGTGCAGGGCCTCGCCACGGCCTCCAGGTGGGACCTTGAGCAGCCTAGCCGCAAGGGAGGCGGGAAGACGGATGCTCCGGGGCTGCCTTTGGGACTGTGGTACCCAGACCGCGAGCCACGCCCACAATGCTACCCGCACTCTGATTGGTCCCCTTCATCCAGCACCGCCACGCTGGCGGCGCACCGATTGGTCCCCTCGATTCAGCGCCCCGCCCCCGTGCTACCTGCATCCTGATTGGTTGGAACCAGGGCCCCACTCGTGGGTACCACTCAGGGAGCTGGGTGCCCTTGCTCGTGTAACATAAATATGGCCAGCCCACGAAAGCTACCTTTGGTCCTTTCTCCCCCATCACTGGTTTCATTATTGGATTCTCGTCACAATATTTATTAACATTTTCATTGCAAATCTCGTAAGTTCGCAGTGTTAACAACTAGGTACTTACAGAATGGGAAGAAATACTTCCCTAAGCCTCCATCTAGTTTCGTTTTGTTTTATTTTGTTCTTTTGTCTTCTTTCTTTGGTAGTAAGATTAGGGATAAATCAAAGATGTGAAGAGGTTGTGTGACTCGCAGGGTGCCAGACACCCTTTGGTGAGATTATATGGAGGCTTTTACCCCTCGGTGCAAGGATATTTCCTTGGCACAGCAAATTCCCTCATAGAAGTCAATTCCAGATTAGGAGGAGTTTTAAAAATATTGATGACCACACACCCTGGAGACGAAAGGATCAGATGCAGAAAATCTCTATTGTATTAAAAGTTTAGTAGCATTTTTAGGGTGGAATGACATTGGCTATCTATGACACCTTTACTCTGACATGGCTATATGTATGACTGTGTCTTTTCTTTTTTATAAAGATTTTATTTACTTATTCATGAGAGACACACAGAGAGAGGCAGAGACACAGGCTGAGGGAGAAGCAGGCTCCATGCAGAGAGCCTGATGTGGGACTCGATCCCAGGACCCTGGGATCATGACCCGAGCCGAAGGCAGATACTCCACTACTGAGCCCCCCAGGTGCCCCATCTTTTTGTTTTTAAGTAAAAAACGGGTTTTCAAATTTTCTATGCCCCTTCCCCACGTTTGGATTATTTATCTAATGCAGTTACTGTCTCAGTAATCTACTCAATTCTTGCATTATATGATTCAATGGAGGGGCGATGATATTCGGGGACAGAATTCACAATTGGAAGATGGCACAGTGCAGTCATTTCGTGGGCATGTACTATGAGGTATGACGTCACATCTACAGCATCAGGGAAGGCCTCCATTCTTGGAGTAAAAATCCGCAGCGAGGCAGCCCTGTGGACGGCACCTCGGGTAGGCCTCCCTCCTAGACCTGTGGTGGTGCAGGCCAAGGTGGAAATGAGCTCCTGAACTGAAACACATCTTTTAGTAGGTCATTCTTGAGAAAGACTGTGAGAACAGCACCGCCACCTTTATTTCCTATTTTCCAGCTACCTACACAGGAGCAGGACGGTGATGTCTATAGAGAGGGAGAGGCTCGATCGCCTGTCCTTTTTTTACATTCTTTTTTGAATGAGGTATCACTGTTTGAGTTCTTGACTCAGTAGATGTCCAGAGAACGTGGGGAGTAGAAGGAACTTGCATGGCTAGGCGTAGGCGATGACTGGTTTCTTTAGCACGAAGCTCGCCTTAGCCTTCTTACCCTCCACAGACTTTAAGGCTGGGAGAAGTAGAAAAATCTCACCATTAATATCATTCAGTGGCTCCAAAGTTAGCTTCATGAATGTGTTTCTACCTGGAGGGGGTGTCATTGCCCCTCAACCCCTGCTTGCTTCCATTGCTTTCTTCCTTCCCTCATTCTATTCTTTCCACATCCATCTGTGCCAGACGCCGTGCCAGGTGCTGAGGATAAAAATAAAAGCCAGGCTCTGCCTCACCGGAGGCTCCCCCAGGGCAGACACGCAGACATGTATCTGCACTCAACAGCACTGCAATATCTAGAACTTGTAAGAAGGCTGTTTAGGTGCAAGCGTTATGTGAAAGGATCGACTTTGAGTATGGCTGGGTCTGGGAAGTCTTCACAGAAAAGCAGAAACTGAAGAGGGTTTTGAAGGATGAAGAGGAGTTCGCCGGGCTGACGAGAGGGGCGTTAGCATTCCAAACAGTGGGCCTGGAATAGCTTGCTTCACCGTGGGGCCTCTGTAGCTAGGGAATGCACGGTGGTCGGTAGCAGGAGAGCAGAGAGACACAGGCTTGGAGGGCAAAGCAGAGCTCTGCTGAGCAGGCCCTTCCGTGCCAGGTCAACCTTTTGGAAGGTTTCCTTGAGAGCAGCAATAGGGAGCCACGCACGGCAGGGCAGTCGGTGGGATAGTGCTCTGTTCAGATTTGCATTTTAGAGAGCTTCCCCCTGGCAGTAGTTTGGTTGTCCTTGCTTTATGTCTCGTTGGGTCACTCTCCTGGGATCCCGAATGGTGGAGCCCACGCTGCACACTGTCAGCTCTGCGAGCGGGCAGCTGTGACAACATCTGCACTGAGCATGAGGACGGCATTTGGCGCCGGGGAAGAACTGGGAGCAGGGATTGAAATGAAACCAATAATGGGTTTTTTAAACATTTGTTTTATTCTCGCTCTAAATGCGCGCCCTCTCGTAACCCCATGGATGGAATTCTATTGTGTCCAAGTCCACGGACATCGGGGAGTGGGTTTGGATAAAGAATGTGTCAAGCAGAAGTAGAGGAAACTCTTCAAAGCTGCCCTTTGCAGGCCTGCCAGGCAGGTGGGGTGTCCGTGGGTCTGACTGCTCCGAGGTGTATTTTTGGAGCTGTTCTTGATGGGAGGGGAAAGAGTTTGACTTTTAAGCACAGAGCGCTGCACGCAGGAAGATGCCTCTTGCATTGTGTTTAGAACGTTTTCTTAATCAAAACGCTATGCCAAGAACCCTTTCCGGCGAAGTGGAACTCGGGTGCCAGCACGATCCTGCTTATAAATAGCCCAGACCTACTCGGCGAGGAACAAAAATACCGAGCCCTCACTCCTGCAGCCAGCGGGAGCTTTGAAGGATGCTGTCAACCCATCCAACTTACACCCTTTCCCTGGTCATTGTAGGCAGAAACAATGCCATCTTCCCGAAAGGAAATCGGCAATAAAAACTCCTGCAGGACTTCCTATTCAGAGTTTTTCCCATTTGGACCCGAAAAGGGCGGCCCCCGCCCCTCCCAGCGCCAAGCCCACCACCACCGAGACGCTCCCACCACGTTCACAGGCTTCAGGAGAGTAAGCATCTGGATTTTCCCGAGTGGAGCACGGCGAGTGCTTTTACAGTTCCACAAAGCTCCTTTTTTTTTTTTCCCCCCTTTTCCTCCCCCAAATTGCCTTTCTGTTTCACATATCTTACGAAGCTTCTGACAGAGTGTGTAAGACCTCAGATGATAAAATGGCAAATGTTTTTATAAAGTGCCCTATTGGCTTAAGAAATCTTTTTGTGATTGCATTTTTTAAATTAATAGGTGGATATGTTTTTCTTTCCCTCCTTCTCTCTTTTTAAACAAATGTTATGCTTTATAGCAGCACGATCTTGCTGCTTTACAGTATCGATAAACGCAGGTACACCTGCACTATAAAATCCACTTTACATGAAGCAGGCCATTCCTGTTTTATAGCCCATTTTTCACCCATTGTTCTCAAGTCATGTCATAGGTGTGCTGTAATGGGCTGGGGAGGTGGACGCCTCGAAGATCAGTTTAACAAAATGGTCTAATTTTGCCAACTTTAGTGCCAAAATCTGGATTGAAAAACGCAGGACTAATATCCCAGTAGACGCACAATATGATGTCACTTCCCTGAAAATGGCCAAGATAAACATCTATTTCCAGATCACTTGCACTTACAACATGAATTCTACCTCTTTTTCAATCCCCAAATTACGGTTCCTGTTTTCTAACAATTTTAATGTTAACCTGGTTGACATTTGAACTTTCCTGACTTTTTCTCAGACTCGAAGATTTTATTACACCGCTGGTGGAGGAGGCAAAATTCCATTCCAAATATAATGATACTTTTGGAGTCTGAAAACCTGCGAACTTTTAAAAATGAGGCGAAGCAGATTGAACAGTCCTTCTGACGGAAGCGTAGACGCAGATGTGCAATTGAGAACTCCAGGACTTGGCCCGACAGAGCTTTTTAACGTGATGCTAGTTGATTGGATGCTCCTTTGCCATTGAGGGAAGCTTCATATTTTGTTTTTCTTTCTCTGTAAGTGGGCAAGTAGGGTAAGTCTGTATGAACCCGTGTGATTACTGCAAGAAATTCTTTCCTTGCTAAGCGCCGTGTCTAGAGTGTGTGTATCGCACTGGGCAGGGCTCTCTGGGTTTATAAATATATGTTGCCCACAGACAAAGAAGTTGAACATCTAGCGTATGTCAGGCTCTTTATGTGCGTTCTCTCTAGTTCACTCGAACCTCAGGCAGACTCGATCCTGTGGGTACCCATTTCATAGACCGGCAAACTGAGGTTTATCCACGGTAAATGACACAGCCCTCTGCTGCTGCTGCTGCTAAGTTCCTCCGAGAGCTCATCCTCTGTGCCAGATAGTGAGCTGAACCCTGTGTATGATCTCCTAGCCTGCCTGCGACGTGGGGACTATTACTGCCCCATCGCGCAGATGCGCTAAGCTTGGGAGTCTTTAAGTTACTCGGCTTAAGTTCCTTTACAGCAACGGCTGGCATTAAAGTTCATGGCCAGGCTCCAGAGCCTGCCCTGGGACACCCTCCCTCGTTGCCAGACCTGGGCGTGGCTGTTCTCCCGAGCGCGCTCCGTGGACGGACACGACGCGAAGATGCTCAGGAGCACGTTCACTTGTGGTAAGACGACGTGCGTCCCAGGGTTGGAGCAAGTGGGAACAATACGGACTACTCAGAACTCAGAGAAACAATGAAGTTGGGGGAGGCCTGGAGACGTTGGGGGCTGTGGGTCTTGAGCTGGCCCCCACAGCACAGGTGGGGTTTTCATGGGCAGGAACGGCCAACTTAGGACTTTGTGTGCTCTTCGCAATTTGCGATTCCTCTTTCTGGTCTCACGTGCGCCGTTTCCTTCTTGCCCACTCTGCTCTGGCCGGACTGGCCCTCTCACCTGCACGTCTGCTCTGTCAGTGGCCAGCGGCTTGGTAGGTGTGTCCTGGCCATCTAGAAAGGCGACCGCTCTCTACTACGGCTACTACTACCATACTGACACGTATTCTTGGGCCATACTTTTTAAAAAAAAAAATTTAAAGATTTTATTTATTTATTCATGAGAGAGACACACAGAGAGGCAGAGACACAGGAGGAGGGAGAAGCAGGCTCCATGCGGGGATCCCCACTCAGGACTCGATTCCGGGACTCCAGGATCATGCCCTGGGCTGAAGGCAGACGCTCAACCGCTGAGCCACCCAGATGTCCCATTCTAGGGCCATACTCGATCCTCTCCCTGCTTCTTTCCTTCACTTAATTTCTACCTATTATCTGTCTCTCTCTCTCTCATCTATCTATCTCTCTCTCTCTCTCTCTATCAATCTTCTATTTAAATACATACATGTATGAACACATGTAACATAAAGTACGATATACATATAAAATGCATACAGTATAAATAAAATATTTCTGGTTGACTTTAGCTCACACATCTCCTAAGCAAAAATGCCAGCCCCACAAGTGCAGGTGCCCTACGCTCTTATCTCCCTGGACTTGCACCTTGCATGACAACAGTGTGTGGTCCCGGGGGCAGGGGGTTTCATTAGGTTTCATAGGACTGTGTCCACGTGGCTTACTGGGTAAGAGCTAGACACATTAGCTGTTATATTTCAACAATATATTTACTTTTGTTTTTCATAATGTAGGTCCATGGGTGTTTGTTTTGGGGGATCATAGTATTTTTTTTAAGAATTCCATAATGCTTCACTCTTCCTGTGTTACTGAGACTGTAATTCCCATGCTGGTTTAATTTTTCCTTTATGACAAGTTTGGGAATGGATCCAACGCTTAATCCAACGCTCTATGCTTAGGGTCGAAGGTTGCATATTATACCTTTTACTGATCTTGGGTAAGTGGCTTAGGATCTCATTTGTCCCATCTTTTTGAACAGGGTAACGACATCTTTCTTTTCAGGAGTTGGTGTGAAGAATAGTGACCTGGATGGATGCCCGACATGGTCTTGCGTGCTGTATGGATGCCACCACCCTGTACCTGTCCTGTGAGCCCTGACCCTGGCTTGATATCTGTACCTGCTCTGCAAGCTGGCTCATGGGAAGAGACCAAGTGTGGGAGAAGAATGATATGTGTATGGAAAAGGCGGCCAGAACTTCCACCTGAGAACTGTAGCATGCTCCTTTACCTGGGGAGAAATCACGTGGAGTCCACGCAGCCCCCTGCTCCCCTCAGCTGGATCCGCTCCCCCTCCCCTAGGCTCCATCTGGCCCATTTGGAACGTGAATGCATGGGGTGTACCCTGTTCTTAGGGCTTAGCCTCACTCGAAGACCATGAGCTCCTGGAGAAGAATAACCACGTCCACTATGTCTTTGGTCTTCCCTTTGCGTGTAGGAAATATGAACAAAATTAAACGAATAGCTGTTTACATTTGGGAGACAGGTCAGAGTTGAGGATTACAAGCTCTAGGGCGAAGCTCCTCATCTCCAACCTGTGATCTTAGGAAAGTCGTTTCCCGTCCTTGCCTCTGTGGTTCCTCCCTGAACCGGACATATTGGCGGGGTGACCTTGCAGGTATTTTCTAGTATTTTCTAAGCACGCATGCTACTGACGCCTGTGGGGTAGACGGCAGCCAAACGAGCGATGCAGAAGCACCCGGGGAACACGCTCCCATTTCACAGTGCACTTTAATTAGCTGTGTGTGCATGCGTGTGCCCGTGTGTAAAGAACATGCATGACGACGGTGGCTGTGACAACGCCGTCACAGAGTGGGGAGTCTACCTTTTTCTCTTTTTTTGGCGGGGGGAGTCTACTTTTGAGAAACTTAGGCAGGGTGCTTCCCATCACACTACCTGTCCTACCGCGAATCCTGGCGAGCATCTGCACACCGACAGGGCTTTGCTTGCCCGTCCATCAGTCCACGTCCCCACCTGGCTCCCCTCTCAACTCCCAGCCAGCCCGGCCGTGGAGGGAGGGAGCGCGGGAGGCTGCATCTGAAGCTGTCCGTTACCAGTAGTCTGTTTAGAAGGTGGATTGCTAATTGTTTGATTTTTCTGCCAACAGGATTCCCTGCAAATTAGAATTGTAATCTCTGTGGGTATTTCTTGAATTAAAGGAAAATATATAATAAAATAAATAAATATTAGTTGTTTGGTTGTATAAGCTTTTGAGACCTGCAAGGCTCCTCATCAATTATTAAATATGGCCAAAGATGACATTCCTAACTAGTGTCTGTGCCTTTAAAGCAAAGACACTGGCAGAGACAGCTCGGAGGCAGAGATTTCCGTGTTCTTACGCTTTAACTCCGAAAGTCTTTGCCTAGAAGCTTTGATTTCTCCATTATATAGATTCTTTAAAAATATTTAGCATGTTTGTCAGACATATATATGATTTTAAACACGTAGTTTTATGTGGTTGGCACACAACGCCACATATTTGTGTGTGTACACACACACGGGCACACGCACTTTTTTTTTTTTTTTTAATTTTTAAACTGGAGTTAAGGCATTATTTAGTTTTCACACTTCTGGGGCTAATTCAATCAAGGCTGTTTTTAGGCATCAATACGGACGCGTTAGGGGCAGCAATAGCAACACAGCGGACCGGACCCACTTCATAATTTGGTGACAGGAGGGAAAAAAAAAAAAAGGCAAAATGGCAAAATATTGCTCTGGTCCAAATTCCGAAAGGCCAGGTTCACCGCACAGTTCTGGTTAGGAGATAAAATATGAGAGGGCAGCTTACATATTGCAGTGATTAAATATTTACTGTTCAAAGAAGATTCACAGAACTTTTTAAAATTAATGGCTTCGAGTCTTTGTTTGGATAGTATCACAAGTATTGAACCATTTATTGAACTGTTTGCTGAGCTATTTTACTATCGTTAGTGACATCCTAAATTGCCAGCCTTTCTCTCTCCCTCCCACTCGCTCCGTCTCTCTCTCTCTCTCTCTCCTCTCTCTCTCTCTTTTTCTTTCTCTCTCTCTTTTAAAAGAGAAATAGAGTGGGATTGCTCTCTTTCTGCTCTCAGCAGCTGGTAGATATAAATTATATATTAAACTGTATTTGCAATGGATCACTGCAAGTGACAAGTAGTTTTCCGAAGGCTTTGTCACCGCAATGAAGTGTGTGCCTTTCGTACAGTGGTTAATATGAGTCCTTATTCATATTGTCCAGGTCTTCAAAAACATAATTCAGAAAAATGGGCAGCACTTAATAGAGCTAATCTCTTGTTCTGATTCAGCCTTCAAGATCAGCAGCCTGTAAATAAGTAAAAAAGGGCCTAACCGGATTTAGCGCTGTTAATCTTTCCATAGTGGGGATATCTAGCTCTTTAGACTGCGGTCTTTGTTGACAGAAGTGGCTTCTATTGTGCCAGCTCCAGTGGCTCAGAAGCCGGCTCCTTTTGAAGGGGCTGCTATCGGCCCTCCGCACGCGTGCCACCCTCGCCCTGCACCGGCAAGATAGGCTGGCCACGGCGCTGGAGGGGGGGACGGGTCCGCGCGTCCCCCCGCAGCAGATGCTGGATGCAGCTTCTGTAAGTAGTGCAGAGTGAATGGGAGCGATGACAATGCCTTGTGCTACATGCTCAATGCCGCTTCCTGCTCCTATTCGACTTTGCCTGCTTCACTGATTTTATTATGACAGCCTGAATACTGAGGAGGGAATTAAACTGTTAAGCAGGCATCAGAGGCTGTCTAATGTTTAATGCAAGAGTCGGAGCATGTAAGAACTGATAATGAATACAAACAGGGCGACATCTTATTTGCTGTGTTTTTATTAGGATGACTTGAGAGCTTGACATCCATTGCTATCACTTCTCTCTTCTGTTTTTTCAGTTTTCGGGGGTTAAAATTTCCAGCACTGGTGACAAACGTGCCTAAATGTGATGTGAATTAAAGGCGGCTCTAGGAGATTGTAATACTTGGAAATCATCACCTATAATAATTATGTATAGATAGGAGGTAGTCATGGCTGTTAAAAGGTCACCCAGTGAGATGTAATTGCCTTTTTCATACTCCACTACATTTACTAGGACAGAAGCGCGACCCTGCTGGCAATCGCAGTAAATATGCCATCTTGAGAATGTAATGATACATGCCACCACTCTCAGGCTCTTGCTGACTGCCCAATTCCTGCGACGGGCTGCAGAGAAAATGGGCTGAAAATGTAAAAATAAAGTAAAGACCACATGGTAAGAATGTGAAAATTAAAAATAAAATCTTCAATTAAATATCCAGCCCCCTCCCAGCGTCGTACAAGACGGAGAGCCGCCTTCGTGACACAGTGACTTGGAGGTGACTCCTAAAGGTCTGTACACGTTTCCCTTCCATAAAGGCACCGCCGTGCGGCGAGGCCACCGCGTCCCCAGCAGCCAGCAGGTTCGCTGGGTGCACATAAGAAATCCCAGTGCCCTCGGTGCCTGTTTGGAGAGCGGGACCGAATGCCACGTTGCCCACTTCGGACGCACACGCAGGCGGTCGGGAGACCTTGGGTCCCGATTGCCATAAAGAAGCGGGAAACGCAGCAGGATGGTTGTCGTTCTGGTTGCACGTACAGTGTTATCAGGGCGATCAAAGGCGCGCAGGACATATCCTCGGATAGCGATAGGGAGGCAAAGGGGATGCACTTTCTTAAATGTGGCTTTGTTCCCCGGTTGGGCAGAGGTGCAGGGTGGGGTGGGGTGGGGTGGGTGGGCTGGGTGGGCTGGGGTGGGGTGCGGCCGGCGGGCGCACAGGGGAGCAGAGGCTCCAGCCAGGAGCCACCTCTGCACATCTGCGCCGCGTGGGGAGGCCTGAGGATGCCGAGCCACCGATTGTGAAGACAAGAAAAGTCTGTCATTAAACATTGCCGGGAAATCACAGTTTGCACTGTTAATGTATCAAATTCACGGTCCAAGGAGAAGCAAATTCAAGAGCTCTGTAGAGCGGGATTAGCACAGCGTCCGTGTCGCAGTCGCACCCTGCGCTTTTGTATTATTTGGTAAAGAGATGTCCTCGTGGCGCGTGGCCCCCGCGCCAAGGGTGCCTGCCAGGCGGCTGATAGGTGCCCTCTGCACCGCGAGCGGGATGTTTTCAAACTTACGATGTAATCGTACTGATCGTGGAAACGGGTTTTAAATGCCCGCCTTTCAACGGTGAGCCCAGCTAATAGGGAGCCCAGCAATCCAGTTGCCTAAGTCAACTGCTAAATTTTTAAAAAGTGAAATACAATATGTAGGACTGCCCCCCCCCGCCCGCCACCCCCCACCCCCAGCACCTTAAACATCCCTCTCCTTTAAAAATCTCCCGAGTGCTAGGCTATACTAGTTATTACCAATTGAATTTTCAATAGCCAACTTTCCAAGCCCTAACTTTGACAAATTTTATTTCACATTTGTCAAAGGAAATAAAGCTGACAGCATTACAGGGGCTGTGTACTAGAAGTGGTATCTCAATTCCAAGTCTGCCCAACCTTTCCTTCCCTAGGGGGGCATTAAATCTGGACCCAATTCACAGCTTTGTTTGAACACTATATTTTGCCTTTTCTTTGCACCTTTGATATTTATTTCAGTGTTAAATCTATTCTTCCCTTCATCTATTACCCTGTTTTATTTCTGTTTTTGAGAACCTATATTTTTGCTAATAAATATTCACTACAGCATTTCATCCTGTACTTAATATGCCCAGTGCATGTTTTCTGTGCTAACTTCGCAACAGATTGAGTGGACATTCCACTGTTGCAGCATAGTCATAAAATTCAGGAACTTATAAAACCTACCTTTCCCCTTCCACCATGGCTTTGCTACAGTATATTTTCTGCCCTTCCTCCCCCCCCCCCCATGGCTTTGGCAGCCCTGAGCAGAGCCACAGCTCCCCCCTGTGGCCTCCTGGGGGGATGGCTTCCCCACCGCAGCCTTCCCATTCCGTCCTTGGCTGGTGCAATTCGCTGGGACCGCGTTGCAAACCGGGGTTACAGGCCTGACTTCAGGCGCTGGGAGGTAGGCGAAAGGGAAGGCAATCCCAGGGAAAAAAAAAATGTCCTGTGCCCAGAAGCCCACGTGCACCGATGCTCACGCACACAATTAGCGATTGCACTTGCTTCTTCTTCTCTCTCTCTCTCTCTTTTTTTTTTTTTTTTGTGTGTGTGTGTTTGTATGTCTTCTCGTCTCACGGGCACATGCCAACACCAGCGCCGGCCGTGCCTTGCAGCGGGGTGGGGACGGGAGAGCCCGCGTGGAGCTCGGTGCTGTGCAAACCTACACGCGTGTACGTGTGTTGTGGTGGCGCTCCGACGGCTCCAGGAGAATCCCACATGAGGTTCTTGCCAGATTTGAGGTCACGCATCGCGTAATGGAAACAGCGTTCACTTGGAGTTAGGTGGAATTATAGCCAACTTAAAAAAAAAAAAAGCTTAACATATGACAGCGACTCAGCTGGAACTCTGGAACACATACCGCACGCATCTTTGATCTTGCGCATCACATTAAGTAACAAAGACCAGAGGACTTCAGATATGTACTAGATAGACTGCGTTTGATCACAGTAAAAGGCTTTGCCCCATCCCGGACTATGGATTGCATCATCGATTTTTCTCCCCCCCCCCCCCCCCCCGAAAGAAGGGACCCTTTAAAGTATGTCTGATTCTTTTAATTAGATCATTACTGCTATTGTAATGTTTACTCCACTGTCATCTCTCCTGAATAGTGTGGGGGCTTTTTAACAGTAGTTGTTAACGCTGCCCCCGGTATCATTTGGGAAAAATGCCTTCAGACAGTTAAGTCTGAATAATAAATGTGGCTGCTTGCACGCGCGCACACACACACGCAACACGTGCAGCAACGCACACACGCACGCACCCCCCAAATTGTTTGAAATCACTTTCGAAAAACACCACCGCCCCTCGCTGCTTTAGGAAAAGAGCTACCGGGAGAGCCGGCACATACACTGTATTATGCATGTAAATGCATGCGGTCCACAGAGAAACTTGGGGTAGAGCGTCTGCCTGCGTTTGCAAACATAGGAAAGTTTTTGCTGCACTGATTTGAAAGATTTGAAAGGAAATACTTGAATCTGCTGTTGATCCCCATCTAGCAAGCAGGATCCCTGAGATTTTTTTCTTTTTCTGTGGCCAGGGGCCATGCTTTTCCCTACTCCCTCCTTTCCGGCTCTCCTTGGTCTATTTACCTATGTCTCCC
The DNA here is from genome assembly GCF_011100685.1 of Canis lupus familiaris. Lineage (NCBI taxonomy): Eukaryota > Metazoa > Chordata > Mammalia > Carnivora > Canidae > Canis > Canis lupus. Next base: position 38,102,918 of record NC_049249.1, on the reverse strand, counting down.
TTTTCGTGTTTTTATTGTGCACTCTTCACCTCAGTTTGATGAATCTGGGCCATCCATGGGCTTGGCAGTGGTCAATTGGCTGCCTAGTGATGTAGCTGGAGCGCTTTGTGAATGTGCGGAGAACACATCGGGGAGGCTTCCTACATGCTGGGTCCCCGTGCATTTAAGTGCAACTTAAGACAGTGATTTGTTTGCAAGAGCAGCTGCACGTTAAAAAAAAAAAAAAAAATCGTGGCCACTGATTTCAAATTAATAACTATTAAAGGAAGCACATACATTACAGGACAATTTTCAAAGACAATAATTGGTATAATTGATCTCTTCCAATATCAACGTTTATGACGTGAGTAATGGTGGAAAGCGCGGTTTATTTGTTTCTAATGAAGGACAGCGTCATTTTATTCGGGGAGACCTCAGTACTTCGGCTCAGGCAACTGGACAAGTATGAAAAAGGCTGTTCTTAGTGTGTGTAATGTAACTTCCATGGCACTGCCTCTTAAAGTATGTTAAATAATAAATAACTTATTAAAACATGTTCAATGTAATAATGGCCTTTTTCATGAATTGTTGTAAAAGAGAGATTAGAAGAGTGGGGGAAGCAGCCTTCAGGGGGAAATAACGGGAATTTCCAGCAGTACAGTGCTGTAATGGTTCTATATTTTTTAAACGTGCCTGTACTCCATTCATAGTCATTTAAGTGCTTAAATAAGCACAATAAATGTAAATAATTTACTGCTTTGCAAACAGAAAATTGGGCAGAAAAGTAATTTTGAATAGCGAGTTGGCTTGCAATCTTCGATGATTTGGGACCCTGTAAAATGCAACTGACACGGCTGTTCATTAAGCTCACTGCTCTTGAGCCTTCTTCACATTCATTAGCGATTAATTCCGACAGATATTTAACTTAATAAGGTAAGCAAATAAACAAAAAGTCACTTTCTGTGCCTTAAGATTTTTAGACCTCTAATTGCTTTTGTGCACTAATTATCAAGATTAACATTTTACCCTTTGCTCACTCCGTTTTGCCTTGCAAAAAAAAAAGAAAGAAAGAAAGAAAGAAAGAAAGAAAGAAAAGAAAAGAAAAAAAGAAAAGAAAAGAAAAAAGAAAAAGGAAAAAAACAGAAAGAAAGGAAGAAAAAGGAAAAAAAAAAAAAAAAAGAAATGCCACCAGGCTATTTTGAAAATCTTTTCAGTGGGAAGTGGGAAAGGGTTAAGGATTTTCCTAAGACAAAATGACCACCCACCAAAACGAGAGACTCGGGCTAAGTTGTGCGTGGATTTTTTAAAACATTCGCTGAGCGGAGGAGCCACACACATCTGTGCCGAGAGGATAGAGCTTGAATGGAATTCTAAGCCAGGAAACGAACGCTTCTGTCACACGGATAAATCAGACTTCCAGAAGGAGTGGTGGACGGAGCGTCGGCTTTGCTTGTCGTGTCTCAGGCTACATTTTCGAGGCGGTGTTAATCAAAGATTTGCCGTTCGGCTGTTAGATTTAAAAGTTTATATTAACTTACCATCGTATGTAGTTATCAACACTTTGTAATTAGCGACAAACCACTTTCAGGTCCTTTAATATTTACTGTAATAATATTATTCATAATGGAGTCATTCGGTATTCATGTGGATATAATACGTAATTCCATTGTAATTTAGGATTAATTAATGTCCACTTATTGCAGCATATTATAGTATAGGAAACAATTTCTGATAAGAGACACCAGTGTAATTTAGGGATGGATCTGACTGTAATTTGAATAATGATATGCATTGCTTCGTGTCCCCGTGCTCTGCCCCCACCCCCGCTCCCCCTCACGCGTGTGAGCCTGAGGACTCGCACACGCGTCGTACACATGTGCACACATGCACACGCGTGAGTGTGGAGCCGGGTAGGTATTTGTCAAGTACGTTAGTCTGAAGTGCTCGGCATCCCTTTCGAGCTCTTGCTTTCAGATGTTAAAGTTGGTCCCTCTCAGAGCTTTATGTCACCACGGCAGGAGCCACACGAATGGCCGGTTCGCTATGTCTCCTAAAAGCACATCGTTGTGAGACAGTTGTCCTTTCATGCAGAGGCACCTATTTTTTAAAGTGACAATTACAAAGGGGCCAGGACAAATGAAAGCAAATGTCCATAGATCTATTTACCCATCCATCCATCCATCTCTCTCTCTCTCTCTCTAAATGAACTATCTCATCTTTTTTGTTCCCTGCCCACCTATCTCGGGACAAACCTAGAGCTGACCCCCAGAAGGGCCACCTCGGAAGGTGACGTGGGAAGGTGCTCGGGCTGGAGCGGGTGGCCGGCGCGGTGAGGCGCGGGGCGGCCGTGCCCCTGGGTCGCTCTTCAGCCTCGGGTTGCTAATTGCTACTTGCTGGCCTTGTAAAAAGTCAGGAAGCCCGACCACCACTCTGACTTGAACTTGATACCGTATTTCACTCGTTCTTGTAGCATTAGGGGATTTAAAAACTCCTTTTCCTTGAATTCTTTTCTTTCTTTAATGGGTGACTGGATAAATTCAGTGGTGGATTTCTGTGACACTAAAACAGCAGAGAAGTCTATGATGCACTCTCGCTATGTGGTTTAAAAATCCCTCACCATATGTTTTCTCACTGGAATGCCTCGTCTTGCAAAATTACAGGAACCGAAGCTTAAAAACACAATTAGGTAGTTTAAAATGAAGTATTAAAGAAATACCGCATATATTCAGATGCCTGCAATGTTTTCTTCCTCTCTCTCTCTCTCTCTTTCTCTCTCTCTCTCTTTTTTTTTTTTTGGTTTTGTTTTGTTCTTGGACTATTCAAAAAGCCTCCACTGTATTTGATTTTTATACTAATCATGCCCCATATTTTTTGGATTATGTTATATAGGCTGTGGTTAAATTATAAATGAAAGAGTGAACTACCAGACTTCTTGTCATAACAGCAGCTTTTATGTTGTTACAGAAAATGCAAAAAAAAAAAAAAAAGGCGTTTTGCGTTGAAGGGTCCCCTCGCTTATTCTGTGCTGCTTAATGTATATAGGCAGACAAGCAAAGCAATTTGTAGAAATGTTTTTTGCAGTATTTTGAAAATTACAGCACCCTCTCCATCCTCTGAGGGGAAAATGAAAGGAAACTAAATACACAATGCATAAATGTAGCTCTCCCCTGCTTTGTGCATTCCTGCTTAGGAAACACAGGCGCGTGCACACACACACACACACACACACACGCGTGCACACACACGCACACGGGCACGCGCCCTCGCGCCCGCGCACCCGGAGCCGACTTCAAGTGAACATTTCTTCCCAGGTTGTAAGCCAGGGACATCGTGTCATGTGGTGACCCCCTAAAAACCACCTTCCACAGTGGTTGAAAAAGAAGGAAAGGCAACAAAAAGCCAGCACAACCAGAGGCTGGCGAAAGGCATCGAGTGTCGCCTGGCGATCTCTATACATTTTTGTTTTCCCATTAAACTTCTCTCAAATTCACTATACACGAAAACACAGTAAAATGTTTTATAGACGTCTTGTATCACACTGCTCAAAGCACTTGACTGAAAGGCTGCTTTATGTCCTGAACATAGAGGGCTGGAATTTTAAGATATAATTTATACTCAGCAAATTGATGAAATATTTCGTTTATAGGCTGTGGCATTTTAGGTCCATTCTAACTGCATCACTTAAAAGACTTTGCTATGGTGCAGGCACGGAGAATAATTTTCTGCATTAAGTCCACTGCCATGCTTACCCGTTTTGTTAATTTGTCCCCCAAACTTCTGCCAACTGGAATGGGGGTAAGAGGTCAGGGAAGCCTGCGGAACCGGGATGGATTATCTCTTTGTCTGAAGTCATTTGTTGGGCTCTTTCTAATGGAAGGCGCGATTTCACAGTATCTACTGGAGTTGCTCAGATGCTTCCATAAAGAGCAGATCCTATCCAAAAATCAATAGCATAGCTTATGCCCTTCATTTGTAGATAAGTGTATTCTTGAATGTCTGAAAGAATATTTGATGTGGAACTTAAAACAGTGCTGGAAAAATATCTTTGCCTTAATTGCCTTTCTCTCTGCAGTGATGTGAGCCACTTCGCCAAGCAAGTGGGTATTGGGGGAGCACAAACCACACAAACCAGCGCCTCCTCCGTGCTCTGCGTGGTGGGTTCGGCTCCTTTGCTCCCCTGCAACCAGCCTTAAGGACTCATTCTTTTTTTTTTTTTTTTTTTTTTTTGGCTTCATTGGATGAACTGTCTTCCCGAGATAACAAATCTTCTTTCGCAGCACTTGGCGGAGTTTGGTTAGGGGCTACCTCTGAGCAACATGAACTTGGCCTTGCTGGTGTCTTACACTAATACCTTCACTCCTGTTACGAATCAGGGTGCTTGGGAAACAGCCCGGAGCCATACAGCTGATTATTTCACCAAATTTGCATCTTTTCAACAGTAATGGGGATGGCTTCCACAAATGCTCCCAGGCTCTAAATAGATGTTAAGTGGTTGTTTCTAGTTTCTTCTCTCTCCGCTCCCTGGAGAGCCACTTTCCAACCCACCCACCCCTAGCCTCGTGTGCGAGCCTGCCGGTGGGGCCGAGGCCTGCCCGGGCCTGGCAGCCAGTCCCCGAGGCCGCAGCGGCCTGGCCCCGCTTGTCGTCCCGGCCGGGGTCCTCCTGCGAAGCCCTGGCACCGAGGCTGGCTCCCTCCTGTGGCCCCTTAGACGAGGGCGGGAGGCTGGGCCACTGCACACATCAGGCCTGCGGGGTGTCCCACCGCGGGGGACATCTGCCTCCTGCAGCGGAGGAAGATCTAGGGGGCAGGGAAGTAGGGCTTGAAGAGACACGGGGTGGGCAGAGCCATGTGGGCCAGGGCAGCGCATCTCAGGTGGGCCACAGGTGCCAGCGAGGGTGGGGCAAGAATGAGCAGAGCTCGCTCTCAGGGAGGGGGTGTCCAGGGATCCCCGGGGCAGGGTCTGCTCCTGACCGGTAGCTGGATGTAGGCTGAGCAGAGTGGACTGTCCCAGAGTAATTTTTTTTTTTAATGTGGTTTTGATTAACGATAGGGAAAAGTTTTGTGTTCCAAAAACGGGCCAGATGTTGTTCTAATTGTTTAATGCCCTCTGCCCTCTGGTCATTTCTGTGGACAGCCCACTGGGTCGGCCTGCTGGGGTCGGTGTGTGGCCATGACCTGGTCACAGGGGCACACTGGCAGCTTTGGGTCCCTGGGTGCCCTTGGGATGGGGGTGATCTTTGAGAAGAGGATGTCCTGGGGGGCTTGTTCTACTTTCAGTGGCTGCTTGGGAGACTGGAAAAGCAAAGTGTCCACAAGCAGCCTCTGGTCCTTCCTCGGCCCCCATACCTCTTCTTGTCCCAAGGGGCATGTGGCGCAGAACCAAAGGTGCCCCTAACGCCCTTTCCTTTGGGGCCTGTCCGGTTGGCGAAGCTTCGAGGGATTTGCACTTCTCGGATGCACATTAGCATCTGCTGACTTCCAGGGCGGGCTGACGGTTAGAATCAGCTAGACTTCTCCAGCAGGTGTGTTCCAGAGCCTTGCAAGTGTCTCAGGGATGTGGCCTCACACCTCCTGAGAGCATCTTTCTTAGGAGGCTCACGTTTATGTGCTGTGTGAATTTGTTTGCCCCATTTGTGCCGTGGGAAGTGACGAAAAAAATTCTTTCCAATCCACGTCTGGAAAAGTGTATTTTTTTTAAATTGACACAAACAATAGCACTTGAGTTCCTTTCCTTTAAAATAATGTCCCGGTGTACCAATCCTTCAGCTCCATAATGGATTAAAAGCCACGATATTCTTAATTTTCCTGTAGAGATGATTTATGACAAAATCCATTTTCTCAAAACACAGCTTTTCTATGTTCAATATAGATGCAACTGTTTGTGCTTTAAATTTCAAAAATCTGGTAAATAAGATGGGATTTATTTTCCTTTTCATTGGCCATTGGGGTCCAAACCAAGAAAAGCAGGCAACGAATTCAGAGGAATTTACAAATGGAAAACCTGGATCTGGCTTTTTCAGGTTTCATGTTTATTTTGTAATGACATAACTCAAAGGCTTAATGACATCTTTCATTATGGAAAATCTGAAATGAAGGATTGATCTTTCTTTCTGGAAGGCACATCTTGCCTTGTGTGCTTTATCTCGTCGTTGACAAGGGGAAGAAGGGGAGGAAAGAATATAAAGAGACCCATTTCCTTGTCGAAACAAGCAAGGAGAGCGCCAGGGGACGCGGACCAGCCCTTTATGCTGAGCTGTGCCCACGGTGCAGGGAGCACATGAAGGAGCCCCTGGGAAGCGAGGAGACCTGGATGCCCTTGTAGGTGTCTTTCTGGTCCAGAGTCCCATAAGGACAGCAGGAATTGTGCCATCGGAGAAACAACTGCAAAATAATGACCACAATCACCATAGAATATGTTGGCTTCTTGGATTTTCCTGGTCTTACCATAGGGTTTGTCTTATTGCTTTTCCATGATGAAGTTAATTCATCTTAACTATGATGAAGGGGGATCGCACTTGATCCTCAACTTTCATCCGGAAATTGTGAACCCCATCCCACCACAAAAAACAAACAACAAGAGACCCTGGCAGCCTGGCCCAGCCAGCCGTCCCTGGGGGCTCTTTGCTGTCGTGATTCCCGACCTGTCCGAGGTGGCCTCCACAACCAGCCCCCTTCAATCACCTTGATTAAAATATTATGCACAAAATTTAAGTGTTTCAGGATGGCTCTTTCATTTTATGTGTCAATATATTTCCATACCCCAGCCTAACAGCCATGTCAGCAGAAAGGAACAGTTTAGAGGAAAAAAACCCCAAAAAACAAAAAGCAACTACTCTTCTGTTAATAAGATTATTAGTTACTTTCCTATTTAGAAAGTAGATCTCAAAAAAAAAAAAGAAAGAAAGTAGATCCCACTTAATATATGAATAAAAATTAAGCATATAAGTAAATTTAAAATGTCCTTGGTTTAATTCATTTAAGGGGCAGTCGTATACTTATATACTTATTTATTTGTCATACATGTTTGTCTTTTTTATTTTCTTCCCTCTGCTTCTATGAAACATATATTAATATATCACATATTTACAGTGTAGGCTCGAATCTGTACAATTCTGCTTATTTGTTGGTGCACTTAGATGTAATAGGACAAAATCATCGTTGTACCGGCAAGCTTGCAGTGTTCCGGAAAGATCTGTTAGATTTTTATTTTTTCAGATGTGCCCCCCCCGGTTCTCATGCACGTTGTAGTTCTTGGCTTACACTTTACCACCACCATTCAGCTTCCCTGGGAACCCCATTACTGTGTCCACACGCATGCTCTGACCTGTGCTACTCGGAGATTTTCGAGATGAAGTCATTGCTGGTTTGAGTTACTGGAGAGACGTTAATTCGTCCAGCTGGGCTGGCTCAACAGCCATCCTGGCGCTTGGCCTTGACAGCCACCCTCAGTGAGGAATCAGCCGGAAAGGAAGGGGGTGCACTGAAAGGGATGGGTTGGGGGGGTGCTCCTGCCGGTTGGGGGCGGGGGTGGGGGCGAAGCCAGGACCATAGATCGCAGACACGGGACCACGAGGAAGCAGATAAGCTCACCAGTCCCACAAGACTTTTATGAAAAACACCTTGCTTTCAAACCAGAATTTTAATGAAAAATCCTGGGATGAGATGGGTGGCTCCATTACCAAGTGGACAATGAAGTGTGTATGAATATGTTTCTGTGGCAGGATCGACTAGAAGTACATATTAACGCATCAATGTCATAAAAACACAGTGTGTGGCGAGGGCCTGGTGTTCTCTGTGCCGAGAGTGGCCTGTGTGTGTGCTGCCACCCTGTCCCCGGGTGGGGGGACCTCCACGCACGTGCCCGAGGTTTCTGTGCAGGAATCCCCGGGGGCCCTCACCCCCAGCAGCACCTGGAGGAGTCGGGGTTGGGGGGAGGAGAGGCAGAGAATGACCCCTCCCCTCCCCCAGGTCACGACATGTCCCTGACCTCTCCACCCACACATTTACCACATAACATCCAGATGTCCAAAAACATTTTTTTTTGAGAACTCTGTGAAATTTGATAGAATGTGAAATGTCATAGTATATGAACTCGGTGACTTGAATTGTAAAACAGCCCAAAGTTCTCTATGTCAAAATGTAGCCGTCGCCCCTGGAGTTTAACCCTGACGATGAGCAGCACGGAGGGGTCTCGCGGGGGGGCCTGCTACTCCCTTGCCTGGGCCCCCCTCTCTTTTTCTGCCAAGCACTTTCCCCTTCAACGAGGTGTCTCTTCTCCCAAAAGCTTCCCCAGAGGCATTTACTGGTTTTTGTTTTGTTTTTTTGTTTTTTTGTTTTTTTGTTTTTTTTTTGACAATTGAGGATTCTGGTGACTTTCCTATGGACACAGAATTTATAAATGGCAGGAGCACTTCTCAAGCTCATGCCTTCTGCCTCTAAGATACCAGCAGGAACCATCCTGCGCCCACACACCTGTCCAGTCTCCCCACTCCCCATCTTGCAGAGCAGAGGGGCACCTGGGGGGAAGCTGGCCCATCCCTGGCCTGTGTCCCCAAGAGGCTGAGAGCTCTTGGCGGCCACGCACTGGCCCCTTCCCCTGGGCTTGTCCCATGCCAGTAGTAGAATGAGTTTGTGCCGAAGAACTGCAGATATCCATGCTGTGGAAAGTTCATAAATCCAGAGCATCAAAAGACCTCTGATTTATATCCTGTTAATAAAAGAAAACAAAGTGTTTGTTGCCAGTTTAACATTAATGCCGATGGGGCTTTACATTGGAAAATTTCCTCTTTAAAAACAATTGCATGATAAGAATAGGACATGCCCATCGTGGAATTTTTAGAAATATAAGAGATTATTTTAAAAATTATAACTGGCCATAAACTCATTTCCTTTAGTTAATATTTTGGTAACTTACCCTACTTTTATCTATATTTTTAATGCATTGATATCGTTCTGTGCCTACAATTTTATATGCCATCCTTTTCACTTCCTGTTCTGTCATAAACCATCCCCCATTTTGCATCAAAAAAATCTATGTGAACATTCTTTATAATGACGAATGTTCTTGCAAATGGATTTAACATAATTAACTGAACTGATTCTTTACTATTTGATATTTGGTTCTTTTTCTTTGCCATTAGACACGACTCTGCGTCGAGCATCTTTGTGTCTAAATCTTGTCCCACATATATGATTGTTTCTTTGGGGGTAGGTTTCGAAACATAGAGTTTCTGAATGAGAATATTTGGTAGCATTGCTTCCAGAAGAATTTGCCTTGATTAACTCTCACCAACAGTCTGGGAGACGGTGAGGCTCACGTTCACTGTGGAACATTTCCTTTTATTTTTTTCTTTCTTACCCATCAAAAACAATAGGTATTTGCAAATAATATTCATTGCTTAATTTGAAATCCTGGTAATTGTGGCATGAGACATGTTTTCCCCCCTACGAATGTGAATCTCTTGTTTTACTTCTTCTGTGGATCGTCTGCATTGTCTTTAGAGAAATGAATCTGCGAGAAATCCCAGGGATTCATACATAGCTGACGTTTCATAATGTACTACCTGAGAAATTATTCTGATGGCCCACCGGTGTTGTTAGATAGTCGCAAAAGTTTCCACCTGAAAAATCCGCGGAAGTAAAGAATCAAGCAAAGATTTTTCCCTTTTCTTGCTCTGTGTTTCTACTACGTCGTGTGCATGCCTCCTGCTTTTGAGAAAAGCGTTACGAATGCACCATCGCCTTTATACTCCTAAAGGCAGAATAAGAAGGAACATCGCCTGGTTTTACCAAACAAATATTCTCATTCGTCCATGGTGCGATAACCTCATTATTTTCATTTCATTAACCACGTCACTGCCCAACCCCACCGAGACCGTAACCTTACCTTCAGGTGACAATTTTTAACAATGAAAACCATGTGCTCCATCGCTTAGAAAGGGAGTGACACAGGAATGAGGTTTTCATATTTAAGATGTGAAGATTCTTACTCAGCTTCTGAGTTTGCTGAAGAGTAAAGGTGAAATCGGTTCGTGCAGTGTTGCTGCTTAGAGGCTCACGTCTCTACGATGGGGCTGGTGGCGCTTGCTGGGTTCCTACACACTCTTAGAGCCGTGACAGGTTCTGAAGATCTCATCCTGACATTCAGGATATTGGGTTTTCGCATCCTCGTTGATGGTACAAACTGTATTTTCCAGGTAGAACTAAATATTTTGAAACCAAGTTCCACCTCAACTCTCTGCCCAGACTCTAATATTTTCAGCGGTAAACATTGATTTCAAAGAGTATATTAGTGAGAAATACCTGAGTTACCATCCGTCATCCAGATTCATTATTTTTCAAGAACCAAGATATCCAAATAAGAAATTAAGGTGTAATTATGTTTGAATTGAGAACACAAATGACCTTTTTCTCTGTAGCTGTCTCAGAGTTATGGGAGACATCCCAGATGACCTTGGCGTTGTTTAGTTGCAAATGGAAAACCGAATAAAAGCAGGCATTTAAAGGGTTAGACCTCAAGGTTATATTGTGTTTCAAGACTCATTTTCATTTTGACTCACTTTGTTGATATCCTATATCCTTTCGAGTCTGAGAGATTAAGAAAAATTGAAGAGTCAGGAAAGCAGGTGATAAATGCCAATTAACTTAGCGCATCTATATTGCAAACATCTGAAGTTTCTCAAACATAGTGACCCACGTGGGTAATAAGTCTTAGGGGGCCTCAGAAGATCCAAATCTGCTTCTATAAGGAAAAGACTTCTGTTTTTCATATCATCCCATCCTAAGCAACGTGCAATTATTGTCATTTTAATTTGGGGTTTTGGACATGAGTCTGTGAAGTGTTTCATATAGATGAAGTTTGCAGCTGAATAATAAATAAATGAGTTGCCAATAACTTCGAAATGGTGTGACGGTACCTCCTTTTTATTGTCAATCATTTTTAGCACAAACTTCTGTGGTTGGAGTGTCATAATGAGTACATGCCGACTGTGGAGAGAGCTTGAAGTTCTTGGAGTGGAATCTTAAATGAGAGAATGCCCATTTCAGATGTTGTGTGGAAGGGTTCCGGGCTTAGGAAACTTAGAATTGTCACATGGTCCGTGTGTGCACACACACCCCACCCCCCTCAGCACACGTACACCGGGACCAAAGGCACCAAGAAAAACAAAGCATAGTATTGAATCCCCGGACGACCAATATAGCAAATGTGCACTTTAAATATTCTTAGTTTATACACATTTATATGTAACATTTAAAAAAAAAAAACTATTTCCACCTTTGCTCCATGGTCTTTAGTCAAATTTTGAAACTGATCGATCATGGGGTTGATGTAAAGTCTTTAGAATCGAATTTTAATATGTTTTTTTATGTTTAAACAAATAAGGGCCCTTCAACTCCCCACCCACCCTCCGGCCCCGAAAGTTTTTTCTTGTGGATTTTTAAAAAGTGTGTTCTCCATTATTCCTTCAGCACTCTCTCTCTTTCCTATTATGAGTCCCTGGTTTTTTCCTAATTATAGGGCTGCAAATTATTTACTCTGGTTTTAAATTAAGAAGCAAACAAGTAATCTGGCGTAAAAAGCACAGGTCCAACTTCAGGGGGAAAAAATGAGTATGTGTTTAATTTCTCTTTAGGAGCACAGCTGTATAGCCCCGTATAATGGAAGGGTTGAGACGGAATGCCCCCTCCACCTTGCCTCGGTGTAATGCAATTTAGCTTCATTAAATTACTGGAGGGCCAGTTACTTAAGCAGAATATTGATTTTCAGTCTGGCCCGTGTTTAACATAATTCTGCGTAGGCAACAGCTAATTCTGCATTTGAATCTAACACCCTAATGGAATTACAAGATGCTGCTTGACCACAGGCGAGCATCCAGCCATCCCACGCCACACCTCGGGGCAGCCTCTCCAACACCCAGGGGCTGAGAGGTGGGGTCTCTTGTGCTTCCGGGGTCCCTCATGCAGCTCTGCCTTTTTACCAAGGAGGAGCTTGGGGGGCACTGGGAGTCCCTTCAGTGGCATCGTGTGTTTGTTACACAGCTTGTACTTGGCCTAAATACATATTATGGATAAGACTCTTAGACCGGGTTCGCCTTCTGTCTGTTTCTGATAAATAAAAATGAGGCTTGTCTTTAAATTCAGTCTTAAGCTTACTTCAAATAGGCCTAAGACGTTCCTAGCCTGAGTGAAAAATTTTAGGTTGACAAACATTACTGAGCTGCATACATCATGTGTTGGTGACGATGAACCTCTGAAAATTGTCATAAAAACGCCATTCAGATACTAGATACACTAGATAGTCATTTTATCTAGTGCTATTTTCAGTGGATCACAGTTTCAAAAAAAGAGATTTCCTACCCCCCTCGTCCCCACTGAAGTATAGAAGCAAAAAGACGTCACCCTCTCGACCTGGGAGGAGCTTGCTGGAAGAGCCTCATCTGAACCTGGGATGGTGCTGATGAGCTGGAGGAAGCGACCAGGCCGCAGGGAGAGGAGGGGAGGGCTGTCGGGGTGATGCCTGTGAGACGAGCAACTGAGACAGAGGCTCTCATTTCAAGGAAGGGACAGTCCCTGGGTCGGGGCTGTGCCAGGACTTGCCATATCAGCCTTACGGGCTTGTTTTGTCCAAGAAGACTGGCATCCCTACATCTGGTGGGAGCCCCTCACCCCACATTCTATTGACCATGGAAGGGCTGGTGGCGGGACGAGTCTGGCTGGGGCAGGGAGCTGAGACAGCCTTCGGATGACAGAGTGTGGGACCAGCGTCCATCTGCATGTGACCAGAGGTCACTGGAAGGCCCTTCCCCAGGTTTTGGCAACTTGACCAGACACAGTTTTTCTGGGACCATCTGTGGCTCTCCTCATGCTCTGTCTTAGCATGAGAATATGCTGAATGACAAGTCACAGACTGAAAATCTTAGGTAGCCACCTAGCTCTTTACCACAAATAATGGTGAAACTTGTGTGCTCACTGGTCACGGCCCGGCAGGCAGCCCGAGAGTGGACACTTGGCAGCTTTTTCAGCTCCCAGTGATTCTGGATGGGCTTTAATGGCCCGAACATGCCTTCCCTCTCACAGGCTGGCCTGTGGGTTACCCCTCACTCCAGCCCCCACCCAGGGATACAGGTCCTGACTCGCCAGTCTGGGTCCCCGGCCCTTCTGGTCAGTGTTCTGTGTGAGGTTGGACAAAGGCGACAGCTAGGCAGGTCCCACCCATTTCTTTGGGACCTCACTTGAGGGTCATGCCGCCTGCAGCAATGGGGCCCATCTGAGCGTGGACCCAAGTGGAGGGCAGCCGATTCTAAGAGGTGGACAGAGAAGGAGTGGGCATTCGTTCCCCCAGATTTCTCAGGTCCGGGCCCCAATAAGTCTCCATCTGTGCTGAGGTCACGGTTGAGGGTCTATGCTTGACATTCACTAGGTCTCGACAGAAACACCTCCCACCTGCCTCTCAAGAAGAACGACATTTTCCACGTGAGACCTTACTGCTTCTCCCTTGATCTGTGTCAAGGCAGGCATCCTGCTGCCAGGCTGAATCTAAAAAAAAAAAATAAAAATAAGGAGAAGAAAAAAAAAATCCATAACAACACAAAGACTCAAACACACCACTAAACCAAGTACTCTGGGCAACAATTAACAAATGTCTCTGTATTTGTGCCCATGGAAAACGTCCTCTCTCTATTTAATTACATTTGTATAGAGCCAGTTGATTAATTTTATGTTCTCATTTTATCCTTAAAACAACTTTCCTTGTGTGGTCAATTTCTACTTTCGGTGTAGAGAGGATAGGGTTGTAGACTGAGGAGGAGCGAGCGGGTGGGTGAGAGCAGGCCTGGGGTCTGGAGCAGTTTTCTGCCGGCAAGTTCCATTCTTCAACTGCCTCGAGCTCTCTCTTTTGGGCAAAATACCGTGTGTTCCTCTTCTGGACATTTTCCCCTGTGATGGAGACCCAGCATGCAGTTGACCTCTCCTCTCCAGAACATTCTCCTTCAGGACCCCAAGTTCATTGGCTTATGATTAAGGCTCCTCCTAGCTGGTTTGGGCTGCAGTAACCAAACACCACAGACCAGGTGGCTTATAAATAACAGGCATTTATTGCCCCTGGTTCTGGAGGCTGGACATCCAAGTTCAGGGTGCCCATGTGGACGGGTTCTGGCGAGGACCCTCTTCCAGGGGCCCGGCTGGTGCTCACGGGGTGGAAGGAGCGAGGGGGCCCTGTGACATCTCTTTCTTTAAGAGCATTAATCCCACTTGTGAGGATGCCACCCTCAGGACCTAAGCACCTCCCAAATACCATCATCGCTGGTGGTTATGGTTTCAATATATGATTTTTTTGGTGGAGGAGAGAAACATTCAGACCACAGCAACATAATGATATATAATGAAATTATAATTAATGTAGGTGTCTTTTTCCCGGCTATGACTACTCCGTGTTCTTTAGAAAGTGTGTTTCCATAGGTGCAGGCTGGAGAGCCAGGGGCGGGTGAGCGAGGGGAGACAGCCCCCACCCCTCCTCATGGGGCAGAGAGAGAAGGCAGGTATGGGAAGAGGGATTGCACCAACAGGAGGTGGGTTTAGGGTGAGAGGGGCATGAGGAGCCTGGACAAGCGTGACCCCTGGGAGGCTACTATCCTGGGGAGACTGGCCAGTGAGCCTCCTGGGGAGGTGAGTGTGTGTGGAGGCGGTTGGTCTGCGATGGGAGGGATTGGGATCTGTAGACTCGCTCCCCAAAAAGAAGCTTTGAAAGGTGGTCAGACAGAGTAAGGTCAACCATAAAACCAGTCAGGTATCTACCATACACACATATAAATACACACCTATTCACAGCAATATGTGTTTATATCATAATACACACTGACTGTCACACTAATCCTAATGATAATAAAACTAATTCCTCACTGAGGCTGTCCTTGTTCCTCGGTGCTCTGGATCAGGGGTGGGGACCACTTACTGAATTACCGCAGGTTTGTGACAGGCCGTGGAGGGACAGTCGTGTGACCAGACAGATCCCTTCTCAAAGGGGCTGTGCACGTGGTACCGACCCAGCCTTTGGTGGGAGGATCCTGGGCACTGACATGGGTCGGATGCAGTTGGGAGCTGTTGTTTTCTGGGGGCTTCTCTGGCTCCTAAATTGGAAGACTCAGGCCTCCCAGTCGGCTCCGCCTGGCCTGCCCACCACCCTTCAAGGAGCTGAGTCCACACTCGGCCTGGAGGGTGGGCCCACCTCCAGGGTCGAGGTCTGCTCTGGTCCTCGGTGGGCCAGACCCTGCTGCCCCCGAGCTTCCCCGACAGTGCCTGGATGCCTGGCACCTGGCCCCGGGGAGCAGCGGGCTGAGAGGTGAGCTGGAGGACCAGCGGTCATTTCAGTGCTTGGGGTTGGCCCTCTGGGTGGGGCTCAGCTGGAATGTTCGCCTCTGCTCCACATGGTATGAGCTGGACTCATTTATGTGTTCATAGCCCCTGAGCGGGGCGGCCGGGGCTGGCTGATTTGGAACAGCCTCCTGTGGCTGAACCCTGGGACGGCTGGACCTCTGTCCCTCCACGTGGATTCACATCCAGCTCCTCATGGGGAGCAATCAGCAGCCAAAGTCCAAGCCTTCCCAGATTTGCAGGAGTCAGGAGTACACTTGGCAGCCCTATTAACCTATCACTTTGGGCAAATGTCTCACATCCAAGGTGTTGGACAGGAGACCAAGTCAGGGGTTTCCTGAAACCTGGCAGAGAGAGACTGGACAGCAGGGGCAGAGGAGTAGGGAGAGGTTGCCCCTGGGGTGGAGGTACTCGTGACCCCACAGAGCCCTCCTTCCAGGCTCTGAGGAGCCAAGCTGTGCCTCCCAGACCCAAGGAGAATCATGAATTTGAATAAAGGACCCAAAGGCGTCGTATTGCTGTTCCATCTTCCTCTTCTGTGAACCCTCCCATCTTCCAACTATAAAAGAGCTTTTTAGAAGAGGACTCTTCTTATGAAGGAAAAAGGTAAGCAAAATCCCTTTTTACCACAGTGGCTCTAGCCTTACAAGGAGATCGGCCACCTCATTGCTACCTATTTCAGTCATAAATATTTAATCAGTGTGTAGGTCCCATATACATTCTATGCTGTGTGTTCTTGGGCCCTTTCAACTTATTTTTTGTTAAACTGACAAAGAACATCGTACATTGGATATGTCATTGTGTGTGTTCGGAGTGAAGAAAAGATTTGTTTTCAGACGACTGTACGTAGAAGGAGAGTTAAAAAAAAAAATTCCCCTGTGGTAGATTAGCTGAAGAAAGCTTTAACTAATGTTTGGAAAACATCCTAAAAAATTCACACTAGGAACCTGTAAAAATATTTATCCTAAATGTCAGTAAATTAAGTGTCATTGAATAGTAGATGTACAAGGGGTATAGGTTGTCACTCTGACACTAAATATCAAAATACCAGCCTTTTCCATCGTTCCATCAAACCCATTTTAAATAAAGGAAAGTACAAAGGTTAATGTGCCTCATTTTTATTGGTTTCTAAAATAAGATTTCCAAACTGTCCGTGGGGGTGTGTTCCAGTGTCCCAACGGGTGGGTCACATGACTCCTGATGTAGCATCACTGTGTGAAGAGCACCTGGGAGCTGTCCCAACTTGGAAATGGCCTGGACCCTGTTTATTTGGGGCCCTGTGGTAAGTTAGGGATTTCATTTCAAAGGAATTGCTATAGTGAGGACCATGTTCTCTCCTGGCCCTGCTTGGCTGAGAGTTGATATCAACAGTTGATTGATGGGAACTTAAGGATGAAGGAAAGCCCGAGCAGGTGTCCAGAAAGGGACATGCAAATTTGGCTTCAAACTATACAGCAGAAACTTTGTGAAATCCATTCCTGCATCTGTGTCCAGACAGGCCTTCCTTTCCAGGTATAAGAAGTCCTTGTTCTACAAGCTGTTAACATTTAGGGTCTTCTTGGGTCAAATGGAAGCATTTTCCATGGCCTGCGCTATGGGTCTATGTGAGGCTATTGGCCAAACACCAAAAATCTGTTTCTTCTTCCTGGACACACACTTTATTTAGCGCCCCACCCCCTACAGGTAGAGGCAACTGAGTCCTACCTGGTGGACTTTGAGTTGAGCGATATGTACCATTTCCACACCAAAGCCACTCTTGTCGTCCATTACAGGGACACAAGATGGAAGAGCCTGGATCCTTCAATCACCACATGGAGGACAGCTGCCAGCTGGGAGGAATGTCTGCTCCTCAATGGAGTGTGGATGGGGCATAGTGTGGATTGTGCTTGAGCTACAATACATTCTGGCTTTCTTTGTTACCACAACCTAGCCTGCCCTCCCCTAAATTGGCCAAACTGGCCATGATCATGCTATAGGTCAGTGGGAATCACCTGGGGTGATGGTGAGATTGCCAGGTCCTCCTCCCAGGGTCTGACTCACTTGGTCTGTGGATGGAGGTGGATTTATTTATTTATTTATTTATTTATTTATTTATTTATTTATTTTATAACAATTTAGTTGATTCTAGTTCAGGAGTACTGCTATCCGTCATCTTTTTCTTTAAAAGGAAGTGAAGACCGAATAGATTATGTTGGAATGAGACCATATACAGCCAGTAATTCAAAGTTCAGGTTTGGATACATCATTAAAATGGGACCTTTAAAACTGGAATTTATTTGCTTTTATACATTTTATACATTGCAATGCTCCTTTTCTTTGTAGAGAACATTTCTAAAGTTTTTTTCTGGAAATAGTATTACTAATGTAACGGGAACTAACAAAACAAAACAGTCCAGAGAGGTTCAGAATGAACGGAAATTACCTCTGCTACATTCCCTCTCATCCCCAGTGCAGTCTTCCACGGGCAATCACTCTCAGCTTTTTGTTAATGTTATGTTTGCTTCATAGCTACCGACTGCATGTACTTAGTTTGTTTCCGGATCTAGCAACTTTCAATGCTGCTTATAAAATAATTGTTATGAAAGACGACTATTTGGCTAAATTTTCTCCCACCCCTCTTCTGTTTCCAAACTAGTTAATTCACTGTTTTAAGCTTTTCAACTGATGTATTTTTGAAAAACTAAACAGCTAATCAGCTTTCTTCTTTTTCCAATGAAAACATTTCTGGAGAACCCACTTGCCCTTCCCTCCACCACCCACCTGTTCCTGCACCTCTCTGTCCTCCCACTTCTCAATCCTGACAGCTGTCCTTCCTTTTATGTTATCAAGGTTATAGCTTTTACATTCTGATATGGATTCAGTTAGTCTTCAGTGAATTTTGTCTAAAAGTGGATTCCAAGATTTCAAAACCAATGAATACCATTTACATTGCTATGATTCTGGAAATAATGTTCACTGCAGAAATAAGTGCTCCGATAAAATTACATCTGCTTTCCTGAATGTCCAATTGGCCCTGAGTAGCTATGTAAAATAAAATGTTCCTGCCACTAAATTAAAATTGATTCTCCCCTTTTACCTTTGATAAATTCTCAACTTCCATCCAAGCTCTCTATTACATCATCTTACTCATAATTTGTGTGTGTTTCACAGAGACTTCCTCCCAAAGTTTTCTGTTCTTCGGCTCTAAACTATACTCTTCAATATCTAAATACATTGTGAAGCTGTCATTTTTGAATTTTACTTTATGCTCTTCTGGGTCAAACTGTTGCTTTCTAGCCTCTCTACTTGGTTTATTTCTCTGTTACATCCTTAAATAACTCCTCAGAAATTTGCTTGGGAACTAAGCCTTTCATATTCTTACCTGTCTCTTATTCTGCCTTCATATTTGAGTGATAGTTTGACTGGGTATAGAATTGAATTGAAGGTTGAAAGTAGAACTTCAGAACTTGGAAGTCATTCTTCCATTAATTTCTAGCAAGCAATGTTGCTGTCGAGAAGTGTGGTATAAATAAGGTTCCTTGTCCTTTCTCAGCAACCTGTGTTGTTTTTTTCTCTGAGAGCCATTGATATCTTTAAAAAAGAAAGTGTCTAATTTCATGATGATGGTTTCTGTAAGTTATAAAAATGATTGTGCTTGACACACTTTTAATATTATGATGTGATTTCTTCAGTTTTGGAGAGCTGTCTTTCGTTATTGTTCCTTTCCTTTGTTTTCTATGTTCTTTCTTCTTGCAACTGTTATTAGTTGGAAATTAATTTTATATTATTCCTCTCTTTTGACTTATCATATTCTCTGTCAAATTTTTCTTTTTCTTGGCAAAAGATTCTCAATTTTACATTCCAGTCTGTTGCTTTAAAAATTAGTAAGTATATTATTTTTATTAACTTCCCAGAAATCCTTCTTGTCCTGTTTTCATTCTACCCTGTCCTTGCCTTGTGAATACAAGACCTTCTATCCCTCAGAGAATATTGATTAATATCTACATCTAATTTCTCTTATTTTACTGAAAATATGTATGTTTCTCTACAATCATGGTTTCTGTTTATCTTTTTTTTTTTCTTAATTCTTGTATTGCATTACAAGATTTCCTCTGGCGATTGTCTTTATTATATTGAATTGCAGAATTATCCATCTAGAAATTCTGGGTTGGCCCAGCATATTTTAGAGCAGGATGTAGCAAAGTTGACCAGGAGCTCATTGTTTGTTGACAGGCAAGCTCATTTTATATTAATTTGGTGAGAGGTCAGATATTGACAGGAAGAACACATGCCAGAATTGTAAGGGCTTATTTGGGGCCACTGATATCTGCACAATTGCCTAATTCTCTCCAGAATGTTCATTTCATTCTTTAGAGACACATCCTCAGGTGTTGGTAGATAGATGCCCGGCTGCTGGTTCTTCCACTCTTGGGGTAGGTGTTTGTCTGAAAATTAATCCTTTTGTTTTTCAGTCCCCAGGCCCCTCCATGCCTTTTACCATCCACGTTGTCTCAGTGCTTTGCTGGTACATCGAATCCTTTTGCAGCTGATTTACTCTTTGTGCATTTTCTGAGCTTTGGCTTTTCTTCTGCTTTCCCAGTCACCACGTGATCTGCTTTTTGTCTTTCAGAAATTTCTTGAAATTTCTTATTTTCTGATGGCCTCCCTAAATGGCCTTTCATTTTTGGACATTAATAAACATTTTTAGTACCCTCTTAGGTAGGAAGAAAAATGCACATGCTGCCATTTTGAATTGAAAGCTCCCAGTTTTTCCTCTTTATTTTCTTTTTGTTTATGCAACATTTTCAGTGTTGTTGATTTCCAATTATTAATGAAAGCAAATCTAGACACACCATTATAAAACTGTGTGTTTATTGGGGAAGAATCTAGCTGGCAAGCTAAATTGGAGACCTAACACAATAAATCTCCCAAATGATAAATGTTAGTGTCGGATTTGAGCAAGAGTTTGAGCTGGGAACCTGTAGGTCAGTGCTTATGTGCAGAACACCGGTAGGGGGCAGAGGACGGATCCTGCTCTTTGTGGCTTATAGTCATCTCAATCTGAGAATTAGTACTTTTCTGGGAGATACATGGGTTCAGTATGTAGTGTCACATTGTGATTTAGATTATGACAAAGAATACAATTTCTGATGAATTTGTGTCTGAGGCCTTCAGGCCTAGCCCGTTCCCTGCCTGATACTTGTCATGTAGGGTATGGGGAAAAAGATGTCCTCATCTTTCACTAAGAAGGTTTGAGCTAGTCCAGGTAACAAACCTCTGTCATTTGTCCTGTGTCCTGAATCTGCTGTCCCTGACTGAAGCCTCATGCTCTTCTTATTTCTCATCCCTTCACATTCTAAAGTCATTATATCTGGTGTCTATAATCCTGGGAAGCCACCAACTGTGAATTGACCCAGTTGAACAGCCCAGAGAGAGGGTGGGAGTCTCTTAAGAATTTTCAAGTTTTCACTTAAGATTGGAAACTTTTGTTTCCTCCTGTTTTGATCATACACAAGGTAAACAGAGATGTATCTACACCCAATGGGAAGGAAGATGGTCCCTGCTTTTGACGAGCTGATTGTGTCAGGAGGCCTGATGCTCACCATTTCATGTTGGGTCATGTCAGCCCTTCAGCTGTCAGCTTCACACCTCCCTTCCTACATCTCCTCTGAGATCAAACCTTGTTGTGTGAATCACCATGGAGGTTTAGTTGATTAGTAGAAATGCAATATGCAGAACGGGTTTGTCATTGGGAGTCAATGAATGGCTTCAGGTGCCTCTCTGCATTCTGTCATATATGCTATGTCAGGTGATTGATAACTGGGCACATTGTCAAGATGCTGAGTATAATTTATTTCTTGCCATGATGGCAACACTGGGTGAAGAGTCTTTTTTTTTTTGTAAGAGTCTTTTGTCATTTGAGGGATATGGCTTTGTTTTTTTGTTTGTTTGTTTGTTTGTTTTTGGAATCTTATTGGGATAATAGTTTTATTTGTAAGATAATGAAAATCTCAGAGATAGGCACATCCTTAACTGTGAGGGTTGGATGGGAGGGTGTAGGATATCCACTCAGTGGATAAATATTTGATAACGGGTTAAAATTCTTTCAAAAGTTGCACATCCTTGTCATCTTTGAATTACATAATGAAAACAAATATGTACAAAATTTCATGCCTTACATTATTTGATAACTCAATTTGCTGGTTCAGCAAGAAAAAAATATAGAGACTTTATGCTAGTGGAATTAATTATGCCTAAGACAATCAATACTAGCCATGAGGAATGATTAGGCCTAGACTCACACTAAAAGACTCCCACTCTTTGAGTTACCTAGGAAAAATAGTGCGAAATTTGTTTTTAACACTGATAGTGTGTTTGTGTCTCAAAATACCATAGAATAATGAGTCCAAAAAAAAAAAAAAAAAGAATAATGAGTCCACAAGTCCCTAAAGATTTTAAAATAAAAATAAATACATCCAAAGAAATATAAATGAAAATATCTGGAAATAAGTTGAAATCAGATCAGATGCCAAGCAAATGGAATCCTAAGGACTGTTAGTTTTGGAAAATATGTTTATGGCAATAATTTCATGTTTCTAATGTAACTATTAACCAAGTCAGCTGTGTGGAGCTGCGAGCCATTCCTAGAAGCGACTGGAGAATCTGGACAAAATTAAACCAAAGGCAGAGGACATTGGAAAGACAATGTCTCTACAGGTGGTGGAATGGAGGACAGGAGTGGCTGGGAATTGTGGTCACACATGCCTTGTGGAGTCGAGTTGGTATGGCAGCTTGGGTTGGGATCAGGCCATCTGCCTCATCATTTCTCTTCGGCATGAAATTCAGACAAAATGAGATAAGGCCCATAAGGAGGTAGGAGGCAGAGGTCTAAGGAAATGTGCTGGGAAATCAGATGTGGATAGCATCTGACGATGTGGACAGCACAACGTCTTTGTGGATCACAAAACTCACCCTAGGACCTTATGAGACTGGCCTTCACTCCTCTGTGATGTTAGGTTGAAAGGGAAATTAGCTACTCAAGAATGTGGCCCCTTTTGAGGGTCCTAATGGAGGGGCTGGACTTGAACATTGACCTCTAGTAGGGGAAAGTGGCTTTTGAACAAGAAATCTAACATCCCCTCGTTGGTCCCCTCTGTCACCTTTGTCCCTGACTCCAGTTACCACTGGAGTGGTACTGTTTACAGTTGTCCTTGAGAGGGTGGGATGCAGTGCCATGCCACAGCAAGTCAGCCAGGAGAAACCCTATTGAAGAGAATAAAAGGGCCCCAGAGAAGTGAAAACTACTCCTGCCCATGGGACTCTCAGTGGAGAAGTGCCTGCCTCTGCTTGTAGGGAAGCATTTCCTTAGAGAAGAAAGAACTAAGCGCTTGTTAACAAACTAACACTACTTGACCCAGAGTTGGGGTGGGGTGGGGCGGGGGACAAAGAACCTCGAAACTAAAGGACCTGTAGCCTGATATTAACATTAACTTAAAAGTGGCAGCCTCTGAAATTCAGTCTGCAGAGAAGCCTGTTGTCTAGTGATAAGAACAGACCATCATTTGATGGCCAACATGTATCTTCCCCATTGGGTTATTATTCATACTGGGCTCAAATTCTGTTAGGTGCTCCGTCTCTCTGGCATGGCCATCAGCCAAATCCACTGTGCAGGGACCCGAGTTCACCCTGCCAGACCTGGTATTGCTCTTAAGCCAGAGATGCCTGCCTGCATTGGCTGCTAGATGCACGCATTTTTGCCCTTCATCCTCTTTTGGTTGTGATCCATTATCTACACCCGTCTTTATTCCCAATGACCTTGCCTCATTCCCTGTGATGCAGTAGACACCACCACTCTTTCCTGAGAATTGATTAGTATCTGAAATTTTAAAATATGACAGAAGGAGAAGAACTCTTCTGCACAAGCACACTAGACAACATATTAGCCTTGAAAGAATGAATTCGAGACATCTCAGTGGTGATGACCTACATTGCTTGTCTAACTGCAACTTCCTATATATCCGAGACCTCTGGCAGCTGACAGTTGGGTCACTGCTCCCGTTAGTTCTGAACACTCGAGGCTAATACTGGTTGAGTTTTGCTCCATGGTGGGGTACGGCTTTGACCACCAAAGGTTCACAAATACAATTGAGGGTTAAGATGAGGAATATGAGTAGCACAATAGGCTGAATTGCAATGAAAGCGCTTGGCAGCCTGTCAAATGATGTGTGGGGCGAGGCACGATCTGGTGGCTCAGAGTTGGTGCTGTCTTTTCAACAGAGGGCCCTTTTGTGTGCACTATGTGTGTTTTTGTGAAGACCCTCAAAACATATTGTGTTTCTAAGACTTAGACATGCCTCTGAATTGGAGTCTTGTTATTTGTGCTAAAGGGAAAGATCATTAGATGAATAGAAGCTCCCAAACCACTCTCAAGACTTTTTCATATATGACCTCATCTGATCATGGTGTCATGCAGCAGATTTTGGTAAATTAGAATAAACTAGGATACACATCTGACTGAACGGATACTGAGTGCCTTCTGTGTGCCCAGGTGCTGAGCTACGAGAGCAAATGAAAGAGAGCCTGCAATTCTCTGGAGGGTGAGTTGTTGGGGGAGATCCACGTGCAAGCCTGTATGGGGCGCTCCACGAAGCAGAGATGGGGTCAGGACTGCAGACCGGCTTCTCGTCGGAGAGCTATTTCCAAATCATCATAAATATCTTTGCTATGGAATAATATTTCAAACTAATAATTCAGAAGAACAAAGCCTTCTCAATTCCTTGTCTCTTACATATTCACATTTGAATAGTAAAAAAGTATTCAACAAAATTTTTACATAATTCTGCATTTTTATTTCATATGCCTGGCAGCACTTCTTTCTTTTAGCCATAATATTAAATCCCATCCTTTTGGGGGAAATGCTCCCCATATGTCTTCCCTCCATCCCCCAACCTACCACACTCATTCTATCTTTTGCTTTGAAGATGGGAATTGCCGTCTCCTTCCTGGACCACGGGGGTTGGTCTGGTTGCAGATTCACGGATGCCCGTGCTTGGAGTTGTGTCGTTGCTTCTAGATCGTTGATCTTCTCCCATTAGACTCCTTCAGAGGAAGCTCCTTCAGAGCAGAGACCTTCTCTGTCTTCTTCCTGCCCCGTCCCTTCTGCCTGGAATATGTCTGCTGTGTTGGGGGCGCTCAACCAACATTTGTTCGGGATACATGGGTGAGTTGACTTGCTGACTGAGTGAACGAATGGACATGTGGCCCAAAGTGGGAACCTCCCTAGGACTTTTCTGGTAGCCTCAGGATCAGAGGTCTGTCTTTGTATTCATTCTCAAGTTGCAGGGGGAATAGCACAGAACTTGTGGTGGCTGCACCCCCACATCCAAATGAGTTGGAGGGAAGAAGATGGCATGGGAGGAGAGAAGCTGTTCGGGGAGGTTGGCTGGTCTCTGCCTCCAGCTGCCCCCAGGTTCAGCAATACCTCCTTTCTCACCAGTAACATGAGCCAGAAAGTTCCCCTTTTGGATAAATAGGCTTTTGTCACATGCAACCAAGGAAACCTGATAACCCAACCCATCGAGTCAGCAACTAAAAGAGTCTGCTTAAAGTGACACATACTCAGATTTTTCTTTTTATCTCTACTGTGAAGATAATATCCTTCTTTCTCTAAGGCTATTTATAAAAGACCAAATCACATCCTGTGGATGAAAATGCTCTGCAAACTCCAGTCATTTTATGCGTGTGGGTTACTGCTGTTTGCTCTGATACCTTAGAAACGTCGCTTAAGTTGAATCTGAACATAACTTCTCGTCTGTGAAACGAGCAGTCTTCTCTGGATGCTCTCCTGGCCTCAACCATTCCTTTCCACTGCTCCATGGTCTTGGGATCAGAGATGTATGGTGGCCTCCGTCCAGCCTTCCTTCTGACACGGGAATCATCATCTCATTAATTCTCTTCCTGCCTAAAAAAGCAATCTTCCTTGCCTCTCGCTTCCTCCCCCTCACCTCCACACTTTGCTTTTCTCCTTAGGACCCAGCTTCCTCGCGTTCCTTGCCCAGCTCCAGCTTCTTCCTTGCCCTGCCACACTGGAGTTTCCACCTCCGAAGCATCACCAGAAGAACCCCAAAGATCTGCCAGTGGTCTGCTGACCATGACTGCCTGTGCACCTGAGTGTGTGTGCGTGTGCCTAAGTGTGCCTGAGTGGGGGGTGGCTGTGAGCCCATGGCCCTCGCTGCTGCCGGCTGCGTCATACCCGTTCTTGGAGGCCGAGCTGGGTTCCTGCAGCCCCCCACCCCATCCACCCCACCTACGGGCTTCCCCTCTGCAGCCTGCCACCTTGCCCTGGCTTGAGCACGCACCTTCCCAGCCGGCTCTGCGTGGGCCCAGGTACGCCTGACGATTACGTGCTGTGTTCTACGCCTGGAACCATGTTTCTGAGGAGCAGTTCAAAACCAAAGGCTCTTTCCGTGTCTGTCCTGTCCTGTCCTGAGGTCTGGAAGATGTCCTGCATGTCCGGAAAGCCTAAGCGCTGGCAGCTGAGGTGTACAGTGAAACGTTTCCTTCTTCCCATCAAAATCTGAGAAATAGCCGGCCGGACTGATCCCCTTCCCACGAGACCCACGCGAGGGCCTCGATGTTAATTGCCTGTAACCTGCCGTAGTCCCTCATTTTTTCCCTTTCTACGATAACTAATATGTAAACTATGATTGCACTTGGACGTTACTTTCACTTAGATTCTATTATTGAGGCCCGGCACGTGAGAGGGCCATAACCCGCTTCATTAGCAGACCACTCACGCCGGGTGTCGGACGGAGGTGCTTGTCCGTGTGAGTCACACCGGCAAATGTGACATATTGCTCGGCCGACGTTGACACGTGAGGATGAGAACAATGGTGAGCGTATAATTAAACAGAAAATCCAACCCTGGTGCAATGGAGAAAGTAGAAGTTCTGGACGATCATAATAGTAATCTTCCGATGTATGAAGCCCCCCGGCCCCGTGGACCTGATACCATAGCGTGGGGGTTTGTGAAGGTACATGGCGCTGGGGGCGCACCTCCCTCCCATCGTTCCCAAGGGGTGTCTCTGCACATCCCCTTCGGCGCATCGCTGCCCTCCTCCCTGTGGACTCCAGTGGCAGCATTGCAAGGCCAAGGGTCACGCTGGACGTGGCTCATAAGGGTCAGGTGTGCTCAGAGCTCCCACCAGGGCACCGACAAGCCTTGGCAAGGAGCTGGCTTTCCTTGTTCTCCTATCACGTTTTGTACAGAGACGTCCCCCGAGCCGTGCCTGGCCCTGCGGAAATGGACAGACGGGACACGAACCCTGACGTGCCCTGTGCTGAGCACCCAGGGGCCCGGGGCCTGAGAATCCTGGTACCACAGATCCACAAACGGGTGCCGGAGGCTCTGTCTTCACCATGCAGAGGTCTGACCTTGAAGGAATGTGGAGGCCAAGCCTCCCCGGAGGGTCCCCAACCGAGCCCCAGCAGGCTCCTGGGTTGGGGGACAAGCCTGGGGGGCCCCTCCCACTTTGGCAGTGCTTTCGGCTGCTGCCCCCCCCCCCCAGCCCGTGCTGGCATTCACCTCTTGGGCCTCATGTCCTCGAGCTGGGGGCCTATGGGGACACAGAGAGTGACCCTGCTGTCCTCATCTCATGCGTGGGGGGCGTCTACCTGCTTCGGGTCTCCTGCGGAAGCTGGGGGGCTGTTGGGGGGATGTGGAGCTCACGGCCCTCGTCTGGCCCAGCCAGGGTCCGGGTATGGGGGGGCCCTCCCTCTTCTCTGACGTGGGCTCCTGCAACATGAGCTCCAACCCCGGGCCGCTGCAGCGTGGCCACCTTCCCCACCTTCCCCGCCGGCTGGGGACCCATGGGAGCCCGAGCTGCTGTCGGATTCCAGTGCGGAGGCTGAGATGGAGGGTGGGGACGCGGGTGGAAAGGGGCAGCCACTGCCACGCCCGAGGCCTTATTCCCCAAGGCGGGTGTCCCCCTCAGCCTCCCGGTCACTGGTCCCCGGGGCCATGGTCAGGACGCGTCTGTCTTGCCCTGAGCCGTCAAGCGTGGCAGGGTGCGCTGGGGAGACGCCGGCCCGATGCCGAGTCCTCGGCCCGGAGCTGGCCTGGCTGCTGACTGAAAGGACACTGGGTCCACGGCCCATGACGTCCCGCTCCCTCTGGGTGAGCACCGCCGACTCGGAGCCACGGCAGGCCCTGAGCTCCCAGGGAGCACCTCCCTCGCGAAGCCCCTCGGGATTGCTCCCCCCGTGGACGGTCAGCCCTGCGGCCCCAACGCCCCGGGCACTTATTACACACGATCTGCTGATTCCTTTCTCCTGAGCTACCTGGGGTCCCAGCGAGCATGGACGGTTCGTGCCTGACTCTCCCGTAGGGGCTCAGACAGACCTGGGGCCCTCACGCTTCTGAAGATCGAGGGCTGGTGGGCACGGAGGTGGGTCGCAGGCTCATGTCCCTGGATTCGAAGCGCCTCTCCAGCTGGTGAGACCCTTGCCCGCCCGCCCCCTCCCTCCTGTTTTACCCTCCTCAGGAGGGTGCCCCCAGGGCGGCTGCAGGCATGTCCTGGTGCCTCCTCGTGGAAGCACCCAGAATGCAGAAGGCTCCAGGGCTAGGGTAATAGGAGCTCGCCCACCTGTTTTCCTACCTGCCGCGGCCTACAGGAAATGCTGCACCAGCTGCGTGGGGCACAGTAGTGCTCTTGACGTGAGTGGGCCAGGGTGGTTCCGGCCCGAGGGTGGCTCGGGTCGAGGGCAGTGTGCACAGTCCCGCACAGTCTGCACCCCCGGGGCACGGCCGACACACTCCCTGCATGGGGTTGCCTGCCCTGGGTCCGCTGAGAAACCGCCGGGCTACAGCGCGACTCTCCTTTCTGGAAGGTTCTCCTTATAGCCCGCTGCGGAATCCAGAGGTGCTGCCGGGGGGCTTCCTTGGCCAGTTTGGAGGATGTCGTGTCCTCCGGGAGGGGACGGCAGCAGGACCTGGGGACCATTGCCAGGCTCCGGGGACCCTCAGCCTCACCTGGCCCTTGTGGCTGTCGAATCTGAGTCTCAGGTCCTTGTCAACTCTCTTATCTTACAGACGGGGAAAGCGAGGCCCACACGACGTCCCTGGGGAGTACGGCCAGGCTTAGGTTCTGGATCGTCGGCAGCCCCCGCGGAGTGGGCTTGGCCCCTTCCTCTGTGTCTGCCGTTGGTGCGGGAGGCTGTGGACGGACAGACAGGTTGTCGCCCCCTTCAGCTGTGCTGCCTGAGCTCGGGGGCACCAGGTGTCCTCACCTGGGTCTTGGTTTCTCTTTCTCTGGGTTAGAGGAGAGTCAGACTATGGCTCTGTCACGGTCTTCACTGCTCTAACGTGGAAGGGCGCTTCAGCGTTTGGCACGCGTCTCCGATTGCTCAGTGTGGTCTGCGAGGGGGTGAGCCCCCACCTCACGTCCTGGGGCCGGGGCTCTGGGTGGGGTCTGGGGGTCGGCCGATGCCCACCCCTCCCTCCAGGCCCCTGAAGCTGCTCTCTGCGGCCACAAAGGGACCAGCCGGGCACCATAGGGCAGAAGGTGACACCAGCATGGCCTGGCCCCGGTTCTGTGCCGCCCCCTCCCACCCACACCCTGGAGGGATCTGGAGTCTTCTCTCTTCTCCTTCTCCTCCTCCCTCTCCCTCCTCCTTCTTTTTGCTTTTTTTTTTTTTTTTTAAGATTTTATTTATGTATTCAGGAGAGAGAGAGAGAGAGAGAGAGACAGAGACAGAGACACAGGCAGAGGGAGAAGCAGGCTCCATGCAGGGAGCCTGATGGGGGACTCGATCTCGGGACTTCAGGATTATGCACTGAGCCAAAGGCAGGTGCTAAACCGCTGAGCCACCCGGGGATCCCCTCTTTTTGTCTCTTTTGAAGCAGGGCCTGCTACTCGTGGGAAATGCCTTTGTTCGCCCGGTTTCCACCCAGGCCAGCCCTATGTGTGCCCTGCTGGGCCCAGGGCTGGGCCTTCAGAGGCAGCAGGGCGGCTCCTTTGGAGATGGTGAGGCAGCGGCAAGACAAGGATTCCTTCTGGAACCGTCTTGGTAGATCTGGGCAGGACTAACACAAGCAGACCCGGTCTTCCCATCTCCCCACAAGCTGAGGAAGTCAGCAGGTGGCCCGCATGAGGGGACACCGCCCGGGCCACGCGCTCAGTCGCCGAGCCCGTGGAATATTCCTTTCCATCCGGGATGGGGCGCCCTCGCCCTCCCGGCTCACCTAGGTCCCGTGAATCAAATAGCAGCTCCCTTGCTTGTGGCATCCAGGCCTAACCCGAGCTCACTTGAACTTGGTGGGGAAATAAAATGCTTCATCCCATCAATACTCTTCAAGAGAGCTCTTCAAAGGTGTGATCAAAGGGTCAGTGGCCTGCCCACTGCTCGGGCCCTCGCACGTCTG
Organism: Canis lupus familiaris; assembly: GCF_011100685.1. NCBI lineage: Eukaryota > Metazoa > Chordata > Mammalia > Carnivora > Canidae > Canis > Canis lupus. The sequence continues at coordinate 38,073,169 of NC_049249.1, read as the reverse complement.
GGGAAGGACCTCTCGGCTCCCGGCTTTGAACCCTGCGTCTCCCTCGCTCCCAGAGCCCCCGCACAGCAATAACTTATTACAATGGAGTGTTTTCAATTGTGCATAAGGGGGAGGGCATCCAAACAGGGGAGCCCGAAGCAGCATCTCTTAGAGAACAAACACATTGTGGAGCCGGTTTCTCTTGATTTGAGTTAAAAAAAAAAAAAAAAAAAAAAGAGAGATTGAGAGAGAGAGAGTCGAGGTTTGCATTTTTCTCCACAGAAGGGTGCAGGTGGACGGCCAAGACCCGTCCCCGGGGAGGTTAACCGGTGACCCTCTTCTCCCCGCCCCCCCCCACCCCCCCCCGAGCCTCTAACAGTAGAACGGGCAAGAGGGAGCTGTGCCCCGGGGTGGGTGCCGGGCCTGGTGCTGAGTGCACCCCAGGGCGTGGGCGCAGGGCAGAGGGACGCGAGGTTCCACCCCCACGCATCCTCGTAAAGGCAGGAAGGGGCCAGCGCTGTGGGCGCACCGCTCGCTGCACTGTGTCCGTGAGCACGTGTGGGGATCCGATCCACCTGCCAGGCATCTCCTCCTCCCGCGACCCTGGAGCTCCTTGAGATGGTCCACATGGGAGCCCTTCCTGGCCTGGTCCCGGCTGCCTTCCCCCCCTTTGTCATCTGTTCCGGGAAGCCGCTTGCTCGCTCTTCTGTACCGTTGAGGATTCGGGCACCATGGGTTCGAGGGGCAAGTCCTTCCCCCTCTGCAAGCTGTGCCCACCTCCCAGCAGCTCCCCGTGAGCCCTTCTGCCCCGTGGGTTAGGGAACCAAGCCCCATCAACACACCCTTAGCAGATAGTTTCCTACCCTCAACCTTGGCCATGAGCCATCTGGGTAAGGCCCATGCCTTGCTCCTCTTTGAGTCTCCAGGCCTAGAGGGGGGCAGAGGGTGGGGCTCAGGTGTGTTTGTTACGTAGTGGGTGCTCAGGTTCACTTAAGGGACACCCACTTTGCTTTTGGTGGGGGATTTGTGCCCCAGACACTTTGCTCTTGACAACGCTGCCACCGATGGCATGAGGCTGGGCAGGGCTTCCTAACAGGGCCGGCGTGGGGCAGCCGCTCAGAGCCAGGCTTACTAGGACCTGGCACCCACTGGCGGGACCTGCCCTAGCACCGAGCACTGGGGGAGGCCGTCCCCCCGGGTGCACCTCAGGAGGGGAGGGTGATTGCAGTCGGAGGGGCCCGACTCGTGCTCCACGCTACTGGTTACTCTGGCCAGGGTTTTCCTCTCGAGAAGCACACTACTTACTATCTTTTTTTCTCTGAAAAAGTGGGTAAGAGCTTGTTGTCCTGACACCGTTTTCCCCTTGGTCAAACCATGCAAACAAAACAAAACAAAACAAAACAAAAACAAAAAAAACCTAAACTCACAATGGAGCAACTTCCATTTCAGATCAGTTTCTCCTCCTCTAACATGGTCTATTTATTTTTATTGGTTTGTTTCTCATTAAATCCTTCAATTACTCTGCAGTGTAAAATGGTGAAATTATTGGCATGTGCCACCTTCATCATGTATCTGAGTTTGCTTATTACACTTGCAGAAAATGCCTGAATGGTATTTGGTTCTGTTGTGGATTGAGACAGAGTTAATAAATATTATTTGGTGGTTTTTTTTTTTTTTTTCCCTGAGAAGCACTGCTTTTCTTGATTGTTTTTTACAGTTGGATTGGGAATATTGATTTATTCACCACTGTTACAATAATTGTATACAAGGAACAAAAAATGCGGAGGTAACATTTCATCAGCTCCAGCAGATTAATTAGTTGTAGTAGATTAGGCACAGTGTTACGGGGAAGATTTGCATTTAGAGGGAGAGAAAGTTTCTTCTTCTTCTTTTTAATCTTAAAAAAGCCAAGAGAATTTAATAGAGATGTTTTACCATAAGCGGCTTCCCTCATTAGTCAATCAGTGTTTCTAGATGAACCTGAAGGACAAGCGCCAACAGTGCCCCCGCGCCTTCCAAAAGAAAATATTTGATGACATTGTTGGGGAAAAAGACTTATGCAAAATCAGGAGGCCATAGCGATGCCCCCGAAAGTAGAAATTAAGGAAATTATGAGAATCTGAAGATGCAAATGCTTGCAAAAAGTTCCTTCGATGCATTTCCTGAGGGCTCCTTACGCACGACACACCTGTGCTCCCTTTGTATTTTTATAACCAGAGCCCATGCGATGTGGTCCTCTTTTTGCATTTATTCTACCAAAATGTGGGACGGCTTGAAGATGAGAAGGGTCCCTTTCCTTCTGTTGCTCAGACAGGAAAACCTTTCTGTCCCTTCAACACAAATACCACAGTTTTCCCCAGGAAAACCAGACACGGCCCAGGAAAGGCTTCGTCCTCGTTGGCGGGTCCAGGACGATCCCCTGGCACAGGAGACGGAGCTTCCCAGGCTGGGCTGGGGTGTTGGGGGAGGCGGGACACCCCCTTCCTTTCCTCCTCTGAACAGAAGGCGCTGCCGCTCCCCGGGCGGCCCCAGGACCACTCAGCGGCACCTCCGCTTTGCTGTTTGGTGGGGTTTTGCCTTTCTCAGGGGCTTCGGTCATTGCAGGATGCGTGCGAAGTAAGAGCCTCTCTGATCTGAGATACGAAGGAAAGCCACAGAGGAGAGGGAAAAGCTCAGGGAAGGTGAGAAAGTTAAGAGCAGGGCTGGGGTAGGAGGCCGCGGGAGAAAACGCAAGGGGGCACCCAGACTGCGGGGTGGCAGGGAGGGGACGAACTGGACTTGGGGCCACGGTGGTGCTGCCAATGAGCCCTGAAGGCCCAGACTGGGGAGTAAGCGGCTGTGGTCCTGGGTCCCCATCGTGGGACACCCGTCCCCTGTGGCCTGTCGTGCAGACGTGCTGGCCGCGGGGGGAGGGCCAGGCTGCCCACTGTCCCTGCGTGGCACGGGGAGCCCGGGGGCTCGGCCCTGAGCCAGGACCCCCACGCCTCCCTTTCCTAGGTCAACGCTTGTGTCTCTGTGCGTACAGGCTCGTCAGGGAATTCGAGCCAGGGTGGGAAGCATGGGGCGGCTCTGGGACCCCGGAGGGGGCACAGATCAAACTGCCTTGGTCATTGGAAGGTGCCTTTCTAGGTACAAGGCTTCCCCAGGATCAACACCCAGACGCTTGGTGCCTTATGTCCTATGCTCAGGGCTTGTTTCTTCATTGTGCTTGTGTGTTAGTTTATTGGTTTCTATTTTTATTTAACCCCACAGGAAGCATGTTGTGAGGATACGATAAAACAAGATTTAGAGTTGGAGTGGCCAGAGGAATATGTTTGAAAGTTCTGTCTATGGTCATGGGGCCACTGGGTGGCTCAGTGGTTGAGCATCTGCTTCGGCCCAGGGTGTGACCCCAGGGTCCTGGGATTGAGTCCCACATCGGGCTCCCTGCATGGAGCTTGCTTCTCCCTCTGCCTGTGTCTCTGCCTCTCTCTCTGTGTCTCTCATGAATGAATCCATAAAATCTAAAAAAAAAAAAAAAAAAAGAGAGAGAGAGAGAGAAAGGTCTGTCTTTAGTTGTAATATTAGTGGCCTTAACCCCAATTCTGGACTCCATATGAAGCCCCAGGCCACTGAACACATTTGTGTTAGAGCTGCCATCTGACGGGTCCCCCAGAACCCCGAGGGCTCCTGCTCGGCAGTCCCAGTGTGGTCTCTGCTGTGATGAAAGTCATCAGGACAGGAAGTGGCCATCTCAGCACATTTAAGCCACTGCTGGACAAGGACACGTGGCCAATCACTGTGGAGCACATTTTGAAGTTACCTGTTGGAGGGGGAGACCTGGGATCCCCAGATCGGGCTGCTCCGGGTGGCAGGACTTCCACTTGGAACCAGTGGGTAATTCTAAAGTCTATTTCCAAGTTGTATAAACTTCCTCCAATTTTTATCTTAAAAAACCAAACTCAAGCCCACAGGAAACTTTAAAGAACAGAACAAAGCCCACTGTACATCCTTCACCTGGGCCCACCGTGTTGCCACATTGCAGACGCACACGTGTGCTTTCTGAACCTCTTAAAGTGAGTTTTCACATCACTTCACCCCTGATTACCTGGGCATACCTCTCCTAAGAGAAAGGACCCTTGCTCTCAGATGTGATGCTCGACCTTACTCAAGAAACATAACATTGATATAATAGAGCTAATAGCCAGTCTTCTTTTATTTATTTATTTATTTATTTATTTATTTATTTATTTACTTATTTATTTATTTATTATAGTCACACAGAGAGAGAGAGAGAGAGAGGCAGAGACACAGGCATGGGGAGAAGCAGGCTCCATGCAGGGAGCCCGATGTGGGATTCGATCCCGGGGCTCCAGGATCGTGCCCTGGACCAAAGGCAGGTGCTAAACCGCTGCGCCACCCAGGGATCCCTAAGATTTATTTATTTATGCATGAGAGACACAGAGAGGGGCAGAGATACAGGCAGAGGGAGAAGCAGGCTCCATGCAGGGAGCCCGACGCGGGACTCGATCCCAGGACCCCGGGGTCATGCCCTGAGCCAAAGGCAGACGTTGCACTGCTAAGCCCCCCCTAAACTCCAGCCTCACACGGGACTTCCCACATTGCCCCACTGTGATCTACAGGCAGCCCCATCTCAGATCTAATGAAGGATGGAGTGAATTTGGTTGTTACTAATTCTTACAATTTTTAAAGAAATAAACATTTTGTTGCGTTGCTCATGAGCTACAACTAGCTAACGTTTCACCTGGGGTTTCCAGCCTGGTGAACAGTTAACGCTTCTGTAAGATGGGTCTGTCCCTCATTTCTCCCATCTGAAACGAGTTTGGGGCAGCTTTATATCACAAGTGGGTTGGAATTCTTCTGCGGGCTTGTTCACGTGGGCCCCCAGGGAAAGAAGGGTCCGCTGCCATACAAACTTGGGCACGTGGTATATTAGGTTCCCGTCCTGGAGAGCAGCACGTTATCACACGGAAGGTGCTAGAAGGCGCCGCAGGAGAGAGTCGTCTAAGCTCTGTGCAGCTCATCTCTCCACTCGCTCTGCAACAGATCCCCTCGTTTGGCAGCCCCCCTGAATTAGAACTCAACACCGTGCAAAACCGAAGCCGGCTCAGAGCGCCTTCTCGCAGCTTTACCAGAACGTTGCATGAGCAGTGCTGACACGTGTGACCTTCTCTGTCTTGCCTGAAGATTCCCAGGGATGGGATCCTGCGCATGGAAAGGGCTAACAGTGGGCCCTCCCAGGAAAGGTCTTATGCCAGGACTGTCCCTCTGGAGTGTGCGGTGCACCTGGCAGGCCTCGTGGTGGAGTCAAGTCATGCGGGGGGGCGTCATGGGACGGCGGAGCTGGGAGATGCAGCCAAAATCATCTGACCTTCGGCTCGATGCTAGTAAATGTTGCAGACTGGGTCTTGTACACGTGCCCGGAGGTTTTCACGATGACCGTGTGGAACAGGAAGCAAAACTCTGACAAATTCCACTGTGGAAGTAGCTCTTTCACCAGGTAGATGGTCCCAGCTCATTTCATTTCCTGATGTCAACTAGCATCCCTCCTCTTCTGTTCTATATTTACATATATAAAATATTTGGAAATTGCTAAAATACACGTAGGAATGTATCCTGCTTCATAATCCAGCTGGTCGACCAGACCTTCTATTGAGCGGTTGTCCAGAAGGGAAGCTTTGTGGACAAAGGGAGCGGAGACAGGATGTGTTAGACCCGTGGTTAGCGTGGCCGCAGGTGGCAGCTGTAGGCGGGGGCAGGAGACACAGTCTTCGGCTCGAGGTGGCCAGCACTGCTTGCCACCATTGTGACCTTGGCTTCTTCGAGCCTCAGTTTCCTCAAGAAGAGAGGATACTATGATACCACCTGGGTGTGTTGCAAAGATGTAAGTATACGGGCCAGCACGACCCACGCGATGCTCGGTACGTGGCTGCGGGGACCAGGCTGCTGGGCAGTGCAGGCCGGCGCAGGCTCCACAGGGTATGGAAGTGGTCATCTCCCCTCGGGGCTGTGTGTGTCCCTCTCTGTGTATCTAGGGGTCAGGCAAGTGGCGTAAGGGTCCTGCTGGCATTGTGATTCCATGAAATTCTGGGAGACCAGTCTGAGGACACTGTTGATGGTATGTGAGCTGGTCTTCCCGTGAGACGCTGACAGCGCGTCTGCGCACACAACCCTCCAGCGGCTGTTAAAAGAGTCTTACTCCAGCTCCCAACAGTCGAAGGGCTGGGGCCTGCCGGGGCCTGACGATAGCCCTTCCCTCTCCTGATGTATTTGGTTTCCATAAGAAGTTCTGAACTACTTCAGGACTTAGCATTTTTGCCTTCAGTTTCCTTCTGGACAACAGAATGAGGAATGCCTGATCATCTCCCCGGTTCTTTAGGAGGCAAATGAACCAGGGCTCTTTGCTGATGAGACGGGCCATCCACAGACCCCTCCACCTCTCTGCAGAACCAAATAAAATAATTCCAGGTCTCTCCATGCAGAGGAGAATGGCAACAGCTTCACGTGGGACCAGGTCTCTGGAAAGCATGCCGCTTTCCGCCTTTCTTCCATGGTCGCACGAGCTTTCGGGGGGGCTGGTTGTTGGGGCGAGGGACACTGCCCAGGCCGTCCCCAGGCTGCCACCCAGTTCCCACCATTGGTCATCAATCTCTGCTCCCAGCTTTCTGGCTGAGCATCTTGACCTAGATCCTGGAGGGAGGTTCATGCATTAACTTCCCGGATGCAGGGCTCTGGGAGGTGCTGTTGTGATTGGGACGGTGTCTACACCCGTGTGGGTATTTCTGTCTGCCGTCATCCATGACATCGTGGCAGGAAGAGTAGGATCCTTGGACTTCCCAGACCAGGCCTGCCACTTGGTGGCCATATCCTTCGGATTTTTTACAGGCTTTGGCTCCAGGTGGCCAGCACTGGATTCTTTTCCCAGATCTCAGTCTTCTCATGAGCTAAATGGGAAGAAACCTGTTCTATAAAGGTATTATGGGGCTACATGAGCTCACATCTGTCTGTGAGGTTGCTGGCACTCACTTGCTGCTCGGTGCATACGTGCTCCCTCCCTGTGGCTCTGACCTCCCGGATGGGTGGGGTTTGGTGGAAGAAGGGACACCAGCCTTGTTGGAGGCTCCTCACTCTGGAGCTGAAGAGCCCAGCCAGGGTCCCTCGTCCTCTCACCAACATTGGCCCATGTGTTACAGACTCTGAGAAGCCAGCGTGTCCGCGTGGGCTCAGCTCGTCTTCAGTTCATGGTAGAGGGAAGGCTGCGGTCTGAGTCCCTGGCTGTCACCCTGTTCCCCAGGATGGTTTGGGGCACCTCTTTGTCAGCGGGCAGCGGGTAGAAGGAAGAGCCAGGCCCTTCCCATCACTTCTCAGCTGGGCAGGGGATCGGGAGCCTGGGGGGGGGGGCGGTGTGGGCCGATGCGGGGCAGGACAGGACGGAGCGGGGACACAGCAGGTGGAGCTGTTCACCCGGGGGGCCCGGAGTGGGCAGGGCGGGAGCCGAACACAGAATCCAGCTGGGGCACAGCAGTCTTCAGAACTTGCTCCAAGGGGCCCAGTCCAGAAAGGGATTTAAATTCGGATTTCCTGCCAGGTTTCGAAGCGTCGGTTAATTTCCTTCTCTTTCTATTTGGCTCCAAATCCCGCGTCCTCGCTCGCGCACGGCATCTGTGGGCATGTTGAGATCCGGCCTCACGGAGACGATCGATAATCTAATGGGGAACTTCCCAGCACATTTCTGATGAAGCAAAACCCATTTCTGACCGAGCCAGATGGGGACTGGAGGGACGAAGCTTACAGAATAAATCCTGGAAAGTAGCTCTGATGGAATCACATTCTGCCTCTAATTGATCTTCTGCTTTTTCAAGGAAAAGGAAATTAACATCCAGCGTGCGGTTTTCCTCAGAAAAACCCGATTCCCCGCTGCGGAGTCACAGGGCTCAGGTCCGTGGGCCCGGGGCCCCTGCTCAGCCTGCGGCATCACCTTGACGTTTCCTAGAAACTAACTTTGCCGTCCACACCTGGGTACCTGCAGCGCCCGCCCGGAGGTGCCGGGGACCCACCCCTCCCCATGTCCTCCCTGTGTCTCCTCTTCAGCTCTTACAGGGGACTCCACCCACATGCAGCCAGTGCGCCGGCTGGTGCACCAGGGTTAACACAGCTGGCCGTGGGGTCGATTCAGAACTGGAATCCAGGGCGCCGACCAAACCCTTCCTGCCCTCCTCCATGTGTCAACACACAATGAGTTGTCTGCAAACACACATGTGTGCTGAAGGTGAGCTGTAGATTTTCTGATAGAAGTTACTGGAAGGGGTGGCGGGGGGTGGGGCGCTGGGTGGCTCAGAAGTTGAGCATCTGCCTTCAGCCCAGGGCGTGACCCTGGGGTCCTGGGATCAAGTCCCACGTCGGGCTCCCTGCATGGAGCCTGCTTCCCCCTTTGCCTGTGTCTCTGCCTCTCTCTGTGTCTCTCATGAATAAATAAATAAAATCCTAAAAAAAAAAAAAAAAAAAGTGCCTGGACTGGCCATCTGGGGGCAAGTGTCTGCCTGTGTGTAGACACGTGCTCACTCCAGCTGTCTGGGTCCTGAGCGCCATACACCTGTTGACTAATCTCCGTTGTGGAGATGGATGTGCTGGGCCGCGGGAAGGGGTGCTGGGCCGAGAGTAGAAGCCCTGTGCCCCGTCTTCCAGATCCAGGCGGGACTTACGTGAGTGGCTCTGCTGGAAGGTCTGCGTCCTACAAGGAGAGGTCTGAGGACGTTCGCCTCACCCCCCGAGTGGTGACAGTTGGATGTGGCCCAGCCCTGAGTGCTGGCGGGAGAAGAGGCCGCCGTGCTTGCTAGCTCCTAACATTCGGGGCCTCACCACCTGGAGTCCAGGTCACACGGGCATCCCCCTGTTCCTTCCAGGGGCCGCAGAGGGATTGTCATTGTGTCATTTTACAGAGGAGGAGGCGGCCCTGGGGTCAGACAGCCCAGCCCTGGGGACTCCAGATCCTTCCCTTCCTCACCTGTGAAATGGGGGTAACAGGGTCACCTTGCTTATAGGGCTGGTAGGACTAAATCAGTCCCTGGGTGGAGGCAGCAGCAGAGGCAGGTGGGCTGTTGTGCTTCTGTCTTTGGGATAGTGTGTAAGGCATGTGGTAGAAAAGCCAGTGTCAGCCCACGTGCCACACCTCACGGCCCCGTGTTCCAGTGTAGACGCACGTCTGCAGCCCTGGAGACGGTGGGGAGGGTCTGGGAGGCGGCCACGGAGCCCACCCAGGTGTGCTGCCTCCTTCTCAGCCCCCGGGTCGGGGGAGACCCAGCGAGGTGCTGCTTCCGCTCCGGGCAGCAGTGTCGGGGGGTGGCAGCGGGTCCGGGACTGAGGCGGGGGCCAAGGGGCGCGCAGGTCAGCGAGGGCCTCTCGCTTCCCAGGACGCGGCCCTCTGGCTAACTCTGCCGTGGAAAGTGGGGCCGAGGGCAAGGCTCTCTTGTCAATGAGATGAGGAGTCACAGTCATCGGAGGAGAGGCCCGGCGGGGTGGAACCAGCCTGGCTACCTCTGGAAGCATCCGTAAGTTCAGACGCGGGCGGATGCTGAGCCGGGTCCCCGAGAGCCCAGCAGGGCTGTGTGGGGTGACCGCTCTGACGCGCGGCCCGCACCCCGTGGACGCATCTGTCTGTCTCCTGCGGGACTCAGGCTGCATTTGGAATCAGACTTTAGGGACACCGTGGAGTTTCTGTTTCCTGCGGTCGGGCACAAAGATGAGGCCCGCAGCGTAATTCCACGGGACGAAGGCGAAGGAAATAAAACAGTGTGGAGGCCGGCGGGGGGGGGGGGGCGGCACGGACACCTGCAGGTGCTGCACTTAGTGGCCGCAGAAAGGGTTTCAGAGCCCGGCCAGGAATCCCGGGCAGCTGCGCGCAGGAAAAGTGTGCGTTCAGCAGAACCCAGCCTCACCGCTGCGGAGTGGTTTTAAATGTCTTTTCCCTCATAACTAGATTATTCAGTACAATGTCATTTGCTGCCACTGACATTTTCTTTAAAGTCATAAAGGCCTACATAGTAATAAAAGAGCCCGGAATAAAATTAGGAATATCATGTATAAATTATCTTTAACCTTAGCTTCATTTGGACTGTGACTTTTTAGACCTGATCAATTTTCATGAAACTATCCACATAAAACTGTGAAAAAATGTTTGATCCCTGGCTCTCGTGCCGGCAGTGGCCACAAGGCTGGTGCCGCGCTTCTACTTAATGGTGCTGTTGGTACCGGTCTCTGCGGGCGGCTCGGGAAAGCGGGGGATAATTTTGAATTTAATGTAATTTCCCAGAGCATTGTTAGGGAAAACATCTCTGCCGATATGCATATTTTATACAAGTGCTGTGTAGTCAAGGACATTTAGCAACTTACTAAATTTTCTGGTTAGTTGGAAACGCTATTCGCTCACGTACCCGGGGCTTCGCGGGGGTAAGTGGGGCCCGGCGACCGTTGTCTCCGCTCCCCCCATCACACGACGGGCCACGGGGGCTTCCCTGCAGAGCCTCCAGCCCGGGCCCACGAGGTGGGTGGGGACGCACGAGCGGAGGCCACCAGTCTGTCCTGCTGTGTCGGGCATGGCCGGTGCTGGCCTGTCCGGACGTCCTCGGTGGATCTGGAGCCTCCCACGAGGACTCTTCGAGGCCGTATTTGTTTCTGCAGCAAAGTTGGCCACGGTGCTTCCTCGGCTCTCCTGAGAATACCAGCTTGGAAAACCTCCAAGTGGGAGGGAAGGTGTCCTGTGCCCATGGGGTCCCCAGCTCAGTGCTGGGAATTAGCTGTTTCCTAGATCCCCAGAGGGTGCGTTGGCCCTTCCAGGACTTTCCCAAGGCTCCAGAATGTCTGCAGAGCCTTGCTGAGCCCTCCTGGGGCCGCCTTCTTCTCCCCTCCGCACATGGGGCTGCCCACGGTGATGGGGGACCAGGCCTGCCGTCCGTGCGTGCCAGTGGCACCTGCCCCTGCCGACCCAACCCTCACCTGCCGAGGTCTTCACGCGGTGACTGGGGCCCGAGGAGTCTGAGGTCAGTAGGTACAAAGCAAATGGAATATTAGCCATTACTCCCCTCGTAATCTGAACATTACGTTTATAGACCTTTCATCCAGACGGTTCCCAGAGGGCATTTGCAAATTTAACAAACTGTGGCCGAGCCGTCCAGCCACCTCTCAGGTGAACGATCGTAATCGCTGAACCGTGCCGCCTCCCCGGCCCCTGCGCAAGATGCTGGAGCCCAAGTTCAAAGCGGGGACCTGCGGCGGCCCACGGAGCCCGGCACACGCCGCTGCTCCTTCCAAAGTCCTCAGCAGTGTCTGTGACTCTTCAGCCCCTTAGCCTGGTAGGGAACCACCGTCGCGATCACCTGTCACATGAAAGCAGAACGATGTCCGTCCCCTGCACCCAACTCCGCTGCATGTTCTCCCTCCCCGGGCGTGGATGCTCTTCTCTGCTCTCAAGTCTCTGGGGTAACGTCTCTGGGCTGATTGCAGGGGTACCCGGCCCCAGGAAAAGGCTGTGAGGTCCAGTGTTCCCTGTGGCTTCAGGGAACCCCGCCCACCGCTGTACACTCACTGGCTGTCAGGCGTGTTTGGTGTCCCTGAGAGACAGCGACTCTGGGACAAGGCTGCACGCCATGAATGCCCAGGATGGGATGCTCGGGGGCTCGGGGGGCATGACACGGAACAGTTGGAGGACTGTCTTCACCCATCCACCCCCCACCCCCCGGGCTTGGATTATACGGGGCTGGGTGTCTCCCCCAGGATGCCCCACCGAATCAGTAGAACTCCAAGTGGATTTCCTCGGGGCGTTCTTCATCAAAGATGCCCCAGCGTAGGAGCCAGCGGCTGCATAGACCTCCCCTCGGGTCTCACTCCGATCTGCGGGTGAGGGGCCGGGCCCCAGACATCACCCGGCTCCTTCCAGAGGCAGATCCCCGCTGTGCCCTGGGGCCTCATGCTCTCTCTCTCTCTCTCTGTCTCACACACACACACACACACGCACACGCACACCTGTCTCCACCCGAGGCTAGTGCAGAGGCTAATCGCTGGCCCAGGACTCTACAGGTAGGTGAGACGCCCCCTCTGGGCCAGGCCCCCGTCAAGGCTACAGCTGTTTCCTTGGTTTCCTTGCAGCATGCCACAGCCTGACCTGGCCCTGGGGAGCGCCTGGGACATGGGCCGGGGTGGAATGGCTGGGGCAGGTGGAGGCACGCTGTCGGGAATTGGCCCCCCCGGTACAGGCCCCACAGCCTGACGGGAGGTCAGCTGGGAGCTGGGAGCTGACCTCGCATCAGCTCGTATAATTATTTTGTCCAGGTCATTAGGGAGACTCTGACCTAAGGAGACGTGGTTTTCAAAGAGGTGCTGGGGTGGGGGGTGGCCTGGGGAGCAGTGGCCCTGGGTGCCTCACACAGCAGTCGGTCCCATGGAGCATGTGGGAAGGGGAGCCACCCGAAGCCATGGATGCCCACGACTCATACATCCTTCCAATGGAATCTTCTCGATTCCCCACCAGAAACTCCCGACTCTGGTGGATCATCTCTATGCGGAGCTACTGCACAATGGCCGGACGGCTTGGGGGCTTCAAGTACACGTGCAAGAATCCAAGCAGGGCACCAGGCTTCCAAGCTTGGCGCCTGATCCCAGGACTGAGATCCAAGCCCTCAATTTCCTTACCCATAAAATGGGAATATGGTTTTTCCCTGGAGGGTGTGTGAATCAGGACAGCACCGGCAACCGTGTCTGGGTCCCGGTCGCTTGGTACCCATGAGGACGTGTGCCGGACTCATAGCAAATTCTCCGTTTGCTGAACGAAGCTGACCTTTGCCACCCAGTCAGGACCCTGTGTGCCCTGACCTGTCCTGGTGGGATGGGTGCAGGGATGGCTGAGGTGGCCTGAGGGATGCGACCCTCTCCTTGACGGGGCCGGCCCCCTTCCCCAGGGGGTTTGGGCTGGAGTTGACAGACATGCATAATAGAAGTCTGCAGAAGGCTCCGAGAGGAGGCTGGCCCCTCCCCCTAGGATGCAAGAAAATTGAAGCGTGCTGGGTGGTGGCTCACATTCTGGATTTAATTGTCCTTGAAATTGTTGCATCCTGGGGAGGCCTTTGCCTAGATTTGGGTTGTCCTTGAAAAGGGGACCCCACAACTCCACATCTCTGTGATTAATAAAAGATGCAGGCCCCTCCACAAGTCCCCCACGTGCCGCAGGACCGTCCCGCACGTCTGATGCTCTAGAGGAGGCCACTTCGAAGGGCGGAGCTGCCTTCCCTCGGCTCCGCATCTTTCTTCTCTCCCCGTTCAGCTGTGGGCCCTGCTCTCTGGGAGCCCAGAGGAGTCCCCAGTGGGCCAGCCTGGTCAGGTCAAGTCTGCCGTCTTGGCTTTCCTTCTGGGCCCCTGCTGTCTGGTAGCCTGCCTTCCTGCTTCTGGCTGCACCCTCCAGCCCTCATCCATAGCTACCCTGGGGCTGCCCTCCTCATCCCCTACTCTGAGTGGGTTCCAGCCACTGGGGCTCATCAGCCCTTGAAGGACGAATGGGCCTGAATTCTGTACAGGTCCTCATGGAGCTTGAGGTTGTGAATGTAGCAATGTCACCATCGTCATTGCTGGGGGAAGTTCTGGACTCAGATGCAGCCTAAGTCTCTTCTACCGATGACTCCCACACCAGGCTGGCTGTGGGAGTCGCTGGTTCCACTCACAAGAGCCGGAGCTTCCACTCCTGCCGCAGAGCCCAGATCCCACATCTCCCCGGCAAGGCCTCTGTGGCCCGGGGTGTAGATTGGTCACTCTGTCTCCCCCTGCAGCTTTGATCCAAACTGGAGGTTACTTAATCTCTTCTCTGTCCCTGGACTTTACCCCCACCCTCACCCAGAGGATGCAACTGCGCCTGCACCCATTCACTGGACTGTACGTGGCCATGAGGTACACCTTGCGTTTACAGAATGTGCTGTGAAATTGCCCTGTGGATTGTAGTGGCTGCACCTCAGAAACACCTGTGGCATTCTTTAAAAAATACAGATGTCGGGCAGCCCTGGTAGCTCAGCGGTTTAGCACCTTCAGCCCAGGGTGTGATCCTGGAGACCCAGGATCGAGTCCCACGTCGGGCTCCCTGCATGGAGCCTGCTTCTCCCTCTGCCTGTGTTTCTGCCTCTCTCTCTACCTGTGTCTTTCATGAATAAATAAATAAAATATTTTTTAAAAAATACAGATGTCCTGGCCGTGTGCTCAAATTTAGGCTGCAACTTAGCGCTGTTTTGGAGAAGGTCATGCTAACTTAGTGCCAATAAAGTTCTGTTGTCTCACACCAACTACTCCTCTGTAGTAGGATCATTCCTTTCAGGGAGGAAAGACTGTTGTCTGAACAAATATGATGCTGTAGATTTCTCCCTGGTGCCAACATACTGAACACCAGTCACTGGCCAATGACTTTTTTTTGGGAGACACCGTGACATCATCAACAATGATGGGGTCAAATAAATAAAAGCCATGTTAATTTCAAGGTCCATTAAAACTCCAGTTTTTTTAAAAAAATCAATATTTTTTGAACATAAACGGGAAAAATTGGTAGGAGACGAAATTGTATTTTAAGCTTTTAAGTCTAGAATCAGCAAGGGATGAGAATATGGGCAAAAAAAAAAAAAAATCCTAAAACTCAACTCTTGAGTATTTGATAATTTCCCTCGGAAATGCTACGAACAAGAATAGGTTATTTAAGATAATAGTTTATTGAGGCAAACGATGTCGCAGCTGTTGGACTGTAATGGGAAATCAGCTTTTGCCAGTGGAGACGTGTGATGTCGTAGGAGCTGCGAGCGAATCAGGAGATGTTTGTCCATCAGTGTGCATCTGCTCTTCAGAGAAGAGGAACTGGACTTGTGTCCACTATCGTGCTCCGATTCGGCTACACTTCTCCAGTGGCCAAATGACACCTTCAGTGGATGACAAAATCAATGCTGGACCAGGAGAGAAAGAAAAAAAAAAAAAAAAAAAGCCTGGCATCCTGCAGGATTTCCATCTATCTGGATGGAAACTATTGTAAAACTCTTCTGTGCTCTTTGAAAAACACTTTATTGCAACCTTTTGGTTGTTGGAGGTTTCCCTTGTGTGGCCATGGTACATCACCATGCACAGAGCGTGCCAGGTGTGGACTCCAATCCATGCTCTCTGGAAGCCCAGCCAACCCCCCAGGGGCCAAGTAAGGACTGAGTCAGGCTTGAGTGATATCTTGGGTTACTTGACAGAAAAAAAATTTTCCTTTTTCTTGACAGTTCACAACCCATAAGAGTTAAGACTTGCAACTCAAAACAACTCCTTAAAAGAAAAGCAAAACAAAACTATTTTGTGTTACCCAGCTTTCTGCTCCTTTTGGGAATGGAAACAAGGAGCATTTGTTTTAATAAAGCTAAAGCTGGTTTAGGTTTTTAATAATTTAAATGATTAATATTTATTCTTAATTATTTTTTAAAAAAATATTTATTTATTGTAGAGAGAGAGAGAAAGAGAGACAGAGAGAGCAGAGGTGGAGGGGCAGAGGAGAGGGAGAGGGAATCTCAAGCAGACTCCTCACTGAGCGTAGAGCCCAATGCGGGGCTCATCTCACGACCCTGAAATCATGACTTGACCTGAAACCAAGAGTCAGATGCTCAACCAGGTGCAGAACCACCCAGGCGCCCCTTAAAGTAAGTCTTCAGGTCTATCCCACCAGCAGCCACATTGCATTAATGGAAAGAAGAAATTGCAGAGCTGACCCAAGTGGACTTTGTCTTATTGGTCACGTATGGCGTCAGGCATGGCTTCCTGAACCCTAATCATGCTGAGGCACCAAAAGGTGTTCCTGGTGCCTGAGTTTGCAGACAAGTTCCAGGAGCCTCCTCCGCCCTCTGATAGGTGGCCTCTGCAGAAACTTGTCTGTTTTGTCCAAACCATCCTATCACTTCTGGGACTAGATCGCATCTTTGTTCGAAAAGGCTCTGTCCCATGCAGTTTGCGTCCAGAGGAATGAACCAGGTCCAACTTCATTTCCCACCAAACTGGGAGAAGGCATGGCCAGGCCTTTGGGGCACATTTTCCTTTCTTTGTTTTGGTAAAGACTTTTTTTTTTTTTTTAAGATTTTATTTATTTATTTGACAGAGAGAGAGAGAGAGAGAGAGAGAGAGCACAAGCAGGGGGAGCAAGAGACAGAGAAGCAAGAGACAGAGAAGCAAGGAGCCCAATGAGGGGCTCAATCCCAGTACCCCGAGATCATGACCTGAGCCAAAGGCAGATGCTTAACCATTTGAGCCCCCCAAGAGTTCCTCCTTCCACCTACTGTTGGAGAGTCCTCGTGTGACCTAATTGATTCAGGCTGAGTTGGCCCCTCCCAGCTACACTGGCAACGCTCATCTTTCTGCAGAAAGTGCCCCACCTGAGATGGGAATTCCTTCAGCGGCTTATTGGTGAGCGCCTGGCTTTTCTCCCCTCTCACAGCGATGCCACTTCCAGACCCGATCATTGCTGCCAGGAGATCTGGCCAAGGTGGGCTTGCTCGCTTCTTTGGCTCATGCCCATCTCCAGGTCCTCGTGCAGGTGCCCGGGTTTTCTCCTCCTCTGTCCCGGTGTCGCCGCCTCTCTGTAGGGCATCAGGGCCGGTCAGAACGCGAGACCTTTGGCGGGCCGCCCGCATGTCTTTTCAATCAGAAGTTCGGTTTTCTTTGGGATTTTGCATTTGTCACCAACAGTTTCAACAGCTGGTTGTCCAGGGCAAGGCTGGGCTGTGTCAGCCCCGGTGCCAGGAGTGGTTGGTGAGGACACACGAAAGACAGCGCTAATTGTTCCAATCCAATCCCCTGAACTCAGGAGGGAGAAGTCCCGCTTCCTTAGGTTTCCTTTAAGGCTTGCCTTAAACATTTCGCAGGGGGAGGAGGGACATTTTAGCAATGCTTAGATTCCAAAGAGCAGATGTTTTTGAACAATTCCCTCCAAATGGTAATCCTGAACTTTGATAATTAGGTGCAGATGATAAGATCGCGCACAAGAAACCAGTGTATTTTACTATCCTTGGATTTCAGTCCGATCGAATCCTTGCGTTTCTCTGCGCTCAGATTGCCTCTGAAGTCAGTGGGGCACCCCTGACAAAGGGGGGAGACTCGAAGATAAAAGGGAAAGGCTGATTTTCAAAGCCAATCCATGTCCACGTCCATGGGATGCAAACCAAAGTTTGGAGAGAAAAGAAGTGGTGTGTGTGGGCGTGGATGGGATTTTCTTAATCTGGGAAACTGGTTCAGGCCCATGAAACATTTCATCAAACGCTAATGCGAAACCGATGTGCTCATCAATATTTATGTCCTCCCAACTGGTTGGGGGCCCCGCAGCCCCCTCCCTTGTCTTACCAGTCCAGCCAAATAGTCCCGCAAAGGAAACAGTGGAACCAAAGAACGCAGTATGGCCTTCGAGTGCTTTCTTTCTATAAACACGCTTTCTATCTTTCTTGTAGCTGTTTATCTTTCACGACATATTTGCCTTCCCCCTCAACCACCCCAAAACTGGAAACACTTACCGAGTACTTACAAACCCCGTCCATGCCCTTCATCCCACCCCCAGTGGCTGAAGTTCATGAGAAGTGGGAAGAGAAGTGGCCACTGGGCTGCGTGGACCTTCTCTCCCTCAGCGTCACAGCAGCCCTGAGAAATGGGTGCGGTGATGATGGTCCTTCTCTTCTAGGCGAGGACCCTGAGCTTCCCAGAGCATCAGTACCTTCTACTAGCTGGCACACCCGGATCTGGACTTTTCTGGAGGACATCAGAGTCCTACCCACCCCCAGGCCTCCTGCAAGCTCACAGCAGGCCCGTGTTGGTCTCGCATGGCTCAGCCTGCCTGGAGACTGCAGGTGCACGTCCTCCTTCTCTCTTCCAGGCTAGGGGTGCTCAGGAGCACCTCATACCACCTAGTAATAAAACAGTTACCTGGGCATCTTCTCTGCTAGATCGTATGTCTCCAGTGGGCAGGATGAAGTTGGGTCTGAATGATACCTGGGCCTGGTAATCTTCCCAGGAGGCACCGGGGAAATGTTAGTTGAAAGAGGAGGGAGGAAGGGGCTGAGGAGGTGGGAGGCAGCCAAGTGTCCCAGATCACCTGCTGCTCAGGTGCCCTGAGTGGGTGGAGACCCCATTGTGGAGGCTCCTTGCACCATAAAAGGGAGTCCCTGTCTCTGTGTTGTCCAGAGCATGTCCCCAGGAGGAACTGCTTCTTTAGAAGTCACCCCTTTGCCTTGTTTTACACCATGTCCATGATCTCAAAACTTCCAAGCTTGATTTTATAAACCTAGAGGGAGAAAGGAACCCAGCCAAACCTGAGGCTCATTACTCACAGAAACTAATTTTTAAATACACAATTCTAGCATAAATTTACATATAAAGAAGGATCTTGGTAGGGGGAAAAATCCTGTTATCATAACATTGTGGTTGGCATAGGAAACCACAGGAGGCGCGTATGCAGAAGTTATGGTTGCTCAGCAACCATAATTGCCCAGTTTAATGCCTAAGCGGATAGACTGATGGCTGGAGTAGCATGGGGAAGACCCCAGTCTTCCACCACTGGAGGCGGGAGGCGATCCCTCAGCCCTCCCAGACGTCAATGGGGAGGCTAATCATTGAGCGGATGGAAACGTGCCGGGGCCTTTGTGGTCCTGCACGGCCACGCGGCAGTTACCCGCGCCCACCGACGGAACGTTCCCATCCTGCCTCCCCTTGTCCTGGCAGCATCCTGAGCTCTGCAGAACCAGCGGCTTGTCTGCTTGCCCTGCTTCCTTGGGGCAGCAGGGCCGGGGCGAGGACTGGGTTGCAGCCCCCCGCGGGGTGAACCAGGACAGCCACAGCGGACGCCCTCGCAGGTCTCTGGCACAACGTGAGTGGGCGGAGATCGGGGAATGCCCTTCACTCTCAACTGGCGATGAGCTCCGGGAGGAAGGGATCAAGGAAGCCAGCAGCTGGCACCAGGGGGATGAGTGAGGAAACCCGATAGCTATCCATGGCACGGCACCCCCAAATCTGCCCTTCCTCACTTCTCTTACCCTCCGAGCTCTTCGTCCAGCGGCCCTGGAGATGAAATCTGAGCAGCTTCAAGATTCCTAACTGCCAATTCCTGGAATAAGAACGCCCATTCCCACGGACTTTGTAAGCTCACCCTATGCTCTGGCATGAGAAGAATAATCTAGCCAGGAGGATGCCCTGAGGCCCGTTTAATCCTAGGTGGTGTGAGAAGCCCCCCGTGTGTCTCTGGGGGTTCCTGATCCCCCGTGTGCTGGAAGGGAGAGAGCAGGTGCGTCCCACATCTCCAGGCAGGCGGAGCCACCCAAGACCACCACGGGCCTGCCCTGCCGCGACTAGCAGAAGACATGGGGTCAAGGGTAAAGCTCTGAAGTCTCCCCAGAAAAATTCAGCTGTGGGTCTGCCAGTGAGGACAGCTGCTGACCCCCTCAAAAGCCCAGTTTGCTCGTCTGCAGCAAGCGCTCCTGCTACACATCCAGCAGGTTCCGCAAAGGCTGTGACAGAGAGGAGAGAACAAGATGAAGGCTGTCGCTCCTGGTCTGCCTA
The DNA here is from genome assembly GCF_011100685.1 of Canis lupus familiaris. NCBI lineage: Eukaryota > Metazoa > Chordata > Mammalia > Carnivora > Canidae > Canis > Canis lupus. Next base: position 38,053,612 of record NC_049249.1, on the reverse strand, counting down.
CGTGCGAACGGATGCCCGTCCCACACGTCGACCTCATTAAGCAAAGAACTCGATAAAATCTCGTTTTTGATTCCATCCTTGAATGCTGAAGGGTTTCCCCAAAAGGGGTGCCACGGATGACAGATGGCCTCATCGCGGCGAATATTAATCAGCGGCCTCACCGCTTGCCTGTCTCTTCTGCAGCGCGTGACCCGGTGTGTGGTCGAGTTTGCTGTGACACTTGGGGCCCCCACCTTGCTCTTTCCCATAGGACCCTACCCCGTGGGGTGGGATGGCAACCACGGGAGGCGCCTCCTTCTAGGAGCGCCGCCGAAGGGAAGAAACCAACCCAATGTGCGATTCCGTTGGCCATGGGCCGGAGGAGCCTTGCGGGCTTCTAAATGGGTCAAGGTGAACGTGGGGTCGTGGGGGAAGCCGCCGCTCTTCCCGCCGCCCCCACCAGCCTTCAAACCAGTGTTGCTTTCGGGGGTGCTGGGGAGCTCTTTCGAAGATGTATTTCGGGAAAGGAAAGAGTGGAGCATTCCCGAAGAATAATTTCCACACTCGGGTATTTATTTGTCACGGGCAGACGCATTTACAAAATTCAACCCAGGTCATGATTGGGCTCCCCGTTAATCACGAGGAGGGAGGAGCCAAAGCAGATCCTTACAGAAGGCGCTTGGCTATTCCCAGGCTGAATGACCTGCTTCTTTTCTTGGTTTCGCTGGAGCACCCTTCCTAAGTTCATGAGAGAGAGCTATCACGTTGTAGTATGAAGTGGATGTTTTCCTACTTATAGAACAATGTGAAATTCTAAAATCAAGAGTGAATAAAAAATAAATAAATAAATAAATAAATAAATAAATAAAATCAAGAGTGAAAGGGAATCAATTAAAAGTGAATAGATTCGAAATAACTCACCCACCTGTGCCTTTCCCCTATTCAGAGACAACGCCTGTAAATAATCTGATCCTTGTCTGGCTATCTTTTTATTTTATTTTATTTTAATTTTTTAAAAGATTTTATTAATTTATTCATGAGAGACCACACAGAGAGAGGCAGAGACACAGGCAGAGGGAGAAGCAGGCTCCATGCAGGGAGCCTGACGTGGGACTCCAACCCGGGACTCCGGGATCATGCCCTGGGCCGAAGGCAGGTGCTCAACTGCTGAGCCACCCAGGCGTCCCTCCAGCTACCTTTTTAATAGCGCAATGCAAAAATGTGGTTTTCTTTTTCTCTTCACAGGAAGTAAATTTTTCTGGTGGCCTTGCCTGCGCGTGGGGCCGTAAGTACGCCATCAGAGGACCGAGCGGGGGCCCGGTCCGTTTATCAGCGCTTCTCCCCGGTGGCGGCCGAGAAGGCCTTGGGTGCTCCAGCTTGGAAGCGAGCACACGGCCGCGGCGCGGACCCGGGATCTTCCACTGGAATCCTTCCCACGACCAGAGTGATAAGTATTATCTAAATCGCATGTGCTTAGCTCATCGGACACAGTACTTTCCTTCTTTTATGCCCAAGAAACTTAGTATTCAGCTCAAGCTGAAGTCCACTTATCAGCAGCGCTGCTCTGTCACCCAATGGAGTGGTTACATTTATTATGAAAACATTGTTCAACTTTATCACAAGGTAAAATTCATGTACATTCTGCCCAGAGGGTGCCGGCAGGAGAGCGTGCGGTTTCCCCTATCAGGGCTGTCTCGCTATGGAGGATCTTATTTTGATAACTGAGCGTTTTGAGCATCGTCTCTGGCCCCGTGAGTTGGAGTTTCTCAAACTCCTTCTTGGAATGAGGTGGGATACAAGCAAACAGACGCACGAGTGGCCTTACAAACACCTCCGCGGCAGTCGGACGAGGGACACCCCCACCCCGACCCTACGGCCTCCCATACACCTGGGTTCTTGGGTGAGACAACTGAAAGCGTAGCCTGTGCGCTTCAATCAGTAAATCTTACCGTGGTGGGTGGCGGTGTTCACATCCCATACGGCCCTTTCAAATCTGCACGCGTGACGGGGACAGACATGACCCCGAAGGCCACACTGCTCCCCTTTTCGCTTAAGAAGGACACGCAGTGCGAGGCCCACTTGCCTTCCCTGAATTTCCTGAGACCTGGATGCATGATGTTTGGGTCGCTCCACCTTCACAGGCTGCGCTCAGGACAAGTGGCACCTTTTCTGCTCTTCTCTGTCCCCTTTCTGATGATTCTCCTTCTCCTCTGGTTGGTTTCTGGGGCTCGCCATCTCTGTTCTCCATGCTCTTCCATACCCAGCCCGTGGCTGCTGGCGTGAGCTCTATCAGCCCCCTCTCTGGGGAGGAGGGCGGCCTGTCTTTTGGCTCAGGCTGTCTGTGAGGTGTTCATGTCCTCCTCAGCCTTTTTGGTGTAAATTAGAATCCTGGGCTTTCCAACCTGCAAGGCCCTTAGAGACCAGCCCGGAACTTCTGCTTTTTTTTTTTTTTTTTTTTAAGAAGAGAAAATTGTCAGCCTATTGATTCGTTCATAAACATTTACTGAGCATGCACCATGCGCTAAGGCTATTTCCAAAATCTATTTGGATAAACTAAATAAAACCATTCATGGGGTGGGAGCTGGGGGGTTATATCTATTTGCTGAGGTCAGTTCAGGAGCCTATTCATAAATATCTACCTTCCTTTATTTTCACAGACAATATCTGCGTCCGTAAAGATTCATCCAGGGCGCTGCCCAGCCCCTAAAATGATGCTCTCTCGTTCTTTCTGCTTGGGGATCTGCTCCTGACTGCCTTAATCTCCAAGGCCAGCTGCCTCGAGAAATAACATCACATTTCCCCACGGACCTCACTTCCCCTCCGTATAAGTCACACTGGGGCAAGAGGTGAGTCATTTAAATACATTTTCTCCTTCCTGGGTTTTTAAGTTTTCATGTTGCTTTTGCAAAATGCAACAAGGGCCGGGAGGTAGATATAAAGTGTGCAGGTTGCATCGAATCCAAATACGTCCAGAAGCTATGGTTCAAAGCAAAGACTATCTGGACTGGGAGAGAAAATAAAGGGAAACGTATGAGATAATGCTCGAGACAGATCGTCAATAGCATGGGGAAAGGCCACTTCACTTGCTCAGCTGGGCTGTTTTGAGCAGAATTTTGATTAAAGAAGACATTCCGGGCAGGGCTGGCGTGGACAGGCCGTCTGAGCAACAATTGCTCAAAATGAATAAATGTGAACCACAGTGCGTGAGAGCGGGAATGAAGTGGGCCTGTCAGAGGAAGGGCAAGCTGTGTTTTCTCCCTGTTAGTGCCGATTGCGGGTTTTTGTGGACCAACATACAAACCACACGTTATCAATAGAGCTCATAAATCTGAGGGAAAAACAGAGAGCTTCTGACCAATTACACGGCATGGGAAAGAGAAAGGGCCAGGAACCAGGCTGCCTCCCTTCCCCAGGGCAGGCTGATGGCCGAGGCCCTCACCGGGCCGGCTATCTCTGAGCACCGGACCCCAGGCGTGGCTGCCTGCGAGGAAGCCGGTCCCCCTCAGGCCCCTGCTACGGCCCCTACACCCCAGACCCCAGGCAACCGAAGAATTTCAATGGAGAAATGCTTGTCAATATTTGAGTTACCATCATATGGAAAATTCTAGACGTTTTGGGTCCCTGTTCAGGTCCTGATGAGGATCTCAGCTGTCCTTTGCCCCCCCGCCCGACTCCGGGGAGCGGATGCGGCAGCAGCGCAGGGTCGGGAGCAGGCACCCCGAGGTAGGCTTACCCATGGGTAGGGCTGCGTCACCCCCGCTAGCCTCTCCCATCGACCCCGGAGCCCCTCTGACGGCCCCTGCCCCCAGGTGTTGCCCTTGCTCCCCGCATCTTACCCAGGAAAGGGGATTTTTCAAGGATCATCCAGAGACTGAGAAATGCCCAGGCTCGAGGGGCACCTGTGCGACGGCCCGTTCAGCCTCGGCCACGGCTTCGGGCCGATTGGTGGCTTTCACGTGGGAGCAGCACGGGTGAGAGAGGCCGCGCGTGGCGGGGAAGGGGTGGGCGGCTCCTGATCCGGGGTGGGGCAGGGGCAGCTCAGGTGGCGGCGGCCGGCCTTCCTGGGTGACGGCCCATCCCGGGGGGCAGCTCGGCAGCATGGCTGGGCCGTGGTCGCGGGTGGGAGCCGGGCGGCGCAGGGAAAGCCTTGCCTGTTCTAGGCCCTTGAGCTGGGCCAGGTCCCGTCTCCGCCCAGGCCGGTCCCGGACCTTCTTTCCTCGCTCCGATTCCTGGGACACTTACCTGCTGTCCGTTCCTCTCCTTCTGGCCTTGCCGGGTGGCAGTTAGGGAATGCGGGGCTGATTCACGCTCCAGGGGCATCCAGGGGTCTCTGAGCTGGCCGCTCCGGGACGCCCTGGTCTGTACCCACCTGGGGTCTGAGAGATGCCTGGATGCGGCTCTGAGCACCTTGGAAACGGCGCCGCTAGGGCCGGCCGGGCTCTGAAGACGTTGGCATTTAGGAGGGAGAGGAAGGGAGGTTTCCCTTCATTTCCGCCTACAATGCTCTTGCTCCTGTGTCCACTCCTTGGTCCTCTCCCTTGGACCAAGAACCCAGCTTCACCTTTCAGGGCCGGCATCGACCTTGCTGCTGCAAGCTTTCCCTTGGGGTGACCAAAGGGTTGTGGTGTGTGGCTAAAAACGAGTCCGAGGACTGTGGGAGAGATGCAGTCTCCTGGCTTTGGGCGCCCACACCATGCAAGCATGAGCCCCTGTTGACTGCAGTGGTCCCCTGGGTCCCTTTTATGGGTTCTTTCCACCCCCCACACCCCACCCCCAGCATCCCTCTCCTGGGAACACGTACCTCTGCTAATGAACTGTGACACAGGCTGGCCGGAAACCCTGGGGCACCACTGGAGATATTCCCCCAAAGTGCAGTCTGGGATCCTCTGCACTGCCGTGCCCAGGCAACAGACTGACCCCAAAGGGGTTTCGGGGAAGGAAGGCAAGAGGCAGCCAGTTCTGGGGCTGGGAAGGGAAATTAGGACAATTTATTATTTCCCTGTTGCACTGAGTAAATAGACTTTAAGATAAATTATTGGTGCCCGAAGCCTGCTTGATGCAAAACCCTTAAGTAAAAGCAGACTTTAATGAACATATGCTGGCCTGCCCCCGTTCTCACTTCAAGTCTGCTATTAACTTTCTATGCACTCGGGAACCTTTGGCTCATGGCCTAAATAATAGAAGAATAATTAGAATAATTACTGGAGAAGGCCAGGTCAAATATCCAAGGATCTTCCCTTAACTATTTGGTTATCTTTCCTTTTTTTTTTTAAGTAGATTTTTTTTTTTAGATTAACCAAACACTGCTACTTTGTATCTAGAATATTTATTTTATATAAAAAGAAACCATGGCCTTGTATGGTGAGAGCCACTCACAAAAAAAAAAAAAAAAAAAAAAAAGAATGTTCCAGTATGGATGAGTTTTTAATCCCAGTTTTTGGCTTATTTTTCTAAGTCAGGCTTCCACAGGGTAACTGGAAGGTACAGCTCGCCGAATACAACGCTCCTGAGTAGCTCACAAGGGCGTGGGGACTTCGGTCAGTGTTTTTGTCCTTCCCTTAGCTGTTTTCACAGGGGGAAGGCAAGAATAACTCCGACTCAGATGGAAGGCCCCTCGCTGAGCTGGATGTCCTCGCAGTGAGGCCCCCAGGTTGCGGCGGGCGGGGGAGGGAGGATCACGCCATCGCAGCCGCGCTGGGCCCCATGCACCTGGCTTCAGCCTCGGGCGGTGGGGTCTCGCTCGCTTGCTCACTCCCCTGCACACGTACAGCTTCACGGCCCGGCATAGCCACAGCCCCTAATGTCCGCGGTCAGCTTCTCTCCCATCTCACGGTGGCCGCACAGCCAGCAGCCAGGTCCTGGTGGGAGTCAGGGCTCCAATCCCAGGTCCCTGGGGCCTTGTTGGGTCTCGTGCCCTGTGCACAGACGGCAGTCACTGCTTGGCGACTCTTTCCTCATCTGTAAAATGGGGACAGTAAGGTAATAACACCACCTGCCTCATGCAGAGCTTCGGGGTTACAGCTGATGTGCTTATAGGAGAGCCTGATGAGGTAGGAAGGGTAGGTTCAGGGGAGCCGATTGCTTTGAAACCATCTTTGGGTATGAGAATCACTAAACAAACAAACAAACAAACAAACAAACAAACAAACAAATAAAAACCAAGTTGGAAAAAGCCTTTGTGCCGCAGCTGAATGAGACCCATCATCATCTCATGCCTTCTCCATGTTAATGACATGTGCCCAGGCTCTGTTCCTGCCCTAGTTTTTTTTTTTTTTTAGATTTTATTTATTTATTCATGAGAGACTTATACAGAGAGGCAGAGACACAGGCAGAGGGAGAAGCAGGCTCCATGCAGGGAGTCCGATGCAGGACTCGATCCCAGAACCCCGGATCACACCCTGAGCCGAATCCTGCCTCTGTTTAAGGTCTGGGTATGACTCTGTGGGCAGTAGATGTGCAGGGTGTGGGGAGAAGAAGTTGCTGGGATGCCTGGGGGCTCAGTGGTTGAGCATGTCCCTTCAGCCCAGGGCGTGATCCTGGAGACCTGGGATCGAGTCCCGCATTGGCCTCTCTGCCTGGAGCCTGCTTCTCCCTCTGCCTGTGCCTCTGCCTCTCTCTCTCTCTCTCTGTGTGTCTCTCATGAATAAATAAATAAAATCTTTAAAAAAAATAAAAAGAAGTTGCCAATGCTTCTGCTTCTTCAGAGACTTATTTATTTGAAAAAGAGGGAGAGAGAGAGCAGACGCGCAGGGGCAGGGGCAGAGGGAGAGAGGGAATCTCAAGCAGACCCCCGGCTGAGTGCAGAGCTGAGCTGATGCAGAGCTCGATCCCAGGACCCTGAGATCATGACCTGAGCTGCAACCGAGAGTCAGATGCTTAACTGACTGAGCCACCCGGGTGTCTCACTTCTTTAAAACATAAAATAGGGCAGCCCGGGTGGCTCAGCAGTTTGGCGCTGCCTTCAGCCCAGGGCGTGATCCTGGAGACCCAGGATGGAGTCCCACATTGGGCTCCCCGCAGGGAGCCTGCTTCTCCCTCTGCCTGTGTCTCTGCCTCTCTCTCATGAATAAATAAATTAAATCTTAAAAAAAATAAAAAAAAAAACATAAAATAAGGTAGACCAATTGAAAACAGCTATTTGAAGAGCGAGGCTGAGTGACATCCAGTACCTTGTACCCTGGGAAGATGCGTCCGACTGTGCCCGCCCTCCGGGAGCTGGGCCCTGGGTGGCAGGCGGAAACTGGGTGAGGATCGTGCCAGGCACACCCGCGTGGCAGGTGTTCAGGGCGGAGGGTTGCAGGGCCGAGTGGGAATGGAGGGTTACAGGATAGAGCGTGCTTTCTGCGCTTCCCTGCCTGCCACTGCGTTCGCCAGGTTCCTGTCCATGCAGCCTTCGGTGGAGGGTCACCCTGCGGCTGTGAGGGCTCCCAGGGGTCCTGTCGATGCCCAGGATTTGGGAGGACAGCCGTCCTGGCGGGTAGAGGTGGCCCAGGATGGCGATTCCAGCACTGATGCCGAAGTGCCGTGGAGCCGGGTGATGGCGAACCCAGCCCGGGTCAGGGCAGCCAGGCAGCGGCCGGGGTGCACATGCACCACGAAATATTCCTTCTCCTCACCTTCGATAATGAACACTATGCATCGATAACGTGATGCTTCAAACCTGAAGCTGCTATAAACTTGACGGACTCCTCCTATGTCTCAGTTGAGTTTCTTTTCACCCTAAAAGCACCAAGGCCTCTGCTGCGGAACGTGTCCCAGGAAGACGAGGGCCCGCTGGGCTGAGCTGGGGCCGGGTGGGGGGCACCTGGGCGGCTCACGGTGCTGGTTTCTGGGATCGTGTGGCTCCGCTGGTGCGCGCGGGAGCTGCCCACCTGCCTCCCCGCCTCTGCAGGCGCCCGCACCCTCTCGTGTCCCTAAGACACGGGTTCGTTTCCAAGGTTAATAAAATTAGGGGGGTTTGAGCCTGAAATCTTCACGTGCAGCTCTCTTCTCCCCGCGTACAAGCGGCAGCCCCAAATTCCTTTTCAAGACCTGCTTACTCATGCAGATGGCACTCGAACTCCAGAATCGTGGCATGTAAGCCGCCCCACACCTCCCGCATTCGAGAGATTCCTAAATGAGAACTTATTATCAACCTGTCATTCTTCCGTAATTATCCACAGCCAGGACGCTTTTCGGTTGTTTCCATATCATTTGGAGTGACACCGAGTAGATATTACCCTTGTCTGTGTATCGCGCGCAGCAAGCTTTGCAGGGAGCCCTCATCCATTTGCATTTCGAAAGAGGCAGAGGCCTGACAGAGATTTTTTTGAGCTATTATGAAGCACTTATTAGTAGAAACTGAACCATCCCCGCACACTCCCCCCCACATCATCTCCTTCCTCATAATGATTATTTCTACAAATTCTCTGCACCTTCCAAAAATTCTAGGGCGCACTGTCTGCAAAGATCACCTGCCAGGGAAAGCATCATTCATTTGGGTTAATGCAGCTCCAAGTCGGCACGGTTCCCCTCTTCGTGTTTTCCGGAGACGGCGGAGGGATGACCTAGGGGGAAAGTCAGTCCCACGTTGCTCAGATGTACACCCTCGTGCGCGCGTGTGCGAGCATGTGGTACACACATAAAACGGGAGATGCCTAGTGTGTCTGTGCATGCACAGGTGTGTGTACCTGTACAGGGGCGCGTTTTAGATGCTGAACCGGGGGTGGGGGTTGGCGGGCGCTGCTGCTCATTATGTGTTTAAATTTGCCTTCCAAAGAAATTTTTTTTTTTTTTTTTTTTTTTACTAAAAAAAGCAGAGAAAATGTAGTTTGGAATGTCTTCAGCTTCTCTGTATTGAAACCCTTGCTTTATCAGTAGTCATTTTCACACTGTTTTAAAAATACCTGAGTGTCAACCCTTCGCTCTCCCAACAGGGGCACGCCGTGCACCCCCGTGTGTGCTGTCTCTCGTCTGTCTTTAGGTTCTGCTTGTTTAGCTTTTCTGCCTCTACCGGTTTCTCCCGACTTCCTGCTCCCCGTGTGGGGACATGGTGGCCTCTGAGCTCACCTGGGCGGGACGCTGCCACCTGCTGCCACGGCCTCGCCCCTGGGGGTCAGCCCTTCTCTTTGGAGTGGCCCAGCCTGGCCTGGCTCCAGCCCCACTGAGGCTCAGGGAGGGTGGGGAGGCGTCCCGATTTCCCCTTTGAGATGGGCCTGTCCCCGGTCTGCACCCTGCAGCGCTCTCCCTGCACCCTGGAGCAGGCCCAGGCTGCGGGGCCTCTGCGATCGCCCCCCAGGGCCCTCTGCTCACATGTGTCCCACTGCACTGTGTGTCGGCACAGCCACCTCTTGGGGAGGTCCCTGGGCCTCTTTCCTGTCTGTCCACTTGCCAGAGGGACAGCACTGCAGGCGGAGGCTGTTCTGGAAAGCGTAGTCCCCGGGAGGTCACCTTCCTCCGGCCCCAGCGGGGCAGGTGTGGCTTGCCAGTGGGGCACACGCGCACACTCCCCGCTGGATAAAAGGAGCTGGAGCGGGCCTCGTTCGGATGTGCAGAGCGAAGCCCTGGGGAATGTCTCCTGGAACGTGGAATTAAATTTGAGTATCATCATTATTATCAATTATTATTTATTGCGTGCCCACCGGCGGCCCTAGCATGCTGCAGGTTTAATGTTTCAATAAGACCTTATTTGTACAGTTTCCCACCAGGGTCCTGGATTTCAGTCCTGGCCCAAATCACCTTCCATGTGATGCTTTAATGATTTTTAAGATTCTCGGATTAAACCTTTCTTGTCTCTCGTTTTATACATCTCCTGCCAGCGCCAAGATGATCTTTTTAGCTTTTTCTGTAATGTGGAAATTTTTCTGGTCTTTCTTTGTTCTTCTTTAGGGAGTGTGGCGTGAGGGAGGGAGGAGGAAGGACGGAAGAAGGAAGGAAGGCTGGAGGCAGGAAGGAAGGAGGAAGTCCTTCCTTCCTTCTTCTTTTTCTTTCTTTCTTTCTTTCTTTCTTTCTTTCTTTCTTCTTTTTCTTTTTTTTCTTTCTTATCCCCCCCACTCTTCTGTTTTTCCTTTTGTCCTTTCCACTCCCGGGGCTGGCGGGTACGAATGGGAGTCGTGCTCACACTCCAGGTGAACCTTCTGGCCGAGAACGTGCATGCATTCCTCTTCTCTGGCTGCCTGCCTGTGACACGCGTGCTGGGCGGCGTGAGTTCCTGCACAGAATCCCATGGCATTTCCCCCATGTACCCCACGGAGGAGCGTTCGGCTGTGGCCCGGAGCCCGAGTTGGGGACACACCTCGGAGGCGGCGGGGAGAGCGAGAGCTTGCAGGAAGCCAGCCCCGGGGCCTTGCCGCCTGCCCGGAGAAGCTCTGAGTTGTCCTGTGCCTCTGGCTTGCCTCTCTGGGGCCTGGGGCCTGCTTTGTGATACCGCGTACAAAATTCCAAATTCAATTTAAGCAAATCAGGCCTAACGTGAATCAATAACCATTTCTGCGTTCATTATGGAGTTCGCAGGCACAGCTTTACGAACCCTTATTGTTTAAGGGGAGCCTAAGCGCCTCCCTCCGAGCATCCGGAAATGAGGATGTGTTCCACGGCAGGACCCCAAATGCACATATTTATTAGAGTTTAGCAGCAGATTAATGCGAGAATACATTTTTAGACACAGTTTCTTTATCACTTAAAAAAAAATTAAAAAAAAAAAAGTAGCCTGCCATGGGAAAGGAAGTGTGAAGCTACAGCAGCACCTTCCGTATCTGTCTTTGGAAACTTCGTCTAAATCAACCAAAGACAAGCTGACTGCAAATTACGCTCGGCAGCAATGGGGTGAGGTCGGAGGAGCCCCGTTCCGGGGGCCGTTTATCAAACACCGCAAACTGACATCCGCTTCTTCAGATCTGAGAGATCACAGGACGTGAGCAAGAAGAACGGTGGTGGCATCAAACAAGCACCCCCCCACCCCCGCCCGCATCACTTTTTTTGGAATGAAATGCGGAAGAGGGGCCCCGTCTCCGCACTCGCCCTATCATCCCCCTAAACTACAGCTGCCCTTGGGAGCGGTACACTCAGGCTTCAGAGAAAAAGAATTAGTGTTTCATTTTCCAAGACTGTCACACCCCACCTTAATGAGCACTTAAAAGAGATGAATGTGCTGGGAATGAAAAGATTTATTTGAGATATTTAAATAATCTCTCTCAGCTATAACTAAGCTGACACACTGGGCTCTCACAACGACATTTCCCCCCTTATTTTTGATAATACCCGCTAGAAGTTTGTTGCTTTGCCCTGCTTTTGTGGCGAGCACGCTCGGCGTTGGCGCGTGGAGGGGAAGAGGCGGAAAAATCGCGCAGATCCAGACACCTCACCCCTCCGCGCCAAACGCGCCGACCAAGACCTTTAATTACATTTCCGGATGCGAGCAGCTACATAAATATCTCGTTAATTTTTTTTTTTTAAATGAGTAGTACAACAGATCCCCGACACTTTACAGCACACTAAAAATCCTTGTGAGGGTGACAGCGCCGTCCGTTACAATCAGCCATGAAGTACATTACAAAGGTAATGTGGTTTTAAGAAGGAACTACTGCAGAATGTATATTTTCATTATCAAAAACGTTAAGCCATTTATCCTGAGGAGTCAGAATAATCATTAATGGCTGGGAATTTATGGTGCCAGATCTTAAACTAATGTGAATGATTCCAGGTGTTACTAATGGCTTCAGTGAAATGTGCCAGGATCTAAGACTTCTACTAAATCTGAGGTAATAGTCAGATGCTTAATCTCGACAGATGAGCAGCAATTTAACTGACACATTGATTGGATTCTGGAGGCTTAAATGACACCCATTGTGAAGGTGCACGGTCAAACGGCAGTCCGGAGGGCGACTTGGAAGTCACTCTCCTCGGCGGCGGCGCCCCCCGCGCCCCAGGCCTGCGGACGCCACCCGGGACCTACTCATGTGAGATTTGCAGGGTGCGCTTTACTTTTTTGTGACACCAGTGATAACCACGTCCGAGCGTCCTGGGCCAGCTCTTAACCCTTCTCTCCCCCGCGGTCTGCAAAGCGCCCTGGGCTGCTGGCCTGACGACGAGGTGGGAGCTAGGCCCAGCGGAGCCCACCCCGCGCCTCTGGGTGCAGCCTGCCGAGCGGGCTTTGTCCGTCGCCCGGGCCATCCCCTGCTGGATGCTGCTGCCGGGGGGCAGGGGGGTTTGGGAGGGGTGGCTCGCTGAGTGGAACTCAGGGGCCCACCGTCTGATTCCGGGTCCCCTTCATAGTCATCACCCATGGCCTGGGACCCTGGTGCTGCCTGCACCCGCCGCCCTCCGAGCCCCTGTGTGTCCCTCGCGCTCATTAACAGTGACCGTTGGCGCTGCGGGACCCGCTGCCCTGAATACGGAGCATGCGTGCTGGGCCTTCCTGACTGCTGTCAACATCCTTTGAAAGCACATAAAAATAAATTATCCATAGGTTTACCTGTCGGGAAGATAGATTCGGTGCATCCGACTGTTGCAGGCATTTCAAGTGACAGGGGTGCCTATCATGTTCCCGTAATAGGGTCAAACAGCTGGACGGGGATTTAACACTCAGCAAGGCCAGAAGGGCCCAGCACTTGTAGGGGAGGATGAATGGAGTGATAGGAGGCAGCGGGACCTGTTTATTACAGCGTTTTTCTGCTTCGCTGCAGACCTGTAATGATTGCCGCGGAGCCCGATTGACGGCTGCCCTCTCCCTTCCAGCGCTTTGAGGAGACTGGGTGACGGCAGCCAAGTCTGCCTGCTGACCTATCGCTCTGGCCCATCAAGAGTTCAATTTACTTCTCCTGACAAGCATCCAGGAGTCGGAGTGCGTTGCATTTGATTGGTCCATGTAGGTTAAATAAAAATTGGTTTAATGAATATTTCAAAATGTCTTGTCAGGATCAGGTACTTTAATTAAGGGACACGCATCCTGCATGGCGTGTGGGCCCCCTTCCCCACAATACCCTTCAGGGGGGTCTATGGGGCCTTCAGCTTCAGAGGAGAAGGGGAAGCTACATGGGCGAGTCGATGCTGGTTTGGGGCAGGAAAAGCTCCTACGGTGTCTGTAAAGAGGAGGAGGGCACATGCGGGCCGGGAGGCACAGCCCGGCGTAGACAATGAAGCGCCGGGTGAGCAAAGGCCCAGCCCGGGGTGCGTGGGGCTGACGTGGGGGTGGGGGGGTGGCCTCCTTCTCACGCGTGCTCTGGCCAAGTCACATTTCGGGGCGTCCCACCTTGCTCCCAGGGGAATCCCGAGTCGCGGCATGCCCCATTGGCCCTCCACAAACCCCCAACACGGCAGGAGTCTGGCTCCACCTGGATTCCTCCTGTCTGCTCCTTCCCTCCCCGAAGTAGAGGCTTGCAGGATGGTGCATATTTATTCCTGGACCTTCATGTTATCAGCTGTGGCTCTGTTCCATTCGGTTCCGTGACAGCGTAGTAGCAACAGAGGATCCGCCCCAGAGCCAAGCTGTGAGCTTGCAGAAGGAGGCCCGGCCCCCCAGTGACAAGAAGCCCACCAGTAGGCATTGCTGGTGACGGAGGGAAGGGAGGGAGGCAGGCCGGCAGGTTCCTGCTCAGAGCGCTGACATCTCCACGGCGGGGCCTGGCCTCAGTTTCCTTACCTGGCGAATGGCTCCCCAGGAACCACGAGCTAAGCCGGGACAGGTGTCACTGAATCAGAAGCGGAACAGAATAAGACCTCCAAGCACCTGGCCCCCCTAAATCCCAAGGGGAGGTGATCAAGGGTCCCACCTCAAAGTCACCCATGCTGTAGATTGGACTGTTCTCCTTTTCTCTGCTTTGGAAGGCGGTGAGGTGCACCTCGAAGCTCTGGGTAGCGAGTCTGGTGCATCTGAAGCTAAGGACAAGACTGGCACCAAGCCCTCAGGGCATAGGCAGGAAGGGGGACTCGACACTGGCAGGGGAGTGATGCTGCCTGGGCGGCAAAGAGCGCCCCTTGTATTTTCAAGTATTGGAGCAGTAAACCCCTGCTCGTGCGTCATGCAAGTGCTTCTTTCTACCTCTGCCGCCCTCTGCTTTTGCTACCCAAGTCCGATTCCCATGGAATGTTTGTTGCCACCACATGAGAAACACCCTAATGCTTTTCCACTGGGGGGAAGAGCCCAGTGGCTGCTGGGAGACCCTCTTCTCACCTTGAGGCGCACCACGGGGATCACGTCCCTTCCCGTGTTCCCTCCCAGGCCCTGCAGAGCATCGGGGCTTTGGAGGTACCAGATGTGGGATGTGCCCCAGATGGCAGATCCCTTGTACCTGTGGAAGTAGGATGGCCCCACGTTGGTGGCCTTTGTCAGCTTTCAAAGGTGACGGATCCTTTGAACCAGTGGTTCAGATTTTGTTTGGATGTACAAGTCATATTCTCCAGCCACTATTATATTGTAGGGAGGGGGCAGGGGAGGCAAGCGTCTGTAGTCTGTAGGGTGTTGGATAAGTGTGACGTGGTGAATGCACAGAACGGTGGCCCGAGCTGGGGACGGGAGAAAAGGACAGACTCCCAAGGGGCAAGACGATCAAAATATTTAAAATGTACCGCACTTGACACAATAAATACGAAACGGACCGCAGTCTACGAGGCAACACCATTTATATAAGTTACAAGTATACTCATGAGCAAAACAACGCCCCAGGGTAGGTACCCACATCAGGGGCATAGAGAAAGTACACTGGATGTGCCCTCTGGGTCGGGGCAGGGCAGGAAAAGGAGGGAGGAATGTTCCATTAAGATGAAATGAGGGGACAGCTGTGTGGTTCAGCGCTTGAGCATCTGCCTTCAGCTCAGGGTGTGATCCCAGGGTCTCGGGATCGAGTTCCATGTCCAGCTCCCTGCATGGAGCCTGCTTCTCCCTCTGCCTGTGTCTCTGCCTCTCTCTCTCTCTCTGTCTCTCATAAATAAATAAATAAAATCTTAAAAAAAAAAAACAACGAAATAAAATGAAATAAGGACAAGGTCTTGCATGAGCGACGGTGGTGCTGCGCCACGCGCTGAGACGTGCTGAGCTCCGTTCCACCATCTCGGGAACAAAACAGAGACAGGTGCGTGGATGCACGAGTGGAGGTTCCCACCCGTGATGTGATCGGCATCGGCAGCACGCAGCGCAGAGATTAGTCAGGCCAGGGCTCTGTGGGCCTTGCTGTGGCCGAGGCGTCCCGGCACGCTTTTCAGCACCTGGTGGGCGTCCCGTCACTGTTTTCAAATGAACCGTGGTCTAATTACCCGTGTACAATTTCTGCCTCGCTTTTTATTATCATAAAAAATTAAATATATCTGGTAAAAAAAAAAATCCACCCAACTTTCGAATGTTGTGCAAGGATGTACGGTGGGCAGGAGACACCCGCCCTCACCGCACCCCACTCCCAGGCCCCCGAGATAACGCCGCGCATTTCTGTGCGTGCACGCCGTGCAGGATGACATCATCCTAATCATAGCTCCATATTGATTGTAATGATGATGATAATCCTTTACGTGTGGGCATGCAGTGTGTAATTGATGGAGAATGCTCCCCTGACGCCGCTGTGGGGAGGACAGAGGCTGCTCTTCAGTTTTATAACCAAGGACGCTGAGACTCAGAGAGAGACGGGGCTTCCCGCGTCCCTGAGCGTGAGGCACAGTCCCCAGCACGATTCCGGCCTAGAGCAGGGCCCGGGATGGCACCCTTTGCAGGTCCTCCCAGGTGTGAGTGCACTCAGGCCATCAGGATGCACTCACTCCATGGTGCCGGCTTCCGTCCTCTCTCCCTGACCCTCCCTCCGCACCCCCTGGGCCTCAGTTTACCCATCTTTAACATAAATTGACCAGAAAAGGCACCGCCTATGTCTGCCATCCTGCGGTTGGGGTGCTGGGTGCTGGGTGTCATGCCAGCATTGCGAGGGCTCCGGGTTTCACTGCGAATGCCGAGCTCAGTTTTCCGGAGGCCTGGCTGGGTATTCCAGGTGCAGTTTGCTTGAAAAGGGAAGACAGGAAATGAACTTCAAACGCCTGGTGTTTCAAGGTGACAGCTCCAGGTGAGAGTCTGGGGTCTTCGAGGCCAGTTGCCTCCAAGTCCCTCATTGTCCAACAGCACGAGCCAAACTACTGCGTTCGGGTTCTCACACACCCATGTATGCAAGGTACATATAACAAATTTAACAATTTTTTTTTTTGTAAATTACATAAAATTTGTTAAAAGGGAAGATGTCATGAAGCATTCTTTCTACCCAAACAAAAACAGAGGGGCATGAGGAAACTTCTGGAAGTGATGCATAGGTCTGTTCCTTGATCGTAGCAATGGTTTAAGGGTGTGTGCGTATACATTCAAACGCATCAAATTGCATACATTAAATTCGTGCAGTTTCTTGTATATCAGTTAGACTTCAACAAAGATGTAAAAAAAAAAAAAAAAAAACACCTCCTTTGGGTCTAAGGGACACAGGCACCAAATGATAACACTTCCAATAGCCAAAGCAATCAATAAATGAAGTGTTTGGAAATTGTAACCAAAGTATAACATAAATGTCCACGACTCCATAGTAATTCAAATAACTGATGGAATAAATAAATGGCAGCACAGACACATCTCCAGCATTAATTCCAAATAATTTATGTAGCTACTCCGTCCTCAAGGAGATGGAACATGTGCTCCTAAACCTCGGGGTGCCCATAGCATCCCCCAAAGAGGACGGCGGGCCAGAGGAGAAGGCTGGCAGCCAGCTGTCCCCACAGACGGACCTCAGTCCATGATCAAGTCAACATCGACAGTGACAGGTCACATGGACAGAATGGGCCTTCGATCTGCGGTGACAAAAACCTTCTCTTCGTGATCTTCCACCTAAAAATGCACAACCCCAAGGACCACGAGGGAAACATCCAATCTCAGCGGAGGAACGGCTTAAACATACCTGACTAGGACCCCTCATGAGTCTCCAGAAAACAGGGAAAGTCTGAGAAACCATCCTGGCCAGGAGTTGGCCCTCAGGAGAGGAGACCGCGTGGGCCCCTGGATGGAGTGCTGGGACAGGAGAGAAATCTAAGGAGATTCGAATACGATATGGACTTCATTTAATGGTAACATAGCTACGTTGGCTCTTGAATTGTAACAAATGCACCAGCCAGTATAGGATGTTGGTAAAAGGGAAACTGGGTGGGTGGGGGGGGTGCGTGTGTACCCTCTGAACGATTTGCACAATTTTTCCATGGATCTACAGCTACTTCACAATTAGTTTGTTTTTAAAAATGAATGACATTTAGAGCTGTGCACATAGAGGCTCTGATGGTTTCTTTCCCGCCCCCCGCCCCCGGCCATCACCATGACTTATGGATTGTCTCTTGTCTCGCGTGCCCTGCACCCCATGCAGCAATTTGGAGGCCACTTCTCCATGCAGTTGGGAAAACGAGTTGCTCTGACGGCACGTGCGAGGGTGGGAGGGGGCCTAAAGATCTTGGTGGCGGGTTCCTTACCCGGCCCAGTGGGTCTTCCCTTGGTTTTCTCCGGTTCTACTCAGAACCTCGCTGGCCGAGCCCTGTCTCCCGGCCAAAGCAGCTTAGTTCAGAGATGAAAACTGAAAGGTGCCCTTCGTTGTAAAGGAGAAGATTACTTCCTTTTGTTGTTGTCGTTGTGGTTTATTAAAGACAAGGAATCCGGTATCACCAGTATGTGTTCATTTCTAGGACCACCCTCATGAAACACCACCATAGACATTTACCGTCTCCCGGTGCTGGGGGCCAGAGGTCTGAAATCGGGCTGTCGGGGGGCAGGGGGGTTCATCTTCCAAAAACCTTTCCTCTATCTGGTGTCATCTGATGGTCCTCGGCTTGTAGACGCACCTCCGTCTCTGTCAGCACACGGCCCTGTGTCCGTGTCTTCACGTGGCATCTCCTCTGGCATCTCTCTTCCTCTTCCTAGGACTGGCCATCGAGGGCTGAGGCCCACCCTGATCACCTCCTCTCAACCGTACGGCATGTCTTCCCAGATAAAGTCACCCTCACAGGTACTGGAGTTTGGACCCCAACCTACCATTTTGGGAGGCACATGCCATCGGTGACATGGGGTGTGTGCACCAACTCACGATCGCAGTTACCCTGTGAGGTCAGACACGGCCCCTTCCACTGCTGGTGCACGCCAGCCCGCCCACTCTTTCCTCCTCATGAGGGTGCAAACTCACGTTTCATACATTTAGACAGCTGTCCGCCCGCATTGCCTCGCAGGACGCGGTGCAGGGAACCAGTTCTGCGTGGACAGCAGGGGTCCGGCCTTCTTCTCCTCCAGCCCCAAGCCAGGATCTGCTGGCTCTGCTTGGCATTCAAGGCCTTCTCCTCCGTGTGGTGCTGGGGCTCTGACCAGCCACTCCCCACCTACTGTCTCAACGAATATCTGTGATCACAACACCAGAGGAGAGCAAAAAAAAAAAAAGAAAGAAAGAAAAAAAAAGAAAAATAGAAGGAAAAAAAAGACCCATTCTCTATCAAACTGAAATATGTAATAATAATTAATGCTTCCACTTAAATTACAGTCTTTGTTTTCAATCAGAAGAGACCTACACCTAAACTGGTGCATTTTAACACCGGATAGTATAATTCGTCCCTGCAGCCTCCATAATTACACTCTGAGTGGCCAAGCAGTATCCTACCACTTTCGTGTACTACACTTTGCTGAATATCAGCATTTTCTCATGATTTTACTATCATAGACACTGCTGCGAGGGATGACCACGGACAGAGGTGTTCTTAAAAATAATTACTTCTTAGGGCGTTTGGGTGGCTCAGTCGATTGAGTAGCCGAGTCTTGGTTTCAGCTGGAGTCGTGATCTCGAGGTCCCGGGATCGAGTCCCGTGTCCGGCTCCTTGCTCAGTGCTGAGTCTGCTTCTCCCTCTCCCCCCGCTTGCTCTCTCTCTCTTTCTCTCTTTCTCATATAAATAAGTAAATCTTAAAAATATATGTATATTTCTTTAGGATAAATGTACAGGTTTGGAATTCTTCCTGCATCAAAAGATACCACAATTTTGTGACTATGGATCTTATCACAGAATGTTCCAGAGAAGCGTGTGCCTGACTCACAGTGCTGTAGACCTGGGGAAGTGAGTTGATCCTGCCTCCTGCTCAGCAGCATCAGAGCCCACAGTTTCTTGCTGCCAATTGCATAAAAATGATCTAAAACGACACTGCTCAGCTTTCACCCTATTCCTTCCTTCCTTCCTTCCTTCCTTCCTTCCTTCCTTCCTTCCTTCCTTCCTTCCTTCCTTCCTTCTTCTTCTTCTTTCTTTCTTTCTTTCTTTCTTTCTTTCTTTCTTTCTTTCTTTCTTTCTTTCTTTCTTTCTTTCTCTTTCTCTTTTTTTTTTTTTTTTTTTTTATTTATGATAGTCACAGAGAGAGAGAAAGAGGCAGAGACAGAGGCAGAGGGAGAAGCAGGCTCCCTGCCTGATGTGGGACTCGATCCTGGGTCTCTAAGGTCACGCCCTGGGCTAAACCGCTGAGCCACCCTGGCTGTCCCCTCACCCTATTTCTTGATGTGATACCCTCACGTGGGACCATAAACTCAAAGGGGGGGGGTCCGCTTTGGCCGCCAGAAGTGTTCGTGAGCGAGCGAGTGGCAGACGAGAGGGAGTAAATGAGCGGAGGTCTAGTCCTGCTCGCAGCAGGTGTAGCGGGCACCCTGCACGAAACAGGCCAAGGGCCCCGTGGGGCGGCCGACGCAGAAACAGAGCATCTGTGCTGTTCTCGCCGGGTCGCCGGGCCCTGGGGGGGCAGGTGCCCTCACTCCACTGGGGTCAGCTCTCTTTTTGCCATTTCACGGGTGAGAAGAGGGAGCCCCGGTCACGGAGCCGGCCTGGGACGGGGCATCCCTGGGGGCTCCTGGGGCCCAGGGCCTGGCCAATAACCCAGGAGCAGCGGGGACCCCCGCGGAGGGGACCCGGTACCTGTTGGAGGCCGTCTGTGACCAGGCGCTGATGCGCTGCGCGGGCTTCTCTGTGCCGGGTGCCCGGTGACCCCCGGGGACCTTGTGACGGCCCGGGTGACAGGGAGGAAGGGGCGGGAGCAGGGGTGTTTTTCTCATTAGTCGGTTGCCTACACCGCAAACGTGGCTAATTGCTGATTTTAATGGGGTTGATTTGGCAGCAATGATTTTGCAATTTTCTCTTTTCTCCGGGCTGTCACCTGGGCCCGCACACCTGGGAGGGACGGCGGGTGGCAGGTCCCCCAGGGTCCTCTGGGGTCCCCCGGCCCTGACTCTTCAGATCCCCAGGGACTGAGCAGCCCCGAGAGCGACGCGGGGAGCCGCTCTCCTCCTGTGACACCGGGTCCCCCGTCTCTGGTGACACGGCCGGCGTGAGTCCTCCGGTTCCAGGCCCAGCATCTTAGCATGAGGCATTAATCAACGTCCCTGACATCCTCGTGGGAACAGACTGGAAGCAGGGAGCGACTGCAGGGCATCGGGCTGCGGGGAGACGCTGGACACCTCATCACTGGACATACTAAATATTTTCATATTTATTTTAATGTTACAGAAAGGGTTACTCAATGAGATCTGAGGATGTGGGTCGGGGGTCTGGCCCCGGGGTCCAGGAGTCGGGGGACGTTGTTCTGGAACAGCACCTGAGGTGGGAGGGAGGAGCGTCTTCACTGCAGCGAACAGGGTGACTTTGGCTACGTGTCCGTGGAGGCAGGAGTGTGGCCAAGGGGCACGGCCGCCTCCACGGATCCGCTCGGGCTCAGCACAGATCGCCTTGGCTTCCCGTCGGCCACTCTTCCTCTTCAGGCTCCATCCGGTGCCGCTGGGGGTCCGAGGAGGCCTGGACCCGGGGGGCTTACCTGGGCCCCCCTGTGTCCTCAGAATCCCAAGGCTCCAGGGCCTCTGCTGCAGATGCTGGCGTGGGCCTCTCGGGCCCCCACCTGTGAGGCGGCACCCTGAGGTCCTTCCCAGGCTAGGGAGGACTCCGTGGGCCTTGGGTAGGTCCTCCTGGGCTTTCCTCACCTTGAAAAGAAATGCAGGCTGGACGGTGCCGCGCTGCTCATCAGGGAGGATGTTGGCCTGTTGGAGCAGGTGCCAAGTGGACTGTTAGGGACAACTAACTGGGTGCTTCCCTCCCACCCGAGGAAAGTTTTATGTCATCCGATGGCACAAAAGGAAGAGTCTGAGAGTGGAATCACCCTGGTTAACTGTCCAGAATGTTCTAGGATGGGGCAAGTGGTGCTGGTGTGAACTGCACTGGGGCAGGTGGACCATCACTGCCCATGAGGGTGTGCTGACCACCCTATAGCCCTGGTCCCCTTCTCCAGCCCTCAGAGCAGTGCCTACTGGGTGTCCCCTGAGTAGGCCAGACAGGGCGTCTCTTTGACTGGACTGTGTCACTCCAGTGGGATCACGTCCCTCCGGCAGGGCTGTGCATCTACAGCGGGATCATGTCTGTCCAATGGGGCCATGTCCCAGCAGCCCCTGAGGAAGGGGGCAGGGCAGAGGCCTTCCTTCCTGCTTGGGCCATAGCCCGTTGACCTCCAGCAGACAAGTTATGTGGCACTGCACTGCTTTGCCCGTCACCCTGGCATGGCCCGAGCTCTTCTGCCTGCAGAACCACCTGCTGGGACACTTCTACTAGGTCCAGTCGGGCTTGCTCCCTCTGGGCCTCTGCGGGGTGTCTGCAGGCTGACTTTCACCCATCCTGTGCCTGCCTCTCCCGTGGCTTTCAAAAGGGCACACGTTGACCTCCGTTCTGCAAGTGCGCTCTCCTGGCTCGTACGGGGCCCTGCTTCTGTCATCGATCATAACAGCCGGTGCTGTCAGATGAGCCAGAGCTGCTCTGACGAAATCAGGAATAAAGTGGTAAGAACAGAAGCGAACCACCAGAGACCCTCTCTGTAATACGGCTGCACTGGCGAGAGTATTATGTGCCTTAGAGGCTCAGTTTTTTGTTTCCACTGGGCTTCCCATTAATGGGCCAACCACATTCTAATGCCTTTGCATCTTGTCCCCTGGGCTCCGGAGTGGAAGATGACACAGTTGTCCTCTGTCCTCCAGAATGCACGGGAGACTCAGCAGACAGCAGCCAGAGGCCTGGGATGCAGAACGAGAGCTGCATCTCCTGCTCCATCCTGTGCGGCAGGAGCCCTCAGGTCCGGGCGACCCCGACGGGCCTTGTGCGAGCCTCCTGGAGCCCCCTCCCCGTCCCCCGGAAGCCTGTTGTCTCCTTACAAAGCCTGTAAACCACTGGTAATTGAATCCAATTAGAA
Source organism: Canis lupus familiaris (assembly GCF_011100685.1). Taxonomy (NCBI): domain Eukaryota; kingdom Metazoa; phylum Chordata; class Mammalia; order Carnivora; family Canidae; genus Canis; species Canis lupus. The sequence continues at coordinate 38,031,420 of NC_049249.1, read as the reverse complement.
GGAGACTGTCTAACTTTAAACAAATGGCAAACCAATGGAGCGTCCTCTGGTGAGCTACAAACTTTATGCCTTGGCACTTCTGAGCGTTGTCGGGCCGAGCACATGCCCAACTTAGAGCCAAATACACTAATGCCGAGAATTAGTTTAAAAGCACATGAGAGACTGGGAAAAAGAGACCGGTTTTTAGATCTCAATAATTTAAAGGCCCAGTTTGCTCTATTGGAATATAGACTGACTGGATCACCTTCGCTCTTCATAATTAAAATCTTCCGGGAGTTCTAATTTATGGGATATTAATTCCTCTTTGCCAAACCTGATATTGTTTGTCCTTCCTTTGCCCCAGTTTTTGTTTTGTTTTGTTTTGTTTTTTTGTTTTGTTTTTTAAATCTCTCCATGGAGATGGTAAATATTTTTAATAAAAAGTTGATAATCCACTTTCCCCATACTTTAAAAGGAACCCAAGTTAAACCTTATGATCATATTACTTGATGTGTTCCATTTGGGGATTTTTACTTTCTTGCAGCCTGAACCACAGAAGTGAGGACAATTTCTGAAATATAAGAAAAGAGCATCACACACCCGTTTGAGCAAACACTGTGTGGCGGGCGGAGGCTGATAGATGACCCTACTGTCCACGGAGCTAATCAGATGCATCCTTGGACCAGGGGCCAGTGTTCTGGGCATGGGGAGATAGAACCACTGCCCGGGCTTCTGTATGAGCCCCGCTGTCCTGAAAACAGCAGTTTCTGTGTAAACCGTGTGTATTTTATGTCCTTCAAGGAGTAAATGATTGCATCAGTGTGGTACATCCATACAAGGGAACTATTACTCAGAAATTAAAAAGGAACAAAAATAGCTGCTTGGATGAGTCTTCAATGAATTATGCTGAGCGCATAAAAGCCAATCGTAAAGGTTAGATATTCTATGATTCTATTTATACAACATTTATTTTATTTTATTTTATTTTTTGGTTACTGTTCAATTGATTTAGAGGCATGTTGCTATTTATGGTATGTGTTATGTCAACAGCTCTCATGTGCTGTTCTTGAAATGACGAACAAATTCGCTGCTGCTTGTTTCCCGGCTCCACACACCACTTTCCAGTGACTTGCAGAGAGTTGGTTCTGCTCTCAGCACACGCGGTTCAGAGTCGGTGAGCAGTCAAGGCCGGCGCCCCACGTACTCCCGGGGGCCTTGGAGTGGGTGGGGGGCCTGAGCTCGGCAGATGGAGCCTGCAGCACCCATCTGAGGAGCAAGGAGAGTTCTGGAAAGTCTGGCAGAGGATCGGCGGGCCATCTTCCTCGGTCCTGGACAGAGCCTCGGGCCCCACCTCCAGTACCTACCGGGGCTGACTTCCCTCCACAGACGAGCCAAGTATTAAAGGAGATGGAGCCAGACCAAGTTGCTAGAGCAGCAGAGCAGGCCATCTCGGAGCTACTAGGGGGACCCCTCAACCCCTCTTGGAACATCTCTGCTTAGGGCCAATTTTTGTCCTTTTTTAGAAATGAAAGTAAAAATAAACTGAACTCAGGCATTGAATGAAGCTCCTGTGAGATTCTCTATGTGAATGTCCATTTTTCTTTTAGTTTTTAGTTTTAAAATATTTTATTTATTTATTCATGAGAGAGAGAGAGAGAGAGAGACAGAGGCAGAGACACAGGCAGAGGGAGAAGCAGGCTCCATGCAGGGAGCCCGATGGAGACTCGATCCCCAGATCCCGGGATCACACCCTGGGCCAAAGGCAGACGCTCAACCGCTGAGCCACCCAGGGATCCCTGTGAATGTCCTTTAAACGTTTCCACAAACCTGAGTATTTTGTATTCCCGGAGGCCAGGGCACAGCCCGGTCAGGCCGGGTGAGGTTGTCCAGGCCGAGGGCTGAGGGAGAGGTTGTGAGCTCTCAAAGCTCCCATCCTTTGGGAGTGGCATGGAGAGGGAGCCTCAGTCTCTGCTCAGATGACAGCACCTTATTCTAAGATCGGGCACCCCCGGAGTGCGGAGAGAAGGTGCCCCAGGCAGGCGTGCATGCCCACCTGGGTTTGGGAGGAGGTGGGGAGGCCATGCTGCTGGGGCGTCATGGGGAGCCACGGGTTTGGACAGGCTTGCTTGAGAGGGTGGGTGCAAAAGGGGTGACAGGGCTGGATCCTGAGGAAGCTTGGCCTGCATGTGGCTTCCTGGAAGCAGGTGACAAGGTGCTGGGGCCAGAAGCCAACACACAGAGCCCCAGCTGGGAAACCAGCCACCCGAGATCCGAACCCAGCTCTGCTGTTTCCTCCAGGTCAAGGGAAGCTTGCTTCCTCCCACCCCCTCGCTACTGAGAAGGGGGCATTGTATCAGGGTTCCCAAAACACATCTGTGGGGCTTTAGTCACTCCGTGGACCTCTTCCAAGGGCCACGGGAGCAAGGAGGGAGGGGACCCCATTTGCCAACCGAGTCACTTGGGATTTGGGTATGTTTCATTTGCTCAGCCCTGTTCTCCGTAGGGCTTTGAACAAAGTGATTGTGTGGCCAACCAAAGTTTGAAACTACAGTGAAGAGATGATATTTGAGGAGACTTTGATTCTCATCTCCTGCAAAGACACTGTCTTTTAAAAAGGCGACGTAGGTCGTAAGGAACGGGTACTCTCTACAAACCACCTACCTCTTTTCCGTTTCTGATCGCTGACCAGAGCTTGCGCCGCTGGAACCCCTTCTCATATTTATCCACTTCCCTTCCTCAGGAACTATCTGTCTCATAACTCACACGGTGGGATCCCTGCCTGGGACAGAAGAAACTCCAAGAGATGTAAATTAAGGGGAATGAATAGTGAACGCAACACATGGATGCATATGCTTGCAAGGTTTGGAATTGGCCGGGAGCCTCCACTTTTTTTTAAACTGTCCACCTGAAAAGAATTTTCTCTGATGACAAATGTGGCACATGTCAGCTCCCGGAGCAAGGCGAAGGGAGAGCGGTGCAGCATCACAGCCTGCCCTCTTCCTGCCCTCAGGGCCTCCAGTCTGTGGGCTCAGCCCCCCGCTCTGCTCAGCTACTTGGGAGACTCATTTGCAGAGCACACGTATTTGGGTCAGCCCCGCGGGTTTCTGCACAAAGACACTCCCTTCTTCAGCACAGACCACCTCCACCCGGGGGGCTGAACCAGAGCTGGGGAGGGGGGCACTCTGCAGAGAGCAGCGGGGCCATAGTGACCCACCAGGGAGCTGGGGCCTGCTTCTTCTACCGACAGGCTCAGACTTGCTCTTACCTAGGAGCTATTTCTATCTGACCTGACTTTCAAAATGGGATGGACTAATGGTCATAGTTCATTTTCGAAATTGCAGGCCTTCCCTATTAATTCAAAGTAGCCTTGCCTGCCTGGGGTGGGGCAGGGGGGCACCCAGTGAATGTTTGTGCACTGAGTCCATGGATGAATGGATGCGTGTGGGAAAACACCTGCCTCCTTGACCCCAAGATAGTTTCTTAAGATCAAGACACCCTAGCGACGGTCCAGTCCGGCGACTATGGGCCTGGCGTTTGAGGCAGGGGCTATCTTGTAACGCCCATGCTCCCTGCAACCTGTAGGACCTTGGGCAGCCTCTGCTGCCTCTACTTAAATGTCCTTCCCTCTGGGATCTCTGTGGGAAGGAAAAGAGTGGGGTCATCTAAGACACCCAGCGTGGCGCCCAGGAGATGCTCAAGGCTTACTTACAACAGTGATAATTCTTGCTATCACTCTGTGTTCTTTAAAAGGTCACTTTGTTTCTTTGATGCGAGTCTTCCTAGCTCTTCCCAGCATCAAGAATTTCCATTTGTGTCGAAAACCTTTGAGCAACCCATGCCTCAAAGCAGGACCCTTGCAGCCCGGGCTTAGTGATTATCTAGTAGCTGGTAATAATTGGTCACAGACATCCATCCTAGGGGGTTGATTAACTGGGAATCAGCTGAGCATTTTGTATTTCTTTACTGTAAGGCTTTTTGGAGGTAATTCCATCCATCATTAGAAAGGCAAATTTGGCCGTCCCCCAAGAACCTCTGCCAAAACCATCGTTTCCATCAGGAGACCTTGCGTGAGGCTGCACTGCTGTCTCCGGGGGGGTGGGACGAAGCCCCTCTGTAGGTCTCAACTTGAGGCGAGGACCCACTCGCACGCGTGCATGTGTGTGTGCGGGTGTGAATGCGCGTGATCTCGGGTCTTCACAACAGTCGAGGTGCCTTTTTTGTAATGTGCCTTTTTCGTCCCTGTGTTTAGAAGCACAGTTCAGTTGTATTCCAGAAACTTCTTCCTTCTGAGCGGGAGACCCCTGTTGGAGAAGAGGGAAATGCTCTCACTGCTAGGCTGTGCTCCTCACGGGGATGCCTTTCTCCCCAGGAAACCCCAGACTCTTTCTCTTTAAAACACCCACTTTTCTCCTGATGCCTGGGTCTGTGTCTTTAAGACAATAATTGCTGAATTGAAATTTGAGACTGTTATCTTAATAACCAATTACTCAAATAACTTTGAAATTGGCTTAAATTGGCTCGTCATGCTACATTTACCTGAATCTTTTTATGGGAAAGTTAGGAACAAGAAAAAAAAAAAATCTTGGCGGTCTCATTTGTTTGGTATTGCTGAAGGGCCTTATTTGCAACAAGCAAGTGGCGCTGGGTCGCCTTGGGCAGGACCCCTGCTTCCTACATGGGAGTCGGCCCCGGTGGGTTCCTCTTGGAGCTCTGTCCACCCCACGCCACGGCCCCTGTGTGTTCTCGTGGCCCCCTCTAAGCCAGGACACAGTTAACTGTGAGAGAGTGGATATTTACGGGTGTCCTACTCATTAAATACATTTTCTGCTTCTTTGCAAAAGATTTAAATTTTGTGGATTTTTTTTTCCTTTTGGAAAGTAATAGATGGGGTTATGTAGCTTTAATTTTCTCCCTTCCAATGGTTATGAAACCTTAAAGGTGAGAGTCACAATCTTTAAACTAAAGGAATTCACCATTTATTAGTGGCTTGAACAGAGGAGGACGAGTGGCTGGAAGCAGTGTACTTGGATTTTATATATAGCTATAAACCCAGTAATAGAATATTACATCTTTTTCTCTAATATAGTCTTATATGCCCTCATTTTTCTCATAGTCTAAACTAAAATAATGGGAGTTCATAATGCTCTGCACGATCATACTGCCTTTTTCTGCACTGTTAAAAATCTTGCCTCTGCAAACATGTTACTGATTATAAGTAATTCTGTGACAAGGCAAGGCGAAAGGGAATGAGAAAAAAATCAGGCACCAACCTTCTGAACAGCCCAAGGACCAACCCTCTTTGAATGATTCCCCTGACCAACCCCCCCTTGATACCTGAAGTCCCCCCTTTTATACCTGAAGTCCTCCCCCCCTTGATACCTGAAGCTCGATGGAAATTTAGAGCCACCCCCCCTCCCCCAGTCACAGATGAGCTTGTCCCCAACCTGGGTCTGAGGTTTTAACTTTGTCTCTTCCACCCTGACTAAAGAGAGGTTGGGATATTCACAACTGAAGTCACAACATAAATGTGCTTTTATTGGAAGGCACTGGAAGAAAGGAAGGAAAAGAACAAGGTTGATTTCCAGGCTTGATGTGCATCTCCAAGCGTGATAAAACCAATGACTCTCTCGACATGTCGCTGTTCTCCGGGGAAGGAGCTCTCAGAGCAGTGGGGTGCAGCAGGGAGCCGAGAATCGGGACATCCCGTGGCCCGGGAGCTCAGGGCTGGGTTCCTGTGACTTTATTATTTATTTATTTATTTATTTATTTATTTATTTATTTATTTATTTATTTATTTTTATTTGAAAGATTTTATTTATTTATTTATGAGAGACACAGAGAGAGAGGCAGAGACACAGGCAGAGGGAGAAGCAGGCTCCCTGTGGGGAGCCCGATGTGGGACTCGATCCCAGGGTCTCCAGGATCACACTCCGGGCTGCAGGCCGCGCTAAACTGCTGGGCCACCACTTTAGAAGCCACTAGCCAGATGCACCAGGTAGCAGGCCCGGGGATTTCTGGCTGCTGGTGTCCTCGTCGGGGACACAAGTGGCTACACGAAGACCTTTTGTCTAGTGTCCCCGCTGAGAGCTGTGGGACAAATGTTGGAAGGGGAGGCTGTGGGCAGAGCTGTGACCCTGAAATGGAGGCCCGTTACCTGAGTGATCCTGCTGAGGCGCTCGACTGCCTGGACTTAGTTTCTTACCTCTGTGGCAAAAAAAAAAAAAAAAAAAAAAAAAAAAGATGACGTTTCCCACCTCCCCTTGTGTGTTTGGGAGGATGAAATGAGAAAAGTATGAAATGGAGTTTGAAAATTGTAAAGCGCTCTATATGAACATGAAATATTAGAGCTCTCATGATGCAACAAGATTTTCAACCTCATAATTTACCCCGAACTCCGGGAGGAAGTCACCTTGTCATAAAAACATCTTGGAATGGTGATCCATTATTTTCCTATACCGGGAGAAAATTCTGAGAGGTTTCCAAAAGAACGAGATTATAAAACTGTAAAAGAATCTAAGTTCAAAAGCCCTTGGAAACTGCTGGACTGAGCCTTCATAATTTAAACAATTCTGCCAAAGTTTTTCTTTCTCATGGAATAAAAATGTTTTTTTGACAAACCAGATAATGTGTCATAAAAAGCTCAGGCGGGATCCAGAAAGCACGGAGCCGAGCCTTGTCCCACTTTGGCTGTTCCCTTTTGGACGCCGGGCCGGGTTTCCAGGATGCTGGGGGCCGCAGGGAGTGCGTGCGAGCGAGCCAGGCCTCTTCCCGGCCTTCCCTGAAGCCTTCCTCGTTTCCCCGGCTCTCCCTCCTCAGCTCCCCTCCCGCCGCTTCCTCTTCTCCAGCTGATGTCACAGTTGTCCCAGGACCTCATCCAGAAGGGGCTTTCCTGCTCCCTCGGCAGCCCCGTCTCTTCCTGCGCAGAGCCTGGCTGGCCCGTGCCACCTGCACACCCACCTCTTGGTGGCCTTGGCCACTGGACGGTCAGGGTTGAGAGCTGGGGAGGAACGCAGCTTAGGGTTCTGGAGACTAACGGGATACAGGAGAACAAGAGCCTTCTCTAGGTTGTAATTATTGTGGCAATGCCGCAGTGACTGTAGATTTGCAAGAGAACACATTTTTTTTTTTCTCCCTTGGAATCATTTTAATATAAGAAACAGGTTTCCAATTTAATCTATAATCCAAAAGGAGAAACCGAAGATGCTGTATGATGCCATGGAGGACACTTCCAAAGGATTTAGGCAAACACAGTATTTAGTTTAAATATATTGTAATTTTTTTTCCTATCCACAGGACAATGATTTGAACTGCGTGCTCGTACTTATTAAAGTACAAACCTTTTGTAGTTTTTGCCCTGGATTCGACTAGGGAAAGTCAATTAAGAGCCACGAAAGCCTCCAAGGTCGGTTGTAAGAACCCCGAGTGGCCGCCGAAAACTCTGCTGGAAAAGTGATATTATATCAAGAGGGATTTTCAAGGGGGAAACGACCGGAGATGAGTCACATTTGATGGCTGGGAAGAGATAAGTAAGCTTATCTGGCTTCCCGATGTGTAGAGACGGAGCTGGCCCCACAGCCCACAAGCAGCAGAGCGGGCCTTGGGAAGCCCAGAGCCAGCGTGGCTTCCAGGACCAGGACCAGGCCCAGCAGGTGGCAGTGCCAGCGGCCGACCCTCCACAGCCCCACAGGGAGGCTCGTCTGAAGGCTGGGAGCTGAAGGGGTGCTGGGGGGGAGGCAGCACAGTCTCTTGCACCCGTACCTGTGGTCCGCCGATCCCAGAGAGTTCCTGCTGGTTTTAAGAATGCGGGTTCCGAAGAAAAATAACCCTGCAGTTTTATTTGTGTCCATCCCACAAACCTGAGCTGCAAGAATGATTAGGAACTTACAGCAGCCCCCCTGGCATTCTGAAAGTTTGCACATGTCACAAGGATAGCGTTCGTCTAGATACTATTCCCTTTGGGTACTTCGGTCCCCCCGTGTCATTTTATGTCACATGGTATCGCTTCTCTTGGTCTCACTCGCACTCGTGTTGTACGATTGTGTTGTAGTCTAATCATCTTGAAGGAGTGAATCAACGGTTCAAGCATCCCACTGAAATCCCAAACTTTGTGATTAAAAAAACACTCTTCAGAACCTCAGCTTCCAAGCTGAAGGAAGCAGGAGAGGATTCCAGCGGCAGTTCTGCTGGAGCGCTTGTACCTCCGGCCACAAAAGTAACAGCAAAGGAAGAGGGATGTGCCCCCGCCACCGTTTGCTCCTACGTGGCTTTGCCGCACGCTGCGTGGTCCAAAAGGCAGCCTGTGTGAAAAGGATGCTTCCAGAACGCATGCACAGGAGCAGTGACCCTGCTCTCCAGGTGGTTGGAGCCACCTCGAGCAGAATATGCAAGAGACGTGTGCATGGCCGGCACGATATTCAAGACTGTTTATCCTGGCAAATCGATGCTACTGGAGAGGAGATTTTTAATTTGGCCAGTATTTATTTGGTAAATCGTGATCGAGTTGAAAAGCATGCTCTGGGGTGAGACTTCTGAACACCTTGCCCCTGATGCCAATTCAGACCCCGCTTCGTCACGAGAGGTGGCGACAGTCTGCACTCACCCAAGGGGCGAGTCACTGGTGCCACGTGCACTCACTCATGCTTCGAGGGGAGACCACACAAAGTGAAGCTTTTTCACACGAAATACTCTGAAGGGTGAGGGTAAAGGGCTATAGGATGAGATCACAGCATGCCTGCGTGAACTTGACAATGCCTGCAGAGCCATTTGGAGAAGCAGGATCCAGGAGCATGTGTCAGCAAAATATTAGGTTTCTTGAATCGCCTGAACCTGGCCTTCTGAACCAGGCAAAAGAAATGGTTCTATGGTATCAAGAATCATCCAAAACTACATCCAAATCCGAAACAGAGTATAGTTTGTGAGTTTTTTTTTTTTTCCAGAGCCAAATGCTACCAAATAATAGATTAAGAATCCGTTCACTATTATCTCCCAAACTGAAAGATAACTTCACCTTCCAACCGTGGAGTAAAACAGCCACATCGAAGGCAACTAACTGGCAAAGCAACTCTGGTCTTGAGTGAGAAATCTCTTCAAAAATTCTGGGCCACATTCAGACCAAATGTCCAGACCCCCAAATCTGATAATCACAATAATACATGGTGTACAATTAGGATATTCTAACTTGGCAGTTCTGGGGTTGGGGGAAACAAAAGAGAGTGAGAAATATCCTGCTTTAGGCTTACACTCTCCACGCTGAGTGAGGAGTGTCTTCATAAAGGATTACGGACGCGAGGATTACTCTTACTGATCCAAAACAATTATTTTAACTGTTAATGTCTTTAAATGCTATGTTCAAATGAATGTATCAGAACAGAGATTGGAAGGTGGGAAATGATGAAGAAAGAGAGGAAGCTGCCAGACGCATCTTGTACCATGTGGTTAAATCTAAATGAGTGATGGGGGATTGTCTGGAGACGCATGAGCTTCTTGAAACAGAAGAGACATAGTGCAAAGAAAATTCTAATAATAATCTCGAAATAAAGTAATAAATTACCCAGCAAACCTAGGAGCCAGTGGGAGCTGTGAAAGGGGGAAATAAGTCTTTCCCAGGGCCTCATCTGGGGAGGAGAGGGTAGAGGAAGCAATCGAAGGGTCACAGAAGAAATGGAGGAATAGAATATCTTTGGGGGAAGGATGTAGAATTTGTTTTCACATCGTTTTAGAGAAATATTTGTCTGGCGATGGTTTCCAAAGAAGGGGAGGATTCTCAGCCAGTCTCAGCAGGAAGCAGAGGGCATACTCAAAAGGGGAACTTTGAGAAATGTCCGATAAGGGACAAGCAGGGATATTGCGGTGCCCCAGGGAGCGGTAACTCCCAAGCAGCAACCGGGTCCGGACGTGAGGGACGAGGGAACCGGGTTAGCAGGACACAGAGCCAAACACGGACCTGGGAGAACAGAGTCTCCAACGTATGGAGGGAGCTTCCTGGCCGGAGCTGAGGTCTTTCCTCAAAGGACTCAAACTGCCTTTGGGCAGCTGCAGGTGGAAAGTGTGGAGCCCATGCGCTGAGGATACACACTCTCCTCTCCGATTTCCAGTTTCCAGCCATTGCCCTCCTTGCCCAGAGCTCACCAGGAGCCCCGGAGCAAAGAAGTGGGGTGCAGCTGTGGTCCAGCCAGCTCAGCCCCCGGACGCAGGACACAGGGATGGAGACAGGCTGGGGGCAAGTGCAAGATGCCCGGCACAGAAGGTGACCAGTAGTGAGATACAAATGCAGAGCAATGTCCAAATTATCAGCTGGACCAGGGATGGCCAGTAACTTGATCAAAGCAGCACAAATAAAGGAAGAAAAAGAAACAACAATGTAAATGTGCATTTGCACATGCTTATATACATGCATATATATGGGTATGTATATATGTCTTGAAACGGAAGAAATAGTGCAAAGGAAATTCCAGTAATAATCTCGAAATAAAGTAATAATGTATTTCTATAAATATACATTTATTTACATATGCAATAAATCCAAGTCATGCTACAGAAGATGCCAATAAATGGAATTCTCTCCCCTGAATGTACGAAAAGCCCTGTCTTACGGGGTCAGCCCGCTGCCGCCGAGCCTCCGCTTTGGTGCTTCTGTCTCCCCCAGCCTGTGGTCTTCTCAAGAGTGCTTTCACTTTTTGCCAAAACTATCACAGAGCCCGGCACACGGCTGTTTTGAAGGTGCATTTGGATGAAATGCCCATCTCCTTGCAGCTCCGGCTGCAGAGAGGAGCCCCCCGACCTCCGGTCATCAGCGCAGAGAACTCGGGTACCCCCCCACACACACACACATTTTACGAATTCTGGCACTTTTCCAAAGAGAATCCTCTCGAGACCGGTGTTTCTATATGGTCAGGAAGGAAGTAGATGAACAAGAGTTTGCAACAGAGTTTGCTCGACTATGAGGCTTTCCTGGAATCTGACGCATTACAAATCCTGTGAGAAGAAACAAAATTCCTTTTCTTTGTAAGTAATGCGGTTCCGCTCACCACCCCTCACGCATTGATTAGTAGCTAAATTACTCGGCCAGTTTTAAGCTAATTCAGTCCCAGTGGTTTAAAGGAGCTCCTTAGGGGAGTTCACCGGGCCCTGGAGAAGAAGGGTCAATCTCCCAGAGGCTGCCCTCCCGTCCTCCGTCCTCCTCTCCCCTCCACTCAGGGTCTGCAGGGGGGTGTGATGCAGAGGATTCGCGGCCGTCACCACCACCCAGAGGCCCGTGTGGCCTGCGGAACACCATGGCCGTCCCCGTGACTCGCCTGAGTCTGCTGGTGTGGCCTCACTTGGCTCCTGCTGGTGCTGAGCAGGTCCTGGCCCCAGGGCTTGCCCTGCTTTGTCCCAGAACAGGAGCCCTTTCTGCAACAGACTGATCCTTATTTATTCCCCCCAGTTCAAACGTGGAGACTCCATCCCCAGTGGGTTGGCATGAGTAGTTGAGATCCTTGGGAGGCGATACGGTCGTGAGGGTGGAGGTCTCATGAATGGGATTAGTGCCCTTATCAAAGAGAAAGGCTCCAGTGACTTCCACCATGTAAGGACACAGTGAGAGGACAGGTGCCCGTGAACCCGGAAGGGGTCCTCACCAGACACCAAATCTGCCGGCATCTAGACCTTGGACTTTCCAGCTCTAGAACCGTGAGACATGCATTTCTGTTTGATAAGCCACCCAGTCTGTGCTATTTTTGCTCTAGTAGCCTAAACCAAGCAAGATCCCTCCCTCCAGTGAGGCCCCTGAGCTTCTCAGTGATTAAGACAGAGACGTTCCCGAGGCGCTTTTGCTGCCTCGTCTCCCATCTGACCCTCAGGACTGGCAAGAGGCAAGGTTTCCTTCTGCTCTCCTTTTGATGCATCGCCTCCCACCGGAGATGGGCGACACCGACAGGTGCAGGTGGCCACCGCCCTCCACTCAGGCGCAGTCCCTCACGCTCAGTTTGGATAGGCTGCTAGGGGGTAGCGGAAAGCTCTGGTGGACACCCTGACCCCACGGTTGTCCTGCGGGCAGAGCTCTTGCCTGGAGGCCTCATCCTCACCTGCATGCCCGGACCTGGAAATGACCAGCTCTGCTTCTCCACCACCCCTCGCCCCCATGACAGATTGCAATGACCACCAGGCAGGAGGGTACACTAGGCAACAAGGACAAAAGACATAAAAGAAACAGATGTGACTAGTTGCCATCTGCCCTCTTACAGCTGGGTTTGGAGGCACGTGGCCTCCCCTGACATCGCTTTCTGCCTCGCCCAGTAACGGTTTGCGGGCAGGTGTTGGGCGTATCCCCGTCGGCGAGTGGAGGCTGGGGGCCGGGCTGAGGCTGTCCTGGGTTAATTCCACCGTCCTCACTTTCCGGGCCCCGAGTTCCTGGGAGCAGTGCCTCAGAGGTTGACTTGAAACTGGGGGTAAATAGCTTTCATATCGCGGCAGAGAGCTCAGGATGCACGACTGCGGACGCCGAGCAACACATTCTCTAAACAAGGGCTGCCTGCATTCCGCTGCAGGGATTCGGGACGCAGACAGTTGAGAATTTCAAATGGTGATATTCTAGGGAAAAAAAAAAAAAAAACAAAAAAAACCTCAACAACAACAAGGATACTTGCTGTGTGTTAATTTGTAAGCAATGAACACAAGATTCTGTTGTCGGTTCAAAAAAGAAAGAAAGGAGGGATCCCTGGGTGGCGCAGCGGTTTAGCGCCTGCCTTTGGCCCAGGGCGCGATCCTGGAGACCCGGGATTGAATCCCACGTCCGGCTCCCGGTGCATGGAGCCTGCTTCTCCCTCTGCCTGTGTCTCTGCCTCTCTCTCTCTCTCTGTGACTATCATAAATAAATAAAAATTAAAAAGAATTAAAAAGAAAGAAAGAAAGGAAAGGAAAATAAAAAAAAAAAAAACAGGGTGAAGGTTTGTGGTGGAAGGAGGGGGTTTCTATCGCCAAAACTCAGAGTGGTGGCTAATAAGGAGGGGGGACGTGGCATGTGGTGAATGTCAAGCAGCTCCCACTTGCCATGGGCTTTGATCTGTGCCGTGGCTTCGGTTTTGTTTTCTTTGTAAGCAAAAGGCCTCTACTCCCTGGTCCTCTGCAGTACCCTCCGTTGCTGCAAGAGGCATAATTGGCTCTTCACAGCACTGTCAGCATCATAGACATTAGCATTAAGTGACACAACATGGTATAAATAATGCCGATGCCCGTGTCCACAGCAGATTAGCTCTATTAACCTTTGCGTTGAGCTAGAAGCGCGGGCACGATGTGTCCAACACAGTCAGTGATGTTCCCTTTCACGGACGCAGACTCAAAGCACCTGTGTTTAATTTTTATCCAGAGCACCGTTTTCATTTCTGAGCTGCAAAACTTCCGTGCTCCTGGCCCCTACGATGTCAAAAATGCACAGTGGCAGATTGGCATATTGAGCTATTAATAATTTGCTATATGTGTTACAGATGTTGCATAAATGAGTGGTGTTCTATCACTATTTCTTGACATTGGGGCCCTTGGGGTGGCAGGCTAAGACCCAGATCTGTCTACAACCTGCCTGTTCTGGAAAGAAAGGGGAAAAAAAAGTGGCCCCTTTGAGCAGAATCACATTCCAGCTCGCAGAGCCAATTTTTCAGATGTTCTCTCTATCCTGTTCCTTGTTCCTCCACTCAGACCTCATCTGGCCACGATGAAAAATGATGTGATGCAATTTTTTATTCCGCGCTTGACACTCCTAGGGAAGGCAATGTGGTTCATTGATTCCAAACTCCAAAAAGGTCAAAAATGGGGAACACAATTTTTGGAAACAGCCCAGGAAAAACTTTCAAGCCCCGGAAAACAAAACTGCTAATTGTTAGCTCTTCTGCTGCTATTAAGCTTCAGAGGAGCTCCGGGCCTGTTTCACGCGTATGTACTTTTGCATTAAAACATTATTGAGCCACCAGGTGAAATGTATATTAAGTGCCCAGCTGAAAGTGGACACTAGGTTTAAATGTTGACAGCAGACAGCTGTAGGATTTCTTAAACTTAATTCAAATAATGAAATCAGTAGGTTATGCTATAGTTTCAAGTTTCCCCAAACAAATTTATATGAAAAATGATATTAATTTATCTGAGATTACTTCAGCCAAGAAATAGATTTTTCTCTGTCACTTCTGAAGGGTAAGGAGGAAAAAAAAGATCAGAACTATTACAAAAAATGTAGCTTGGATAGTTGAGGGCTCTAATAAACAAAATGTGCCTTTTCAATTTAGATTAATCATGATCGCCCTGTTTACCCATTCTGTGGCCACGACGATTTTTGAAATGCTAATAAATTAGATCTCTTTTTATCCTCCAAGTTGGGAGAATGGTTCTTTCCAAACAAAATATATGTGTGGGCAGCGTGCCCAAGCTTTTCTTCCTCTCTCTCTGGCTTTTTTTTTTTTTTTTTTTTTTTGTGCACACTTTTTAAAAATGCCACACAGCAGTGAGCCCTCTATTGAATCATTGCAGTATGGCTAAACCTGAAGGTTAGCAGTCCAAGTCTAAGCCAAATGGTGCCAGATAAAATTCCAACTTAGACACGGTTCCAATTCACACTGCTTTCAGCCTGTAACCTTCCCCGAACAGTGCAGCCAAAAGATTTAATAGTGTCACCAGTAGGGCACGCATAAATAGCAACTTTTATTGGTCACTATTTTGGAAATGTCAAGAGGGCTACAATATGGTTCTGGTTTGCGTTCAGCATTCACTTTACACACCTCTCTGGATGTTGGAAAACGTCATTTCACCGTGACAGAGTATAATGCCCTGTGAAAAATTTTCACTCCTGTGACTTCTGATGTGAGGTTTGGCAAAGCATTTCCCGGTAGTGTCCACTAATCCACACCCACTTGTGATTGGCACACGGGCAGACCTCCTGGCCCGGTTCCAGCAGGACGCACCGGGGCCCTGGGGCTCACGGTCCAGGTGGAGAGACGAGGGCTGTCCTGGGGGAGGTCAGTGCCATCTGTCAGACCAGGGTGCTGGGGTCAAAGCAGATCAGAACGTCTGAAACATTGGACCCATCTGGGCTCTATCCGAGGGAGGGAGTGGCAGGCTGCAGGGGGAGCAAGGGCAACCCCGGGCGAGACGTGGGGAGGAGTGGGGGCTCTGGGCAACGCGTCCATGAAGAATTACAGGCGGTTTCTCACAGGGAGTCCTGAGTCCTTAGGATGTGTATTCTGCTTGCAGGAAAAAGAAGGTGCCATCACTCGGAAACTTTATTTCTGGGGCCCTGTTTCGATCCTATTCTCTACTGTTTGCAGAAATGCTGTGATTCTCTCCCTATTCTGAGATGAAGGAGGGTCCAGGAATGCAAGGATCGTGCACAGGGTACATTCGCTTGTTGACGCCCCATTTCCTGGTTGGGGTGTTCAGGGCCAGGCTCCCCGTGGATGGAGCCGTGGGCCCGGCCTCTCTGAGAGTCATCGGCGGGGCCTCGGGGTCTCTGAGGGAGAGGGGCCTGCTGAGTCCAGGCAGAGGCCAGAGTTTTTATCTGGACAAAGGATCTCACTACAGTGTTGGAAGTGTTCCTCGTTTGAAAATTTCTGTTCCCACTGCTGCCCATTGAGGACCTGCTTGGTCACGCTCTCTGTGGGAATGCTCTCGAACCTCAGGACCTGTGCCCACGAGTCGGGTCCCTGACAGTTCCATTTGTGCCACCCAGCTGGCCGGGGGCCCCTGAGCTCCTCTGGTGCCTCCCTCCGAGGGCTCAGCCAACCTGGGTCCCCAGGCCTGCTGCAAACAGCCCTGGCTCCTAAGCATCAGGTTAGCTGGGCTTGCTCGAGGAGGATGCAGGCTGGAAAAACCCTCCCCCCCCATGCCTGGATGGAAACAATCCCCCAAAGACAACCTCAAATATAAAACCGATCTAGAGGGAAGGCCTGTCTTGTTTAAGGAAACTTGAGAGCTTTTTCCTATTGCAAAGCCAGCCTGGTTCCTTCTCCCTCATTTATTGGTGACTTTAACAAATGTTTTAAACCAAATTTAGAACAGCTGGTTTTCCAGAAATGCTGGAACATAAAGAGATTGCTTCGTTTGGTGCCATACCCAAATAAACAGGAGTTTAAACCAGAAGATCTGAAGTCTGGCCTCCGGTGGCTCTGGTTAGTGAAAAATTGGCCTTTGTTCAGGAGAGATGACGTGACCTTGCCAGGTTGAGCCATCTCACGTGCATAATGCAATGAATGCGACTGAGTTAGTAGATGCCATGTCTTTAAGACCTGGATGATCCTCCTAAAACGTGCACACGGACCCAGGCTTTAAAATGACACCAGTGGAAAGTCTGACAAGGGAAGTCTCTCACACAAAGGGGCCGGCGGGGGGGGGGGGGGGGGGGGGGGGGGGGGAGGGGGGCTTGCACTCTCTTTATCACATGCAAAATCCAAAACCTCTGACTTTGTACAAGGTGTCATTTTGGGCTTTGTGTCTGTATTGTTGTCGTTGTCGTTGTTCTAATCTGTGCCTGGAATACAAGTTCTTTTTCAGTCTTTCATGTCCTATGATCCTTTCTTTCTTCCTCGTCAGAAAATACAGTTTGAATTTGCTTCCAGAATTCAAACAAACAAAAGCTTCCCCGATCCTGAACGTTTTCACTCCAGAGGTGAGCTCCTGTGGCTGAGGAGACGCCCCCCCTTCCTCAGTGCCAGGGAGGGAGGAACTCCTCATGGCTTCTGTTTTTTATTACAGTAAAAAAAGCCAGCCTGCAATTGCAAGAGGCAAAGGATCCCCCCCCCCCCGATATGATTTCTGATGGTATAATTCTGGTTTCTATTCCCCTAGCAGCACTTACTTGTTAATATGCCAGATATCAGGGAGCAGGGTCACGGGAAACATGTTTATTAACAATATGAAACTCGGTGCAAGGACCCAGGGCCAACGCTGTGCCGGTCAGGAAGACCCAGGCTCTAAACGAAGCCACATGCCACAGACCAGGCCACCCCCAGAACCACAGCAGCAAGGGGCTGGGTCTGAGATGCAAACAGGAACCCCCACGGGGGCACTTAAAATGCCCAGTTAAAATCAACACTGAAATGCTAACTAGGCCTTGTCCTGTGAACTTGGGAAGCTGAGTCCTGGTGCCCCGGCTGGGGAAGTACACAGGGCACGGTGCAGGCTGGTGCCAGGGCCCGGAGTTCTAGGTGTCCGGTCCCCTCCACGGATGGGATGCACCCTGAGGTCCGGCGGTCACAGCCGCCCAAGCACAGCCAGGCACCCCGCCGGACTGCCGCTTCTGACTTCCAGGCTTGGAATAAAGAAGGGTTCCCGAGCACCCTCGTTTTTGTTCTGAAACATAAAAGCAAATCTCTCAGAACCCAAACATCTTTACTTTGTGGACTTCAATGCTTTCCTCTTTTTTTCTTTTTTTTCAGATTTTATTTATTTATTCATGAGAGACACACACAGAGAGAGGCAGAGACACAGGCAGAGGGAAAATCAGGCTCCCTGCGGGGACCCCGATGCAGGACTCAATCCCAGGACCCCGGGATCACGGCCTGAGCTGAAGGCAGATGCTCAACCACTGAGCCCCCCAGGCGCCCCCAATGCCTTAGTTTTTTAGCTTTCCTTAAGTAGTGACAAGCTGGCTCTGCTAACAGGGCTCTTTGGCCGGGTGGTAATCAGTCCAATTTTGGGCTGGGCCAGACAGGACGCTTGCAGACAGAACCATCTGCAGATGGGCGTGCGTGAGGCCCAGCACAGGTGTGATAAACGTGGGGCAGGTGTAAGAGTGCTTTCAAACTCACCCAGTTAGGATGAGGAGGTGGTATTGGTCACCTAACTCTTTGATCACACTTCTGTCAGTGAGATACTGTTCCCAGGATGGGTGCATGAGTGTATATATATATATTTTTTCTGTATGATATATATTTTAGAACATAAGATAAAGACTCAGAAAGTCTAAGATTCAAAACTTATAAATAGAATTTCTAATATTTTCTTCCTGTAGCCCATTGAAAAATCTTGACCCTTGACGTGGAGGCGGCTATTCTAGAACAAAGAAGTCTGAGCTCTGGTTTTTTCACACCACTACATCCAGTCTGATGTTGTCAAGCTGCTGGTGTGTCTGCCCCGTGAGGCCTCTGTTTCCTCATCTACAAATTGATGTGGTCGGGGTGGAGGATAGAGCCAGGGCTTGAACTAGACCGGCCTACATTAGACTATCTGCTATTCGTTTACTTGCTTGCTTTCTTCCTTTTTTCTTCTTCCTTCCTTCCTTCCTTCCTTCCTTCCTTCCTTCCTTCCTTCCTTCCTTCCTTCCTTCCTTCCTTCCTTCCATCCTTCCTTCCTTCCTTCCTTCCTTCCCTCCTTCCCCCCTCCTTCTCTAACATCTACCCATGGAACCCATGAAAATCTCTTTCTAAACTACAGTCAGCTACAGAGAAGAAATTAGTTTACAGATCACAAGACTAAACCATCTCAAGGATTTTGAAGGTAATACGACTAATTGCAAAGAGTGTTTTTCAAGGATCTGATGGAGGATATCTGGAAAAATTCTCCCTGGAGGTGATTCCCAAAGGAGGCTCAGGATTGGAACTGACTAGAAGCTCTTCATCTGCAATTGGCAAAACCCCACCCAGGCAGCTGAAGCCAGCAGGGGTGCTGGTTGTGAGAGCTCTGGGGACCCCAGAGCAGAGATGTGGCTGGGACTCTTGCATACCTGGAACCCCGGAGACTGTCTCCGTCTGTCATCTATGCTCATCCTTCATGCTGTGAGTGTGTCAGCCTCCTTTGTCTCTGTCGATGGAGAGGAAACATGGCTTCCAACAGCTGGCTAACAGCTTCGCACAGTGTTAAGGGATTGGCTTCTCTTTCCTGGATGACAAGTTCCCAGAAGGGGTCTGATTGGCTGCGGAGAGACACACAGCCTGGACCAACCTGCTGTGGCCATGGTTCTATGGTAGCCATTCAAGTGGATGTGGGAGGGGCCTTTCCCATAAGACAGATAATCCCCTAAGTGTCTACCAAAGGACATTGAAGAAATGCACATTTCCAGGCTCCACTCCAGAAATTCTGATTCAGTCAGTCTGGTGTTGGGGCCTGGAGATGGAGGAGATAGAGAGGAACTGGCCAACAGGGAGAAAAAGAGGAGGAAGGCAGAGATGATGGATGGATAGATGAAAGATAGATAAATGGATAGATAGATGAACAGATGGGTAGAGAGATGATAATAGTTGGATGGATGGATAGATAGATAGATAGATAGATAGATAGATAGAGACAAATATAGAAATACAGAAATCAAGATGTCCCCAAATGATTTAACACATAACTTGGCATTTTTAGGAATGAGGATGTATCTGGTTCCACACGGGACTGACAGTCATCCTCATTAATGACCCTGTTCCTACATCCTCTGCTGTCTGAGACCACCAGGCCCCTGGACACTGTTTACCCATTGGTTTGCCTTTCCTCAGGCTGGAGGTCCGTGACTGAGACCAGCCAAGGGGATCGGCTTTTCCAATCCCATGCAGTTCCTCTGCGGTGTCACAGACACTCAGGGACCTGCTGCAGGGCACCAAGCTGTGGTCTGGGCACGTACACAGAATCACAGTCAATCCTCACCTAAGGCGTGGGAGGTGATGGTGGAATCACCATGTATCCATTTTACAGCCAAGGAAAGAGAGCTTCCATGGGGTTAGACGATATCCCTACGGCTGCCCAGATCTCTCAAGACCTGCCAAGAGATCTCTCCAGTCTCCCTCTCACTGCACATGCCCGTCCAGGGGGCTGTGCACTCCTAGCTAATTAATCACTATGTTGTCGTGTGATGATAACTTCAGGCCAGGCTTCCGTTTTCTGCTGGTCTTTGTTTCTCCTTCCAGATCACCATCAGCTTCTCAGAGCAAAGTCTGGTCCAGTTCAACTCTGAGTCCTTGGCCCCTTCCACCACTCCATGATAGAATCAGAATCCATCCATTCTGGGCAGAGTGGGATTCCAGGGTTTGCTTGGGGCTGTGGAGGGTCACTGCTCTGCCAGGTTTTGACAACTGCCTGAAATCCAAGTTTTAAAATATCTCACCGGGAGCAGGTCAGTTATGAAACATTTGGAATGGCCTGACTCCCTGTAGGTTGAGTCTGAAGTATGCGTCCACGTGGGCCATTCCAGAGCCATGCTCCCAAGCTGCCGCCACCCAGTGGTACCACCCCCAGGCATCCGAGGCCAGTGCTGGCCCAGGGTACTACAGGCTGGGTCATACCTCTCCTCACAACTTGGAGCCTCCAGAGCACCTTTTGCGAAATAAGCAAATCAACACAGAGGATGAAAATGATTGGATGTAATATTCAACTTTCCCTTCAGCTCTACAGCGGAAATAATGGAATTCTTGTGATTACACTTGACATTTTAGACATTGCCGGTTTATAAAATTTTGCTGCCCTGTCTTTAAAAAGTTCTAATTCTATAACCAAGCCTACCGAAGCTATTGAAACAGTTGGAAAGGAGCACCAAGGTCAAAGGAAGATGAAGTCCAAACACCACACATGCACCAACTATACCTCGGGAGCAGAGTGATCATGGAACAGGCCATCCAACTGCGAGCTGGGAACACATGCTTACTCAGAACAGAGGACCCGCCGAGGAGCCCCAGTCCAAAAGCTTACTTCAGGTTCTGTCAAGAGAGCAATCTGCCAACCCCCTCTACCTGCATGAACCTCTACATCCTATCTAGAAAGAGAAGGGGCCTAAGGACTGTCTGCCCGTCAAAATCCTCTGCAAGACCAGGCGTCGCAGGCCAGCAAAGCTTCATGTGGTCACAGGGCTGGTCACAGGGCATGTGAGCTAG
The DNA here is from genome assembly GCF_011100685.1 of Canis lupus familiaris. Taxonomy (NCBI): domain Eukaryota; kingdom Metazoa; phylum Chordata; class Mammalia; order Carnivora; family Canidae; genus Canis; species Canis lupus. The sequence goes on along the minus strand of NC_049249.1, from coordinate 38,010,637 downwards.
TGCTCTAGGCTGACAGTGGCTGCTTTGAACCTGGTTCAGGGACCATATGGCCAGTGGTTGGTGTAGAATGTTCTAGATGCCCAAGGTGGAAGGGACTTTGAGGCCTCAGAAACATGGGAGTTTACTTATAAAGGTCACTTGGTAAATATTGATTTGCTAAAGGTTATTAATAAGATATTAAATGGACACTTTCTCCCTTTAGCTTCAATCTCATAGACTTAAAATATACAAGTGAGTATGTGACCGATCACCATGTACAGAACTCATGAAGGATGTGGCTAAGAGCAGAGCCCACCCATCTGGGATACTCCAGCCAGATTAAGGATATCGGGTTGGAATTCAGAGATTCGGCTCTGGGAGAAGAGTTGCCCCGGAAAGAGCTGTTGCTGTTCTGTGGGTCCTCTCCCCTCTGCTTCTCCAAGGTGGGGATTGCTGCCCACTGAGGTGAGGCCCCTGTGGAGCTGCGCAGACCCCGGTGCTGTGGGTGGTGGCCCACCATTGGTGTCCCTGGGGAAGCTCAAGGGTGGCCAAGCCACCGGGCTGGAGAGGGTTGGGCAGAGAGCATGAGCTGGTGCCATGCTGAGGGGACAAACTGCCTCCCCTCAGCTGTGGTGAGAGGCTGGGAATCGGGGCAGCAGATGCAAAATCCACAGAAAGAAGGAAGGAATTTGGGCCTGGGGTCCAACAGTGTCCTTTGCGGGTAGTTCTGCCCTGACAGGCAGCACGAGTCTGCTTGGGGTGGACTGCCAGCAAGGCCTTGGCTGAGGGACATCGGGAGCAGGTGGCCCTGGCACGGCACACTCACCCCCACCTCTGACTCTGGGGCAGAAGAGTGGTTCCCGAGGAAGCTGTGACAATCACCAGGAGAGAGACAGAGGCTGTGTCGCCGGAAGATGCTCCATCAGCATTTCAGGTGCTGTGGCCAAATGATGGCTTCTGCGTGTGCGTGTGCGCGTACATATGTAGGTACGCAATACACAAATATGGATCATGTACACCTGCGTCATGTTACGATACACACAAAAATATACAGCCAATAGGGCATATATGCGTGTGGGTGTGTGTGTGCACACATGTACGTACACACACTCATGAGCTCTCAGGTTGGTCACATGACCAAAAGTACTGAGATTCTTGGACATTTCTCTCTCCTCTGAACCAATTGCCCATATTTTCCCTCTACCCTTCTGAGGTTTCAGCTGAGGACATTTGCCACAAAGACAGGCAACAAGAGAAAAACAAGGAGAGCTTCATTAATGCATCTACGTCTATGGAGACACGGGAGGTGCCAGGAACCGGAGTGGACCTCTCCAAGGTGGCTCACACCTCCACCTGGCACACCACCCCCAGTTGATGACAATAGGGGGATGGTGGGAGTGGGGTGGGGGGACGTGGGTGGGGCCCTGACAGCGGAGAGCCGTGATGCAGATTCAAGCCTGGCACCCTCTCCTTGGACAAGGGTTTCTTGTGATTAAGTCATCTTCCTCTTTTGCGTGTGGAGAGGAAGAAACACATGGAGATTTTTAATATGAATTTCCCTTATAAAAAGGGCTCCAGGGCAGCCCCGGTGGCTCAGCGGTTTAGCACCACCTTCGGCCCAGGGCCTGATCCTGGAGACCCGGGATCAAGTCCCACATCGGGCTCCCTGCATGGGGCCTGCTTCTCCCTCTGCCTGTGTCTCTGCCTCTCGATCTCTCTCTCTCTCTCTCTCTCTCTCTCTGTGTCTCTCATGAATAAATAAAATCTTTAAAAAAAAATAAAAAGGGCTCCATTTCAGAGCTCCTCCTGTACCTACAGTTTCTCAAAATAATCAGTTCAAAATAATCCTTGGACCAAAGAGGCATATTTAGGGGTGACACGTTCTCCCCTTCACCGTCAAAAATATGGTTCTACGAGGGGAATTGTGATTCGGTTGTAGCCTATGCCATGTGACACGGGACAGCTGTAGATTGTAATAGACCCAAATATATAGTCACTGAATCCTTATTAATACTTGATTCATATGTTAATGATATTTAATTGATGTGTTTAATTCTCATTAAAATGGGTGCACCAGAAGAATGAGTTTGGAACTGAATTTCCAAAGAATGAAGCTGACATCCTACCTGAGAAGGGCCATCAGTGCTCTTCAAACGAAGAAAATGGCATATTCAAAACCACAGGGATTTGAAGCATTTGCAAAGATTGGGAAACAGCAAATATTATCAATGTAAGTCCACTCCTTACTAATGATCAAGGTTGGGTTGGGGCATGAGCCAGGATGGGGTCAGGTCAGAGAAATTTTGAGCCAGGAGCAAGCATGACGGCTCAAGACCCGGCATGTACGGGTCCACAGCATTGCATTTAGCTATCCATTCTGACCCGATGATCCATTCTCCAAAAGTTGCAAAGATCATGCAAGCGATGCCGTGTTCGCTTCACCCAGTTTTCGCCAAAGGCAACAGCTTACGGGGTAATGACAGCAAAACCGGGAAGTGAACTTGGGTACAGGCCTCAGACCTTATTTAGATTTTTGTCTTATGTGCACTTATGTGTGTGTAGGTCTGGGCAATCTTCCACATGTGCGGGTTGGTGTGACTGCCGCAGTCAAGCACTGAACTGCTCCACGTCTAGCAAGATCTCCTCTGCGCCGTCACTTTGTAGGGAGGTGCACGCCCCGCTCCCTTCCCCGCACCCTAGTGTGTTCTCCATCCCTCCGTTAGGAGTGGGATCCTAACGCACATAACCTGGGGAGGTTGGCTTCTCTCACCCTGCGCTCCGCCCGGGAGAGCCGTGGAAGTTCCTGCGTGCGTGGATATGGGTGGACGCCAGTGAGTCTGACCGCTCACCCCCTGGGGGACGTTTGGGTTGTCTCAGTATCTGGCTGTGAACCCTCCACGTCCAGACTCGTGTGTGGACAGAGTGCTCATTTGTCTGGGCTACATGGTCAGGAATGTGATTACTGGGTCATCCAGTAGGCTCAGATTTTTAAAAAACTGCCTCACTGTTTTCCAGAACCTGTGTACGTCTGCATTTCCCACAGGAACGAATAAGAGATCTAGTTTCTCGGCAGCCACGAGCGCATCGGGTAATCGGCGAAATTTTTACTTTTCGCCATTCCCGGAGACGTGCGGGAATTCCTCGCCGTGGGTGTAATTTGCGTTGCCCAAATGTGTGATGATGTTGAACATATTTTAATGTGCTTATTTGCCACCCACACATACACATCCTCTGTCCTGAACTATCGGCCTTTTGTCCATTTTCTGATTGAATTATCTGCGCTTTTGACGGTTGAGTTTGGAGCATTCTTTCTTTGAGAGCTTGGCCAGGTACGTTTCGCAAAGACTTTCTCCCTGTCTGCATCTTGATTTTTGGTCCCCTTAAGAGAGTCTGCCGTGGGTTTAGAATTTTAAATTTTGATGAGGTCGAATTTAACAAAATTTTTTTATCACGGTCATCCATGATTGACCGTAATGTCAAAGGTTACTCCTTTCCTGGTCCTTTGGCTGGAGAAGAAAAGCTTTTCTTCGGCCTTTGGGTTTTGTTTTATTTTTGGTGTGTGTCTGTGAGGATGTCAGGGCTGCACAGCTGTCCAGTGCCTCACTCAGTACGGACAGGAAATAAAGGAAGGACCCGGGACCCACACCACTGTGCTGCCTCTCCAGGCGCAGTTCCAGCCAGTCTCGTTGCTCTTTACACCATTGAGTCATATGCTTATTTTACATGTCATGTCTGTGGATTTTAGCTGTACTTACTGGAGGGGTCGGGGCGGGGGGTGGGGGAAGCCTGTCTATTCCATCTTGACTGGAACTAGAAGTTAGTTTACCGTACTTTGATTCTGTTGTTGTGTCCTCGTACTTTCCATTCTCTAAACACTCGGATGACATTTTATAAATGCAAATATTTGACACAGAATCATATCAACATTGAGTTTTGGAGGAGAAAGTACTTCTGGGAACAAAGCTGGTTAGATCCGTTTAAAACAAAAATAGGAACAACGGAAATATTTAGCTGTTGTACGGAAAGTTGGGCAAGGAATTATTCAGCAAAATTATTTTCACCAAGATGAATTCTCTCTCAAGTCAAATTTGCAGTGAGGGTTCACAGATCAGTATTTTTGTGCAAATTTATATATATATATACATATATATATTACTAACTTTAGCTTTTGCCAGTGTACACTTTCTATTTGCCGTCATCATATTTTTCAGTTTCAGTATTTTCTAGATCGCTTTTACAGACTTGGGTCTGCCAAAAGATTTCAATATTTCTGACAGCTTCACCATACACGTTTTAGCCACTGTCACTTTTATTTCGTGTTGATTTCTTTCTGCCGTAAGAATCATCATGAACTGAATGAAGTATTGGTCTCTCCTGCTTATTTCTTATCTGATGCCTGAGAAAATAATTTCTGCCAAATACTCCAGAAGATGGTTTGACTGTTCAGACTGGACAGTGGGTCTTGGTTTTTGCTTTTCCACTGCCTAAAGAAAAATAAACCCGGGATCCCTGGGTGACGCAGCAGGTTTGGCGCCTGCCTTTGGCCCAGGGCGCGATCCTGGAGACCCGGGATCAAATCCCAAGTCGGGCTCCCGGTGCATGGAGCCTGCTTCTCCCTCTGCCTATGTCTCTGCCTCTCTCTCTCTGTATGACTATCATAGATAAATAAAAATTTTAAAAAAATAAAGAAAAATAAACCCAACCTGTATCCTCAGCACTTGCGGGAAGCCACGTGCCCTCTGCAGCCCTCTGGGCTCCACCCCGGGCAGGACAACCGGGGTCCGAGCGGTGGAGGAACAGAGGACTCAGGGAAGGGCCAGGCTGGAGGAAGCCCTGCTACCCTTGCCCTGGAGGGAGGATGTGGTCAGGGAGGGCCTGGTCTCTAACCTGCAGGGGAGGGGCTGGAAGTGGTGCAGCGGGGGTGGTTGGCTGGTGCAGGTGTTGGGGAGGATACAGCGCTCCCAGGAGCAGGTGGCCTAGGCTGCTGGCATCACAGTGCACTTGGACGAATCCAAACCTGTGCCACCGCCTATTCCTTCGACGCCCGGCCTCCTCTCCCGTGGTGTCCTTGCGAGTCACTCGCGTGCCTTCCCCTTCCCCACAGGTGCGTCCTGTCATCACACTGCGGCCCTGGCCACCCGCATACCCCCCGGACGGCGCCTTCGTCCAGGAGGCAAACCGCCTGGGCTGGCAGCGGCTTCAGAAGCGGAGCGCCGGTTGCCAGGAGCGCTGTCGCCCACTGACATTTTCCTGGCAGCACGTCCGTGGTCGTGGGGGGGTGCCCGGAAGACTCCTCTGACATGTGCTGGCCGGCGGGAGGCCCCTCTTGCAGGCCCAGGGGCAGGTGTCACGCAGGACGCAGCCCCCGGCCGTCCTCCCTCCTCCCGGGGAGCCCACGGGCCCCAGGCTGCGCCCCGGGAAGCGTTCCTGCTCGGTGCCTCGCTCACAGGGCCACCTGGGGGCTGCGACACAGAAGGCGAGGCGGGGGTGACCAGCAGCCCCAGGGCGCCCCCCTCACGGCCGTGTGAGCCCCAGGCCGCTGCAGGCTGCAGAGTGATGCTGGGGTGCGTGGCTTGCCCGCCCTTCGGGAGAAAGGAAGACGTAGGCGCTTCCGTGGCTCCTCTGACCCCTGCCCGCACCAGCGCCCCCTCCCCGGGCTCTGCTCACCTCGGCCTCACACACGCCCCGGGGTTCCCCCTTCTCCCCTTCTTCACCCCCCTCCACGGGAGCCGCCGCTGCCTCGTCTTGAGTGAGACCCTGTCCGGTCCCGGCCTCCGGGTGCAGGTGTCCGCCACCACCTGCCTCAGATGTGCGGGGGCCACCGTCAGGACCAAAGGCCCCGCCTGTGACTCTTTCCCACTAGCCCCAGTGTATCCTGGGAGAGCCCAGTCCTCCCAGACTCTGCTCTCCAGGCTGCGGAGAGCGTGGGCCCCACGTCCCCCAAGCCAGAGATCTCTCCAGGGCTCTTCCTCTGAGACTTCTTGGATCGGGCCTCCTGCCCAAGCCTGCGGCCCTTGCTTCAGTGACTTGCCATTTTCTTACTGGGTTTTCTCTTCCTTCTGGGCCTTTCCCTGCTGCTGCACCTGGTTTCTCCCCTCCCTCTGCCAGAGCGAGGGTCCCCAGGCGCAAATCTGAAAGTGCAACTACCGCATCACCGGTGGTTCCCCGCTGCCCAGAGGGGGGTCCAGAGCGTGAAGTTCTAACTGCCAAGTCGGACCAAGGTCACCCAAGGGTCGCCAGCTGTCCACCCCAAATTCCGTGCCGTCTGGCTCCCTCCCTCAGGATTTCCAGGGGTCCCGGCGTGCCGACACCTCCCATCCTTCTCCCCCCAACCCCAGACCTCCCACCATTGCACTTCCTACGGATGCAGGTGCCGATATGCGTGCACCAGCCCTGGAGACGCACCAGCGTGAGGACACAGTGTTCGGCCTACTTGGCTGGAGGTTTCTTGAGGACTTAAAGGCAAGATGATCCTGAAAGGAAAAGGGAATAAAGAAAGACTTTAGATTGCATAGAAGATCTCCGTGCCCTGGGCTCCCCAGTCAGCGATGCCCTGTCCCAGGGCATCCCCTGATAGTGCATTGGCGACTGTGACCTCGGGCTGGCAGGCAGCCCCACGGTGGAGCAGTCGGGCTCCCGAGCTCTGGCCCCTGCTGCCAAGCTGCAGAGCTGCATACAGTGGCCTTAACCTCCACTTCCTCACCTGAGAAATGGGACTAGTCAGCCTCTACTTACTGCCGGGACTTATAAGAACAAATGGGGAAGCCCGGCAGCTGTACAAACACGGGAGCGGGGTGTGTGCGCTCACAGATCCTGGAGGAGGTGCAGCCAGAGGTGAGGGCCGGGCCAGACCCTCCTCCTCGCAGACGCTACAATCCAGCCCTGGGACCACAGTGTGTCTCAAACATTAAGAGGGCAGCCCGGGTGGCTCAGCGGTTTAGTGCCGCCTTCAGCCCAGGTTCTGATCCTGGAGACCCGGGATCGAGTCTCACGTCGGGCTCCCTGCATGGAGCCTGCTTCTCCCTCTGCCTCTTTCTCTCTCTCTGTCTCTCATGAATAAATAAATAAAAATTTTAAAAAATAAAATAAAACATTAAGAATTTAAGAAATGCCTTTTCAGCATGGTGAAGGGAAGGAGGGCCCAGGAGAAGGGCCCAGGGCAGCGCCTCCGGCGACGCGCACACCAGCCCGGTGCTTCCCGTGGCGATCGTGTCATCGAAAGCCTCCCCCGAAGGCCGGATGGTAAATGTCTCTGGGGTTTCACGGCGGGGGGTTCGCTAGAACCCACACAGCCCCCTTGGCCTGGAGAGCAGAGCCGTGGGGCTGGTGCGTGCTCCCAGGACCAGGCCTCTGGCAGTCGCGCGGCCCACCGGTGCCAAGCGAGGCACCCGGAGACTCTCCTGGGAAAGAAGCCAGCAGGGGGGGAAGGGGGATTTATGACCCCTCAGTCCCGGGGCTGCCGGCTGGTGGGCGGCACAGCCCGGAGACGAGGACAAGATGCTGCCGACCACCCTGCACCCGCGGTCCCCGAGACTGGGGCCAAGGCTGTGTCACCGTCAGCTCAGGGACACGCGCCCGGTGACCCGCCGGGCAGCCTCCCAGTGACCTCAGGGTCCAGGTGCCCGACCGCTGTGTGGAAGCTGACCTGGTGAAGACATCTCGGGAGAGAGCACCTCCCAGGGAGTGGGGGGGCCCTGCCCCCCAACCCCGGCATCTGAGCATCCTTGCTGCCTGGGGCTTCACGAAGGTGCTCCCTTACCTTGTTTTCCTCCGACTCCATTTAAATGAAGAATGTTGACTTGCTGCCAAAGTCCACAGGAACCTTCTCAGCCAAGTTTAATAACAGGAAGATCAACTTTGACCCTGATGACTTCATGAGAGTTTCTTATAAACAGGCTTCCAGGCTCCAGATAGGGCCTCCTTCCTGCTGTGAATGTTTATTAGCAACCTGCCAAGGAGGTGGCAGTTGTCTCCGCCTAGGTCCCCGTGCCAGCCCAGCAGAGCCTCCGGGCGGTGGGGGTGGGGGGTGCCCCTCGAGCTGCAGCCCTCTCTCTGGAAGCCGCCCTCCTCCTGAAGCTGCAAGGCCCGGGCCCGGGCTCAGCCTCTGTCGCCGCCGCCCCACCACCGCGGGCTGCGCGGGGACGTGGAAGCAGAGAAGCCGAACGGGAATAAAAATAGCAGGCTCGGGAATAGAGTTCATTAAGCATTCGATTGTCTTTGCCCCGAATTATATTCCTGGGAATTTCACTTAAAATCATTTTGTACTGTATTTTAAAACAAAGCAAAACAAAACAACCAAACCTCAAACTCATCTCGACCGATTGCTCCTGGCAGATGTCAGTATTTTAATTCAGCGTGGAATGGAGGCAACTGAATTCTAAATTGGTTTGTAGCAGGATATATTCATAAATCAGTCTTAAAATATGGATGCTTTGTTCCCTAATATGTTTGAACCAGTTAGAACTCAAAAAATCAGAAACAAAAACCAAATAGCCTGAGACATTTGTTGTATATAGTCTGGCACAACCATAGTATAAGTTCCCTTAAATTCAGGGAAAATGCGCCCAAATTAGTACTCAGCATATGCATATTTTAGGGCCCCTCTGCTTTCCTGTAAACCCTGCAGCCAACTCCGTCCCTTCTCTCCCATCCCGGCGCCTCCCACACATGCATACATTGAAATTTTGGAAATTCGACTTTTAACTGCTCAAGGAGAAATAGCTTTTCATGTACAAACCATCATCCTTTTCCCTCTTAAAAATTTTTGGGTGCACCTGAGTGAAAGAAGGGATGCAAAAGGCCACCCGCACTCCTTTGAGGGAGGACTCAGGACCCCCCCCATGACCCTCACCCACACCCCCAGAGTCAAAGGGGCTCTAAGTCAACATCTCCTCCTAGATCTCCCTTTCCTCCTAGAGGATTTGCAGGTGGGTGAAGCAACTGGGCCAGCCTCCTCTGTTCCCACTCCTTGTCATCTTCCATCTTTATTCTTTACCATAGACTGCCATTCACCCTGGGATTCATTTCTTTTTTCTTTTCTTTGTTTAAGATTTTATTTATTTATTCATGAGAGACAGAGACAGAGAGAGAGGCAGAGACACAGGCAGAGGGAGAAGCAGGCTCCATGCTGGGACCCCGATGTGGGACTCGATCCTGGGACTCCAGGGTCATGCCCTGGGCCAAAGGCAGGCACTAAACCACTGAGCCACCCAGGGATTCCCTCACCCTGGGATTTAAAGACTTTTTAAAAAAAAAAAAAAAGAAAAAAAAAAGAAAAAAAAATAAAGACTTTCTTTTTAAGTTTAACCTAGCAAGAATGTATCTTCAACATTTAACACACATTCATGTCTCCTTGGGGCAACAATCCATTGCTACAAAATATTACCCACAAGCCAAGAAGGGCCAAGGTTCAAGTTCAAATCCATAAGCTTCCCCTAGCAGTGAGTTCGGGTGCCTAACAACTGGGTAAGCATTTTTTCCTCTTGAGAGAATGTTGCACCAGAGGCTGGCACCGGGCAGAATGAGAGGATGGAATGCCTCAAACATGTCCTATCCTTATGGCTCCCGACCATTTGACGTCTCTGACCCTCTGTCTCCTCATCTGAAGGAGTGAGTACTCATACTCATCAGACCTCCCCTCTCAAGCTAGTTATAAAAACTGAAATAGTCTCATCTCCGTCCACTGTGCTTTTTCTTCACAATATTATTGGAAATGACTTGAAAACAAACAGAAAATTTACTGATAAAGATTTCTATTGAAGCTAACTGAAGTCGGTCATGATGACCAACTCCCTGGGCAGAAAGATCTGGTGCTGTCACTCCTACAAGGACCTTTCTACAGATGAGGCACCTTCAAGCCTAAATTAATTAGAGATCTTAGTTTGGTTCACTCTAGGAGAAGACCGTAGCCCAGAAGACCCCAGTTAAAAGCATCATAATTCCCTAGAGCAGAGGGAGAGGCCTTGGGTCATAGCCAGCTGGAAGCCTTCGTTTATAGAGATGCAGGCAAGGAGGCCCAGAAAGAGGGCACGGCTCACCCAAGGTCAAGCCGCTGGTTAGTTGAGAAGGAAGGTGATAGTAAGGGGTCAGTCCAGCTCTGTGAGCATTATACAGACGCAGGCTCATATTGCCACGGTAGGGCTGGGCAAGGGGCTCCCAATGGGCTGGCACATTACAAGGACAGGTATGTGGGGTCCTGGTTTCTTCACCAGACAGAGCAGATGGAAGGTTATATCCTCATCCTCCTTGACTCCTTTATCCTTACTGTCACCTTCTGGGGACTTCCCCAAACTCCCCGTGCCCTCCCGTCTTCTGCCTGGCTTTCAGAACTCTTTCAGTATTTGGTTTGGAACATCTCCTGCTCACCAACTGGGAATAAGTATGAGAATTCCAAGGGAGTGGTTTCCATAGCAACAACAACCTCATGGAAGGTTTCAGAACTTTTACCTCCTACTCATGGTGCTGCAGAAATTCAGAAAGCATAAGGCACAAAGACAAGTGCTAATTATCTGACCTGAATTTGCTGTGGTGGGCAGAAGAAAGACAAATGCACTGCAGGCTGGCAGACATTCCTCATCGGCACATATCCAAATTACTTCCTGGAAGTGAATCACGGTCATATTATTGTAATTTTTTTTTGTTAGAGGTGGCACCAAGTATCAAAGTGAGGGTCATTCGTCTTGCACGGTGAAAGGCTCAGGCTCATGCTCTTGAGGGTGCAGAGTTGTTTTCTGGGACTGTCTTTTGGTCAACCTGGCGGAAATGATGATCATGTTGATGATGAGGTCTCTTTCCCTGTCATATCAGTGCAGTCATAGAAGAGCCCACAATAATCAGTATTTAAACACAGGTCACTGTGGGCTTAAGCACCTAGTCTTAGGTGTCTGAGCTCCAGTCCTGCCTAGGCAGATGGGCTTTGGATCATGCTGTGAAGGGTTCCCCTGGTAATGACACTCAGGTGTGAGGGGGGCTTGGCTCCATGTTGGGAGTACTTTGACAAATGGGAGGCAGGGCAAGTCCCTCTGCATCACTCCCTGCAGCAGACACTACTCTGGGCATGGTTTTTCTATACAGTCCATCTGGTGACATCTCATTAGTCTGAGAGAGTGCATCTGCCAAGCTGTGGTTGGGTAGCTTGGAGTTTATGGCAAAGCAGGGCCAGGGAGGTGACACATCACCTCGCATTTGCTTCCCACCCTCCTTCCTTCACTCTCACTGCCCTGGTGAGTCGCCTTTCAGTAAGATGTTGGCACACGCTCAAGCCTTGCCTCGACTGTTTTCTAAGAAGTCAAAGCTAACATGAGACTTACTGTGCCAGGAATTGGCAGAAGCATTGGGGTGGTTGGGTCGACATGAAAGGAAGGTCATCGTCTCAAGAACTTGCCATCTTACAGGGCTGACAAAGAACTTCCTTAAGGTAAAACAAACTGGTAATTTATAACAGGTGATGCAAAGAGATGGCTGATCTCAAATGGCTGAAGAGACATGAAGAGTCAAAAGCGACTGGCAGCTTTCTAGTATTTTGACATCTGATGTCAGCAGGCAAGGGGGTGATGCCATGAGGTGACAAGGGGAGCTGAGGAATCCACTCCAGGCTCCTGAACTGGGTCCTACGAGGGTGGAGGCTGCTGTCTCAGTGTGGCCATGACAAGATCCCCAGGGCTATCTCTTGCCTCAAAACGGCCTTGTAGGCAGAATGTTTGAACTATTCTCCGAGGCTATTTGGAAAGCTAGGATGAAACACTCTGTGTCCCTCGGAGCTCCTCCGGCATGCACACTTGATGTTCGGTATTTATCCAGCATAATGGTGGTCTCATCAACCCTCACACTACTAGTTACCTTCATGGCACCATCTTTTGGAGACAGAGCCGCCAGGTAAAAGGAGTTACCTGTTGGATGAAGCTTGAGGATCAGATGTCACCTCTGCCAGTTGTGAATAGGACTCAGATCACAGTGGCTTTTATCTGTTGGCACAAGGAAGATGTGCCCTCATTGTCTAAGCTAGTGAGGCCAGCTCCTCATCCATAAATGGAACCCCAGAATATTCTGGAGCCTTCTCCCCCACTCCCATGCATCACTCAACATCAGCATCCTCAGTTACAGAAGTTGGTTTACAAGGATGTTGGAGAGACAACCTCCAGGAGACTCTCCAGTGATGACAAAAACATGGCACAGAGCGCAAGCCTGGGACTTCTTTTGAACTCTGCCTGGTTGTACCATTTGGTGACGTTAACGGAGAGATCTACTCTATCCAGACGAGCGGAAACCCAGGCACTAGAGCTCTCAGAAGCAATTCTTGCTTTACCAATTAGCCTAACTTTGCAGACCCAACAAATCATGAGGTAGAAATGACTCTATCATAAGGTCTTAACCTTTTAGGTTGACATTAAATTGGAAGAAACTGCTTGTGTTAGAAATAATTACTGCTGATAATGAATACAATTAAGCATAAAAGAATCTTTATAACTCTGGTACCATTTGTGCACTTAGAAATCGGCTCATATTTTTCCCTTCACAGATGTTACAATAATGGTGTCAACACTTTTATTTCTTTGTCCATAAGCTGAAAATTATGGCTGTTTCATAAATCGGTAACGTGCTCGGAAGATGGGGGCCCAGCTGCAGAGCACATGAGTTCAGGCTCCTGCCCCAGCCTCATGTTTCACGATGACCTCAGCTTCCTGTGTCAATGGGAACCCATGCGAGTAAGTACTTGTAAAACTGGTTTTGAAGAGTGAAGTTATGAAGAGGTGCTGCGGTGTCAAACATCTGCTTCATCCATTACCCTCAAATAGGAGCCGGAATGTACAGTAGGGCAAGAAGCATCAATAAATTAAAATTCTCCTGTGAGCGCACGTTCCATGCCTGTGCCAATTTGAACCATGACAAAAAAAAAAGATGCTAAACAAAAGAAGAGAGATTTGAGGCAGTGTTAATTAGAATCTGGTCCTTGTGCAGCTGGTGGGCTTTGTCAAAATACAATTTTTATGGCTGCGTGAGACGATAAGGGTTCTGCTCCCTTTGGAAACCAAGTTCTTCCCCCCCCCCCCCCCGCCCCATCATATATTCTTCATCAAAATACTAGAAGGATGAAAGAAAATAAATAAAGTGTCATTCTGGTTAAAGGTGTAGGTTCCAGCTGACCTGAATACTCAAATAATTATTTATTATACTTGGAATGCGATACTGTTAACTGGTTGTGTCCCCATACCAGCAACACACATTTTGTAAAGCTAGCGTACGTATTAATTACGAAAGGAAAATACATAGAAATTTAATAGAGTTTTAAAGGTTTTGAGTGGGTTGTTTCAGGCTGATATTCTAACTGAGTGGGTTAGCCGAGAGACACCCTCTTGCCCATTGTTGCACGCATACACCCGCCACGGCGACCCATCTGAAGCCAGGCCCGTCCTTGCTGCCAGAGGAGGGAGGCAGGAAGTTGGAGATGGAATGCTCAGTAACCCTTGCAGCCTGCCCTGTACGGTCTTCTTCCCTCTCACGTCATATATCAGAGACAGTCCAGACTGTTCACAGCCTCACATGAGTCCTGGGACCGGAGGCCAGGTCTCTGACTGTGCTGGGTGCGGAGGTGGTGGGGGAAGGGGCGGTGTGCCTGGCGATAGGAAACACATGCAGGCTGTTGGCGCAGCCAGGAGCAGAATTGGAGTGTGTGGCTTGCAGTGGGGCGATTCAGAGTGTGCCCTGTGGGATCACCTGAGGTTCCCTGCTGGGATAACCCCGCGCCTGGCTGGTCCTTGGTAGAACATCTAGAAGAAGTGGACAGCACAGCTGCACCCCATCCCCGGCATCATTTGGGATGCTCACATTCTGAAGCACCCATAACCCTCCAACCACAATCCTTTGGAAAGTGACTAAAAATACCTCAGGCCCCAAACTCAGTTTTGCCTCATTTATCCCCTAAATAAATAAGTGATAGTGGAAAAATGGTGTCTCCCCACCTGTTTCTCTGATTGATTCAGGAGGACTGAATTCAATCTTTGCATCTCCTTTTAAAAATTCTGATTCTAATCTGAGATGATGAATTAAAAGGCTTATTCGCATTATGCAAAATTATTCAAAACAGATGGTGAAGTCAATTTAAAGGCTATATATATTTTTTTTCCATCCCTGAGAACAAGTGCTGTTTGGGGGAAGGCAAAAGAGTAGATTTTAATCTGTTTGCCCTTTGAAATGACCATCAACAACCTCCTTCCAATTACCTGTGGCCTCTGATCGTGGTCCTGGGAGTCGGCTTCCTAAGTTAGAAGCTGTTTGCATTGCCACCGGACTATCCGTAAAGGCTCTGTTAGCCCACGTGTCTTCATAGTTTCTAACTGGCTTCTTCTTCTTCTTCTTTTTTTAAAAAAATATTTATTTAAAATTCATGAGACAGAGAGAGAGAGAGGCAGAGGGAGAAGCAGGCTCCCCACAGGGACTCCATCCCAGGACCCCGGGATCACACCCTGGGTCAAAGGCAGATGCTTAACCACTGAGCCTCCCAGGTGCCCCCTAATTGGCTTCTTAAGCAAAGGAAATGGTCAGTAAATATTCAGCTTCACAGTCATTGTTCTTAACCACCATACTCAAGTGAGATTTGCTCATTCAGGCAAACTTGGGTTTGAATCTCAACTTTACCACTTACCCGTGGAGTGACCTGGGCAGGCAGTGTGTAACATCCTCAAGCCTCATGATCTCCATTCTGAAAATGAGGCTACTTGTGCTCAGAGGACTGTGGCCGGGATTGAAGGAGACAATGCAGAGTTATTTGCATTGTTCTTGGAATCTGGAGGCACTTTCTAGCAATTTCTGTTATTATTGTTATTACTAATATTTTAATCATGAGTTAATAAAAGATTTCTTGCAAATTTCCCATTCTCTCTTGTCCACCTGCATTGGTGTGATTATGGTTAAATCAACGTGTCTCAGAGAGTTAAAGATATGAAGCTTAGCCTGAGGGCTGTGTGGACTCTGAATTTGTCTGGGTTATTGTTATGTGTTATTATTAATCATTACAAAGTAGGTGATTAATCATTACAAAGTATAGTTCATTCTCAGCATCCCATATAACCATTTAAGTTATGGGAAGGCAAAATAGGAGCCAAAGTCTTCCAAAGTTATTGTGGCCCAGAAAAATACTGAAGAAGCCAGGGACACTCACAATGTGACTGCATGGGTCCTGATGTTTTCCCACATGGAACACTGTGCCTTGCTGCTCTGACATTAATTAGGGTTCCACACATGGAACCAAAGAGATATACAAAATACAAGGGGTATCTCTGCCCTCAACAGGACTATAAGCTCTTGAGAGTGCAGAATGAGTGGATACTTCCTGACAATATTTTAGAGTTGAAATTTCCAACTATAATTGTGAATTTTTTCATTTCTCTTTTCAGTTTTATAATTTTTTATGTATCTTGAACCTCCATTATTAAGCACATACACGATTAATAAAGTTGTAACTTCTTTTTCAAATTATCTCCTTATAATTATCTAATACTTCTCTTTGTCTCTGGTAATAATCTTGATCAAACTTTATTTTACCCAATATTAACAAAGCTACTCCAGCTTTATTATTTTTAACTAGTGTTTCATGATATTTATTTTCCATTCTATTACGTTTAGACTTTTTGTCTCTTTATTTTTAAAATGGATTTTTTATTAATAGTGTAAAGTTAAGTCTTGCTTTTTTGTCCAATGTGATGATCTCTGCCTTTTAATTGGGGGTATATAAACCACTTATATTTAATGTAATTACTGATAAGATTGGGTAAAGTACTAATGAAGTTGGGTGCTACTGGTTTTCTATTTATTCTGCCTATTTTTGTTTCTCTTTCCTCATCTCCTGTCTTCTTTTGGATTAATTGAGTATTTTTAATCATTTAAATTAATCTCCACAATTGGTTTGCTAGTTATACCACTTTTCTATTTTCTACAGGCTTGCAATATATATCGTTACCTTATTTTAGTCATCTTGCAATACTACTATACCACTTAAAGTAGAGCATTCTGATCTTACAACAGTAAACTTTCATTTCTTCTTTCCCCTCCTTTGTGCTATGTTGTTATACCGTGTATTCTATGTGTGTTGTAAACCCACAAAATATTTTTGTTATCTTTGCCTTAGACAATCAAGTATCCTTTAAATGAATTAAAAATATGGGATGCCTGGATGGCTCAGTGGTTGAGCATCTGCCTCCCACTTAGGTGAGTCCCAGAGTCCTGGGATCAAATCTTGCATCTGGCTCCCCTCGAGGACTTTGCTTCTCCCTCTGCCTATGTCTCTGTTTCTCTCTGTGTGTCTCTCATGAATAAATAAATAAAATCTTTAAAAAGTAAATGAATTAAAAATCTGAAAAAAGTATTTACATTTACCGACATTTTAAACATTTTTTGAGAGGTCTGCATGCCTGGTATCATATTGCTTCTGTCTGAAGAACTTCCTTTCACTTCTCTCTCTCTTTCTCTCTCTCTCTCTCTCTCTCTCTCTCTCATTTTCTTATTTTTGGTGTAGTTCAGATAATAAATTTTCTCAGCTTTTGTTTCTATGAAATAGTCTTCATTTTCCTTTCTGTTTAACAGGTATTTTTACTGGCTATATAAGTATTGATTAATATGTTTTTTCCTCATCACTTTAAAAATGTCACTCTTATTTGCTGGTTTTCAAAGTTTCTGCAGTGAAGTCTCTGACATTTCTCATCTTTGTTTCTATATAAAACTTCTTTGTATTCAAGATTTTCACTATTTTTGTTTGTTCATTTGTTTTACGATTTGATCATGGTGTGTGTGTGTGTGTACTGACACTATTTTTTCTCAGAGTTCTTTGAACTTCTTCATTTGTGTCTTATTGTCTTTTATGAATTTTGGAAAATGCTTGGTCATTATTTCTTAAAATATTTCTCCTACCCCATTCACTATTTAACCTGGGATTGTTCAAGTGACTTAGAACACTTGATATTGTCCTATAGGTCTTGGTAGTTCTCGTCTGTTTCTCTTCCCTGACTCTACTGCTTTTAGTTCCCTTTCTTTTCAGGATATTCTCTATTGATTTATCTTAAAATTCACTATTTTATTATTATTATTACTATCATTTCTTTTTTTAATTTTTATTTATTTATGATAGTCACACAGAGAGAGAGAGAGAGGCAGAGACACAGGCAGAGGGAGTAGCAGGCTCCATGCACCGGGATCCCGATGTGGGATTGGATCCCGGATCTCCAGGATCGCACCCTGGGCCAAAGGCAGGCGCTAAACTGCTGCGCCACCCAGGGATCCCTATTACTATCATTTCTACTGTCTAGTTTGCCATTGTATCAATTGAAGGAATTCTTTACTTCTGATATCATTTTCTATTTCTACCATTTCCATTGACTGTTTTCTAGTCCCCATCACATAGCTGTGCTTCCCTCATTTGTTCATGCAAATTGTGTATTTTTCCATTAGATCCTTAAGGTATTGAATATAGTTACTTTGAAGCTGCTCCCTATTAGTTTCAACATTTGGTTCATCTCTTGGTCTGGTTTTATTGACTGTTTTATTGACCTTTTGAAGGGTTTCTTTTGCTATCTAGCTTGTGTGTCTGCGTGTGTGTGCATGTGTGTACACATGTGTTTTATAATTTTTAATTGAATGAAGGATGTTAAATGTAGGAGAAGAGTGGATACTGAGGTTAAATATATTTATATTCAAAATGGACATACACTCCCCACACACACACCTCCCACTGCTGCATCATTATTGTGGCTTGTTGAGTCAATCTTGTCACTAACTGGGTTGTATTTGGGTTTTATTGTTGTTATAGTTATATTTGATGGATCACAGACTGGAAATTCCTCCATTGATGGGTTGGTACAATCTTTTTCCTTGTCATGGCTTTGAATGCCCAAGTGTTTTTCAGTGTCCCTTTCACATCTTGAGCTTTCAGCAATATCTATGCTTCACAGTTCAAGAAGACTACTATTGGCATACGTCTCAGGGTGAGATTAGGGGATGATTCCTAGCTCTCCTAGTCGAGCCTTAGTCATAGGCAAGCTGTATATGTGTATTTTAAAAGGGGTTCCTTAGTGTTCTGCCACTCTTCCCTGGGTAACCAAATTTTGCTGTATAAGAGAGTCTTTCGTAGGGGAGTTTCCTGCCACTCTCCCAGGATCAGACTTCAAGGCTCCAGTTTGGTGTAGGGAGAACTAAGTTTGTCTCTCCCTTCTCTATAGAGACAGTAGATACTTGCTTCTGTCTTTGAGTGAGGTAGGGGTTTCCTGTCCCTTCCTCAGCAGTTTAAGGCTTTTCCTTAATATGAGAGAAAGTTTTAGGAAATAGGGTTTAGTGCACATATACTGATGAGAGGGACCCATATAGGTCTTCTCTCTTCTCCAGGCTTTCTTGCAAGCACCTAGGAGTGGCCTATGGAAAGAACTGGTGAGGGCTTGTGGACGTCTTTTGTGTTCAAGGCTGTCAAGGATTTAAAATTCTCATTTCAGCCCACTCTGGATCTTTGAGAGTTTGTTAAAATTACAGTTTTCCTCTTTTTACTTACTTTTATGGTGCCTTCCTCTTTTATCCATGCATTGCCAGAGGTAAAGGCATTAGTATGTCTTATGTTTCCTCAGAGAGGCTTCTCACCATTCAGATTTCAGTTTACCTAGTTGCCTTGTAACATCATCTCAAGAAAATGTAAGACTTATAGATTAACCTTTTTTCCCCCCTCATTGTTTGTGTGGGAGCAAAGACCATTGAAGCTTTCTATATCCTAAATGGAAGCAGAACTCCCAGGCAAAGGAAACTGGTAAAGTGACGCGTGAAGACATATCTCAAGCTCTGAAATGAAAGGAGGGAAATGATTCTATTTGGGGTCTTGAAGTTGTGCATTTAGAGGATTTCTGTCTCATCTTTCCTGTGCTTCTCGAAACTCATCCCTCTCTTGCCTTTATTTTTATTATGTCCTCTCTTCTTGGGGTCCTTTTAATAGATTTGGGTCATCAGGAAATGGATGCCAATGAAGAGTGCATTTTTTTTTAAATTTTTTTGAAGAGTTCATTTTAATAGTTTCCTATTTTAATTAAAAAAATTCAAGTTCTATATTTTAAATTATTCTCAGTTATCTTTTTTTTTCCCTTTGGTGGTGGTGGTATCTGCTTTGTTAGCTACTCTAGGCGAACAAATATTTGGCTTGGCGTTTGAAAAGAATAGAGAATTGTCATAAAACTTACTCTGTAAATATGCTAAAAGAGGTGACAGGTTTGCTTAGCAAACACATGGTAGTTTTCAATGATGATATTATCCCAGGAAAGAGATGAGTAATGCCATTACACAATAGTTGTTGGATAATTATTTGCAGATAATCCATATTTCCATCTCTGGAAGACATTATTATGCTCAGAAAAAATTTGGACTATCTGGTAGTTACTATTTGTGTAAATTTTGTGTTTTTTGTCCATTACATTAATTTCATACAATGATAAAAATTCAAATTGGAAGTTGAATGAATAGATAGAAAGGAATTTGGGTTCTGGCATGGATTGATGAGGTAGTCAACTAGACACCCCTGTAGTAACATTATCTTTGTTGTTCAGTGAATTTAGCTGTGTCTAGTTGGTTTTCTAGCAGTAAAGTGATTACTAAAAATTTGAAAGAAGTTGAAGATGGGTTAATATCTGTAAATAAAGATTAGAGTATATAATATATATTAATTAATTATATATATATTAATATGATGATTTGTATTTTGGCATTTTAATGGTAAAAACTGTCATTTGAGGGCCCAATATAGACATGCCAATGATCATGACATGGAGACCCCTGCAGAGCTTGATGGTCACTTTTCTCAAACTCCTCTCTCCCTACATCTTGCTTCACCACATTCCCTAAACAGCTTTTCAGCCTTGGTTATCCATCTGGATCTACAACACCCATGTCCACCAGGCCCCCAGCTGGAACTGAGAGATATGTTTTTCTCTTAATTACCTCATTCCTCAACAGCTGCACCAGCAACCAATTTTTACTGATGCTCTTTTCTCCTCTTAAAATCCGTAGTCTCTCTCTTCTCCCACCCGTAGTTCAAACCATTACTCTTCTCATCTATGACTAGAATAGCCTTCTGATCAATCTGCCTTCCTTACATCTCAGACCTCTCCAAATCTCCCTCCATCAAATGCCAAAATGACCTTTCCAAACTGCAAACCTAACCGTGTTACCATCTTGCCTAATTCTCTGATATTTATCCCTTGATTTAAGGTGAAGTCTAAATTTCTTTTCCTGGAATAAATGCTCCCCATAATCTGGTCACTGGGCATATCCTCAGCCTCTCACCATGACCTCCACGCCCTTCTTATGTCCCCAGCTAAGGCCCAGCTAAAAAAAATTGGCGGTTTCACACCTCCATGGCTCCATTCCTACTGTCCCCTGGGCTCTTCTCCCACCTTTCATCTGCCTGTTGAATTCCTACTGCCTTCAGAGACCAGTTCTAACCTTCTTCTCCTGAGAGACCCTCCCTGTCCTCCTCTCTTTCTTTCTCATCTTCTATACTCAACACTCTACTATGAGCTACCAATACAATCAGTCAGTGCTCTCACCCTTTTAAGTGGCTCATGACAATTTATTGCATTTATTGGTTTGACGTCCATTGTCTCCTGGTACGTGTGCATCCTTTGCCCCTTTGCAGGGGGCGGGTGAGTGGAATTGAAGACAAGGCCTGTATCTTATTGCAGGTTATATCAGTAACTTGTCATGATACTTCATGCTCGTTCCTTCTTTTATGGAATGTTTCTGAGTCATTTCAGTCTTTCAAAGACTTTAGGCTGTGCTTGACCTGCTTATAAATGCCACAAATTTCGCTCCAGACCACAGACCTTCCTCAGAATCATTTCTGCCCTTCACTGGCTTCCCGAATAATTCCACTCAAGTGGATCACACAGGCTCCTTGACTATGGACAAGCTGAGTCACTTTCTCCGACTTTCTCATCCCCTGCCCTTCACAGCTTTCCCACAGTTTTGCTCCACGGTCGATGTGATGTCATCACCATTAACTTATCTAGACCTCTTAGGCATCCTCAGTCTTTCCTTTGAGTCCTTCTCTATTGTCCACTAGTCACTGAGTCATGTCCATTTACCTCTGAAGCCTCTTATATCTGCCCCTTTCGTGCTTAGATGATCACAGTGACTTCCTGACCCTCCCACTTCTCCAGCCACCATTCAGCCACCTAGTAGTACCATCCAAGGTACTTCAAAAGCCCAGATTCCTCCAGGAATACTCAACCCTTTGCTAGGGGCCACACTGGGTTTTTCTCTCTACTCCCCTGCACTGCAGGCATTGAGCTTTGGTCTTGCAGGAACTCTCTCCTGAACACAGTATGAGCTGCCCAGACCCATCATCTGCACTGGTTTGTTCCTGTTCCTGCAACACTTTCTTCTCATTTTTCTGCCTTGAAAACTCTGACCTCATATTTAATATCCTGTTAAAATAGCACCCCTCCCCCATGAAATCATCTCTAACTTCCCTAATAAAGTCAGTGCTTTTCTGCTCTAGGTGTTGGGAAGCTTGAGTATATACCTCCGGTGAGAGTGTATCACACAGTATCACAATTTCTCTCACTGGCCCAGGAGGTGCCTGGAGACTGGGACTGTGTCTTGCTCACCCAGGCACTCTCAGGGCCTTGCACAACGCCTGGAATCACAGGTACTCAAATATCGAACTCAAGTGTGAATTAGAAAGATCAAGGATGGTGGAGTTGGCAGTTGCAGGAAGAACAGGGGATGGCGGTTAGGAAGAGAAAGTGCAAGAACAGATGAGGGCAGAACTCGCACGGAGGTGTTTGTTTATTTGTTTTTGATCATAAAACCTGAGGTGTGGGGTGAAAAGAAAACATGGTCCTTAACTAGTCACCTTTTTCTGTTATTCCTCTTCCTTGGGGAAAGAGCCAAAATATATTTAGAAGGCATCTAAAGTTCCTAGGCAAAAGTTTAAGATTCTAGGACAAATCAAGAAGGTTTGGCATTGCATGCATTTTTTTTTTCCTGGCACGTGGCTTAACAATTACACTCTGTGGGTCCTCAAGGACTCTTGCAGTTCCAGGATTCTGCAAAAGAGTCTCAAGTAAGTCTTTGAAACACGGAAGTCCAAGACAAGATGTCACTTTTCAAGGTGTAAAGGAATCCATACAAATGCATCCTGTGTATGCTATTACCTGGAGTGCTAACTACAAGCCCGTCACTGGCTGATAAACTTCATTCATGGCACCAAAGTGGGGTGGGGAAGGAAAGCAAAGCCAAGGTGGGCAGGTCGTGCTGCCTGAAATCACAGTCAACAGCAAGAGAAAGATCTGAAAAGAATAACATTCTAGCTCCTCATTTCTTTTCCTTTCAGGCTTTATGGCACCTTTGAAGAAACAAAAGCTTTACAGAGAAAAGGCTGGTTTGGCAGAGGAGCCTGGCTTCCCCCCTTCAGCCCACTTTCCTGTGTTCCTGGAGCTTTTCTCTCTTTCAGCAAACAAAGCACTTCTAGGTGCTGTACGGAGGCTGCATCTCCACTCGTCTCTCCTCTCTCCTTGCTTCTCTCCCCCATCTCTTGGATACTTCTGGAAAAACGAACATTTTACGAATGCCATGTGTGCTGCTGGGTGCTTGGTCTCCCCCTTTTTCTCTGTCCCCCTCTTTCTCCCTGTCTCTCTCTCCCCCCCTCTCTATCTCCTTCTCCATCTCTCCCCCTCTCTCCCCACCTCTCTCTTCCCCCCTCCCTGTTTCTCCCTGATGTAATGTCTCTGAGTTTGTCTGGCTCCAGCTGTCCTCCTGTGAAACGGAAAGGAAGCAAGGGGGGCGGTCAGTTTGAGAAGACGATCTTGACGTTATTCATAAGACCCCATTTCGTTCCAGCAGCTTTGTCGAACCCACGATAGGATAGCGGGTCTTCAATGGATTCTCTCGCTTGGAGGATCAAATTTACAGTTTTCTCCTGGCTGTTCTTCATGGGGAGACATTTGAAATCTGCAGGCAGACAGAGCCAACTGGGCAGAAAGTTTGGAATTCTGAAATGCTGCTGAATTAAGTCAGGGATCGGCTTAGCTAATTTGCTGATTTACTCAACTTGACCCAAATGAATTTCTGTGTAAACGAAATTTATGAAGAAGTCTCTGAATAATTCTATTAAATGAAATGCCAGGCTTTTATTTTCCATTTTATGACATTTTCTGAACACTGTGTATTCCAATCATATTGAAACATTTTGTTTTCAGGCTCTGTAGAAAGTGCTGATGGTTGAACCTCAAAAGAATTGAAGGGTTAGTTCATAAATGAATAAAAAGCCAGCGGCATTTATCCAAAGTTTGTTTAACTATCCTAACCTCATGGGCCTGTAAAAATTCAACTGAAAATCATTGAGAAGAGGTCCTCCCATGAGATCCCTTGGCACTTTCTGCTTCTGCTTGGATCAGAAATACAGTGAGAACCTCTCTCTCTTTCCTTTCCTTTCCTTTCCTTTCCTTTCCTTTCCTTTCCTTTCCTTTCCTTTCCTTTCCTTTCCTTTCTTTTCTTTTCTTTTCTTTTCTTTTTTCTTTTCTTCTTTCTTTTTCTTTCTTTCTTTCTTTCTTTCTTTCTTTCTTTCTTTCTTTCTTTCTTTTTTTTTTTTTTTTACTTGCAGCATTTCAACACTCCTGGTTCCATTTGCAGATGGACAAGAATGGAGGGGGAAAAAATGAGAGAAAAACATGGTTGAACTTTCCTGAACCTAGAGGTTCCTGTGGCTTTTACATGGAATTTCAGGCCAGAATGCTCCTGGTTGAGGACAGTTGTCTCTGCCTAGGAAATGAATGGGTGTCTCCTCCATGGAGGAGAGGAGAGGCCATTTCAGATCAAGGCTAGGATCTCTGATGATAGAATGTGAGCTCTGGCCTCAGTACCCATTAGCTTAACCTCCCTGGGGCAACAGAAACAGAAGCTAGATTATTTATCCAACTAGACCAGAGTTCTCCTGTTCACAGAATAGCATATTTCATATCAGTCCTGTGGATGGAGAGGTTGTGTGGGTAGATGGATTACAAAAGTAGCCACAGCCCTCATATCTAAGGAGATGGAAAGTAGATTAGTGGTTGCCTACAATGGGGGTGAGGGGAAACTGGAGGGAAATGGGGAGTGATTGCTAATGGGTATGGGATTTCTTTCTGGGGTTAAGAAAATATTCTAAAATTGATTGTGGTGGTGATTGCACAATTCTGTAAATATACCAAAAACCATGGAATTGTACCCTTTAAATGGGTGAATTGTATGGTATGTGAATTTTATCTCAATAAAGCTGTTATATTGAGAACGACAACCGCAATCCTTCACTTGTCTCTGGATCTGTGCCCTTTGCAATATGACTTTGCAGCTCTACCCACCAAGGAATGGCGTCTGTTTTCCCACCTGTTGACTCTGGGCTACCTAATGACGCTGGTGAGCCCATGGAACTTGGTGGAAATGATGGAATGCCAGTTGTGGGCTTTAGTTCTGTGGAGGTTTTGCAAGCTTCTGCTCACTCTCTTTCTCTGCTCTCTTCACTATGAAGACTTCACAGGCCAGCCCCCTGGAAGGTGAGGGATCTGCCTAGCAGAGCTCCATCCCCTCAGCCAAAGCCATGTCAGCCCACCTGCCAGCTGCCCACAGATACACCAGCAAGCCCAGCTGAGTTAGGCAGGCCTGCCCACAGCAGCTGGACACGCACTGAGCCATAGACTCATGAGCCATATACAAAAGTGCTGTTGTGTTATGACAGGCATTGGGTCAGTGCCTGCCTGATAGAAGCGGCAATCTCTCTGAGGTTTGAGAAGTATGGGGAAGGAATAGGTGCACAGCTACACTAGTTACCCACTAGGCCAATAATTTCAATCATATTTTCAAGGCTCAGATCAGGGCTTTCATTTTTCCTGCTAAATCTCCTTAGCAGGGTGATGAAACTCATCCTTGGTTGGTAAGAGCTGGTGACCATTAGCCATTTGCTCTCAGATGGCACAAGTGTTGCACTAAACCTTCAGGGGCTTCTGGAGAGGAACGTGCAGGTCTGGCTGCAGCACCTGCCGTGCCCGTTAACCTGGAAAGGGCCGGAGGCAGTGTCATCACGTCAGCAGGGACAACTGTTATTTCTCACACACGGGTCACCCCTACAGCATCCTGGTGCGTCTGACATGGCCCATTCTTGGAGATGGGGGAGAAAACTGCTTGAATAAATGGAAGGAATGTCCGTGACCCTCATGTAGGGCATGGTTTGTGAAAGGCTCTCTCCATGAAGCACCATAGGGTGGCTGGGGAGGTAGAGGCAGAGGCCATGGGCTGCAGGGGCAGGGCCATGGGACAGCTTAGGTGAAGAGGGTGAGAAATGGGGAGGGAGGGATCAAAGGTTGCTTCGCAGAAGAGGCACACTTCTAAGGAGCTGAGTGATTTTAAGGTTTTAAGTTTTGTGAGGACTAAGGTGGGAATGACATGAGCCCTGTTCTAGAGACTGTTAAGAATGGAGCTCGCGCACATGCGTGAAAGCTCCCACCTCCACACTGCCCAACAGAACCTTCTTCATGGACAGTGTGGCCACTGAGCATTAGGAATACGGCTGGTATGACTGTGCAATCAAATTTTAAATTTCATTTACTATGAACTAATTTCAAGTTAAACTGAACTAACCACAGAAGACCACTGGCTACTGTGCAAGGTATAGATGCACACTTTTTAAATTTTATTTTTTGCTACAACAAATATCACAGAGAGAGTTTTTCTCCAGAGAAACACTGGGCTGTGGTTTAGTCGCAACTAACTTCTCTACACAGAATCACCCAATTTCTCCTCTCTGAAAGAGGTAAGCTTCCTCCTGGTCAGTGAGATCCAGCACTCACGTGTTCAACCAATGCATGGGCTTTTCAGATGCCCACTGTGTGCAAGTATCCTACCTCACAAAATACAATGAAAACAAGGGAAAATGGATATGCTGCTTCTTCTTCTTCTTTTTTTTTTTTTTTTTTTTTTTGACATGCATCTTCTTTGAGCATCTCTGTTTAACATTGTAAAGTTTGAATCCAGGTTGGCTTTGACATTTTGGAGTCAAATTATTTAAATTAGAAAATTATGAATTTACAACACAAAGTAAATCATATGCATTCGGAGCAGGCTCTTCTTAGTTCCATAGGTTGGCAAGTTTGATTCCTATTGTCACTGAAGATGATGTAATTGTGTCTTAATAAGCAAAATTATTAAAGGGTTTATGAGCTTTCATTTGCAAAACCCAGGGAGAAAAGGTCAATAAGGATTCCCCCCGACAAATCTCTAAAGAATTTGAATTTAAAATGAATCGCATTCTACAAGGAAAAATGTAAAATCAGAAAGGCAGGAACCAACCAAAAAAAAAAAAAAAGGGGGGGGGGAAATCCTTAATTTATGTTGACTTCATTATTCTCTAGATTAAAAGCAACTCAACATAAAATGAAGACTTTGAGTTCAAACTTTTAAGGAATTCACATATTTGCATCAATTTTTAAAAGGTTTTATAACTAATGAACTTGGATTTCTTTTGGCATGGCATAAAATCCATTTGTACAGTTTTTAATTAAGAATGCAGCCTATGCAATTAAAATTAAGGGTAGGGACTTCATCTGATGTCCTAAGAGAACTCCAGTCGAAAAAATTATGGTAATGCTGTGTGTCCTAAAAGCCTTCTCTGAGTGCCACAAACACATGGCAAGGAATTAGCCCCGCTGCATGATGAGGATTTGTTTAAAGTTGATAATTAGGAACATTTAATTTTGATGCGTTAGGGCCTTGTTTACCAGTAATCTCCATGGCATTTGCTGTGGGCTTGGGAACCAGCGCTAGGATCATCTAAAATTGAGCTCAGAAAGTATAGACTGGGTCAAACTCACAATCCATAATGCAAATACTGCAGTTTTTGCATAGGCAGGGGAATTCCTAATGTGGGTTTTAATATTTAAAGTTACCAGTGCCATTATTGAGAATATTAAGATGCTTTCATGTCGAACTGATTAATATTACATTGAGAATAATGAATGACATGTAATGTACAAATACTCACCCACTTCCACTTTTTTTTTTAAGTATAAACAACGTTAATGGAAAGTCTTCCAAGGTATTCTTGGGGGAGACCTGGAGCTATAGATGGAAACCCAGGGCCAGCGTGTCCTATGAGGCGGTCTGCGGCAAGCCTGTGACTCATGGCTCACCAGCAAGGAGATTCAAAGGGAAAGTGAACTCCTTCAAGAAATCAGTATTCATTTTCCTCCCAATCTCTAGAAGACCTCAGATGCCTACTTAAAATAGGCCTTTCTATCTGGCAGGGGTGGGGGACTGCCCAGATCAAGTGGCTTTGAGCGCTGTTCATTTTTTTTTTTGTATATTTTTTTATATAATTCAATTTGCCAATTTATAGCATAACACCCAGTGCTCATCCCGTCAAGTGCCCCCTCAGTGCCCATCACTCAGTCACCCCCACCCCCCGCCCTCCTCCCCTTCCACCACCCCTTGTTCGTTTCCCAGAGTTAGGAGTCTCTCATGTTCTGTCTCCCTCACTGATATTTCCCACTCATTTTCTCTCCTTTCCCTTATAACCCCTTTCACTATTTTTTATATTCCCCGTAGGAGTGAGACCATATAATGTTTGTCCTTCTCCGATTGACTTACTTCGCTCAGCATCATACCCTCCAGTTCCATCCACGTCGAAGCACATGGTGGGTATTTGTCATTTCTAATGGCTGAGGAATATTCCACTGTATACATAGACCACATCCCTTAAAGCATTTAGGGCACAGCTCCCAGTGCATCATGTGGGCTGCTCCCTCTTGCCAAAGTCATATCCCTGCAAAACTCATCTTGGTCCCAATCTTTCTCCCGGCGAGTAGATCACGCACACTTTGGAGCTTCCGGCCCTTGTACTCAGGATCAGAGCTGCCAGGCACCCCAGGTGGCCCTCGCAATGAAGGTTAGGGGAGACCCAAGCCTTGGCCCAGCGTACGGGCCTGTAAAGCGGGCCGCTCTTTGGGAGCTGTCCTTGAGGAGCAGCCTCAACAGCTCACCAACCCACTCTGATGCCCCAGCCAAAGCAGCAGGGAACCTGGCAGCTCTTCCTGCACCCCCATCCCATGGGCTCCCCAGAGCAGCTGGGGGGAGAGTGTTCCCCGAGAGGGGTCTGCGGTAGGCCGAGCGAGCCCATGTAGATGAGGACACCCCCCTACTCCCCCCACCCCATCCCCATCAGCTTCTCTTTCATCACCAGGACAACCTTTTGGATCCTTGGTCCTAGAGCGCATGTCTAGTGGAAAGTTTTAGGTTTAACGAGAAATGACCAACAGGTTGAGTTCCCATAGGCTCCCCAGTCTCCCTGTAAGGAACATTCTGCATTAACGTGGTGTGTTTGTCAGGAATGAGGAACCAATATTGACATGTTATGATTAACGAAGCTCCTTGGTGGTGCTATGCACTCTGTGGGTGTAGTTCGACATGGCATGGCAGAAGCTGGGGAAGGAATGGTTGTGAGTGATTTTGGTCCCTGCCCCCATGTTAAATGTTAGCAAACACTGATCTAAAGAGTTCTAATAAAGAATTGAATTTCAAAGAAAAAAAAAAA
Organism: Canis lupus familiaris; assembly: GCF_011100685.1. Classification (NCBI taxonomy): domain Eukaryota; kingdom Metazoa; phylum Chordata; class Mammalia; order Carnivora; family Canidae; genus Canis; species Canis lupus. The sequence goes on along the minus strand of NC_049249.1, from coordinate 37,982,079 downwards.
ACACACCTCCACGGAGGTGTCATAGGCATTTTTTGCTTGCCCTAAAAATCCTCTCCACTCCACCTGTCCCTACCTCCCTCCCCCTAAAAGCTTGATTCTATCATTCCCCTGTAAATCAAAACAATCCCCCCTTCCAGCACTTTCCCCCACCAGGCGTAAAACACATACCCCTCCATCCCACCTTCACCTGGTGGAGTTGCTACCCAGAAGCCCGAGTCCTCAGCGGGGGGCGCTATGCATCTTCATGCCCCACCTCGTCCCTGCCTACCTGTCGGGCCTCATCAGTCACTCACCTTCACACCCTCACGTCGAATGAAGCCTTGTGGTCCAGGGCCCTGGCTCCTCCCTCTGGTAAACCTGGGCTGGAACCACCTCTTCCACCCTCCAGCTGCCTGACCTGGAAGAAATGAACTGCAATGGACATTATGAACGATCCATCACACACCGGGAGGATATCTGCAACAAAGCAGCGAATGTAGCCTAATCACGTAAAGGGTTTGTATAGGTCTGTTTTATTCCTCTAATCGGGCTTGAAAAGCACCTGCTGATACGCCAGGATGTCAGCATCCAAGCTCTAAGAGGTTAAAAGCATATTCCTTGTGTCAGAAAACTTATCTTCCCATTAACTCATATCAACAAAAACAAGAGAAAAAAATCTTTAAAAACCAAGAAAACTAAATAAATAAATAAATGAATAAATAAAATAAAATAAAACAAAACAAAATAAATAAAAACAAGAACTTATTTACAAGTTGCTTTTCAGAAGAGCCAAGCCAATTGAAGTGCCCACTGAGGGAGTACTTGGGTGCCATCTTCCAGTCCAGTTATCAGCACCGATCTCTGTTGTTAAAACACTTTCCAATCTTTCATGCAAGGCAAACGTTTTGTTTTGATTTAAATTTATTAGATTATGCAGGATTTTTCATGGTTATCGCCCACTATTTTCTCCTACGAATTATCATTTCATAGGTCTAATACGACCTGCACATAGAGCCTTTTGACTATTTCTTAGATTTTTTAAGCCTTTGTTTTATCCATATTGCATTGACTGATGCCCCCGCAGAGTGCTCAAGACTTGGGGTGTCCTCTCCTTATAACTGACTACACAGGAAGTGCTGATAACATGGCTCCTTCGAGATTCATGCTTGCTCTCTGTTTGGGGATGGTCTCCGTCATTAGGTTAAGGGAGGAACGTTTCTTCCCATTTCTTGTTAAGAATTATTTGCTTAACATGAGTTGTGGTTTTATTCAGTGCTTTCTGAGTCTATTACAATGATAACATCTAAAATATTTTTTGTGACTTTGTTAATATGATATAGATATTTCTAGATGTAGCTCCATCTTTCATTCCTGGAAATAAACCCTGAGTTGGGTGGGTGTTGGATTATTTTTTTAGTCTTTATGATTGTATAAAGTGAGAATTATCTGTTCTTAAAGGTTTGGAAAAATTCACTTGTAAGGCTGTCTTTGTCTCTAAACTATCTGAGAGAGTCTCTACTGGGGGGCTTTTTTTTTACTAAGCTTCTTTCTACTTAGTTGTTTGTTTGTTTGTTTGTTTACTTTTTCCCTAGATTTTTGCTGATGATTCAATTAATTAAGGGGCTTATTCAGATTTTCTATATTTTATTAATGTATTGATATTTTCTAGAAAGTTATATATTTTATCTAACTTCGCATTAATTGACATTAACTTATTTGGAGTATTTTGTGTCTACTTCAGCCTCCTTTACATTCTTAATGCCTTAATTTTTTTGGCATTTTTTTCTTTCCTTTTCTCTTATTCATTCTTACTGGAGTTTTTGCTGTTTTTTTTTTTTTTTTTTTTTTTTTTATCTAACTAGTCTTTCTAAAGAACCATCTTTAGATCTCCGAGTTCACTTTCAGTAACTTTTGCTCTTGATATTACTACTCCTTTCTTTGATTTTCTTTTTATTTATTTTAATATTTCTTTCTCTTAATAAATATATTTGAGGATATAAATTTATCTCCAAATGCAATTTTAGATACATGCCACAGTATTTGTATGAACTTGCGTCATTCCAAATATTTTATAATTTGCATTACTCTATGACGATTTCCTCTTTAAACTCAGGTTTGTCAGTAAATCTCTTATTTTTCAAAATGTGTTTGATTATTGTTTTCTTATTAAATTTATTGAGACATCTTCTTTATTGATTGTTCTTGCCTTGTAATGTAAGGACTCTGCTTTTACCTTCAATTTGTATATTTTCTGGAGTAATATCAGAAAAAGAATTTTCTTTCAGTCCTTGAGATATGTTTTTCCATTTTTTTCATTGAAAACATTTTTTGTTCTATCTATTTTAGAAACATCTTTTATAAGAAATATATACATACATATATATTATCTGGCTGATTTTTAAATTTCAGCATCTAAGTTTGATCTATTGTATTCTTTGCAACAGGGCCACATTTAAAATCATGACTCTTTTATTTCTTGGGCCTCTTTAACATTTCTTTGTGCACGTTCTCCTTTCTATTTTTTTCCTGAAGGATTTTAATTTTTTTCTATATCTTTCGTATTTTTCTCTGCAGGAAACCATCTATAGATTGCATTCCTATTTCTGTGGTATCTCTTTAAATTCTGTATCCCTGCTACCTGCACACAGGTGTCTGAGCTATTCCCCATCTCCAACTCCCTCCTGATGGGACCAGGGCTGCAGCACATTTCAGGACCCAACAACGACTTCCTGCCCCGTTTCCTCACTAAAGCCTTCTCAGGTTGAGTTCACTGTACAAAACACACATAATAATTATTATTTCTCATTGTCAATAATTAATTAAATTTACCAACGTGTTTTATCAATATATCTTACACGCATGTCTTCCCCTCTGGATTCGCCTTTCTTCTTGATGAAGCAAGGTTCTAGGAGCTCTTTCAATGAGGGTCTTTGAGTGGCAAACTTTCACCTTTGTGTATCTGAAAATATATTTATTTTTCCTTCACTCTTGAATCCTACTTAGTTGGATGCGAAACTCCAGCTTACAAATGATTTCTCGCAGCACTTTGGAGACCAGCCTCCAGCGGACTCAGGCTTCTCTTCCTCCATCTGTTGCATTTTTAAAGTTTCTAACCAGCTCTGTTTTTTCTTGGCTACTTAGTCTTGATTGAAGTTTTCCTTTTTGTTTCAATTTTTTTTTTGTCTTTTAAAAATAGGTATTTTTTTCTTTACTTGAGGACTCTAAACATACTTATTTTAAGATCTTTTTTCATATAATTCCATTTTTCTAATTTCATCTGGAGCAAATGCATCTTCACAGTAATGACTATATTGCCTGCTTATGACAGCAAGGAGTGTATGCAAATGTTTCTTGGTATTTTGAGTTAATGGATCTTAAGAGAGAAGAGTTCTCTGTTCCTGCCCCTGCTTTCTGCCCAGGCCAGCAGCTTGCCTGTTGTCACCCTTTGGCTCCTCTGGACCTCACTGCCACACGAGGTCCCATCCAGGTAACTGCACCCACCAGGGCTCAGCTCAGTTCTGGGCACAAGGCTAGGTCTGGATTTTTTTTTTAAAGATTTTATTTATTTATTCATGAGAGACACACACACAGAGAGAGAGAGAGACATAGGCAGAGGGAGAAACAGGCTCCATGCAGGGAGCCCGATGCGAGACTCAATCCCAGGGCCCTGAGATCACGCCCTGAGCCAAAGACAGATGCTCAACCACTGAGCCACTCAAGATGTCCACTAGGTCCAGATTTTAGCTTCCTCCTCTGCCCATTTTCCAGCAGGGATGTCTGTGGCTCATGGGCATGGCTACCTGAGACCTCCAGCAGCTCCCTCTCTGCCTGGATCTATTTCACTGCCTGGTGTTCCCATTCTCCTGGATCTGAGGAGGCATGGACCTAGTTTCTGTGTGCCTGTGACTTTATTATTTTTCCTTATTTTTTATGTTGTGATTTCCTGTATTTTATTTTATTTTTATGTTGTGATTTTTCCTGTATTTTATGTTGTGATTATGTCTTGGAACAGGGCGAGGCAGGGGCCTCAAATATATACCTGTAGTACAATTTCTAATGACTATAAAAAGTTCTGTTATGTTGTTTATTTGTTTTTAAGATTTTATCTATTTATTCATGAGAGACACACAGAGAGAGAGAGAGAGAGAGAGAGAGAGAGGCAGACACAGGCAGAGGGAGAAGCAGGCTCCATGCAGGGAGCCCGATGTGGGTGGGACTCAATCCTGGGTCTCCAGTATCACACTCTGGGCCGAAGGTAGTGCTAAACCGCTGAGCCACCCAGGATGCCCAAAAATTCTGTTATATTGTAATCCTTATTTATTACTTGCATTTCATTTAATTTTTTAAATTATAAATAACTTTATATTGATTATAGTCTATATACAATTTTATCTATACTCTAGGATAAATTTCTTGGAAGAAAAAAATATGCCAACAGATACAAACATTTAAAAAATATCTTTAGTACACTGAATTTTTTTCCCCAAAAATATGGCAAGTGTGGGTGTGGATGTATGGGGTGCAAGTGTGGGTGTGCATGGAGGTGTGGGTGTGTGAGGTAGGGGGTGGGTGGGGCTGGAGATATGAATATAGAAGGATGCTGACCTATATAATGCACTACATTAGTGCTCCAGAATTAAAAAGAAAAAAAATATGGGCTAGGGTTTTCTTTTGTTAAATATTTGTTTTCTCTCCATTTTTAGTTTTTCCTTCTGATCATGAAAATAATGCAATAAAAATCATATTTGATCCTTGTCTTCGATATTTATGTATGTGGTATCCATGCTATACTATTTTATGTATCACATTAATATGTAGTAATATATATTTATCAAATTAAGTTTTATATTTGCATTTATTTAATAAATATTCGGTGGTATGTGTTTGGGCCTTTATTTTGCTTTATTTCCTTCAACCTGTCATGATTGTTTTCCTAGATCACTAAAAGTTTTCTGAAAAAAATGCCCCATGGTAAGTTATTTTTCTATCTTATGAGTCTATTATAATTTACTCATTTTCTAGTTCTTGGCTACTTAGCCACTTCTAGTTCTAAGACAACTTTAAGCGTTTCATGGAACATTTGTGGGCTCCATGGCCCCACGCTGTCGGGTGGCATCAGTCCCTTCATGTACCTGACAGACTGAATGCTCCTTCTTCAGACTTTGGTGGGTACAGAGCCTAAAACAATGACAAGTCAGCCTCAGCCTCAGGGAGCCCAGGAACAGTGCAAGGACAGGTGCAGGGGGCAGACACAAGAAGCCTGGCCTGGCCTGCTCCGGCAGCCCTCGGGGCCTCACCTGAGAGTCACTTGGCCTCACCTGGGAGCCACCTGTCAGCTGTACAATAAGAGATGAGCAGAGCTGGGAGGGATGACCATGTGTGTCTGCGTGTGAGTGCACGTAAGTGTACGTGCATGTGTTCCAGGCTGAGAATTCTGCTGGTGGAAAGGTGCCGGGCAAGCAGAAGACAGGCAAGGGACCTGCCCTGTGGGGAGGAGGGAGCCTGGGTTGTGAGATGCACGCGCCCTATTTACTAGAGGAGCTGCAGGAGGGGCTGCAGGAGAAGCTGCAGGAGGGGCTGCAGGAGGGGCTGCAGGAGGGGCGTGAAGCTGCAGGCGGTCTGTCAGCCTCCTGGGGGTGTTGCGGACACCGTGGGTGGCAGGGCGGTGGCGGCAGAGCAGTGGCAGGGGTGAGTGTGCAGACCTCAGCAGGCCTGGCTTCCCAGGGCTCCGGGAGGTCAGCAGAGGAGACCAGGTCGGGGTTTCCGCTCGTGGCTGGTGGCACCGTGGAGGCAGCAGGCAGGGAGGGAGAAACCGGTGTGGGTGGGAGGCTGACCCGTTTGGGACAGTGGAGTTTTGAGATTAAGGGGAAATGTTGAGGCGCATTTGATCGTGAGAGTGCGATGGTCCGATGAGCCATTGGGGCCGGGCCTCTGGCCTCCTGGCCTCTGCAGCCCTGGGCCCTTGATGCCACGGGACCTGGGCGGGGGAGCGAGAGGCACGGGCTGGCCGGGGTGTCGGTGGGGGGAGGGCTGGGCGCAGGGCCGGAGGGTCCCCAGGGGGCCCAGGCCGAGGGGTGTGCACGCCCGGGGGTTCGCACCTTAGCAGGGAAAGGCCCGCACTTCAGCACAAACCAGGCTCGGAACTTGGGAAGCAGACAGGGTGCCTGGAGAAGAGGAGGAGGACGGAGGACGGAGTGGAGAAAGACTCCCAGAAGCCCGTCTGCCAAGGCGAAATGGGGTGTCAGACAGAGCCAAGTCCTGCAACCGGGGTCCCCAGGGCCCCTGGACTAACGGGCCCCCACGCCCAGCAGGTGCACCCACCGGGGCAGAGGGAAGCCGTGGGGAGCTCGCCGGGCCCGACCATGGGGTTTCCAGGTGCCGGAGGCAGAGGTCGGGGGAAATCACTCAAAGGCCCTCGGCCGTCCCCCTGGGGGCGCAGGCGATGGTTCCGCGACACCATTTGTGTTAGTGGGTGGAGAGGAAGAGCTGGGAGAGGGCCGCTCGCATCCGTGGAGAGCCTGGCACACGGCGCAGGTAAGTCAGGCAGCGAGGCGGCGGGGCCTGTGCCATCCTGATGGCAGCCCTGACACGGACACGAAGAGTCTGAATCAGTGGCGGGGTGGAAATGACGGTGGCCCCAGCCTGGGTGGCTGACAGCAGCGCCAGCGAGCATGCCGGGGGCCCGCCGGGCCGGGCCTGGGCTCTGGCCTCCTCCCGCCCAGGAGCGGTGGGGGGGTGCGGTGGGGGGGACAGAACCTGCTGGAGCCCGGAAAGGGCTGTGAACTGCGACTCAGAAGCACAAAGTATGTGAATGAGGAGACCGTGCGCTTCGGCTGCGCGGGGAGGCAGCCCTGGGCCCCGCACACTCGGTACCTGCCCACCCAGTCGGAGCCCAGCACGCGGGCGCCCCCTCGGGAAGAGGACTCGTGTTGGCTGGGCTCACCCCGTGAAGCCTGGGCCGGGAAGTCCCGGGGTCACCTGAGGTCACCCGAGGTCAGCGGGAAGCAAAACGCTTGGCCGTTGCCGCGATGTTCTCTGGGGCAAAGGCTTCCTTTGCGTCAGAGGGATGAGAAGAGGCTGGGTTTGCCTTCTGACCCCGAGCGCCCGTCTTTTCCTTTATTCTCTTTCCTCGATTGGATTTTTCGAGGCCCCTCCGTCCTGGAGAGCCCACGCCGCAGGCTCGCGGGGATCCTGCTCTAGGCACGCGTCCTCCTGACTCGTGGGTCAGAGCCTCGGGTGGCACCTGCGGGGCGCGCGTGGCCTCTGGCCGCATTATCACTGTTTCAGGTAAAGAGACTGCTGGAAGAGTAGTTAGTGGGTTTGTAAGGGGTCCCCCAGCTCATCTGGGGAGGATCCTCAAGCCCCAGAACCCACCAGCTTGGAGTGCAGCCCTCGAGAAAACCTCTCAGTCCGCTCGGGCTCATTCTCCTTGAGCAGGACACCACCCCCCACCCCCATCTTACCGAAGCACCTGGACTTCAAATGGAAAGCCAGGTTCGAGAGGCAAAAGCCTTGCCTTTGTGGTTTAGGCCGGACTGGGTTTTGAGGCAATTTATCTATCTATCTATCTATCTATCTATCTATCTATCTATCTATTTATTTTTTAATTTAATTTAATTTTTTTATATAGATTTATTTTTTATTGGTGTTCAATTTAGGGAACCAGCCTTTGTTGGGCTAGAATGACTGTGGTGGACTCTTAAGAATAAACGCAAGCATGCAGATAGATTTAATTTATACTTTGGGTGTTCGGAGGGCTAGATCTGCTTGTGGGAGTTTTAAGAGGATGCTCTCCCTCTCCACCTTGTTTTGCTCCCATCACACATCCCGGTGACATCCTTGCTTGGTGAGTCAGAAGCCAGCATTTCTTTCTTTCTTTCTTTCTTTCTTTCTTTCTTTCTTTCTTTCTTTCTTTCTTTCTTTCTTTCTTTCTTTCTTCCTTCCTTCCTTCCTTCCTTCCTTCCTTCCTTCCTTCCTTCCTTCCTTCCTTCCTTCCTTCCTTTTAATTTTATTTATTCATGAGAGACACACAGAGAGAGACCAAGACACAGGCAGAGGGAGAAGCAGGCTCCCTGCGGGGAACCCAAAGCGAGACTCGATCCCAGGACCCCAGGATCACACCCTGAGCCAAAGGCAGACGTTCAACCACTGAGCCGCCCAGGTGCTCCTCTAGTGTATTTCTTATTTAGTTATTAGAGAGAGAGAGAGACAGAGAGAGCATGCAAGAAAAGGAAGGGACAGAGGGAGAGAGAGAATCCCAAGCAGACTCCCCACTATGCACAGAGCCTGCTGCGGGCCTTGATCCCACATCCCTGAGATCATGACCTGAGTTGAAACCAAGAGGCCGACACTCCACCGACTGAGCCACCCAGGTGCCCCTTCTGGAGTATTTCTGGCTTTTCTTTCTGTCCTATCAGGGTGGGGCTGGATGTTACAGCATAAATATATGGACATGTCAATGTTTAAAACATGCAGAAGTATGAAATATATACACATCTATGTCTTATATTTGAAATTTACATTTTTTAATAATGCAGCTTTTTATCATTTTAGCTTATGTGTCATTGTAGACTGATGGCTTTCAACTGACAATATTTGGAATGTCCTTTAGTGTCATGACATGTATTTCTTTTGTGCCTGTGTGTCATCTGACCCCAACACCACTCTCCCCTGACCCAGATTTAGGATCCCTGACACTCCAGCCCTCCTCCCATGGGTGAGCCGACCTTTTCCCTTGATTCAACAGAGATCCATGGCTTAAGCCTCAAACACCTCTACGCCTGAAGCTCCAGGTTCCGTCCTCTGGTCCTTGGGCAGACGTTGTACATCCCACCCCACATCCGTGCCTCCCCTTCTCTCAGCCCCTGGCACCACAGCCCCCGTTCACCTGAAGCAGGATCTTGGGAGACATCCTAGCCTCTCTTTTGTTTTTTACTACCTATATATTATTGATCCATAAATCCTGCGGGCAGGTAATTCATCCAGAGGTGGCCTCCTCATTGTCCCTCATGATTCTGCCCCTTGGCTGATGGAAGCACCACATGCCTGTCCTCCAAGCTAGAATCTGAGGATCACCTTTGACCTCCACCCTTCCCTATGTCCCAACCTCACTTATCTCTTGTTTGATAAAATCTATTTTCTGAACCAGAACTGCTCTAGTGCTGCCCAGACCACTGTCAGACTTCGTGAAGGTCCTCCTTGCATGCAGCTTTCTCCAAGGCCACCCTCCACACTGGCGCTCTCTGCCCATTCTCCATCATCATCCCTCGCTGTGTGCCACCTTCAGTAACACCGCACGGCTCACAGTGCTTTGAGCAAACCATGTGCCTTCCCTGCAGTGTCTTAGTTTTTTCTTTTTCTTTTCTTTTCTTTCTTTTTTTTTTTTTTAGGGTGGGTGTATCTTTTATACATACCTGGCCAGGTGGCTCACCCCTGAGCATCGTCTACGGTAGTTACGATGCCACGTCCAGCACGCCCCCACCCACCCAGCCCTCTCTGTGACCTGGACAGCCGTATGCATACCTGGCTCATTTCCCTTGCTGTGGTGAATTATGGCAGTTTCTTCACATTCCTGTCTCCCCAGTGGGGCAGCAAGGGGGTCTGGGGCAATGCCTTAATCATTTTCATCTCTCACGGCCTGAGTCCATGCTTGGCATATGGTAAACATCAATAAATAATCACTGAGTGAATAAATGAATGAATTCAGGGTATTTTCTGGGCCTAGTTCAACCCAGATGTACTATGGGGAAGAAGACACTGAGTTGGTCTCTTCTAGCATTTTCGGCTCGTCTCCTCCAGCTCTCCCATATCTATCCTACATTGCCAGCAACAGAGTGGTCATCCACTCTTGTATTTTCTCCCTCAGTAATCTCATCCACAATCTTGGCTTTGATTCCCACCTAGTCTCGGATGAGTCTCAAAGGTGCATCTCTAGCCAGACTTCTCCTCCGAGCTCCCACATCTGTTTAGCCAGCTGCCTGTTTGGAGTTCCCTCTGGCACCCACAAGCCAGCGCGCCTCACCCCGGAACTGCCCTCTTGCAGGCTCCCCACCTCGTAAACCATCCTACCACCTGCTCCTGGGAGCCAGTAGAAACAGGAGTCATTCTGAGCCCCTTTCTCCAAATCCCCGTCCACCATATCCCATCCGTCACCAACTCTGCAAGAATTCGCCCCTTATTTATTCATCCAACAGATATTTATTAGACACCACTTATGAGCTTGGCTCTCCTCTGGGCCTTGGGAATTCGGTGGTGAAGGAGACAAGAAAGCCCTCGGTCTCCTGGAGTTTACATGAGGGAGAAACAATCAACAGGCAGATCCGTAGCTAGGTAGTAATAAATACTATCAGTGTCATACGATATAGTGACGGGAAGGGAAGGGCGGTGTGTGGTAAAACTGCTCAGTGCCCACCCAATGTCCACTCTCCCTTCCTAATTTGAATTAAAAATCTGATTGTATTTGCGGCAACAGTGTGCCTGGCCATAAAACAGTGACAAGAGAAAACGTAGTCTTCATTTCCAGCACCCTTCACCACCAGCGTGGTCATGGCATGCAATTCTGACCAAAGAGACCCAAGAGTTGGTGAGTTGGGGTGTCTGAGGAATAAATGTCTGCTTTCCAGATGCAGGTACCTTCCCATTCCCTCTGCTGCTTCTGCCTTCCTTTCTGGAATGTGAACAAGAGGCTTACACTAGGGCACCCTTGGGTAGCCATGAGCAGCTGAGGGGATGAAAGTCTTTGCAGGGACTGCAGAGCAAAAGGCTGAAGCCCAGACACGTGCGCTGTGGGATCCTATCACCACCCCAGCCCTGGCTCTAGCTTCTAGCCTCATGAGAAAAACCTGGCCCAGCTCCACTCGGTTGAGTCTCTCTGTGACCTCTATGGCCTTGTATTACCTGCGGCCTAGAGCGCTCCCAGGTGGACGGGCAGAGAACCTTGCAGTATCCTGAGACCCATGTACAGGTCTCCCTCCCCACGCTACCAATAGACCATGGCAGTGGCCTCCTGTCTGCTGAGCCAGCGTCCACGCTGACCTTGTGCAATTTCTGGCCGACACCGCAGTCCGCATGCAGACCGGATCCCTCTCTGTGCTTTCTGGAGTTGTCACTACAAAGACAGAATGCCCCCAGTGTGGCCAGCAAGGCCCCGTAGGCCCAGCTACCCCCACCCTCACCTTGCCCTGGTCTCCAATCTCAGCTCCCAGCCTCCCCGGCTGCTTCCCAGGCCTCACACCTACTTGTTCTCTACTCTGGTTTCTCCTTCCCTCTCAACCAAGTCTGTCTCTCTCTGCTCCTTCCTTTAAGACTTAGCTTCACTGCCCGTTGCCTTGGCCAGATTAAGTCCCCCCCCATAGTCTCTGTACCAGGTCTCGCAACCCCCTGAGACAGAACCTTTGGACAGGGTGTTTGATGACTATTTGTTTGAATAACTGTTGAATCACTTGAAAAACGTGTGCTTGATCATTGTGAGACAGTAAAGACTGTTTTTGTTTCCTGCTGGAATCCCAGAACCTAGCACAATGTCCCATATCCGGATATTTGTGGTACAAATAGATGAACAAATACACCAATGCTTTAATTCTTCTCTGGAAGCTGTTCCCTTTGCCTTTCATTTCTATCTCCACCTGAGGATCTATGCCTCATCCTTTAAAATGTAGAGATTGAGTAGATGGTGTTTCAACAAATGAAATGAGTGCATCAGTGCAGAGGTCTGACGGTAAGCCCTCAGTAAGGGCCAGCCATCAGTGGTAGCCTTTGTCTTGGCTTTGAGTCCATTCTTTCTGGGCAGAATTAGGTCTTTCAGCTTTTGTGTTTCTCTGGGTCCCAGTCTCTACACCTATTTGTAGAATGTCTGCACATCAAGAAACGTTTACAGAAACACACCACCCCGCCATCCGCCACGCTGTGAATACCTCTAAGGAACGAATTCATCTATCTTTTGCTTGGTCCTACACCAGCATTTCCAACACATCAAACATGTTTTAAGGTCATTGGAATCGATGAATTTTACCTGATAGACGACTACAGCAAGGATGTGCCTTGTCCTCCCACAGCTGGTGAGTAGTGAGGAAGCCAGACTGAAACTCTGGAGTATTGATCCAGGTTCTGGTCCTTGTCTTTCCACATCGATGCCCCCAACATTCCGGTTTGTGTGGTGTACATAATTTTACGAAATATAATGACTAACGCATACAATTCTAGGGATTTACACAAAAATCTCTATCTTTGTAATATCTCCCAGAAGATAATGAATTCTCCTATCTCTCACTGAGCTCAATCCTTTGTAATTATATAGAGAATTAAATTACTGGTTTATCTGAAAACATACTTTTCCCCAATGGTATCCATTCTCTAATTAGTCACAATCCTTTTAAAATAATCCTGGCATGGCGTGCGTAGGACAAAAGTAGTTGTGAAATTCAAACATACCGTGGTTTCTCTAATTTCTATCGATTTGGTATGAGTACCTCTCACTCAACAGAAATCCATTTAACAGGATTCAGAGCAGGGGGAGTGGAGGGGTCAAGCCACCTGGTAGAACAGCCTTCCTTGGCCTGCGGGCGCCATGGAGAGTTGTGCTGCCATCTTGAGCCCACCTCCGTGTCCCTGCTGCCGGTGCCAGTTTGAACGGCTCACTCCTGTTTCCGAATGAGTTCTGACTAAACGCCATCAACCATATGACAGGGTCTAACAAATATCAGCACTCTGCCAGGTTCAATAAACACCCTTTTCAGGGTAATGGTCCTTAATGAGGACACCAGCCATCAGTTAGGTTGGGAACACACCGTAATTATTACTGGGCAAAGATGTCTGGAGAGAGACCTGCAAGTGTAAGGATTGGAACAACGTGGGGGAGGGGAGCTCGTAAAAAAAAAAATCACTCTAAACTTTGTGCTGGGGGGAGAAAAAAAATAAGTCAAGTTTTAGGGATTATTTCCAAATCAATGTCAACAATTTATCTGGGGATCTAGGGGTTAAATAGTCACTCATGTAATCCGTGCCAAATTTTATGTATCTATAATTAAGTCAATGAGAGAATCGGAAACTTGCTTGATGGAGCACTTGGCTAAATTGGATCTATTACATGGAGCAAGGAACATCCTTCCATCAAAATAATCCTTTAGGGTCTGCCATGAATGTCATGGATGTTTCCATCATAGCAGCTGAGACAGCCTTTGCCCCCAAGGAGCTCAATATATTATGGCTGTGTTTGTGTATAGCTCGTCTCCCCAATTATAAGACCGAAAGTATTAGACACCACCTTAAAGGTGCAGAAAAATGGTCCATCCGAGCTCAGAGGAGGGCAAGAGTGCTTTTGGATGGGAGGGGTTGGAATGGTTCCTTGGAAGAGGTCACATTTCAGCTCATTTATTCATTTAACGCTAATTTGTTGAGTGCACGCTCTGTTCCAGTTGGCCCTGGAGACTCAGGGGTGGCTGAGACAGGGCCCCATTCGGACAGTGACAAGGTGGAGTGTGGGAGACTTAATACATAGGTCCTGAAGGGCACTGAGGATTTTGACAGGTAAGCGAGGGTGGGGGAAGAGTGTTCTATAAATTGACACAGGCTGAGTGACTGCCACGAGAGCAGTACGGACGTTCAAGGGATTGTCAGTACCAAAAAAAGAACACAACTTTTATTGAGCACCTACTGTGTACCAAGCACTGCCTCAGATTCATATATTTTGTGTTATTAATGCTCCAAAAGCCTTCTGAGGTAGGGATTATTTTCAGCACAATTTTATAGAGGCACACACAGAAGTTTAGGGGATTTCACTTGTGCAAATTCAAGAGGCTGTTAAGGGGAGGGTGGGGAATTCATTTCCTGGTCTTTTTTTTTTTTTTTTTCTTCCTCTACCAATTGCCTAGAGTACAGAGTGTTCATAAGGCAGAAGGGCAGCTGGCCGAGGAGGCTATGTGCTGGGCCATGGAGGTCCCTGTCGCTCTGAGTTCAAGTCTAAACAGATGAGTGGAGTGTTCCGTGGAAAGACTAACCAGGCTGCATAAGTGATGGGGATGGATGAAGGGGCATTGGGAATGAGATGGATGAGGCCCTGGGCTAGGGGCTGCAGTTGGCTGGGGAAATTGGAAGGAAGGCATGGATTGGGGACGCAGGGAGGGCATTCAGAGGACATTATGCCTGGGATCTCGTTCTTTTCCAGGACAATGAAATGGAACCAAGGGAAATGTGTGCCCTCCCTCCCCCCTTGTCTTCAAACTGCTTGTTTCTAATTCAAGCCTGGATATAAACACAACATAGAGTGAAAACTAGAAAACAAAATCTGTGCCAATCACAATGGACTGGATGAATCCATTTTGGGGGTGGAGAGGTCAAAAGCGTACACCCTTTTTGAGGTCCTGCAAATTACAAATGCCCCACTGCTGTGGAAGCTCTCGGCGCCCTGCTAGGTGCCCACACAAGGGCGAGCCCAGAAGCTTCACACTTGAATCTCCCTCGGACAGCGGGCGCCTGTACCACGGCCAGACGGAGGCTGCCTCTGGTTGAGAGCGTGGGCCAGCCTTCCTCTGGAACCTGTTTCTAGAACTGCAAGTCTGTAACAGAATTCACTACGGTCCACTCCTGATCCTGTATTTGAATTATCCACAGGAAAATACCAGGCTGGCTTCCCTTCGACTCCTCGTGTGCTCCTGGGCCGCCTTCCAACACGGTGTACACTCAGGAGATGGCAACTGATTTTAATATTAATCAAAGCCAAGCATAATTAGGAAAATAAATCTGCTTCAAAAAATGTCGTGTAATATATTCCGAACTCCAGTGGAAAATACAGATGCGTCCTTGGGATATCAAGTGAAAAGGAAAGACAGCATTGTCACCTACAGAATCATAGCGCCGCGTAGACTGCGCACACCTGCCCTGAAGAAAGAGTCTTCGTCTGGGCATGAGCCCTAACTCAATACTCTGTGCAGACGTAAGTACAATAGTTTACTCCCGGTGTTTGTGTCCACACAGACATTTATAATCAACGTGGATGTTAAGAATAGAGTTTTACAAAAGCGAACAAGAACGCTGGCCATCAGTTACCGCAACCTTGACAACTGGAGCGACTACGTGGTAGAGAAGACAGTTGCAGCAGATGTCTCACGGTGACAGTTTTCTGTGCCAAACCGGCAATGGCCATCTAGTTAAAGGTAATGAAAGGAGAGTCCTCTTTCCATCCACATGCTAATTTGACATTGAAATCAGCGTGTTTCCTGGGAACGCGTGTCGATGCTCCTGCAAACACGGAACGTTGCCTTCTAAGAGAATCTGAGCCAGGTGCCTTAGTGAGAAATGGCTTCTTGACAGAATGTTCCAGCCAATCTCATCAATGACGCTATGATATCTTTAACACACCGATTTTTTCAAGGAAGCTGTTTCTTACTGAAGACGTACCGATTGTTAACTTTTCCTTGTACTTGGGATTCTGCAGATGATTTTAATTATGGTAACATCGGGAAATTAATTCTCTCCCGTCCCTGCGCCAGAATAACTCTCCTATTGGGTAGACCCTGCCACTTCCCTTAATGATTTTTGACGTCACCCTGATAATTATTATCTTTCCCGACATTAAAGAACAAAACCAGTTTCTGCAAAAAGCAAAGAGTGACACGATTGTAAACAGAGATAGTGCGTGCATTATTGTGCTCGAAACTGCTAGAGGAGTCAGATCAAGAAGGAAAATGTTTGAGTCATTTGTGGAGGAAAAAAGGTTTAATTATCAAGATTTCTAAAAGAGATGATGATGTGCTCAGTATGGCACCTAAAAGACGGAGATTGATTTCTTTCTGAAGCAGATATCCAGAACTAAACATCAGGAGCAATTAAAAATGGTGGTCTTTTGTAAATTACTCCCAGAAGAAATCTTGGAAATCTTTCATTTTAGTCATTTCGGTCCAGTGAACCATAAAGCCATTATGAAGGAACAAAAATACTAGGGAGAAAATTGAAATACAACAGTAATTAACAATATGAATATATCAAAATAAAAATGAATTGGAAAGATAATGGTCATCACATATGCAACATAAAATGAAAACATTAAAATCTTCCCCAAATCAAATCTAAAGCTAAAAGACACTCAAGGCAAACATAGATCAAACCGGGCGCTGTTTTCCAAGATTGAAACTGAAGGACTATTTATAGCATCTCTCAAAATGCACAATGAAGGTGTCTTCAAAGGTTTGTTTTCCTTATTTTCCAAATCGACTCCTAGTTTTCCTAGAGCCTTCTAACGCGCGCCGTGTGGTTCGTTTTCTATTTACTTTAGAATCATAGTTAATAACCCCCATCTTAGATTTTCACTTTTACTTCCATATGCTAAATGCCAACAAAGAATAATAGAGGAAAAGCATGGGGAATGTGCTGCTATCACAAACACAGATTTCCCTGTGGGTTCTCTAATACTTTACAGACAAATGTTAAAGATTTATTGCACATGAACATCAAACATGGTTTTACTACAGTTCTCATTTGGATCAAATTGACACATTTTACATTCATTTTAGCCTAATGAGATTCTTTCACTACACATTATATTCTGAGTGACCCCGTACATTAAATTTGTGGCATGGAACAAACCCATTGATATAACAAAGCCCCATTCTTACTGGTTTCTTAATTTACAAAAGAGAGAAAACAGTTTAGCAAAATCATAAATCTTGAACAAATGAATGTATTAATCGGCACTCAACAGAGAATACAAATACTATGTAGATAGGTTGTGTTATGCATGAGGTTCATTTGCAGCCTTGATAGCTAAACTCTTCTAGACTTGGATTATAATCTGAATATTCAACAGTTCGGGCATATTTCATAATTTAAATCGAGGGACTTAGTAAAGACAAGTTACAATCTTAACAAGGTTGGGAAATTAGATTTGCAATTCATTTTTAAATCATCGCTAACGGGCTGCTGTGATTCAATATTTACCTTGGTGCACAATTACTTATTTTTTAAAAAATCAGCGCTCTGAAATAGTCCCGGGTCCTCATCCTGACGGTAAGGACTTCGAGGGAAGTGTGCGCAGCGGTGGCAGCGGCGGCGGCGGCGGTGGCAGTTGTAGTGCATTTCCTCCGAGAGGGAGGAGGTGACCTTGAAAAGAGGTGAAAGGAAACTAGAAAATGTTAATTAAAATTATTAGCGCTGTTTGAGGTGCTTATCTTGTTTACTGCGAAGGTGTTGTTCCCTTCTGCGTAATTAGGGGTAATTTTACTTACTTTCAAGTCTGTAATTTTAAATATCACAAAGTTTTATCTTCCGGCGTGAAGTAATTCATTATTGGTTTGTATGTAACTGCTTGATGTTTTAATCAATATATGCAACTTCCAACAAGTCGGTGATAATTTATCTAGAGGTTTCAGATACCTTTTGGAGTGGCAGATTGCACATGGCACACCAATGGAAGTCTTTTTGTTGTTGTTAGAATTTCAACGGCGTTCTTAGGTTTTTGATGTGGGGAGGGATTTTTACTTGATCTGTCTTTTTGTATTTCTTTAAATCCAAGCTTTTACAGGCCAGTAAGATTGGCAAAATGAACTTCTCTGAATCTGCTCTATCTGGAAACAAAAACCCTCCTGTCACTTAATCCAAGAAACACACACACACACACACACACAATATTTCTACACCCTATAAGAAATAAACATCGTACAAGTTACTGATGTATTTTAATCCAGGTGGTCTATCTAGCTGTTGTTTCCAATGTGCAGATGCAGCCAAATTTCGTATTAAAATTAATTATTGAAGGTCTCAATGTTCAGGAAGTGCCCAGATGACATGACATAATGGAGACTTTTATGCATAATTATGATACTTGAGGAATAAATCTTTCTGAATTTTTCTGCAAAATCTTCCATTTTTGAGAAGTTTTTTTTTTATCATTGGAAAGTAGAGAAATGTCTATGCTTGATTTTGTTTTTCATTTATAGTAAATTGTGATTTTTTTTTCCCTCTTAGGTGAGCTGACAAAATGAAGGTTACTAATTTTGTGAAATAGAGATTTGGTTAAGACATAATATTTCAACACAACTTCCATTAAATTGGGAATAAGAAAGTGTTCGGTATTAATATCAAAGGGCACCTTCAATTGATGATTATTTTTTAGCTCAGTGGTCTGCCTGAAGAGTTGAATGGAAACCATCCTTAGAGATACCAAGTGGCGTTTCAAAGATGTGTAATAACCTGTGTTCCTGAGAATGTCATTCCACTTCTTTGTAGAAGAGCATGATAGTGAAATTCAAGATAGAATATTCTAGAACAGGTTACAGTATAACATTCACCATTTCTACAGGGAATCAAGCGATTACTTCTCCAGGATAAACAAGAACCAAAACGAGTTCATGCCCTCGACCGGAGCCTGGTTTTTGGGATGATTCCCCAAGGATGCTGAATTGGTTCCCCTGTGGCTCAACAGAGTTAACGACCCTCTGAGAGAACTTCCTGAACTTCACAAAAACACTGTCCTAGATTAAGATCCTCCACACGGTGTTCCCATCCCACTTGCTCAGTAATTAGCAGGCTCTGAACAACCCCATCAGCACTACTGGAGGAGCCTTTTGCAAAGTGCTAAGGAAGCAACCCCAGTTATTTAACTAAGGGTAGGCAAGAAGCCTAGCAGTGGGGACAGGGAGGCTCCATGTGTCTCCAGGAGGGGCCTTTGCTCTGCCTTCCTGAGCTCTCCCTCCTCCCAGTTGGCCTCCTCGAAGCTGCTGTTCCTGAGTGTCTCTCATGCTCAGCCACAGTGGCTTCCTGCCTGGACCCCAGCTGCTGTCACCCTGCCCCTACTGTCCACCTCCCCAGTGGCGGCAGAGATCCAGGCCTTGCCATGTCAGTGCTTAAAGCAAGCCATGGCCCATCCTACCTGGAGTAAAATCAAACACCCACCAGCCCACCCTTCCCATCTTGCACTCCTGACAGCCCCTTCTTACTTGTCTTCTTCTTATTCTTCAAAAAGTCAAGCTGTCCCTACTGCCCCTGTCCCCTGTCCCACAGAGCACCAGACTATTGCTAGACATCCAGGCCCAAAGAGGGGGTCCTCGCACAATCTGAGCAGTGCCCCGGCAACTGGCCTACAGCTTATTCCTGGCTTCGTGGCCATCTCCACACTCAGGTCCCAGGGACACTTTGTTGATGCACTTCCTCAGTCACTGTGTGCTTCCGGGCTTTCCCCACCCACCCAACGCTCCCTGAGGAAGCCTGGCCTTTCATGTTCTCCACTCCATCCCTGATACCTGAAAAGGCATATAGGAAGGAAGAACTGAATGCTTGCAGGACGTGATGTCACGGTTCGTCATAGGTGAGGCATTTTCACACGCCTCCCAGCCTGGGCGGTGGAGCTGGAGTCCTGGCCAGCTCAGGCTTCACCTTTTGAAGAAATCACCTTCCATCCCACTTCCCAAGTCCATTCCCCGATCTGCCTGTGAGGGCCCTCAAGACCAATGCCATCTCCCCCTCAGCATTCCTCAGTAGTCTCACCCGAAGACATTGGGGGCACCATTGCCAAACCTCAGCATCTCGGTTCCCTGCATCTGAAATGGCCACGTTGCATAGGGCCAGCACTCGGCCTACTGCTGGGCGAGCCCTCTGTGGGACTCCTTCCACAGTAAGAATCAGGGTGTGCTACACAGAACCCAGGCCGACAGCTCTCTGTGGGGTAGATGAGGGCAACACTAGGGGAAGGGCTCTGAATGATTTTTGCAGGAGTGGGAAAAGCTTGCTTGGTGCCATCGATGAGGTGGTTGTCCTGTCTTCACAGACTGGTGGTTGCCAAGGCTCAGTCCCAGCCCTGACCCAGGCTGTGCTCTAGGCCCAGTGAGCTCATGCCAACCACCATGTCTTCCTGCAGACTTGTCCGTTGACCACGTAACTCCAGCTGCAGCTCTGTGGGATGTTGCAGCTCCTTCTCCAACATGAGGAGCCACCTCTCACTCGCCTCTGAATGAATGCTGCGCTGCTGTGCCAGGGGGAGTCAGGTTCTAATTCCAGCTACCCTTTCTGGCTACGGTTAGCCCCCTCCCCCTACCAAATGTTGTCCTTGGGAAAATGTTCACTGTAAGGGAACTTTTGAAAAACCAATGATTGCGTTTGGTGAGTAAAGTGACCACTTGGAGAATAGGAATTCTGAAGTTCTGAAGTTCTGAATAGGAATTCTGACTCCAGCTTCCATGAGTCACAATCATATTGAGAATAACTCTGAGAAGGATGGGAGCAATCATCGTCGCAAGAGCCCTGAGAACTTACCTCTGTTTCATAGACAAGCACTCGGGCTTCGGGAGGTCAAGGAACTCGGTCACGGCCACATGCTGGGAGGGTCCGAGCTGGGACCCGAAGCCACATCTGTGTGACTCCTTCTTCCCGCCCTTCCGCCGAGCACCATCTTGTCAGCCGTCTTGTCATTTTAAGGCACATCAGGCAATATTGAAGGAAATGTTCTTTTTTTCAAAACCACTGAGGTTCTGGGAGCACTTTTTCTTTTTCTAGTTTTCTAAACCTTCTGTAGATTGAACACTTGTTAAGGTGATGGCAGTGGATCGGACACAAGAAAGGCCTGGTTAGCTTAAAACCAAGTTAATTTTTGAATCCGCGGTATGTTTGCTCAAAGCCAAAGGCCAAGGGGATTTATAGGGTTGTTGGAAGTATTTTCCCTGAGGACTTAAAAAATATTCTGCAAGAGCTGGTTTTTAATAAACTCTGAGATTGATTTGCTTCCAACGTGCCCCCTGTTTATCTTATTGGTTCACTGCTAATGGTCCCACAGGACTCGAGGAAGGTTGGAGAAGAGTGGGTGGTGGAGGAGACAGAGGGGAGTTTCAGAGGAAGACAGCCACGACCCGGGCCTCATGCCATGAAGACCATTTGGAGGAGTAATACTTTCTGACCCAGCTTTGATCAACTTCCCCTTCCCTCGCCCCCACCCTTGCGGCTGCCGCCAATCGCCACCACTATATTCTTCAAGAACTGAACAGAAGCATCTTTTTCCGCCAAGAAAACTGGCTTTCTGCTTGTACCCAGTGGTGAACTCTGTCAGCGGGAAATTTCAAGAGTGATGGTGGCCTTCTAGATGACCGCCTTCCATCCAGGGGCCATCACTCAGTGGATGGCTCAGAGGCATCTTTGTGTGCAAAGAACAAGGCCCTTGGAAGGAGATGAGAAAGAATTGTGAACATTTAGCTGGAAAGGAGCCTTGGCATTAGCCATGGACAGCCTTCTTGCTCTTCAGATGGAAACCAGAGTAGGGACTTATCCAGGGTCATAGGCCAAGATTCTGTTCCCTTTACAAATAGACACTGATTCTATTCCTAGGGCGTCTTATCCCCACCCCTCCCAGTTTTGAACACCCTATGTTCCAGTGGTGCCCTGCACGTAGGCCAGCCTGGCTTCTCCATGGAGCACTGGGTTCTTAGATCTCCCTGCCAGCCCAGTCTGTCCCCAGGAGAAGTCTTGACTCTCATTTCCCTCCCGACAAAACATTTCTCCTCTCTCACTCTCCCCCACTTAGTATATGAACCACCTTTATTCTGTTGTGCAGGCCTAAAACTCAGAAGGCTTCTTGGTTTTGTGGCTACAGTCCTATTGTAAGAGCTGGTCCCACACCACCTCTGCACACATTGTGATCTGTGTCACCATCAGCCTGATTCACACCACCCCATTCTCTCCAGGACTTCCAGAGGAGCCTCTGGGACATTCTCTCCTTCCCTTCTTTCCCCCCGACTATCCACCTTGCATACATCCTGCATTTCAGAATGACCTTTCCCAGCATTATGCATATCACAGAAGCTCCTGCCTTGCACCCCCCCTGGACCCCCTATGGCTTCCCAATGAAGTTGGGTAGTACTGTTAGCATCATGGACTCCTACCCAATCCCCCCGACTTCCTCTGGGGCACACCGCAGGGTGGATCATGCTCCAGCTCAATGACCTCATCTTCATCCTTCACACATACCAAGTATGTTTTGTTTATTATTATTTTTTAAATCAACTCGAAGCATTCATTGTCATTTCTTGTGTGTTTCTTTTCATCATAGAATTCCTCTCTAGACCTCATCAGGGCTGGTCCTCTTCACATTTGTGGCGTCTCAGACCTAGGGCACCTCCTCAGAGGGGACCTCCCTGACCGTAGTCTCTAAAAGCATGCCCTTAGCCATGTGCCCTCTGCTTTTCTTCTTATCAAGATCTTTACAGAAACCAATGCACCTGGCTGTTAGTGCCATCAACTTACAAGAGGTCAAGGATCTTGATTCCTTCACTGTACTATTAGCAGCCTGGCCCAGGGCCAGATTCAACAAATGGGTGTGAAATCAATATTAAAAACAATAAGACACTGAACAATGAGGCTGTACTTAATGCCATGGAATTGTATCCTTAGAAATGGTTAAAGTGCTAAATTTTATGCGATGTAGATCTTACTACACAGTTTAAAAAAACAAAACACAACAAAAGCAAAAACAGAATCAATTTGATTCATTCCTGGTGGTCTGCCCCGGAAAGGCTGGGAAAGTCAGCAGTCAGAGGGAGAAGCGGAGCCATGGAGGGGGCCCGGTCCACACAATGGTCGAATTTGACACAAAGAACTTTAGCATCTGTTGCTAAGGAGATGGTGAACTCACAGCTGTGCTGTATCTGAAACAATAAAATATTTCCAACAGAAAAAGGCGCCCAGACAGTAAAACATTGTGTGTATTATATGTACACATATTCCAGGGAGTCATTCACACTGACATTTCAGACCATTTCAATCCCACTGAAGAATTTATAGTTGGTTTGCACAGAAATGACCAAGACAACAGGCGTAACGATAAGCTGCACATTTGGGCGGCCGTGCAGACGCGCTCTCTGCACATTACCTCGTCTTCGTCTGCATCTTAGAGCTAGAGAGGGAGGACGGAAATGTCCTGGTCGGGGACACACAGCCTGCCGCTGAGGCTGAGGGCTGGGAGGGTGGGGCTGATACCCCATCTGCTCCTCTGATACCCCGGTGTCGCTCTGCCCCCAAGTTCCCAGAGGTATCTTTGAACTGGCAGCAACTGAGAGCTTTTATGTTACTCTAACTTCGTTTTTCACATACTTAAAAATTTTCAGGAGTTGGGGCGCTTGGGTGGCTCCATCTGTTTAGCGACCCGCTCTTGAGTTCAGCTCAGGTCATGGTCACAGGGTCCTGGGATCGAGCCCCACACTGGAGTCTGCTTCTCCCTCTCCTCCCTGATCCTCTCTCTTTCTGTCTTTAAAATAAATAAAATCTAAAAAAAGAAAATCAGGAGTTGTACACATTGCATTTTCCAGGGAGCTCTGCACGGTCCCAGGGGGCCTGAGATTAGAACCAGCAGTTGGTCCTCCTCCTAAGAAGCAAAGCAGAGGCTTTCTGAAGGAAAACGTTCACAGCAGCGTTCCCCTTTAGGAACCCCGGAACGCAGCCCTAATGCAGCAGACTGCAGGTAAACAGTTCAGGTGATAGAGGAACCTGGGAGCTCCAGGGTTTCACGAGCAGTGCGCTGCTGCACCCTGACCCTCCAGCCACGGCCCTGGGCCTTCAGAGACCCAGAGCTCCCTGCAGTTGGAGCTTCCTGTCACATAAGATTCTTTGCAAATTAGATGAAAATTGGGACATCTCTTTAGATGTCTGGTGGAAATGTCTCAGGAATACACCGCCGTTCAGTCACGTTTGAGCTCCGACTATTGTTGTGCTTGGCCCCCGATACGCCTGAAAATGGTGCGTGTTTCCAGAAGCTGTTGAAAACCTCTAAGAAAATTAAGAAGTCGACTTTGATGTTTATGCAGAAATCACAGCTCAGCCTGCACGGAGGAGGCCCAAGAATTGTCTTTTTGTCTTTCCTTTAAGTCGGCTTCTGAAGTAATTGCTTACATTTTTGTGATAGCGTTACTTTTCTTTTTTCTTGTCCTCGTAACAAATTTCAGTTCTAAGGTGGGGACCGAGGGCTCCGACATGTCCCGCAGGGTCTCTGTCTCCGAGCCGAGCCGACTGAGCCAGGCACAGCTGGGTGGTTTTTCCTCCCCCGGCTCGGGAAATCCTAGTGGAAATGCCAAGACTTGTGTAGGCAAATGCAAACCAAGGAGTCTGATTGTTTTCATTTAGCTTCCTACCCGGGGTGCGCTCTCGATCCCCCCCTGCTCCCGGCAGAAAGACCTTGCTGATGAAGGGGCTTCTCGTGTAGGAAGAGGAGCTCGCTGCCCCAGGGAAGGCAAGGGTTAAGAGCAAGGGGCAGCCGCGCTCATTTATGGCATATTTTCATGGGCTGAAACCGCCTCACACGATCTGTGACATTTGGCCACAATGGAGGGAATTTGGAGAGCGAGTGAGGTCAGGTGGGCGTCTTGGGAGAAAAACACAGAGAAATACTATAAAATATGTGCACTTAAGCGGAAAAATCAGCATCTGCCAGCTTTTTGTTTTCTTTCTTGTTTTTTGGATTCACAGGAAATCGTGTCTGTGCACACGTGTGTGTGCGTGTGTGACTCCAGGTCTGGAAATGGGAGAGGAGACAGAAAAGGAGCAGGACCTCTCGGAAGGGGAGTTGAGGGAGCGGACTAGGAAAGCAGGCCCTCCCTCGAATGTGCAAACGCAGACGACACAAGCTGTGACCCCAAGGCTGCAAGTTTTTACCTTTTAGGTTTTCTCCCTTCAGGTTTGCCTCGTGGAAGAGAAGGGCAGCCCCGGCTGGGCAGATGCATCGGGGGCGTGCTGAGGTCCCAGGACACAAGCCCTAGAGTCAAGCTGGGCTCCCCAGCAGGTGGGTGTGGAAGGTACAGGTCGGCAGGGGGTGGGGGTCCCTCGGAAACCCCTTCCCCTTCAGGGATCCTGTGCATGGAGAGTGCGAAGGCACACAGCCCCCAGCATGGGCGTCCCTTCCTTGTCTTTTGCTCTTTGTTTTCTTAAGAACATCTCGATATTTGAGTCCAGCGTGTAGCGTGACCACCGCGGCATCTGGCCCGCTGGGAGACCCGCTGCTGCCCCCTCCGCCTGGAGGGTTCCCCGGGAGCCCGTGCAGTGATGCAAATGGGGGGCACGTTTATCAGAGAGCAACCTCTCTAGAAGGATGGAGAAGAAGCGGGTCTGGAAAGGAGGCAAAGTGAATGCAGCGGAGGCAGGACGGGGCTTCAGCCCGCCCCCGGGGAGCTCTGAGTGTGGGGCCCGACAGTGTGGGGTCCAGCGCAGGCTGGACCATCATGGCCAGGCCTTGAACCCCACCAGGATCAGCAGCCTCCGCCACCGTAGCTGTCCCAGGGCCGCAACACGTATGCGCTGTCACTTCCTCGACAGCCCGACCTGGAGCCCCGTGTCCTCAGCCCGCAAATCCGCCGGCCTCGGGGCTGGCCCGCCCGTGAGCCCCAGATATCAGGATGGGCTCGAGGCCCAGGCCCTGAGCGCTTCTCAGACCAGCTGGGCCCTTGTTGTTTTACCGTCACAATCGGGCAAAGGAGCACTGAGGGGGGCCACATGGACCTGTGGGGGCCCCCTTAGACTGACATCCTCCTGGAGACCCGGGTCAGCTCTCCTGCCAAGGTGATGACCCTCTCCCTGCCTGCAGACCTCTGAGCATCAGGAGCCTGAGGTCCCCAGGTGGCAGCCACAGCTGAGAGATCCTGGGGCCTTCCTGTGTCTCGCTGGGAACGTACGCCTCCCTTGGAGACCAAGACTCTAACACCATGGGACACAGGGGTGCGGGGACTGGACACAGAGCGTCCTCGGGGGTCACTGGGAGTCTTGGCAGTGGGGCCACTCCCCCTCGCACTCCCTGCTTCCTGACCCGTGAATTCTTCCCATGGGGGACCCAGCTTCTGGGAACACAGGCCCATCCTCATGGAGCATCATCTCCGGTGAGGCTCAGGGCTTCCTCCGGGCTGGGTGCTTCGGGGTGGTGCTGCGGCTGAGCTCGTGGGGCTGCCCTTCACCTTCACAGTTCCTTTGCTGTGTGGCTGGTCCCTTGAGATATTAGGTGGGATCCATTTAGTGGATCCCACTCTTGTGATACTTGGTGGTGGTGCTGCCTGAGGCCCTGTGGGGGGAAAGGGAAACCCATACCCCGAGAGTTGAGTCCTGCTCCTCTCAGAATAAATACATCTGGCCTTTCTGCATGAAAGCGACCCAATGAAGCCAACTTGTCACCAAGGAATGTGATGGTCTCCTTCTTGAGGAACAATGCCTTATCCAGGGGCTGAGGCTGGACATCCAGGTGCGGCAGTAGTTCGATCACCCTGGAGAAAAAGTGTGCATGCTCTGGGCTCACGTGGCTTCCCTCCCTCCCTCCCTCCCTCCCTCCCTCTGTGGCCACTTCATTCATGGGCGGCCTGTGGCAGCTCTGGTGTGGCTGCGGTCAACTGGCCAGGCCATCTGTGCGCCTTGAGTCTAGTGCTTCTGGGACAGTCGGTCCTTTCCCGATGACATCGGCACAGGATATGCAGGGCTTCACACCCGTCCCCACACCCATACACCCGCAGGTCTGCACCTCACTCCTCTTGGTCCCCGTTCTGACCTCTTTTCTAGCTTCGGGCCAGGTCTCCTCCAACACAAAGTAGATGACCAGGTGCAAGGCCTGCGCTTCTGCTCCTAGAGTGTTTTAAGTTGCCACGGATGGGGGGGGGGGTTTCAAGGCCCCTCCTGAGCCTACAGGGCAGATGCCCCAGGCCGTCTGCAGCCAGCACCAGATCCCACAGAGCAATCGGGAGCAGGCCTGTAGCTTTCCCTCTTCCTCCATCAGTTGCTCCTAAAGGATTGCTCACACGGCCAAAGGTGTGAGCCATGGGAGGGCCCTGGTGCTTCAGCCACGGGGTGCCTCATGGGCCTGGGTGCCCTCTCCCCCCTCACCCTCAACTCTGGCCTTAGGTCAGATGGGCGTCCCTCTCAAGGTCCTGTTCCTGTGGCCTCAGCCAGAGCCCTGTAGCCTGAAACTCTTAACAATTTATGTTTCAACAGGGTGTCTGCTCAGAGAGTCAGAAAGAAGCAGGGGCTGGACATCAAGAGTTTTCTGTTGGGTTCTTCTCAGTGTCCCCCTTAGTCCTCGGGCATCTGTGAGTCCAGGAGAGCCAGGCCTGATGGCCTCCTCCTGCCCTGGCCAGGCTTCCCTTGGCCCAGGTATTAGTCTTACCAGGGCTGCCATATGGAACCCCACAGGCGATATCCTAACAACAGACGTTTATGTTTCCCCAGCTTTGGAGGTTAGAAGTCCGAGACTATGGTGTCAGCAGGGTCGATTCCTTCTGAGTCTTTCCTCCTTGGCGTGTAGATGGTCACCCCGTGCCCACACGTGGTCATCCCCCTGTGTGCGGCTGCGTCCTAGACTCCTCTTCTCCTAAGGCCACTCATCATATTGCATTAGAGCCCACCCTAACCCTCTCGCCTTGCCTCAGGTACCTCTTTAAAGCTTTGTCCCCAGGGGCACCTGGTTGAGCGTCTGACTCTTGGTTTTGGCTCAGGTCCTGCTCCCAGGGTGGTGAGATCGAGCCCCGTGTCGGGCTCCGTGCTGAGCAGGGAGTCTGCTTGTCCTTCTCCCTCTCCTCCTCCATCTCTCTCTCAAATAAATAAATAGATAAACGAACAAAGAAATAAATAAATCTAAAAAAATCTTCAAAACCAAATATACTCTCTCTCCAAATGCAGTTGCATTCCGAGGTCCTAGAGGTTAGGTCCTCAACACATGAATTTTAGGGAGGACGCAATTCAGTCTTTCAAATGTCCACTGATTTCTTTTTTGCCTCCTCCTCCGGGCCTTGTGTTTGGAACGCTCTCCCCGCTGCCTCCACTTTCGCTCCCCCGTCACCACGACCGCCGCGTTCCGTGACCTGCCTCCTGCCCCACCCCCCGAGCCACTTGTGGGAGGTCACGCTTGTGGCCACGTTCACATCTGAGCACACGTGAACCGTCATGTTAATCGTCTGGCAAGAGCGTAGCAGAGACGAGCCGGGGATAGGAAACCCCAGGCCTTGGGAGGAAGGAAGACGTCCTTGGGCGCCCCAGTGGCAGCTCTAGAAATAATGGGCAGATCTGGGCTTAGGGTGGGGAAGGGGATGCTTGGAATTTTAATGAACCAGCGCTGTAATTAATGGACACTTAGGAAGCAGGATTCACTCTGCCATGGAGGAGCTTCAGCGGGGCCTCGATTACGGCCGTGCCCCCGGAAGAGTTTTTAAATTGATGAGAAGCTGAGGAGGAGGGCTGGTGGGCACCTCTAGGCCCCGGTGAGCCGTGTCCTGCTTCCGTCCGTCTGCACGTGGCCCGCCCGCAGCCTTGCCCCGGCTCGTGCACACCCGAGCTCTCGGCTCGCCCCCGTGCTGGTGCCCACCAAGCCTAGAGCCGCTCGCGGAAACCCCTCCTTGCCCCTCAGTCAGGGGCTACTCCTGGGGATGCTCAGTCATCCCGGGACACAGGACAAAGTGCAGGCGGAGAGCGGGGTGCAGGGTCCCCCTGAAACCCCTGCATCGAGCCTTCTCCTTCCAATCTCCTGCTCTAGGCCACCTTCTCCATGGATCTTTGAGGCAATTCCCTAAGTAGTTCCTCCCTCTTCGGTTTCTTATCCCATCACCCGTCATAAATATTAACCTTTTACTGTTTAGTTGAACGATGACTATGCGCCCAAGCTAAGAGGTCAAGCCACACCAAAGGGCGTGTCTGCACCCAGATCCCCCAGCCCCCCTCCCTGGGCAGCCCCTGTTTCTGTCCCTTCCACAACTTTGTCTTCCTCCCCAGTTTTGACCCTTCCTGCTGGGTTGTGCCTTCTGAATGGGGGCCCGTGAGGCCCCTCTGCCCAAGCAGACAGTGGCGTTGAGCCGGCTGGGAGTTCTCACCCCCAAGAGCCAGGCCTTGCTGCGTCGCCAGCCCCAGGACAGGACGGGGTCCTTGGCTCGTGTGCAGGATGGCCCCTTGGGCTTCCTCTGCCTGATGCGTCCTCCTTGCTTTCGTGCCGAGTCGGGGAGCCCAGTGTTCACAGGGTCCTTCCTTGTCACCCTGCTCTGCTTCTCCTCCTTGCATCACCGTCACGTGTGCTGCCATGAAGCACACCCCCGGGTGTGGGGGGATCTGTGTCCACTCTCCCTGGGGCAATGCTCTTCTACCTCCATGGGTGCCGTGCAGGTGTGACACACCCCGCTAAATACTTGGTGACTGGCAGCCTGGGTGGCTTAGCAGTTTAGCACTGCCTCAGCCCAGGCCCTGATCCTGGAGACCCGGGATAGAGTCCCACATCGTGCTCCTTGCATGGAGCCTGCTCCTCCCTCTGCCTGTGTCTCTGCCTCTGTCTCTCTCTCTGTGTGTGTCTCTCATGAGTAAATACAATAAAATCTAAAAAAAAAAAAAATTAAAAAAAATAAATGCTCGGTGACCAAGTAACTTCCCATAGCCTTCTTATGCGTATAGGGCCAAGCGTGTCCACACTTTCTCGTTATCCCATCCAGCCCACACCGCCTCTTCATTTTATGGCTGAGAAAGTGGGAGCTTGGCCATTTATGTAACAGCTTAAATGACCCAGTGAGGATTCCAGTGTGGGCCTGTGCCCCGGTGCCAAGTGGCGGTGGACAAAGCAGATCACTGACAGCTTTAGGAGGGAGGCCGCTCCGTGCCCTGATGGCAGCCTGGCAGGTCTTGCCGGGAGCCAGTCTGAGTGGTGATCCAGGCCGAGAGAAGCGGGAGACGGGCTGAGGTGTCATCCCCAGCCGGGGGAAGCAGCCTCAAGACTGACGCCCACAGACCCCAACATGCCAGCTGGGCAGGCGAGCCGTGGGACCTGGGGATTCCCCTTCCAAGTAGTGGGCCCTGGGTGCCAGCTGGGAACAGCACAGCGTGAGCTGAGCCCCTCTCCCGGCAGCCAGGGCTCTCCTGGCCGAAGGAGGAGGAGAGTCCACATCCGTAGCTGAAGCCTCAAAGATGACGGGGCCTAGGAGAGCCCTGAAGCTGAGGGTGCCACCCCTGACAAAGACCAAACTGAGTCAGGCTCCTCTGAGTGGGCCTCTTCTCAAGTAGGCCTTGACCTTGGCTTGGCCCCAGCCGTGTGCCGCCTGCCCAGCCGAGCACGGTGCCTGTGATCTCAGCTTAGCCAGAACCCTAGCCTCGACATCTGCTCAAGCTCCTCCTCCCTCCCGCTTGATGTCGAATACCTTGGGCCACATCAGCAAGAATTGCCCAGGGCCACTCGTGTCCTCTCCTGGTGCCTTTCCACCCCCTGACCCCTCACTCGGCTCCTCGGCTGCACGTCTCCGCTTGTCCTTGCTGTGCTTGGACTTGAGCCCAGTCTTGCTCCCGTGTTGCAGTAGAGTCAACCCCTCTTGCGATAATCTTGAATAAACTCTCCCTTGCATTTTAACAAGTGTTAGGCTAATTTCTTCTCTGACACCCCTCAGAAGGGGCTTTAGGGAGTGAGAGGCCACAGGACAGGTGGTGACTGAGCCTGGGTACCAGAAGCTCTTAGCTGGTGATGGGTGTGCGCAGTGTCCTGGGGCTGCCCTAACAGAGCCCCACAGACTGGGTGCTGTCAGCGGCAGGAATTTAGTCTCACACAGCTCTGGAGACCAGATGTCTGAAATCAAGGTGTCAACAGGGTTGGTTCTTCCTGGAGGCTCTGAGGGAAAATCTGTCCCAGGCTCCTCTCCCAACGTTGAGTGGCTTCCGGTGGTCCTTGGCCTCCCCTGGCTTGTAGATCCATCATTTCAATTTGTAAAAACACACACTTAGTTTAAAAATCTTTAGACCATTGAAGCCTGGGTGGATTCTGCACAGCGCAGCCTAAAACATGCGCAAGAGCTGGCTTTCGTAGCAAGGCTTGAGCAGAACATGTCTCACGCTAAGGCTGGCTGAGTATCACGCACGTCTATGCTAAATGCACCTGCATGAAAATTAAGAGGGGGGTTGGGACCCTCATCGAAGGATCCTTCCTCTTGTGACTACACATACTGGGTCAAAAGGAGGCACAATCAAATTTGGGGTGCTGGTGTAAGGAACAATGGTTGTTCAAGGAATAAGGCTTCAGGCAGGGCACCGTGCAAGCTTCGGGGAGTGTTACCTCAACAAGACGAGTAAAGTCTCCCAGTCTGCAGCACCTTGCAGCATGCAGTGGGCTGTCACTTGATGTCTCATTTGATCTTTGCCAAGCCCTGAGACACAGGAGCCTGTGTTCCCTCCAGGGGGAATCTCAGGGCCCGATTTGTGTGAAGGACAAGAGGTGACTTGTTCGAGGTCACCAGGTGATGGAGCAAAGGTGTCAGGGCCAGAATCCCGCCTCTGGGCTCTACCTCCTACATCTTTTACACAATGGTTCAGGGCTCCTGGCAAGGGAGGCCATGGGGGGTATAATAGGATCAGAAATCAATCTTAGCTGTGAAACTACGTGAGGTGAAAAACTATGATTCATGTCTTTCCATATATGCATTTTTATTTAATCTAATGTTACTCTTATTCTAGCCATAGGTAGATCCAACTATAATTAGATAATAAAGCAAATGGAAACTCCATCTTAGGTGCCAGCCACTGGGAGGCTACGTTAGTTCTAATCCTGATGGTAACTCAGAAACTGGGGTGGAAATATCCCCATTTAACAGGAGAGAACACAGAGGCTGGCACAAGTCCATTTCCCCAATTCACACTCCTTACAAATGTCAGAGTTGGGAGACAAAGTAAGATGTGTTTCACCCTGAAAGCTGGGCTTTTCCGGCTCTCATCGTACGGTAGCGGGTAGGCAGCTAATTGACTACGACTTCCAAATGACACCGGGATATGAACAGTGATAAAACGAGTAATGTGAGGTGTTTATGAGGGGAAAAGAAAGAATTCCAATTATTCTAAGAAATGAAAGCAAAGCTTATACTCACATTCATTTTTGCTATTTGCACGCTTTAAGAGGAAGGCTTCAGGCCACCAAAACAATAAAATTGCTTCAGTGTCTTGTTAGGGTTGCAAAATAGTGTCACCGGTGCAGCGCTGGACACCAAGAAAGGAACAGTGAACTTGTCAACTTCAGCAGATACTGGCTCTCTTCTGTTCTGAGTTGCCTCACCGGGAAAATGATGAAAACCATAGCTCCCATTTTGTGAGGTGATTATGGGAATCAAGCGAAATACCACTTGTGATAATGTTTGCATGATTAGTGAATGTTGTGGAGGTTGCTTATTTTTTATTCTGTAACTTCATATGCCAGAGGATTTCTGCTTCAGATATGTTAAATATGATACTGGAGAATTTTGAAATAATTTAAATAAAATAAATTACTTCAACCATTAATTATCTTCCCTGGAATTTAGAAATTATTAGATCTATGATTAAAACATTTATTATTAAGACACACAATTTAAAACAGAGATTGCCGTCTGGCAGCCCACGTATTTAATCTCACCAGCAAATGCTTTCTGTTCATCATACAGCGTTCTATAATTTTTGAACTGACATTTTAAAATTAGGAGCTTTTACATAAAAATGCAGATTTCTGCTTTCTCTTAAAGGGGCTTGTGTTAGGATTCTCCAGAGAAATAGAATCAATATGATATATTGGTATCATATGTATTATATATGTAACCAGTATTGTGTGTGTGGCGGGCGGGGGGCGGGGGGTTATCACAGGAATTGGCTCATGTCATTATAGAGGCTGAGAAATCTCGATCTGTGGTCTGCCCCCTGGAGACTCAGGAAAGCTAGTGGTCGAGTCTGTTGGGGTCCAAAGGGCTGAGAACCAGGGCAGCGAATGATGTCATTCCCAGTCCGAGGGCAGAAGGCGGTGTCCCCGCCCAAGCATTCAGGCATAGACAGCAAATCTTCCTCTACCACTTGTTCAGTTCAGGTCCCCACTGGACTGGGGAGGGAAATTTGCTTTACTCAGTGTGTAGATGCAAATATTAACCTCCCCCAGAAATATCCCTCACAGACAGGCCTAAAAATCAAGTTTAGCTGAATATCTGAGCGCCCCATGGTCCGATATCTGATGCATGACATTAGCAAAACGGAGCTGTGGCCCTGGAGGCTCTAGGCCCACATTCCCACTGGGTGACAGCCAGGGTGGAACTAACCCTCTCCTTGGGAATGTGGCCCTGCCGTCCTGTTCTCTCCCACCTCAAGACCCAGGAGGCTTTACTGACTTGCCTTACCCAGTTCCCCTGTATCCCTCTACGGACATTTGAGATCATGACACCAACTCCCCCTGCCCCCCACCCAGTCAAAAATAATTAAATATGCTCTATTTCAAACTTGGTGTAGTTCAGCATAATAAACCATATCTGGACATAGTTTAGCATAATTAGCTTGAGGACGTTTCAAATAAATACTTAACTCAAGCTGCCTATTGGTTCAATTCCTTTAATCCACTAGGGTGCATTACTTTGGGCTTTCTTGGATTTAGAAGTCCTTGAGTTTCTCACTCCTCTTTGATAGTCTGACACATAGTAGGACAGTTTAGGTTGGGTTTGGGTAAAACGGGGTGAGGAAGGGCGGCTACAGTTCTTTGGCTTCCCCGCATTGTCTTCTTGCTCTTGACACGTTTCCCCGCGTTCCTGGCCTTGGCCCTCACCTCTTCGGCGGCACAGCAGCAAAACTCGACAGCACCGTAGAAAATTCGAGATGGGTCAGGCTCCTTCACTGCCCCCGTGGAGGCTTAGCAGCAAATTAATTATACTTTCAAAATCACAGTGGGGAGTCCAATTCTTTACCACCATCTCTTCTTCCCCACATTCTGTAGGAGGGATTTTTTTTATAGCTCTCAGGTTCATACTATCTTCTTTGGCTCTTCCTCTCCTGGAACTGGCAGTGCCTGGCAAAGAGGAGGGCTCGGAGAAGGCTGCTGGATGAAAGGCAATGATTTCCCTTTAAGGGATGGTGAAGATGGGTTGACAAAGAATAAAGTGAAAAAATGACGTTAAGAATGTTTTTTTCCGGGGCACCAGGGTGGCTCAGTCAGTTAGGCTCAGGTCATGATCCCAGGGTCCTGGGATGGAGCCCCATGTTGCGCTCCCTGTTCGATGGGGAGTCTGCTTCTCCTTCTGTCCCTCCCCCTGCTCGTGCTCTCTCCCTCTCTCTCTCAAATAAATAAATAAAATCTTTTAAAAAATGTTTTTTCTGACAATGAGTAAATGCTCTAAATCTACCTGGGCTTTTGTATTATTTACCAAACCATGGTTCAGGATTTTCTCTCCTCTGGGTCTGGATTTCTTATTTCGTCCTGGGAAGAAGGTGGGGAGGATCAGAGGAGAGGAAGGTGACTAAGATATAGGCTGTCTTCTTCAGGGAACTAGAGTCTGTGGAGGTCAATTTGGGAGGTGAGTATGGAGGTGAGCATGGAAGGTGCTTATAAGAAGCAAATAAAGAAGTGAGCTCAGGAAGCGAGTATAGGAGGTGAGGAGGTGGGTAAACACTGATACTACTGGGGTGACGGGCACTCTGAGGAAGTCAGCACCGCGGCGGGCCTCTGGGAGGCCTGGACATGCAGTGGTGAATGAGCCTCCCCCGGAGGGGTGGCCGCCGGCTGGCCCGGGGACGCTGGCTTGTGTTCCCGTCATCTGTCTGGGCCAGAGCAGTGCAGGATGCAGGAAAACGGGAGTGGAGTTCTGGGAAAAAAGCGGGTGTGACCTCGTGGTCATCCCCCTAAAGCTGTGGCTTTCTAAAGAATGGAGTGAAGTCAACACGAGGGTGGGAAGTCCAAACAAGTCTCCTTTTCATTTTTAAGTTTATGCCGAATGAGAATAAGAAGATTGTCTTTGTTTGCCTTTTGAGGCCCAGAAAAACAGATGCAGCGGAACAGGGGATGCACTGGGGTGGCAGCGGGCGGAGGAGGGAAGCCCTGAGGAAAGCCACCTCCCGACTCGCAGCCCGGAACAGGCCGGGAGAGCCACGGTGGAGGGTCTCATAGAGCGGCCTCCTTCAGTCGGTCCGTGGGGACAGTGTGGTGCCTTCACCTCCATCCCGGGAAGCCTGAGCCTTCAGCATCTTGGCTCCTGGGTCAACTTTTTCTAGAATGTACTTCACAAGGGCTCTGTGCCCCTCGCCATCACCCAAATCCCCACGGCCAGCCAGATTTGTGCTGAAGCTTCTGGGTGGTGAGAGGTCCCTTGGGTGGGGAGGAGGTAGTCTGTGGCCTCAGTCCCCTTGGGCTACAGGGCATGGCTCCAGATTCTCTGGTGGGGGGGGGGGGTGGCCTCCAGAAGCCCCCCTGCTAGGACCCAGGTAGGCCGAGCTGCCCCTGGCTGTGCTCTCAGAGGCACTTGGTCGGGGCCAAAGGGTCTGCGCCGCGCTGGGGAGGGTCAGAACCTCGCATCCCCCTGGTGCTTCTATTGGGCATGAAATCCTACACAAAACTCCATGAAATGCAGGTCCCGATCGCGGCCTGCTGGTTGTGGCCGTCTTGGCAGGGCTCGGCGGGACCACAGCCAAGCTGCTGAGTGTAGTCCGCGTGCTCTGAAAATCCCAACCTTTAAAACCCATTCTGAAGATGTGATTTAATTAAATGCTATGTGCTTGAAACTGGTTCAAATTAGTTTATCCATTTCTGAGGCTGGCTTCCCACGTGAGCGCACGTATTAACGATGCAGAATGTATGGACCGTTAGCATTCTGGGATAAAATACTTTTACGCTATTCAGAATCTGAAAAATAAAATAAAACGGCTGCCCTTAAATTGGTAAACCAATTCCAGCCACCCTAAAGTCTTAAAAAGCCAGACATCTTCTAAAACTCTTTTATGGGCACACATGGCAAAACTGCTTGCAAATATTATTGTTTGTGAATAAAATGTAAATTAGTGCTTTTGTGTTCACCTGTAAGTTTTTCTTTAAAGCCAGTGATTGCATTAGAAACCTGCAATTCTCGACAAAAAGAGAAAAGTTCAGTGCTGATTGCTGGGTATTTGGACCTCCCAGTGCAAACATTAACTGGCTTAGAGGCCCTCTGGAATGTAATGACCGAACAATGCTGGGATGACAGCCAAGTGCAGCAACCCCGGCGCCAGGGAACGAGGGATTTGCCTCCTGGTAATAGGAGCTGAGCGGGGCCCAGCACTTCTGTTAGACTGGAAATGACATACTGTGATCCTTGACTTAGCCAAAGGGATTTTAAATGGAGGGAAGAGCTGGCAAGACAAAATCGCCTGCACTTTTCACAGCGTTTTCTAAAACAAGCAGAGGAAGTGAGGAGGAGAGAGTGAGGCCTATTACATGGGATCCAGTGGAGTCGAGAGTGGAAGCTTCTTAACTGCTCTTATTATCTTCCGTGTGGACTTTCTCGGCCTGTCCCACCACCCAGCACGCGCAGACGTGGAGCAGAAACTCGAGACTGCTCTCGCTGGAGCAGCAGGGCACCCCAACATCGCGTTATTGACAGCGGGTCTGGAACGCTGACAGCTGCAGAAATTGTACAGTTGAAGTTCAATTCCCGGGGGGTGGGTGGGTGTGTGGGGGGGTGGGGAGTGGGGAACGATACACTGATGGTATTAATTCTGTTTGGAATTGTTAAAATAGGAAAAGGTTGCGGGGCTGAGGGAGGGACCTGCCTTTTCTTCCCGGGAACAAAGAAAGATCTTGCGTCTTCCCTGGTGTCCTTGGAATGTCATTTCCAACCTTTTGAAACTGTATCTGATTAGCCATGTGGCAATTAATCATAATTAAGCAGGCCTGAGGTTTGGAGAGGTACAGGGAAGGTGGCGATGAGCTGGCTTCCGTCCTGAGAAACCCCTCTCCCCAAAAGTGGGGGCTTTTGGCGGCAGGACCTCTTTCCTGGAGCCCTGAGAAGGGGAGGCCAGGCCAGGGCCGTGAGGGCCGGGGGAGGGGGGAGGTGGAGAACATTTGCAAGGTGTGGGGGGAGGCGCAGGCTTCCTCCTGCCCCCTTCCCTTTGGCGAACGCAGCTCCTCACCAAGTTCCAACACGTTGGAAGCCAGGTAACAAATTACCTTTCTAATGCCAAGTGATTTGGATCCATTCTTACAAACCAGATTTTTTCAATTTATTACAGGAAAACATTCAATCATTATATGCTGGCACGGGGCTGGGGCACATGGCACTCCCCTCTACCCGCACCACCCCCAACGAGCATTTTAAAAGCTTAGCAAGCCCAGAATGCCGTCTTATTAAAAAATTTTATATATTTATAATTAAAATACAGGGCTGGCATTCGAATCGTTTTAACAGATGTAATCGGACACGCAAGGCTTTCTGAGCCCAGGTCAGGAGAGAGACAATGGCTGCTTTAACTCTGGACTTCGGCTCGGGTTTCTGTTTGCACATGGGCCCAATTTGTACCATTTATGATTAGGTTTAAGTAAGTTGATGTGCTATTTATTTAGGAGCATTGCCATTTCAGAATATTACCATATTCCCTCTACAACCGCATTGCTGCGTGGCGGTTGCCCGTCCTGCCTGCGATCGCATTACTACCGGCCAGGACGTAGGCCCCGCTCGGCCGAAAGGGCCGCCGCAGAAGGGCTGGCTCTCCCGCCCACGAGCCCGGGCCGCCGGGCTGCTTGGCTGCGTGCTGGGTTTACAGGGAAGTGGCACCCTGGGACCTCGCGTGGACCGGGCTGGCCTGGGCTGGCCTGCAAGGGGCTGAGGTCACTCCGAGATTCAGGCCACACCAAGGCCGCACTGTTCGTTGACTGTCCCTAACAGAGCAGTGAGACAGCGTCCCCTGCTGCGACGTCCCCGGGGAGCCAAGCCCACCTGGAAGGGGAGCGGGGACTCTGCTGCTTGGCACCGCCTTACACTCGGCAGCGCTGTGGTGTCAATCGGTGCAAAAGCCAGGAGGGCTCGTTTTCCGCGTGCATCTGCTCTACTGCTAAGCGCCCGCCCTTGTATTAAATTTTACTTCTAAAGGCAAGAAGCCAGAGGCTCTGTTCCTCGGAGGCCCGACATCCACCACGTGGAGCGGAGGTCCCCTCCCTGCATCCTCAGTTGGCTGCTGCATTCTTTCCTCCCGTGGGTCTCCCTCGCTGAACTCCAGGGTTCTCACCCCAAGAACGCCCTTTCTGCGACCTTGTCAATGCTGCCGCCTGCATGGCATGCTCTTCCTGCCTTCCAGAGCCCCCCCTCCAAATCAGACCTGCCACCCATGCAGACTTCCATCCCCCAAACCTACAAGCCGTGTCTCCCACTCCCTTGACCTCTATGGGGTGGCGGGTCTCAGCCCCTGTCTCCCCATGGAGACGGCGTGGATGGCGCATGCCAGGACATTCGCACACCTAGCTCTCTCCCCCGTGAGGTGGGCATTATTATTCCAACTTACTGACTGACCCATGGTTTGGTTTTTATCAAGCGATTTTCTCAGGCAGCCCATGTGGGTGGTGGGAGCAAGACACGAAGCGTGGGTCTTGAGTCTGAGGACTCTAGCTCTTTCCCACGCAGGGCGTGCCCACCTTTCCTGATTGCAAAGTACTTAAGAGGCTTGGATGAGGCCAGGCTGCATTGGCCTTTGGGTTATTCTCACTTTGCAGCGAAGCCTGAACACACAGTAGGTGCGCACACAGCTGCCTGTCAACCAAGGGAGCAGGTGCCCCCCCCCCCCCCCCCGAGAATCCTCTAGCTGCCGGTTCCTCTCCTTAGCCGCGTGCAGCTTCAGAGCTGACCCCATGCATCCAACTTCCAGGCTCCTCTTGCTGTGTATGGACAGATTCCACTTTCCAGCTGATTACCCTTCATCACTTGTTGGGTTAGGCGCCTACCGGAGGAAGGGCGGTGATTGCCAAGGGACGTGGGTGCCAGCATTTGTGATTTTAAAAACCTGCTTTTCACTTTGAGAAAAGCCCTGGTCCCCAGGCTCCTCTCTTGTTCCCTTTCTTATATGGTTTAACACGTGATCAGCAGCTGGAAATCGCATAAAGATAAATTAATAACCACGATTCAGATGTCTTCCAAGAGAAACAGTTATGGTAGGAAAAAAAAAAGAAAACAGAAGTATGACTCATTCTCTCTGGCTCTTACTACTTCTCATTTTCCTAAAGATAATTACTGTGTTGTTTGCCTTTTTAAGTCTTAAAAACAGATAAGATAAACACATTCGGGGAGAAGGGGAAACATTACTTTTTTTTAAAAGGGGGTTTGGGGCACTATTTTATTGCCACAGGGATCTGGGATCCCCATTTTATTTCTGGAGATGATTTTTTTTTTAAACACTGTTATGCAAATGGTCGCTCTGGTGCCTCCTTTCCCTCCTGGAGGGTTTGGAATGTTCCAGGCTGGGAGAACACAGGGCCACATAGCCCTGGAAACCCAAAATCCTTTTATCCCCGACACCCTGAGAAAAAAAACAAAAACAAAAAAATGAGCAGGTGTAGCTGAAGCCTTGCAGTGAATTAAAAGCCATGAGTTTAAATCAAAACGAAACCAAAACAAAACTAAAAAAAGCCTTGAGTAAATGTATCCCAGGCGAAGTCGCTTCTGTCACAGGGACGATGCTCTAAATGTAGTTTGTGAGTCAAGCATCCACATTGGCATCAGAGGGTCCTTTTCCATTTGGAAATGAGAGGTCCTGCCTTCAGCCAGGATTCAGGCTCTTAGCAATTGTCCCTATTTTTACCATCAGGTAAGCCCCCAAACCTAGACCCAGGCCTGGTCCAGAGCCCTCTCTGGGAACCAAGCCTCTGACTGTCAGCCTCCCTTCCCTGGTCTCAGTGGGGGCGCCACATTGAGACATTTGCCTAAAAGCTGTCCATGGAGAATCCCAAAGAGTCTCACAGGTTACCACCACTGAGCTGTGAGCTTCTCCTTTGCAGCCCAACTGCACGCTTTAGAAGAGGGAGGTTGCAGGTAGGAGGTGGGACATGGATGCTCCTCGCTCACCACTGCCCACACCCGCCCCCAAGCCCGTCCTGGTCATTATGGTGGCTTCACTTCTTAGGAAAGAAATGGGACTTGGCAAATGGTAATATTTGCATCTGGTAAAGAGAAAAGGCAGAAATGCTCTCCCAGGCTCCGAGCTATTGCTGCAAAGTGATGCTCAGTTCCGCACATTCAGCAGACTAGCTCTGTGCAGAGCCTTGCATGCAGCCCAGCAGAGTATTTGAGCAGAGCCCGGCCCCGCGGAAGGAGCGTGGACATCCACCACCGCTCCACAGGCTTCCTGCGTGCCGGCCCTTTGAATGCTGCAG
Organism: Canis lupus familiaris; assembly: GCF_011100685.1. NCBI lineage: Eukaryota > Metazoa > Chordata > Mammalia > Carnivora > Canidae > Canis > Canis lupus. The sequence continues at coordinate 37,942,055 of NC_049249.1, read as the reverse complement.
CCACCAAGGAGGTAGGGAGCAGAGTTGCCATGATCCCCACTGAGGAAACTGAGGCCCTGAGCTGTTGACCAGGAGCCCCAGGCCGGGCAAGGAATCTACCTCCAGATCCATACCTTCTACACTCCACGGGCAGACACGGATTCCCTCTTCCTGTGATGGCTTTTTTTTTTTTTTTTTTTTTTTTTTTTGAGTTTTAGTCTCTATGTTTTGCTGTATCGGTGAGAAATTTTGAGCTTATCTGCCTTAAGTTTGAATAAAATGTATCTACCTAAAGACAAATTAATTGCCAGTGGGACTAGCATTCATAGAATTGATGGCGACGTGGGTGGGAACAAGTGAGATGTGCTCCGAGGGCAGGTTTGACTTATTCGGATTCGATTACTTCCTTTTCCTTGTGCTTTTTCCATCTCCCTCCTTCCAACTGAAGCTTGAAATTGCAGCTCTCATCTACTTTTCCTCCCGGAGGTTTGCGACTCACAGGAGAACCGGGGCTGACAGGGGACAAGCGAGACCGAATGCGTGCACCTGCCGCCGTTCTGGCTTCCAGGACAACTCACCTCAGCACAACCCCCGGCCTCCCCAGGCGATGCCCCGCACTGACATCACACAAGCAGCCCAGACTCTTAGAGAGAAATAGGGCAGGTGAAGGGGGCTGGCAGGTCCAAGGGGAGCACCAGGCTGTCTACAGGGTCAGACCCCCTTGGCCGTGCCAGGGAGAGCAGTGGGCCCTGAGCTAACCACCTGCCCGTTGATGGACGCACTTGCGTACGGCTGGCTTCCCCCACTTGTTCCCGTTCTCCAGGTCTCTGGCTTGTCCTGTGGGCTCCTGCTGTCACTGTCACCGGTGCAGGTGTCCAGAAGGGCACAGAGCCGTGAGGCCAGTGCCCTGCCAACCACACACTGCACGCCCAACCCTGGTGTACACGGCCAGAGCCCACAGCCGACTGTGCCTTTCTGCCCTGGCCCCCTTCCCTTGGCCACCTGCATTTGCAAAAAAAAAAAAAAAAATTAACTTCAGAAACAACTCTTTATTTCAAATGTGACACTTGCTTAGGAGAAATTCTGGGCGTTTGCTGTTTTACAATTTGAATCAGAATATCAGAAACTTAATATCTGGATGACCCCTCGGGTCCCAGAGCCCTTCTGGCATGGGCCGATGTGAATCTTAGGGAGATCTAAACAGAAGCCCAATTTCCTGGACTTCTGACTTCCTTAAACTTTGGACAAATATAACTCTTTGTCTCAGAGTTGGAAAAAAAAAAAAGGAAATCTTAACTGGCCCATAAAAAAAGGCTCAGAAAACTTCTAAAAATTTAAGGAAGCATTAAAAATCACTATTTTGATGCAGTCATTATTCAGAACTCAGAAACATGAGGATGACATTTTCCACATTTATATAATGGATGGGGAAGTTCTTGGCAGATGTGTGTTTCCAGGAAACAATTTTTAAAAGAAATCTTGATATGGTTCTAAGTGCAAATGTACATGCTTTTCCACATTCTGGATCTTGCCGCTCATCCGCAAAGCCTCGTGCTGCTCCCCGTTTTCTCCCCCTGAAAGATGGGAAACTCATTGCCTTTTGGAAAGCAGGGGTGCACCTTTACCGTTAATGCTTTGTGCCCTTATAACAATCGCCCAGGCCTTGTCTTTCCAAGTAGTTTATGTTTCTAGTAAAACACGGGGTGGGCTGGCTGAGTCTTCAGGGATGGGGAGGAGTTCCAGAACTGTTCACGCCTTAGCAATAATCCTGCTATATATTAGGAAGAAAGTAGAAAAACATGTGCCGGGGAGGAGGCAGGGCTCCTTGGCCGGCTCATTCATCACATTTGCAGCCCATGCCCCAGGGGACGCTCTGCCATTGGGTCTTCTCCAAGGCCTGAGTACAACCGAGGCACTTTCCCACACTGCTTTCCTGTCTCTAACTTAGAATGTCAAGTCCACACCGGAGACCTCCCTATCTTTGACTTTATGGGTCAGACAGCAGGGAGGGGAAATCGACCCGATCTGATGGACTTGGGGCTCGTTTGTGTTCAAGCAATCGGTTAGCACAGCAGAAGAAGATTTTCCAAAATCACAGAACACCTATGTTTCTCTGTGGGAGTTCGATTCCACCCCGGGACTGGTGAGGGGAGCAGGGCTCCGTGCAGAGTTTGGGGTGGGGGACGTGCCAGTGTTCTGAGGTCAAGGTTCCCAGATTCGGTGCATGTTGTAGAGTCGCCGGAGAGCGACCAACCTTTCTGACCACATGCTCACCGCCAGCCCAGGTCTGCACCGGATGAGCCTCTTTTCGCTGTTGGTTTGGTGCCACCGAGACGCATGATGTTTAGGTCAACAACAACAACAACGACCCTCCTTTTCTCTTCGTTAACTCAAGGTTTTGACATGAATCACTTGTAAGGGGCAAACTGGCAACTGTTGAAGAGAAACACAGAATCACATTTAATATTTATTCTCGGACTCAGTGACAATTCTTTGGGGAGTGGAAGTGCAGGTGTCATGTGCAGAGAGCATTCTTGGGACGTGGATCCCACTCTCCACAACGGGTAACCGATGGAGCCAGCGCCTCATTGGCCTGGGACAGAGGGGCCTCGTGGCACTGCGTCTCCAAAGCACCCAGACCTGACTTACCTGTGAGACCGTTGTCCCCTCATCTGAAGCTCTGGGGATGGTGTTTACATGTACCTGGCTCTGTGTGTGTGTGTGTGTGTGTGTGTGTGTGTGTGTGTGCGTGTGCGTGCGCATGTCTGTTACTGACTTCCTGGGATATTATTTGTCCTGTTTAAAAAAAAAAAAAAAAAGGAAAGAAAGCAAGTTCTGAGACTGAAAAGTATTAGAAAACACCTGTCACTTACACGTGAAACCTTTTCACATGTTCACTGGTTGGGAGGCTCCTAAGGTGCCGACTTTTGACTCTGTTATAAATGTTGACAATAAAAGAAGTATCATATACTATAAAAGACTGTAACTAGTACATTCCCTTCTATGTCCACACATCCCCCAGATTTTTAATTTTTAAAAGTAAAGTAGTCTTGGAGAAAGGAATTAGGATGTTTGTCTCATTGTTCCAACATATTAGATATAAAGGTCGTGCTTTCCCCATTGAATTAGCCTACAGCTTCATCAAAGTCTTATGACCACAGACCTGTGAGGCCAGTTCTGGGCTGATTCTGTTCCATTGAACTGTTTCTCTGCCCATATGTGTAAACCACAATGCCTTGGTGGCTATAGCTTAGAGCAAACCTTAAAATCAGAGAGTGAAAATTCTCCAAATCCATTCGTCTTTAAGGTTGTTTTGGCTAGGGGAGCCTGGGTGGCTCGGTGGGTTAAGCATCTGACTCTTGATTTAGGCTCAGGTCATGATCTCAGGGTCGTGAGATGGAACCTGATGTCAGGCTCTGTGCCCGACAGACTCTGTGGGGAGTCTGCTTAAGGTCCTCCACCTCTCCCTTCATTCTCTCTCTACCCCTCCTCAAATAAATAAATACATCTTAACAAAATTGTTTTGGCTATCTTAGATTTTTGAGATTACTATACACACTTTAGAATAAGCTTGTTAATGTTTGTAAAAGTGTTTGCTAGGATTTTGATTTGGATTGGATTGAAAGTATATATCAACTTGTGGGGGAATTGACATCTGGATAATATTGAGTTTTCTAACCCGTAAATTTTATCTCTCCATTTATTTGATCTTTAATTCCTTTCAGAATATTTTTAAAGATTTATTTATGTATTTGAGAGGGAGAGAGAGAGATTGAAAATGAGCAAGAGTAGAGGCAGAAAGAGGAAGAATCTCAGACTCTCCACTGAGGATAGAGCTTATGAGATCATGACCTGAGCTAAAACTGAGTCAGATACTTAACCAGATGAGCCACCCAGGCACCCTTTTCAGAAATTGTTTTTATAGTTTTCAGGACACGGGCCTATCATGGCTTTTATTAAATTTATTCTTAATCATTTCATGGTTTTCGATGCTGTTGTGGATGGTGCCATTTCTTAAGCAGTGTTTCCATTGGCTTATATGTCTATGGCTGCGGCTGAGTGGCTTATGTTGACCCTATCCTATGATCTTGTTCAATTCATTATCTCCAACAATGGCTTTATAGCCCTCTTAGGATTTTCTACAAACATGATTGTGGTAAGTGAAAAAAAAAAAAAAAAGCTTACTCTTTCCTTTCAAGATTTTATGAATTTTTCTTGCTCTTTCTTTCTTTCTTTCTTTCTTTCTTTCTTTCTTTCTTTCTTTCTTTCTTTCTTTCTTTCTTCTTTCTTTCCTTCTTTCTTCTTTCTTTCTTTCTCTTTCTTTCTTGCTTTCTTTCTTTTTTTTTTCTTTCTTGCTTTGTTAAATTGAAGTGATGAGAACAGCGACGTCACCTTATACTATTCTTACAGGGAAAACATTCAACATCTTACTAAATATGATAATAGATGTCAATTTTTTTAGACATCTATCAAGATGGCCGTGTTCCTTTCAATTTATACTTTGATGTAGTGATTTTGTCTTATCGTGAATTTGTGTTGAGATTCAAAATATGCTTTCTTCTGCATCTTTTGATCATTTTGTCAATGTGATGAACTATATTGATTTATTTTCAAATGTCAAACCGACCTTGCATTCCTGGGATAAATCTCACATGCTTAGGATATATTTCTGTATTATCCTTCTTATATGTTGCTGAATTGGATTTCTTAATGTTTATTAACTATTTTCATGTGTATGTTTCTGAAGAATGTTAACTTTTACATTTTTATAATACCTTTTTTTATTTTTGGTATCAGAATTATGAGAAAATGAGTTAAGGAGTGCCCCCACCTGCTCTGCCTTCTGAGGGGGTTTGTGTACATCTGGGCTCATCTTCCCCTTATGTGTTTGAGGCAGAACCTGACATGGGGTCAGGGTGGTGGGGAGGGGTGTTTTTTTTTTTTGTAACAGGTCTAATTGATTTAATTATTCAGACTTCTAACATTTCTTGTGTCAGCTTTGCTTAGTTATATTTTTAAGGGGATTTTTCCATTTCTTCTAATTTATAGAATTTATAGGCAGAAAGTTGTTCACAACTTTCACATACTATTCTGTTAATAGCTGTGTCATGTGTCATTAATTAATAGCATCCTTTCTCTCATTATTGACGTTGGTAAATATTTTGTATTTTTTTTATTTTTCTATTTTTCCTCTTTCTTAGTCTTGCTCAAGACTTATTAATTTTGTTAATATTTTCAATGAAATAAGTTTTTTGTGTTAATTTTTTTCTACTGTTTGTTTTTTTATATCAATCATTCATCTGGTCTTTATTTTTAATTTCCATAGGTAGTTTTGTTTTCTTTGGTTTTCATTTCTTAGACTCATAAGAAGGAAATATCATTGATTTTATAATTTTTATGGTAATATATATTTTCAAAACTATAAATTATCTACTATATAGTGCTCTTTATGAATTTCACAAGTTTGTTTGTTTTCACTATAATTCAGTTCAAAATATTTTGTCATGATTTTTAAAAATAATATCTTATTGAGAAGTGTATTATTTAATTTATAAATATTCAGGTTTTTAAAAATAAAGTATCTTATTGTTATCATTTTTAAATTAAACTCCATTTTAGCCAGAAAACATACATTATAAAATTTTCAAACTTTAAAAAACCTTCTGGGATTTTATTATTATGGTCCTGCATTTGGTTCCACTGATGAATATTTCACATGCATTGGAAAATAATATCTATTCTGTGGTTGCTCAATGTAGCATTTTATGAATTTCAATATAAGAACCTTCAAGAATTATTTTATTTAAATATTAAATATACCCTTTTCTGTACTATTGTTTTCATATATTTTACTATTTTTTAAAGATTTTTATTTATTTATTTGACAGAGAGACAGAGAGAGAGAGAATGAGAGAGAGAGAGCACAAGCAGAGGGAGCAGTGGAGGGAGAGGGAGAAGCAGTCTCTCTGCTGAGCAAGGAGCCTAATGTGAGGACTTGATCCTGGGACCCCTGGGATCATGACATGAGCTGAAGCCAGATGCTTAACCAACCGAGCCACCCAGGTGCTCCCATATACTTTACTACTACATATGTTAAAATCTCATAATACAATGTCTAACTTTTTAGTGTGAATAAACTAATAGAAGAAAAATAGTTTTTCATATTTACCACTTATTTTTTTATTTTTTTCTATTTACCATTTATAGTACTCTTCACACCTTCTGGTATTTCCAACTTTTGATATTGTCTAAGTATTATTCATAAAGAGCCTCCTTTGTCATTTTTGATTGTGAACCATGCTGGGCAACAGACTTCCTCCACTCCCATTTCATGGAAAATGTCTTCTTTTCATCTTTATTTTACTTTTTTCCTAAAGATTTAATTAACTTATTTGAGAGAGAGAGTGCACACCATGAGATGGGGAAGGGAGAGGGTCAAGCAGACTCCATGTAGAGCTCAGTGCCTGACCTGGGACTTGATCCCAAGACCCCGAGATCATGACCTGAACCAAAATGAAGGATACACATTTTTTATTTTCATCACTTTAATAATATCATCTCTTTATCCTTTGACATTCATTTTTTTGTTTTTGTTTTTTCTGATGAGAAGTCAGTCATCATTAACTATTTTTCTCTGTGTGTTTCATATAGTCTTTTCTTTCATGTGACTGCTTTCAATTTTTTTCTTTTTAACTTTGATTTTCAGCAGTTTTACTCTGATGTGCCCGTGTGTGTGTGTGTGTGTGTATTGTGTGTATGTGTTTTCATCTATTCTTCTAGGGAATGTCATGTTTCTTAAATCTGTCGATTACTGTTCTCCATTAATTTTTTTTTTTTTTTTTTTTTTTTTTTTTTTTTGTTCTCCATTAAACTTGAAAATAATTCAGCTGTTATCTCTCCAATGTTTTCTCTGGCCTATTTTGTCTCTCCTCTCCTTCCAGGAATTCAGTTGTATTTTTATTCCGTTGATTGCTTTTCTCCCTGAAGTCACTGAGGTTCTGCTTATTATTATTTTTTTTAAATTTTTTCTTCTGTGTTTTTCACTTTGTAAAATAACTATTGGTCTGTATTCTTTTGTGTACACTTTCTTCTCTACTGTCTAACTTTTCAGTAGGGATGATGATCTTTTCATTTCAGGTATTTTACTCTTCTGTTTTAGAATTTACATTCAATCTGTTTATTTATAGTTCTCAGTTCTCTGCTACAATTCCTCTCTATTCTTTCTTAATGAACCTTTTGCCTTAAATTCTTCAACATACTGAGCTTTCTATTGAATTGCTTTTCTTTTATTTTTCATGCTTTTCCTCATAATTTTTTATTGTATGCTAAACTGTATATATGACATCTGGTAAGGAGTATTATCAATTGCCTTTATGGCTGTTGAGTTTTGTTCTGCAGCCATTTTAATTACTGGAAGATCCTATTGATTCCATCAGCTTACCTTTAGCCTTTGTCAGAGTGATACATTTTGGATTTGGTCTTGGTTTTGGGATATGACTTTGACTTTCTCACTCTCTCTTCATATCCATATAAATATAAAATATATATTTGTCTATAATATATATAAGATAAATATATTTATTTATAATTTCACCAATGATCAAATAATTAAGAATAAACCAAACACAAAGAATATTGATATGAAGAAAACATTAAAAGTCTTCTGAAAGACTGAAAAGAAAAGCATATGTTGCAGTTAGAATGAATACTTTGGCAATGTAAACAAAATGTAATTTCAATAAAATTCCAACAGAATTTGTTACCTTGTCAAATTCTGAATTTCATAAACATTAATTATTTTTGTATATATAAAAATATGATGATTATAAATAAATGAGATTAGAACATTCTATCTGGGATGCTTGGGTGGCTTAGTTAAGATGCCCTCAGCTCAGGTCATGATCCTGGGGTCCTGGGATATTGCTCCACATCAGGCTCCCTGCTCAACAGGGAGCCTGCTTCTCCCTCTCTTTGTCCTTCCCCTTGCTTGTACTCTCTCAAAAATAAGTAAAATCTTAAAAAAAAAAAAAAAACAGTCTATCTAATTGTTACACGTACTATGAAACTGGTGCAAATTAAGTGATTTTGCACATGGTACAGAAACAGATAAAAGCAATGGGGAAAATAGAGTATAACAGCAGACTGTAATACATATATAAATTTAGTATATGGTAAATGTAGCATTTAAAATCAGAATGAAAGGCTTGGAATATATAAGAATGGATAAGAAATGTTGTTGCCATACAACTAACCATTTGATAAAAAAAAAAAAATCAGTCTACGTCCTCAGTTCATTCCCATTATATCAGTTTAAATTTCAAATGGATCACACATTTAAAAGTCTAAAGTGCAATAAAAAATACAAAGAATTTTATTTATCTAATGCCAGAGTGGAAAATAACTTAGTAAACAGGAAACAAAATTCACATACCACAATTGAACGACAACAAAACTGTACAAACTTTTTGATTTGGCATCAAAAATTTTCTAAAATTAAAAGAAAAATAACTAATTCAGGGCCAAAAAGATTTATTGCGTAAATGGTAAATATAGGTTTTTCTTTCATGATATGTAAAGAGCTCTTACATGTCAATTATAAAAAGTCCTAGTCTACTATAGAATTGGGCAAAGGAGTCAAATTAATATTTTACAGACAAAGAAATACAAATGGCTTTTAAACTTCTGATAAAAAGTTCAACTTCACCTTATTAGAAATTAAAATTAAAATGAGATGCTATTTTTATCAGATTGGGAAAACATTTAAAAATCTTAATACATTGTTTTGGTGTAGTTGATTGAGAATAGGCATATTGGCCAGTTAATTTTAACAGAGGTGTATATTTTTGCTTCCTCTTTGCAGGGAATTTGGTAGTTATCTACATACCTTTTGAGCCAGGAATTATCCTTAGGTTCTCATAAACCTGTTGAATCACTGTGTTGTACAGCTGAAACTAATGTAACATGGTGTGTCAACTTTATTCAAAAAAAGAAAAAAAAAAGATGTGAGAGCATATTCATTTTAATAGTAACCAAAGGGAATAAACAATAGTTGTTCAATAGTAGGGCACTCATTAAATAATTTTTCTTATATCCATAAAATAAATACAAAGAATGCATGTTTATTTCTATATGCCCTGATACAGAACATACCTCCAAGTTACAGCTTCAGCTGCAAGTAGGGAGATTCACTACAATATGCATAATATGTTCTGTTTGCATAAATAAGGAAGATCTACATGTGCTCACACATACAACAAACATACAAACATGTTTGCCCGACAGATACATGAGGAAGTAGAGAGGGACACATCTCTCTTTCCCTGTTGTATCCTACTCTGCTGTTTAATTTTTCTGTCATGTGCATAAATTACTTTCCATTAGGTATTTTTAAAGCATTATTTATGGGCTCCTTTCTAGGTCTGACATTCCAGGAGGCCATGGTTATGAAATGGCCACAAGACAGTGAGCTCAGATGGCGTCTGTGAGATTTCAGGGCAGTGAGCATGTCAAAGCCGGGAATTCAGAAAACCACCCAATGTGACTTAGTCTGAGTCACTTAATTTGTTAAACAAGTTACTAATCCACACCTCGCAGAATTTTTGGAAGTTTTAGTATATGTCGAACTGTGTCGTAAATCACATATTCTGATTCATGTGCTAGTTAGCCTCATTGGTGGCACCTTGACAGTGAAAATATTATGCAAAGTGTCTTGAAGTCTTTAATGTGATTGACATTTTCCACTTATAAACTGATGAGGTATCATTCACACGAGCCACATCTTGGCTTCCACGCTCTACTATGCTTTGGTTGTCTTTTGGAGGGAATGCTATTCTGAGCCGAACCAACTGGAGTTATGAGACGTTATAAATCTCTTCATACAGAATATTTATTGGATTCACTGATTAAAAGACATTAAGTGTAAAACATTGTTTGGTCATTCCAGGACACTGAATTAATCTTTACTTTGGACAACAGGGCACATTCCATGACATCTGGGTCTCTCTCCAAGATTTGTGACCAAACAGTGTAGCATATGGCACAACAGCTTTTTCTCCTGTTCCTGAATTTTCCGAGCAATCACTGCAAGGCCACCTCTAGTCTCAGTGGATGCACGAGCTACACACAGAAATCCTATGTAGTCCACCATTAGTTGATGATGAAAGTGAATATTGACTAGCTTCAATCTGCCAGACCTATTAGGGTTTGCTATACTCTCTGTCGTGCACCTTGCGCCATGGGCTCACTCAGTTGAGGGACACACAGTTCCTGCCCTCAAAGGGTTTGTAGCCCCCTGGGGACATACATGAGACCAGTGATGCAGAGTAACATGGTGCTACAGCCAGGGCTCAGAAATCAGGCCACCTCTTAAATCTAAGCCGGGCAAGTACCAATATTATCGGACAGTTCAGAAAACAGTGTGGGGCACATGGGGGACCCCTCAGCTCCATTCCAGGCTCACCTTGTACCTGGGGTGGTTCATTGCAAGGTGAGAGAAGGTGGATCCTGGAGTTTCTGAGCAACCTGAGAAAGGCTGTGGTCTAATGGTCTAGAGGGGAGGAGACGGCCTGTGGACCTCAAGAGCATTCTGTGTCTCCAGCTCTTTAGGCCGAAGAGGGAATTTTCACCATTCTCATCTCATTATCTGGGTGAAGATTCTGGGGAACCACCCCAGCCTGCTGAAGTGGAGGGTCTAGGCTTGGGCACAGGAACCTTCCATCTTAATATGAGCCCGGGTAATCCTTCTGCACACTAGAACCACAGAGTGCAAACCATCAGAGGCTTGTTCCCTTGGCTGGGGACCTGTTCCTGGTGGTAACTTAGCACCCAGCAAATTTCTTCCTTCAGGAGGGGAAGTCACGGGACTCCAATCACAAAGACTTCCAATTCTCTCCACATAGGAACCACGAGGTCTGTTCTCTAGCCTGAGGCCCTCTGAGGAGGTGAGGTTCTCTTAGATGAGCATGTGCTTCTTAACCTTATCAGGAAGACTCAAGTGGAGGAAGCAGAAGGAGGGGAAAGAAATGATGAGAAATGAAGCTGGATATTTGCTTGTTTAACAACTGTTGACTGAGCACATATTTGGCATAAGGTGGCTTTGCCTGTGCCCAAGAGCTCTTCTACATGAAGGCTGGGGCCGCAGGGCCCTGCTCGGCTGCTTGCAGAGCCCAAGGATGACACGAAGGTCACTGCCAGCTCGCACTTTCCTCTGGGTTCCTGGGGCAGAAGTGAGCTCCGAGGTTGACTTCGATTGGAGTTCCCTTTATCTGCTTCTTTTCTTTTTCCCTTTCCTGTTCTAGCCCCTCTAAGTGAACCGGGGACATTGAAGGTCTATTGTCCCACTTCACTTAGGATTCCTTCCAGGTCATTTGGAATTCGTTCCTGGGACTTGCTCCAGATAGATTCCCATACCACAGAAGGCTACCAACACGGAGAACCTGCTGGAAAACTCACTGACATTCCTGTTTAAACAATTTTCTACAAACTTTATGTTCCCTACATTTGCTAGGCCCCAGAGTTTCATACATGTCTGATTTGAGGAGCAGTAAGTTTTACAGAGAAGAGAAAGCAGAACAAAAGGGAACACGTTGCTTTTGTATTAAGCTGGTGGCTTGCTCCCAGCTCTCTTGGAATATGGCATCTTGCATGTAATCTGCTTGCAAATGGCTCTGAAGTGGCCCAGCGTTGCGATGATGTTCTCAGCACACAGATGCATGAATGAACGCCCGCCAGTTGTTGGGCTCTGGTGGTGGAGGTGGCACCAGTTCCCACCAGGCTGCCCTGCAGAGAGATGTCAAACTGATATTCACTCACTTTTTCCACTCCTGGCCAGGTGCTTGGTGCTCATTCTGGCTTTGTTTTTCCCAAGATGACTTCAGTTTGGATGCTTCCAATTAAGCTTGGCCAAGCTACATGGGCTTATCATCAACGTCACCATCACCATCCAGGGATATTTCCTGCGTGCCTCTTGCCAACTGTTGCCAATTCTGCTAATGGTCCTTTACTGTCTGTCATGTGCCAGGCCCTGTGCTAAACTCTGGGCACGTGGCCATGCATAGCGTCCTAGCTCAAGGAGCCCATGCCTTAAGGAACAGAGTAATGTAGAAATGCAACATTTCCAAGTAATGCAAACTGAGTGACGCAGGAGGGTTGAACAGGGTGTTATGGGGACAAAAAGGGATCACTCAGTCCTAGCCTGGGCCAAGCATCAAGGGCAGAAGTTAAGGGCAGAGGTGCCAAAGTTCCTCTCAGAGCAACTGTGTCCTGAAGGGTGAGTAGGATAGACTTAAAGCAAGGAGAAGTCGTGAATTTAGAAAATTCTCCGGAGCTATCTAAGCTTGAGTCCAAAGTCAAGATCAGAAGTTGGTGATTTCTATTGCAGAAGTTGCAGGAGGTGGAAGAAGTTGGCCTATTTCTATTTCAGAAATTGTTCTGTTTCTACCTGGGGTCAAGATTAGGTTTGGGGCCTGGCTGAGCATTTGGGTTCCCTCCTATGTGGGCTGGTTGAAATCAAGGCATGTGCTTTCTCCTTGCAAGAGTCCCCTGGCTTCTGGAGCATCTCAAGAGCCCATCAAAGAATGTCTGCTGGCGCTTCATCCCACCCTGCCCTACCAAAAGACTCTGGAAATAAGACCTAGAGAATCAATCTGGCCCAATATTGGGAGGGATCAAGGATTCAGAACATAACCTTCTGGCTTTGGCCTGGTGTCACACACAATTGGAGCCTCTGAATATAGCTCTTTCTATACACTCACTCAACAGACATTTATCAAATATTGATTGACGATGGTGACATGATGCTAGCCAGCTAGATGATAGGTAGATAGAAAGATGATTGATAGATAGATGTTAAGTAGACAGCATTAATTAAGCCTTTGTATAGATAGATTAGCACAGTTCTGGACACATGGGATTATCTCTTTTAATCCTTGCAACCACTCTGTAAAGTAGGTACTATCCATAAGTTAATTATGCAGAGAGGAGGGGCCCCCGGATGGCTCAGTGGGTTAAGCATATGTCTACGGCTCAGGTCATGATCCTGGGGTCCTTGGATCGAGCCCCTTATCTTGCAGCCTCCTCAGTGGGGAGCCTGCTTCTCCCTCTGACCCTCCCCCCTGCTCATGCTCTTGCTTATTCTGTCTCTCTCAAATGAATAAATAAAAAATCTTCTAAAAAATTACATAGAAAAAAAAATTACATACAGGGGCACCTGGGTGGCTCAGTCAGTTAAGCATCTGCCTTCAGCTCAGGTCATGATCTCAGAGTTCTGGGATCGAGCCCCGCATAGGGCTCCCTGCTCAGTGGGGAGCCTGCTTGTCCCTCTACATGCTGCTCTCTCTGTTCATACGCTCTCTCTCTGTCAAATAATTAAATAAAACCTTTTTAGAAAATTATGTAGAGAGGAACACTGAAGTCCAGAGCACCGAGTGATTTTCATACACTTCCAGTCAATGATAAGAAGGATTCCATTCCATGGAGCCCTAACTCCCTGGTGCAGCCTCTGAAGGGGTGGAGAGGGAGTAGCATCCGGGTGGCTTCAGTGGGCAAATACACAAAAGGAGAAGTTACATTGCGGGAAATGGCAAGTGGTGCAGTGCAGCTGGTCACAGAGCACAGACAGGAAGTAAAGGGAAGAAAACCAGAAAGGTGGTTTAGGGCAGTCCAGGGAGGGACGATGACCCTATACTCAACACTTCCTATTCTCTTAGGTAGGCCAGGGAGAGTCAGCCATGGTTTTGAACACAGAACAAAGATACACTCTAGGGAGATACATGCTGGAGTGTGACAGTGCATGCAATTTTGTCTAAAACACTTTAATACCAGGATTATATGCAAACCCAAGTAAGATGTCTAATTTCACACTGCATATGCTGATAAGGAATGCACGGGCCAGGGTGATCCGCTGTGTTTCTGTCAGGAAACCCTCACTCTCGAGGCAGCTCCCACCGACATGTCTATTATCTATAGCTGAATCAATAACCAATGATCTAATATCTAACTATCAGCCAGGCTGGATTAGTAATTCCAGCATCTTTGTGGCCAAACAATATAAAACTCTTTCTCACCCACGCAGCCTCCTCCACCCTGGCATGCTGATGCTCAGTTTGTGTGGTTCACACCGTGAGTCCCCATCAAATAACCAGGTGTTCCATGATGTTTCCCTGGCTAGCTTGGACAGCTTTCAAATACAGAAAAAAATCAAAAGGATATTCGAATGATCACCCAAATATGTGCCACATAAACCTGTAAACCCGATAATTATTAATATTTTACACATTTGCTTTATCTCTAGCTATTGGTAGCTATTGTTCCAGCTGAACCCTTTGAAAATGAATACAGACATTATGATTGCTTAAATAAATCAGTGAGCCACATGAATTTTGTTCCAAAATTAGGAACATTCTCTTACATAAAGACACCAGTACCCAGGCTACAAAAATTGACAGTAGTTCCCTTCACCTACTGTTTAGCTCGTACATATTCCCCAATTCTCCCCGAAATATCTCTTATGGCTTTCTGTCTCGGAGAGAAGCCCATCCCGGATCATGAATGATTTCTGCTTATCATACCTTCTTTGTGTCTTTTAATCTAGATGAAACTTCCTCTTTAATGACATGGATTGTTTGAAAAGATCCTGCTTGAGGAAAACCAAAAGTCCCATTTTGAGGTTTGTTTGATGGCTTCTTTCTGGTAGTTTTTAAGGCGCTCTTCTATCCCCTGCATCTCCTGGAAGCTGTGGTTAGCCCTAAAGACTCGATTCAAGTTCAATGACCACAACTTGGACTTCATGTGGCTGTATTTCACGGGCACATAATAACTTCCCGACGTTACTGCCGTTGCTTAAGATAATCGCCACCATGTATTTGTATAATGAAGATGCCTTTTTCTTCCCGAGCTCTGCGGGGTGATGTTTGACAATACGTGGTTGCCTTCTCACCTAATGGTTTCAGCAATAGTTACTAGTTCTTGCTTGAATCAATTATTTCTTCAGTGAAATAAAAATTGAAAATTTCTTTTAAAACAGGAATGAGCTCTTCATCTATTTTACCTTTATAGAATGCTAGGCTGTCCTCTATGATTATAGTATTTGGCTTATATTCTCTATGTTTTACAGGCTAGTTTCTAATACTGTGTTCTCACCAACAATATACACGAATCCCCTTTTTATTTTTTTTAATAAATTTATTTTTTTTTGGTGTTCAATTTGTCAACATACAGAATAACACCCAGTGCTCATCCCGTCAAGTGCCCACCTCAGTGCCTGCCACCCATTCACTCCCACCCCCCACCCACTTCCCCTTCCACAAATCCCCTTTTTATAGGCATTTCTGTGTACATAGGCCAGTGTTCTTTAAGGAAGAACAAGGGATCAGATTATACGTCCGGTGAGTACATCCTGGCAGGCTTCCCACCACACGGGCTGGCCTGGAGCCTTCTGGGCCGGCCCCATGGCACTGCCTGCCTTGCCCTGGGCCAGCCTGGTGCAGGGGACCCGGCTCTCTGGGGGCTAGCGGCAGTGTTCTGGGAGCCTGATAGTGCATTGGGAAAGCTTAATGAATGGAAGAGAAAAAAAGAAAAATGCTGATTGAACCTGAATTTTAAAGAACTGTGGTCTTTAAGATTCTATCTGGGGCTCCCTGGGGTCTCCAGCGGTTGAGCATCTGCCTTCGGCTCAGGGCATGATCCCGGGGTCCTGGGATCAAGTCCCGCATCAGGCTTCCCGCAGGGAGGCTGCTTCTCCCTCTGCCTGTATCTCTGCCTCTCTCTGTGTATCTCTCATGAATAAATAAAATCTTAAAAAAATAAAATAAAATTGTTTCTTCTCAAGAAACTACAGTTTCTTCTAAAGGAAAAGTGAAGGTGCAGTATTTAAGAGCAGTATTTCTTCTTCTGTCCCTGTCTCCCTCAGTCATATGCGCGCACATGCCCACACACACACACACACACACACACACACGGCCTCCTTCTGGATTTAAAAAAATGATCATTTATTCATTTTTGGAATCAATTACAGATATTATTATCATTTCCTGATGCTCAATAATTGGTGGCCCTGCCATCCGGGATAAATTATGAGTTCATCTTCGTTTTCCAGCTCCAAGTTCATATTAAGAGATATTAGTATATTTGAATTTCTGTGTATTTTCTCTTCCATGGAGAGGTATCCCTCCTGCTTGTTAGCTTTACCCTGTGGTATTAGAACATTGTTTCAAAATTTCAACCTGAACCTCACTCCTAACAATCAATAAGAGCCAATCGGCGAGGAGCGGAACTTGGGAATGGTCTTGGTTTATACTTGGCTTATGGCGAGTCTGGTTGCATATGCTCGTGCACCATTTTCCTTTCTTTTTCTACGGACAGCTGCTCAGTCTCGTTCTCTATTTTTGAGGAGATCTCTATGTGTCCGGGCTATAGCCCTGCAGTTCTGATCGAAGGTGCAAATCTTTCCCTTGGTCTCTCATTGTTCCTGGATATCGGCAGCCAGAGTTTTTAACTCCAGACCAAACACAAGTGGGATTTGGTGGCTGCAAATGTGGCCTCCTAACGTCATCGTGCCCTCTGCCCCGGCGTTTGCCCGGCGAGGTGACCGCATGAAAGGCACCCTCGTTGTTGCGACCCAGGGGTCCCAGGGTGGCGGCTGCGTCGCGTGTCTCAGAGCTCATTCCCGCTCATGCGGCCAGGCCACGAAGATCCCAGCCAGGTCCCTGGGCCCTGCTCACAGGAACAGTCAGTGATCCAAGCTTGGGTTCCACCCCTGGGTCCAGCCGCAGGTCCTTGGTGGCCTGCGGGCAGCGTGCATGTGAGAGGGGGGTCTTTGGCTGGCGCAGCTGAGGGACCTGCTGTGACGGGTGTGGACAGAGCGCAGCGGGCGGGTGGCCGCGCTCAGACACATCACGCCCATGGCCCTATTAGGCCTGATGACAGACACACCGAAGCAGTGGGGGGCCTGGGCTGGGTGGGCAGGGGCCAGGCCTGGCTGCCTCTGGTGTTTTGTGGCTCCGCCGGTGCATGCGTGGGAGGGAGCGTGGGCAGAGGGGAGTGTAGGCTCGGCTCTAAGGTCTCATTCTCTTCAGAGGCCGGCGCCGCCTTCCCCTGGCTGTGTGACGCTCACTCAACTCTTTGTAGGAAGGAGGCAATGCCTTCCACCGCCGAGGCTGCCTGCGGCTTCAGGAAGGATGTGTGTGAGAAGCCTGCCCAGAGACTGCTGTGCGGCCGGTCACCAGGATGGCCTCTGTCCCAGGCACCCGGCTTCTGCCTCTGCATACTTTTGTGTCCCTCCCCCTCCGATGAGTCCTGGGATAAGAGGTATGAAAGTCAAGTTGTTGTTTCACACCCTATTTTGAGAACAGTACTCAGACGCACTGAATGTAGGCTTGAGTCAGCCCTGGCAGGACCGCTGGATGGCTGGACAGCTGGATGGTGGGGCCACACAATGGCAGGGCTGCTCAATGGTGGGACCACTCGATGGCAGGACCACTCAATGGCAGGGCCGCTCAAAGGTGGGACCACTCAATGGCAGGGCCACTTGATGGCAAGACCAGGTTGACTTTGGAGCTGGGAACTCCCAGGAGCCTGGGGCGGGGGGGTCTCCCCACTGTCATGGCAGGTGTGCAGGCCAGGCATGCACAGTGTCAGGAATGAGGGGACCCAGGGTTCCAGAGGCACAAAGAGTCTTGAGCAAGGGCCACCACTTGCTTGGAACCCAGAGCTCCACACACTGTGGCACCGGCTGCCTAGTTAGGCCTAAAGTGGGGCGAGGGAACAGGAGAGCCCCCCCCATCTGTGGCTCGGCTGTCAGGACCCAGATGTGGAGTCGAAGAGCAGACTGGTTCCTTCCTGCATCTCTAACCCCAAAGCTCTAATTTAGATATAAAGTGCTAAATTCTATCAATTTAGAATTGACAGTATTCTTTAATACTAATAGTAATCTCCATTGCTATTAAAGAATCATTTAAAACTCTAGGAGTGGAGTGGAGTGGTCCTCAAAAACCTTTCTTTTGTTTCACATTGAAAGAGGGGAATTCCTGCTTTTTCTTTGTGGACTCGATTTGCCCCTGGGCACTGTGGGAGCGGGTTTCCACTGGCCCCCGTGGAGTCCTGTGCTGTGTATGGGCTGCTGGTATCCATCGCATCCCGAGGGCGGGGCAGGAGATGACTTCATGGAGTATCTCCTGGTCCAGCTGTGCTGCAGCCAGTACAAGAGGCCCCTGTGTGGGTCCAAGGCGGGCTAGGAACCACTTGACCAGCAATAACACGGCTGGAGGTAGGCCCTGGGAAGTGTAGCCAGAGCCCCCGGGGGCCGCCCCCTGGAATGATGTCTGGACCGGTCTCCAAAGGCTTGGAAACTCATCAACAGCTCTTGTCCCCCCACCCTCTCCTCCACTCCTTGTTCAAGAATTCTTTTGACACTGATCTGCAGTCAGGACTCAAAATTAAATTCTTCTGCATTATTAAATTGAGTATTTGGCTTAATATTTTAAAATCTGAGACCGGTTGAGACCCAAAGGCACTGCGTCAGTGCCCCGCGTTCCTGCTGAAATTAAAAGCTTGTTGGAAAGGCCGCCGAAGGATGAGTGTGGCGCATTCATTCCCTGGTGGCCGCGGGCCGTTCGGGGGCCTCGGAGCATTTCTTTCCAACCTCGTGTTCTAAGCTCCCTCCAGCCTCCTGAGTGCATTTGCCAAAATAGAACTGCAAAGTGCCAAAACTGGAATCCGTTCTTTATGTTTCCTTCTGGGTTCCTCTGACATGGTCAGCTCTAAGATCGTGTCACACCCTGCTCAGCCCCCTTGCAAAGTCTGCATGCGATCAAACCCCCGTGAACGCATTTTGAACCCTTACTTTGTATTTCAGCAGCTCATTTGGCTCTCAGATATGAAAAAGTGCAAATTTCCTGTTGGCTTGGATTTAGTTTAAATTTTTTTCTCAAATCAAATGAGAACATTCAGGATATCCTAGACATGGAAGCTTGAGCTCATAGATCAAAACGCCTCATTTGCCTTTTCCTAGTGATGTTTTTGCTCCATGTAAAATTATAGCAGAACTTGGCAACCCAGCCCATGTATCGAGTTCCTGGGAAATATGTCAATTTTATGTCTAATTTTTATGACCAGGATCTGGGTGCTCTATAGCTCTAAATGCAGCACACAATTCCAGTAACTGCATTTGTCTATTTTCTTGGTGTATTTACTTCTATCTCCTTCTACACGGCTTTTTGATTTTTCTTTTTCTATTCTAACAGACTATCTTTAAGTTTATAAATAAGACTGGCACTGCTCGGTGATAGCCATTGTGCACAAGAAAGTAGTGCTTCCTTTGCAGGTTGGGTGATGTAGCTCTGATGCATTCAGTATCTAGCCAGCTCTGCAAAGACCCTTCTTAATGGTCTTTAGGTACAGACGCACCCTCTTTCTTCTGGCGGGACGTGGTCGTTTCAGGGGTAGTGGCTGCACCTATAAACATGCCGCATCTGCATTTGCTCAAAGCTCCATTCACAGTGATCAACCCCAAATGAAACTTGAGTTGGGAAGACCGCAAAACCATGAAGCCAATTTGTCGTCGGAACAGGATTTCTCACAGTGTGGTCTACTGATCACTGTCTAAGTGGTGGTCCTCTGGTGGTTTATCATGGTGGGATGCAAAACTAATGAAATAATATCTTTTTTTTCTAGGTTGTGAATATATATGAACTAAATTTATGCTCTAATTAGCTGTTACATTTTAAGGGCTTCTCATCAGGTGTAAGCTTGGAGATGGTCTATAATTTACCCAAGTTCACCTAAAGGGGTGGCACAGGGTTTGCACTTGGGTTTCCACTCCCAAAGCCCACATATTTGTCTTGAACTGTGGTCCTTGCAGTAGAAGAGTCATAGGAGTCATAGGAGGTGTCATTAATTGTATCTATTTATCTGAGGCATTTAACTTACTTAAACCTTCCGGGTATAAGAGAAAAACATGTTCTCTGTTCAAAATTGGGAAAAATCCAAAGACTCTGAAAAAAAGCCAAGATGGAGCCATCACACGTAGGAATGCTTCCTTTCACACTTATGGATCAAACTGGGCTAAGATCGTGCGCACCTCTTCTAACAGATTGGTTTCCCCTATTACTAAATATTCTCAGGGAAGATAATTTTCTACTTTAAGGAGTATATTCTGTCCTTTGGATAAACCATTACCAGTTTAAGTAGTCCACGATTGTGGGATGTTCGTGTTGTTTCCCAGGCTATCATTGTTAAAAATAAAACTTTGCTGAGCATCTTACACAATTCTGAGAGCCTAGAATTATTTCATGAAAGACTGTGTACATCCCTTTTACGTTATATTAGCAAATTGCTGCCCAAATTGTTGTAACGATAAGACCAATAAGACTTGCCAGTGATCTGTGAAGATGCCTCCTTCCATCAAATCTTCAAATAAGTTGTCTTCATTAACAATAGTGACCAATGAGGGACCCCTGGTTGACTCAGTGTTTGAGTGTCTGCCTTCGGCTCAGGGTGTGATCCCGGGTCCTGGGATCGAGTCCCACGTCAGGCTCCCTGCGAGGAGCATGCTTCTCCCTCTGCCTGTGTCTCTGCCTCTCTCTCTCTCTCTCTCTGTGTCTCTCATGAATAAATAAATAAACAAAATCTTAAAAAAAATAGTGACCAATGATTAAGCCAAAACACTATAGATTCTTATTTTAATCCCCACTTCCTCTACTTAACAGTGAAGTTGCACATTAGTAGTTTCATGGACTACCTGTGTTTCTTATTTTGTGAATTGTTTACTTGTCCATGGGGATGTTTGTCTTTTTTGCATTGGTTTGCAAGAAATCTGTACATAGTACACCTATTAGCTTTTTGAGTATGATAGATGCAAACTTCCCAGGATGTGGTGAACTTTTTGTTTACATGTTTCTTTATACTATTAAATGTAATATAGACCAGTCTCTCTCTCTCTTTTTTTTTTTTTTATGGTTCCTTTCTTTGTGTCCCGCTGAGAAAGACTTCCCTGTTTTAAGATCAGATAAACAGCAATTGGCATTGTATTCTAGTTCTTGTATAATTTTATGACTATATTTAATCTTTTCACCTAATTTGTAGTCTAGTCTATGCCATGAGGTAAGATTCCTTTTTTTTCCTTTTTCTCCTTAAGTAATTATAGAAGCATTTTAAAAATTATCATCCCCTAGCCATTGAATTAAAAATGACAAGTTCATCATATATTATATCCATGCTCATTTCTAAACTTTCTTGTGTGGCTTCCTTTGAGGCCAGTTTATTATATTTGCTATTAGTATGGATACTGCAACAAATCTAATGGGCTTTGTTTTCATTACATTTCAGTCTTTTATAAAGAAACTATACATTTTGCATATGTATTTATTTACCAACCACTTTATAGAACTCTTGAGTATGTTTGTGTTTTTTTCATCATGGAATTTTCAAGTAGGCAATTGTGTAAGCTACAGATAGCAACACTGAACTCGTATTTTCTAGCACTATTTCTAATGGGTCACCGTGACACCATTTATTAGTGTTTATCACAATATATACTTATTTTACTTCTCTTATCTCATAATTCAGTTCTTTAATTTTCTTCCTTGATTCTTACTTAAATTTTGTGGTTTGTTCTTGGATTATATTTCTTCTTTCAAACCTTTTTTTCAAAAGTACCTTCTCTCCAGCATCGTGGAAGCCATGTTATCCTATTTTTATTTTGAGACAACTTTCATTAGACTCACACAGTTTTTCACTCATCGCCAAATAAGAAGGAGGCTATTTTAGTCTTCCCACAGGCAGGAAGATAGAGTCCTCTCAGCATTTTCCCCCAGACCTCCTTGGGTTTCTATTAGGATGAACTTCTTGGATCTTAACTCTAGAATTGGTGGGTAAAAATTCACCCTGCAGATCCAGGGGTGCAGACTGATGGGGGTGAGGGACCTGGAATTGTTGGAAGCTCCAGGAGGAACTCTTCCTTCTTGCACTGTGTCCTTGTGTTCAGGGAAGTGGCTTAAGGCACCTGGGTTCCTGGGCGCTCAAGCTTTCAGGTCAGCTACAGTGATGACTACGCCCACCTTGTCCTGTGCTGCTGTTGGCCAAGCATTGGCACATCTCATCTACCAGGCAGGATTTTGCTTGGGGGCAACTCCCGTTGCCACCAATTTCCAACGCTTCTCCTGGCTGTCTGCTGTGGCCCATCGACATGCTGCAAACTGAGGGTTTCTGGGTCTCCTTCCTGAACCCTGAGGCAGGCCCAGGAGTCTACTGTACTGAGAAATAGCTGTGTTAATGCAATCCATTACCATCAGCAGTGCATCTGGCAGACATTCTTGATACTTGAAGGTGACAAAACGAGTGCCCTTGGGTACAGCCTTTTGGAGATTAATATACATATTTCTATATAAATATTTTGTATAGTTATTTCAACATGCTTTCTGCATTTATATCTATTACTTACATGACTATATATTACTAATATGCTTATTTTATATTTGTATATTATAAACTATAGATATAGATGCACGTATAGAGGCAGCTTCCCTCCTCTTTTAGCTGGGCTTATGCAGGAATAGCTGAACACCCACATACTTAGAAATTTCAAATCATTTTAACTAACCCTGCCGTCCATCATCAGAGACCATCCAGTCTTAACTCACTATTAAAAACACTTAACTTCTCCAGTGATAAGAAAAGAGAAGTATTTTATTGTCAAAAATATTTTCCCCGTGGCAATTGATTGTGAAACATTCAAAGTGTTTGAAGAACCCTTTGTTTGCTTTCATTCTCCTAAGTATCTCCGGAAGTCTGTGAATCTGATGACTGGTTCTTAGTACTAGAATGAGAGGTTTAGTTGTATTGATCCGCCCTAAACTATAAGAACGTGCCCTTAAGTAGATTCAAGTTCATCAAAATAATGTATCAGGAGCATATCCTCCAAGGGTTTCTTTACGGTTTTAGCTTGTATCATCCTGTCTTCTTACAAGGTATAAACAAAACCCACCCAGGCGCTACATGCACAGTGGTTGAGTGAGGCTCGGGCACAAAGATTCTATTTTTATTTTATTTGTCAAATTTTGAGCTTCGAGGGTGACTTCAGGTCCTGGACACAGGTTCCATTGCCCTCCACCCAGATGCTCTGTGATCTTACACACATGCCTTGGGTCATGCCTGGCTGATCTCGCCCCGCACACGGGAGAGCCCCCGCTGCAGAGCCTCACGGGTGCAGCTATGCAGGCGCCTTGATCACTTTGCTGTCCTCCTCTGAAGATTTGGTCCAACGGTAGAATGCCATTCTTTGTTTTGTTTCTTGGATGGTTTCCTCCAGGCAACGCTTGGCATTACGCAGATCTGTTTTGGCATCCATCCAAGTCATTTAGTACCACGAGTTTCTCATTATGAAATAGGTTCACCTGTAGGATGGTCCCATGGTCTGGACATTGAGCCCTCATTATTATTATTAAGACGCTGCTTCTGTAGAACATATGTTTTCAGCATAGACTGTTAATTTCCCTGTATACATGCCTGGAGAGGTTCCTCTAGGGCTGGAGCTTTTTTGTCCTTCTTGGGAATTAGGAGAGCAGCTAGCTAAATTTCCAGCTGTCCTCTTCACATTATTATTTAAAATTAGAGATGACAAAGGTCACAATTATAAAGCACAAATTGCCAGTGTGTCTGTTGGAAGGCTGGAGGAGGGGCCATTCGATTGCTCTGGATCTCTGTGCAAGCATTTCCATTCGATTCACAATGAAGCCATGAAGACGGAACACCTCACTGTCCTTTTGTTCTAAGGGAGGCGTGAGTCACCTCGGCCCACTTGTATCTCGGGTTAAAAGGGAAAGATTACGTGCCAGGGTCACTCGGCAAGTGTTTGGCATCAGTGCAGAAATTGGCTTCATGCGCTAGGATGTTTAAGCACCTACAAAGTTGTCGCCAGCCATCTGGGCTGCTGGGAACACTAAATCAATCTGTTGTATGCACAAAGCCAAGTAATTTATCTGTCAGGTAGTATTTCATTTAAAACATATTTCTGCACAAAATGAAATACGTAAAATAGTCCATTTCCATACCCGAGTCTGGCAGTTCCCATTATTTCACAGATAAAATTGTCTTTTTAATGGAGCAAGAAGGTCCTTGGGCTCATTGGCCTTGGACTCCAGAAGGAGCTTCTATTTACATTACGCAAATGTCCAATTACTGTTGGGAATAAGTACTAGGATGCTGTTTGACTATCGTCTCTCTCTCACCCCGTGGGTGTCACTCGGGTAAACACTGGTGCCAGGGGTCAGTGGAGGTTTCCCATGATGACTTCATGACAAAGTATCCGTTCATTATCCGACCTGATGCAGTTAGAAGCGGAGCTCTATTTCACAGCCTTATACTGAGAGCCGAGCAAGCTTTATGAAGCTTGAGCCCTACCTCTCGCTCAGATTTATGCGCCTCCCCTCTCCAAATGTGGAAGTGCCTTCTGGCATCCCCTCGTGTCTCCGCTGTCAGACACCCATTTGCATTACAGGAAGTGTGCATGCGTGGTACACCCTGAATATACCTGTTCTGTTAAATTATTCCCTTTTTCAATCATAAAATCCAAGCAGGACTTGGATGAAAAATAACTGGCTCTCTTCCACCATTTTTGTGGGTTTTTTTTTTCCAATAAATAAATGAATCATTCGTAAGTTGATGCATTTAATATGGGGATCCCGGTCTAGTATCATTTCTCCAGACCTGAAATCTGATTAATGACACACCATTTCAGCTGAATTTACGTTCCTATTCACCTGGGAAAATGCAGTTTGTTCTCCCTTCCCAAACAGACAGGAACAGTGCGGGAATCGGGTTTCTCATACCTGTGTGTGCCAAAGGGGTAACAGAAAAGGGCTGTGGAATACATTTCAGAAAAGCCTGCTTGGGAAGAAAAAAAAAAAGCCCTTTTGTACATTTGAAAATATGATTATTGAGTCCAAGTGTCTGTATCCTGTTGGATTAACTTTCTCTCCTCCAAACTGTATCCGCTTCTGCTTAGAGATGCTCCACGTATTGAGGTACTGAGGCATCCACCTACCAAGGTGCCAGGCCACGTTGTGCATCACTGTTGACTCGTCTCCCTCTTCTGAGCTCCCCTTCCTCCCTCGGCCCCACCTCGGGCCAGTGGAAGTCTCTGGAGCCTTCCTCGTGAGCACCTGGAGTTGACTGTAGGTTTAATGGCCCGACGGTGTAATTTAGGGAGACTTCCATACAGGCTGGTGCTAAATCCCCATTCCTTAAATGTTTCTAAATGTTGAAAAGAAATACTGTGAGGATTTTGGTGCCTTGCCTGAGCACACATGGTTGGCTAGGTCTGAGGTGAGATTTTAGGCCTACAGGAATAGAGCCTGGTCAGAAATGACCGGATGGCCCTAGCGCCCTGTCCAGTGGTTGGATGACCAGGACACTTGGGAACTGCTCAAGGTCATGAGTGCCCTGAGAGACCACCAGACGGGTTACTCCAAGTGTATGGCCTAGGCTTCCAGAAAAGGCTGTTCCAGACAAGGCTGTGCCATCCCTGGGCACTGGGGAAAGCCATAGTTCCTTCCACTCCTCGAATCTTTGTTCCAAGGTCTTCCTACTGATTTCTCTCCAGGGCAGCCGGGGTAGCCATCCGGCTCACACGTCCCACGTGGTTCACACTGTCCTGTGAGGCGCCTTTTGTGGCTTGCCCTGCTCTTCCTCAGCTGGGAGTTTGCTTCAGCCCCTCCTCCCTGACCCTGCTGCCTCCCCCACCACTCCCGGCCCACTGCCCCCTCTCCCCGTCCCCCTGCACAACACCCCCTCGCCCACCACCACCCTCAGGTGCTCCTCGTGGCTTTACTTCCTGAGTTTGCACGTTAACACAAGCAGCTGCCTCTGCCAGGGAACATTTTTTTCCATCTTCATGCCCAATGAACTCCTATATTCTTTGGGTCTCAGCTGGCCTTTCCCCAGATCTTGTGCAGCAGCCAGTGGCTCAGTGGCCCCGGTGAGTGTCGGACTAGTTCTGTCACTCAGCATCACCAGCTGGTCTGGGCTGATATCCCAGGGGCACACACTCTGCTCTCTGTGTGGCAATTTTGGCGCCTCTCTTGGACTGTCTTGGCCCTGGGAGATGATCTAGCTGGCTCTTGCTCGTTGTGTTCATTAACACATATTTGCTGAATGCCAGCCATGTGCCGGGCAGCTCTGGGTGCCCAGATACAGCAGGGACAGACAGCGAGGCTCTAGGTCTTGCCATCAGGGTGCTGTGGTCTCAGCTAGGCCAGCTGCTGCTTTGGGAAGGGCCCCCTTGGTTATACTTGGCTTTGCTGTGCTTCCTGAGGCCAGAACCCCGCCCGCCATCTTGAATGTAAATCGTAAGGATTGTAGACTCTGTGCTTGGTGGGGAGCAAACCCCTTCCTGTTCTGTCAGAGTCCGGGAGTGGGGGAGAGGTTACAGGACAATAATCAGGGTGGGGGGTGGAGCAGGTATTGGGCGTGAGAGGCAGGCTTTCTCCACGGCTTGGACAGAGATTGGGTTTTACAGCCTCTGTGAACCTGGTTTGACCCTGTTCACCAGGATAACCACCATCTACCTCTCCAGGTCCTGTGTGAAGGTGCATGAGCATCCTGGGACCTGGTGAGAACTTGGGGGCCATGCAGCACTCTTTGGAGAGTAACTGGAGTACCCCAATAGTTTGATTAAAGACAGTGGTGTCTGTTCTTTGAGAGAGAAGGTAGGGATTGTCCTCATTCACTGTTTTTAATATGATGTTTCCCAAATGAGTCAAATTGCAGAACACGCCATGGGACATGCTTCCTCCCAGGGACCCAGTGCTTTGTCACCTTACCCCTTCTAGTGTAGAGTGACTTGGCAGGAAGATTAAGTCTAGGGAGTTATGCTCTCAGACAGCCCAGTCCAGGAAGCGGGCTCTGAGGTTGGCACGAGTTGGGAGTGAGTTTAAAATATTAATGCGCTCTTCTATGGAACACTTCCTTGGGGACAAACCTGCATGGAGTCAAACTATCCAGATGGTTAAGAAAGAGCAAAACTAAATTTATTTAATCCACAAAATCTGACCAAGTGAACCATTATTAGGCATTTCAAGTTTTCAGGCAATATTTTTTTTAATTTGTATTTTATTTATTTATTTTTTGCAGGCATATTTTTTTAAAAGAGGTATTTATTTATTAGAGGGGGGGGAGAGAGAGAGATGTGTGTAGGGAGGGGGAGAAGGAGAGGGAGACAGAAACTCAAGCAGACTCCACACTGAGCATGGACCCTGATGTGGAGCTCGACCCCACGACCCTGAGATCACAATCTGAGCTGAAACCAAGAGTCGGATGCTCTACTGATTGCGCCACTCAAGCACCCCAAGTTTTTAGACCATATTAACTGGATTAAGATTATGTATACAATCAAGTGGCGTGTGTGTGTGTGTGTGTGTGTGTGTGTGTGTGTGTTGTTCACTCAGCCTCTTTGTGAGTAGGGGGACCAGATTTTCTGAAATCAGAGAGGGAGAGCTGTGAGGGGATGTAGGAGCATTTCCTGGAGGCCTTCCCCATTTCTTTCTCCCGCCCAGAACCCGGACACTGTGCTTCTTGAGAAAAGGCGTTTACTTTGAACCAGAGAATAGCCCTGAGACCCCTGCCTGTCCTGGACACCTGACGTGTTCAAGTCCCACAGCCCAGGGAAGGGAATGTCCTTTCCTTCCCAGCGAACACTGAACACAGCCCTCGACCACCTGCCTGTCAGCCACCTCATCAACCAGGAGGTCCCCCAAGGCCTGTTTAGTGGGAAATAGCAGAATGAGGCTGGCTCTGTCCACCATGGGAGCACCGGCTGTGAGGTTCGCCCTCCTTGGTTTGCATTCCCAGGTAATGGTCCTCTAAGCAGTGGCAAGGCCGCTCATTGGAACTGACACCCCGTGATGGGCTTAGACAAACACAGGAGCCCGGCTGGCCTCCTGCAGCCCCGTGATGGGGAGTGACCCAACATGGTTATCATTTGATTGAAACCATCAACTCATTTCCCATAGGTCACAGGATATCAGCCGAGCTCCAAATCGGAAAAGACTGGGCTTCATTGCCTGATTACCGGCGGCAGCCCCAGCTGAGTTCGAGGATGCAGGATGTAAAGTGCTGTTTCCTCCTGTTTACAGCCGAGCCCAGAAGGCGGGGCCGTGCCCGGGGAAGCTCCTCTGGCCCATCTGCACCTGGCACACTGCAGCCCGGTAACCGGGGACAGTCTCCGGAACACTGTGAGCCCCCCGGGGGGGTTGAGGGCGGGAGCCGGGGCCACACCGTCCGTGTGCTGGAGTGTGTGGCTCTGGGTGTGTAAGGAGCATGGGGGCTGGGGTCGGGTGGGGACTGTCTCCCGTGGCTGCCTAGTGAACAACCACAGCCTGGGTGGCTCGGAACACCAGAAGCACGCTGTCCCATGGTTCTGGAGGCCAGAGTCCCGAGGAGTCACAGCGCCACGCTCCCTCCGAAGGTCCTGGGGAAGGATGGCTCCAGGCCTTTCTCAGGTGCCCCTTGGCTCGTGGACGCCGTACTCCGATCTCCTGTCTCTCCACTGTCTTCTCTGCGTCCATGTCCTTTCACAAGGGCCGCGGTCACATGGAGTGAGGGTCCCCCCAATGACCTTCTCTTAACCTGCCCACTTCTGTTAAGAGTCTGTTTCCAATGACATGGCGTTCTGGGGGCGCTGGGGTGTAGGACTTCGGCGTACGTCCTCCGGGAACACACCTCCACGTTTCACAGGAAGGGAACCCAAGGGCAACGAAATGACTACCCTGAAGAGGTATCTGTGCGCCCGTGTTCACTGCAGCATCACCCACAACCTCAGGCCTCAGCGTCTGTTGACGGATGGTGGGTCAGGAGGCGGTGCTGTGTGGACACAATGGGTACCACTCAGTCTTTGCAGAGAAGGCAGCCCTGCCATTTTCAACAACACGGGTGGAGCCGGAGGACATCCTATGGGGCGAAATAAGCCAGACACAGAAAGACAAGAACTGCGTGATCCATGTCGGTGGGGAATAAGAAGGTCCTATATAGAAGCAAAGAGTAGGGCAGCGCCGGTGGCTCAGCGGTTTAGTGCCCCTTCAGCCCAGGGCGGGATCCTGGAGACCCGGGATCGAGTCCCACGTCAGGCTCCCTGCATGGAGCCTGCTTCTCCCTCTGCCTGTGTCTCTGCCTCTCTCTCTATGTCTCTCATGCATAAATAAACAAATAAAATCTTAAAAAAAAAGAAGCAAAGAGTAGAACGGTGGTTGCTGGGGTCGAGGACACGGCGCCATGGGGAGACATTGGTCAGAGGGCGCAGAGTCGCAGTTTTATAGGATGAAGAAGTCTGGGGATCTAACGTACAGCATGATGACTATGGTTAATAATACGGTGCTTAGGGGCACCTGGGGGGCTTATGGGTTAAGCATCTGCCTTGGGCTCAGGTCATGATCCCGGGGTCCTGGCCTCGAGTCCCACATCGGACTCCCTGCTCAGTGGGAAGCCTACTTCTCCCTCTCCCTCTCCTTTTCCTCTTCTCCCCTTTCCTGTTCTTGCTTGCTCTTCTGTCTCTCAACTAAATAAAGAATCTTTGAAAATAATGCCACGCTGAACCCGGACACTTGCCAGGAGTGCAGACTTCAGGTGCCCTGACCACACACACAAAAGGTAAACTACGTGAGGAGGTGATGCTAACAGGTGGAGTGTAGTAATCTCTTCACTGTGTGTGTTTATCGTCATGCTGTACACCTAAAATACACATAATTTATACTAAAAATGAGGAATTGTAACAGGGACTATGGTGACCATGAGCTATTTCGGGAAGACCATCTACCTGGACCAAGGCCCGGAGCCGTGGTATCCGCGGACCGCCCTGTCCCGTCCGCCGCACCTTGGCTCTGTCTCTTGGCAGAGGCAGGAGACCCTGCAGATTCCTGTCAAGTGGGGATTCGTTCTCCACACACTGAACTATTGTCAGGACCTTCTGACTGATTCTGCACCAATGACGGGAAGGTGCCTTGAGCCCCAGAACCTTCTCGAGGTGGCCTCCCGCGAGAGGGGAATGCAGTGGCCTCCCTCCTGGGCCATCCCTCCTGGGACGGACTCCGGGGAGCGGGGAAGCACACCTGTGGGGGGGTCTGCAGAACTGGGAGCGCCCCTGTGGCCCAAGGGCCCCGCAGGCCGTCCACGGGATGGACGCAAATGCGTCCCGGCTGCCACCTCGCGTGAGCACGGCCTGAGAACCCAAGGTGTCGCTTGGAAAAGTTTGCCAGCAGCGTGTCAGGAGCTATTAGTGAGAGATGAAAGCCAGCGCCGGCCCGAGGTGTGGGGAAGACGGGCGAGGGCGGCCCGGCCGCGGAGGTCGGGCCTGAAGGACGCAGGTGTGCAGGGAACCGTGGCAGGTGGCCCAGGACCGCGCCATTCATCCGGCTGCTACCTGGATGTTTTGTCTCTTATTAAGTGTTATTTAGAAAGAGACTGTCCCTTGTCGTCCCTCTCATCTCTGTCTCTTTAGTTTTCCTTCTTTGCCACCGCCGGAGGGTCCGGAGTCCGCGGCCGCTGCTGTAAGGACCACGGCGAGCTCGCTATACCCCCAGGTGGGAGGCCCCGTGGCTGAGCACTGGATGCCGCAGCCAGCCAACACGATTCTGAGGACTCCTTTTTGAAACTCAGGTTTGTCACCTGCTAAGTCTCCTGGATGTAAAAATGGTTATTTAAGCGATGGGCAGAAATCCGTGTTTTTCTGCTTTGCAGCGGCACGATGAATTAGTATTGGTCAGTAACCAAACGTGCCCTGGATTTGCATCCAAGGTAATGCCATGGCCACCAGAAAAAGAAAAAAAAAAAAAAAGAGATTTTTCACAAAAACTTGAGAGGACATCGCATCACTGCTGCTTCCAGAAACAGGGCAACCGACCCAGATCAGTGGGGGAAGAGATGGACGGAGAAGCTGGGAAGCTCTCGTGTTGCGGGAGCTCCGGGGCGGATCTTGTTTCCAGGCGCCGAGGGGGGTCAGCCCACGAAGACACGCCGCGCTCGGTGGCGCCGGACCTGCGTGAGCAGGACCCTGAGGGGGCCCGACAACAGGCACATGGCGTAAGGGCCTCTGCTGAGGGTAAAAGCCCAGCTTGCCTTCTCAGCTCCCAGACATCTGGGTAAGTGATGGGCTCGCGGTCCTGCCCAGAAAATTCTGTCACAGGTTTTTTTTTTTTTTTTAATTTTTATTTATTTATGATAGTCACAGAGAGAGAGAGAGAGAGAGAGAGGCAGAGACACAGGCAGAGGGAGAAGCAGGCTCCATGCACCGGGAGCCCGACGTGGGATTCGATCTCGGGTCTCCAGGATCGCACCCTGGGCCAAAGGCAGGCGCTAAACCACTGAGCCACCCAGGGATCCCTGTCACAGGGTTTTAAAAAGCCCCAGTGGTGATGAAGTTCTGGAAGGGCCTTCCTTAGTGGACAGAGCGGGTGTGAGCTCCCGGCTGCCACAGCCGACGGGCCTGGGGAGAATGAGGGGTCCAGACCAGGAGGGTCCCCACGGCTCCCACTGGGGGCCGAGGTGACTCCCTGGAGGTCCCCTCCTGGGAGCGGTGCCTGGGGCGGCCTCGCCCTCTTGCAGTGCCCTGTGAAGGCCCCCGACAGTGCCCCCTCCGCTCGGCTGCAGGCCTCCGTCCCCACGGCCACCAAGAGACCCCGGTGGGGATCACACTGCAGTGGCCTCTAGGGAAGCTTCCTGCATGACCCCCCACCCCACCCCCCAATAGGAAGTCGGCGGCCGCTCTCCTGGCGCTCTTTCCAGGATGATCTGTGACGTGTCTGCAGGGTTCGGCCCTCCTCCATCCTTCGCCCCTGACCTTATGTGCTTTCTGAGGTTTCTGGAACCTTCTGAGCTTGCACTATAAACCTCCCTCCAAGCAGGCACCATGAAGTCCCTGTCCCCTCGAGAGGGAGGACACCCGCATCCAGCAGGTGCAGCCCCAGGTTTCTCCAGGTGCCCGCCCAGTGTCCAGGCCATGTTGTCTCATGCGTGTCTCTCCCTCCGACTTGGCACAGGGTCCTCAGCCCTGGGGGTGACCGCGGGCACCTCAGGACGGACGCCTTCTCTGCCTCATTCTCTCCAGGCCTCGCAGGCGACATAGGCCTTGAGGGGCTGCCCACAGCCTGTGGGTCGGACCACGTGTGAATGGGAGCCTCCCGTCAACGCCTCTGCGTGCCTGTAAGTGCACCACACACATGCGCGGGGACAGGGACGGGCATGCGGATGCCCCCAGAGGTAGGCCTTGGTGCCCACGAGCCCTGGCTTCTGCCCCAGGAGGTGGCGGGGGCCCCTCCACCGGTTCTCGTGGCCTCCCCTGCCTCCTTCCACCACGATGCCCACCACCCCATATCGAGGCGTCTTGGTACCTGGACGGGGGCTTGTTGGAAGCAGAGAGCATGACTTTCATTTCTGAAGCCCCCAGAGTTGGCCTGGGACAGGCACATCCATGTGGGATGAATATCCGTTTCTCTTTATTTATTTTCTTTCTTTTGATTTTATTTATTTATTCACGAGAGACAGAGAGAGAGACAGAGACACAGGTAGAGGGAGAAGCAGGCTCCATGCAGGGAGCCCAATGCAGGACTCGATCCCAGGACCTCAGGGCCATGACCTGGGCGGAATATCCGTTTCTCTCCGGGTCTACAGCTCTCTGTGTGCTCCCTTCCCTTCT
The DNA here is from genome assembly GCF_011100685.1 of Canis lupus familiaris. Taxonomy (NCBI): domain Eukaryota; kingdom Metazoa; phylum Chordata; class Mammalia; order Carnivora; family Canidae; genus Canis; species Canis lupus. Next base: position 37,909,402 of record NC_049249.1, on the reverse strand, counting down.
GTATCGTATCTCCATTTGTGTCTCTGATGTCTCTGCACCCAGTACTCCTCCCTGTACTACGTCTGCATCTGGCCGTGCGTCCGTCTACAGCCAAACCATTCCCTGTATGTCGTTGTCGCCTCCCTCTATTTACCCATGTGGACATTTTCAAAGTCTCACCTTATAAGCTTTATGACCCAGGCATTCCTGGACCCCGGACTGGTCTGGGGGTCAGCACCGCACCCACGTCTCCTGGGCCAGTGCGGGGCTGGGCTTCCCCCGACGTCTCCTGCTTCCTGTTCCTGGACAATGTAGCTTTGCCACTTGTAGCTGCTGGAATAGTCGTTCCTGCTGCAAACAAGGAGCAGGGATGATTGTCCTGTAGATGGCCCTGAAGGTGGTTTTTTTAATTTTAATTTTTTTTATTTTTTATTTTGTTGGTGTGGATTCTGTGCCTGGCACTATGTGCATTTTATTTTGAACACTCCTCCCAGGGAAAAACTCACCAGAACATTACCTACAGCTCTGGAAATCTGGGATTTTCCCTCAACACAACCGTGCAATATAAGTTAAAAGTTCAATTCCCCCAGGAAAACGAGGTCCCAGGAGCGGTGTCCCCTGTGCAGAGTCACGCACATGCTCAAGGAGAAACACCAGTAGGGGGGCTTTGTGACTTCCAGAAGCTGCTGGCATCCTGCAAAGGGACCTCCCAGTTCACTTTGAGTCTCCCTCACAGTCTCGTTCTAGGCTTCTTTTCTTCAGTAGGTGAAGCAAAACGTCAGAAGAGCTTCGAGTAGACGTACGGGTGGGGCGAGGGGTGGCTCAGTCTGCACCCCCGGCGCCGCCTGCCACCCCAGCATCCTCTGCATTCCATGGATGGCGGAGGTGAGAGGTGGGTCCCGGGGTGTAGGCGGGCCCTTGCTGAGCAAATACCCCAGTAAAACCCCACCCATAAACGTGTCAGCTCTGCTCTGCAGGACGCAGGGTGGGTCCCGGTGGGCTTGAGGAAGTAGGAGCAGAGGTGTGGGGAGCAGGTGCAGTGGGTGGAGGAGCTGGGGGAGACACAGCGTGGTTTCTCTTGGGGAGAAAAGTCACATATTTTAATGTCATTTCTTCATCCCGTAGCCCGAAGCCCTGTGAGGCCTGGCCGCCAGCTTTAGCTACCAGGCTCATGCAAGAAGGCTCTGGGCGGTGGAGAAGTGAGAACAGACCTGGCCTGGAGGAGGGTCGTGGCAGGCCCAGACTTGGCCTCGCGGGGCACCTTGCTTCAGGAAACCACGTGCTTCCTCGCTCCTCTTTCTTTCCAGGAGCAACCGTTACTCCCTTCAGACTCACGAAGCTGGACCCAGCCTCGCCCACGCAAAGATTCATACGGCGAAGGGCAAGGGTGCAGGCCACCCAGAGGAAGGAGCTGGGCCCCGGGGTGGTGACCTCTGCGAGGGTGGACGGCCAGGACCGAGTGGCCCGCTCTCACAGGCCGCCCCGGCCAGGGGCAGGTGGACCCCAGCCTCCAGGGAGCCCCGCCGGCTCGGGCAGTGCTCCCCGAGAAGCCCGGGCGCCGCATGAGTGGGTGGCCCGACTTTGATGGAGGGCACCCCTCCTCGTGAGCATCTTACCTTCCAGCGACACGGTCTTGGAAGGGATCCTGGAAGCCGGATCGTTAGGAAATCGAGGAAGCTTGGAAAGAAGATCCCTTTTCCATAAAGCAATCATTTTCCCACCTTAGCTAAGTCCCAAGGTTCAATCACTTATGACTATTTATACGGGCGTAAAATGACACGGGGGACGTGGCTCTTCTAACGTGCCGTGAATCACCTGACGAGGCCTTGCCAGTCAGGTAGCATCTGGCCACGCGGTGTCCCTGACGCGGGCACCTGCCACCACCGCGGCGCAGAGATGCCGGCCCCTCGTCTGCGGGCCGACCACGGCCGCCAGACAGGAGGTGGCCTTCGTGACTCTTTGTGCAGCTGACTAGTGACCCACAGACTTGCGGGCATCGTATCAGGGCTCAAGGAGAAGAGGAAAAGAATAAAATGGGGGGAAACTCAGGAGGAGAAGGTAAAAGGTAGGAGACGGAGGAAATTGAGCGGAAATGCCACGTCCGTCTGGTCCCGGGGCTGGTGCTTGGACCCCGTCCTCCGACGCCCCCGCCACGCCCTGGGGACCTTCAGGGAGCACGATTCAGCCCTGCTTTTCTCCAACTTTACTCCTAAGGAGAAGATCGTCAAAGCCAAAGTCCCGCGTGAAAGGGAACCGGCCCTGACGCCTTTTTTGCCACTGACCAGCCGTGTGCCCCTGACAGGTGCCTTGGTCCCTCTGCCTCAGTTGGCCTCACCTGTAAAACGGAGACCATTTCACAGACTGCATTGCTCTACCCCGAGGTGACTTTAATAAGCCAACGGTACATTTCAGAATTAATGTGCGTATTTAATGCGGTAATACGTGTTTTTGTGAGAAGATCTTAGGAATGATAGGACAGATGCACGGGCTCTCCCACCACTTCCGCGAGCCACAGGCTGTCAAGCCACTGGCATGGTGCTTGGCACATCATGCAACTCCGTGAGGGTTCTTGTGTGATTATGACAGTGTGATCAGCTGGGCCGTAGCTCAGTTAGAGATGTACGCGGTGGGCTCTTCAGCTGTGGGAACACCTCACTGATACTCCTCGGGTTGCCTGTTTCAGGAGACCCCTCAGATTGTCCCCGGAACCAGGGCTAAGGGGCTCACGCCTGGCTCTGTCGGTAGAGCAGGCGACTCTTGATCTCAGGGTCATGAGTTTGAGCCCCACTTCGGGGGCATACGGTTTACTTAAAAACAAAAAACAAAAAAACAAAAAACAAAAACAAAAACAAAAACAAAAACAAAACAAAACCAGGGTTAAGCCTTCAGAAGGAGACTGTTTTATTTTAAAGTTTATTATTCTTCCTAAATTAATTTTCTACCTACTGAGACGATGCGGCACCTCCGTGATAACGACTGTTAAAATATCTTTTGCTTCCATTTGTAATAATTGGCCATGAGGTGTGGATTCACAAAACCTGGCACGGTATGGTTTTTCTGGGGAGTCCCCCAGTCACTGGCTTCAGTCAGAGGGGTCTGCTCCTTGGAATCTTCTGCGTCCAGGCCATCGCTGAAATCACATTTTCCGCGTCCTGCCTTGCGCGTTCTCTGCAGGCAACCCGCAGACGCCGAGGACGGGGCTGGAGAAGGAATCACAGCTGCCAACTGGCTTCGACTCCTCTTCACTTCATGTTCCCAAACGGTCCCCCAACAGATCTGGAAATCCGTGTTTCTGAAGCTGGAAGCAGAGCAAGTCCCGTGTGGAATGCGGATTGTGCACAAAACCCCGGAGCTCACCTGGCACCCTCCCTAAGTCACTTCTCCAAAGTGCATGTGACCCCGGCCTGAGCCCAGAAGAAACACCTCCCAAGGGCCTCTCTGCAGCTCTCGCCGCTGGGGACACGGAGGCAGAGCGCGTTACACGCGCAGCTAAGACGTGCACACAGCGGAGATCCTGCGTGTGGGAATCCCATGGAAGAAAAATGACTATGAAAATTAGGTCATCGTGGACCTCCCGAAGTTGTAGAGATGTCCCGTTCCGACGGAGATGGGAACGAGGGAGACGGCGACGCCGTCCGTGAGCAGCCCTGTGTCCCCTACGGTTCTCCTCTAAAACAGTCTCTGCTTCCAGATACCGCAGCAGAGCCCTAGAAAATAATAAAGGTATTTTGTGAAAAACTCCTTAGTCTGTGGGATAAACCCAAAGCACTGACATGTATAGCTTGAGGCTTATTTTTAGATCCTCTGGAGAATGAATGTGTGTGAGAGAGAGTCAGAGAGAAAGAGCAGAGAGAGAACGGTTTAAATCATAATAACTTCATAAAACAGAGTTTTCTTGTAATATTCTTTGGTAATGTTGAGCTGAAAATAGATTTACAATCAAAATGGGCTTAATCTGATATTAAAGAATTCTCTTAAAATCCCCCAAACAATTGAGATTTTTTTTTTCTCCCTTTGGTTTGTTTTGCGTTAGCTCCTCCAAGAGGCTGTGGATGTAAAGAAATATACTGAGGTTAATTAAAGTGAGTTTTATGTTGCTTGGTGAGGGAAGTTGCAGCTCCAGATGATCGGCTGCAAACAGCCCTCCCTGTGTGACGTGGAGGGTGCCCCCCTCCCTAGTGACGAGTCACCCCTAAAGGGACAGGGCACTGGATGGCATGGGGCCTTCGTGACAACAGACAGGAGTGTAGACGCTCCCAAGTCTACTCTGTGCTTCTGAGTCCATACCCAGCATCTCCAAAGGGATTCAAAGTCTAGGTCATCCCTCAGAACATGACACCCAGACTCTAGGGTTCTGGTCTAACCCCTGAAATCCTCGGGTTAGAAACTAGGACATTGGTGAATTCTAGGAAAAAGTTCCACCAGAAAGAATGTCCTCTCACTTGGGGGAGATGGCCATGCATTTCCAATAGTGTAGGAAAAGTGAGTAATTTTTGCTTGGATTTGTCCTAATGGAGGCCTTTTACAACAGGGAGCAGATCTATCTCACAGCACACCTATCACTTCAGTTGATGAGTTGTAATAAAAATTCTTAATTAAAAATAATTGTATTAATGATAATCTCAGCAGCAGCAGCCATAATTTCCGTTTTTGCATGTAAATTCATTTGGTTTTGAAACAAATCATCACGCGCCCAATAAGTTGGCTTATTGACCAAATTAATCAAATAGGAGAGACTATTTTAAAATACAATCACTACACTGTAGACAAATTCCTTCATGCCTAATAGCATGATAGAAGCTCCTAATTTTGATGGCACCAGGACGGGTCGTAAGTCCCTGTCTGCACATGGCATCCCGGCAACACACACAGCCCTGGATCCAACTCTTCCCAACTTGATCAACACCCTGGTGTGTTTTCCTGCCAAGCTCTGCACTGACTCACTTGGGCCAGACTGATTTCCTAATGCTCCCGGAGCATCTTCCCAAACAGATTATGCTGTTGGACCAAGACAAAGAATCCCTGTAGTTGCTGTAATATGTCCCCTGTCCACTGGCTAGAGGGGCTTTTCTGAGGTGCTCCAGGATCCCATCGCCACAGACCATGCATTACCTCGGTGAGTAGAGGGACAACTTTCTAGAAGCAGGAGATGTAAGGAGAGACCCAACTAGGATGGGTGGTGGCCCAGATGGCGCCACACGGGGACTTCAGGGACGACTCGAAGATGAAATGTCTCTTGCACGTTGATGTCAAATTCTTAAGGATGCTCTCCCCATCACATGTGTGATGCCTGTTCAGGTGGTTGAAAGGTAAATCATGACTTCAGACGAGAGTCACACATGATTGATGGATCCGAAAAGTGAAAGGCAAAGAGAGAATGAGTGATAAGGTGAATATATCAGGCATCATGTTGAGTTTTTTCTTTTTTCCTTTTTTTTTTTTTTTTTTTTGCTTTAACGATTTCATGTAAATCTGTCTTGATTATAAGTTTTAGGAATAAACTCAGGGCCAAATTCTTAGGCATTCTAAGTTTCTGAGATTTCAAATTGCATGTCGCCTGCTGTCAGGAAGGATTCCAAGGGGATTACTGTCTTAAAGCTGCTTGACTTTGGGTGCCCAGCTGAGCCCTTCATTACATTTGCAGAACTCTTTGCTATGAGTGGCTCTGGAAGCAGCACCCTGTCCAGGAGGACCTGTGGGTGGAATAGAAGGAAAAAAGCCTCACTGATAACACGTTGACTCATTTTTTTTTTTTATCTTGGCAAAGGATCTAAGATTACAAAAGCATATGGAGAAGGTTGGATCGTGCCAGCCCTCAAAAAATGGAATATCCACCCAGAGCCCGTGAACTAGACTTTACTAGAATAAAGGGTCTTTGCAGGTAACTAAGGATCTCGAAATGAGATCTTGCATTTGACTTCAGGTGAGTCCTCATCCCAGTGACAGGTGTCCTCGTAAGAAGAGAGGAAGACAAACAGACATGCAGAGGGGAGGCCACCCAAAGTTGAGGTGGGCCCTGGAGCGAACCATTGAAAAGTCTGGGAGGACCAAGAATTGCTGAAACTACCAGGAGCTGGGAAACATCATGGAGGAGGTTCTCCAAAAGAGCCTCCAAAAGGAACTAACTCTGCCAATATCTTGATTTTGTGCATCTGGCTCTAGGACTTCAAGAGAACATGTTTCTATTATTTTATGCTACCCAGGTGGGGCGGTTTCATAATAAGCCTTAGAAAACTAATACAGTGTCTGTAATTGGTGTTCTGGCCACCTGGATCTCTATGGAAATATTCCGTGAATGTAACATTTCCTTTCTTCTGTTTTTCTACTTGTATGGCATCTCTGAAACACGGGTTCATTCTAGCAGGTAGATTTTTCTTGGCTAAAGGAGCCTTGTTACAACACACCAGACCTGAAGGGCTCCCTCGTATGGCCTCTGCCTTAGGTCAGGTTCCCAAAGCAGAGTCTGAAGCACAGATTTGTGTGCAATGAGCTAAATGAGGAAAGAGCTTCAGGGACATTTAAAAGGAGAATGGCAAACAAGCTAGGAAAGAAGAATGAGCTGAGGAAGGATTAGTTTCTGCTAAGCCCGGTCTTGGCCTGAAATGGGAGTGGGAGGTTGAAGGGAGCTATGGAACATGCGTCACACCCCTTATAGGACACCTGGTCTTCATACACCATATCAACCAGTCAGTGGCTGTGGCTGAGGAGGGAACAGGGGTTATGCAGCCTCTGGGTTCCTGGGAAATAGGGCAACAGCAAGCTGTGAATTGGGGAACAGGGAATTGGGGTAGGCATCCATAGCATCTATGACAGGTGCATGAAGGATGATGGCTTCTTGGATGGACACCCCTGTGCCTTCCTTGCCTCTGACCCATCTGAGAACTGCCACTCTGTATAATTTTAAATCCACTAGGACCTAGCTACCTCATGACCCCTGGGTAATGCAATGTCCTATGACACAAACTAAACCACTGCTCTATTCCCCTAAGCACAGACATTGATGTTCCCATGCTGGAGCAGCCACAAGCAATATCTGAATTCACATTCTTATTATTTTTCAACATTTTAAACTGAAACTTTAAGGGAATGATGTGTTTTAGCTTCATTTGTTCATCCATTCACTCATTCCATACACACTGAGTCCAGCATGTGGTTTTGGGAGCAGAGGATGCAACATTGAATAAAGTACACTTGTTCTTCTGAAGAGCTCAGGGCCACAGGGCCAGAGCCAGTCCAGGGGAGCAGCTCACAGGGCTGGGGTCGGGGGGCAGGTGGCACCATAGAGAAATTAATGCTGTGCCTATGCTAGTGCTTTCAGAGGCCCTAATTCTGACAGATCAGAGGAGCAGGACAAGAAGGATGCCCAGGATGGGCATTTGCCAAGTGGGGAGGTGAGCAGCAGGACCAAGCCTCAGAGTTGCTGGAAAGCATGAGCTTCGCCGCACACAGGGAGGAGTTTGCCGGGGTCAGCATGGTGCATGAGAGAGCAGTGCAAAGCAGCATCAGGGAAACAAGACAGCCCCCTGCCAAGCACCAACTTCTTTTGGTGAAGAAGTTAAGGTCAACAGGTTCAACATTCCTGGTGAAATCTGGGAATTGCTACAACAAAAACAACAACAACAACAACAAAGTGATGTTTCTGTGAGGTTGAAGTCAGTGTAACTCAAGGTTGGAAGCCAGCCATTAGAGCAAGGGCAGCTGCCTGGCTCTGTCCCCTTCTAGTTGAGGGGCCTTGGGCAAGTTGGTTAAAGTGGCCGTGCCTCAGTGTTGTCACTTGTAAGATGAGAGTAGAAAAAAGTACTTCCTTTTAAGTGAAGACTTAATAAAGAGAGTAAATCATTAAATTCAGTGTGTGGCCCAGAGTGTGAGCTTGATATATTTTAGCCATGAAGAGCCTAGAATGCTACCTGGCCTACTGCAGGAGCTCAGGAAACATTCACTGAGTGCAATCTTGCATCATGTTGTGAAGCTTCACGCACATCTTATATTTGGAAACATAACATCTTTGTGTTTGTTTTCATATGAGATGATTTTTTTTTTCTCCAAGGATGGTTTTAAGGCAGATACTCCAGGAGGATGCACCTTGCTCCTACTGAGATTCCGTGGCCTCCCCCAGGGTCACTGTGGTCCTAGAAAATGATGTGATTTGCTTCTCTGTGTCCTGCACACCCAGCTGAAAAAGACCATTAATGCGAGCAGCTGTGTCCAAGGAGGGGAGGGGATGCTGCAGGTGTAGACTCGGTCTACAACAGTGAGTTTGGCGTGTGTTGAAAGATCTTCATGGTCAGGTTGCTTTTCACACCAATGATGCGAGACAGGCCTAGCCAGGGTGGGAGATTTACATGTGGCTGCCCACGGCTCAGTTGAAGGAAGTAGAGGTGCTCATACTTTTTGGGGTGAAGGTAAGAAAAGTTAAACAAGTTCAGGCTTTCAGTCTCTTTGCTCATGGTGGTAGACATTCTGATGCTCAGCTTGTCTGAGGGCGGTAGGTGTTAGTACATTTGATCTCTTCACATAGTTAGCCATTTTAGAGAAGAGATTAGGCAGTTGAGTTGCATCTTATTGTCTATTATGGAATCAGGTAATAACAGAACCGTAATAAATGTGTGCAATGGAACAAGGGAGGTTGCTATGGGAAACTTGACTCTTAATTTCCAGAAATTTCTGAGCTTGATTCGTGAACTTAATGTTGCAGGGATATGGCTGTTACAGCAAACACAGAAATAATGCCATTTCTGAATGCATTTCCCTTAAGAAAAAAAAAATCCCTCCAAAGCTTTATAAAACATTCTCAGATACTCTTATCAAATGTGATATAACATTTATTTGATACACTAGCAAGAAAAAAACAAGGATTCCAACTTTCTAGCAACGACATCACAACCCCATCTAGGACACACAAGTAGACGATCAGGATTTCACTGAAGTCGGGGCTCTTTTGTAGTTGCCACCCGGATGAGCATCATTCTGTGTTTCCCTCTATGATCCTGATAGACACACAGCCACTGAACGAGCACCGCTTCCACTCTCAGTGGAAGAATTAAGCCTTTGGTGAGAAGCTCTCATGCCAAACCCAACAAGTTGTCATGATACTTTTCAAAAGAAAGCAGATGGAAAAAAGAAAAGTAAAGTTGAAGGAATTGGTCACTTGGCTCCCAAAATGCTTCCAGGTGGCTTTGGAAACCAGCAAAGAACTGGAGGCAGGGTAGGTCTCATCCCCAGAGACGGGCCATGGCTCCCTCCTTTCACTCTCCGAGAAACGCCTCAGCCGTCTAAGTCTACGGCCCTTCAGAAGTTGGCCTAAGAGTTCTTAGGGCTAAGTGTGAAGGTTCCAGCATGGCCGTGGTGGTCCTAACTAGCTCTAAGCAGGCATGCTTCTCCAGCTGCTCTCAGGCCATGACGTCCAGCTATCAATGAAGTGGGCACAGTGGCCCAGGTAACACGCAAACTCACTGACCCATCACATAATCACTCCTAGTGACAACCTCGCTTCTTCCCATCAGCTCACTGCAGCTTGGTTGGGAGCCACACACAAATCGCTCCTGGAAATCAGTGATATTGGAACTACCTGTTCAGGGAGTCACTCATTAATGCGTGTCAGAGATCCCTGCCCCAGAGCCCATGGCTGTTAGAAGCCTGGCTGGTAGGAACCCACAGCATCCCATGGGGCTCCAGAAGATTAGAAGCCAGAAGCAACTATATCTGGGCACATCAACATCATCTGTAGGCTATCTTTTTATTTTTTATTTTTTTTTTTTTGGTCTGTAGGCTATCCTGGGGACCTAGTCAGGCACCCTGCTGTGATAGGTACATGTGCTGGGGCTTCCTGCATGGCCTGTACCCAAGGGGTAGCTAAAAATTTGATGCATTGAAATGCAATTGCTGATTGTTTTCAGGGCAAGTGCACTGTTGGGGGAAAGGTGGGTAGCTCAGCGTGCAAGAGTAAGGTGTTGGGAAAGGAGAGATGCCTTGGAACACAAGCAGCTGACTCCCTGACACCGTACCTGTGGAGACGGCCACACTCACACATGACTTGTCATATTTGACATGGAAGAGCTGAGAACCCTTCTGTCTTGCTCATGCTCAATTAATATTTGTTGAACGTCTAGATCAAAAAATAAGAGCCACCATCCGAGTCTGGGGAATGCACCAATTAAAAAGGTGAACACAAGCATGATGCATTCATTACTTTGGCAAACCCAAACATTTGCTTGAAAACTTTCAGTGCTGAGCCGAAGCCAGCACCTCCCCCTGTCCCTGGGTTCCCCGATTCCCAGATGCATATTCTCTATATTGTTCCTCCTCTGGGGCTTATCCTTTACAAGACGTTAGGGAAAATAACTTGAATTAGGTCGATACTCTCATTTGGGTGGTTTGTGTCACTTAGGCAAAGCAAAATTGTCTGGTCTCAGTCATACTCTCTGGGACTTAATCCCCAGGGGTGAAGGGAGTGCTTGCGCTAGGACCATTGCAATAGTCTCTAGGTGTGGGTGAATCAGGACACAGACATCTCAGTAGGGCATGAAGAAGAGAAGGACAATCTTTCTGTGCCACTTAATGTTAGTTCACGCAAGGACTAGAGTGTTCCTGGATTTTCTGGGAAGGCGGAGGCAAACAGAAGAGTCCCTTTGCATATTTGCATATAATCAATTTTTCAACAAAGTTGCCCTGGAGATGGTTTCTCAATGGTTGGGCCAGGGAAATTTCTAGCCTCACGGTTGTCTCTGATTGTTAGTCCCATGCTCTCACCCTCTAGGTCTTGCCCATTGAGGGATTCCTCTGTCTCTGCCAGACACCATGATAAACAGCTCTCAGGAATCTTAGGAGGCTGACAGGACCTTCCCTCTGAAGATCCAAAACCCACCTCCATGAAATCTTGACCCTAAGCCTTGCTTTTAGCCTCCCTGACAGTCCAGGACAAACTCAGACTTTCTTCCCTGAGACAGACTTCCACGTTCTTGAGGTCATCAGCTGGATTTATCTCTACTGTTTTCTCCTCAGGAAAAATGTGGGTTCCTTCAGCTTTCCCATCCTCTCTCATCCAGGACCCCCTCTCTCAGAGGAGCTCCAGTTTGCCAGGGTATTTTTAAGTACATGCTCAGAATTGGGTCTAGGTGTGATAGGACTCTAGATGGGTGTCAAAGGTGGTCATCCTCTTCATTTCGGTCACCTTCTCTTGTAGGTTCAAAGATCTAAAGTGCGGGTATTGGCGCATGTGTGCACACACGTGTGCAAAGCCAGCCTGGCAGGCGTAGAAGCATTGAGACAGCAGCCCCCTGCTGATTTCGCATACTTTCCAATTCTCTGTGATGAGTTAGAGAGACCGAGAAGGCAAAGCCGGCTGATACAATGGTGATTTTCTCAGGACTCCAAGACTGAATTAATTGTGTACACCTTGAGCAAAGTGTGGAGGAAACAATAGGAAAGCTTCCTTTAAAGTCGTCTTATTAAGGGAGAAGCATCCTGGCCTCTGTCTCGCAGGGAACCTCCAATCTGCCTTATCAAACACAAGGTGCTTGCGAGATGCAACAGGTCCCTTCCTCCAAAGCTGTGTTCTTGCATTCTCACACCCCCTGTAGGCTTTGAAATCAGTGTTCAAAGTGGACTTTCTGAATTCATGAAAACCCACAGGTCTATAATCCATCCCTAATGGAAGTCAAACATGACACCGGCGAGATAGAACACAGTGGCCTCCCCCTCTGTTCACAGTAGGTGTCTGCGGATAATAAATATTTTATTTTACTACAAAAACAAATAACTAAACATACCCCCTGTGTTTGTTCTGAACTCGACAGTAGCTTTTGTGAGTTTACTATATTTCAAAGCCGAGCGAGGAAACCACAGTGTCACGTCGGTAACTGGGTGCGCTTAGACAAAAGGAAACCAAAGCTGCTTTCATTCTCTACAAACTGCGTATTACAGGGATGCCAGTGAGTGCCCCTCTGCCAAGGGACTTGTTGGCACTCTTCTGAGCTCTGGTCGGGGGTGTGAAGAGTAGCCACCACAAGGATAGGCAAAGAGCAAAGGTGTCTGGGATTCAACATCCCTTGACCTGAGCCATTCCGATTGACTCCATAACCACCATTCACTGAGAAACCCTCAATGAATTTATCGTCTTGGTGCTCCTTGGACCTTGTCTTCCTCCCCCCAGCACGTCAGAGCCCTCTGGAGCAGAGAAAGATGTCTCAGGTTCTAATGTTATAACCTCCAGGAGAACTCAAGGCCAACGTTGATGAAAGCCATCCTGTTTCATGGTCTCCAACAGGCTGTAGAAATACTGCAACTATGTCTTTTAACAATTTCAAAATTGCTTTTGATAAGTTGGAAGCTTTAAATCAAGTAGCCAAAAAATAAAAAAATAAATAAATAAATAAATAAATCAAGTAGCCAATCGAATGTATAAAGTGAACGATACCTGAAATTCATCTATTCATGTTGCTATCCTTGTGACTATATGCGTTGGATTGTGAATTGTCCGAGTTGGTGACTCCACTAACAATTCTTCCGGAATGCTATTTGACCTTCTGTTTCCTTGGTCATGTTGCTATGACTTAAGGATCATGGGAAGATTTTCACATGACCCAGTCTCTAGTGCATTTGCCCAAACTGTGGGCCACATGGAATTTGGCCCCAGGAACTCAACGTGGCTGTGGTCAGAGTTAGGGATGGTTGCAGGCCACCTCTGGGTTAAAAGGGTGGGCAATAGCATGTTACTTGATTTTATTTTAGTTTGCCCACCTCACCACTTCTACTTCTGGTTTTCAAAGGATGTGGATTGGTATAAATTCCTTACAGCAGTGTAGAAGAGCAGCACCATAAATTGCCATCATGGTACACACTTGAAATATCTGCTCTAACTCTAAAATAATTAACTGTGTGTATCCAATTGGAGGGTATTTTTTGGATGAGATTAACATGTAATTCAGAGAAATTTGAAATAAAGCAGATTGCCCTCCATCGGGTAGGTGGGCCTCATCCAATCAGTTGAAGACCCGATTAGAACAAAAAGACTGACATTCCTGAGCAAGAGGAAATTTTCTTTGGCCTGGAGCTACACCATCAGCTCTTCTAAGCCTCCAGCCTGCTGGATCGAGTCACAGATTTGGACTTACCAGCTTTCAGAACCATGTGAGCCAATTCCTTGTAATAAAACTCTTTCTCTTTACACATGCATCCTGTTGGTTCTGTTTCTCTAGAGAATCCTGACTAATCAAGCCCCCTAAACACAAAAAGGATGAGATGATATATAATAAGGAAAGCGCCATAATGTGGTCATTAGCTTGTCCTCAGTGTAGATTCTACCAAAGGTACTAGAAGCCCAAGAAAAAATTGTGTATTTTAACTGTACTGAGCTATGTCTCAGCCTTTGTCAGCCAAGACAAGAGATACAGTGAAGGATGTCACTTTGACTTCACGGCAACCAGTGGCCACTGATGTCCATAACTTCTTTGTGTAATGTCTTCCTTTTAAGGTTCTCCATGAAAAAAGCAAAGAATGTTCTGGTATAGAACAGGGTATAGAAATTATTGTGCTTTCCTTTTGGCACAGGCTCCTTGGAAGCTCAGTCTGAAATCTGGGGGTGGATTACAGCATCTACCTACATTCCTACCAAAAACATGTCCTTCCTCCTCTTTTCCTTGTCATCATTGTCTTTTCTCCATGCTATTTTCTGTTGCCATGTTGCTAGACATGATTTTGGGGAGATGAGCCGGAAACAACACTGGGTGTAGCTCATGCTCAGAGTCCTCCCCTCATCCTTCTGACCCTCGTTCTCAGCCTGGTGTTACTGCGGTGGGCTCTGCTCCGTGGGTTCAGCCGATTAGGACACAGACAGGAGACAGGAGGGCGGTTAGAAGGTGGAACTAGTGGGAGACTCTCCCCACAGGCTCCTCAGGCTGGCAGTGGCCCCACAGGCCTCCCTGCTCCCTTGAGCTAGGGTCTGCCCTGACCTAGTGTCCCTCCTTCCTAGGTCTGGCCCTCGTTCTTCTCCTGGTCCCTTTGGGCCTAGGGATGGTAATAAGCCCATTGTAGGGGGCTCTTGGATTATCCCTCATGGCATCTAGGCCCCCCAACACACCTCTGTAATCAGATCCTTTGTAGATAAGCCCTTTCTGAATTATTCTCATTTGATTGTACCATCTGTTTCCTGCTGGGACTCTGACTGATTTCCAGCTGGGAATTTTCAAAATATGTGTGCTTTTTGTTTTTGTGTTGTGTAGCTTTGGTTTGGTTTGCTTTGTGTTTTGACCAGAGAATGGCTTAGGGTTGCGGCATTAATGATTGAAAGCCCTAGTTCAATTCTGAGGCAGTTGGCCATAGTCTGCAGTGAGCTGAAATGGAAAGATCTGACTAGGGGATCCCTGGGCGGCTCAGGGGTTTGGTGCCTGCCTTTGGCCCAGGGCATGATTCTGGAGACCCGGGATCGAGTCCCACATCGGGCTCCCTGCAGGGAGCCTGCTTCTCCCTCTGCCTGTGTGTCTGCCTCTCTCTTTCGGTGTGTCTCTCATAAATAAATAAATAAAATCTTAAAAAAAAAAAAAAAAAAAGATGTGACTAATTCTGTTCATTTAAATAAATCCATCTTGTTGGAGGTCCTGGATACAAAACGCTATGAGGGACCCAAATTGGTGAGGACATAGTTTTGCCCTCTGGCTGTCAGGGACAAGCCATGCCCTGGTGTCGTCAGCGAGCCCTTGACTCTGCAGAGTCCCGGTGCCAGGATGATGCAGCCAGCTGTCCCACACTGTGTTTAAATGTACACACCACAGAAAAGCAGATCCTGGAGGCCCAACTCCCATAGCCAAAGGACAAAAAACGGCAGAATACTTGAAGCAAAATTGAAGATATTCATGCCCTACATCAAAGTAACTTTTAGATTTGGGACATAAAAGTGTCGGAGATAGACTTATGCCAACACCATCGCCACAAAGGACAAAGGCCAGTAGAAGATTCTGTGGGATCAAAATCAAGGCCCATCGAGATGTCACCACCTCCAGGAAGCTGCCTTGGGTCCCGCAGACACTGGTTCCACAGGAGACATCGTTCAAAGTGAACCCATGGACCCCTGGAGTGGGGAGACGGGAGCTCATGAGTCGCATTTATCAACCCCCAGCCTGGGCGGGATGGTCCTGATCCCCAGGCCTGAGAAGTGTGATCCTCCCACTTGTCCCCACATGATGCAGTGGCAAGCTGTCCTGTGGCCGCTGTCACAACTTGCCACAAACTGCATAACTCTAAATGACAGAAATTTGTTTTCTCACAGTTCTGGGGGCTGGAAGTCCAAAATCAGTATCACGGGGTCAAAATCAAGGTGCAGGCAGGGCGGTGCTTCCTCTGGGGGCCGGGGTGGAAATCCGTTCCTCACGTCTCCCAGCTTCCAGGGGCTGCTGGTGTTCGAGGCCCCAGCCTCTGCCCCCAGGCTCACACGGCCCTTCCTCCGCTGTCGGTGCCCGGTCTCCCTCCGCCTCCGCTGCGCTGGCATCCGGGGCCCACTCACGCCTCCCAGGGCATCGCCGCATCTCAAGACTCTCAGTTTAGTCACATCTACAAACTCTTCATGTTTAAGGAAACAGTCGCAGGTTCCAGGGATGAGGGTCTGTGGTCTTCGGGGGCCAATATTCTGCTCACCGTGATGTCACTGTGTGTGTGGATGTAACATAGACACCCCCCCACACACATTTAACTGCTTAAAATACCCTGGACACATAGTCTCTATGCACATACTTCACTTTACCTGTATAATTTACACACGTACACATGATAATTCTACATATAATTATTGTATGTTGTAGCTCAGCTTCTCCAGCCATTATCAGCTCCTTTGCCACAGGGACTGGGCTTGCTTCTCTCTGAGTCTGCAGCCTCGGTGCATGGCCAGGCACACTGCAGGCCCTCGGTATGCACTTGGCCATCATCTCCAGTCACTTCTGCTTTTCTGTACTTGACAGGTGTCGCTCACTGATCCAGCAGACATCGGACTCTGCACTGGACCCGGGTACAGGCCCCTCTTTCCTGTTGGAAGCATGACCCAGGCACCACCTAGCTGGCTCGGCTGGAGAGTCCCAGTGCTGTCCTCTACCCTGGATCCGGTCCCTGTGCCCTGGAGCCCGGCCCTGGAGGACCCAACACACCCCTAGCAGAAGCTGTTACTGACCTGCCCTGGGGAGAGCAAAGCCCTTCCATAAGTGAGGCTCACGCGTTTGCTCGGATGCAGGCCAGCTAGGCGTGTGCAGTTGGCTCCCTTTGGCCTGATGACCCCAGACCACTGTAGAAATCATGATCACATACCAGGGCAGGGGGTCCCCTGTCCAGCTGTGACACCCACACAAGTCCCAAGGTTCCTGGGTGACATGGATATTAAGGCACATAGAGCCGTCTTTCCTGGATGACATTTGAGGTCTCCATGATTCTCCATGTCCTCGCTCCTTACGACATTTGTGCATCTCATCTTGTGGCAGGTTGAACGGTGGCCACTGACAACAGGCATCCACATCCATGTCCCTGGAACCTGCAAATGGTCTTATTTGGAAAAGGGATCTTTGCAGATGTAATTAAGTTCAGGATCTTGAGCTAAATAAGATGATGGTATTTATCAGAGTTCTCCGGAAAACCAGAACCGATTAGGGTGTGCATGTATGTATACAGAGAGATTTATTTTAAGGCGTCAACTCATGCAATCGCGGGGGCGGGTAAATCCAAAAATCTGTGGGGCAAGCTGCAGGCTGGAGACCCAGAGCGGAGCTAATGTTGCAGCTCAAGTCTGAAGGCCATCTGCTGGCCGGGAGTCCCCTCCTCCTCCATGGACCTCAGTTGTTTTCAACTCTTGGGTGAGGCCCACCCGTAGTGCGGAAGGCACTCTGCTCTATTCAACATCTACCGACTTAAACGTCAGTCTCACCTAGGGAATCCCTTCAGAGCGATCTAGACTTCTGTGTCATCAAGTATCTGGGGGCAGTGGCCAAGCCAAGTTGACACAGAAAATTAACCATTACAACTATCGTGGGTTGTCTAGGTGGGGTAGATCCAGCAACAGGTGGCAGAGGAAGGCAGAGGGAGATTGGGCGTTGACAGAAGTGACATGAGGTGGCTGCAGAGAGTGGGGTGACCCAGCCACAGCCGAGAAAGCCAGGCTGGAAGACGCAGGAAGGATTCTGACCCTGAAGCCCGGAGAAGCTGTGGCCCTGCCAACCCTTGGGTTTCAGAATTCTGGCCTCCAGCCCTGCCAGAGATTACATCTCTGCTGCTTCAGACTGTCCAGGCTGTGACACTGGGTGAAGACGATCCTGGGACAGTAACATCCTCCTGAAGACAGGCGAATAGAGCCAGAGGGACCGTGGGTTTGGCTCTGCAAAGGCAGCAGCAATAAGGGGGCTTTGGTGGAGTCTTTTTGATGGAGTCCTGGGAAAGGGTGTCAGCCCATGGCTACCCGGGGACTCGGTGGACGGAGGCTGAAGAGGCTGCAGCTCTGGCTTCCCGCAGCCACCACGGCCGGCTGGAGGGTGGCATCTGGAGGAGACCCTTTGCAGAGCTCCCCCGAGCCCACCCCTGCTCCAGCCAGGCTCTGCTGTGGAGGCCAGTCTGCCGGACAGCACCTGGGCCTGCAGGAAAGCATCTGATGCCACACGCTGGTGCACACCTGGATGCCCCCCAGACTCCAGCTTTGGTCGTGGTGTGGATTTGTCTGAGCTGAACTGGGCCTCGGTAATGGTCCTCAGCCCTCCGTGCACGCCGGCCTACCCGGCCAGGCTGTTGGCTTTGTGTGTTGCAATAAGACCCTAAATATTCCTTTAATACAGTTTGGGGAACTTTTTTTCTTTTATGTGTTCCAGTGGTTTATATCATCATTCTTACTGTACTAAAATTTACATGCTCTTTTCTTAAAAAAAAAAAATAATAATATTGTCATGTAAATTTTTGTAAGCTCTAGGTTTATTTTATGAGCCATAAACTTAGACAACATATTAAAATCTTGGGAGAATTTAACATCAGCGGCGGATTATCCTAAAAAAGAAAAAAAAAAAAAAACACCTAATTCCCGGGAATTACAGGGACAGAGGCATATCAAGTATGTTAAAAGGTTTAATAGCTGTTAGTAAATTTTACTGCTGCTGTCAATAAGTCCATAATATATTAGGCCAGTTAATAGGTCAATGGAACATATTTATATCTTGCTATAAACTGTTTAGCCAAGAACAAACTAATTTCTAATGATAATGAAACAAGGAGTCAATAAATATTAATTTTAGTATTTCTAATTTAAATACAATTTTTTTTACATCTGCCATAAATGCCGGGCTGGCAGCATTAAGACATATATTATTGGTTTTGTGTACCGAGGGCAAATGTGTTAAAAACTAACTGTGATATTTAGGCTAGAGCACAATGTTTGTGAGTGACACAGCCTTCGAGGTGTGTGATTCTTTATTTTGTTATTAAAACCATAACCTCCCTTAGGATGTCATCTCAACTATTTGTTTAATCACCCTACATTTTAATATATCTTAAAAAAAAAACACCAAACATACGGTTTGAATGCATCTTTTGAAATACATTTTTTTTAAAAATCATGGCGAATTTTTATATTTCATTCATTTCAAATTCACAGATTGTCTTTCCTTAATTCTGAACTCCTCTGTTTGGTGGAATTGCGTAAATTCAGTTTTGCAACGTCCCTGCACAGTGAGCAGATGGGAATCCTCCGTGATGGGGACGTTTCTGGTGAGAAACAATGCCATCAATTAGTTGTGTTTCCAGAAAACTTGAGGGGCTAGGGGGTTGTGGTTAGGGGGCTGTGGTTAGGGGATTAGGGGTTAGGGGGTGATTGTCCAGATGAGCCTTTTGCAAAAGTACAGGTTCGTAAGCATTTTCCATCTCACGGGACCTCCTGAGGAAAGATGCACCTGCATATAGAAAACCACCGAGGGGATCTTGGCCGCAGAGCTTTCTTGGGGTGGAGAGATGGCGGGGGGTGCGTGTTTACGGGGCTCCTTCTGCCTGGCACTTTTCTGGGCACGGCAGCCACGTGTCCACATTCGTTCCCATGGCGGATGTCGCCGGGCTGTCAGGAGAGTCAGGGCCCCCTGGTGAGTTGCCACCCTTCTCACTGGTTCTGCCGATGTCACTTGCTGGTGTGATCTGCGTTGTGTCCCACCCTCCCCAAATGTGCACCAGGAAGCCCTCGAGCCCTGGTAACACCTCAGGATGTGACTGTGTTTATTGCTAAGACTTTTTTTAAAGAGGTGATGAAGGCAAAAGAGGCCTGTGGAGAGGGTGCTACTCCAATCCGATGGGTGTCCTTGTAAGAAAAGGCGATTAGGACATACACACGCACACACGCACACACACACGCACACACACGCACACACACAGATACAGAAAGCAGCCGTCTGTGAGCCAAGGAGCGAGGCCTCAAGAGAAACCAACCCTGAGGATACCCTGAGCCCAGATTTCTCGCTTCCAGAACTGGGGAAAAAATTACTTTCGCTTGTTTAAATCCCCAGCCTGCGGTGCTTTGTTATGAAGCCCTCGCAGACGCAGACACTGGCTAAGCCATGAACCCTAATTTTTAATTTTAAAATTGTATCACTCCAGGTTTGAAGGAAATGTAAGTCAGTCCAGAACATTTCCATGAAGAATCCAGGGAGCCTCAGCCTTGGAGCTATGGACATTTGGGGCTTGAATAATTCTGTGGCGGGATGTTCAGTGGCGTCTCTGGTCTCCGTTCACGAGGTGCCAGTAGCACGGCCCGAGTCAGCACGATCAGGTGTGTCTCTAACCATTGCCCGATGCCCCCGAGGTGGGGGTAGGGGACAAGATGCCCCCCATCGCCAGTGCACCTGATGGGCGCCCACACTGAAGGCATGGACACAGGCGCTCCCGCACGTCGGTGGGTCTCTGTGGACATGTCCTAGTCTGGGCCTCTGATGTCACCCAGCCTGGCCACTACTTTTCAGGTGAGACCAGAAGGAAGGGCTATGCCCAAGGCCATGGGGCAGGGGTGGCCAAAGCCTCACCAGGACTTGTCTGTGCCCTTCCCTCTCCGCAGAGCACCGTGGTCTCCAGGGGACGACAGGGTGGGCGGAGGCCAGAGGCCAGCGCGGTGGCTGAGGCAGCTTCACCTCCACCGGGGAGCCAGCGGCAGCCCCGCGCTGACCCACTGGAGGCTGGTCCCGGATTCTGGGCCTTTGTTAACACGTTGCGGTCCCTCCAGCTGCTTGTTGCTCCGATGGATGTGGTTTGCAGGTAGCACTGGCAAAGCCAGAGACGGTTGACTCGTTACCGGTGGACGAGCAAGGTGGGGTGGGTGCCACAGGGATGGTGGGAGGCCGAGCAGGCCGGGTCCCTCCTGCGGCCCTTCCCCTCCCCGCTGCCCACCACCCTGAGCTCTGGAGCCCGGCACCCTGTACCTGCATCTTCCAGGCTCCCTCCCTCGACCTCAGCTTCCATTGGTGTGGCCAACAGGAGGAGCTGGCCAGGAGGGGAGGGGAGGGAAGAAGACGGAAGGGGAAGGAGGGAAGAGGAGGGAAGGGGAGGTAGGAGGAGGGGAGGGGAGGGGAGGTTGAGGTGTTGATGGTCCTCCGTCTCTCTGGGCAGCTGCGAGCTGGGCAGGGACTGCTCCCTGCCCCCTTTCCTGAGGTCCTTCGTCCTCAGCCCTCCTGCTGCGGTGCCCTCCCCTCCTCTCCCCTGCCCTGCCCTCCCCTCCCCTCAGGTCATGGTTGTGGGTCCCTGAGGCCTCGCCATCCCTTGCTGACTCCCTGCAGCTCATGCACTGTCCCCTGCGGGCCTGTCCCCCCTCCCCCCGGAGTCCCCCCTGCCTTGATTCCCACGGAGCCAGGTCTCAAGCCCGTGGCCGGGGTCGTCCCGTTTTGCAAAGGTCACTATCGCCTTCACTTTTCTCTTTTATGTTTAAACTGATGCAATTTCCCCAATTAATGCATTATATTAAATATTAGGCTTTAATAATCTAGCATTTTATTAATATATTTTAATATTTAATGCTAGCATTTTATGGGGAGCTCTCCGTCATATTAATCTAGTAAATTTTGCTAATAAAATTAATTTTTTCCCTATTTTACCTTTTGAATAGTAAAGGTTATGGTGGAGTAAAAATAATTAGATTTCTTTGGGGCAAAGTGATGGGGAGAACGATTCATTTCCCTGGAAGTGGCTCCTCCCCTGCACCCTCTCCCTCTTCCTAAGCGTCCTGTGGGCATCTCACGTGCCCACAAATGAGCTCTGAAGGGAAGAGGGGTGGGTCCCTGCCAAGTGTTTCTTCAATGATTTTTAGAGTTTTAGAATTGAGACAAGCCGACAGACACCCGAGTGGTCCCTGAGTGAGAACAGGGTGGCCTCCACGGCCCCCCAACAAGAGCTACTTGGCGAAGGGACGTCCCTTTGCTCCCCACACCTTTGCCCCATGCATACGTCGGCTGGCACCAACCTTTACACAATCTGATCTCTAAATTAGTAACTCGGTCACATAGTAAATTGGAATATGCATGTCGCCTGGCCCGGGTGGCGCGTCGCCTTCTCTGCTTGCACGGCCGTTTGATGTGCTCTGCTTTCATCCCCTCCTCCCCGTCCTCCCGGAGGACAGCGGTTCTGCAGGGGCGGGATTAGGGCCCCGAGCACCTCGGTGGAAGGGGAAGATCACAGGTTCGGCCCCCAGAACCTCTGGGCCCCTGGCGGCGTGGCCTCCGTGCTGGCCTGGGGCTCCCCGTTCCCTGTTCCGCACCCCCTCTGCTCAGGGTCTTTTCCCCACTTGGAATCCCACCCACGGCTCACCGGCGGATCCTAGGGGATCTGGAAGCTCTCCTCTCCTGAGCCCTTCAGACTGCTTTCCCCGGGGCCCACCTTGGCCTACTGAGTCGTTGGACTGGGAAACATCCCCACACTCAGGGAGGACTCGGACCTGGGATTTGTGACAAACTCCCACTGATGGCTGAGTCCTTATGGTGCCAACACCCCACTCGGTTTTTACTCTATTTATTTTAGAGAATGGAGGTGGGAGGGAGGGGGCGGAGGGAGAAGGAGAAAGAGAATCTTAAGTAGGTTCCACACCCACCACGAGCCCCGTGAGGAGCTTGATCTCATGACCCTGGGGTCAGGACCTGAGCTGAAATCACGAGTAGGAGGCTTAACGATGGAACCACTCAGCTGCTCCCCATGTTTTAACTTCAAAACAGCTCCAGATTTATATGTTCTCATTCATTTGGGGAATATAAATAATAGTGAAAGAGAATATAAGGGAAGAGGGAAGAAATGAGTGGGAAATATCAGAAAGGGAGACAGAACATGAAGACTCCTAACTCTGGGAAACGAACTAGGGGTGATGGAAGGGGAGGAGGGCGGGGGGTGGGGGTGACTGGGTGACGGGCACTGACGGGGGCACTTGACGGATGAGCACTGGGTGTTATTCTGTATGTTGGCAAATTGAACACCAATAAAAAATAAATGTATTATTAAAAAAAAAAAAAAAACAACAGCTCCAGATCCCTAGTGATGGAAGACAAGTCACACAGCAAGTGAAATGGGGAAGCAGATTGTTCCAGGTCTCAAAGATCTTTAATGAGCATTTGGTGTGGGTTGGGGCGGCTCCCACTGCCCTGCCCACCCCACTTTCCAGAAGCCCTGGGCTTCCTGCCACAGAGGCCCCGAGGTCTGGGTCCCGCCTCTCCCCAGCAGGCCCACTCTGCATGCCCTGGCTCATTGTCTCCCCCTCCCAGAGTTCCCCATTCCCTTCTCATCCTCACTTAAAATGTGTTTTGGTGTTTTTAAGATGCCGGATCCTAAAGAGAAGAGGCTATGGATCGACCATGACCCCAAATTCCAAAGTTAAAAATTTTCACCTTTATCTCAGTCCCTTTATTGCACCCACTTTTTTTTAAAGCTTTGTAACTTAATATTCAGAGATGGGGTTGGATGAACCACATGCTCCGTGTGTTCATCTCAGGCCCCCTGACCTGTGTGGGCCTCCCTCCCGCACTGCTGATTGTAATCCTCTCCCTAAAAGGAACCACACAAGTTGTGTACTTTCCAGCTCCCCCAAACCCGGAGCTGTCCTTGTTCATATTCCCTGAGTCTTCCCACGGTATTAGCATCTCTTTATAAATGGGATTCCGTGGGTTGCTGTGGGCCACGGGGGGTGAACCAGAGTTTATTTCCTTAGCGTTGGCCCTGAGGCTATTCCGATATTGCTATCACAAATAACAGCGAGCAACATGATTATGCATTAATCTTTGTCCACATTTCCTATTATTTCCTTGGAATGGACTTCCAGGAGGAGAATTAGTTGGGGGGAGTGGGGGCGAGAAATGGATTTCCGGTTCTTGATACTCATTGGCAAATCGCTTCCCCCCCCCGATGGACGTGCCATCAGCATGATGACGAGTCTCCCCAACGGCGCCCTTGACAATACTTAAAAATAAGCATTTTAAAATTCCTGTCAATGTGGTAGGTGAGAGAGTGCAGCTTCGTGTCCTAATCTTAATTATTCGATTACTCACGAGTTTGAACTTTTTAATAGTCACTGTCTGTTTGTATTTATATTTTATGAATACGCTGGCTGTATCTGTGAATCTGTACTTTTTTTTAGTAACATGCGCACCTCTGTGGCTTAAGGATGTTAATCTTTGTGCATGATAATGGTTTGAAATGTGGTTTTCTCACTTAGACACATGCTTTTTAATTTTTCACATTGGAAGTTTTTGACGTCAGAAGTTTTAAAATATTAACTGGTTATTTTATTGATGTTCTTACTATATTGTTTTTCCCCCCTTTGCTTTTTTAAATTAGAAAGCCCTCATACATCCAAAGGTCAAATCATACCATATATTATTTGATTTTTATATTTATCTTACCATTTCATCTAATGTTTGTTTTAGAATGTGATGTGAGGGAGCATTTAGCTCAATATTTTTTCTACCTAGCCAGACGGTAGTGCTGGCACCATTTATTAAATAGCCAACCCATCTCTCCATGGTTTGAAAAGACTCCTTTTCACATCTTAAGTGCTCTTGCATCTTAGGGGCTGCTGCAGAGTGACCCGTTCTGTCCTGTAGACAGGTCCATCTGTTCTTGGGACACTGGTTTCATGACTGCAGATTATTATGCACATTCATAAATGGAAGGGCAAGAACTTGCTCGTTATTCTCTTCGTGACAAATTTATTCTTTCCTAGAGATTCTTCTTAAGACACTTTTATTATCAAATATAACACACGTATTAAAAAGTGCATAAAACAAAAATGTAGCAAATTATTATAAAATGAATATCCTTGTAACTACCACCTAGATCAAAAAATGGAACATTGGAAATCTGAGAGGCCAGGCAAGGCTGGTCCTGGTCCTTACACCCTGCTCCTCACAGGGACACACCATCCTGACTTTTATGGCTATCACAACCTTGCCTTTATTTATTATTTTTATCTAAAGTATGCATTCTAAAACCCTATAGTGTAATTCTGCACATTTTTGAACATTGTATAAATGGGCTTTATGTAAAAGGATTTTAGTTTTTTATATCTAGTTTTTCTGCTCAATATTTTGTTTTAAAAATGCATCCATATTTTTTTGTGTAGTTTCAATTCAGTCACGTTCATTGCTATGTAATATTCTATAGAATTAATATGTGAAATTTGATTTGAAAATGTGCATTGTTTCCAGCTTGAGGCTTTTGTGAATAAGGCCGTTGTAGATTCATGTATGTGTCTTGTATGTAGGCAGGTGTGAATACATGTTTTCCTGAGCACACACCTGAGACTTTATGTGCTATGCCTCAGGGTGTGTGCATATGTTTAATTTTGATAGAGAATAATAAGTGTTTTTGAGCATGTCAAATCTAGTACATAGCCACCAGCAGAGTGTAAGGGTTTCCATTCTCACCGTTACCTGGCATTGGTTATCCTTTCCATTTTGGCTTTTCAGGTGGGTGTGACAGTAGCTCATGTGGTTTTCATTTGCATTTCCCTGATGATTAATAAAGCTGAACACATTTCCATATGTTTATTGGCTATTTTGATGCCCTCCTTTGTGAAGTGCCTGTTCATGTCTTCTGCCCATTTCTACTTGGGTTGTCTGTCCTTCTTATGTTTTGTAGAGATTCTTTATATTTTCCAGGTTGGAGCTTCTCACCAGTAGATGGATGGTGAATATCTCCTCCTATTTTGTGGTTTGTCCTTTTCCACATTTGATGGCATCTATTAATGAAAAGGGTTCTCATTTTTGAAGGTATTCAAATGTATCAGTCAAATCCTTTTGGAATGTTTTTATGTGCCCTGTTTAAGAAATCTTTTTCTGCTCAAAGTCATAAAGATGTGTTTTTACAATGTCTTCTTTGACCTTTCACATTCAAGTCTACAACCCCTTGAAATAGAATTTGGGGTATAGGGTGTGTTAGTGACCCAATCTCGTTTTTCCCGTAAAGACACCTAATTTTCCCAGCATTGTTTTTGAAAATTCATCTTTTCCTCATTGTCTTGCAACTACATCTTTGCTGTGAATCACTTGCCATATATGCATAGGTTAGCTTCAGATCTAATTTCATTATATGAGTCTGTTTCAGTATCACTTTGCCACTACTCACTATCTTAATAAAGCATCACAATAAACTTTAATTTCTGAGAAAGCAATTATTCCTACTTGTCTTTCTTTTTTTGAATGGACAACTTAGGTTTCCATCTGAATTTTTAAAGATTTTTTTTTTTAAATCTGTTTGAGAGAGAGCAAGAGTAGGGGAAGGGGAAGAGGAAGAGAAGCAGACTCCATGCTCAGCATCGGGAGCTTGATCCCAAGACCTTGGGATCATGACCTAAGCTGAAATCAAGAGTCTTATACTTAACTGACTGAACCACCCAAGTGCCCCTAATTTCCATATGAATTTTAAATTTAGTTTTACAATCAGTCCACAAGGAGAACCCCTTTAAACCACTGTACTCACACTCCAAATCTACTGATAGTCTTCACAGAGTTGAAATCTTTATGCTGTTGTACCACCTAATTCACAAATGGTGAATGTTTTCATTATTTGCCTCTTCTTCAACTTAATGTAATAGTTTCTTATTTGGAAGTTTTGCCTACCTTATGTGCAATATTAATTTCCATGTACCTATTTTTTTATCAAATTGCAAACCTTTACACATTCCAAGTTTTGTTTAACAGAACTATATATAATAAGTTTTCAATATTAACTTTCCATCTAGAAAAAGTTTTAAAGTCATTTATTAATTCATTAATTAATCTTAGCATCCTTTAGGGCTATCAATATACACAATTTCTTACTGTCTTACCTACTTTTTTATCATTTTCAAAAATGATAGTTTTGTTTCTTCTTTTCCAGTCAGTTTTTCAGCTTTTCAAGCACTGTCCTGTCACCTGCTTTTGTGAGAACTTCCAGTACAATTTTGAAAAGAAAGGGGGATAATGGACATCCTGGCATTGTCCTTCATAATTTAGTCTTTCAGATGATTTTTCAGAATAATTTTTTCAAGTTAAATAAAAATCCCACTGAGATTTTGATATGGATTTTTTTTTAATTTTTATTTATTTATGATAGTCACACAGAGAGAGAGAGAGGCAGAGACACACGCACAGGAAGAAGCAGGCTCCATACACCGGGAGCCCGACGTGGGATTCGATCCTGAGTCTCCAGGATCGCGCCCCAGGCCAAAGGCAGGCACTAAACCGCTGCGCCACCCAGGGATCCCTGGATTGTGTTTTGATACCTGTATCATATGTGATTTTCACAACCAAGAGCAAGGGATTTCTCTTTATTTATGTCATTTTATTTATTTGTTTGTTTATTTTCTTTTTTAAGTTTTATTTAAATTCAATTAATTAACATATAATGTATTATTGGCCTCAGAGGCAGAAGTCAGGGATTCATCAGTCTTATGTAACACCCGGTACGCATTACATCACATGCCCTCCTTAATGTTCATCCCCCAGTTACCACAACCCCCTGCTCCCCTCCCCTCCAGCAGCCCTCAGTTTGTTTCTTATGATTACAAGTCTCTTATGGTTTTTTCTTCTCTGACTTCATTTTGTTTTACTTTTTCCTCCCTTCCCCTATAATCTTCTTTTTTGCGTCTTAAATTCCACATATAAGTGCAATCATATGATAATTGTCTTTCTCTGATTGATTTATTTAACTCAGCATAAAACCCTCTAGTTCCATCCACGTCATTAAAATAGCAAGATTTCATTTTTTTGATGGCTGAGTAGTATTCCGTTATATATATATACCACATCTTTATCCATTCATCTGTTGATGGACGCCTGGGCTCTTTCCATTGTTTGGTTATCGTGGACATTGCTGTTACAAACATTGGTGTGCAAGTGCCCCTTAGGATCACTACATTTGTATCTGTGG
Organism: Canis lupus familiaris; assembly: GCF_011100685.1. NCBI lineage: Eukaryota > Metazoa > Chordata > Mammalia > Carnivora > Canidae > Canis > Canis lupus. Next base: position 37,882,057 of record NC_049249.1, on the reverse strand, counting down.
AGTAAATATCCGGTAACACAATTGCTGGATTGTAGGGTAGTTCTGTTTTCAACTTTTTGAGGAACCTCCATACTTTTTTCCAGAGTGGCTGCACCAACTTTCATTCCCACCAGTAAGAGGGTTTCCTCTTTCCACATCCCTGACAACATCTGTTGTTTCCTGACTTGTTAATTTTAGCCATTCTGACTGCTGTGAGGTGGTATCTCATTTTGGTTTTGATTTGCATTTTCCTGATGCCGAGTGATGTTGAACATTTCTTCATGTGTCTGTTGGCCATTTATATGTCTTCTTTGGAGAAATGTCTGTTCACGTCTTCTGCCCATTTCTTGATTGGCTCATTTGTTCCTTGGATTTTGGGTTTGATGAGTTAGATTTTGGATACTAGCCCTTTATCTGATGTAATAATTTGTAGTAATTTGCAAATATCTTCTCCCATTCTGTAGGTTGCCTTTTGCCTACTGTTTCCTTTGCTGTGCAAAAGCTTTCCATGTTGATGAAGTCCCAAAAGTTCATTTTTGCCTTTGTTTCCCTTGTCTATGGAGATCTATCTAGCAAGTAGTTGCTGTGGCTGAAGTCAAAAGAGGTTGCTGCTGTGTTCTTCTCTAGGATTTTGATGGATTCTTTTTTTTTTAAGATTTTATTTATTTATGAGAGAGGAGAGAGAGAGGCAGAGACACAGGCAGAGGGAGAAGCAGCTTCTATGCAGGGAGCCTGATATGGGACTCGATCCTAGGACCACAGGATCATGCCCTGGGCAGAAGGCAGGCACTAAAACACTGAGCCACCCAGGGATCCCCTGATGGATTTTTTTCTCACACTTAGGTCTTTCATCCATTTTGAATCTAGTTTTATGTATGGTGTGAGGAAATGGTCCAGTTTCATTCTTGGACATGTGGCTGTCCAATTTTCCCAACACCATTTGTTGAAGAGACTCTTTTTTCCATTGGATACACTTCCCTGCTTTGTTGAAGATTAGTAAACCATAGAGTTGAGGGTCTATTTCTGGTCTCTCTCTTCCGTTCCACTGATCTATGTGTCTGGTTTTGTGCCAATATCATGCTGTCTTGATAATTACAGCTTTGTAATAGAGCTTTAAGTCCAGAATTGTGAGGCCACCAGTTTTGGTTTTCTTTTTGAACAATCCTTTGGCTATTCGGGTTTAGAAACATTTAACATTTTCTCCTTATGGTACCTATTCATTCCTTATAGGTATGATCCCAAATTTCTTTCTTCGGTTTTGCCTTCTAACATGAGAGGGATGCTATTTCCTAACCATCTTTTAACTGGTTGCTGCTGACATCCAGAAGCACTATCAGTGCTTATAGTCTTGCCTTGTGTGTGTTTGATTTTTTTATTGGGTTTTCTTATTGATTCTTTTGGGTTTTCTAAGTTATATTTTCATCAAATACACATCCATCTTCTCTTTAGAATAGTTATATCTCTTAATTCTGAGTTCTTTAGAAAAGCTTATTTTTTAAAATTTTCAAGTCATTTGATTCTTTTACTCTTCTTCTGTTATTTGATTCTAATGCTATTACGTTTTGCCTAAAAGATTCCTGCACTTAGAAATATACTAAGGCTTATTTAGATTTTCTTCTATGACTTTGTATATAGCCTACCATGTCGATAATCTTGCATATATTCAATACATAATTGAAGAAAGTTAGTCTTTATTTATAGGGCAAAGATGTGTGTGTGCATATGTGTGTGCTTATATATGATCATACAAACATGCAGAGGGTAGTTATAAAACACTAACTCCAGTGTGATATGTATTCATGTACCTGTGTTTGTGAGTGATGGAACTTATTAATTTTGTCAAATAAACTCTCTATAGGCACACTTTTTATTTTTGTCTATTTGATTTTCCAATGCCAAAGAAAGTAGATTCAAGCCTCCCTCTATGGCTGTGAATACTAGTCCTTTATCTGATGGGCTAGAAAAATGAAAAAAATCATTTTTTCATAATAATTAATATTTCCTTGATATAGTTTGATTCATGTTTTCTGTTGCTTATAAGATAATGACTGTTTTTCCTTCTCAGGCTATTTTAATTTTCATCAATATCAAATATATATGTCTTTGTCCTATTTAAATATTTCTGACTTGAATTCTACTTTTTCTGCTATGAATACTGCCGCATTTAGTTTTCCACTATTAGCATTTGGCTGTCTGACTGTAAAAGTGTCTCTATCAATTGCTTTGATGTGCATGTATAAGCAAAGCCGAACTGTGTGTAATTTGTGTTTATTCACCTGTAAATCTTTTAATAGAAAAATTAGAGCTGGTCACAGTTGTTATCATCACTGATATATTTTGACTTTATTTCTGTCCTCATTCTTTTGTTTTCCATTTGGTAATAAAACTGAATTTTTACCCTTTTGGTTCAGTGATGGCCCCACCAGCCATGCTGGCAAGTCATGTCAAAGCCAATGGCCTCTAGCTGTACTGGGGTTGTTGGGATGTGAGTTTGGTGCAGCCTTTGGCCAATTCTCTTATGACTGGGCGAGCGCAAGGCAAGATCCCTGCGGAGCTCCCAGCAAATGCTCGAGCCTGTGAACTTGCACTTTTCCTTTCCCATGATTACTGTTTCACCACTGGGAAATTCTGGCCCATTTTCTAATGAAAACAACAGGAATGGTGTTGGTAGAGTAGCACTGTCTGAGAACTCACCTCTATTTGCGGCAAGACAATGTCAGCAACCCACAGCTCAGTAAGAGTGAAATAAGCACAGATAAATTTAAAGCAGGTTTCTGCCCCAATTCAATTTGATCTTTGTTATTAATTATAGTGTGTTTTCACTAGATCACTTCTTGCCCACCAAGCACTGGAACTATTGGTGTGAAGTAGTTAGTATAATCTAACTGAGAAGAATAGTTCATCACTTGTAATCAGCTTGATTTCCTTTGATTCCTGGGGGCAGCTGAATTACTGATGGAAAGGCAATAGCAATAATTATTAGTCATAAAAAATCAGCATCTCTGAACTAAATGTCTAAAGTGTTTTATTTCCTCATACAGGCCATTTCCTGAATTTAGTCTTAAGGAACAAATGACTGTTGTCAAAAGACCTTAATGCAAATCCTAGCTCTGCTATTAGCTAAACCTCACTTTCTTTATCAGTAAAATGGGCATAAGTGCTATGGAACTTGAAAGTGACTGACAAAGAACCAGACAAACTGTAAGCTCTCAGAAGCTTTTCTGAATTAATTTGAAGGTAGTGGCAAGATGGATGCCATTGTTTGGTTTTGAACAGAGCCATAGAAAAGGTTAACACACTCAGTATAACCTTGACCAGAGTAGCATTGACATCTAATCACTTGAGCCAAGGTGTTATTATTTTTTAAAATTTATTTATGATAGACATAGAGAGAGAGAGAGAGAGGAAGAGACACAAGCAGAGGGAGAAGCAGGCTCCATGCCAGGAGCCAACATGGGACTCGATCCCGGGTCTCCAGGATTCCGCCCTGGGCCAAAGGCAGGCGCTAAACTGCTGAGCCACCCAGGGATCCCCCAAGATGTTATTGTTAAGGAAATGCCACCTTAGTAGGTTAAAGAAGCCATAAACATAGATTGAAATCAAAATAAAATTTTACAATGTGATATTGTTAACATTTTCCAATTGCATTACATTCAGATTTAAATTAAGTAGCCCAATTTACATCTTATCTTTAGAAAATATAGAGCAAAATATATTGACCGAGTGATTTAATTTTAATCTCTATTTCCAAAAGCATCCAACCTTGCTTCCTTGACATACTCTCTGTTCCATTATCTTATGCCTTGTTTAAATGGATGTTGGAAAATATAAGCCACTTCCAGTTTGGAAGAAGGCCAGCCCTGAACATTACCAATCATTAAAATTGCAATATATAAACATGATGCTTTATGTAGAATGCTAGTTTTTTTTAAAGCGTTAAAGAAAGAAGTGCTCTTCCAGTTAATTCTTCTTTCCTGAATCTATCCTTACTCCTCCCCCATCACTCTTCTGATGTTAGGATGTAGGAAACATTTTTTAAAAAGACTTAATTTAAAGCAATGTTAGGAAGCGATGAAGAGTGTCATTAGCAGACAAAGGTGTCAATAAAATTCTATAAAATATAATGCAAAAGACAGATAGACCTCACAATCCAATAGAGAAAAGGAAACTAAAAGAGAGAGAGAGAGGGGGAGAGAGAAAAGGAAACTGCAGCCTCAGGGGAGTGAAGGTAGGACCACCTAACAAATGTGCTTTCCCTGGAGAATTCAGGAATCACCCCATTGGTCAGGGACAACAGAGGAAGGGAGGAGGCCTGGGCCATGCCTCCTTGCCAAGCAATTAAATTCAGGAATGTGGAATATCTACTGGGAGTCCCCGGTCTCATAGTCACCTTCTGGAGTTTGCCCAGAGTCGTGACAGCAGCACTTCACACCAGCCTGCTCCTGGTCTCTTCTGGAGAACAGCAAGTCTGGGGGTTGAGGAATGAAGGTGCTGGTCCAGGCAACTGACAGCAGTCAAGAAGGCTGAGAAGTCCCCATGCCCATGAAGCAAACTACCTGAACATCCTAAATGGAGGCACACTTTTTTTTTTTTTTCATAAACACGGGAATTGGGGCTGCTGTAATCAAAATCTGCGTTGACCACATGAGGAAGGAGGATTTTTATTTGGACTGAGAAATAACATCCCAGTCCCTGATATTGATCAATTTAGACCACCATCTATAGGAATAAACAGAATTTCAAACACAAAAGAAACTGAATTCCAAATATTAAATAAAGGCACTAGACTAAAACTCTGAAAAACTCCAAGGAAATAAAATTAACAGAAAACAGAGATCTGAAGATTGTCTTCTAAGCATGCTCATTATTCTTATTTTATAGGATATGCATCCATAAAAATTAAAAGCATATTAATTCAGGGGTGCCTGGATAGCTTAGTCAGTTAAGCTCTGACTTTTGACTTCAAGTCATGTCATGATCTCACATTTGTGAGGTTGAGCCCCACTTTGGCATCCATGCTCAGCGTGGAGTCTGCTTGAGATTCTCTCTCTCCCTCTCCCTCTGCTCCTCCCCCCTCTGAGATACTCTCTCTCTCTCTCTTTTTCTCTAAATTAAATAAAATCTTAAAAAAAAAAAACCTGCACATTAATTAAAAAGAAAAATTGTATCTTTAGGAACGAAGATGCAACCCAACAATAAAAACAAACAAAAACCCTCAATAGTTTGGCTGAATAATAGAACAGACAGATCTGGAGATAAAATTAGCGAGAAAAGGACTCTCCTGTGATGTACTGCAACATGAGGAAGACCTGAAGGATATAAGGGAAAAAAATTAAATGTTATAAAGTATGTGTCCAGATCCAGAAGCCCAACATCTGTGTACCAGGAGCTGTAGGAGGAAAGGGGTGCAGAGACAATGAGCGAACATTACAAGCAAATTTCTGAAACTGGGGAGTGTCTCCGACCCTGCCACGTGCTAAGTAGCGATAATAAGATGCATCTGTCCCGGATGCCATAGTGCAAGGCCTGCTGGACAATAGTCCTTGACTCCTAGGATGGGTCCATCTCTTTCAGCTTTCTCCTCTGCCAAGGGGGCTGCTGTTCCTGGGTCTGTACTTTGTACCAGTGAGCAGCAGTTTCCAGTAAGATGCCACAGAGACCAGGCTGAGAATGCTGAAGAGAAGAAAAATGAGCTGTGATGTTGGCACAGGCAAACATATGCCAGGGCTTTCTGACAAAACCCCAACTAATATGCCAGGAAAAAGAAGAAATATTAAAACCTAACAGAAAGAAAAGACAGAAAAGTCACCAATAAAAGAATTAAATGAGACTGGTATTAGAATTCCAGCTTGCAACATAGGACACGGGAAACCAGTGGTGCTGTGTCTTCAAGAGGCAACAATTTTAAATTAAGAATCTATGTCTATCTTAATTAAATAATTCAAGATAATTACTATTCAAAACCAAAGATAAAATAAATGCATTTTTACTCTTGTAAACATTCAAAATGTGTACCACTCTTTCTTAAGGATTCTCCAGGATGTACTCCAGCAAAGGAAAAAAAAAAATTTGAAGGGCACCTGGGTGGCTCATTCTGTTAATTTCTGACTCTTGGTTTTGGCTCAGATGGAGCAGAGTCGTGAGATCGAGCTCCGGGTCAGGATCCGTGCTGGGGTGGGGTGTTGCTGTTTGAGATTCTCTCTCTCCCTCTACCCTTGGCCCCTCGTGTGCTCTCTCTCTCTCTCAAGTAAATAAATAAATCTTTAAAAAATAATAATTTGATAAAAACCAATATATGAGCTAAAAGAAACAGTGATGAGAGAAAGAAAAGTGTGCAAATCTTGACCTTTTCTTTGGAGGGAAAGGGAAAATTAGAATGAGTTCTCAGCATTGATATAAAAACAAATTTAAGGGATGCCTGGCTGGCTCAGTGAGTGTAGCATGCAACTAGATCTTGGGGTCATGGGTGCTAGCCCCATGTTGGGTAGAGAGAGATTAGTTCAAAATAGAAGTCTTTAAAACAAATAAAAACAATTTTAAGGTAGTATTAGAAGAATAGAAATAGTATCTATAAATGCCAAATCATTAGAGCAAATAAGTAAAAAAAAAAAAAAAAAGAAAGAAAGAAAGAAAGAAAATTTCATCCATCCAGCTAAAGCAGAGAAGACACACACAAAACAGCAAGAAAATCAAGTCAGCACAATACAGGTGCAGACATTAATTTTGCACATTAAAGAACAAATTGGATAAAACCAGAATGATCTGCTATGAACAAGAAACACAAAGTAACATTGAAAACTTAAAAGGCTAAAAAATAAAGGAATAGATTACAATAAATTTGGCAAAAGTCATTAAAACTAGAAAGAGAAAAGATGAAAAGAAAAAAAAAAGAAAGGATAAGAAAGCAGGAGTATTTCCAGGTGCAGGGATGATACATCTACCCACGAACGAGTGAACATAGCGTCAGTGCAATAGCCGATAGTGTCACAGAACCAGAGTGTGGAGGGGCAGTTGTCAGGGGCTGGGGTGGCGGGGCGGGGCAAATGTTAATCAAAAAGCACACGCTTTTGTTTTGTTTTTTTTGTTTTTTTTTTAATAATAAATTTATTTTTTATTGGTGTTCAATTTGCCAACATGCAGAATAACACCCAGTGCTCATCCCGTCAAGTGCCCCCCTCGGTGCCCATCATGTTTTGGTGGTAAAATGAGTGTAAGTTCAGGGAGCTAAGGTTCAGCACGGCAAAGAGAGCCAACAATCCTCTATTGTATACTTCCAATTTGCTAAAAGAGTAGATCTTACCCGTTGTCACTGATGTCCTGCTCCCAAAGGTTAGCTCTATGATGTGAGGGATGTGGGACATAACTTGATCGTGGTTCTCATTTTGCAACAGACACGTGTTAAAACATCACATTACACACTTGGAAGATGTGAGCAACTTACAGAAAAAGCGAAGAATGGAGTAGATTGCAAATGACAACAACCACAACAAAGGTCATATTTTGCAAATTCAGATTAATGTAGCATTGAGTGAGAGCCCCGGTAGGGGGCAGTAGGCACGCTCATACACACTCACTGTGGTTTAGTGAGTGTACTTTGATAGAGCATTTTTGAAGGGTCACATAGCAGCAACCATCAACATTTACAGTGCATACCCTTGACAATGAGTCACCTGAGTGGATCTATTTAATGGAAATATTAGCACAAGTACATAAAACTGAGCATATGCAGATGTTCATGGCAGTGTGATTTATAATAGCTAAAAACTGGAACCAGCTTACATACTCATCATTTGGATAATGGCTCAATACATGATGGTACATCCTTTCTACAGAATATTATGTGGGCATCAAAAATAATATTTTTTAAATAAGACTGAAAAAGATAAAAGACACATTGACAGAAGTGGAGAAAAAGATGCTGTGGAAAAATACAAAGGATATTTAATAAGAACAAACTAGCAGGGATAAAATGTTTACTCATGCATTTTGGCACAAAAAGATATAAATGATACACACCATATTGCTTGCAATAGGCATCTCTGAAAAGGCAAGTGGATCTGGGAAGGGTAATAAAGGAAATTATCTCTTAACTCAGTATGATTCTGAGGAATTTGACCTTTTTTTTAAGATTTTATTTATTTATTCATGAGAGACACACAGAGAGAGAGAGAGAGAGGCAGAGACACAGGCAGAGGGAGAAGCAGGCTCCGTGCAGGAAGCCCGATGTGGGACTCGAACCTGGGTCTCCAGGATCAGGCCCTGGGCCGAAGGCAGGCGCTAAACCACTGAGCCACCCAGGGATCCCCCCACCCACCCACCCTTTTTGTTTAAGCATGACTCCATTAAAAATTGTGGTGATTTAAAAAATAAGAAAAATATGTAAGGAAATTGGGAGCAGCTTAGAAACTTTTGTTAAAGGAGCTTCAGCTAAAATCAGAGGAAATGTTGTTAGGGCTGTGGGTTTGTCTTTGAACTACTTAGCCAGATGGGTTGATGTCAAGTCAAAAGGAATGCTTAAAAAAAAAGAAAAGAAAGAGAAGAGAAGAGGTGAGAAGAAAAGATAAGAGGAAAAAAAGAAAAGGAAAGAAAAAAAGAAATGAAAAGAGAAAAGAAAAGAAAACCATAGTGAGAGAAGCTGGTATAAATGAGACTGGCCTTCAAACAAAACGGAGTCTGATTAGCCTGGTGGTTGCAGATTGCATTTAGGGCTTGGAAGATGGGTGTTCATCGTTTCATGACATGTTGTTTTTCATTATTTACTAAGGTTGGTGCTGTATTCACTCACAGGCACCTAATCGCCATATATTTATCAACTGCGACCTAACGGAAGCATTCCCGCGTCCATTGCTCGTACACCTGAGGTGTTGTCAATGTTACAGGTACCCGAATCCTCGTTCCCTTTAGCAGCAAATTGGTATGAGGCAAATCCCTCAGGATGGCATAAAAATTCTAATCCTCCGTGGGCTTGCCTGAAACTCCAAGTACAAAACTAAGCATATGAGCACATCAGGGTCGACGGAGTTGCCCAGTGGAAAGGTCAAAAGTGAACATGTCCAAATAGCGGTGGTTTGCCCGGGTGGGGAGGCTGGACTCGGGCAGGGGCGAGGCAATCCGGGTGAAGGCGGCCCTGGGTCAAAGAGCTGCTGCTTGGGGGCGGGGGGCACGCGTCACCTCTGCTCCCCCTTCATTGGCCAAGGGAGATGAGGCCCCCAGGCCTGCCGTGAAGGGGTGACCATTGCAGAGAAGGACTCGTGTTGGTCCCACCTTGAACTTAGCAGTTTGCACAATACCTGAGGCGAGGTCCTGCCACCTGCGCCGTTAGAACGACACACAGACAAGCAGATTGATGGGACACCCCGGCACCTCCACGCGGGAAGAAGGCAAGTGTACAAGAGCATCGTGTAGCTAAACCCAGAAGGATACACGGACGAAGATAGACAATTTGAGTTAGCTCTTCGAGTAGAATGAAATTCTGAACTAGAGACACTGTGCAAGACAGACGTGAAACCAGCATCTTCCCCAGCAGGTGCACAACCAGAGAGTGGCCACGGGGCAGCAGCGAAGGCCGCGCCGAGCTGGGATTCCCCCAACCGTAGCTCGACACGTGGGCGTGTATGCACGTACGTGTATGTCCCGAATTAAAATCACGTAGAAGCTCCCTCTGCCTGAAGAAGAATCCCGAGCATATCAGCAAGATGCCCTGATAACCCGCGCACCTCGTTCATCCTCATACCCACCGTTTCCCGAAGGACCCGCCTCACGGCCGTCAGATCTCCTGGAGGCCCCTCCACGTACCTCCGGGCATCCTCTTCCTTCTTCCTGGCATCTAATAAATCCTCAATAAATATTCATTTAAAAGCAATAAATGAAGAAAAGCCCAGATGAGGAGATAAAGTTACATAAACTAGGGAACGTTGACAGGGAGCAGCAGAGTCTAATCAGATCGAGCTGGAGGCTCTGGGGGCAGGATCATCCCTGCTGTCTCTGACCCCCCCCACCCCACCCCCGGAGCAGGAAGACGGGCCTGATCTGGCTTTTTTATTTTCTTTCTTTCTTTCTTTCTTTCTTTCTTTCTTTCTTTCTTTCTTTCTTTCTTTCTTTCTTTCTTTCTTCTTCTTTCTTCTTCTTTTCTTCTTCTTCTTCTTCTTCTTCTTCTTCTTCTTCTTCCTTCCTTCCTTCCTTCCTTCCTTCCTTCCTTTTTCTTTCTTTCTTTCTTTCTTTCTTTCTTTCTTTCTTTCTTTCTTTCTTTCTTTCTTTCTCTCTTTCTTTTTAATTTCTGGATCCCTAAGCTGTGAGGAAGGAGACATCCGGACTCCTGACCCAGAGAAGCAGGAGATGGAGTCTGTAGGAAATGTGGGAGCTGGGGGTTCGGGGGGTGGGAAGCCCGTGGGGACCGTGGCACCGCGTTTGCCTGACCCCGGGGCACGTGGCTGGGGTACCTGTAGTGCAAAAAGTCTCCATGCGAGAAGATCATACCTGTTCCTCAGGTCCTGTTTCTTTTTGTAACTGCTAATCAGAGAAGGCTTACATAGGATGTGTGTGAGCTCGCACTCACGGGCTCAGCGCAGGGACTGCAAGCTCTCCCCTAACAGGTGAAGGAGATCACCCTCTCAAGTGGCCAAAAGGAGGTGTGCAACACAGACCTGCTGGTGCCCTGGGCCTGAGCAGGCCCCCGCAGGCACAGGCCATGCCTTCTGTGCCCGGCCCCAGTTCCACTGGCTGCCGCGTTTGCGAGTGCATCCAGGTAACGTCAGCCCCCGCCGTCCAACGGGACCTCAGTGTTTAAAAGAGCCCTTGTTGAGACCAACTACATCTACACTGGCCAAATTGGAAACAGCAGTCCACCCCTCCAGAGCTAACCTACTTTATCATGATTTATACATGGGAACGTGAGCCTTGCCAAGAAACACACGACCTCTGCCCGGTATTAATAATTGCAGTATGGAGACGAAATCCATTACATGGGATAATTCTGTATGTGGCTGAATCTATTTAAAGGGGGAAAAAAAAGAGATGAGACTCTCACTTCCCACAAACAGGAGTGGATGAATGTTCGCTGCTAAATGTGGGCAACAGACTTCATGAGGAAAATGAGTGGAGAAGCACAGTTTTTAAGCACCTCCCAAACCTCACGCTGAAATACTGCAGAGCTGTGGGTGTGGGCGGTGGTGAGCCATCAATGCTCAATACCCAGCTCTCCAGAGGGCAAAGGCCCTGATCCACGGTGTTCGCCCCTTTCTGTGGTGTAAACACTGCCATCACAGAGCACACCGACACGTACCACCTTCACCCTAGGGATAAACCCATAAATGACCTCAAGACCATAGATAGTAGGAGAATGTAATAAAATCAGTAGAAAGGGATTTATTTGGAACCTCTAAGATGAAATAAATATCTTTTAAATAAACACCTTTCCTTGAATATTCATTGTTTAAATAACTTCCTTTGTTTTAAATAAAATAACTACCTTTTAAAAATATGATTTATTAAAAAATAATAATAATAAAAATATGATTTATTTAATTGTGAATTTGTATGACCTAATATTTAAAACAGCTGTGTTCGACAACCGGCTCACAAAATGCCTGCAAATTGAACCAGTGGTTCCTGAGAGCCTGTACAAGCCGGCTCCAGCGCACCACCGGGCTGGGGCAGATGTTGCATGTGAAACTCTGTGTTTTTAAGAAAAAAAATCTCATAGGACAGAAGACTGAATCTGAGTGCCACGTACATATTTCAATCTATCTTCCCTTTTCGTAGGATCTGGTTGCCGTTTGGCCTGTGTTCAAATTGGCAATCTCGTAGAGGCCGCCTTGCTTTCAAATATGAGCCAACACATTGGGGCCTGTGGTTCTTGAGCTAGATCTGGATGGAGTTCAAAATCTGTTGTGTGTGTTTCTGAAAGTAACTATAGCATGCACATTTTTTTTTTCCAGTATCTAAATCCTTTAGGACAGCCTTGCTTTGAGTAAGATGGAGTGATCCAGAGTGTTATATTTCCTTATATCATCTCTAAAACAGAAATCAGAGAAGGTAAGAGACTTGGAATCTTCTCTAAGGTGGCTATTAATACAAGCCAGGCCTCGTTTGCCTTTGGTGTGCGTGATGAGGAACAGAGGAAACAGTGACCAAGAGGCACCCCCAGTGGGGGTGACATGGAGGGAAAAGCCTGCTGGTAATGTGCCCAGGGATTTCCCATGGATTCTGGGGCTCTCAGAATGAGTCGGGAAGGAAGTATGGTTGGACTTTGCATTCTGACTATCTCATTGCCCCATTTTCCTGAATCTAAATATGGTAGGGTGGTAGGTTCTGGTACTCGACTGAGGAAAGGGCACCAGATGTCTGCTCCATGGTTTCCACATGCAATGGGATGTGGTCCATGATGTACTCATTCACACAGCATTGGCGGAAGGGAGCAGAGGCCTGTCTGATGACACAAGATACCCACGGGCTGAAACATAGATCCTTCTTAAAGTTAAGGGTCCTAGATCCACTTTCAAGATGGAAATAGAGAAGCATCAAAAGCCTCACTGCGTGGGTTGGACCAGTAGTGTGAGGGTGACCAGGACTCAGCCAGGACTGCTGAGCTCGGCACCGGGCTGGTGTTAGGGCTCCATGGGGTGGAGCAAGTCAACTTCCTTCATGGCCAAGCCTCCCACACAAATGCTGTCCCTTGCGTGAACCACAGACCTTGGCCTGGACCAGCATAGAGGGAGATGAAGAGGAGGGCACCATCTTATGGAGGATTTTTAAGAACCTTGAGTCGAAGACTCCCTACTGGATGGCCAATCCTGAGTGAGTACAAGTTTACCACATCACTAGGTGGTAGATTTTTAGAAATCCAGCAGCACCTCTTAATTGTCACCAGGTGATGCAATAGTCAGAAATTTCAGGTATCCAAGGAAGCTTGAGACTTCTGGATAACATGGGAATCTCAGTCAAAGGGAGAGGGGGTTCTTAATTTGGGAATTCAAGAAAAGGTCAACTAGTCAAAGGAGTATCTCTCTTTCCTTGAGCCACATGTTTGAGACAGACCTCTCAAAAGCTGGGTATGCCTGTTGGAGGATGGCTTACTGTTTGAGGGGCTGGGTTTAGCTCAGCACTTTAGTCACTGGCCCATGCATGGAAGGTTCTGACAGGCCAACAGTGCTGGAGAACTCGGTCCCCACCCCGCTGGGTGCAGAGCACAGCGGACACCACTGTGGGACACGAGATAAGGCAGGACACAGTGACACATGTGTCGAGGGGAAGTGCTCACCGGGTCAAAGAATGGTGAAAAGGCATTTCCACTGTTGAAAAATCTGTCAGGTTAATTAAAATACATAAAGGACATGAGAGCTCATTTATACCAGTGCAGCCTCTACCCCTTTATTTGCGGCCCTGCTCGCTGCATCCTTCAAGCCACACCCGGGCCGCAGGCTCAGGGACACTGGCTCACCTGATGTCAAAGCCTAGCAGCAGGCCACAGTGAGGTAAACTGACATGAACAATTAGTGTCTGCCTCTAGAACAAATAGAAGTCAACTAGCTGTTAGTGTTGTCCTTTCCAATCCTTTCACGCTATTTGATTAAAATACAAATGCAGAAATCAGAAGAGGGGACCATTTTGTATGGCATCATTGATCTTAAAGTTGTCCTATTTTATTTTGTATTTTGTCCAAAACAAAAAGAACCCTTGAAGCCTCGCATGAAGACATTCATAGAAATTATTAAAGCTATGACACCAAATTACCTGAGAGATTACATGAGATATCCTACCGGTTTGTCTGTCAACCTGTAGGCAGCTTCTACTATGGTTGTTAACCACTCTTGATTGTCCAAGACAGCCCTGCTTCCCAAGGGGAAACTTTTAGGATGAAAAAAATAGAAGCCTCCGGAAGACATAAGCCAAAAGTATTCCAAAATGGACCACTATGGGCTGGATTGTTCAGGAAGTCTGAACAGAGCCTGTCAAATGATCTGTCTGTTGCAATTATTGGGATAAATTCAGCACACGGTTGCACCTTCTTGCCTGTGTGATCGTCCCCTGCACCACCGCAAAGCACAGCCTCTGTCTGGGTCCCCACCAACCGCGAAGGAGGAAGAGGGACAGGGAGTGACTTTTCACAAGTCCGGTCTGTTTGAAAAATCCCTCAGGATACTCGCCATAAATCTGAGTTTGTCTCCTCTCACAAATCTGAAGACGTCACCTCTTTGTACGAGTGAAAGGTTGAGCTTCCATGGTTCAGCATCTCTCTACCGGGAGCCTAGAGAACGCCACGTCCGTAACCTCCGCCAGCACATGAGCACGTTGGATGCTGCTTCACACCTCATGCCAAGTTCACTTAGCAAATTAGGACAAAAATTGGAAGGGCACTTTCCATTTCAACGACTGGAGAAAATTTACATTCTAAAAGGCCCAGTTAGGATATTTAGTGAAGACATTAATGAGTTCCCTGAATTGCAAAAGGAAAAAAAAAAGCTAAAAAAAAAAAAAAATCAAATAAACACGAAACCCAAATCTGAGAATTAGACATGGCCTGGAATAATTCAGGTCCCACCTCTGGAGTAGAAGTGGTATTGGGAGTCCCAGTGTTCCTGGCCACCCCTGCCCTGTTATGTGGAGTATCTTAGAGATGTCTTTGCCTCATAGGAAGTTCACCGCCCAACACAGCCAAGCCCTGCTTATTATGGGAAACTCAGAAGACTCAAGGAACCCCAACCTGCTCGGTTAAGATCTGCTCTACTCGTGGCACCCCTGGCCCTGAAAGCCAGACAGAGGGGGCTGTTGGAGAGCCAAGGAGGCCCTGGTGATGATGCACTGTCCTTCCCTATAAGGCCATCTGTCTTCTGGTTTGGGCCAGGGGAGGCAGGGAGGGCAAGGGGCAACTGAACACAGTGATTCCAGGGGAACACAGTGGGTTCCGAAGCAAGGAGAACCCAGACCTCAGTCCCAACAGCTTACAGGGCACTGTGGGGTGACAAGGGAGAAACAGCTCGAGTAGAAGAAAGGAGGATCCTGACTTCAGCAAGTTACTTAAGCCTCAGCTTCCTTCCCTGTAAAATAGGCATAACAATAGGATCTTTGTGTGGCGGGGGGAAGAGTTAAGAGGATCAAGCAAGTTAATGTCTGTGAACCCCTTAGAGGAGAGCCTGGCCCACCGAGAGCTGATGAAGGAGCTAGCTGTTAATTAATTATCAACAAATACGATGAGGGCTCTAACAGAAGACAACACTGAGTGTTCTGGGTCTGGTGACAGCCCACCCCCTTGAACAAAATGTGATAGTCGGTCACAGGATAGTTGGGCAAGCAGAGGAGTATGTATTTTGTCAGTCAGGACCAGGGAAGGGAGGTCCTTTCAAAAATGATGAGAAAATCATATGATTTTGCCAAACAGGCAGGTTGGGGTGCTGGCATTTCCAATAGAGGAAAGAACTTGAATCAAGTTGTGGAGATAGGGAAATTCTTAGGGGGGGCTCATCAGTCTAGTTATTATTTCCCAAAAGCATCTCTCACAACCTAAAGATCTCTTTATCAAACAAACATTATCATACTCCCTCATTTTTAAGGTTTCATTCTTTTCAGACTGCTTTTAGTGGGGGTTGGAAAAGAAATGCTTTCAGCCTATATGGACACGGTGGTTCATCCTTATTTATGAAATGTCCAAATATGGGAAAGTGGAGTCAGAATTTAAAATTCTTCCTCCAGAAGCAAGGACACGGGGCGCAGTGTGTGGACTCTGTGTCCATGTCCCCCACAGGCTGCTCTGTCCGGCCAGCCCTGGGATGGGCCTGGTGGGTGTTCACCGGCGCTCACTGTGTGGACCCAGCACCAGTTCCCAATCTGGGTGCTGCCGGGAGGTTCTGGAGAAGGCACTTAACACGCTCTTGACATTTACATGAGGAGGATAAATTAAAGTCTGCCAAACACCCGAGGGGAAAATTGTGACCTTGTTGCAAGGACATCAAAGTGGGTCAGTGAAGATGCTTGGCCACAAGGACATGCTGGGAGGGCCCCTGTGGACTGAGAGGGGCTGGGGACAGCCTCAGCTGACCTCTGCCATGTCCCCTGTCCTCCCGTGCCTATCCTGCCACTGTCCCTGCTCTCTCCCATGGCTTCTAAGTCCTACCTACAGGTTTCAATCTTTCACTGTGAGTATCTTTGTCAGTGTGTTGCTCTTTTGTCGAATTTTTAACATTAAAACCTCTTCCCAGCACGCTGCGGTTGAATCTCTCCCAGTGGGTATGAGTGACCCACCCCATGGAGCAGGCCACTAGCCTGCTGAGCTACTAGCCATGACCTTTTGGCCCAAGATATTCTATTGTTTCCTATGTCATGACTTCTCCCTCATGAAGAGATGTTAAGTTCAATTCAAGGCTCTCAGAAGTACACACGTCACATCATAGAAGGGTCTAGAATATGGGAGCCCCACTCAAGGAGCTTCTCTTGGTTTACCTGGTGTGTGGATGTATATACATATGCATGAACAAACATATATGCACACTAGTACCACACTAGTGTGTGTGTGTGTGTGTATATATATACCAATACACCCTCAAATACAACCAGCACACACATGTTCATATGTACATGACTAGCCCACACACATGCTCACACACTCAGATATACACACCAGCACACACTCATATATACATGCTAGCTCTCTCTCACATGCACACACATGCACATACATGCGCACACACACACACACACACACACACACACACACACACTGCAGCATCTATTAAATGCAGTCTCACAGCCAGCCCCAGATACTAAAAGCTCCAAGTGAGTCTTCCCTCTTCTCCTCCTACAGTCCTGATCACATCAACCATTTCCATATTTCAGGCCAGTCAGGTAATCTGACTGTCGTAAGCATGGCTATAGCATTTTGGTAAAGTAATAACAAACTACTCTCATTCATGACTAATCAAAAAAAACAATGATGTGACCAAACAGGTCAGTTAATAGTAATTGTTTGTAATTTGCTTGCAACTAGCCACATACTGGCTGTATTTTGCAACACCCAGATCCTGTGTGGCCACGTGGCATCACCACCTTCCTCTGTCGTATCTGTACTATCTGCTCCTTGCTCCATCACGACTTACTCATTCACTCACTGTTATAAACTGCATGCTTTGGTTCCTTCAAAACTCATGTATTGAAGCCCTAGTTTCCAATAAGTTGATATCAGGAGCTGGGGCCTTCAGGAGGTGATTAGGTCACGAAAAGAAGCCCCAGTGATGGGGTCATTGTCCCTATGAGGAGAGGAAGACAGGTGCTCAGTCTCTCCTGCACTTGTGAGCACACATTGAGAAGGCAGTCCCCCTGTGAGCCAGAGAGAGGGCCCTCACCTGACACCAAGTCTGCTGGCATGCTGATCTTGCCCTTCCAGCTTCCAGGACTGTGAGAAACCCATGTCTGTCATGTCAGCCTCCCTGTCTGTGATGGTCCATCAGGGCAATTTGAACTAAAGCACTCACTCATTTGACTTTGTTCACAAGCCTGTTTTAGTGCCTGGGCTGTGAGAATTCTGGCTGGATGTCCCCAATTCCAGGGACCACTCTTGGTTGCACCAGTTGCCCAGGAGGTTATAGTTAGTTATCTGTGCACAGGACTGTCTGCCCAGCCAGCAGGAGAGCTTGTGGATATGGTCCTACTCCCCTCTGTAGCATCAGAGCCAAGCACTGAGCCTGGTATAGGCAGACCCTCAACAATGGGAGCTAGGTGTGGTCTTACAGTGAAGACAAGGCACTGACCCTGTCCCAGGGGATTTTGGTGCAAGCTTGTCCCTTGGAACCCAGCTGGGCTGTGACCTCTGACCTCACCACATCCCCCACTGCACACCTCCTTTGGGGCCTCTCTAGCTCTCAGCCTCTTGCCTTTACCGTGATTGGTTCTTTGCTTTTCTGTCTCTGTCCAGACTCCCACCCCAAGCCCATCTGGAAAGCCACATGGCCATCAAGGGCCATCTCCCCAAGTCCTTCTGGCCTGACTCTCTGCTGAGCTCCTGGGCCGAGGGTGACTATCTCCCCAATTCACTTGCCTCTTTGCCTTTCATTACCACCAAGCCAGCATCCAAACTGTGAAGGTATGGGGCTCAGCCGCTGGCCGTAGCCATGTGGACCATGGCCTGAATTCTCAGGTGAGCCATTCCCTGGGCAGGCCAGCTCTCCACTGTCCATGTGTGCTGTGTGGGTGGAAGCTAGGCCCTGGGATGGTGGCTGAGTGGCAGTCCAGGGTCGGCTTGTCAGGCTTACCCCATTGGGTGAAAGAATCTTTTGGTCACTGATGGGCTACAGTGGTAGATAAATAGGACAGCATTTGTTTTTACTGTAAATTCTAACAAAGTGGGTGGTGTAGGAGTGGATCCACGGGACCAGGAATAGAGGAAATCGTGAGTGGCTCTGCTGATTTGGGAGGTCAGGGCAAGTCTGTTACATCTGAATTCTGGTAGGTCGTGGAGGGTAGGGCATCACAGGTCCTACAGGAAAGGGACACAGCCTCAGAGACCAGACCCCTGCCCTCCCCGGGCTGCCCCTTCCTGGACCGTCCACCCCACTCTCTGCTATGCCAGTGGGCAGGGCAGCCCCATGCTTTTCAGCAGCACAGAATTCACTTTTCAAACTGGAACTCTGCCTTTCTTCTTTGTCGATGTGACGGGAAAGTAGGATTCTGCCTTGTATCAACTTTCTGATACTCTGTGGGAAAATGTAGAAAGATGTGAGAAAATGTTTAAATTATGCATAAGGAAGAGCTGAACGTACGTGGCCCAGGATAGCTTCAGTGCGGGTTCGGCTGTTGAAGAAAATAGGACACTTGTCAACTATTGTTCACGCTTTGACCTTATGGATTTCACTGCGCTCATTACATGTATACTCGTCTGTCCCCCGAGGCTTCCGAGTGCTGCCCGACGAGTCCAGTGGTCTAATTTTTGTGCTTCTCACTCTTTGGTTTGTTTTTTCCTTCCTTCCTTCAACCGAAGGAAGCTGTGCTTGCTTCCCAGGTGAAGCCCACCCACGTGGACTCTTGGTACCTTAGTAAGTAAACCTCCTGTCCATGGGTCAGTTACCCCGAGCTTCTCCTATTCAGAACAAACTGGAACAGAGCAGATGAGCCACAGATGTTTGTTGAATGCAGGCAGGGGGTGGCCTACCAGGCTTGCTCCCTCAAGGTTCAGCTAGAGCTTCCCAGGTGGACAGAGTGGGGGAAGGTACCCCACATAGTGGAGGAAGCAGATCGAAAGCCATCGACAGTAAGGAGCAGGGTGTTGGGGAGACCAAAGGGTCAGCCGGGCGGCCTCTGGACATACCATCTGGGCTGTTGCACGAGACATGTGGAGTCTATCACTTCCAGTTTCTCATTCCCAGTTACAAGATGTTTTGTTTCCTTATTTCCTCTCTGAAGACCACCAGCAGCCAGCGATCAACCACTCTCATCCCTAAAGCCTTCAGGTCTGAGGACAGGAGTTCCCTGGCCTCTCGCTCAGGAATAACTAGTCCTGTTGTCTCAGGTGGCTTGTACCGCCTGTCCTCACCTGGGAAGGACATGTGAAAAGGTGTGGCTGTATTATGAGGGGAAAGCAATCTCAGCC
Source organism: Canis lupus familiaris (assembly GCF_011100685.1). NCBI lineage: Eukaryota > Metazoa > Chordata > Mammalia > Carnivora > Canidae > Canis > Canis lupus. The sequence continues at coordinate 37,862,505 of NC_049249.1, read as the reverse complement.
GTGTTCAACAGAGATGTGGACTTAATACTGGTGTTCCCAGCAATTAAAGCAGTATATTTGGGTAGGGAATTATAATTGAAGAAATATAAAATGTTCATTGGTATAATGTGCATATTAATTTAATATAATGTGAATAAGAAGTCACTTGAGATGGAAGCTAGAAACAGCCCCTGTAGGACTATTGCCATGATAGGCAACAAAAGCAGGGCCTAGTTAACCCATTGGAAGGAGGTTCCATGTTGCCAGTAGGAAAAGAGGTGATGGCTGGTTTGGCCAGGTGGGATCCTCCCAGGCCCTGTGGGGCGGGCTATCTTGGTGAAGGACAACGTCAAATAATGAACACTCAAGGCCCAGTTAATAAACCTCAAGGTATTTGAGCTAGACAACCGTAGCCAACAATCACTGTGACACTTTTAAGGGGTTGGGGGAGAGGTTCTTTTGCTTAGCTGAAGCTTCTGATCCCATCACAATTCTTCTACCCAGTGGACGGACAGAAATAGAAATAGAAATAAAATAAATAAATAAAGTGAAATAAAATAAAATAAAATAAATAAAATAAAATAAAATAAAATAAAATGAAGAAGGAGAAGGAGAAGAGAAAGAGGAAGAAGAAAAGGAGAAGGAGGAGTAGGAGGAACAGAAAGAGGAGGGGGAAAGAGAAGAAGGCGGTGGCAGTGGCAGCCTGTAGCCCAACAGATGTGAAGGAGGGATTAAGGGATCACGAGATACCCTCTGAGACCAGGGCTGCCATGAGAAATTTAGAATGTGTGGCTTCTGCACCGCCAGACTTGGACCAAGCATGTTATCATTTTCCAAAAATTGTACTTAAAGTACTTAATTGTACTTAATGTACTTAATACAAAGTGGTACAACCCACAACTTACTCTGGAATCATCCAGGAGGCCTGCTAGATGCTCAGAGTGCTCAGTGGTATCTCCACTCTCAGCCCAGAAAGCGGAGAACTGGGCACTGAGCCTGGTGGTTTCTCCTAAAAGTTGACTGAGAGGTGCTCCTGAGAGAGGTGCCGGACGCCAGCTTCTCTCTCCGCAGATGAGGGACACAGGAGCTGGGAGCTCTTCCTCTGACCTGTTTTGTATTTTGGATGCAAGGGCATCGGGGTTAACCATCTATTTCCCCAAAAAGTGAGATAATGTTGTGTTAATGTGGATCCTTCTCCTGAGGTTTTTTACCATGAGTTAATTGAAACAGCATTGGCTTCTTTCTAGAAACATTTGTCTTATTCTCATCTCATGTTAAAAGTTGTCAAACAAACGACATGCAGATAAATTTACAAACATTCCCATCCCTGCATAAATCATATTTTCGTCAGTCTTGTCAAAACAATAATAAATATACTAATATTATAATTTGCTCTAAACATCTCAAAAATGTAGAGTTAAATTACTTTTTCTGGATGAACTTTGCATTCGATTCTGCGACAAATACCCACCATTTGCTTTGACGTGGATGGACCTGGAGGGTATTATGCTGAGTGAAGTAAGTCAGTCAGAGAAGGACAAACATTATATGGTCTCATTCATTTGGGGAATATAAAAAATAGTGAAAGGGAATAAAGGGGAAAGGAGAAAATTGAGTGGGAAATATCAGAAAGGGAGACAGAACATGAAGACTCCTAACTCTGGGAAACAAACTAGGGGTGGTGGAAGGGGAGATGGGCATGGGGTGGGGGTGACTGGGTGACAGGCACTGAGGGGGGCACTTGATGGGATGAGCACTGGGTGTTATTCTATATGTTGGCAAATTGAACAGCAATAAAAAAATAAATTTATATAAAAAAAGATTCTGTGTCACTGATTATACATCTCGTGATGGCTGTGGCTAAAATATTGTCCTTATATGTTACCTTAATTTAAACTCACATATAACTGATATTTAAAACAAGATGCTTCTGCCTTCGTGGGTTTTGAAAGTTGTTCCTTCAAATTGTCCTGTTGAGGGGCTATCTTACATCTTTTTAATTGCTCTGGATTTTAGTTTTTCTTTTATTTAGATTTCTCCTGAATAAATATTGAATTTTGTTCCTTCACTAATTTCTTCCCACAATCAAGGCAAGAGACCAAGCAGAGACAATCCCTTCAGTGGCTAATGAAGATCATGGGACCCCGTGGTTCATTCTTGGATGGGAACTTGTTTAGAACATTCCACGTAAACGGACAATGATCCTCTGAGGAAAGGCTCTGGTAGTGGGGTCGAGTCAAAACGATGAGCAGTGTTTTAACCGTGTGCCCCCCTGTGCCTTAGCTTCCTGCTGGTGAGCTGAACGGTTCCCCCGTCAGCAAAGTAGCTGAGGGTCTGCTCCAGTTTTTGCCTGATGGGCAGGGCTGGCTTCAGGGGCAAGCAATCGGTGGCGTTTCTTTTATTGGGTCCCATGCTAAGAAGGAACATCTAAGGCTCTGCTGTCACCATCTTGAAATTCTTACTATTCTTTTTTAAAAAGGGGCCACATTCTCATTTTGCCGTGGGCCCTGCAAATTACTCAGCTGGAACTGCTGATGGAGCGCACGGAGCAGGTCTGTGACCTGCCGCCGTCACCGTCAACTTGCCTTTACCATTCTAGAACACATTGTCAAACCCTTCTGTTAGATATTTTACTTTCAGCACAAGACTTAGCATTTCATTAATGCAAGACACAGAGCATCTTCAGAAACTCGGGATATCTGGTTGTTGATACAGAGCCACTCCTGGGTGCTCATCCCTGCTCCCAGGTCTCCCCCAGCCTCCTCATTAGCCTCCCTATGGCAGGCCTGATCGTGGATAGTTCTTACAAATCTGCTTTCTCCAAAGATGCTGTGATCTCGTTGAAGACCGGGACAAGTACGATTCTTGTGGTATCACCTGTCCCTTGGGTAACAGGGTGGGTGTCATTCACATCAAGAGGAATCTATTTTATGGGAGAAGGAAAATGTGTCAGAGTCAAATAGTAAAAGAAAAAGGACCCATTGCAAATTCAAGGGCACAGGTATCAACCTAATTGCTGGGAGCCTTGGGCCTGCTCAGGGTGAGCGTGAGAGGACAGCTGGGCGTCAGCCCTGGCCTGCCCATTGCGAGGCCTGTGGTTGACTGTAGGCATAGGAGCGGCGACCAAGGCACGATGCTGATTTCACCACTGGGGAAAGTATGTCTTGGGGAAGGCGATGATTTATCTTCGCCTGACTCATCTCCTGATTGCATTTCATATAAGTATGTTTTTCTTGAGGTGTTTTTCTTGCTCTTCCATCAAGCATAGAACTCTATGGTAACCAATTTTGTGCTTAACATCATGTTGGGGGGCGGGGGGGAGTTGAGAAGGTGCAGAAAGCACCTGAGGAGCTTACGGTCCATGACCTGCAGAAGCACGATCAGTATTCACTCACTTACTCAAATACTTGCCCAGCGCAGAGCACGACCAGCCCAGCCCTGGGCCCTTAGTCCAGTTGGTGAGGACAAGTTAAGGAAGTGTCACGACAGCTCCTGTAGATGATGGGCTCTAGATTCAGTATTGGGGGATCAGGGATGGCTCCTTAGAAGAAATGACATCTGGGCGGCCCCGGTGGCGCAGCAGTTTAGTGCCGCCTGCAGCCCAGGGCGTGATCCTGGAGACCCTGGATCGAGTCCCACATCAGGCTCCTTGCATGGAACCTGCTTCTCCCTCTGCCTGTGTCTCTTCCTCTCTCTCTCTCTCTCTCTCTGTCTCTCATGAATAAATAAATAAAGTCTTAAAAAAAAAAAAGAAGAAGAAATGACATCTAAACTGAGGAGGCCCAGGGAGCACTGGCCAGATGAAGAGGGTGGAAACAGATACAGGGAGCAACATGCGCTGGCCTGGAGTCCAGGGAGAGCGTGGTGCAGCTGAGCCCCGCAGGGAGCCCTGGACGGCTCTGCCATCAGTTTAGGAGGCAGGGGCCTGGGGTAGCGGTAAAGGGTGAGCACGCCTTACGCCTTAGTAAGGAGCTGACTTGCTCCTGAGCTGACCACTGACGGCATAACTGCCTGTTACTGAGGGTTCCCCATTCAGGGTCTGTTGTCATCAGTCTAGGGACACCATCTCCTCCAGCCCGTAAAATGCAATCATTCTGAAAACACTCAATGAGGGCCTCCAGGGTCCTGTTATTATTTTCAACGTTTCATTTTGAAATTATTTGTATTAGGGTTCTCCAGAGAAACAGAACCTATAGGAGATGTATACACAGATAGATCTAAGAGGGGATTTGTTTGGGTTTTTTAAAAGTTTTATTTATTTATTTGAAAGAGAGCAAGAGAGGACAAGTAGGGGGAAGGGCAGAGGCAGAGGGAGAAGCAGAGTCATGGAGTGTGGAACCCAAAGTGGGGCTTGCCCCCAGGAATCTGGGATCATGACTTGAGCTGAAGGCAGATGATTAACTGACTGAGTCACCCAGGCTTCCTTAAGGAGGGATTTATGACCGGAATTGGCTCACACGGTTATGGAGGTCAAGAAGTTCCAAATCTGCTGTCTGCAAGCTGGAGACCCCAGGATCCCTGGTGGTGTGACTCGGAATGTGAAGGTCTGAGAAGCAGGGCAGCCGGGGTGGGAGCCTCAGTTTGAGGCTCAAGGCCTCAGAACCAGGAGCTCTGTTGTCCACGGCCATCAGAGACCTGGCATCTCACTCCCACTGCTACTTCATTGCCTGGGATTGAGGAGGGACTCCCGGCCCATCTGCCCCCAGGATCTCCCCTATGGCCTCATACGTGTGCCTCCAGCAGAAGCAGAACCTTTTCTTTGGATTTTGCATTCTGGAGACAGGAAGGTTGTGGGGTGACAGGTCATGACCACACTAGGCTGTGTGGAGTGGTTTGGGAGGAGCAGGCCTGAGAAGGGGGAGAGAAGGGGACAGGCAGCCTTGGGGATGCCCCAGATGCTGCAGTGACGCGTTCTCTTGTGCAGGACCTGAGGTTTCCCAGCAACTGCCCAGAGGGGTGGGGTGTGTCCAGGTTAGGTTCCCAGCACCCAAAGTGTCCCAAGTTGTCCCAAGCTGTGCCTTGAGGTCCCTGAACCCGGCGTGTCCCCTGGAGTAGTTGCTGGGGGCTGCCCTACATCTTACTCTTTCCTCCGACTAGTTCAGACTCAAGAAATGATGACACACTCTCTTCTTTTGAATTCTGGACCCGGTCCTTTCAGCTCCGCCACCATGGCCTCCCCACTTCCTGTTATTACCAGGTGGACTCAGAAGGCCGTAGGGGAGTGAGTTGATACCTGTCTGGTAAGCTCATCAATGGTCCCACTGTGACCACATATGACTATTTTTTGGGGTGTTTTAAAGCTCCCCGTGGGCTCTAACCTGCACCTCCTGAATCGGAAGCCCCGAGGGAAGGCTCCAAGCGTGTGTTTAAAATGCCCTTGTGTGGGGGCGCCTGGATGATTCGGTCAGTTGAGCATCTGACTCTTGCTTTCAGCTCAGTTCATGATCTTGGGGTCATGGGATCAAGCCCCGCGTCAGGCTCCTAGCTCAGCAGGGAGTCTGCTTGAGATTCTCTGTCCCTCTCCTTCCGCCCCTCCCCCTACTCATGCACACACACTCTCTCTTTTTCTCTCTCTCTTTAAATAAATGAATCTAAAATAAAAACTAAAAATGCCACTTGTAAAAAAAAAAAAAAAAAATGCCACTTGTGTGAATCCGGTCTGGCCCTGGCCAGCATTTGAGAACTTCTGAATCATTCATAGTCAGGGATGGGGAAAATCAAACGGAATATAAGTGAAATCATCAGTGCAAAATTTGTGTAAGATTCTTTGTTTAAGGAACAAATTCCCACTCCAAATCCTGATGTCGAAGAGCACACTCTTTAGCGGCTGCATTGCAGGGAAGAATAAAGCGGGCTCCTAGGGCTACTGAAAGTTGACAGTGTGTGTACATGTGTCTAAATGCATTTAAAATTACATGCATAGGGGCACCTGGGTGGCTCAGTGGTCCAGCGCCTGCCTTCGGCCCAGGGCGTGATCCCGGGGTCCTGGGATCCAATCCAACATCGGCCCTCCTGCAGGGAGCCTGCGTCTCCCTCTGCCTGTGTCTCTGCCTCTCTCTCTCTGTATCTCATGAATAAATAAATAAAACCTTAAAAACTAAAATTACATGCATGCATACACTTTCTGTCTTACACACACACACACACACACATACACACCTGTGAAAGGGATGGACAGGTAAATTCACACACATTCTATCGAGCACTTGCTCGATGCCAGATATTACATTTACCAGTTGCACTGAACTCCCAGGACAACCATCTCAGGGACACAAGCCAGCCATCCCATGGCACATCTAAAGAAACTGAGGCACAGGCAGGTTGGGAGTCAGGGGCTCGATTTGAACTCAAGCAGTCTGACATTCAAACCTTCTCTTCACCACGACCCTGTACATTCTGTTTAGTGTAAAAACCAATTATAGGTTCTGGCTTCTTCCAAACACTGGCATGTCCGTGTCTCCCATCGGTATCCCCACTCCCTGGCACGGATCTAGAAAGATCTCAGGCCTTGTCCCCCAGCCAAGCAATGAAGGAAGAGTAGAGAGAAACCTGAAAAAATATTTTAAGACAAATTGCTTCAGGTTGGTTTTCCAAGGCAGGACCTGGTGATGAGTTCTGTAGACCATTCCTGCCAAGGGAGGGTGGAGGGTGCGGGCAGGAGGAGCAGAGGACACGACAGACAGTCCTTTATCCTCCTGGCCCCTGGGAGCTGGACGGTATTTCTCCTGCAACTCACATTGGGGAATCTGTAGCTGGGAATGCTGGGTTTAACCCACCCCCACCACCTCCACCCCCACCCCCACCCCCACCCCCGTCTGCGGCCTTTGCAGAATGTCTAGTGAATGTGCTGAAGCAGGCTCTTCCACAGGTCAACCCGGCTGCCTGGGCTGCACCCCATACCTCCCTGCCCCAGCAGGTAGCCAAGCAGCCCTAGCCTGAAGTCCACTGGATGTCAAGGCACGCACACTGAGTGTGCCTTGCCCTCCGGCCTGGGTTGGCTGAGTAGGGCCTCTGACAGGGGGCTGGCAAAGACACAGACCAAATGACCCCCTCCCGAGACTTCAGTCACCATTGTTCATTGACCCGGAGGTCCAGAAAGACTTGAAGGGTCTTTCCAAGGAGGTGGCTAACCATTTCTGTCATCTTCAGTGTCCAGAGAAAGGGTGTATTCAGGGACAACAAAAAAATGGGGAAGCCCTGTCCTACCCTGGACCACTTGGGCTCCTCCCCTAGTTCTGCACATGCCAGCTTCTCTTCAAATTGTTGGGGCTGGAGCTTAAAGAGCAGCCACGTTTCAGGGCAGAACTGGGCCTCCCTCTGTGCCAGCCACCCCTCGTCTCCTGGGGCGCCGGGCAAAGGCCTCTCCAGTTCCGTGTGATTGGAAAGTGCCCCTGCCAGGGTTGGACATTTGGGGTGGGACAAACTTCAAGAATCCTCAGAGCAGGGAGAGACTCCCCAGATGAAGGACGTGTGTGCTCATTCAGAGAGCAGATCCGGGCGCCTTCTCTGCCGGGGCATCGCTGCGGATGCTTTGCAATTGAAATAGAGTCTGGACGGTGCCGGAAGAATAAATGAGCTGTGGCAACGTCTGGAAACTCCTGGTTGCCAACCATCTGAGTATTTCCAAGACTTTTTCTGAAATACGACTTCTTCAGCATGGAATGAGATTAATTTCCCCATTATTTCTAGGATTTTTTTTTTTAAATTGGTAACACTTTAAGAGTCCAGTCATTATACATTCATTTGGTATTCATGGAAATAGCAGTGATCATAATGAATTCATTTGATATTCATGTGGTTGTCACATGCACTTCCATAAAGATACTATTGTAATGCAGCCTTCCTTTGGCTACATGCCTTTTTATGACACCAACTATTTCATCTGATCTGATTTTGCAGCCTCCAGAAGGTGATTTTCTCCATGTCGCAGGGGCTTTGTCTCAAGCCCAGCTTAGGTGCTTCAGAAAAATGTTCTGGTCCAGCTGCCACCTTGCACCGCTTCCGATTCACACCTACTCTCCATCGTGACGGACCCCTTGCCGTCCCTGGTCCCTCTGGTCTCTCTCTGAAGCACAGCCAGCTCGGCTGATGGCCTGCCACGCTCTCCCTAAACACGGAGGGAATTCTCGAGCGCTCGCACAGATACCAGAGACTCCCTGAGCTGAGTGTGCCCAAGCTGCGTTCCCTTGGGGACGAGGAAAGCAAGCCGAGTCCCAGTGCCCTTCCTTCCACGTGGCCTCAGCCTTTTGTCTCCTGTGAAAATCGACCAGGCAGGAGGCTGGTCCTCAGTTCCTGCTCCTACAGCCCAGAGATGGGACCTTATGAGCTTAATGACAAATATGATCAGTGTCTACTTCACCCTAGAAACCTGGAAGGGAAGCAGGCCAGAGTGTTTATCACCAGGAAGACGAGGAGGGGAGCAGCCTTGTATTTGCTCGGGTGTGGCCTCCCAACCTGCTTCTCCACCCTGTTACCAGATCCTTCCTGCATTTCTGGACAGCAGAGGTGAGGCTGGCAAAGGCCAAGTGCCTTGCCTGGGTAGCCGCAGAGCCGGCGCACGGACGGTTATCTCCTGACTCTGGCCCCCCACTGCATCATACTCACCTGTCCCCCCGGGGAGGAGGGGGAGCATTTTGTTCAATGGGGACACAGGCAAACGCTGAGGTGACCAATGCCTCGAGTCAGGGGAGGCAGGTGAGGGACGTGGAGAAGCAGGCTGCCCGTACCCTCACAGTCACCTCGGGGAAGCTCGGAAGCTGGGTGTCTTCCCTGGGCATCACGGGGATCACATCCTGGAGCCTAAATGCAACCCTTGGGGCCTACTTCATGGATCGAGCTTCTGCGCTCAACAGTGTAGGAACCTCAGATGGGAAAGCAGGGTAAGGACAGAGCTCTGGGGAGAGCTGCGGGGAGGCGTTCGCGGATGTCCTTTCATTTCCAACTTCTCTTATGTTTTCCTGTCGCTAATCAAATGCATTATCACATATTTAGTTTAATTACCATATCGGGTGGAAATTCATTTTTACTGATACAATTAAAAGACGGGCAAATAGCATCTTACAAGTGGCTTCGAGTCACGTTAACAAAAAATTGATACTAATTGATAGGATCCTCACATGATCTGATGGTAAAATTGATTAATTATGTCAAGGGGAATCCTCTGCCTGCCTCTTCTGGCTGCCCCACGCCAGCCAAGTGTTCGGCAACGAAGGGGCCTGCATATTTGTGCGTGGAGCTCAGTAGGCAAGGGATGATTGGATGAGATCCCGGGACCCAATTCACACACCCTCGCCCGAGTCACGTGAATATGTGTCTGCTGGTCAGAAAACATTTCACTTAATTTAATTAAAAATTCAAAACCGCCACTAACGACAGAAATCCATTGTATGATCAGTACAGATATGTTGGTGCCTAAACCTTGATAAATCTAGTGTATCTGCCTTTTAAAGCCACTGAATAATTTCTATTTTTTTCTTCCATCTTTCTGCATCGCCTCTGCATTATCAGTACGTTCAAACTAAAAGCTATTCAAACACGTATTGAATACCTTCACAGGACACAAGAAACGGGCCGTCTCTCTACAAAGCAAGTGCATTATTAATTTCTTCACAAAATATCTGAACAAGATTTTTCAATTAATTTTTTCCTGTTGTGTTTGCCTCCACCTGACACCACAGATGTGATGTTGTCTTTTTCACAGCTGGAGACCAGCTAAAATGGCCTCTGGGATAATGTGAATATGTCAAGCAACAAAGAATATGGCATTTAAAGCAAGAGAATTCCTATATACATGACAAAACTTTGCCCTTTCCTCATGCTTCTTTCCTAGCTCATTCAGATGAGTGTCTGCAATTTCCTGACCTCCCAATTACTTCTTTAATGAGCAGGTTGGAAAAGCACCCCGTGTCACATCCGTGGCTAATACCCTCACTTATGGGACCTTGACCCCAGCCAGCCAGCCTCCTCCTGGTATGCTGTGTGATTAATAGTTCCACGCTGGTCTAATTGCAGTCTGCGCGTTGCTCCCACCAGGGCATTCCCCACAACTTTGGTGCCATCTCAGACACTGCGTATTTGCTGCCGGCCCCGTAGCTCTCGAGTGCCAGCCTGTGTCTACACGTGTGCATGCCTGCGTGCTGAGCATTTCCGGTTGAGAACCACCCTGACCTTGTGAGCCTCCGCGTACCTGGTCACACCCATGACCCTGGCCCATCGAGAGGACTTAATGACTGTCGTTCTACCTATGTTCATGACAGTGTCCACATAAGTTCTAAATAAACAGGAAAAGAAATTCGCTCTGCTGATGACTTTCCATGGGAAAGGCAAGAGAAGCCCATGGTTCACATCGCACTTCTGTAAAAATCAGATTTGGTCGGATTGGTTTATCTGTGCGAACGATTAGCTATGGTGACCCCGGCTTGTTTGTCACTATGGATGCGGATGGTCGAGCGCCTCCGACACAGGAGCTCCTGCCTCTCAACTTGCTTCCTGCATGCAGCCTCCCAGCACCCGAGGGGCCACCGGGGTCCGTTCACTTGTGTGGGTGGAAAAGGTAGAGAAAGCACGTGAGGTTTTGTTATGTCTTCCCTCTCTTGGAGAGTACTGGCGCCTTGAGGTGCCACAACAACAACGAAATGTGCATCCGAGGTACCGGCAGAGCATGTTCTCCAGCTACGCGATGCTCACCAGCCTCGGGGAGGAGAAGATGCACAATTTTGGCTTCCTCAAATGACGAGTAGGTTTTGGCCTTCCTGTGGGACTCGCTAATTGTCCAGATGGTCAATGTTCAGACCACGCTTCCTGGATGGTGCCCCCCGCGGGCCATAGGCCCCGTCAGGCCACCTTTCAGTCCCTCAAGCACATGTCTTCGTGGGCCTTCCACTCGGCAGGCACCGCGATGAGAGTGAAAGGGACACAGCTCTGCCTCTCATCTCGCCTCGGTCACGGAGATGGAGAAACACAGGAGACAAAACTCTTTGGAGGAAGCTCAGCGAGGAGGGGGCCGCTTTGGTTGCAGGACCTGCGAGGTTCTCTCTCACAGATACGACTTGCAAGCTAAAGCCAAATGAGGACAAAGAACCAGCTCTGTAGAAACTTCGGGAAGCACATTCGATGAATAGGGAATAGCTGACAAGCAACAAAAAGCTTGGAAAGGAAGAGGTGAGAGAGCAGAGCCCGAAGCTCCCTAAGTAGGGAGGGGGGGTGCTGTAATACGTAATCTCATCGCGGCCGTGATCCGGGGCCCATCCTTGGACCGAGGGGACGGTTTGCAGCAGAGAATGTGTATGGGGGGGGTGGGGAGGGTGGGGGGGGCGGTGGGGAGCGGAGTGGTGAGAATGCAAGCGGGAAGACTCAGGAAGTCCGAGTCAGCTATGTAGCCGCCTGCAATTTCCCATTGACCTTCCTTCTTAGTCCTTAATGACACCTTCTGCTCTCAGAGTGTCCCCACCTGTCCCTAGCTCAGAGCAGCTGGCTGTGGCCACGCGAGCGGATGGTGGGCCAGGCGCTCAGGCTGCCGAGGCTCGGGGTCCCGGCACAGCGTGAAGACGAGCTTACCGCCCCCCCACCCCCCGGTGCAATGCACACTATTTGTCCTCCACAATGAGCCGGATGATGCCCACGAGAGCCCAGCTCTGGGGCCAGGGCCGCAGGGCCAACAAACCGCTTCACGTCCTTACACCATGTCACCGCGGTTCAAAATAATAGGGAAGAGAGCGCACCGAGTTTCCCTGCAGTGGGTTCCGAGCCAAGTCCGAGTCCAGGCAGTGACACTTTGTGTCACACTGAGAGTAGAAGCCCGGGGGCGGCGCGTTCAAGACCCCGAGTGCTCGGCCTGCAGCCCGGCCTCTGTCCCTCTCAGGCTTGTCCCCCCAGCCGGGTGCTCAGACAGGGACCCTGCAGCCCATCCCCGTGTGTCTCTGGGCCGAGCTCGGAGGCCGAGACTGCAAGGCCGCTCTTGGCTGGCTTTCCCACTGAGTGGAGTCTGTCTGTCTGTCTGTCTGTCTGTAGGATCAAGCCAAATGGGCGCCAAAGAAGAGATGGAAAGCAGCTGTGTGGTGGGGGGGGGGGAAAGAGGGAGACACAGGGAGGGAGGAGCAGTGGAGCCCGGCCTTGCCGCCTGTCTCCGTCGTGGGGTGCTCCCCTCCACAGGTTGGCCAATCCCTCCTCCGTTTCCTTCTCTGCCCTGTGAACTAACACACTCACGTCTTGCAGAAGCTATTTGGCTCAAACGCGTGTCACCCAGCTCAGGGCAAGTGCTCCACGGGGGTCATTAAAGGTGGGCTCTCGTGCTCGCTTCGGCAGCACGTATACTAAAGGTGGGCTCTCTCTGCGGGCGGTGGTCCCAGGCAGGGGGCTGAGCCCAGCCCGGGGTCCCCTCCCCAGCCCGGAGCGAGCCTGGGGGTCCCCCCTTCTCTGGCCACCTGCCTTCAGGGGCTCTCGGCGGCCGCTCTCGGGTGCTCCCCTCACCAGGCTCGGCCTGTGTCCCCCTCGGGAGCTGGTTCGGCCGCGGCCGGGCCTCGGGGCCCTGCCTCCCTGCAGCATCCCCGGCCGGCCTCCCCGCACCTCCCGGACGGCCCTTGCCCCCACCAGCCGTCCTGACTGGTTTATTTCTCCAGATGCTGCGTGATCTCATCTCTTATTAATGTCTCTAGGATTTTGCCTACGCCGGGGTCAGACGTGCTGTCTCCGTGCTGGTTATTCCCCTAGGCCCTTTCTTAGAGACTGGGGTTTGCCATCGTTCGATCTGTCAGCATCTCTCATTCCAGAAGAACCCTTTGAAACGTCTATGATCGAAAGAGCAATCCCTTCTCGCCTTGTGAATGGCTGCGGGCAGAGCACAGTTGACTGAGAATCCTGTTTTTCTTTCTAGTACTTGAACTCCACAGTTGGTCCTCTGGCACCTTGATTCCTACCCCCCCCCCCCATAGTATCTTACCCCCAACATCGTCTCCCTTTCTGCTATTAACACTCAAACTCGCTTTGTGCACTCAAACTCAACACTTGCTTTATCCACTTTGAGTGAAATGCTTTGTCTCCCTTCCTAGGAGAATTTCTCTAGCTCTAGCAAGCCAGCGACGGACAGCTGAAGTTCCAGAGGAATTAGGAAACGGCGGGGACCTGACCTGAGCAGGATCTAGACTCGAGGTCCTGCTTTGCTCTCATGGTCTGTTGAACTCCAGCCAGAAGCGCAAAGGAGCCAAAGTGCACTTGCACACAAAGTGAACTTGCATTTGGGCCACAGGTCTGGCTGGAATTGTGATCTGGGGTCTTTTTCCTCTTTTGACATGACTGTGTTTCATCCACCAGGAGTCCTTCCCTTTGGGAGTCCACTAGAGAAAGGCTCTTTTTTTTAATTTATTTATTTATTTATTTTTTTGCATAAACCCTTCTGCCTGGAAAGGGTTGGCTGGAAAGCAGGTGCAGCGGGTCAGCTCCTGAGTGTACAGACACAGCCTAAACCCCACTGTGCCTGGGTGTCTGCACAGCACACGGATGCACAAGTCTAGAACTTCCATACCTGATTTCTTCTCATGACCAATATATGTGCATTTTAAGTGAATATTTAATGTAGAAGAGTCATGCCCTGGGGGCTCTCTGCAAAGGGGAAATGGGATTTGAATAAGCCAACAACCTGCACGCCCAGGTAGGAACCTTTTAGTTATAGGGGACATTATTTCAGGTGCCACAGATTGTTTGCCACTGTCTCCTTGACTTCTCAAGCACAGCATCTATTTCTAGAGGCCATCAAGATGTTTCTCTTTTCCCTTCAAGATGTAGTAAATTGGGGAAATCAGAGGGAAAGATGTGAACTAAACATAATCGTAAGGAAGAAAATCCCCAGGCACCTGGCATAGGTGGGAAACTTTCCCTTGTTCTGAGGACGATCCTTCATAAATGGGTGATCCGCAGGCCCCAGCCGCCCTCCCTGCCTGTGGGGCTCATCTCCATAACAAACTTGATATCCTGGCCACGTTCCCAAATCAATCATCCGGGTCCTTGAAAATGCCAGCATCGGTCCTAGTAACAGCATTCAGAACGTGCAAGAAAGATCTAAATTATAATTCCTAAGCCTTCCCATCTGAACTGAACTTAGGTTACGGCCATCAAAACCTGGCAAAGGAAACCGCTAGTTATTTCCACCTGTTGAATTATTTTTCCCTCAAAAAAAAAAAAAAATCATTGTTTTACCTGGAGGTTGGGGGCTGTTTGCCACCCGGTTCTCTCGGATGACAGCATGGAAACACATCTCTGGGGCTGCAGGAGGTTAATATTAACCGTGTGGACAGGAGGCAACGATTCAGAGGGCAAAGGAATCTGTCTCTAATTTTCAAGGGCTATGCTTTATTTAACTAAGGCTAATTAGCTGTGATCTTCCCATAAGCAATAAAAACATTACATCTGCTCTTAAACTTTAACTGGGTATTTAACAGGAATCGGTTTTCCGGGAATCAGTATCCGACAGTGGTGTTATCACTATGTTAACCCCCACCCCACCCCCCCTTACCCCCCAGCAGATTATTTCCTCCTTTTCTCCGCAGTGGTTTGGACTGGGGGCAGGTCTACACTGGAGGTTTGGGAAAGGAAGGAGAATCCTGCCTTCAGGACTGCACCCCCCTTGGTTTATCGGCCGGGTGGCTTCTCCTTCACTGGGCCGCCTTTCGCATGGGAGATGGGACCTTGCCACTCCTGCCTTCTCCAGACTTAGTCGCTGTAGAGCCTTTAATCCTGGCTCTGCTGCACGGACAGACTGCCAGCCTAATTGCTCTGCTGATGGTCACCAACATGCCTTGGATGTCATCTCCGCAAGGAGAGCGGCGGAGGACGCAATGAACAGGATGCTTAGACGCGTGACAATGGCCACGACTGGGCTCCATCCATTGTCTGGGTTCTGGTTGTCGGATACCTGCAGGCTGGCGCTGTCCTTTCTCTAATCCCAGCACAACACGTTTCTGAAGCAAATGCTGTGCGTCCCCGAGAATGAATAGCGCCCCTTCCCTAAAACTCGGGAAGTCAATGCCCTCCTGCTCTGCAAGGCGACAGGTCCCCCAACAACCCCCCCTCCCCGGGGGGCTCCACCACCAGCCTCATCTGCCGCCAAATCCAGTTCACGTTTTCTGTCCTTTTTTTTTTTTTTTTTTTTTTTACTCGTTTTCTGTCCTTTTGAGAGGTGCTCCTGCCTCGGTGATTGTTGCTGTAATTACACAAATGATCTGCTCCACTGTCACTTCTAGTCACCTAAAATTAAAAATTCATGTAAAATCTAGAGATGCAACTTTTAAGCAGACAGCGGAGGCCTGATCTGATTTTACAATCGATGTTTTAATTAACCCGTTCGTGCCTTGCGTGGGGTGTAGGACCGTGAGGGGAAAAGGGGGCGTCGCGCACCTGGCCGCCTGGATCGCACCTGGCTGCTGCAACAGAACCCCGCAGCCTGAGCGGCTCTCACAACCGCCGGGGGTTTTCTTGCAACCCTCCCAGCTCTAAGCCCATGATCGGGGAATCAGCAGGGTCTGAGGCCTCTGCGCTGGGCTGGTGGACGGCCGTCTTCTGGCTGAGTCTCCACAATGGCCTTCCCCGTGGTCCCCAATGTCCATACTTCTTATGAGAACCTGAGTCTTAATGGATGAGGATCCCTGCCAATGACCTCATTTTAATTCCATTACCATTTTAAAGACCAAATGCAGTCACATACTGGGGGCCCTGGGGGTGAGGGATTTAACATATGAATTTTGGGGGACACAGTCCTGCCCATCACAGCATTCCACTCCCCTCTAAAGTGAGCAAGAGTCCAAACAGGAAGATCAGATTGTGGACATCTCTGCTTCTCGTGCATCAAGCTACACAAGACGAAGACTGGGTCCGAGTCTGAAGAAATTGTGTTCCTACTTATGTTGAAGAAAGGGGGCTTAGATTTCAAACAGTTGCTTGAACACCTTAAATATCGGGGACTTAGAAAAATGCCTAATTTTTTAATTTTTACATTTTATTTCTTTATTCATGAGAGACACGGAGAGAGAGGCAGAGACACAGGCAGAAGGAGAAGCAGGCTCCCCAAAGGGAGCCCACTGAGGGACTCGATCCCGGGACCCCGGGATCATGTCCTGAGCTGAAGGCAGACGTTCAATCACGGAGCCACTCAGGTGCCCCAAAGATGCTTAATTTTATTTATACCAATATTTTCCATTTATTGGGGCTTTCAAATATTGATAAATCTATGAATGAGACAGGTTAAGCACCTAATTATTCTTTATTTTAATTTTTTAAATATTTAAATTAACACATAGCAAAGTTAATGGGTGTGAGGGGGGTTTGTGTGATCTCATGAGTTTTAACATATATGCGGGTTAATGTAACCACCACCATAATCAGGATACACAGAAGCCCCATCCCTTCCCCAAACTCCCTCGTGTTGCCCTTTACTAGTCAAATCCTCCAAAAACTCACGGATGTGTTCTCTATCCATGTCACTCAGTTTTTGTAAGAATGCCATATAAATGGGATCCCATAATATCCAACCTCTGGAAAGGCACCACTTTGACCCAGCACCATGCCTTTGAGATTCATGCATGTTGGATGCACCAATGGCTGATTGCTTTTTACTGCTGAGTCGTGTTCCATGGAGTGGATGTACCACAGTGCCTTTGACCATTCATCCATTGAAAGATATTTGTGTTAGTTCCAGTTTTCAACGAACAGGAATAAAACTGCTGCACACATTAACAAATAGGTTGATGTGTGAACATTTGTTTTCCCTTCTCTTGCATAAACAACAAAATTGGGATCTCTGGGTCACAGGGTAAGTACACGTTTAGAAGAAACTGTCAGACCTTCCCAGAGGGGCTGGACATTGTGTATTTATACCAGCACTGTATGAGACTGTCGGTTGCTCTGCATCACACCAGCCCTTGACAATGTCCAAGTTTTTGTGTGTTTTTATTTGTTTTCACCATTCTTTATTTAAAAAAAAAAAGATTTTATTTATTTTTTCATGAGAGACACAGATAGAGAGGCAGAGACACAGGCAGAGGGAGAAGCAGGCTCCATGCAGGGAGCCCGATGAGGGCTTCGATCCTAGGACCACAGAAACATGCCCTGAGCCGATGGCAGATGCTCAACCGCTGAGTCACCCAGGTGGCTCCCATGTTTTTGCCATTCTAATAGGTATGTAGTTTGTGAGTTTTATTTGCATTTCCCGTTGGCTAGTGATGTTGAGTATCTTTTCACGGGCTTATTTTCCATTTTTGTATCTTCCTTGGTGAAGTATCTTTTCAAATCATGTGCCCATTTTTTAAATTGAGCTGCTTGTTTCCTTATCATTAAGGAAGGATTGGAGCATTCTTTATATATTCTTATACAATTCCTTCTTCAGATATGTAATTTGCAAGTATTTTCTGCCAGCCTGTAGCTTGTCTTTTAATTCTCTTTTTTGAGTCATAGCTGAAAATTCTTTGCCTAACCTAAAGTCATGAATACTTTCCCAATGTTTTATTCTAAAAGCCTTATGGTTTTATGCTTTATATTTAGAGCTGTGATCTATTTTGAGTTAGCTTTTGTATAATGTATGGAATATGTGTAGAAATTAATATTTTTGCATATGAATGTACAACTATAGAAAGACTATCCTATTTTTCATTGAATCACTATAGTACATTGGTCAAAAATCAATTGACTTCCCAGATGGGTTCACTGGTGAATTCTATAAAACATTAAGGAAGAAATTATACCAATTCTCTACAATAACTTCCAGAAGATAGAAGCAGAGGGAGTATTTCCTAACTCATTCTGTGAGGCCAGCATTACATTAATATCAAAACCAGACAAAGATATTATCGGAAAAAAAAACTACAGGACAATTTCTCTCATGAATATAGATGCAAGTTGCATATTCTCAATTAAATACAGACAAATCATAATTTAAAAAGTATATAAAAATTCATACACCACAACTGAGAGGGATTTATCCCAGGTATGCAAGGCTGGTTCAACATTCAAATTCACCCAGTAAAAAACAAAGCAAAACAAAACAAAACAAAACAAAAAACAAAAAACAAACAAACAAAAAAAAACAAATTCACCCAGTTAAAAAAAAAAAAAAAAGATAGGTGCTCAGGAAATTCCTCCCCTCCTTCATGTCAAAACTCATCCTCATTGAGGTTTGTGTTTTAAGCAGATGCTTGAAGGTATACAGGTATTCATCCTGCAAAAGAAAATTCAGTAAGTGCAACCTCACTGGGAATATCAACAGTTAACAATAACTTGATATATTGGCCAATAATATGTCCTAGGGTTTTATTGGGGGGAATTGATTGTTAAATGAGCAAATTTAGGCATAACTCAAGTGTTTGTAGGGAAATCCTATACACTTCTACATGAGAGTAAAAACTAATTTATTATGTTTTAAGCAAAAAAAAAAAAAAAAACATTCAAATTCAAGGTAATTCAACACATCAACAAACTAAAAAAGAAAAATCACATGGCCATATTAAGAGATGTAGAACAAGCATTTGACAAAATTCAATACACAATCATTTAAAAGTTCTAGTACACTAGGAATGAGGGGAACTTTCTCAACTTGATAAAGACTATCACCAAAACCATACAGTTAACACAATATTTAATGGTGAGAAACTTGAAGCTTTCCCACTAAGATCAGGAACAGGCAAGGATGTACCCTCTCATCACTTTTTTTCTTTTTTTAAGATTTGTTTTATTTGTTTTCAGAGAGAGAGAAAGAGAGAGTGAGGAGAGGGGCAGAGGTAGAGAGAAACTCCTCAAGCAGACTTCTTCGTTGCATGCAAAGACCCTGAGATCATGACCTGAGCTGAAATCAAGAGTCAGGTGTTTAACCAACTGAGCCACCCAGGCACCCCTCACCATTCCTTCCAACATCAGACTAGATGTCTTTGCTAATGCAATTAGTAAGAGAAAGTAATAAAATACACACAGATTAGAAAGAAAGAAAGGAAATGATCTTTGTTTGCAGATGACATGGTCATCTATGTAGAAAATCTGAAAGAATTCATTAAAAATGGAACCAATAAAGTGATTAGAGAAAGCCACTATATATATATAATATATATATGTAATATATATTATCAACGCACAAATAGAATTTGAAATTAAAAACACAATATCATTTACTTTGGCACCCCAAAATTAAAATACTTAAATATACATCTAACAAAACATGTACAAGAACAACATAAGTGGAATTACAAAACTCTGATGAATGAAATGAAATAAGAGCTAAGTAAATGGATATATATATATATATATTTCATATTCATGGATAGAAAGACTCAATATTGTCAAGAGTCTGTTCTTCCCAATTTGATATGAAAATCCAATGCAATCCCAATCAAAAGCGCAGCAAGTTATTTTGTTTAAATATTGGTGAACTGATTCTAAAGTTTATAGGGAGAGACAAAGACCCAGAATGGCTATCACAACATTGAAGAACGCAGTTGGAGAACTGACACTACTCTACTTCAAGACTTACTATAAAGCTATGGTAATCAAGACAGTGTGGTATTGGTAAAAGAATAGTTAGATCAATAACACAGATCAGAGGGTCTTAAAATGGGCCCACACGAATATAGTCCACTGATCTTTAGCAAATAATGGAAGACAATAAACAGAGAAAAGATAGTCTTTGCAACAGATGCTGCTGAAACAACTGGATATCTACACATAACTAACTAAAATAAATAAATAAATAATAAATAAATAAATAAATAAATAAATAAATAAATAAATAAAATACAAAACAAGATATAGACCTTATGGCCTTCACAAAAATTAACTAAAAATGGGTCAGAGGCCTAAATTTAAAATGAAAAACCATAAATATCTAAGAATATAACACAGGAGAAAACCTAGATGACCTTGGGTATGGTGGTGCCTTTTTAGATACAAGACCAAAGACACGACCCATGAAAGAAATAATTGATGAGCTGGATTTCACTAAAGCTAAAAGCTTCTGCTTTGTGAAAGACAATGTTAAGAGAAGAAGAAGACAAGCTACAGACTGGGAGAAGATATTTGCCGAAGACACATCTGATAAAGAAGTTATCCAAAAATATACAAATAATTCTTAAAACAGAGCAATAAGAAAACAACCCAATTTAAAAATAGGCAAACGCCTTTAATAGATATCTCACCAAGGAAGATACACAAATGACAAATAAGAACATAAAATTTTGCCCAAATCATTTGTCATCAGGGAAAAGAAAATTAAAACAATGTTGAGATATCCCTGCACATTTCTTAGAATGGTCAAAATTCAGAACACTAACAATTGCAAATGCTGACGAGGAGGAAGAGCTATAGGAACTTTCATTCATTGCTGGTGGCAATACAAACTGGTGTAACCACTTTGGAAGGCAATTTGGTGTTTTCTGAGTAAAGTTATATATATTTTATCATGTCATCTGGTAATCACACTCCTTGGTGAAAGGAGTTGAAAACATAAATCATACAAAAGACTACATATGGATTTTTATTGCTGCTTTATTCAAAATGGTCCAAACTTGAAAGAAACCAAGATGTCCTCCAGTAGGTGAATGGATCTATAAAATGTGGTAACTCCAGACAATGGAATATTATTCAGTGCTAAAAATAAATGAACTCTCAAGCCATGAAAATACATGAAGTAAACTTAAATGCATGCTACTATGTGAAAGAACTCAATCTGAAAAAGTATGATTCCCACTATACTTCCTGTATGATTCCAATTTTATGACATTTTGGAAAGGGCAAAACTGTGGAGACAGTAGAGAAATCAATGGTTGCCAAGAATTTGGGGAGAGGAAGGAATGAATGATAGGTAGAGCACAGAGGGTTTTTAAGACAGTGAACACATGATGTTAAAATGTATAGTATTATAATAATTACAATGATGAATATATGTCATTACATACTTGTAATCCTAACCCTTAGAATATACAACACTAGAAATGAGTCTTACAGCAAACTCTGGACTTTGGGTGATTATAATGTATCATTACAGATTCATTCTTGGTAAAAACACTAGCACTTCAGTGCGTAACACTGAGAATGGGGAAGGTTAGGCATGTGTGGGGTCAGGGAGCCCATAGGAAATCTCTGTACCTCCCTTTGAATTTGGTTGTAAACCTAAAACTATTTTAGGACAATTAAGTCTTTAAAAATCGATTGTCTATGTTTTGGTGGCTCTAGTTCTGGACTCTCTTTAGTTCCACTGATTGATGTATGTGTCATTTCATGAGTATCACTGTTTTGAGTACCATTGTTCTATATAAAGTCTTAAAACCAGGCAGTGTGAGCCCTTTAATTGTATTTTTTTCTTTTTCAAAATTATTCTGGCTTCTCTAGTTTCTTTGTCTTTCCTTGTGCACTTTATATTCATCTTGCTGATATCTATAAAAGATCCTATTGGGGTGTCTCCGAAGTGTGCTAAATCTACTGATCAGCCTGTGAAAAATTGACATATTAACTATCTTGAGTCTTCCTGCCATGAATCTAGTGTGTCTGTCCACTTATTTAGGTTGTCATTAATTTCTGTCATCAGTGTTTTGTAGTTTTTGACACCAGAACCTCTCCCTGTTTTGTTTAATTTACACCTAAGTATTTCACTTTTTGGAGCGCTTGTAGACATTATTTTAATATGGATTTCCAAAGATTGATCGCTATTATATGGAAATATAATTAATTTTTAAAAAGATGTATTTATTTATTTCAGTGGGGGAAGGGTAGAAGGAGAGACTCTTCAGGTAGACTCTCCACTGAGTGTGGAGTCCAAAGCAGGGCTTGATCTCATGACCTGTGAGATCATGACCTGAGCCAAAACCCAGAGTGAGACACTTAACCAACTGAGCCACCCACGGGGCCCAGAAATATAATTGACTTTTAAGCATTAACCTTGAATCCTGTGTGACCTTGCTAAATTTACTGATTAGTTTTAAAATCTGTATTTTTGTGGAATTTACAGGGTTTTCTACATAGACAATCATGTTATCTGCAAATAAAGATAGTTTTATTTCCTTTTTTTCCAATCCACATGTCTTTGAATTCTTTTTCTTGCTTTATTACACCAGCTAAGACTTCATTTTACTTGTTGCTTTCGTTTTTTAATAAATGAGACAATTTTATTTAGAATGTTCAAGGACTTACCCAAGGTCACATGATTAGTAGTCGCCATAATGGAAGCTGGAATCTAGGCATTTGGTTTCAGTTCCTACTTACTTCCAGCTCTGTCTCATCTATTTTTTTCCCATGAGACTACAGGCACAAGGGGAAAGGATGTACTCTGCATTCTTATGTAGCTTTTCTGTTGACTTTGTGATAACACTGCAGTGAACTTGATCACTGAGGATACAGCCCCTTCTCTCCCATGATTTTAGAGTCAACCAGCATCTAGGGTGACTTGGGGCCTCAGTCCTGATGAGGTGGTCATTTCCAGCCATGAACATTCTCTGCGGTCGTTGTGAGGTCCCCAGGCTTGCAGAACAAATTCTGAGTGCTTTTAAGGTGATGAGGTGAATGAAGAAGCTAAAGCAAGTGATGGATTTTACCCATGCCTCTTTCCATTAGCAAATCACTCTCCACTCTCTGGGGTACTGGAAGGTGGTGACGGGGATTCAGAAATGTCCATTGCAATTTAACTCACCCACTCATGGTGGCTGTTGGGGGGCTGGAAGTGCAAACTCTGCTGAGTGGAGTGAGTGACAGCATGCTGGCCTCACCCGCCGGTATCACTGGACCAGCAAAGCCATATCCCCAGGCAAGGCCCGATGGGGATGGAGGCGCATCCAGCAGGATGCTGAGCATCTTCACTAGCAGGCCTGACAACCTGCCTGGTGTTTCCACTTCAGGATCATCCTTTTCCCTGGAAGAAGCTCTATCGCTGATGAAGTAGTTTCTGACTCAGAAATAGCCCAAGTGGGGCCCTTTCCCTGCACCTTCCCCAAAGACCTCTTATTACCTGTGTCACAGGAGTAGAACTCAATTTATCAAAACATAGTAAAGTGTGAAAAAAAAATTTTTTTGAGACAGTTTGAGGGTTAGTGGGGCCTTTTCTTCAAAGCCAAAGTAGAAGAGAAGAAACGTTCTGCTCCTTGAAGCCCCCTCATGCGATGCCTCTTGGGTAGGGAGGAAGTGGGAAAATCAGAAGCCTTGAAAACTGTCACAAACATTTCATTATCTGTTTTACCTGGAAGTATTTGGCTTAATGGATTTTGTTTCAAATATGTTTGAACAGAAGATGGTGTATCTCATCGCACACGCGTGGACCACATACCTTTGTGACTGACTTCAAGTGTCTCCTGGTGTGCTGGCATGGGACTTCTGATCTGTGCATTATTTGCAACTTGTTAGTATAATTCCATAGTCCACCATCCCTGTAAAAAGAGAGAGAGAGAGAGAGAGAGAGAGATTTTGATTTGTTTATTACAATTCTAAAAGGGAATCTTTGGGGACTTTCTGCCTTTTCTTGCCCCCCTACACACTGTATTGACCACTCAGGTTTCTTTCATTAATCCAGTAAGTTTGATTAAAAAAAAAAAAAAGAAAAAGAAGAAAAACTGGTTTCCTATCTCTCCGATTTTGTAATTTCAAATGTACATTAATTTAATTTTATTGACCCAACAAATGATTGTACTAGGGACACTCCTTTTCTCCACTGTTGAATAAACTGTTCAATGTAAAAGGAGTTTCCATAGAGATACAGAGACCCAGAGCCTTCAAGAAACTTGTTAATTAGTTAATGTCTCTTAAATGCTTTGGAAATAAAAACCCTCTCTGAGTGCAAAGAGCCATCATTATACATTGTTTGCCGCGACAAGAGCAGCTGCTGCTTTGCAGAGCTTTTAGCACTGAATTGAGAAGTGCCAGCGTCCGTCTCAGGTCCTCAACTGTAATGTGAGGAAAAGCAAAAGCGGCTCTGCTGCTGGAAACCCAAATCAGGAACCTGCAAAGCTGAAGGGAGGAGGAAAGGGCTGCGTCTGTGAATCTCTTGCTCCGCTTTGTCCTCTGTAATGTCAGCTGTGTCTTCACTTCAGGTTAGCAGAGCTTCGTAATACCAAGTGTCAACTTGTGCGAGCAGGTGTCTTCCAACTGTGTTAGACAGGGCCACCAAGGCAGAGGCACGCTGGCAGGGAGGTCTGGTGGAGAGTAGCCTGGTCCATCCCATTAGCTCCTACAGGGTCGGGAGTAGGGCTGGGTATAGTCATGTGGGCTGCAGCACACCAATGTCTGGGAGGAAAAAAAGACTCCCAGGGAGGTGGCTGGTGTCCCTCAGGACCCTGAGATCAATGCCACAGCTTGTTTGTCCTTGCACAGGTGAAGACAATAAAATACCAGGAGGCCGTGCAAACTTCAGAAGCATTGCACACTCATGAGCTGGCACATGGAGAGGTCTGGGGTAGGGTTAGCTGCCTCCAAAGACCGTGTGATTAGAAACTCTATTTCACTAGCCTGGCCCATCCTGAATTTGGCTCCACAGGCAAGTCAATGATCCCAGGAGCCCAGAGAGGGTGATGCAGCATGCCACCTCCACCAGGCATGCACAAGATGCCATGGGAGGGAGGTCACCTGATGCTGGTCCAGCACCACATGAGGACCAGGGAGGGTACTTTGTGGATTGTGGATGATTAGCAGGAATATAGAACTCAGTACTTGCATTTGAGGAACCCAGATCCATACTATAAATTATTTTATATGCAAACTTTATAACTTGGAAATAACTCTCATCAAAGAAATGAGTTCTAGAAACTAAATGTCATGCAGAGCATTGCATTTGTATGAGTAAAACTATTTAGGCAGGAGCAGGAGATAGGTATGCTCTGTGACCCAGAGAACCACAAGAAAGCCCTGTGTTCAGACAACATTGCTTGTTGGGTGGCTTTGGACAAGTCACTCAACCTCTCCGAGTCAAATGTTCAAAGAATACTAGCCCCATAGGTGTGACAAGATTAAATGAGATATTTTTGAGGTGCTCTGTAAACAGATTTGCTCAGCTTTTACTCAGTTGTCATTCATTCAGCTAATACTTATGGAGAAGCGAGGTGTTGGTGTAAGTGCTACAGAGGGCTCGGAGGAGAAACCCCAGGGCCAGCTCTTGGCTGTCCCCATGTGGCCTAGGAGGACTGCATGTGGTGTTTTTGTGCTAAAGCTAGCACATTGGTGGAGAAAACACAAAGCCAACGGTGCACTATCATCATAATCATGCAAATGTACCCGAGAGATACTGGGATCCTAGCTAAACGGCCAAGCCGAAAGAGATCTCTGTGTTAATTTTGTATGGAGAAGTGTACATCTTCCAGGTTTGGGGTATTTATTAAGCTAGTCCTGCTGGGTGTGTCATTAGGTGGATTTTTTGAGCTACATTTGCAAGCTAACCACAGCATTCAGTTTACGGGGATGTGGACCGAGAGCCAGACTGTGACGGGCCTTGGCCTACGGATGGGCGGGATCACAGGAGGAGCCCTCACAAGCCCCCCTCGGCAGAACAAAGTCACAGGTGGAGCAGGAGCGAGTTTCCTCGTGGGGGCCCAGTGAGCCCTAATTCCTCCCTGAAAATGGCCAAGCCTTTTGTGATGTGTTAATGGGGCAGGAGCATGCAGGCGTGGGTGTGCATCCGAGCCGCTGTCTCGCTGCGGTCCACACAGGCTGCTCCCTCCCGCCAAGCAGGAAGGCCGTGTGCAAGCGGACTGACTCCCTAACCAGCTAGCCCATCATCTCGGTGTCAGAAACGACTCCATGTTGCCCTCCTGTCAAAATGGATTTTCAGGCGAGAGATACAGTCCCTTCCCATGCATCACCGTGTGTGACACTATTGATTTGATATCGACTCTCAGCCGCCTTTCTGGGCTGCATTCCAACAGGTGGCCAGGCCGACACCATTTTCCCCAGAGTGTCCGGGGAAGAAAATGTGCAAGTTGCCTTTTAAAAAATCCTTCCATTGAAGCAAACTTCTGAAGATTATTTCTGAAGGCAAAGAAGATGGACTTCAAGGCCGAGCGGACTGGTGCGGCGGGGAGGGGGGACAGGGGACCATGGAGAGAGACCGGAGCGGAGACAGTATTTGCTCAATCCAGTCATTCCTTCCCTCACTCGCCAGCAGACCTGAGGCATGCCTGTACTTCCCCGGAGCACGGCCTTTGTGCCTCCAAATCCCCACCCCGCTGGGTCCGTCCTGTGCTTCTCAGCTAGAAAAGCATTCTTGTAGGCCGTGGACGCCAGGAGAGTGGGCTTCTCGCTGCCCCCAAGTCCCAGGTGCACAGGGGCAGCGGGCTTGCTGCCCTGGCAGGTTCCCAAAGCCTCACGAGGCATCCTAGGGGACAGATCCAATCCTCGTTGGACCCGTTAACCACCCCGGCCCACGCCTCCTGGGGGCCCTCAGGAACAGGACCACCTGCATCACCTCCATCTCTCGTGTAACTCCTAGAATCCTGCCAAAGTCCTGGCACTTGACAGGTACCCGCTGAATACCTCCACATTGTCTCAGGCCTCGAGCATCCTTCTTAATTCTGTGAACATGCCGCTGAATTAGACAATGCAGATAGGACCCTGGGCTTTGCTGGCAGAAGAAGAACATGATGATGTCAGCCCCTTCTCAAATCATCGTAGCTGATCGCTTTGTCCTTGCCCGGGCTGGGATGCTGGAAGCTCACTTGAGAGCTCTCCAGTGGGGGACATCTGGCTTCATCATATTGTCTTTATTTCTTCATTTAGCCAAAAAGAAATATTGAAAAACAGCATTTAGTGTGTATTTTGTGTTGTCCATATTGCAGGCAAATGCATCGCTAAGCAACACTTTGCCGGAGATTTCCAGCACAAAGGCTCCCGCAAATACACTATCGCACTGGGTGGAATGAATAATACATTACATACAAGGTGTACTTGGGTGTCTGTTTTATACTTCCCTGTGTAGTTTTATAGCTAATTAATCAGGTGACCATCTATACCAAAAAGCTATAAAACCATGAAAACTAATAGGAATTTTTAGACAGAGGTCCCACAGGCAGGGTGGTAAGGAGGGAAATCTGACAAAGAGTCTCCCAGTTAGTAAACTAATGAAAACCCCAGTGCAATTACTCCGGGAACACTTGGGGGAAAAAATGGTGTTGTATGCTTTTTCCCCTCTTTTCTCTCAGAAGTTAAAGTTACAAAAGAATTATTTTGTGATTAAAATTATATATCATTTTAGTGAAAGACTTCACAGAATTCTTAAGTGGAATTCATGAGTTTTAATGAAATAAAGAATCCTGATGAGAATGGGCAAGATTACACCACCCTTCAAAGGTCTCTCCTAGTCTAGTGGGATAACCGAAAACGTGGCAGGTCAGGTGGCTGCTGGTTTCCCCCAGGAGCACCAATGCATCAGTTATGAGAGGCCCCTGAGCGCAGGCGGTGTCTCCTGCCTGGAGATGGAGAGCAGGACAGGCTCCCTCGGAGGCCCCCTCAGCGTCAGCGGGACTCAAGGTCAGCTGGTGTGTCCAGGGAGCCCCTGTCCCCGTGCTGTGGGGCGCACTTCCAGGTGGTGTCCTCCCGTCCTCTCCCCCGGCCCTCCGCAGGTGTATCCAGGCTCCCTCTGCCCCCACGGCCTGGCCTGCTGCCCGTGGGAACCCAGCCTGCAGCTGCACCCTGACCAGTCCCTGCCAGACCCCCAGCCCCTCCTGATTTCACATCACACGGGGCTCCATTCGCCCCTACCGTCTGCACCGCAGCCAGATGACTGGCCTCAGATACCTTCTCAAATACTGGGCCCGGATGCAAATGTTAAACGCTCCCTCTCACCTACAGGTGAGGTCCACGCTCCTCCACGCTCTGACTTCGAACCCCGAGCTCTCTGTTGACTCGTACATCACGTCCCGTGCTCCAGTCGGGAGCTGTGGTTGGAGGTGTGGGCGCTGGAGCCAGACGGAGGGGCTGGGACCCACACTGCCTTATCATCAGCTGGAGAAAGTCACTGACCCCTCTGTGCCTCGGTTTCCTGCTCGGAAAATAGCAACAGCTTTCCCTTCTGCACGGCTGTGCGTGAGGACTGCCCAGTGCTGGGTACGGCACCTGATTACTGGGCCTGACAAAGGCCTGAGTATTTCTACCCAGCTGGGTGCCCTGGACGTCGTTGCTCCGCATCTCTCGCTTCATCCGTCCATTCTTGGAAGCTACCCTCGGCGCCCGATGCTTGAGCTGGCTCTTGGCCCCGTCACCTCACCTGGACCGTATGCTCCTGGGGCAGAAGACACACAGACCACCCTCCTACAGGCCCAGCATGGAGCACGTAGGGCACAATTAAAAGTCCCCCAACACTAACGCTGCTTGATCTCTTTTCACAGAGGAAGTGGGAAGTGGGGTAAAGGAGTCAGGCCTCCCCACGTCCAGTAAGAACTCCCACCAGGTGGTTAGAACAAAGTCATGCCTGCATCCGATGAGAACCGGCAGGTCTGCAAAAATCATTACTGCTTTTGCCAAAATGTGGAATTAAAGATACTGTCCCTTTCCTGTGCAGAAGACTCCTTGGCGATCCCAAGGGGCTTCGGAGAGTCTGCAGGAGTTTTCATCAGGCCTGCGAATCGGCCGTTTTCTTTGGATGGGATTGAGTCAATTTCATCAAAATTGAAGAAGCAGTTGTGCATGTAGATATGGTCTCTGATGGCGAATTTAATCAGATCCGAATGTCACACCTTTAGGGATTCAAACCACCACCAATTTTATCTTTACTGCCTATTCCAGGCCTGAATGCATTTTTTTTTTTTTTTCATCTGGAGGCTTTCGCCAGTTTATCTTCCTTTTCTTCACAGCCAAGGAACCAATCTCCCCACCAAAAGGCACTAACGGGTCACATGCGCAAAGGCCTTTGCTTCCGCCGGGGCCTAAGTCACCCTGAGGCTGTCAATGAGGTGCTGAGGCCAGTGGATTCATCCCAGTGAGGCCGGTGGGTGCTCCATAGCTCTAACGGGCTCAGTTCTTTGTCCCAGCCCCCAACAGTCCTTCCTTCCGTCTGACCCCGTGATGGATGACAGTGAACAAAACCCTCTCTTAGGAGGAGCGAGATCATATACACAGGTAATTCAACTTTTGCAGGGCACGGGGTTTCATTTTCAGTGCGGAGGAGAGGAAATTCCCCTAATGGGTTGATGGAGCATGGAGGGAGTGAAGTTACTTCTGGCTGAGGCTTTTATGACGCTCACCATGAGTCAGGAGGGACACAGAGCGCCCCTCCACCCTTCCCTTCCTCCCTGCAGGGTCCTGGGGAGGATATATGGAATGGCGGTGACCCCAGAGCCTCCCCTGTTGGGCGTCAACGCTGCCTCTGCGCCCTCTGCAGCCACCAGGTCTGCGGCCCGTGCCCGTGATCCCTCCAGCACTTAGGACCTTTTTCTCATGACAACTCAGTGCCTCTTCCAACATGCACCCCGCACAATTCCACGTAAGGCTTATCCGCTAAAGCCGTATTTGTTTTTGGAGCTTTACAGGCCATGTACCTGCATGTGAGGCGAGCAATCTAATCTGTGCGCCTTCAGTGTAGGTGGTTCCTAAATGAACTAGATATGTTGTACAATGGAATTACTAGATTTGTATTAAATTGTAGCTCAGGGACCCATCACTGTGTGATGCTAGCTACTTTCCACTTGCTTTGTTTATCACAGAGGAGGGAACTGAATTAGCATAAAATGCTACAAAGTAGTAAAAAGGATGTTTTAGCACCCTATCTATTTGACCTACTGTTGACCTGGTCTAATTTGTATTATCTCTGGGACGTTTTAACAGATCATTTTCCTTTGTTAAAATTAGGTCAGATTAGAGAATTATGACCCCCCATTTATTCTGCTCAAAAGACAGTCCTTTCTGCTTCTAAAATAATAACCCTCTCTGCCCTGAGATCTTTCTTGTTAAATAAAAACACATGCTTTGCTTTGCCTCTTAAATTACTAACTGTGGTGCTGCCTCTCGCAACTGTGATTACTGGTGAATGAGTATTTACCCAGGGCTGTCTGTCGAAGCCCCTGAGAATGATACCGGTCATTCATAAATTGCCTATTGATCAGTCGCAACTAGAAATTAGATCCAAATCTTTGAAAGGAATTGTGAGACTTTGAGTAACATTTGCCCGGGAACCTTCAGGGGTCCGGGTGCACGTCTCTCACGACGACGGTGGGGCTGCTGATGAATGACTTGTTTGTGCAAAGCTCTTGAAGCAGGAACGCCAGGCCCGGGCACTCCCCCTCTGTCCCCACGTCCCTTTCTCAGGCTTGGCTCCCCCCCACCCACTTTCACGAGGGGCTTTCTTGGGAGGAGAGACTTACAAAATGGAAAAAGACGTGCACAAACAGGATTTATGATCTAATACCTAGACACAGGGCCATTCTATCATCGGTACAGTGTTGTCACCTCCGAGTTGTTTTTTTTTTTTTTATAACGTGCCAACTTACTAATCTTCGTGGCAGTGGTTTCTGTGCACATACGCAAAAGAAAGTGGTGGCGATAAAGCTCTCTGAGGCTATCCTTGCCAGGTCGGGCGAGCGTCCTGCCCACGTGGGTGTGTGACCGGGCCAGTGGCTCGCTGGGTGCGCAAGACATGCAAGGCATAAACCCGAGGAACGTGACTCTGATACCCCTTTAAAAATAAAAAAAGGAAGTTCCCTGCAGCAAACGCTCTGCGGAGCTCCAAACTGATTAATTGCAATGCCAAACAGCTTTATTCTGCTTAATAAGAAATTAGATCACAATGGGGATTTGCAGAAATTACCTTGAAATGTTTGTGTGTTTGAATGATTGAACAATTTGTGCTAAAAATGACGTTACCCAGGTCTGAATCCTAAGCCTGGGAACAACTGCACGTTGGGCTCATCGGTATTCCAGAAAGAAAAGGCAGCCCGGCTCCCGCACCCGGCCGGGGTGGCCGTGCGTCCAGCGGCCTTTAGGAGGCTGCGGGTCTGCCACAGGCCCACCGTCCCCCCGACTCGGCCGGACACCCGCACAGTGGATGCGGATCGGATTTGCATCTTAATCCCCACCTTGGATAAAGTCGGAGCCCGGGACGCATCACCCGGTGGTTGGCCCGGGCTGCGGGTCCCGCGTGCGGCAGGCGGCGGCGGGGATCTGCGGAGGCCCCTCGGTTTCATTAGAAGGCAAAACACCCCAGCCTGCCGCTCGGCTCCTTGAACAACTTCTGAAGATCTTTTAAGTCAACCTTGTGTTTAGTCAATAGGGGAGTTTTGACCCTTCACCTCTCAACAACCACGCGTTTCATTATTTATCTGAGGGAATCAGAGAGTTTTTGTTCTCTCACCAAAGTCCCTGACACCAGGATATTTTTAATAGCTGAAATTTTCCATTCTTGTCACTCGGCCTTTTGAAAATACAGGTATTTTCATACAACACGTAGCTAATGAGTGAAACTTCACAATCCAGCCTCTTCCTCTCATCACGGCACAGGGCCCGCTGCAGCCCCACTAGTGAGGAACATGAAAATTAATTATTGAGCTCCCTGTTTTATCCTCCTCATCTGTTTGATATTCTCCAGCACAGAAGGAACCAGACAATTAAATCACTCCGCCCTCCGCCTCATCACGATGCTCTGGGCACCTCTTCTTCCACTCCAGAGGCCGCAGCCTGTCTGTTTGCTGAGGGGACCTGGTGGGGAGACGGAGAAGGTGGGGGGGCGGGTGACACAAAGAGACGGCCGGGCTCTCCTCCACGTGAGGATTTTTAAAGAGCCTCCGTGAATCGTCCCCTTCGGATGTGATTTCCTTAAATATCTCTTCCGCCCCTTAGTTGCCGGCGCCGAAGCTTTGCAGGGACAAAGTCAAGGGCCGCAGCCTCCGTCCCCCTTCAGATCTGCTTCCGAGGACCCTGCCTCTCGCGTTCTGTGCCGTGTCCCCCTGTTCCTCGGATAAATATAGAAAACCTCCTATCCGCTAGTGAGGATAGTTGAAGCAATTAACTTGTTTTATTGAACAATAAAGCTGTCACTCCCTAAACTAGGGTGATTACATCTAAAGCCAAGGGTAGCTTGCAGGCCCACGTGATCCCAGGTTTGGGAAGTGGGGTGTACGTGTCTGTGCATGTGGCGGGTGCACCTGTGTCAACCCCGCCCCCCGGGGGGCTCCGGTGGTTTTGTTTTGCTTGAGGTGCAGCAAAAATGAGAGAGAGACTGGCTAGAGCAGGCCCCAAAAAGGTGACGTCTGTGCCCTGCTTCCCGCTGTCCCCTTTAGCATCCGGGGCAGGGCTTCTATCAGGGACCGCCTGCCACCTGCAGAACTCAGCAAAGTCCAGCCCAGTTGCCCCACTTTTGAGGGCGATGTTTTGCACTGATATGAATTTCCCCTGCAAAGGTGGCCTGCTTTGGTCAGGTTCCTTAAGGGTCCTGTGATCCCTCAAATCTCAAGGACATCAGGCCAGCAAGGCAGCCAGGCCCACGTAGCTCTGCAGTGTAGACTCAGCACCAGACTCCAGGGTTTGAGGCCAGAGGTCAGAGGTCAGGGTCCAGACCCCCAGGGGGAATGGAGGTTGATGCTTCTAGCTAGAAACTCCTATTTCTTAGTAATTCCATCAGGAATGACTGCTAACCCAGAAATTTGCTTCTAGATGAAAACTGCTGTCCCATGCTTTGCAGCTGGGTTTAAATGGGCATTTAGGAGCGAGTGACTCTGCAAAGCAAGGAGACTCGTGCTCACGGAGTCCACATCGCAACTTAACTTGGACAAAGACTCTCATTTCATACACAATTACTTCACGGACAAAGCTAAGCGGAGCACTTGCAGACATACTCCTCATATTATTTGGGGGCTCATTTTCCTCCTTTTAGCCAGAGAATCCCACACAGAGGATCTGCATTCTGCACCAAGCTCGTGCCTCCCTTTGAGCTGGGCTCCTTGGTTTGCACTCCCCACAGAAGCATCGTCATAAACCTATGCCGAATTCCACAAAGAGCGTGGCTCTCACGTTTAAAACAACATCAACAAAAAATCATCCCCAGCAGGAAAAAAAAACAACAACCCTGAAAACAATGTGCATTGTGTTTAAATACACTTTAGCCCCTGCACCGAGGTCTTACAGAGGCCGCAGCTTGTCTCTGGAGGCACAGCGGGCAGGCACCCTGCGTGGCCAGCTCCGGGGACGGACGTGCGGAAGGGCAAGGACCCAGCAGTGGGGCCGACGGCCAGAACGGCTGTCTTTCCAGCTGCCCCTGCACGCCATCTCTTACCGAGCCGTGTGGGCGCAGAGGGCAGGGCCCCCAACACTCCAAGTGAGTCTCCGCGCGTCCTCCAGATAGTCTTCTCAAGGCAATCCTCCCCACTTGCCGCACCCGCCCTGGCCCTGGCACGGTCGGCATCTCCAGGGAGGGGACACTCGGTCTCTCACTGGGTTACTGATGGCACGGTGACAACCTTTTTAGAGGAAGAAGGGGAACCAGCCAGGTGGAGGGGCTGTGAGGCCCTGACCCTGTGATGGGACTTTTCACACACGCTCTTAATGTTTGTAACAGCCCCCGGAGCAGGGGACGCCTCTGCAGAGGGACGAAGCAATGGGCTCCGGCTTTCTGTCCCCTTGCAGCTGGCATGGCAGCTGCCTCCCTGCCCACTCTGCTGTCCGTGACTTGCACGCATACACGGGCATTCGCGTGGAGGCCCACCTACTCTGCAAGACCGGTCTTCATAGGCCTCCCTTAATCCCCACTTAACTGAAAGGATGTTTGCCTCCCCCATCGCCCTTCTTTATCCTGGGACCCTGCGGTTCCTGAAAACGCCCTTTGCAACTCAAAACTTCTGTCCGTACACTGACGTGCATGTTTGCTGCCACACATGTGCATGCTCATGCCCAGCGTGTACCCACATGCACACACACCATCATGCGTAGACTGGCATGCTCACCCTTGCATGCTCTCATTCCGTCCTCATGCATGCAAACTCACATCTCATGCACACGCATGCACACATGTACACACACCATCATGCATAAAAACCTGCATGTTCCCACTTGCACACTCACACCATCATGCACACAACTTATATGCTCATATTCACACACTCACATATTCCATCATCATGCATACAAACTCACATCTCATGCACACGCACATACACATGCATACACACATGCACACACACCATCATGCATAAAAACTTCCATGCTCCCACTCCCACTTGCACACTCATGCAGTCATGCACAGAACTCACATGCTCACACTCATACATTCATACTATCGTGCATACAAACTCACATTTCACACACGTGCATAGGCACACGTGCATACTCACGCCTCCATGCATAAACACACACATGCAACGCATATGTACACACACTCCCCCACCAGGTTGTGTTCATCCTTTCATGCCTCTCTCTCCACCCCGCCTGAGCGCAGAGGCCAGTAGCACCGTGAGGCGCCTGCAAACAGTGAGGCACCTGCAAGGGGATCAGAGTCTATGTATTGAGGGAGGGAGGGAGTCCTCTACGCTCAGGCACTAGACACCTGAGTCTAGGTGAGGGACCCTCCTGGCCTTGTCCTCCCAGGAGACCTTGAGGGCTGTGTTCCTGGGCACAGGCAGGAGCCTATCAATGTCAGCTACTGAAGTTAGAGCTTTCGGGGCCCAGCCTGGCTCTGGCCTTCCGTTCACCCTCTCCCTGCCTGGTTGTCACCTTCTCTCTGGGAGGAACAGGGAGGAAAGTATGGGGAGGAGAAAGCGGAAATATGCAAAGTCATCTAGAGCTTCCCATTCCCCCAAAGTGAACATGCAGCCGCACACATGTCCATAAGCACACAGACACCTGCACATTCAGATGCATGTGCACACGTGACGCACATGGGCACAGGTATGCACACACACATGTGCCTGTACACACCCTTCTCCCTGGAGCTAAGCAGAGGAGAGAAAGCCCCCCATTGTGAGACCCGTCCTCACCCTGGGTGAGCCCTCGCCTCTGTCCCCACACTCCTGGGATGGAAAGACCTTCCCAGAGGCCTCCGGGGCTCCTGTTTCTGAGGCTTGACCAGCAGTCTCGAGGAGGAGGAATGCCTTACACGCAGAATGCATGCTCTTGGGACAGTGCTTACCTCGGCCTGGCAGGGTAGGAAGGGATCCCACGTCCCATTCTGTGGGGATGAACTCTGGTCCTGGTTGCCTGCTGCTCTGGGCAGGGTAAGCGTCAGGACCAGCTACCTGCCAGGCGGCAGTGCCCGTGAGGAGCATCATTCTCGCCTGAGCTTACCCTCCGGAAGGTCAGGTGTGCGCCCTACCAGGTGTGTCAGACCCGGCCTGCCCCTCTCCTGCAGGGCACCTTCTTCATGCAAACAGGCACTGTCTGCCCACGAGGGCACATCCTGCCGCTGTCCTAGGGATGCCAGGAAGCTGAGCCGGGGGACGGTCTGCAGGTGCAGATCCCTGCAAGAGCGGAGAGTGGCAAGTGGCTGTAACCGTTGTCCACGAGACCTCCCTGGAAATGTTTTAAACCACCCAAGGAGCATACATGAGCCTTTAAGATAACGTTTCAGTTTATGAGAGGACACAGTCCACTGCTGGTTCTTGGTCCTTCTAAGCTTTAGCGATGAATCTGTCTGCAGTGGCACAAGACAAGGGACCCACGCCCAGCCTGGGGCGGGGTGGGGGGTGTCTAGGCGGGTCAGCCACGCACTCACCCAGATGAGCCTGGATGCCAAAGGGCCCAAGGTGTCACTCATGGGCAGAGAATGACTTGTCAAAACACCCAGGTGGCCTGTCTCATCGTTTCTTGCAGGGACTCTCCTTTCCTGGATGTTTATAGGAAGACGCCACCTTCCATCACCCACAGAAAGGGAAGAGTGAACTTCGAGAGGAGTGATGAGACCTTGCACTTTTTGGTGAAGCACGTCGGCTGGGTGCACGGCTAGCCACAGATTCACAGCTTCCTGACACGGATTACCCAAACGAGAACAGCACGGAGAGGAAAACCCACAGAAACGCTGTCCACGTGGAACATACACAGTCGTGATCACCTTTTCTGTCCACTCTTTCCTGTCATGCTGCCCAGATGTGGCACCATGTCAGGGCCTTGTGTGGATAGAGAGCCCCAGGGTAGGGGGCCCAGTGCTCTGGGTCATCCCAGGCAGCAAGGAGCTGTCCCCGTGTCCAGCGTCCCTCCAACCGAGGTGACAGGGGCCAGAGGAAGAGGTCTCTCTCTCTCTCTCATTTTTTTTTTTTTTTGCTGATAGAAATATCAAGAAAGAAGTGATGGAACAAATGGAGAAATTAAATTGTAATAAATGACTGAGGCCAGATGGTATTCATCTGAGAGTTGTAGATGAATGAGAGACTAAAAGAGCCCAGCAACTAATAGGAATATTTAATTCAGCCTTTCCCGTGGCCCTGGCCACCAAAGCACGGCCCGCGTGGAACCCAGAGCGAGCACCGGCCACCGTCAGTGTGCGAGCCTCGTAATTATCTCGCGGTTGATTCCTCACACCCCTGACATAGTCAGAAATGCTCCTGAGTTTGCATGCTAATAACTTGGAAGAGATGATAAATGTTTGTATGGAAACCACGCCAAATTATTTATGTTAGGAGGGAAAAACAAACAGAACAGTCACTTGGCAACCCCACACCAGTTCCAACAGGAGGAAGCGCTCCCGATGTTTGCATACGCAGAGGCCAAAGGCAGGCAGAGGACTGACGGAATTATCTGGAGATACCCGGCTCCCAAAACCCACAGCCACCAGCCTCCAACGGGGGTGCACCCCCTGCACTGAGCCTCACTTTTCCGCTGGAAAATTCTCATCCCTATCGTGGAGATGCGTTAATACCCTGGGCTACTTTGAAAAATCAATACATAAAATTATCTTTAATTAAAAGTCCGACAACAAATTGGATGGAAAATAATTGCAGTAAATATGACCAAGGGTTAACCTTAATATGCAAAAGGCTCTCACAAATCAGTAAGAAAACCTGAATATTCCACTAGATAAATGGGCAAAGAACATAAATAATTCACTAAAGAGAAAACTCAGATAACTAATAAGCAGGAGAAAAAAAATGCTCAGCTTCAACCAGATATCAAAAAAATGTAAATGTAAACAAATTCTAAGATATACTCTCCCACCCATGACGTTGGCATGACGACGCTAACGATGACATGCGGGGCTGGTGTGGGACTGTGAGGCGGCTCCCCCTCCAGGAGGGCAGGGGAAGGTGTGAAGTAAGACCACCTGCAGGGGGGCAACTTGCCAGTAAGTTCCAAGAGCCTTGAAGTATGTGTAGTGCTCGGCTCAGGACATAAGGAAAGGTATGAAGACGTAAGGGACAAAATGCAAGCGCGGAACACGCTTTATGCAGCAAGACCATCGTCAGGACAATGGAAATTAGCACGATGTTCATTCGGAGTGAATGGTTAGCAAGTGTGGCCCAGACAAGGCCGTCGGAGTCGGTACTTAAGATACCAAGTGAAGGGGCTCCTGGGTGGCTTAATCGGTTAAGCGTCCGACTCCTGATTTCTGCTCAGGTCATGATCTTGGGGTCATGAGATGGAGCCCCCCATCGGGATCTGTGCTCAGCCCAGAGTCGGCTTGGAAATTCTCTCTCTCTCCTTCTGCCCCTGGCCCCTAAAAATGAATGAATGAATGAATGAATGAATGAATGAATGAATGAATAGACAAGCAAATAAAATACTAAGTGAAAACACAGGCTAAAAGTTACATCTGGGGAATCCCTGGGTGGCGCGGCGGTTTGGCGCCTGCCTTTGGCCCAGGGCGCGATCCTGGAGACCCGGGATCGAATCCCACATCGGGCTCCCGGTGCATGGAACCTGCTTCTCCCTCTGCCTATGTCTCTGCCTCTCTCTCTCTCTCTCTCTCTCTCTCTCTCTGTGACTATCATAAATAAATAAAATTTAAAAAAATAAATAAAAGTTACATCTGGGTGAAACAAATAATTGAAGGAAACAGACTGACATAGTGTCAGTGGGTAGTTCCTGGCAGTCAATTTACAGATGAGGCTTATTTCCTCCTCTGTGAGAATGAGGAGCAGAGACACTTTGGCACCGAAGAAAAGCTGTTCCCCCATCAGCTCTAATGCTTTTGTTTCCTACTTTTCAAAGCGAGTCAAACCGTATGCAAAGCAATGTCCTGTGACTCAGAGGGATGAAGCTGTTTAGCAAAGTCACAGACCAGGTCTCCGACCGAGTCAGGCACTGAGCTTGGTTGTGTTCTCTAAGTGTACTGCCGGATGTGCCAACGCTTGCCTTGTCTTTTTGCTCCCATTTAGCACAAGCCTCCTGAATGTTCTGTATTCTGCCGAACACTATAAAAACATTAAGACATTTGGGCGCATGTGCAAGGTGAGATCATCCCTATTTTACGGACGTGAATACTGAGGTTGAGGGGTCCACTGGCAAGGCCGTCTCTTCGTGCAACTGCTGGTGGTGACTCTGGAGCTGGGAAATGCCTCATCTGCAGAGCCTGGCAGCCCGTAGGTGGCAGCCAGGGTCTCAGGTGACCCGAAGGCCACATTCTTCATCTCCAGGACATCTTGCTCTTCCATTATGGAATGGTCCTTTCAAGATGCCACTCAATCTCTCTCTCTCTCTCTCTCTCTGAGCCTCTCCCGGGTAAGGATCTGTCCACAAGATTTCAATCAACCCAATGACTTTTCACTGAATGCCTCCTACATGCCTGGCACTATGTTGAAAACTGGAAATAGACAGAAGAAAGCAAACGTCAAGGGTGCAAGATTATCCAGTGTGACGCGGTCCCGGGCAGAGCCGTATCGTCAAGACGCAGCGCCTGTGCATGGTTAGTCGTGAGACCTACGATGACAAATGGAGGTCTAGGCCTGTGTTGAATGCGTTCCTTCAACCCCAAATGCGGAGCCACAGGTGCACCACCCCCCAACCCCCTCCCCTCACCCCAGCAGTGAGAGGTAGTGGCGATTGGGACAGAAAAGAGGTGTTTGCTTGAGATGCGCGGAACGCTTCTCATACGAGGAAAACCCCACAGCCCACAGCCCACAGCCCACAGCCAAGCAAAATCCTGCCCAAACACTAAAGACACTTGCGAGCTACAGAACGGAACCAACTTCTGTAATCAGGGTTCTTCAGCATGAAGCCCGGAAAGGCTTTCTGGAAGCTTTCTGTTCGGGGGCACGAGCTTGAACCAGCCTCTCCAGGCGCACCTGCTATAGCAGCGCCGGGAGATTTGCACGCTCTCCTCTAACACACCCAGCCCTGGTCACTGCTACACTTAGGACGTGAGGCAGGACCTCGCCTGATGCAATCTGCCAGCTTCGATCTTGTGTGTGATTAGTACAACAGTCAGGTGTCTTGCAACAACCAGGTTTCCTGTGCCGTGGCACTTCCCGTCTGATAGGTAAGCACACAACTAGTTAACTCTCCTCTTTCTTTCTCCTTTTCTCACCGACTCTGCTTGAGGCAATTACAGCAATGCTGCATTTGTCAATCACATTCATTCGTGCATGGTTTCCTGAAATAATTATCAGGTGAGTGGCATCTCTGTGCCTGGAGAACCGGCTTGGAAACCACAAGCCCCAGAGTATTAATTACTGAGCGCAAAAATTTGCAGAGAAGCAAGTCTTTTAATGGTAGAACTGACGTAACATGATTGTTTTGATTTTTTTTACTAACATGACAATCATTGCCGTCCCCCTGGTCATCACCACAGATCAGCTCGAATTATCTGGGGAGGCCATTACCAAGCCGGGTACCATTTGATAAAATGAGGCGCATGCTTCCTGGCGTGGTGTTTGTTGATTTTCAGAACACAGCAAAGCCTGAAAGTCAACAACTGGAATAAAAGTGGACTTCTGCCAAAGCGAGCCAGAGGGACGCTCTTTGGCGTGGCAAAGCGGATACTTTGGTGGTTCCATTTTGCTGGAAGAAACACTTTTAAGAGGGTGCCTTTTACACTTCTTACAACCGTGCTCTCTCCGCAGGCCGCGGTTCCTGATTTCGGGGGGATGGAGGACATCGGCATTTTGTCAAATTTAACATGAAAGGTGGATGACACCTTTTTCTAGAGGCTCAGTTCATACATGTTATCAAAACCCATATACCGCAACACTGGGTCCCCTGGTAAGGAAAAAAAAGGAAATGTTTTCTGGTTTGTGTGTTCTCCTCTTGAAGAGGAATCTATTGAATGCAGGAAAGTGAGGGGAAGCCTCCCAAGGAGTGGATGAGCGCGTCCGTGTGTCTGTCCGTGCGTCCGTGCGTCCATGTGTCCGTGCCGGGAGCTGGTGGCGGCGAGGCCGGCACTCCGAGGCCCGCTGCCCCTCCCTGTCCCCATCGCTCCCCGCTTTGTGTCATCCAGCCTTCACCACGTCTCCTCTGAAGGGTCCTGTTCCCTCCTCATTCTGGGATTTTCTTTCTTTTCTTTTCTTTTTTTTTTTCTTTCCTCTCTCTCTAATGGTTTATTTTTTCAAGGCTTGAAATAGACTCGTATTCCCTTAGTGCTAATCTCACTTTTCAGAGTCTGAGCCCTCGTTTGGCCGGTCCCTGGAGCCCTTTCCCAAATATCCAGACTCTCCGCCTCTTTCTTTCCTGGGTTTTCTTTGTCAAGGGCCAGGCAGCGGAGGAAGGAGCAGGGAGTGCTCCGGGTGGGCTCCCCTGGTCGCCCAGCCCTGGCCCCGGCTCGCCCTCCTGTTGCCCGCTGCCGAGAGGCCGGAGCCGGGAGCTGCCCCGCTCCCCTGCCCACCAAGTGTTGGCTGCCGGAACCTTCTCCTGCCCATCAGTGCTTTCTTCTTGGCCAGATGAAGGGTTCCATCTCCATTTTAGGCTCTCTGTCCCCAACTTGGATCCCTGTGCAACTTGAACCTCTCTCTGTTGTTTGTGGGGATTTGTACCAGAGAAAGCATATTATCTCTCCACCCCCATATGTTACCTGCTAGAAGCTGGCCTGCCCCCCAGGGTCACCAGATCCCCCCGAAGTCTCGGGATTCCGTACGATCACCCAATCAGGCTGCCAACCGAGGCTTAATGGTCACAGAAGGTCCAGCTCCTCTAGCCAAACCCCCGGTGACTTCAGCAGGCTCCTCACCTCACGTTATTATGAAAATCAGGAGCCCAGGAGGGGCAGGGACTGACAGGCAGGCCGGCATAACAGCCGCGCGAACCCGAGGTGGCTGCCGGGGCTGCCGTCCCTGACCCCCGGCCGGGCTTTCTTGGGATTCAGCTCACAGATCCTGTTCTGTTTGCAAAAGATGAGGTGGAAAAACCCACATCGCGGCAGAGAGAAAGCACCCACTGAAAACCTCTCGTGTGCGAATTCAGAAAGCACAGGGTAGAAATCCCGGAGATTTCTTTCCAATCAGAATTGAAATGCTGCTTGGAGTCAGGGCCTAAACGCCAGAGCCAACACTTCTCCCCACAAGCATCTCTTTAAACCTGAGAGGTGCAAATTAGAATCCTGAGCTGCGCCTTAAACGGAGGCCAAGTGAGCAGCGAGCTGGAGCGGAGACGGCGGGAGCCCGTGTTGCCCTGGCTCCGTGACTGTGATGCGTGTGAAGCAAGAGTGGTTAATAGGACATCACGTGCCCTGACCACGGGGACCGGACGCGCTCACCCTGAGAGGCAGGCCTGGCACCTGGAGACACCCCCCAACACCCATCTTGACATAGAACTTGTGCCGTGGCAGGTGTTGGAAGTGAAGCTCATCTGTCCCGGGTGACCGAGACTGTCTGGCTGGGGAGCATCCAAATTCTCCAGCCAGGAGCCAAGAGGAAGCAGAGGCACTAGAGTATCTACCCGGGCCCGGTGGTGGGTGGGCTGCCCCTCCCTGCCCGTGCACTAGGCGTGCATCCCGTACCCGCAGCAGGTCCCAGGCCAGCAGCATCCCAGCAGAGCAGGACACCACACCCCCCACCTGGGGGCAGGG
This sequence comes from Canis lupus familiaris, assembly GCF_011100685.1. NCBI lineage: Eukaryota > Metazoa > Chordata > Mammalia > Carnivora > Canidae > Canis > Canis lupus. The sequence goes on along the minus strand of NC_049249.1, from coordinate 37,820,687 downwards.
AAGCCCAGGCTTCAACTCTGAGACCAGAAGGCTGTGACTCTCCGTCTCTGCAAATGGCAATTCATCCTGGCTCAGCCTCTGCCCTGCCCTGCAGGCCCGAGGAGGGCACTTCAGAGGCCCCGCTCAGGGGGTGCACACTGGGATGCTGCAGCTTGTAATCCACCCTGTACCTGCTCCCCCACCGAGGCGCTGGTGCAGGGCAGTGTCACCCGGAGGGAATGCCTTTTCCTAAAGTGCACGAAGGCGCCCTCCTGGCAGCTGTGGCCTGCAGGCCGGGACGGTGGGACCTTCAGAAAAAGCTGACTTTCTCTGGGAGCCTGCTTCAGCGCTCGCCCTGGTCTGGTTTTCAGAATGCTTGAGAGAAGCAGTATAGTCTTGTTTGGCCTCCGCTAGACACGAACCGGAGTTGATGCTCCCGCACTCCTGCTAAGAGCATCTCTATTTCAAAACCACGCGGACGCACTCTGCCAACCTCCTCTGTCTCCAGCTCTCAGAAGCAGGTCTGGCTGCAGTCCTGGCTCGTTAGGAGGAAGGGCGCTGCCCCTGTTCAGTGCCGGAGGCGGAGGCCACGGACCTCGGCCAGCACGAGCTCGGAGCCCGACGTCTCCTGCACACACACGGGTGCTGGCCCTGGCAGCCGGGCTCCTGGCCACAGCACAGTTGCAGGAATTTTCCCGAGAGACTGCGGCCCACCCCGTGCGGCCCAGGGGCACGCCCCGTGCGACCAGTCTGTAACTGGTGGGGCCTGAGGAGAGGCGACAAGGCAGGGCCTCTTGTTCGAAAGTCACTAAGAGTCTAAGACCGTGAGGGCAGAGCGTCGAGCCCGTAAGCGCGCGGCCCTGGGCGAGGTGCCAGCCCTGCGCCCGTGAAGCCAGCTCCGCTCGGAGTCCCGAGCACGCACGCTGAGGCGGATGCTCTGGTCAGCTCCGTTCACAGATGGGGAAGCTGAGACAGAGGGTTCAGTCGCTGGCCCGGAGGCCCACAGCAAGCGAGTGAGAGAGCCAGAAGGCCTGATCGTCCGGTGAGTCCTGAAGGCCCCTGACTTGGTGGGTCCCCTTCCCGGCCTGGCCCACCCTGCCCTCTGCACAGCCGCTGACCAGCCCTGGCCGTCCCGAAGTGCCAGTTCTCTGCAAAGTGCAGCTCGAGTGTCCTCTACATGCTGACCTCTCAGAGCTGGCACGCGGCAGCTCCTCTAGGGGGGCTGGGGTCTCCAGGGCCCCCATCCCTGCTGATACCCAGGGGCCACCACTGTATCCTGCCAGCTTCCCATCACCATCTGGATGCAGGATCTCAGTCTATCATGATGCTGTGAGAAGGGAACCCCCAAAATATTTGATTTCATTTAAATGCGCTGGATGAGGCACAAGGGTGCATAGGAGGTGGCCTGATCCCTCTAATCAGAGGGGGTCCAGGGGTGCCAAGCATGGCCCTTGCTACAGACACCTGTCTCCTCGAGGACACCTCCTCCTGCCCCCAGGACATTCAGCCCCCAGCTTCAGTACTGCTAGACACTGAGGCCAAGTTGGGCATCTGCCAGGGATGGTGCTGGGAGGCTTCTCCTTCCTCTCACCCAGCCGGAAGTCCTAGATTTCAAAAAAATAGACTAGAGAAGGTCAAGGGAAGACCATCAGGTGGGGTCTTGTGAGAAATGACAGCCACCAAGGGGAGCAAAGAGAAAAACGATGAACAAATGGAGGTCCCTTTATTACTCTAAGTAATAATGATGCCTTGGGCATAAACTTAATGTGTCTGCACATTTGCATGTCAGAACCCCTTGCATTGCTTCTTAGTAGCAACAGACATATGGTAAGGCTATTTGCTAAATCTGCAAGAGGACCCATTTCCAGAGATTTCAGTGAGAGAGGAAGGAAGGAAGGAAGGAAGGAAGGAAGGAAGGAAGGAAGGAAGGAAGGAAGGAAGGAAGGAAGAAAGGAAGGAAGAAGGAAGGATTAAATTTTAAATTCACCCTAATTTATAACTGATGTTCTCAAATACATTTATTTATATAATCATTTCTGATAGTAACTCTCTTAAAGGACATTGCATATTTCTCATTTTGAAGTAGTAAAACTGTTGAGATCTTAGGTATTTCTCCAAATCCTACTTGACAACAAAGCCATTTATTTTTAAGAGACAGATGAAAACCCACAGGACGTGATGCTTCTTATCTCCCTTTCAGCACAACTGCCATCATCACCACCATCATCAACATCACCACCATCATCATCACCATTGTCATCAATGCCAGCAGAATCTGTATTTAAAACTCAATATCATAGGTAGAAAATCAATATGAAACCCAGACAAGGGTAGAGCTTCTCTAGTACAAGTATAGTTGGGGCACCAGCCCCATATTCCCTGATGTAAGGTGACCTTGGAAAGACAAGCCAACAGAATCCCCAGGGACAATTAGAACAACAGCTTGTGACCAAACTCCTGATAAAAATGAGAAATGGGCTTGGAGAGGGGCAGAGATGGGCACAGAGATGGCACAGTAAGTTAGGAGTTAGGAGCTAGAATGCCCCTGATGTCCAGGGCCCATTACTCCATGCTTTACCCAGATCCTCCGCAGAGGCTGGTGCCTGGCCCACAGCACCATGGATAAAGTGAATAAACATCACAACTATCTTAGAAGTAGGGCCAGCCTCAGAGTGAGAAGGGTGAGACACTGCCCTTGGATGCATAAGTGAAGGAGGCCACCCAAACAGGGGGTGAGGTAAATGAAATTGCATGCCACGCTTTAAGAAATCAAAATTCATGCAAAAATAAACAAATTATCTATCTATCTATCTATCTATCTATCTATCTATCTATATTTTTTTAAGATTTTATTTACTTATTCATAAGAGATGCAGAGAGAGAGAGACAGAGACACAGGCAGAGAAAGAAGCAGACTCCATGCAGGGAGCCCGATATGGGACTTGATCCCAAGACTCCAAGATCACACCCTGGGCCAAAGGCAGGCACCCAACCACTAAGCCACCCAGGCATCCCTCAAAATAAATATTTTGATTAGGAAATCAAAACTTTATTTGAAAACAAGATTATCAGTGCCTGACACAAAATAAACTCCAAGTGTGAGCATAGATCATTCATATCTGAAATAAATTACATATATTAATTTATACAAAAATTATATAATATGCAATCAGAAAAATGAAAAAAAAAACGGAGGACAACAAAAGATATTTTCCAGTGCAAAACAAAATTCTGTAGAAAGGGAAACCAAAACTATAGGCAGAAGCCTGAGAACATACAACAGAGGAGATGGTACACCCAAGTTATCTCCAGTTTGTTGTTTCTAACAGTTCTCAGGTTCTGGTTTGGATTCCAAGCCTCTTAGATTGCTTTCTCTGGGAAAAGGAGTAATTTGGAGACCAGGAGACATGTGGAAGGAGCCCAAGCCTAGGGTGCTCCTGGGGGAGTGATTTGGGCCATCAAGAATGATCCATGAGCCTTGTCAAACAAGTCCACCCACCAAGCTGGCTCCCACCTCTGGGCCTTTCCACCTGCTGTGCCTTCTTCCCCAGTACCTTTTCCCCAGACTGCCCTCTCCCTCCCATCCTCACGCTTCTCATCAATCTTCCCAAATGAAGCCTGCACAGGAGGGTCTGGCCTCATCCCCTGTATAGTCGAGTAGTCCCACCCACCTCCAGAAATCTCGAAATCCTTCTTCGTGCTGATATTACAACTGTACCACATACTCATGGCCGCCTTCTCTGTGACCAGACCAGATGCTCCATGAGGACAGGGGCCCCCTTTGTGTCCCAGCACCTGGATTACTGGGAACTCCCAGGTAACATGTGTTGAAGGAATGAGTAAGTCAGAGTTCTGTTGCCAGATTGGAAAGCAAAACCACAGCATTAGCAAGAGCGCATTCACTCAGCGTCTCCTTGCTTTCCCGCCTCAAGCCCAGATTCCTAAAGCATGCTCCAGAGCATCAGTTGCGTGTAGTATATCACCAGGTGTTTTGTGATAAGAAGGATTCTGGTGCCTAATAAACTCCAAAGGCATTTGGCTACAACAGGTAAGTGTTTATCATTGATCTGTGGGGGATGGATGTGCTTTCTCCAGTGTATTGGCCAGACAGCCCCCGTGAGCAGAGCCGTCTGGAAGGTCGAGGCCAGGAGGAGCCCTGGGGAGGACACTGGCATGCATGGAGCATTGTAACAATAGCATCGTCTAGAGCTGTTCACCCCGACGTGCAAGGCCCTAGCCTAGGTCGCTATGGGGCACTAGAGCTGAGGCTAGTCATCCTGAGATCTGCTCCAGGGATAAAATGCACACCCGATTCCAGAGACTTCAGGTGGGGGAGAAAATGAAAATATCTCGTTGATGCTTTTTATATCGATCCTATGCTGACACAATAATATGTAGTATACATTGGATTAGACAAACTACAAAATCATTTCTACCTGTTTCTTTTGACTTTCACACTGTTGCCACTAAAATAGGTAAAATTCCATAGGTGACTCACAGCACCTTTTCAGTGGACAGTGCCTCACTCAGTACTGACCTGAGGGGTGGATTCTGGGAGGTTCTGGCCCAGAGCCCTCAGGCCTCACCATGCCCAGCTGCTGGGAAATGCAGCAGCTCCTCTGATAATGCTGCAGGTGGAAGTAAAAGAGCAGACCTGGAGTTCCCCTAGGTCCTTATCTGGATTTGCCCCATGGAGCCTCCTGCCTCCCTGAGGATCTCCTGACAGGTGACTGGCCTCCCAGCGGTCTCAAGGTCTTTCATGGGAGACCCCAGCACCCCGCCTTCCAGGAGGCAGTAACCAGAGCAAAGGAGCATCATCCGTAATAAAGAATGGGTCCCAAATCCACCTGAGTTCAAGGTGGCCAAGGTTCTTTTAAAATCTCCATCTGTTTATGTCTTAGAGAACAGAGCTTCCAAAGTCAAGATCTATAGTTCTAATTATTTAAACGTATCTCGCAGACATTGCCAAGGTATCTGGTGCGTACACGTGTCCTAATGGAAAAGGTAATTGATTTTCTCCCCAATTCAGACTTTTGTCCTGACTAATAAAGATCAGGGTGAGAAAACGTATAGATAGGAGCAGAATTTGCTAGACAATGGCACAGGGGTGAAGATGCCAGGGAGGCTCCTGTGATGCAAAGGAGCAGCTAGTTAGGCCCATACAACCTTAAGAACATCCTTCAGCCTCTCCTGGGATTGGGGGCATAAGTCAAAGTCATCACCTTGATGAGTGAGAGGCCACCTGTGTGGACAGAAGGCCCAGCCAAGATGCCATGAGGACCAAGCCAGCCGGATGGGCCCTTCCCTGTCCTGCTTTGCAGGGAGCGGACAGGTTACAGACAGCCCTCTCCTGGGCTGCCTTGGGGCCATGAAGGCTGGAAGTGTCTGTTATTATTCTTTTGTTGCCTCCAAATACCCTCTATCCATTCTCCTTCAACCTCCTGCAACAGAAAGTTGGAGAATCCTGGCTTGGAGGCAGCAGGTGCACGAACATTGGTCCTCCCTTTGATGATTCAGCAACACCAGGGAAAGCCCGTAATCTGACCAAGCCCCTGGATGTTTTTCTCTGTCATCTGTAGGGTCAGGGTGCCCCTCTCACTAAGGAGCCCTGGGAAAACTTTAGTGCTGCTTTTTACAATCATCAGTTCTCTGGGGACTCATAAGAATCTATTTCCTCTCTTTTCTCCAGAATGGTTCGCTGCTCCTTTCTCTGAAACGCTGTTCCATCTTTCAAGCCCACCCTCTGCACTTGCAATAAAGGGTGGTCATCAGATAAAACACCTGAATATGAAGATGTCACGCAAGGGACTTTGGGCTCAAGGGGTAATTCCTGCCTTGGGTTTGGTTTCTTCAAAGTCTCACCCAGCACCAGTCCTGGGCAGATGCTCCATGTGGCAACCAGTGGGGATAGCTGACTGTCCCCAAGCTGCTTTGCGATCAGCAAGTCCTGCTGTGAGGAGGGTGCCTCCCATCGGGGGGGTGCGGGGCTCGGCACCGCTGGGTCCCCACTGGTCCTGAGCTTGCAGCCTGGCTGGCGGCCTGCCCTGCGCCCCACCCCATGCCGTGGGCCACAGAGCTGAGCGTGCTGGGAGTCTGAGCGCAGCACTGAGATTAGACCTAAGCCTTTAGTCTCTCTCAAGTCCTTAAATAACTGCCTCTCCAGGCTCCCGTCAACGCTGCTCGGAACAGCCGCCGGAGCCGCATTTTATCTTAATTCTTAAACTCTGTCTTTAAACATCTCTTTCTGGGTCTGGTCTGTGCCCATCTCTGCTCACTTAACAGCAAGCCCTGCCCTACGGTCCTGCCCCACTATTCAGTCTGTTTGTTCTCAGGGGTCTCCCTCATTTAAGAAGGAAGACAAGGCAAGGCCGCAAAATCCCTTCAAGGGCTTGGGGACCTGTAGGAACCAACCTCCAAGACAGACCATACGCACTTTCCAAGGCCACCTCCGCCGTGAGCCTCCAGACTTTCAGATATTTCTCTAGGACTCAGATCAGAAGAGGTCATAGGTGTGTGCCTTGTAGTTCCATTGGACTTGTGCACTTTCTATCCAGCTAAGTCCTTTCTTCCCAACCAGATGGTATGTTTCCCGTGAAAGGGCCCAGATCCTGTGCCTGCCCCAGCACAGGTCTGGTCCCAGATATTAGACATGTTCTCGCTGGAGAGTGTGAGAAGAAGACACCTCAAGGGGAGGGAGATGACCAGGATGATCTGCTACCGGCAGGGGAACCTGGGAATGTCTCTGAGCCTCTGAGTCTCTTTTCTACACTGGGAATCATCACCAGAATGTCTACATCCTAGGAGAGTTTTGAGGGTGAAATGGTATTGGTTATGAGAAGAGATGGGTAAGTTATAAGATCTAAAGAAATGTGTGAATTGTAAGATCTAAACCTGGCCTCAGTAGTAACTGGCACTCAACAGGAAATCAGTCACAACTCTTTACCTCAGTCATAGGCTAGAAGACTCTTCTGATTCTTGGAAGATATTCTCTAACAAAGTGTTCTCAGAACCTATTAGTGGGTCAGATTCTTGCCACCTTGAGCTTCAGCGCTGGCCTGAATGGGAAGCTAGGGTTTGAGGATCTGCAGGTAACGTCCAGAGACAGAGCTGAAGGGGAGTCTGAACACTGAGCAGGTGGCCATGCTTGGCCACACCTCTTGCACCTGGGATAGGTGATCTGCTTTCCCAGGACGGGAGACTGCTCACTGAGATCAGAAGTTCATTACAAAGATGTGTCGTTGAGCTGGTCCCCGGTATGAACAACAGGGTCTCAATCCTGGAGACTGAGGAGTCATGAAGAACGCACCATAGCATCTGTTGCCTGCGGGAAAGAAGATGGTAGCATTTATCCATTGCCCCCTATCCGTAGTTGGTCAGGCTTTGCCCAATGGAGTGTTAACCCCCTCGCACTTGCTGGTTGGTGCCTGTGTTGGAAAAGACAGGTGAGTTTGCACAGGTGCCCCATGCAAGGTGACAGAAAGCAAGGCACGCCTCTGCAGCAGGTGAGGACAGCTGGCTGCTTCAACAGTGGCTGGAGTGGCAGGTGAATCAAGGGGATGGGAAGTGGAGAAAAGAGGTATCTGATCCATTCCACAGGGATGTTGTCATAGCTCAGACCTGGGAAGAGAGAAATCTCCTAGAAGATGATTTCCCCGACCAGAGCTGCAAGCACATGGATCCAGTGTCATGGCTGAGTCAACAGACTCCACTAACTGGAGATAAGAGAGCAAACTGAGAGGGCTTTCGGTATAAGTCATTGTTAAAGCCTCCATGAGATAAAGAGCAGATTAATATATATGGAATGATAACAAGTAGTGACTAAGAAAGACTCGGTGGCTATAAAACAAGATGACAGTTATGGAAAATAAGACCAATTAGAAATTGTGGGAATGAAAAGTAGAAATATGGAAGAACTCAAGAGATGATTACATAGTTAATGAGTCACTAAAGACAAATAACTAACCGTGAGACACAGAAAATAGAGCAGGTACAAAATAACGACCTGACTTAGAGCTGACTTCTCATCAGCTTCAACAGAAGAGGAGGTAATAAAACAACATCCTCAAGATGCTGAAGGAAAATAATGGCAGATCTAAAGTTCTGTATTCATTCCAGTTACCATGCTGTATTAAAGCTAAAATAGGGATATTTTTCAGATGGACAAGAAATCGGAAAGTCAGGCCCCTGATGAAAAATACTTAGGGATGCATCACAGGAAAAATCAAAATAGAACAAAACAAAACTTCACAAAGCAAGGAATGAAATTCAGCCAATAGCAAAAAATAAGTAAGTAAATACATAAATATTGAAGAAAAAAATAGTAAGTGGCATTGAAACAGAATAATAGGCATGCCTGGGTGGCTCAGCAGTTGAGCTTACCTTTGGCTCAGGGCATGATCCCTGGGTCCTAGAATCAAGTCCCACATCAGGCTCCTTGCAGGGAGCCTGCTTCACCCTCTGCCTGTGTCTCTGCCTCTCTATCTCTCTGTGTGTCTCTCATGAATAAATAAATAAAATCTTTTTTTTAAAGAAACATAATAATAATAATAATAATAATAATAATGACACAATAATGAAGGTATTAACCCCTAGGCATATGTTGTGGAATGAAAGTTCATGTGCCTCTCCTCCCCAGTTTATACATTGAAGCCAGAACCCCCAATGTACCTATTTTTGGAGATGAAGCATCTAAGGAAATAATTAGCTTAAAGGAGGTAGTAAGGGTAGAGTCCTCATCTGATGCCATTAGTGTTCTTCTGAGAAGAGACACCAGAGATCTCCCTCTCTCTTTCCCACTGTCCTTCCTTCTCTTTGTCTCTCTCCCTCCCTCCCATCTCTGTCTCTATGTCTGTCTCTATCTCTCTCCACATGAGAACAGTGAGAAAGTGGCTATCTGCAAGCCAGGAAAAGAGCCCTCCCTGGATATCTAGCCTGTAGAAACATGAGAGAAGAAATTGCCGCTGGTTTCAGATGCCCAGTGTGTGTTATTTCGTTACAGTGGCCAGAGATGACTAAGACCTATATATATATATATATATATATATATATATATATATATATATATATATCAATAAGCTCAAAATAAACTCCCAGGCAATGCTGTGGGACTCAGGGGAAGGTTTGGGAAGAAATAAAAGTGTGCTAAGGTTCTTGTCCTTTCAAATGTAATCTTTGCTAGAGCATGTATTTAAATTGTAAAGTTTGTCTCTAAAATCCTGGAATAAAAGACACTACTCTGCAACCAGCAAGGGGAAAAAATGGTTCAAAACACACACAGATGGAGTGAACAAGAAACAATGTGACCCACTTTGAACACGCTTATATGGTGGAGCCATATAAAATACTACCATCACTTGGAAGTACTAGTGGATGTGAAGACAAAGTGTCTGACCTGAAAGACATAATTATCTTTGGAAAAAAAAAAGAATAGAAATAACATTAAGTACAATTGAGTATTCTTCTCTGATCTCCTTGTTTTTTGGCTTTGAGATATCCACAAGCGTATCCATAATACAGTCCCTATTAGAGTGTCAGCGTATTACATTAGAAATCAGTATGGATGTGAATGGGGATCCTGCCATTCATCACAACAGAAACCTGCGCTTCTGCCAAGAAACCAGTACCTTGGCATTTTATGGTTAAGTTAAAATCTTGTAACTGATCATATTCTCCTTATTGTTTTGATGTCAGGCAAAACAGACCTTTACTCATGAGCTAACTCTGGTGGTTGTACAAGACAAGATCCATTTGCCTTACATTCACTTGGATCAATTCTGCTATTCAAAATTTGTTTCCTGGGACTCCTGGGTGGCTCAGTGGTTGAGCATCTGCCTTTGAATCTGGGCATGATCTTGGGGTCCCATGATAGAGTCCCACATCTGGAGTCCTGTATGGAGCCTGCTTCTCCCTCTTCCTGTGTCTCTGTCTCTCTCTCTCTCTCTCTCATCTCTCATGAATAAATAAATAAAATCTTTTAAAAAAATGTGTTTCCTCTTTGACCTAAAATCTTGTTTATTTGTTTTGCTTCCCTAACCACTGATGTGTGACCTTGGGCAAGTAACCTGGCTTCCCTGTGCCTTCCATCAATAAAATTACAATAATTAATTGGGCCTATGTTTGAGAATTACATGAGTTGTGCGTGCATCACGAACAACAGGTACCTGGTACTCAGCAGGCCAGTGTGGCTCCAGAGATGGGGATTCTCATTATCAACGTTGTTACAGCAACACAATTTTGCAAGCCATCTCAAGGAATGGGATGGGATGGCGTGGGGGGAACTGACAATAACACTCCTTTGCTAAATGTTGAGCAGGAATGGAGCCAGGCATGGAGGTTCTTAAAAGAGAGGTGCTTTCATCTCTCACATGCTCCTAATGAGGCAGATAAATAAACAGATAAGTGGATAAATAAGTTCATAAAGAAGGATATAAGATTTTTTGAGAAGACACAGGGATCCCATTGCTCACTGATAGAAAGTATAAGGGGGCATATGCAGCAACTTGAGTGAATATTGTGAACCTTGCCAGGTAGCCCAGAGTGAGTACAGCCAAGGCACTAAGCAAAACATATGTATAATTGGTGCAAGCCACCAGAGCCGTAGAGAAAATCCCAAGGTCAAGGGTCAAGAACCCAGCGTTTTTACTGAGCATTCATCACATGCCTGGGACTATACAAATGGTTTTATATAGATTATGTCACTTAACTTTTAGGGTGAAATAATTATCAGAAATTTAGAGACAAGGGTACAGAAGATTAAAGGGTTTATGCAACATTCCCAAGGTTGGACAGCAGACCCACCCCAAAGTGAGGGTCCCAGCCTGGAACCACGGCCTGATTTCTTCATTCCCTGAGCAGTTTGTCCCAGTGAGAGCGAACATCAACCCTGCCAAAGGCCTGTTTTCCACAGCAGCGGTAGCAAGCAGTCCTCCTGAGGATTAGCAGAGCCTTGCCACTATGCCGTTTATTGCCATCTGAGACAGTGAAGCTCAGAGGGAGCAGGTGGCCCAGCTGCCTGGGAGTGCGGTGCCTGCAAGATCACAGACTCCTCCACCTTAGGCTCCTGGGATGACAATCAGTCACTGTGATGAGCTCCTTTCTCACCGTGGATGTTGCCCCGTGCGAGCCCCCCATCTACACTGAGTGCCAGGAGAACTGTACAGACGGGCACTAACAGCTTGAGACAAAAACTAGGGAATTCAGTTTTAAGTTTCCAAGGCAGCACATGCAATGTGTCTGTACTTACAGTTGTCACCTAAGGCTTACCCAGCCTGGGTCACCTCCTCTCTGAGGAACCCCCTAAGGCCCCTTCTGGATATGCCCTTGCCAGCTCCTAGTACTTCCTCAGCTCTATGCTCTTCATATTTATTAAAATGCACATCCTGGACACCTGGGTGGCTCAGTTGGTTAAGTGTCTGACTTTAGCTCAGGTCATGATCTTAGGGTCCTGGGATTGGGTCCTCATGGGGCTTCTTGCTCAGTGGGGAATCTGCTTCTTCCTCTGCCCTTGCCCCCCTGCTCATGCTCTCTCTTTCACTCTCTCTCAAATAAATAAAATCTTAAAAAAATAAAATGTACATCCTTTCATGACTTTGGAGGAAAGCAATCTGATAACGTCAATTCATACTATAGTGTGAATGCTGGCTCTGACCATTCTGCTGTGTATTTCAATAATTCACTCCTTTTTACGGCTAAGCGGTGTTCCTTTGTGTGCATACCATAGTCTGTTTATCCGTGCACCTGTTGATGGACACTTGGGTTGTTTCCAACTGCTGGCCCTTACAAATAAAGCGTCTGTGCACTTCACATAGTTCTGCTCCTCCAAAAAAAAAAAAAAAAAATCCTCTTAAGAAAGAAACAGTCCTCACAAGACGCCCTTGTGTGAGTACACATGGCCAAGAGACCATGATCCATCATCTCCTTCCCTCATGCCGTGGCCTTGTACAGGGGCCTTCCAGAGGCCCAATCAGCTCTGCTCTTTCCCACAACTGTGGACATCAGCTCTCCATTTCAGCCTTGGACCGGCCCCTTCCCCAGAACCAGCCCCCTTTGAAGCTGAGCAAACGAGGGGCTACTACTTAGGCACAGCCAAAGGAGGTGGATTAGCCATGATCATGCATAATTTATGTGGAGTTTGTGCAGCCCTGAAAATAGGCCAAGGCATATTTTAGAAAGTAAATCAGACTTGATGAATTGGAAATGCTGTTTGGCATTGTTCATTTTCTGGGAAGCCTGCTTTGTCACTCTCCAGCCAGTGTGACTCAGTTTCCTCTCCTGGAGCCATCTGAACTTCCAGCCTGCCCTGTGCCAGCTAGATTGGTCTTCCTGCTGCTTTGGGTGCTCTCTGGCAGGTGTCTCGGACTATATGTTCTCTTTTCACAGGGGAACCAAGCTGAGTCTTCCTAGGAAATTCTAAGACAGACTTGAATCACCAGTTCCTGAAGAAGGAGGAAAGAAAGAAAGAAAGAAAGAAAGAAAGAAAGAAAGAAAGAAAGAAAGAAAGAAAGAAGAAAGAAAGAAAGAAAGAAAGAAAGAAAGAATTATAAAAGAAAAGAAAAAAAAAGAAAAACAAAAACAAAAACACCCTCCCCCCAATACCATCCCCCCCCAAAAATAAAAAAATAAAAATAAAAAAAACAGGAAAGGGGCTTCGGCCGTACACCCAGGCCGCAGCAAACAGGACCGTGCGCCTTTAAGAAGCAAAAATTAATGCAAAGCTTATTACAATCCCGGTGGTTGCTAACGCTGTGTCTCTTCCACTGCCCAAGTGTCTGAATTTCAGCTTCAGATGAGTATGGCCTGCTGGGATTTGAGCTGCCAGTTTAATTAGTGTTCAGTAATTTCAATAATGAGTGACAATTCATCGGGGCTTTTAGGTTGGTCTTCTGTTCAGAAGCAAATCAATAATCCACAGTTTTTCCCCTTCTTTAAAGACAAGAAAGTGGCATGTGAGTTACATCAGATGAGAGAAAATAAATGAGAGAGCCTTCCAGTCCCTCAGTAACTTGAGAGGCAATTGGCTTTAATGGTGTGGGCAGCCTCTCGGTTTGTTGATGTTATTGGAGGAACAGAAAGGTCATTAGTAGCTGGAAAGAGGCGCGCAGATTCTCACAGTAAACAGTTTGCCCTGGCTGTAACCATAGTGATTTGGGTAAATGAACACAGGTATACGGATTACTGCTCTATTCCCCAGGCTGCCTATATTATTGCCTCCGAAGATATAAAAACAATTGAGGCTAATTGTATGAGAGTGAGTTTATTACAAACATAAATGGAAAGGCAAAAAGAAAACCAGAGATGTTCTCTCCAAGACTCCCCCACCTCGCCGCAGCACCCGCGCCGCCTCTCGGATCTGCGCACCTGCCGGGGCGGCGGCGGCGGCCAGCTCGCCGGGCACCTGCACCTGCCGGGGGCACGGCGCCCCGAGTCCAGGGGGGCTGCGGGCCACCGAGGCGGGGGGGTGGGGGTGTTCCGCTGCCGGGGCTCGGGCGCCCCGGCTGCCAGCCGACTGTCACCGTGCTCCACGGCGCGAGCCAGACTCAGCAATTACTTTTTACTGCTGGTGGCTGCGCCGGGCAGAGGCGCTTCAAAGCCGAGGAAAGGCATTTATCTCAGCTGGGACGTGGGGTGGCACGCCTTTCCCCAGCCAGTGGCTGAAAAGTTACCTGCATTACGGCGCTACCCTGCCAGTCGGCGGCGGCGGCGGCTTTTTTGTAAACTCGCAGGCTCTCTTTTGTTACAGCTACAAAGACTCCGTCTTCATAAGGTGTTGTGATTTGCGGTATACAAACCCATTAAAAAAACACAAATGAAATCCCCAGCTGGGAAGGTCAAGTCTAATGAGGTGGGCTGTTGCGAGGAGTGGTAGCTCACAGCATCCCCCATGTAGGCCAGAGGTGCTGCAAGTGAACAGCTGCTTATAATTATGATCATCTGACACTGTTCATCCACCTGAGGTGCTATTTTTTTTCTCACAAGAGAACAGATTAATTGTATATCAACTGATATACATAAAAAAGGGTTTGATAGAAGGCTTAATAAAGTAACATTAAATAGGCAATCCCACTGAAATTCTAATGTGTATATTCTTAATTAAATTCCCTTGTACAGTAACTCAGGTGCCTTCCGTCTCCTCTCGCACTTGCTGCATCGAACGCCAGCGACCGGGGAGGAAGGGAAGGCAGGTGTCCGAGGAAATCACACCCTCCTGCTTTCTCGCCCTGCCCACCTGGAGAAGACCCGGAAAGAAAGGAAGGGGAAAAAAAAATGCAACTCACAGGTGGTGCCCCAGCTACGACGGGGATCCGGGTCTACACAGACCTGGAGCGTTCGGATGCTAAAGACTCCCTTCCTGCCCGTCAGGACCGCCCTGCTTTCTCTGTCCCGGCGAGCAGGCACGGGAAAATAAAGATATTATTAAAAGGATGGAAGGAGGGGGAGAAGGAGGACGAGGACAAGCAGGCGAAGAGGATGAAGCGAGAGAAGGAGGGCGGTAGGACGTAGGAGAGGAAGGAGCGGGAAGGAGACGGAGCCGAGATGCAGCCAGCAGCCCTGACCCGCTCTGGAGAGTAACCGTTGAGCCAGAGAAGAATAAATATGTGTTTAAAACCAACATGCAGAGGTAATGATGCGGCTGTAATTCATTAACTGCCTTGAAGTGAGTTGTGCCGACGCACCTCGCTCGGTTCTAGAACGGCTGCATGGAGCACTGGCACCCGGGGCAATGCCCCCCGGCCGCGCAGCTGCCGCGCCGGGGAAGGGGCAGCTCCTCCTTTCAGGGCTGAAGGTAGCGCTTCTGCTAAAGGGAGAGGAGAGAGGAATAAAACAGGGCAGGTGAGGTGTAGCGCTCTGTCCCAAAGATCCGCACGGAAACAACCACCATTGGATGGGATGGATAAAGGCGGAAGCTTTGCAGAATTGTCCAGAAAACAGTGTGATATTCGCTCACAGGCAGGTTTACAACATGACGCGGAAAACAAAGTCGTTTGAAACTCCCGACTAAGGAAACAGCCTTGCGTGCTTCCCTATGGAGCGCTGCGGTGAAGGTTCCAGCACCGCAAGAAGGGGGACTCTGCAGGAATGGCCAGGGGTACCGGGGAGGCCTGGGGGCCGAGGGGCAGAGCGGGGGACACTGGCACAGCCTCGGAAGCCAACTGGCTCCCTGCCCTAAGAGTTAATGCTGCCAGTAGGAAAAACAATCTAGAATGCTCGGTGCCCACATTGCGTGTGGCACTGTCAAACGGAGTACTGGCTCGGAAGCCCAAGGACTGACTTACGTCTGGGCTCTGGCATGGGGGGCCAGGGGGCCATGGGCCGGATGGCGGCCCTCACTGGGCCGCAGTTGCCTCCTGGTCCCAGTGACCTTACAGGGTGGCCCATTCCCCCTCTATCCACTCATCAGCCACTCACGGAGTCCCTACACGGTGCCAGTGCTGCCTTGGGCACAAGGGGGGCAACACAACCATGTCTCCTACCTGTGGATGCAAGACCAGACCAACAGCGCGATGTGTGACAGCTAGGAGTAATGCCGAGAGCGTTCCGGACGGTGAGGGGTGGCCGTGGGCGATTGTCTGCCCTGAGCTGAAGGAACCAGACTGGCAAAGGTGATAGAAGGGCATTCGGGGCCCAGGAACAGTCAGGGCAAAGAGCCGGAGCAGAAGTGACCTTGGTTTGCAGGCAAGGCCAGAAAGGGTGGCAGGAGGGGGCTGGTCTTGGCAAGGTGGCCACCTGACTCTGACAGTGATGAGAAACTCTGGAAATCCATGAGTTACTGATAACTGGGTGCCTACTGGGCACCTGGGTGCCTACTGGACATCTGGATGCCTAGTGGGCATCTGGGTGCCTACTCCACACCTTGGTGCCTACTGGACCTCTGGGTGCCTATTGACACTTGTGTGCCTACTGGAAATCTGGATGCCTACTGCACATCTGGGTGCCTACTGACACCTGGGTGCCTACTGGGCACCTGGATGCCTACTGGATACCTGGGTGCATACCTAATATATGGGTGCCTACCAGACACCTGGATGCCTACTGGACATCTGGGTGCCTACTGGACACCTGAGTGCCTACTGACACCTGGGTGCCTGCTGCACACCTGGGTGCCTACTATCACCTAGATGCCTACTGGACATATGGGTGCCTACTGGACACCTGAGTACCTACTGGACATCTGGGTGCCTACTGGGCATCTGGGTGCCTACTGGACACCTGGGTGTCTACTGACACCTGGGTGCCTAATGTCACCTAGATGCTTACTGGACATCTGGGTGCCTACTGGACACCTGAGTGCCTACTGGACATCTGGGTGCCTACTGGGCATCTGGGTGCCTACTGGACACCTGGGTGTCTACTGACACCTGGGTGCCTAATGTCACCTAGATGCTTACTGGACATCTGGGTGCCTACTGAACACCTGAGTGCCTACTGACACCTGGGTGCCTACTGCACACCTGGGTGCCTACTGTCACTTAGATGCCTACTGGACATCTAGGTGCCTACTGGGTATCTGGGTACCTACTGGACACCTGGATGCCTACTGGACATCTAGGTGCCTACCAAATATACGGGTGCCCACCAGACACCTGGATGTCTACTGGACACCTGAGTGCCTACTGACACCTGGGTGCCTACTGCACACCTGGGTACCTACTGGACACCTAGGTGCCTACTGACACCTGGATGTCTACTGGACACCTGAGTGCCTACCGGGTATCTGGGTGCCTACTAGCCATGTGGGTGCCTCCTGGGTAAGTGAGCAGCGGGGAGGGCGTAGCGAGAGAACACAGACACTCTAAGTGGCTGTCAACATAAAAAAATTAAGGTCAGATTGAAAATGGCGGAGCCACAAGTTGTTCTGAGCCACATCCGTGGTTCTTCTGTCACTGTTCATCTGGCCTGAGCCTGAGCATCACTTCTCAGATGACAGGTGCCTCCACAGGTACAGATGCACAGAGGCACGTGCACATGTACATGCGTACACCACAGATGTACACGTGTGCACACCCGCATACACTCACAAGTGTGCACCTATATGCACGCACATGCGCAGGTACAGGGCACACGCACGCGCAGCACGTGTCCAGCCCTAGCATGCGCGTATACACAGTGCACGTCCACGGACACAGCACGTGGGGGCCCTGGAGGTCCTCGGGCTCGCGGTGCGCGCTCTACGGGCCGCCCTGGACGGAGGTCACCGAGGCGTGTGACTCAGCGGCTTGCGGGGTTCCCCCCCGCAGCGGACCGGTGCTGCTGCCCTAAGGACGGTGGGCCAGGCTGCCCCGGGGGGCTGCGCTCACCCCCACCCCCAGAACCCACAGCCGCTGCCCCGCCAGCAAGCGGCAGACAGGACGGGGCCCGGACAACCCGGCCCCCTTCCCGGGGTGGCCCACCTGCCGCTGGGCCGGGCTCTGGCTCCTTGCCCCCCAGCACGTCGGGCCCGGGCTCCCCGGTCACCGCGCTCCGAGTGGCGCTCCGGCCGTGCCACCCGTCCTGCCCCCCCAGGCTGAGCTCCTGCCCTCGGCCGCGCACACGCCGGCGGCCTGGCGGGCTCCCGCAGCTCAGGCTGAGGCGCGGCCCGCGTGCGGCCCCTGGGACCCAGCGTCCCCGACAGGCAGCAGCCGGCTGGGGGCGAGGCGGGGGCCTCTCCCACGCGGCCCGACGTCCCTCTTGGTGCAGGAGAACAAGGGGACGCTGGTTCCGGGAAGCCCCTCGGCCAGGAGGGCAGGAGGGCGGGCGGCTGCGGCGCCATCGAGGCCCCCTTCAGCCTAACGGATCCTGAGGCGCCGCACTCAGGCCGAGTGACCCCGACACGTCCATCTGCCCGAGACACAGGCTGGCGAGTCCTCGTCCCGGCGCGTAGCGGCCTCGTCGTGCGCGAGCTGTGCCCACGGGCGGCCGGATCCGCGTGGGGCGCGCTGGGCCCGCGGGCGGGCAAGGGCCACCGTCGGCTCCTCCCCGGCGCACCGGGGGAAGCTCCAGCGATGTCGTGAAAGGTGCGTCGTTACCCCACTTTGCAGATGAGGAAACTGAGGCTCGGCTAAAGCAAATAAACTCTGAGGCCACCCGGCGTGGGACGGGGGACTCCGGACTTGAGGCGCGGGTGTTTGTAAGGAGCTTCTGGCGGCTGCGCCCGCTAAGCCAAGGGAAGCTCAGCTTCCAACGCGGTGGTTGAAACTTCAGATCCTCGTAGCCAAATCCGAGGTAAAAACAGTGAGAGCGTAAAAATCCAACCCGCCGAACGTGCATTTCACCGTCTGCAGGTGACATGACCAGCGATGGCGCCCTTTGGCTTGGAGCTGACAGGATGGAGGAGCCGCCACCTCTTACCGCAGGACAGAGCCCAGGCGGGGACACTGAGGGCCAGAGGCGGGACTCCCCGGAACTCCTGAGGAATCGCAAACGGAGGCCACCCAGGAACGCTGGGCCTCCCCGCTGCGGCCCGGAAGTCACGTCGATCTGGGCGACCAGTTCCTCAACAATTACGGCTTCCTCGAGCAGGCCTCGCCCCGACGATACCTCTCACATAACGAGGTGCCCTTCTGGTCTGACTGCCTTGCTCTCTCCTGCCGAACTCCTTGCCTCAGCAGGATGTGACACAACGAGCTGACCTTCCCCGCACGCTCCCCCGTCATGTCCTCCTGTGAAGCAGAAAGACGCCACAAACACCGGCTCCGACAGGGCGCCGGGCAGAGCGCTCGGACAGATTGATTCAGCGAGCACTGCGCCCTGCTGTCGGTGAGGAACAGCGCCCACTGTGTGAGGAACAGCGCCCACTGTGTGAGGAACAGGGCGCCCACTGTGTGAGGAACAAGGCACCCACTGTGTGTGAGAAACAGCGTGCCCACTGTGTGAGGAACAGGGTGCCCACTGTGTGAGGAACAGGGCACCTGCTCTGTGTGAGGAACAAGGCACCCACTGTGTGAGGAACAAGGCACCCACTGTGTGTGAGGAACAGGGTGCCCACTGTGTGAGGAACAGGGTGCCTGCTGTGTGAGGAACAGGGCACCTGCTCTGTGTGAGGAACAAGGCACCCACTGTGTGAGGAACAAGGCACCCACTGTGTGTGAGAAACAGCGTGCCCACTGTGTGAGGAACAGGGTGCCTGCTGTGTGAGGAACAGGGCACCTGCTCTGTGTGAGGAACAAGGCACCCACTGTGTGAGGAACAAGGCACCCACTGTGTGTGAGGAACAGGGTGCCCACTGTGTGAGGAACAGGGTGCCCACTGTGTGAGGAACAGGGTGCCTGCTGTATGTGAGGAACAGCACCCACTGTGTGAGGAACAGGGCGCCCACTGTGTGAGGAACAAGGCGCCCACTCTGTGAGGAACAAGGCACCCACTGTGTGAGGAACAGGGCGCCCTCTGTGTGAGGAACAAGGCACCCACTGTGTGAGGAACAGGGTGCCCACTGTGTGAGGAACAGGGCGCCTGCTGTGTGAGGAACAGGGCACCTGCTCTGTGTGAGGAACAAGGCACCCACTGTGTGAGGAACAAGGCACCCACTGTGTGTGAGGAACAGGGTGCCCACTGTGTGAGGAACAGGGTGCCCACTGTGTGAGGAACAGGGTGCCTGCTGTATGTGAGAAACAGCACCCACTGTGTGAGGAACAGGGCGCCCACTGTGTGAGGAACAAGGCGCCCACTGTGTGAGGAACAAGGCGCCCACTCTGTGAGGAACAAGGCACCCACTGTGTGAGGAACAGGGTGCCCACTGTGTGAGGAACAGGGCGCCTGCTCTGTGTGAGGAACAGGGCGCCCACTGTGTGAGGAACAGGGCGCCTGCTCTGTGTGAGGAACAGGGCACCCACTGTGTGTGAGGAACAGGGTGCCCACTGTGTGAGGAACACGGTGCCTGCTGTATGTGAGGAACAGCGCCCACTGTGTGAGGAACAGGGCGCCCACTGTGTGTGAGGAACAGGGCACCTGCTCTGCGTGAGGAATAGGGCACCCACTGTGTGTCAGGAACAGGGGCACCCACTGTGTGAGGAGCAGGGTGCCCACCGTGTGTGAGGAACAGGCACCCACGGTGTGTAGACTGGCCTCTGGGTGTCCTCCCCTTAGTAGGACACTTTCCTTGTTCACTGAGGCCTTTTTCTAGGAGACAGGCAAGTTCAGAGAAGCTTCCAGAAGGACAGGCTGGAAGTCAGACCGCCTCCAGGTCCTGAGTGCGGCGGTCTGCACGGGCTGCAGGGCAGGGCAGGGAGCGTGGGCACGTGGGGGCTCGGCCCCACCCCGCCGGGCTACAGGGCAGTTTTCTGGGCTCAACTGCTTGTCCTGAAACAACAGCCTGAGCGGAGGCCCACGGTGGTGTCTGCGGCTGCGCGCCTCTGGAGCCCGCCTCTGCCCCTTTATCTGCTCCGCCTTCTGAGACGACGTCCCTCTGGGCACAGGCCACGGGGTACCGGCCGTGGGGAGGACAGCGGGGGAGGACCTGGGGGGAGACCCACGGGGGTGGGCCGCGGGGGAGGGCGCGGGGGAGGGCTCTGTGGGGGGGCCCGCCCTGTCCCCCCACCACCCCGAGCTGGGCTGCGATGACCCCGCAGGCGCCCAGGGGAGGCGGGGTGGGGGCTGCTGCTGCCGCGAGGGCACCTGTGCGCGGTCCCCGTCCCTCGGGAGGCAAGGCGGCCGCCGTCCTTGTTTTGCATCTGTGCCCTCTGCGCCCTCCGAGGCTCGGGTGGGGAGGCGGCGAGGTGGGGCCACAGCTGGGAGGAAGGGCGGGAGTCCTGCAGGCATTTTGAAAACTGTCACTTTAAAATACGGTCACCCTCGGGGGCCTGCAGACGGGGCGGCCCCCTGCCCACGAGGAGAGGGCTGGCGACACGGAAGCCCGCGAGCAAGCCCGGGTGGGTGGACCGGAGCCTCCTTGGGGCAACTTCCATGTGTTTCCAAGAAGGAGGGAGAGGAGCGGCGGCCTCGCGTGCACGGGGTGCAGAGAGCGCTGGGCACGGCAGGTGTGCGCACGCCGCACCCACCGCGCTGCCTCTCCACGCCACTCCCAGAACTCGCGCCAGTCATCCTACAGGCACGGAATTGCCATATTTCTTTAACCTTCCAGCGCGATCCGACTTTGGAAAAACTTGAGAAGTCCATCATGGGGCCACGAGTCGCCCCTTGTAAAGTGGCCACAAGCAGGGGTCAAATGATTCAATTTCATGATCTGAGCGGCTTTGAAATCACGTGTGTGGCTTTTAAATCCCAGTAGTTGGTGACTTTTTTTTTTTTTTAATATCTGCCAAACAGAACAATGAGACCCTTTTAAATCCCCCAGTGAGCAACTATTAAAACCACAATTTACAACGGTGCATATCATCTAACGTGTTAACCAGGTGTTCCAGTGTTATTGTTTGAAATTCTACCTTGGTTTAAATCAAATGAAGAAAAGCCAAAAGTCCAATTAAAATCCCACATTGCCTCTTCATCGAGGGTAGGTGAAAGACATTTGTTATAGATTTAATGGCAGAAATCTCATAAAGTGGGGACACCATCCTTTCTTCTATCCCAGCTTATTTCTTGCTTAGGGCTTACTGGCATTTCCTAATCCTGGCTTGGGGAAAAAAAAAAAAAAAAAGAATAAATCTAGGAATTTCTGGCTTAATTTTAGTAGCATCCCGGACACTCTAGCTGAATTTGACAATTGAGTGTTGTCATGGGATATTAAAATCGTGCAGTGGGCCCATTTAGGCGATTATTTCCCTTAATAACTTCCATGCCTCTCTGGACCCTCTTTGCCAACATGTGTCCATTGTATTTAATAGTTCAGTGACAACAAATTTATGTTGCTAAGCTCCAAAAAGTAAACCCAACCCAAATACCTCCCCACGCTGCAGACACTGACCAAGGTAATGTGGAATCCAATTGTCTTCACGGAGCCGTAATTATTTCCAGACTTAAACGGCCTGTCTTTGTCTTTGACGCCTTCTCCCATTCCTGCCTGTCCCCGCTGCTGTTCCTTAGCCTGGGAGGTTTCCTGCTCCGTTTCCGTCGCCTCCCCCCCAGCACGGCGCCTCCCACAGGCCTGCCCAGCCCACCTCCCGGGGGTCCCGGCCCACCTGCCTGGGCCGGGGAGCAGATTCACCTGGTTCCCTTGGACCTCTTTCCTTTTCCAGAGGATGAAAATGAGACAAAAGGGTTCTCTCTAGCCCCTACCTGCACTGTAATAAATAGGGTAATCTGATAAATCAGATCAACTTTTTTTTTCCTTTCTCAGAAATCGTGAAACTGCAAAAAAAAAAAAAAAAAAAAAAGTGTCAGTTACGGCACATCTGTTCTCCTTTACGCCTTATTTAAGAAAATAATTCTTGCCAGATTTTTACCCACCCATCATAATTACACCATTTTTACAGATGTGGTTTTTAACAGCTTCATTTTGGCCCCAAATCTTTTATACAATTTGCAGTGAATTTGCTTCTTGGCTTGCACTTCGTTACGATTTGGCGATTGGGAGATGGAGGGTGCAGAAACTAGTCCCCAGAACTAGACCTTTCAGTGAGGTTTTTACGAACCGAACAGCCCGGGTAGAGATGATCACTGTCATCATCGCCGTAATTATTGTTATAACCGTTAGCCCTAGCACAGTACTTACAAGTTTTGTGCTTGAGTATTTAATTCGGCAGTCACCCCCGGGGTTGTTTTTCTTTATTCCTAATTATCTACTCCCCTTTTGAGCACCAGCCCAGAGCGGGGCTGTTCTCGCAAGTTCTTCGGTGAAGGTAAAGTCGGCAGGACCGGTGCCCACTGGAGCACCCGGCGGCACCTGTACCCGCTGTGTGCTGTGCACGGCCCCAGCCCGCGGCCCCGACGACCAGACAGCGTGAGGACACGGACACACGGACGGCGCAGTGGAGCAGGGTGGGGATCCAACAGCTAAGAACCAGTGAAGTCAAGCAGAGTAAGTGGCCACGTGGGAACCCTGAGAACACCAC
Organism: Canis lupus familiaris; assembly: GCF_011100685.1. Lineage (NCBI taxonomy): Eukaryota > Metazoa > Chordata > Mammalia > Carnivora > Canidae > Canis > Canis lupus. The sequence continues at coordinate 37,797,789 of NC_049249.1, read as the reverse complement.
GGGGATGTGGGTCCTCAGCTGGAATAAACGGTAAGGGAACGAGCAACAGCACCTCCCGTGACCAGTTGCTTGTAAATGGCTTGTGTCGTTGGCGGCCGCGGAGAACCGATGGCAAGTGCAGATGGGAAAATGGAAGCCTGCGGAGGTCAAGAGTTGTGCAGCATCTCGTGCGGCGCGGGGGTGTCACACGCGGCCACACTGGGGCCCAGGCAGTTCTCCAGTCCCTCCTTGTGTGTTGTGTCTTCTGAGAGATTAGAATTGGGCCCCTGACCAGAAGCTACACAACCTGTGCTGGGTGACCTGGTCCCCAAATCCAGGGCCCTTCCCGACAGCATCAGTTCCCCGCTGGCCTGGGAGCCACCAGAGGACAGAGGCCATGAGAAAAGGAGGCGAACTTTCGATAAGGAGGCCACAGTCAGGGTAGGACACCCCTGTCACCCAGGCCAGCGTGATCAGGAACGGGTGTTAGCACTGGGCAAACGCTCTCGCCCAGCTGCCCACAAACTCCAGGCCTGATGGCCCCAGGATGGCTCAGGACTCCCATTTCGGCTGAAATTCGGCTGAAAAAACTGTCTTGCTCTGCCCCCACCCCCGCCGCCATTATGTTCTGCATCGTGTTGACACAGGCATGAACATCTTTTTATTTCCTTTAATTTCCACTGAAAAAAAATTAACTCCACAAAAAACCATGCAAACAAAACTCGCTCTGGGGAGAGTCAGGCTTTCTGGAAAAGATCGACATCCCCAGGAAGGAAACAACAGGAGGATGAGGCAGGCACCTCTATTCTCTGAAACCTATTTCTCGACTCCTCCCACAGCTCAGAACCTGGCCTCCCAAACTGTGTGTCCCCCTCCAACCGCGCTCTCTCCCCCCACACCCCTGGGGGAGCGAGGGGGCACCCACCAAGTCCCCCAGGAGCTATTGCTGGTCCAGCCGGTCTTCCCGGCCTTCCCGGGGAGGAAGCCTTGGCACCCAGCTCCCCATCAAGATTGTCACCCCCCAGACTTGGTCTGATCTGAGGGGTGGAGGGGGTCTCTGCCTTTCCAGGGGGGCAGGAAGTGCCTAATGTCTGCACCCGGCATATGAGGAGCACGGCACCAGGCACTTGGCTGAGATGCACACAGGGCACGAGCACCACGAGCCCTACCCCCCCACCCCTCCAGGCTGCAGACCCGGGCTGCTTCCCGTGACCTTGGCTTCTGCGGTCCCAGGCCCCTTGCAGGGGGAGCATTTGCATGGGGTGCCCGGGGCCTCGAGGCACCGGTGTGGGGCCCAGGTGGGCCGTAGGGGGGCGGGGGGTACATCCCGGGTGGCGGAGCGAGCGGCTTGCTGCGGGCTGGGAGGACCGGCGCCCGTAATGAATTTAGATGATATTCAGCTGCCTCTGCTACTTAATTCACGCGGCGGCCTTGGTGGCGGAAGAGACGGCAAAGGGAGCCCGAGTGGGCCTCGTGACTCGGTGTCGGAGCCGCCCCGACAGCGGGCCCTGGACGGCCGCCGCCCCTCGCCCCGGGCCTCGGCAGGGCCCGGGTCCCCGCAGACCCCCCGGCTCGAGCCCCGACAAGGCGAACAGCACGCGCGCCGGTGTTCCGCGTGCCCTGCGCTGGGTGGTCTGGGGACTTCGCCTGCTTCCGAGCTCATTTGCCTGCAGACGCCCTCACCTTGTCAGCGCCAATAATTATCCAGTCGGTGCTACTCAGAGCTGCCATTCCTTAAGATTGGATTAGATTGAAGAGGCTGAGGCCCCGCTCCTCTGTGCATTTTCCCAGTCACTTAGCGTAATCACTGGGGGCCTCGCCGAGGCCTACAGCAGAGCTACACTAACTTTCTCTCCCCTTCCTTATTACGGAGCTTAATAACAGCAGGCAGTGTATTAATATGTAAGAGATCAAGAGATTATTGATTAGAGTCACTTCCCTAATATCCCCTGTCCGTCATGTAGTTCAGCAGCCTTTCATGATTTTTTGTGTCAGGCCATTTAAATATTCATGACCGCGTTGCTTTGTACCTCCACGGCTGAATTTCTAATTAATCTGTCAAAAGAAATACAATATGCCCGGAAGCCTTATTATTATAAGGGTCAGCTGAAACAGAGATGGCCTGGCGAGGCCTAAGGGGTAATTAATTATAACAATACAGTGTTTACCTTGTGTGGTACCTGCGGCCTAAATGAGCGCTAAATTAGACTCAAACCACTCCAGTCTGCGTTTGAAGCCTCCTTATCTGCCAGACTATATCATAATGATGGGAGGAGAGAGCCGGGAGCCGCCGCTATGTAACAACATAATCAGCAATTATAGCCGCGAAATGGGGAGAAGGGGGAATTTTATCTCATTAGAAAAGCCAGAGTAGAAAGTTTTTTTTTCTGTCACCAGCTCTTTTCTTTAGAATTCAAATGATTCCACTCTAAAGGTGAGGGATCTCAAGTCTAATTCCAGTGCAGAGAGCTGGCCTAATTAGTGGTATACTTTGGCTAAAATATGAATGACATTTGTTCCAGCTTGCAGCGGCCTATTAATAGAGGGTGTCAGAGCGAAACATTAAGTGTATCATTCTTCTGTCAATTTATTTCTGTCATTATTGTTTCTTTATTTCCTCTGCCACATTATGGTCACTAATTTCTCCTCACTTTTATGAGATTCTTAATGTGGGCCTTTAATGAACTCCAAAAACTCAACCACAACTCTGAAATTAAAATACTAGGCTCCTGTCAGGGCGGCCCGACAGAGTAAAACTTGAATAGTATCATTCTTCTGTCAATTTATTTCTGTCATGATTTTTCTTTATACCCTGCCACATTATGCCCACTAGTTTAATTCCATTTTTATGTGACTTGTTAATGTGAATTTTAGGTGGCTTTTAATCACCTCCAAATTTGTAGAATATCACAATAAATCATAACTGTATCCCCTCTTATGACAATTTATTTCTGTCATTATTTTTTATTTCTCCTTCCTTATTACAACTCCGAGTTTCATCTCCTCCTCTGTGACCTTTACATTGTTGCATTTTAAAAAGAAGCACAGAGAAAGTTTGCTCTTTCTCAGGAATTCAAGGAGGGAAGCCATTTTCAGGGGCTCGGCGGCTCCTGGCCCTGTGGTCACAGGTACGGGCGTGCGCGTGCACCACCCTGGGCTGGCGACCTGTGAGTGTCTGGAGGAGCCCGATGTTGGGACCTGGGAACGTAGGAAGGAAAAGTGTCACTGGGGGACAGACTCCCAAACATGCTGGTATCGTGCAAGGATGCACGGATGTGGAGACAATGGGTTCGGTCTTGAAACACTCGCTGATTTAACTCCTGCACCAAGAACAGAGTGACTGTGCCCCTTGGAAGAGAGGAAAAAAAAAAATGTCTCGGACGAGTGTGCCTGTGCTGTGGCTGTTGATTGAGGTTTCTCGGGCTCGTCTTTTAAAGCAGAGGTTGACAAGGTTGTGGCCCCTGGGCCAGATCTGGCCCTGCCACCTCTTTTTTGTACAGGCCTAAGAGCGGGTTTTACATCTTTCAATGGTTAAAAATACAGAGCCAAAAAAGGAAGAATATTTTGTGTTCCGTGAAAATTCCACAAAATTGAAATTTCAGTGGCCGTAAATCAAGGTTTACCGGAACACCGTGGCCATTCGTGTCTTGTCCGTGGTGGCTTTCCTGTTAGGATGGCAAAGTTGAGCTATTCCAACAGATATTTTCCAGGACTTAAAATAGTTACTCGCTGGCCCTTTTTACAGAGAGTTTGTTGGCCCTATTTTAAAGAAAAGAAATGAGTTAGCAGTACTAGTATCTCTTCTGAAGGGCTTTGACAAAGATTTGGGGTTATAGAACTTTGTAGATTGGTTCGAACTACCCAAAGTGGCTAGAATCCATTCCCTGGGCCACGTTCTGGACGGTGGAACCCACATTTTGGGAAGAGCTTACATTAATTATGGCCTCAAAAAGTATTTGCTGCATTTCAGCTCTGCGACAGAGATTGCATCAGGGAATCAGGCCTTGAGAAATGGGGGTGTTGGAGGCATGGCCTCTGTCCTCCATAATCGGGTTCTCTCCACTGCAAAGAACGCAGATTTCAATCATCAGAGTAAAAGAAGAGTTTTTCACAGCCCTTATAAATATGAGTTGAAGCGTCTAGGTGTGGGAGGTGGGGGCTACACACACTGTAGTCTTTAGCTTACCAAGGATTTACCCCCAACAAAATCTTCTGAGCATTTGCTTGGCGGTGGAAATTTGAGAATACATCACTTAAAAGACACCTTCCTCCAAGCAACTCTCATCCTCACCTTTCACCACCAAGGCACTTGCATATGGCACTTTCTGCCTTTGTTTTCAACCCTTATTTTGTCTTCAAGCATGGGAAGAATCGTATTTAAACCTGACTCAAAAACCTACTAGCTCTCTCAAGCGGTGGGTGGGACTCTTGGTTGTCCAGGCTCGACTTCCAGGGTTAGCCACAGCAACAAAGGCCTTTGGCTCCCTTGTCTTCAGGGTCAGGCTCATATCCCTGTGCCCAAGAAGACCCACTACAGGCTGAACACATGGAACCTCCCAGGCTGGGTCCCATTCTAGCCCCTGAAGGAATCTTCTGTGGCTGCCTAGCAATAGACTTTGCCTCTAAGCTGTGACACAGGATTCGCACCCCTTGGATACACTTCCTTCAGTATGTCACCCTCTGCTATTTCAGAGTGTTCTCATTTTCTCACCCAGAAACCGAGACATAGGCCCTCAGTGCAGCCACTTAGAATGCAGCCTCCTAGCGGGGTTGCCCTGAGCTCCCTCACTGGATTCACTCTCTTTTCATCACTGGTGCTCTCATGCTTGCATTGTCTCTGTCTCTGTCTCTGTCTCTCTCTCTCTCTCTCTCTCAGAGTATTTATATTTATTTTTCAGTGATCTCTCTGTCCTGATAATAAAAGTGATATACTAACTTATTAGAAAATATAGGGAATTATCAAGAAGAAAATAAGCTTAAGCACTCATTAACCTTACCATCTAGAAAGACACACTATTAATCCCATTGAGTTCTCATGCTTTTCTCCATTCATAATTGATGTTCAGTAGATACCATTTTTTAAAAAAATTTAAATTATGTATTCAGCATTGTATTAGACACCTTTCCCTGAATCAAAATTTCCACCAACATGTGTTTTTCAAAAGGCTGCATATAAGGTTTTATTTAAAAAAAATCAGCAAATTAGGACAAGATGGGATCAGTGGCAGCATGATAAAGGCCACCTAGCACATGCCCAAAGCTAACATCACACCTAATGGGGAAAGACTGACAGTTTCTCTCTAATGTCAAGAACAAAACAAAGCTGTCCACTCTCCCAACTATTTGTCAGTTTTTCTGGAGGTCCTAGCCAGGGCAATTAGGCAAGAAAAAGAAATACAAGACATCCAGATTGGAAAGGAAGACATATGCTTATCTCCATTTTCAGATGACACAGTTGTGTTTACAGAAAGTCTTAATGTATCCGTAGAAAAGTAATAGAGGTAATAGTCAAGTTCAGCAAAGCTACAGAGTACAAGATTGATATAAAAATTTCAATTGTATTTATGCACTGGTGGTAAACAATATGAAAACAAAGTTAAGAACACAATCAATCCTATTTATAATAACATCAAAAAGAAATAAAACACTTAGAAATAAATTTAACAAAAGAAATGGAAGACTTATGCACAGGAAACTACAAAAAAAATTTGAAAGACATTAAAGGGGACCCAAATAAAAGGAAAGATATTCCATGTTGACCAATTGGAAGGCTTAATATTGTAAAGACGGCAATATTACCCAAGTCGATCTGTAGAATCAATGCAATATTTATCAAAATCCCAGCTGAATGTTTTTGCAGAAATTGGCAAGCTGATCCTAAATTCATATGGAACTACAAGGGACCCATAATAGTCAAAACAGTCTTGAAAAAAAGGAATCAGTTGGAGAAATCACCCTTGCCAGTTTAAATATTTTATTAAATATAACTCCAGTAATCAAGACAATGTGGTACAGGTATAAGAATAGACACAGAGGTCAATGGAGTAGAATCAAGTGTCCAGAAATAAAACCAAATATTTACAGTCAATTGACTTTCAACAAGAATGCCAAGATATTTCAATGGAAAAAAGTAGTCTTTTCAGCAAAGAGTGCCCCAAATACATTTCTACATACAAAGAAAGTAGTTTCACCCCTACTTCACACCATATACAAAAATTAACTCAAATGGATCAAGGACTTGCATGTAAGAGCTAAAACTATACAATTTTTTAGATGGAAACATAGGTGTGAATCTTCATTTCCTTTAATTAGACAATGTTTTTTTTTAGATAGGACCCCTAAAGTGTAAGTAACCACAAAGAAAACCCCACGTAATGAACAACTTTTATGCTTCCAAGAAAACTGTAAAAGTGAAAAGACAACCCACAGAATGTGAAAAAAATCAAACCATATCATTACAAATGTCTGGTATCCAGAATATAAAAAGGATATCACAAGTTAACGGTCAAAATGCAAATAACCCCATCTAAAAATATGCAGAGGATTTGAATAGATTTTTCTCATATATGAATGGCCATGAAGCACATAAAAAAGATGCCCAGCATCATTAGGAACATGCAAATCAAAACTACTTCACAGACACTAGAATAGCTATAAGACAGAAAATAACGAATGTTGTTGGGAATGTACAGAAACTCATTGCTGGTGGGAATGTCAATGGTGTGGCTCCTTTGAAAAAGTCTGGAAGTCCCAGAAATGACTCAGAAAATCTACCCTGACGTATGTAACTAACAGAATCGAAAACATGTAGCCAAATGCATAATTTACACAAATGTTCATGGCTGCATTGTGTATGACAGCCAAAAAGTAGAACGACACAAATGCCCATCAACTGCCAAATGGATAAGCAAAATGTGTTTTGTTCATCCAGATGAAGGGACAAAGCACTGGTACACGCTACAACATGCTTGAACCCTGACAACATCATGCTAAGAGAAAAAGCAAGACACAAAACACTGTATGTCCACATGTTGTGTGATTCCATTCATAGGTACATATATTTATTTTAAAATCTTCTCCCAAGTTTGTATTATGAAAATTTCCAAGCACACCAACAGGCTGAAAAAAAAAAATCATGCACTATATAATAAAAAAAAAAATCATGCAATAAAATCAACTTAGTTCTAACAATTGTTCACATTTGGCTATCTTTGCTGTCTCCCTCGTATGTTTTCATACACACGGTTTTCTGCACTTGAAATTTTTCAACTATTTGAAGCTTGGAAGCATCATGAGAATTATGTTATAGACATCACCTTTTATCTCCTAAGAAGGTATATTCTTCTACACAGCCACCGTTACACTGAAAAATATATAAATACACTCATACTATTATCTGATAGCCAGACCAAAGCCTGATTTTTCTAAGTATTCCAAGAATATATATTATATATATATTATCCATCCTACATATCCTATATTCTAGGATCCATTTCGGACCCATGCGGGGTCTTGGTTTAGTCCCTTTTGGTCTACAAGTCCCCTATCTTCTGTCCTTCCCCCCCATAACTGTGTGTTTTGTAAGAACCCGGATCACAGTCTTGCAGAACACCGTGTGTTCCAGATCTGGTCTCCCCTGCATTGTTTGCTCCATTCCTCTAACCCTGTAGGACCTCGATTTAGAATCAAGTTCTATTTAATTATTTTTAAAAATTAAAATGGATTTTCTAAAGTAAATTTGGAAAATAGAGAAAAGTAGTGAAAATTTTGAAATCACTCATATTCTGTTTCCTTCTCTTTTATTTATTTATTTATTTATTTATTTATTTATTTATTTATTTATTTATGATAGTCACAGAGAGAGAGAGAGAGGCAGAGACACAGGCAGAGGGAGAAGCAGGCTCCATGCACCGGGAGCCCAATGTGGGATTCGATCCCGGGTCTCCAGGATCGCGCCCTGGGCCAAAGGCAGGCGCCAAACCGCTGCGCCACCCAGGGATCCCTCTGTTTCCTTCTCAAACTTATTTTCCATATGTCCCCACCGTCCTTTCTGGATGCTCATTTGGTTATTTATTCACCCATTCATTCGTTCAATAAATATATCTTAATGACCTCATATTCTAGCTACATACTTTTTTTTTTTTTTTAATTTATTTATGATAGTCACAGAGAGAGAAAGAGAGAGAGAGGCAGAGACATAGGCAGAGGGAGAAGCAGGCTCCATGCACTGGGAGCCCGATGTGGGATTCGATCCCGGTTCTCCAGGATCGCGCCCTGGGCCAAAGGCAGGAGCCAAACCGCTGCACCACCCAGGGATCCCTAGCTACATACTTTTTATCCAACTCTTTATGTATTCAATATTCTATTTGTCTATGCTATACGTGCGCAAAACTGTATGGCCTTGAGCCACACTCAAGCTACAGAAACACATCTTAATTCAGCTTTTTTCCCTATACAGACTAGTTGTAAGCATTTTCTGTGTTATCACAGACTGCAATGTCCATTGTAGTTAATTTATACATTCTTAATTAAATTTTTCTTCCAAAATTAAAAAAAAAAGTTATCAGCAGCATACACGTAGCTCAGTTAGTTGAACATCCAATTTTTGATTTCCTCTAAGGTCATGATCTTGGGGTCATGAGAAGGAGCCCTGAGTTGGCCTCTGCAGTGAGTGTGGAGCCTGCTTAAGATTATCTCTCTCTCCGTCTCCCTCTGCCCCTCCCTGTTCACATGCACTCTCTAAAATAAATAAACAAACAAAAAAACAAATAAATATTTTTTACAAGTAAAGCTATCACCACAGCCAGTGAAATAATAAAATGTATCTGTCTTAGGGTTTCTCAGCCTTTCCAGGTGGTCTATGCCAACCAGCCCTTGCCTGGCTTCCGGGTATGCCTTGGTTTGAATGGCTACAGAACATGAGCTCCAATGGGTAGAGGTTCAAGGTGGTACAGGTTCAAGGGGAGCCCAAGGGCCTGGGATCTGCTCTAATCCATCCTGCATGTAGGACCTCTCATGATACGCTTTTCGTGCTAAGACTGTCTTCTTGCTGATCAAATAGCAACTACCGCCTTGTCCACGCTACCCCGCATGTGCAGCGCCTTGGCATTTTAGAGAGACTGGAGATGGTCCAGCCTCCCCATATAGAGTCCAGGAACCTGCATTTAAAACAAGCTCATCCCAGCAGACCTGAAACTTTCCTGGGGAGATGACTCCCATCTTGTCATCAGTCTACAAGTTCCCATTTTTGTACAGCTTTGTCCCGTGTCTGTTCACAAGCCAGCCAGAAACACAGCAAAGCCAGCGGGGTTGGGGTTGGCCTTGTCAGCACATGATGGTGGTGGTTGGAGGGGTGGGAGCGAGGGGGATACTGAATATGCAATCTCCACACACAGATGCGGCAGGGACAGAACTGGGGGAATGAACCCAGGAGGGGCCTCCAAGTGCCCGCGTTGAGCTGGAGGGGCCTCCTATGCCGCCCCCTTGGCCTGAGCATCCTTCTGCTCTCTGCGATCGCTGTGCCTTGCACGGCTGCTACACATGATGCTGATGGCAAGCAAACACACGCCTGCTTCGTGAATGCACAGAGACATCCTAGCGTCTGTATTCAGATCTGCTGCCCGAACCTCTAACGGGGTTCTTAAGCACCACTACTGCTCCGTTGCTCAGAATGATAAGTGATTTTAATCTCGACAAAAATGTTTTCTTCAAAGATAGCTTTTCGATTTTCCTGATTATAAAAAGAAGGCATGCTCGTTATTAAGCCATTCAGAGTTTACAGAAGCCCATTGCTAATTTTGTGTGTGATTGCAGTGCTCACACCTTCATGCGTGTGTCTGAAAATACACAATAATGCAAGATGAGGTTGTATGGTATTAACTAGGAATCTGCATCTTCATTTAAATAACTGCATCGTATTTTTCTTTACAGACACTTTATCATTTCCCTAACCAGTTCTCCACTATATGAAGTCTCAGTAGTTTAAAATAGTTTTCCTTTTATAAACAATTCAGAAAAAAAAAAAAAAAAAAAAGCTTTTATCTTCCATTAAGGTCCTTATGTTGATCACCAGAAACAAAAAACAAAGGGTATTAACATTATTAAAGTTTATACCACTGTATGATGATTTCTCTTCCAGGATTTGTGCATGTTTCTTTCTTCCTGTCGACAGGACCCCTTTCCTCCTATATTCAACGTCACATTTTATTGGGATTTATTTTGCTGCTTCTCATGTTTGCGTATTTCAGTTTTCCATATTTTGACTATTTCTTTCATCCTAGTAGCCAAAATGATGTCGTGGGTTAATTTTCACTTTCTGATGACAAGTGGCCATCATCATCTTCCCATTTGCTTAATTCTATTCCCATTTCTTTGACCATTTTGTATGGTCAATACTTTGACCAAGGATTCATCTTTTTGAACGGATCAGCAGGGAGCTTTCATGAGGTGAGGCTGCCAGTCCTCCTCTGTGCTCTCGGGGACACAGATTTCCTAGCCTGCTCCGGGTCTGCATTTTCCTTATAAATTTTTGTTTCTGTTGTGGTTTTTTTTTTTATTTATTTTTGCTTTAATTTTTGCTTATTATTTAAATATTATAAAGTTTTAAAAAGTATTTATAAAACGATGTTCATTTTTCCTCATTGAATCTCTCCATCTTTTTTAAAAATTATTTTACCCTTTGAATTAAGCTTAGAAGACCCTCCCTTCTCAAGGTCATATATTTATATCTTTCTATTTCCTGTGGGACTCTAGTTTTTATGTTAAAGCTCTGATATGTCTGGACTTAATTTTGGTGTATGTTATGAAGAATAGGATGCTTTTAGTCAATAGGGCACCCTTGTCCAAATAACATAAAGGAAAAAAAATTAGTTAATATACTATTATTTCTTAGTAATAGTAATCACAACAAATTAATTTTTGGCACAATTAATTATTAATAGAAAATAAATATTAGTAATTAGTGATTCATAACATGCTAAAATACTTTTAGTTTAAATTGGAAACTCAGCAATATTACTCTGATAAATTAAATAACCAGCAAAGGGTATTTATCTATATCATGAAAGGCTCAAATTCTTAGCCAGGACACTGAGGATCATACGTTTGTTATTGCTGTTTGTTTATCCTAAGTTTTTGTTTGTTTGTTTGTTTTATTTAATTTTGGAAACGATAGCCATGAATGCGTACATCAGAGACCGAGCCCTCATTGAGTGGAGGCCCTGGTCATACTCGATGTTTCTAGATTGTCCAATAACCGAGCCTGATCTTACTCCCAATGTCTTAAGTAGAATGATACAGATCGTGTACCACGTCAGAGCAAGGCGCTTGACTTTTGTATCCTGGGAAATTGTCATAATACAATAGCTTGTGTTCAACTAAGACTCTTTACTGCCATCTGCTTGAAAATTCTCAAACGCAAATACACCGGCACCATCTTTGGAATCAACAATCATAACACAAATGTGAGAAACTTCCAAAGTAATAAAATGATGATTCCATAAAAGGGAGCCTCTTGTCCTTTTGAAAGCCACATCTGGGCTTCAGTGTGTGGCACCCCATCACCTCATCCCCTTCTTGCAAATGCCTACTTAGGGGTCCAAGCAGCATTTAGGAAACAACTTATTTTTCATATAGATTTAAAATGCCACCTTAAAGCATATACTGAAGTGCCATATGTACTTGGGCATTTTTTTAGTTCTTTCTTCTGCTTTTCTGATCTCTTTGTATCTGCACCATGACTGCACTGTGTTATGCCCATGGTTTGTCTGCTGCATGGTGCAATCTGCTCTCCCGCACTACTTACCTGGGTTTTTCAGAAGCACTCTATTTTGCATGTTTATCTTTTACATTAAACTTAGAACTCATTTTATTCATTTCTAAAACCTACCCCACAAAAAAAAGAAAAAAATCCCGTTAGAATTTTATGGGGACGATGTTTAGCGTAAAAAATAATCGGAAGAGAATTGCCATCTTTACAATATTGAGTCTTTCTGAAAACATGGTTTGCACCTCCATTGATTCAAGTCTTATTTTATGTCTCTTATTAGATTTTTATAGTTTTCCTCATATACTTTCCTCGTGCATTTCTTGGTAACTATTCCTAGGTAGTTTATAGCATGCGTTTGATGTTGTCAGTGCATTATTACACCCATTTTATAATCACTCATTATAATCACAATGATCATCAGTGGCATATAAGAAGGCAATTGATTTTTGTTTATTTATTTAAAATTATGGATGTCACTGAAATCTTATTATTTCTAATATTTATATATTATCTAATTTATATATTTCTAATTTATAATTATTTGATTTATATATTATCTAATATTGTACTTCTTTTAAATTCTTAAGTTTTCCAAGTAAACTTTCATTTATTTTTTTGTAAATAATAAAAAATGTGCTCCCCTTGTCCTAATAGTTACACATTTTGTTTTGTTCTGTTTTGTTTTCCTTTTCGAACTTGTTGCATTGGGTTGGCACCCCCTACACAATGTAAGGAAATAGTCATGACAGCAACTGGATGGGCTCTGGTGGGGAGCCCTGGCAGGCTGAGGGTACCAAAGGGACCCCGGAAGCTTCCTCTGCTTGCAGGTGAGGTCCTGAGAGCCCCAGAGAGTCAGCTCCCTCCTCCGAGCCATCTGAGCTAGAAGACCTCCTTCTATTCAAAAGAAGTCGAGCTCCCCCAAAGTAGGAAGGAGGCTCTGCACAAACAGCAAGCAGCTCTGGGAAGCAGGGCCTCCCCTTCCTCCGGAGAAGGAACAATGGGGAGACAGCAGGTGATTCTGAGGGGCTGGATAGGTATAGAGGGACCTAGTTCAAATTCTGTGTCAGCCGATCCATCACCTCTGCTCTCCCTTCATTCATTCACTGATTCATAAAACACCTACTACGCGCCTGGCCTCGAGCTAGACGGTGAGGACGCAGAAACAAAGGTAAGTTCGCAGCAGCACAGTGCCGGACGGGCCCCTCCAAATGCTTGCCTGGCGCCCAGAGCAGCGTGACCGGCAGGTGTTGGGAGGCAAGCACGCTGAGGACTGACATTTCGAGCTGCACTTTACAGTGAGGTTGCAAGTTCACCAAGCAGACCAGGAAGGGCTCTAAGGTGTCAGAGGAGAGGTCCCAGATGATGGGGGGCCGGGTGGGGGTGAGCAGCCCGAGAGGCCCACCTCTGGCAGTTGGCCTCACGACCAGAGACCACAAGCCATGTTCCTGGAGAGCCTGCATTTTCCTATCCTGGATGCTGGCCCAAGTGACCACCCTTCTAAATGGGTTTTCTCGAACCCTCTGCACCTGGATGTAAACCAGAAAAGCCATAGGTTTCGGAGATTTTAATCTCCGGATAAACTCCACAATTTTCAGGCTTCTAAAATTGGGTGATGGTTCCTGAGACTGGGAGCTAACTCTACAGAATCTGTCCCAGGCTGCACCCTGAGCACGCAGCCTCGCGGGGAACCTCCAGTTCTGCTGAAAACCTCCCCGGAGTTAAGGGAGCGCTAGGAGGGATTCGGAAAGCAGGGGGTTCCTTCGGCTTTGCCCCTAGAGTTTCATTAGAGGCAACACCCAAAATATCTAGCAAGCTTTTCCTTATCCTCCACAACCTAGTTCTTTTAACTAAGTACAGGCTAATGATCGTGAAAAGGGATTAAAGCCCCTTATTTTAAAGAAAGACTACTTCCCATTTGAATTACTTTTAAACACACCACTTTGCCTCTAATTTAAAATGAATAATAGGCTTAGAGCAGACAACAAAAGATCATTAACCTCATAAGATAAGTGTATCAGGAATCTTGTATTTTGCCAGCAAATGGAATAGAATGGTAGAAATGTGCTAATGCAGAGATTTTTTTTTTTTAAGCATCATTATCTGGGGGACATCTTTTTTGGTATTCAAATAAGAAAACGGAATTCTCTCCAATGCCCACTTGAGCTTTTGTTCTGCCCTAATTGAAAGCAAACCTGCACGTGGAAAATGACCCTTACAGATGGGAAAGGTTTAGGTTGGGTTAAAAAAAATTAATCATGTATTTTTTTTTTTTTTTTTTTTTGCAGAGAACAATTAACTTAGACAGTAGCTTTCATCCTGTTGTTTGTGCTCTTATTTCATTTTCTGTCTTAACTGATCAGAACAGAAAGTCATTTTACAGTCCTGGGTTTGCAACTCAAGATACAAAATCCACAGGAAAAAGCGGCAGCCAAGGCAGGGGGGCCCCGGGATTAAAGATACTAAAATTTTTGTTTTTTAATTAAAGGTGTAATTTTTTGAAAACGTCTGACCTTTACAAGTGCTTAAATATTTAATTCTTTTTCTTTTCTTTCTTTTTTTTTTTTTTTTTTTTGTATCTGTCGTGGGGTGGAGAGAAAACAATAAAAAGAGGCGCTTTAAAAAATGCAGAGGAAGAGAAGCCAGTTTGGAAACAAAAATAGAACCAGGGTAGAAAGAAAAAAACGGTGGGACAGGCTCAGAGGGGTGTGTGCGTGTTGTGTGTGTGTGAGTGTGTGTGTGTGTGTGGATGGCTAGAAGTTTCTGGTCCTCCGTGGAAGCTGGGCCGGGGTGCTGTGCCCGGCCAGACCCTGGGCCTCCGGGTGGCCAGGCTTCAGGACGCTCTGGCCCTTTCCTGGAGCTCCGCGACACAGGACAGGCGTGCATCTGTGCTTGCCAAGCTCCCGGAAGAGGCAGGAGACGGTGGGCAAGGCTGAGCAGCTGTCTCTTCTGGGCTTTCAGAAACTCCTGTCAGGTGGCTACTGAATGATGTCCTAGCGCACACTCTTCTAATTCTTAATTAGAGCGACATAGCTAATTAATAAGTTTTTTCCAATTATAAATTAACTTAGGATCAGAACTCTGGCTTTGCATGTAATTTCCTATAATCGCTAAAGCTACTGCAAAAACATGCCTCCTGCCAACCGTAACTTTTTATTTAACACAGACAGGCAAGTTCTCACTGGGTTTACATTTTACAGCAAATTATCTCTGTGGGGATTTATGAAGAGAAATTAGGAAAAAAAAATCAGGAGTTGTTTGTTGTTGTTGTTGTTCTTTTTTTTTTTTTTTCCCCTCTTCCTACGCTCCCTCCTCTTTTCTTCCTTAAACAAAACAGCATCCTTAATGGATCGTTTCTTTTTAGAGATTTAAGGTGAATCCGTGTCAATATATCCACGTTATTACAGGGCAGGGAAAGAGAAAGAACAGGTGATAATTCGTTTTTGTTCATAACCGTTCCCACCTTTTCATGGTTCCTGCAGAAATGATTTGGGAGGTGCCAGCATGCTGTTCATTTATAGAATCTTAACTGGAGAGACACTTATCTCTTTAGTAATGACGGAGCGTAATTAAAGGTGGGCCTACAGACCAGGCGCCAGCCCTGGCAACATGGCATATCCTTGGCTGCCACAATTCCTCGGTGGTTTATCAAAGACTACTCCTTTAATATGGAGATTACACTTATGTACTTGTCTGAACTTGAAAGGCATTTGCCTAATTTACTTATTAATGAGATGTAAATCTATTTGTATGGCGCGTCACAAGTTTCTGCGAAATCGCTGCTACTTAACCGGTGATAAACCCTATGATTTAAACGAAAAATAATACATTTAGCTTTCCACATTCGTTCTGTTAAAAATTGATATAGTCTATGTTAAATTTATTAATATTGCTCCCTGTCATTCAGTTTGCAGCTCTTGCTGAAATATGACTTGACAGCGGCCGCATTAAAGATGTATGCCATTGTATTCAACAAAGATTAATGAAGCCCGGTAAAAATAGCTGTAAAAGAGAAAGTGATCCGAATGTAAAATCAGTGAATTAAATGAGGCCGCGCATACCATTCGTTAATATGCATGAGGAGGGAGGCAGCGAATGAAAATGTCTCTATGCAAAGTTCATTTGGGAAGGTTTCAATATTGTCTGGATGTCCCCCAACTCCTGAGGAGCGGCGGCCTCCTGGAGGCGGTGTCGCGGGTGGACAGGGCGGCGGGCACCTGCACGCCCGGAGCCCCAGGAGGGCCGGGCCGGGCTGGGGGCCCCGGGCCTGCAGCACCCGCCACCCCGGTCTCACCGGCCGGGCGGCCTCCCCGCAGCCGCCCAGCAGCGCATCGTCCTGCAGCCCGCCCGCCTGGCCCGCCTCTGTGTGCGAGAAGCAGGGGCACCTCGAGCGAACCTTCTGGGCCTTGGGCTCCAAGTCCAGGCGCTGGCAATGCCAACTGCAGACCGCAGCCTGCCCCCCGCTGAGCCTCAGGGGTTGGTCTGGGTTGGGTTGGGTTTGCCCCGATGGAGGGAGGGGTCCGCACCTGCCGCTCTAACCACTTGGACATCATCAGATCAAGAACCCCGAGGGGTGCGAATTCCTCTTCTGGCTTTTAAAGGGCTCAGGTCCGGGGATGCTCATCCCAGGGGCTGCATCTGGCTGCCGGCGGGCTGAGCCTGCTCCCATCCTGGCACCTGTGTACTGAGTGATTGGGTGGTGCTTTCTTTGTACTATTTGGAGGGGATGATTTATTTCCGCAGTTCTCATTATAAAATACTGCTGGTGTCATACCCTACCAGGTTAAGACTTTCAAATAAATTAACAGTGACAGAAAATTGTATGCAGTAATCATAATATAAACCTGGCATGTTTATCAATCAAGAAGGTGTTTTGATAGATTTAAGCCATTAATGATAGGCACTGCTCCCCAAGGTTTGCCTTCACGGAGGTCAAAGGCTGTCCAGAAGGAAATATTTTGAGGTATTGTTTTCTTTTTAGCGTTTGCTCGGGGTGGGGGTGGGGTTGTTGTTTGCACGTGTGTGTCAGTTTTAATTAGCAGAGTCGGTGACAATAGAGTAGTTCATGTTTCTGCCTGACTGCCAGCTTGGAGGCAGTTGGGGGGTAGGGTACACACACACACGGAGGGTGACACCCTGTAGAAAGCGCTGCCTAGAGCACAGAATTTCCCAAAAGGGTGAATACAGGTGTTCCTGCTCAGAACAGTTTAGGGGGATTGTTGTTCGGCACCTCGGCATGTCACTCCCGTCTGCTGTCTCAACAGGTAGTGAGAATCCTAAAGCATTCCCCGGGCTGTGTACAGGGCTGCAGGCATGGGGGCCTGGGCTCTTCTTCCCGCGCTGAGCCCTCACGAAAAGTGGGGGGGTCTCACCCCAACAGTCGCTGCAGCTGGGGCTGGGGCCGGGAACACGCAGCTGGGCTCCCCTGGGGACGCTGTCCCAAAGGAGTGCCTTGGCCCATGTTTTAAGGTGATCGATTGACAGGATGGTGCATGAAGTGATGAAAAGTCGTTAGAGGAAGGATGGGAAAAGAAGCTGACATTTTATTCGGTGGTTTCCCTGCCTGCTAAAGACTTTTTTTTTTTAAGATTTTATTTATTTATTCATGAGAGACACACAGAGAGAGACAGAGACACAGGCAGAGGGAGCAGCAGGCTCCCTGCAGGGAACCCGATGCAGGACTCGATCCTGGGTCTTCAGGATCACGCCCTGGGCCGAAGGCAGATACTCACCTGCTGAGCCACCCAAGGATCCCTTCCCTGCCTGCTAAAGTCAAGCCCCGTCTCCTCTGAGCCTGGCCCCAGCCCCAGGCTCACCGTCACCCTGCCGCCTCCCCCCGGGATTGAACCTGCCAGGCGTCCGGTTCACCGCTGCTCCAGAAGCCAGGTCTGCCTGCATCTTCTCCACCTGTCAGGCCGCTTAACCTCATGTCCTTCAGTGGTCATCTGAGGATGCTCCTCAGAAACCAAGCTTTCCATTGGGAGAGGGCATGGTCACCAGGGGGCCTCTGCTTTGGAACTCCTGCTGCTCTCCCTCCTCCCACCTGGTGAGGGCACCACTTGTGGGGTACCACGGCGTCCCTGCCATGCTCACGGTGGCATCAAGGACAATGGCAGTCTAGGCCCTCCGTGGAGGCACTCCTGAAAGCACAGAGCTTGGGGGGGCAAAGAGGATGCAGCAATACTCCCACAACAATAGGACATCAGGTCTTCCAGTCCCAGGATGACAGGAACCTGAGAAAGTCACTCCATACTTTCTCACCCAAAGCCCTGGCTGGCTACCCTTTATGATTTGAGGCCTGTCCACTAGGATAAGAAAGCCTGTTCCTCCGTAGAATATAAAAACACAGAATCCACAACAACAAAATTAACTGGATTGTCCAACTTTTCCAAATCAAAGAAATGGAGGCAGGAAAATATTAACTCCTGAATTATAGCAAATACTTTTTAAAGTAGTTGCTCCATTTTGGGCCAGTGCCCTACACAAATGCCCTATGTTAGAACCTGATGGTTTGAAGCTTAATGAACCAAGAAAGCCTGGGTACTTCTAGTCCCATTGGCCAAAAGATTCCACTCATTGGTTCCCTGAGATGACATCCAAACGGAGTGGGAAGCGACCAGTTCATTCTCTAACTATATATTATGGGCTGATTGTTTGACTCTGTTCATTGGTGGGCAGGTCAAACCCACCAAGAGGGCTGAGCGGTCTTGCAGACATCTACAGACACCAGCCTCCTGTTCCTCCTCTGGCCAGTGCAGGGCCCAGCCTCACAGACATCTTTACTTTCATGCTCTCCTAGTCTGTTCAGCTTCCTATAACAAAGTACCACAGACTAGATGGCTGTAAACAATAGTTCTGGAGGCTGGAAGTCCATGACCAGAGTGTGTCATGGTTGGGGTCTGCTGAGAGCCTCTTCCTGGCTTCCAGGCCACTGTTGTCTTGCTGTGTCCCCACATGGCAGAGAGAAAGCAAGAGGGAGCAAGCTCTCTCCTGACTCTTAGAAGGGAACTAATCCCATTCATGAGGGCTCCACCCTCATAACCTCATTTCATCCCATTTCCTGCTAAAGCTCCCCCTCCCCAGCCTTACCATCAGATTGATCATCTTGATGATCTCTGGCAGGAAGGGTCCTCAGAGACCACTTGCCCCCAATTCCACTTCAGAGAGAGAAACTGAAATACAGAGATGCTTTGAGACTCATCCGAGGTCACATGGTGAGTTTAAAACGAGCACCTGCATGTCTTGACCAACCAGCTCTTCAGGGGCTGGAACCAAGATGGCGATCCAGTCTCTAACTTGGAAAGGAGGGGAAATCTAACCTAGGGCATGTGTCTTTATGCCCTAAGCCTCAACTATAATCATCAGATTGTTAAAGGAATAAAGAGACCTCTGTGCTCCTCAGAGTCAATGTCACTTCTCAGGGAAAACACTGAAAATAGAGTAAAATTCAGATGTTATTCCTCTGACTACCCTCTGAGCAATTCAATGAAATGAGTTTATGATGTAAAAATTGGTCTTAACAAAATCAAACCTACAGCAGAGCAGGCCATTCTCAAATGGTAAAAAGTCTTAGCTTTCTGAGAGAAATGCAGTTGCATCGACTTTGTAAACAAGTGCCTCAGAAATACCAGTTCTGCACGTTTGGTGTGGCTTGGTAGTTAGGACATTAATTAATGACCAAATAGAGAAATGTCTGAGTGCCCAGCAGATGGTAAACAAGCCCAGGAGAACATTACCATCTGAATTGCAAAGAAGGCTGGCAGCTTCCTCTTCCCACCCCCTGCCCAGATCTGCCAGCTTGCCCTGAAGAGTGCTGCTGTCACTCGGGCAGGGGTGGGATGGGCTTCGGGGGCTGCCACTCTCAGGATCCAGGGCCCAGATCATTCCGTGGGAGGGTGGGTGGGAGGATAGGTTGAGTGACTCAGTATTCAGAGTTAACAGTTTCCGTTTTTCTTTCTTTCTCTTTCCCTTTCTCTCTCCTTTCTTTCTCTCTCCTTTTCTTTCTTCTTTCTTTCTTTCTTTCTTTCTTTCTTTCTTTCTTTCTTTCTTTCTTTCTTTCTTTCTTTCTTTCTTTCTTCTTTCTTCTTTCTCCTTCCTTCCTTCCTTCCTTCCTTCCTTCCTTCCTTCCTTCCTTCCTTCCTTCCTTTCTTCCTTCCTTTTCCTTTCTTCCTTTCTTTCTAATTTTAGAGCTGCAAGGGAGCCACTCTAGTGAAGGCTGACCTCTGAGAACCAGTCTCACTTTTTTCCTCTTTCTGAGCTAAGGAGCATCGCTGCTAAAAAAGGATTAGGAAAACACAAATATGTCAGGGGAAATAAACTCCAAAAAGGCACCCATGAGGCATTCGTGGCTTGTGAGCGTCCAGCCCTCTGCAGCATGCCCTCTCCCTCAAAGTCAGCAATGGCTCTCCCCACCGAGGAGAGGTCAAGGGTTTCTTGTGCAGGATGCCTGCTCCCGGCCTTGGGAGAGGGCCATCGAGATGAGGGGCCGTGCTCAGGAAACAGAGCATCATGCTTCTAAGGGATAGCTACATAATGGTTGGTATTAGAAGAATGTATTGATCCTAAGAATCCTGTGGCTTCGTTGTCCACAGGTATCTTGAATTGAAGATAATATCATTTGATCAAAACTTTAAGGGAAAATGGTGAAGGACAATTTTTTTTTCACTCTCAAATGGAAAAAAAATGTGGTCCTCTGTTATATGAGCCACCGTCCTGTTTACTCCTTAAACAATGCGTTGCACTATGCAAAATATACCCAGGATTACCACCTCCTTAGATATGGAATCCTGGTCCGCTTGTGAAAAGCTCAAGGTGGAGAATAGAAAATAGTTAATTGGATGGTTCAAAAATTAAAGACAGACTTGCCTTAGGTGTTTGGAATTCAGTAAGCTTTGTTCTTAACTATTTTTATACTTCTCTCTTTTTTGATTCATCTGTCTCTCTGAGATATAGCCTTATAATATAGTCCTTCCTCTGTACTTCATTTCCAAATATTCCCTTCCCCTGATTTTCTAACTATAACAATCTCAGAGTTTAAAAATAAACAGTTCGGGGTCTAATCAGTGGACACAAACAATTCATTAATAATTAAAGTCATCCATCAGGCGGTATGTGCGGTCAGGATCAACAGAGATATCAATTTTCAAAACCCAAAGCAGCAAAAACATCTAGAAATTAGAAGGTGCTAGAAAGGACTGGGAAAGGACTGTTTGGCAAGCGTCGTAACATCTTAACAGCGGGAATGTTTGCCACCCAGCGCCACCGCCCATTTGATTGTGGGAAAACGTTTTGCATTTATTTGTTTGTTTTGACTGAAGATGACATTAATGAAAAGTATGTCTCAGAATGTCTTGTTCTACAACACTGACAGTCACAGCTTACCCAGGCTGCTCTGCTGTTTATGGAAGGCCTTCTGCCCACCGTGTCATGTTCGACCTCGCACCAGCCCTGGGAGGTCTCATTATTAGTATCTCTAAGCCTGTTTTCGTCCACAGAGGAAGAGACTTAAAATTCAAAAACAAACCAGAAAATTCCAGAGGCACTACTGTGCTCAGAATGATGTCTCCACCGATACCGAGTGAGTGAATGAAAAAATTAGCCTCACGCAGAGACAGCTGGACTGCCCCCGGAGAGCTGCCCGGGCATCACTGTTGTCACGTGACACTTGGGCAGCCTTGAGAAAGCCCCACGGAAGCATCTGCCCTCACAAAATTGGGACCTTGGAGTGGGCAGGGATGGTGTCTTCTCATCTTGGCACCCAGGGCCCCAGCAAGTCCTGGAGCAGAGTCAGGAAAACACGTGCCAGCCAGTTGCCAATTGTCAGGCTTGTGTCAGCATCCTATAACTCAGAACATCTCTTTTAGCCCCTGCCACTCAAGAAATATAAGAATGTGGACTATTTTCAATTCAGTTAGGTTGGCTTGCTGTTGTGTTTTCCTTAAGCATGTTTGTGAAAGTTCCTATGAAATCATCATAAATATACATGTTTACTGAGCACCTACAATGCATCCTGTCTTATTTCGCCTTGTGTTACTTCATTTGAATCTCAAAATAACCCCATAAGCAAGACATCTCAGCCCCATGGCACATGATATGTCTGTTTAGAAAGTCTTACTTTTTTTTTTCGATGAGCATACTTTAGCCTTTGACCAAAACAATAAAAGAAAAAATAATAATACTATATAACTTATAACTCCAGGAAAGTATAAGGCAAGTCTACTCCTTAGAAAATAATTACCAGAGAATGTTGTGAAGGCGACAAAGTAAAAGTCAACAAAAGTTGACTTTTAGCCACAGTTATGAGTGTTTCTTGGCTGACAAATCAATAATAAAAGACATGCCACAGTTGTCAACCATGCCATCTTAGTAACACACACTACTGAAGAGAGAGATCCTAAGGGCAGAGGGTGGCCAGAAAGCTCACCAATGGCCATGTTCCTTCATCTTCTGGGGCACACCACTCACTCTATTTTCCAATTCTGGGTATTTCTCGGTGGAGACATATCACCAGATGGACCAATGGAATGAGTGGGGTGATGGTGGTGAGTGGCACCCATCTCCGTGAGGCATCTTCATGTTTTGCCTTCTCTGTGCAGCAAGTGGAGTATGCAGAGCTACAAGACAGAATGTTCTGTATCCTGAAGCTGGCACTGAGCAGCCTTCTCCACTCTACCAGCCAATATTTAATCGCAGCAAAAGTGGGAAACAAACATTTATTGTTTGAAGCTGTTGAGATTTGGGCTTATCAGTGACAAGCAATTCACCTATCCTGACTACATTTGGACAAGATTTGACTACTCAGCCAGGAGGATGGGCTCATCAGTGGTGAAAACTCCCCTAACGCTGTAGCTGAGGACACAGCAGAGGCTCATGGCGAACTTTCACTAACGTTTGAAGTGTAACTTACCCAAATTCTAGTATGACTCGTGACATTATATGCTTCATATCTGAATGCACAGGAGTATATGTGCCCTTATGATGCAGAGGGCATTTGGGTCTTGTTCATGGCTGTAACTCTAGCAGTGACCATGGCCCATCACAGGCACTCAGTAACTGTTGAGTGAAAAAATATGAGCATCACAGGCCCCCACCTCCAGGTCTCTCCTGGAAGTTCTCTGAACACCCTGACCCTGGATGTTCCCTGATCACTCGGGCTTGTCTGCCTTCTTCCCAACTGCATCCTGGCCCAGGGAATCCTGAACCACTGATGTGCAGTGACCTTCAGGCCATGCCCTCATGCTTCCCTACTGGGTGGGAAGAATTTTCAGTGGGTTGCCTGAGAGCTGAAGATGACTGCTCTTCCCATCAATCTCCAAGCTCGCTAGCTATCATCTGAGGTGGCCAACAACCTGCCACACACAATAATACATTGAAATCAATGAAATCCGCAGTCTGGATTTTTGTAAGTAAAGGGCTAGCCCTCTGAGGGGAGCTCACTCAGAGGCTTCAGAGAAACCACACCACCTATTATCTCTGACTTTTTAAATGGCCACCGCCTTGCCACCACTCTTGGGCGAGTGAAGGGGAGTCCTGTGTCTACACTTACACTTGGAATTTGGTGACAAATCATTTTAATGCCACTTGTCATCACTAGGAGAAACGTGTCTGCCTTCCCCAGGACATCCACTGGCAAGCTTTGAGAACTGATACAGAAGCAGAATCAAGTTTCCACGAGGTTTTCTTCTGAGTGCAAGCTCAATCTCTGGTCCCTGAAGCCTGTAGTAATAACAATACCATCTAACAGATGTGCTTTTAATTTACAAAACCCCTCCCCTGGGTTACTAGTAGATTTAGGCCTAAAACAGCCTAACCAGGAGGAGGATACACTCACGTTTTTTCCTGCTGGGATCTGAGAGGGTGAATGGCATATCCTCGATGATACAGCTGGAAGCCATGCCTTCACCTGCAGGCTGGGACTCTACTGTAGAAGGTAGAGGAGAGTCTAATGCAACCATTTCTGCCTCTTTATTTTAAAATGGCTCCTCTTTCCCACGATGGATTTTAAGAAACCAAAGGCTGTCCCAGGAAGACCACATTCAGGCCTCACCAAGCTAGTTCCTCAAGCATGTCCTTCTTCTGGGAGCCCTTCCCGAGGGCAGGAGACCCTTGTCTTGACACAGGCTCACCAGGGTCCCATCAGTCACTTTTAGAATATTGGGGTCTCCATTCTAGAACTAGAACCTGGTACAGAAAGACAACATTCCAACAAGACCTACAGGGAAGAGGGAAGCCAGCATACATCATCCCCGTCCTCTGCTGAGTCCCTGTCCCTCACAGGCCTCCTTGGCCAACCCGAGAGGACATAAAGGCCTGGCTGTTGCTTCCTGGTCCTCAATATGAGTTACATCTCCCACTGACATCACTTGGATCCAAAGAGTCCCCATCACTCTTATATGACAAAGCCAATAACGGCCCTTCTCTTCCTTCCAGAATGAAAGCAAACTGCCACGCTCTCCTTTGCCAGAATTTATTTGTTTCCAGTACCTTGGCCACTCTCAGAATAACTCAGGCTCCCTTTCCTGCCCATTTTTCTCTCCAGGCTTGTACATTTATTTAGACATTTTGTTTTTCAGTTGCTGATTGCCTATGTTAACATTTACACTGAAGTCGCATCTGAGTTATCACCCCAGGTTTCTGCCTTGCAGTGAGTTTCATCACGTCCTTACCCTGTGGCCTGCGTGGCCGGGCAGCCAGCCTTCTGTCACACAAGTGCAGAAACCCCCACTTCTGCACTGGAGAAAACCACGCTCTCCCAGCACCGGGCAGTGGGAGTCCCGTGTGCCCATGCTGAAGGAGTAATCGGGATCATTAAAAACAACAAAATCTCCAAATCCTGCTTTGGTTAAAAACTAAAATAATCAAGAGGGAGAGTGTAAATGAATCAGGGAGGCCGATTCTGAGTTCCTTGTGTCTACAGTCTTGGTGGCAGCCCTGAGCCCAGAGCTGGATGGCCTTGCTCCCCATCACATTCTGGATGTGTCCCTGAACAACCCACACATGAGACCTGAGAGGAAGCGCTGGCACACTTGGGAGACGCGGACACAGGGGTGCATGGGGCAAAAGGAAAAAGAAACCAAACTACGTATGTTTGGTAGATGCCCTACAGCTGCTGGCCTATGTTTTTTTTTTTTTTCTCCCCCCCCCCTTTTTTTTAACAAATGATTTAATGGAAGGAGCCATAAGAAGGGTCACTGGACAGAAAATCAACTCCAAAAGTGAACAAAAATCGAAAATCTTAACTGAGAAGCAGTAAGTTGCCTGAGTAGGGGATCTGCTATAATGGAGGTGTGTTCAGGAGCTGGCCCCCTCCTAAGAGGGGCTCTGTGCTGAGGCCGGTGTGTGTGCCCACAAAGGCACTACCTGGCAATGCTCAAGGAGCCCTGCTAGGTCATGCATCTTGCCTCTTTCTTAAAGAGCAGAGACAGTGTTTCCAATGCCACATGGAGAGCAGGAGCTCTTCTACTGAAAATAAGAAATGCGAATGAATTTCTCCCTTTCACCTCTGGGTTAAAGTCTCCAAGGAAGGCACACTCTCTACCCAGCTAGAAGGATGTCGATGCTAAGCTGGCTGTGGAAGAAGAAGTGATCGTCACCCTTCCTGCAGGACAGCCGCTGCACGTTTTGATACATTTTAAAGGGAGCCAGTAGGTACAGTTGATTCTTGTCCCCACATTTTACATCAGAGAATCTCAGCGGGTGGTTCAGGTTACCGAAATCACAAATCAAGTGAATTTAATAGTCCAAGGTTGGTCTCCAGAGATGAGCGTGGTAGTTTTACAGTTCAAACTTTTGGCAGGTTTTTTTTTTTTTTTTTTTAATAGTAGACAAATCAATCTATTTTTAGAGAAAGCAGGAGACAAGTCCATTCTGAAGAGACGGCTCTGGACAAGCAGGGAAGCCCAGCCTTATAGCCCTGCACAGGGTCTAGTGCCAGCTGAATGCATTGCGGTTTCTGTGGAAAACCACCTCACCCCACATTAAAAGGAGCTTATCCTTGGGGCTTACCTCGCCACTGCATCAGCTGTGCGTCTTTGCTTAAAGACTTACAGGCAGAGCACTTACAGTTTCCAATCCAGTGACATTTGCAGCTCACTATAATTTATTGAATATTGTCCAAAGAGCAAACACAAGGTTTATCCTGGTGGCGTTTTAGTTGGGTTGTAAGTGTTTGCCATTTACCAAGAATAGAAGGAAAAAGTGGGACAGGGACATCAGACAGACTGAGAGAGGGAAGGAGAGAGGGAGAGACGTAAATATACAGGACAAGAAACAGAGGGAGGCTCAGCATCCATGCCCTCGTGAAGCATGGCACTCATGTCTCAGCTGTCATCTCCGTGCCTGGGGTCACTCCGCATTCACGGATGGCTCCTTTGCGCACTTGAGGCTCAGCTGTGAACACTCACATGTTTGCCAAGTCCCCTTGGCTGCGTCCTTCTTCCTCTCTAGCTGGGCTTGCCTGAGAGCCTGGCTTAGAGAGGGACTCCTGTCCACATGCTGAGGAGGCCTTTGGGAACGTCCTGTCTCCCTCATCCCACAGGCAAAATGTCTTAAGTAGAATGAAATTCTTGAGGAGGGTGGGGTAGGAGAGGCTCAGTGAGGTTATCACAATTTATAAACAGACTCAATGATTTGATAAAGTTAGAAAGAAACAGGTGGATTCAACCTTATTAGCTATAGGGTGATACAAATTAAACCACAATGAGGCATCACTCATCCCTATCAGAATGTCCAAATCAGAAGATCATGAGGACTCAGATGAAGGCACAGGCTGTAAGCCATTGGATCACTCATCCAGTGCAGGTGGGAACGTAAAATGGTGCTGCTGCCCTAAGAAACACTTGAGCAATTTCTGAAAGTGTGAGCATGCAGTTATCATACAACCCAGTGACCAGGCTCCCGGCCATCACCACAGAGGAATCAAGAATCTACATTTACACAAAAACCTGTTCGCAAATATATTTACAGCAGATTTACTTGTAAAAGCACAAAGCTGGAAGTGACCCAGGTAGCCTTAAATAGGTGAACGATTAAACAAAGTAAGTATATGGAATACTATTCAGCAAGAAGAAAGAATCAAGTACTAATACTTACAATAACGAGGACGCAAGTCAAGAAAATTGTGCTGAGTCAAAAAAATCAATCTCAGGTCCCAGACAGTATGGTTCAATTCATATAACATCCTGAAATAACACAATTATAGAGGCGGGAAGAGAGCAGAGCTTGCCAGCGTGAGAGATTGGGGGGAAGTGTGCAGCTGTAAGAGGGGGCCCAGGGAGCTCCAACGGTTCTGCATCCTGACTGTGGTGATGGCTGGTTACGTGGTCTATGCATAGACACGATGGCAGAGAAGTCTACACATGCACACGCAGACACACTTGAGTACGTGTGAAACTGGTGCAATCTGGAAAAGCCTTATGGATGATACTGGTGTCGATGTCCTGGTCTTAGTGTTGCACCATAGTTATGTGAGGTGGAACCACAGAGGGAATAGGAGGAAGGGCACGCAAAACCCCTCTGTATATTTTGTAATTACCTGGAATCTATCATTATTTAAGACCTAAAATAAATGAATAAGGGAACAAAGAAGAGAAGAAGGAGAAGGAGGAGAACAGAAGAGAGGAGAGAGGAGGAACCCAAGTGGCAGGACATGCTAAATGACCGCCTGGCATGCGGATCGCGTGCAAGAATGAGCCCGTGATGGTAAATAAAGTCAGCAGACACATCAGGACCTCATTACTTACCAGGTAGCAACCGTGCTCGGTAAACACGTGCTGTTTCTTCACGTGGGAATCATCAAGAAAAGTTCACATACTCACTAAAACGAGTTATCAATAAACAAATTGTCATTAGAACAGACATTTCTTTGGTTTTGACAGGGGAAAAGGATTTTTATAAACAATTATTCAGCTTGAAAATATTCTTATTTCAGTACCGATGCTCATAATTTATAATTTTTTAAATAGGAGTGAGTCACATGAAATCTTGTGAATATTGGCACGATGGCTGGCATGTGGTATCTAAAGGCGGTTGGGGTGTTTGGAGCTGACACACTCCGCTGTCTTGCCAACCTCCGGGACCAGGCCACCGCCCCATGTACCAAGTCCTGATCCATCTGTTTCAGGGGCGGGAGGCAGGTAGAATTGATGAAAAACGTGAGGTGCTTGCCATTCGCAGCTACTTTCTTTCCTGCTAATAAAATTTCAAAAGCAAACCTATTGATATTTAAAACTATTAAAGAGGGATCCCTGGGTGGCGCAGCAGTTTGGCGCCTGCCTTTGGCCCAGGGCGCGATCCTGGAGACCCGGGATTGAATCCCACATCGGGCTCCCAGTGCATGGAGCCTGCTTCTCCCTCTGCCTGTGTCTCTGCCTCTCTCTCTCTGTGACTATCATAAATAAATAAATAAATAAATAAAAAATAAATAAAACTATTAAAGATACAGAGACTTAAAATCTTGTCCTGCTGGTCATGACCCACTGGTGTGGTCATGAAATCATTTATGATCTGCAGCCAGCACTTGTTTGAAAATGAAACTAAATTGAATAAAATAGAAAATATGAAAGATCTTGGCTTGTACTAGAGATAAGGAGTGTTCTGTGGAACTTGTCTTAATTAGGGGTGCACACACACACACACACACACACTGGGTGTGATGTCAAAAAGATTAAAAATAATTATACAGTATATTTTGCAGAATATATACATGTTTAATAAGCAGATTAATGACTGCTCTCACATTTTTAATTTGCCTGGTTCTGCTCCTGAATGTGAATTTACTGAGACCCAATATGCCCATGTTAGCTTATTAAATATTGAGTTTGAGGGTCCCCGAGAAAGTTAAATGTGGTGATGTTTATCAAAGGCCTTTGTAAACTCTCCAGCTTTGCCCAGATGTGTGGGCTTCTGCGGCTGATACCCTTGGAAAACTGAAAATGTTCTAAAGGGCAGCATTTTTAAGCACTCGGTGCTTTGTGGGCCTCAGGCCTGAGAAGGCAGAGGGTCGAAGCAATGCAGTTCAAAGGCCGAATTCCAAACCTCCCACCATGTGAGTGAGTGGCCCCGTCCTGGCCGATGTGTCATTTCTTTGCAGACCAATCTCATCGTCGGTTGCCGGGTAGATCACAGCTTCTCAGGCTGTTTCTCCTGTTGCCGGCGGAGCCTGCCCTGCAGGATTCCCCAGGTCTGCTCGGGGCATTTGATTTTGCCCCTTGTCTCCACAGCCCTGGCCTTGTCAGCCAGCGGGCCTTGGGGTCAGGTGCACCCTGCCAGCTGTGAGCAACCCTCAGCCTGGGTCGGGTGGGGCCCACCCTAATCCACAGTGCTGGCTCTGTTGATCCAAGTCCTGGGATTCTGGGTAAAGGCCCTTTGGAGAGAGGTAGGTGCCTGGGGAGATGGCGGGGTATCTGGCCTGACAGGTGCGACAGCCCACATGTGGCCAGCACTCAGAGCTCTCTCTCCTGCCCTCCCTTCCTCCCTCCTAGGCTGCTAGAGGGTCAAATGATGAGGCTTCTCCCATTTGACAGATGGGAAGACCAGCGCTCAGGGAACCAGACAGCACCTTACCTTGCAGACTCAGCCGATGGCCAACTTTAAATTCAATACCAGGTATTCAAACTCCGCACCCTAGTCCGCGTCTACAACACCAGTGATTTTGGCCCCTTGCTCGCTTGTGACTGGCATCCGGAGCCCCTGGGAAGCCCAGGGCGGGCACACCCACCTGCAGCCTTGAGTGCTGTTGGTGGCTAAAGGCACACACGCATCCTTGCATCCAAGATCTGTGAAGAAAGCTGCAGATTTAATTTTCCACTACTTTCAAGAGGCTGTGTGTGTTCATGTCTGTGACAGTATTCACACCTGTCATCCCCAGGCGACAGGGAGGGCATGTGCGAGACCCGTTTGGAAAAAAGAAAAAAAAAAAAATCAGGCATGTGACACGTTCAAGGTCACAGGCGAATTAGCCCACAGCCGTGATGCAGGCTGCAGGCCCCGGGAACCAGGCCCGAGGGCCAGGGAGGGCCTGAGAAGCGTCCCCCGCCCCGCCAGGAATGGTGGGCTCACCCACCGCTTGCTTCCCTGCCTCGTTTTCATCTCTCCTTGGGGTCTGCAGAGCACATTTCTTTTTTTTTTGGCGAGGCAACACACAATTTCACAAATTATATATTACAAAATGCGTTGTAGCTCAGTCTGCTGGGTGTGCATAATACATACGGCCTCTTTAATATTTCCCCGGCTTCGCTGTTGATGAGCTAGAGACGTACAAGAAAATGTACATTTTTACTTTAATTGAATCTGGTAACACACTGGTGGGGGGAGGAGGGGTGTGTAGGCAGCAGTGTCTGTCACGTATTCATGCAGTACATGAACCTTAATGGCCTCCCGTTCCATGTGACAAGAGCACATGTGTCTTTGGGTTTTATGGGAACCAAGCATTCCGCTGAGCTGAGACGCTTCTCTGTAGAGCCAACATCCGGTGGGTGATTTCCCGAGCACCCCCTGCTGGGTGCTCCTTGGATTTTTTTTTTTTTTCCCCTGCAGATCCCAAGCGGATTCACACTGACGTGGCCCATCTCTGCTTGCCGGTGCGTTACAAGGCTGTTTCGGCGTGCATGCATTTTAGGGGATGCGCACACTTTTGCTGACCGTGATCCCATCTGAATAATAGCTAATAATAGTACCGGAAGGTCACAGAGGTTTTCCTGGGAAGCAGATATAAAATGCTCTGGCTCTTTGCCACGCGAAGCTAATCTGACTTCTCTTCTGTAGATAAACTCATTTCAGCCCAGAAGCTCTTTTTTGTGCAATAGTATTTCCTTATAGTGGATTAAATTTAAGAAGATGAAAGCAACACTCATTTATTTTTCATGTTTATCCATTTCGGATGAAAGCCTTCCTTGGAAGAAGACGTGGTGCAATGTGCCCCTCCTGGGTTTCGGGCAAGGCCACGACAGCTCGGGGTCCCCCCGAGCCTTGGGGTCCTAGATCGTGCGTCTAATGAGGGGGCTGGGACCAGGGACGCGACTGTCCCACCCCTGAGCCTGTGCCCGCAGCCCCCCTCCCGGGGCAGAGGAGGCTGGGGGCGGCGGGTCCTGCGGAAGGTGCCCACGGCTGGCAGCCACCGGGCCCGATGCCGCGGACCCCACAGGCCGGACCTGGGTGCCCCCAGCCTGGAGGGCTGCAAGCCGTTCATCAGCTGACACTCACCCTTGATCTGTGTTTTCCAAACTTCACAACAAAACTTCAAGAAAAAACTATTAGCTGCAAATTAGATATTCTGGTGGAAGCCTAGAATTATTTTTCAGGACAGAGGGCTCAATTTCCCGCTCTCAGGTGTATGATTAAAATCAATTAAATCACTCTTCCAATGTCAGCCGCAAGATTCTCCTGACAAATGAAATTATGCGAGGAAAGTGTTCTCTTCCCTCTCCAGCCTTCTCAGCCGCGCTCACACCGCTCAGGGATTTCCGAGATATTTTCCACAAGAACAGGAGCAATCCCCGGACCCCCGTGTGAGCCGACGCCGAGGCCTCTGGTGGCCGGATTTGATGGCCTCTGTACGTGGAGATAGATTCGCAGCTAACGAACAGGAAACGCGACCAGGGAAATTTAACCATTTGGGGGCTGCGCCAGGCTTCTTTACATAAATTAATGTTTTCTTGGCAGGAAGAGGAGCGGGCCCTTCAAATTCAGGATGTAACCTTTGCATGTCTCTTTTTATGCATGAGACAATCCTCGGTGCATTTTTTTTTTCCTGCTGAAAAAGCTCTGTCTTATCAGCCCCGGAGGTCGCGGGTGGATTCTAAGCCAACACAGAAGCAGGCCGAAGGCTCCCTCTCCTCCCGGGGAGCCTGCGGGGTTAGCACAAGGCAGCCAGCGCGCCTGCAGAGCCCGGCCAGAGAGCAGTCTCCCAGGGAAAACCCAAAGCCGTGCATTCCCAGGGAGATGGGCGGTCGAGGGACAAGGATTTCTCATTGACAGAGGTGCTCAGCCTACCTTCAGCAAATTATTTACCTCTTAATTTGTTAAAACATATGGGCTTAGGTGTGACTTTTGCCCAAGAGACATTCATCGATATTATATGCTCATTTGGTTTGGCTTTTTTTCCCCATAGAGGATTGAACAAATGTTTGCCTCATTCTGGAAGTTTCTTCCCGCCCTCGCTCCCTCCCTCTCTTCCTCTCCCTGCTGTGTGATGGCTTTTGTTCCCCACTGTTTCCAGCCCAGGGCATCTCCGGGATGCAGGCTCCTGCTGAGGGGCACAAACAGGCCTGAGTGCCTGGTGAGGGGGTCCCCTGCTCCCTGCCCCTCTGCTGGCTCTGTGTCCCCCGCTCCCCGCCCTCAGCCTCGCGAGCACCATCTCTCTCCTCCGGTATGGGTTCAGACCCCCCACAGAGGGGCGAGCCCAGCCAC
Source organism: Canis lupus familiaris (assembly GCF_011100685.1). NCBI lineage: Eukaryota > Metazoa > Chordata > Mammalia > Carnivora > Canidae > Canis > Canis lupus. The sequence goes on along the minus strand of NC_049249.1, from coordinate 37,765,640 downwards.
TGTCCAACAAGGCTCATCTCCAAAGTGAGAGCCCCGTCCCACTCCCTCAGCATTTCCAGGTCTTTGTTCAGGAAGCCCAGACCCCCACGGACATCATCGCTGCTCTTGCTCCCCCAAGCTGGGGGCCGGCCACACAGCACTGGGACAGTCCGCAGATGTCCCCTTGCTATTGTCAACTCGATCGTCTGTCTGGAATGCCCGACCCCAGGTTCATCTTGCAAACCCTTGGTCTTTGTTCAAGGAAAGATTCATGTGTAGAGTGGGGGTGAATGGACGGAGGCTGTGGTGAGCCTGGGTGTGACATCCGGCTCTAAAACTCAACCTTAAAAAAATAAAATAAAATAAAATAAAATAAAATAAAATAAAATAAAATAAAAATAAAACTCAACCTTAGACATGGCAGTCTTGAAGACACATGACCACTGTCTTCCGAATCCCAGCCACGACAGCACACCTACCTGCTGGTTGATGTGAGGATCGGATGAGCCCCTCTGGGAGAGGGTCTCAGCACAGACCCCACCTGGACAACTTCTCAGCAGATACTAGGAAACCCAACACACCGTGCCCTCTATGGACCCACCCAGATACTCCCAGGCAGCGGAGTCATCTGCACAATTTTGTTGGAGAGTCTGATTGCACGTCTCTGCAGCCTGGAGGGTTCTGGGAGGCCCTGGCTCCTGGTACATGTCTGTCTTTTATTCTTATCGTATCGAGTGGTGGCTGGCACCTGGTGAGTATCGGTAAGAGCTTGCCGTGGAGGGAAATGAATAAATGAATCTTAAATTTTGTGAAACTTCCAAACTTTATTATGAAATAACAGTGGTCCAATGTCTCACCGATCTCCTCGTTTAGGTCTGAACATTTTAAGAACACTTCCTTCAGCAGAAGCCCAGCCGATGGGATTCCAGGTCAGACTCAGTCCCACCGTCCACCTGCAGGGGTTGAGTGTAGGGGAGACGCCCAGAGGGCCAGGCCGCCGGCCTTGGGGTAGACAGAATCAGGAGACTGTCAGAGCCCTCCTTGTTGGGCAAACCGAGGACGTGGTAGTGGTACTGATGACCCTCTTCTCTTGGGCCAGAGCCTCCAAACAAAGTCATGACAAAGTCCTCTAACATCCTCCGAGTACATCCTGAACCCATCTATTTTGAGCTACCACCACGTTGACCGAGCCCCCAACACCATATGTCTTGACGGGATTAGAGCAAGAACCCCCAACTAGCTTCTTGCTTCCGTTCTTACCCACGCCTGCCCCTGCAGTGACCCTCTCTCCCTCAGATACCTCGTACCCCGCTAAGTCCCTTAATGGCCCTGCGTCTCCCTGGAAGTGAAACCCAAGCCCTTCACCCTGGCCCGAAAGACTGTTTCGACAGGGCATCTGAGCGTGGTTTCATCTTCTCATTTGTGCACTTGCATTTCTTCTGGGAATTTCCCATGAGGATCATTTTCCACATAGAAACTTTGTGGACTTTCAGCTTAATTCTAAAGATATCTTTGCATATTAATTATGTGAGTCCTTCGTGGTCTTGTGCCTTTGGTCTCTCCATATTGTCAGAGTCTTTAGTTTTAACTTGTATGCAGTTCCGCTTCCTTTCGCTCTCCTGTCTGGTTTCTTCCCACTGGCTGAGTATTTAGAAAGTCCACAGATGCCTTCAGGTTATGAAGATATTTCTTGTGTGATGCTTCCATAGTTTGGCTGTTGATAATAATATACAGATGGAGACTGAGCTGATGTATATGTGTTAATCTCCGTGAATTCGTTTTCATAAGAGCATATATTAAATAGACTATCCTTTACCTGTTGCTTTGAAAGTCCTTTGTCCTATTTAAATTCTAGATCCCCTGCAGTCTCTAGAGGTTCCCTTTTCATCCCGTGATACATTCATTGTTCTGAGCCTTGTACCACATTTTAATGATTGCATCTCAATAGTAAGTTTTAATATTCTCCACTGGTGTTTCTTCCCTTTCAATATTTTCTGAATGATTCTTGTATGTCCTTTCTACCAGGAGAATTGTAGAAAAATTTTGGTTAGTTCTCCACCCCCTAAAAAAATAACTTCCCTACCAAAGAATATTAGTCAATATTAAAGAGGAATAGAATATCTATACACTCTACAACATTATGGATAAATCTCAAAATAATTATTCTGAGGAGAAGAAGGCAGACAAAAAAAAAAAGGTATATACTGTATGATCCGATTTATGTAAAATTCAGGAAGTGCAAACTATTACTCTATTAGTATACTTAACTCGACATTTCGACAAGATTTTTGGGCCGATAGTCAAAAGTAAAAAGAGAAGGATGCCTGGGTGGTGTGGTTGGTTAAGCACCCTACTCTTGGTTTTGGCTTAGGTCATGATCTCAGGGTCCTGGGATGGAGCCTGGTGTTGGGCTCTGTGCTCAGCACAAGCATCTGCTAAATTCTCTCTCTCTATCTGCCCCTACCACTGCAGATAAATAAATAAATAAATAAATAAATAAATAAATAAATAAATCTTAAAAAAAAAGTAAAAGTGATCAATAGTTTTATTTCTATGTGTATATGTAATCTTTTGGATTTAGATAAGAGAGATTACTCTGTTCTTATTAAACAAATCCAGAAGTTGCTCCTTTTTCCTAAGGTCTGAAATATTTTCTGTAGCATAGGCAGGGTGAGATCCATGTCCATAGAATGTAATACTGGTACAGAACAGGCCAGGGGCAGTCAGGGAGCCGTGGAGGGTAGAGGAGGCACGGAGGCCTTGGTTGTAGGGTTGAGGGGATCCCTCCAGGGATCCAAGAAGAGGGCTTCAGACAATAGGGAAGTTGGGTTGGGCAGTGTCAAGCTGGGGTTTTTACCAATTGGCAAGGAGTATTTGAACAACAATTACAGGCTGAACTCGAACCCTCAAAGTGGAACTTGGCTGTTTCTGACTCTATTCATGATGCCATGCTGAGCCAGCCACGGGGCCACGGAGCTCACGTGGTCGCTCTACAGGGCAGATGTAAGCACCTCAGGAAACCACCGGTAACAAGCAGGTTCTCAGCACCCTGTCAGCAGAATGATCAAGACTGAGATAACTTTTTCCAATTTCTTCCATTATCACTGGACAATTCAGTTTTGTTCCTTCATATTTTTCTAAAAGTACATTTATTTTATCGGAATTTTTGAATGTGGGATCCCTGGGTGGCACAGCCATTTTGCGCCTGCCTTTGGCCCAGGGCGCGATCCTGGAGACCCGGGATCAAATCCCACGTTGGGCTCCGGGTGCATGGAGCCTGCTTCTCCCTCTGCCTATGTCTCTGCCTCTCTCTCTCTCTGTGTGAGTATCATAAATAAATAAAAATTAAAAAAAAGAAATTTTTGAATGCTTTAGCATACATCTGTGCAGACAATGCCTTGCAACTTGTTATAATTTCCAGGGTGCCTCTCTGTTTATATTTCTTTTCTTTTCTTCCTTATTATACCATCTAGGATTTTGTCTGTTTCATGAGGTGCCTTTTTTTAGTGTTTATCATGACAGCTTTTGACTTATCCGTGCTTTTTGTTTTCTGAATTATTAATATCTGCTCTTAACTTTTTAATTGTTTTTGCAATTTTAATTATGAAGTACTTCAAACATACATCGTAGAGCTGAGAATCATATAACAGATGCCCATTAAAGTGCCAAACAGATATTAAGGAATGCAAGCTTTTGCCATATCTACTTCCAGTCTTAAGTTTTCATAAAATAAACCTTTCTAGACACAGTTAAAGCCATCGTTATCACCACTACTGCCCTCTCTTGCCTGAAGGGCCATCACATCCTTGAAATCACTGGGTCTCCAACCATCTCGGTTTTATATATATATATATAAAATATATATACCTTCACAAACAACATGTATGTTTTTCTGAAGTCTGAGTAAATGGCAAAATACACTAAAGATTTGTTTACAACTTGATTTTTCACTTGGCGTGATTTCAAGATTCACACATGTAGCTTTAGTTCCTTCTATTTCACATATGATTCTATTATATAAGTATATAATAATTACTGTATCCATTTTCTCTATCCTCTTTTGGGAGAAATTTTATTTACTTATAAGGAAGAGAGAGTGAGAGAGAGCATGAGCAGGGGAACGGCAGAGAGAGAAGGAGAAGCAGACCCTCCACAGAGCAGGGAGCCCGATGCAGGACTGGAACCCAGGACCCCAAGATTATGACCTGAGTCGAAGGCAGATGCCTCGCCGACTGAGCTCCCCAGGCGCCCCTCTCTTTCATCCTTCTAAAAATGTTCTTGTGCGCCTGTGGGAGGAATTCTCAAGGTTCACCCAGGAGCTGAATGGCTGGACTGAAGAGTAAACTCGTCTTCCACCTAGATGTTGCCAGACTGCACTACAGTATGTCCGATACCCCTTTCCCCTGGTGCGGACCCCTGAACAGAGGGAAGCCACACAATTTATTGTCAAACCAGGACCCTTGGGACAACGAGGATAGTCTCTGTGGATAATTATGCTGGACAAGAAGCGTGAACCTGAGTGGTCCCAGTCGAGCCAGGACACAGAGCCAGGCACAGACCGCACAGCACCCATCTCAGCACCTGCACAGACCCTCCCAGCAAATGTTTTAACTTCACCATCTCATGGGTCTGGGATGATGATAGCTCCTTGTTTCACTGATTTTCATTTCCTTGACCACCGTCGGGTTGAGCGTTTTCCTTCATTCCACGAGGCCTTACCATAAATGCCCAGCCTGTCCTTGGTGCCAGGAGAGAAGGAGTGAGCAGCAGAGACAGGGAGCCTAGACTCCCAGAGAAAGAGACTCGCCGGAGAAAGATGATCTTTTCTCTTTATCTGTTCTTGTCTGATGTCTGGGAGTGTTGAGCATCACGCAGAGGAATCACGCTGGGGCGGGAGCTGCAGGGATGGGATGGGAAGCACCTGGGAGTGGTTGTGGTCATGGGGGAGGCCTCGCTGAGAAATACCGAGTGAAGCACAATCTCGGAGACAGTGTTCCAGGCTCTGGGGTGAGTGTTTATGCCTGAGGAAAGGAGTAAGAAGTGATTTTGGAAAGGAAGCCAGAGGCCAGGTCCTGTAGACTCTTAGCCATGGTGAGAAGTGACTGTTTGCTTTCCCCCTAAGGGGGACAGGAAAAATCGGAGGGTTTTACAGAGACAGGAGCTACCCCACCCGGGGACGTTTACAGAGCCGCGGGATGGCCGCAAAGCAGGGGGCCGTGCCCGGGCTGCTGAGTCCTGCAGGGGTGTGTCTGCCAACGGGACTCTGCGTAGCCGTGGAAGCCCAACCGGGGGATCTAGTCTCCTGGGCTTGTGCTTCAGAGGCCAAACTAACAGGATTTGCCCAAGAATACCTCCTGGATTGCAGGAAACAGAGGGGGCAAGACCGACGATTAGATTTTGAGATGAGCAGCGGGGCAAGGACCCTCTTCTGGGAAATGGCCTTAACCTCTGCCTGCCTTTCCCTTGGGGTCTCAACCAGCTTTTTGTGAATTTTGCAAATTTCTCCCTTGGGGTTTGATATTTATCGGTGATAAGGTTGCAGGTATGTTCTAGTCTGCTACACATTTTTTTTTCACCTTATATGTAGATAAACTTAGGGTCTTGGATTGTTGCGTTTTGTTGAGGGCCTCTAAGCGGAAGTAGTAGGGGGGAATCTTCACGAAGTCGGGTGTGTTCTTTACACAGAGGTCTTGAATCTACCTGCAATTGGAGCGTCTGTAAGACACAATGTAGGGATCTGTCTTTATTTTTTTCCAGTGAGAATAACCATTAGCTCTAGTACCGTTTGTTCAAAACTCCTTCATTTCTCCCAATCCTACTGCTGATGTTGCTATATGTCGCATGTTAAATAATATTCAAATACACAGATACTCTTATAGGCTTTCCATCTTGTTTCTTCTCCTTTTCTACCTGCTGTGTACAAATAATGAGCCCTGGTATCTGTAGGTTTCCCCATCTAATGCTGGTTTTAGCCCTCGGCCATTGAAAAACTAGTCAAACATTTTTATGGAAAGCAAGTTTCCAGAGAAATCCACTCTTGGCATTTTTATTGAAATTGAACTTTTTTTTTTTTTTAATTAATTCAGTTTTTGTTTGCTTGTTTTATTGACTGATCAATTATCTTTTTGGTACTGAGTCTCTCCTTCTGTGGATTTGCTATCTCTCTACTTATTTAGGCCTAAATTCTTCAATGCAGTTTTAAATTTTCTCTGCAAATGCCCTACTCAAAAAATGTCTTATATTTAAGTTGTGATTTTGTGGCTATCATGAAAGGACTCTTATATTTACTTGCTGCAGGAATATGGGGATTTTAATTTGGGAAAAATTTCAATTCTTGTAAACTTCTGGCGTATAGTTTTGACAATGACTCTACAGATTCTCTTTAAATTTTTGTGTTGATAATTGTATCCACCATGATTAGTGACAATCTTTTTTCTTCCTTTCAAATTCTCTGAACTTCCCCTCCCTGGCACTGCCCTGGCTGGGGTCCTTATTGTGAGGCTTAATAGAGGTAGTGATAGTGGGTCTCCATCTATTGCTCCTGAGATTTTAATCTAAAAGGATCTGTATCCAATAGTTTTTAATCAATTTCTTTTTTTTTTTTTTTTTAGTTTTTAATCAATTTAAAATGTGGTGTTTGCTGTACAATTTTTTGGTAGTTATGTTAGAAAATCTATCTTCTTTTCATAGTTTGCTAAGAGTTTTGATAAAAAAAAAAAATGTGCGTTGTCTTTTTTTTTTTTTCCTGAATGTAGGGAGTTGATCATAGAGGTGTTCACCTCTAACTTGTTAATTTAGCAAACTTCCTTAATGGATTTTCTAGTATTAAACCACTTTTACACTTGTGGGATTAACACAATATTTTGTTGATTAATTTTGCCTATTTCTTTCTACCTTATTAATCATTTTAAAAAGCCAACTTTTAGGTTTGTTGATCTTCTCTTTCTTTTATTCTCATAATTTCTGCCCAACTGTTATTTCAATCTTTCTACTGTTACTATTCATACCCGTATTTCTTAAGTTAGCTCTTAGTTTTCTTTTATGAGCTTGAAAAAATGATTGCCAGATGAATATTTCTTTCATGGAAATCTACAAGACATATTACTATTATTATTTATTATTGTTGTTAATATATATTACATACAATGAAAGGTTCCAACCTTAAGAGTACCATTGAAGAAATATACTTGACCTTTGAATGGTGCAGGAATTAGGGGTTCCAAACCGCTATGCAGTCAAAAACCTGCATATAGTTTTGACTCCCCCCAAAACTGAACTATGAATAGCCCACTGTCACTAGAAGCCTTTTGGAGAACATAAACAGTGGATTAACACATATTTTATATGTTATACATATTATATGCTGTATTTTTACACAAAAATAAGGTAGGGAAAGGAAATGTCATTAGGAAAATCATAAGAGACAGAAATACATTTACACTGTTGTCCTGTAAAAAGTCCGTGTGCGTGTGCACCCCGCAGCTCAAACCTGCGTAGCACAAGAGTCAGCTGTAGTAGAGAAGGGTCAGCACCTCGTGTGTGTCCGACACCTTAGAAAGTTCCAGTGTTCACCTGCCCAGTTAATCCGCCTGTAAGTGTTGACATGTGGAATTTCCTTGGACTTCAGTTCCAAATGTGTTCTAATGTTTACTTTGATTTTTTAAAATTAAGATTTATTTTTTAAGAGTGTGTTTATTACAGCAAAACGGAGGGCAGACACAGAGATTTCCCGTGTATCTACTGCCCCCCACCCGTGTATAATCTCTGCACATCAACACCCCCACCAGAGGGTACACTGGTCACAGGTGATGAACCTATACTGACACATCATCGTCACCAGGGTCCATGGTTTACAGGATGGTTAACTCTTGGGGTTTGCATACTATGGGTTTAAACAAACATATAATGATAGGTGTCCATCATGATGGTATCACATGAAGTAGTTGCATTGCCCTAAACATCCGCTGCACTCTGCATGTTCATCTCCCCCATTATCAACCCCAAGCACCCACTGCTCTGTCCCTATCTCCAAAGTTTCGCCTTTTCAAAAATGTCATAAAGTTGGAATTATACACCACATAGCCTTTCCTATGGGCTTCTCTCACTTACTAACATGCATTTACATTTCCTCCACGTCTTTTCATGGCTTGATATCTCTTCTCTTTTTATTTATTATCTACATTATCTAACTATTATTTGCATTATTTCTTTTGTATGTACCAGTCTATTTATCCATTCACCTACTGAAGGAAATCTTGGTGGCCTTTAGGTTTCGATAATTCGATAATTATGAATGACGCTGCTGTGAAAACATTCATGTGCAGGATTTTGTGTGGACATGTTTTTAGCTTCTACAGGTGAATACCAAGGAGCAAGACTGAGGGACTGCCTGGTAAGAATGTGTTTGATTTTGAAAGAAACTGGCCAACTGTCTTCCAAAATGGGTGCGCCCTTTTGCATTCTCACCAGCGATGAGTCAGAGTTCCTATTGCTCCACAATATCACCAGCATTTGCTGTCATCAGCCTTCTGGATTTTGGACATTCTAATAGGTGTGCAGTTGTACGTCATGGTCGTTTTCATTTGCACTTCCCTGATAACATATGGCATGATACATCTTTTGGTACACTCATTTACCATCTGTATATCTTCTTCACTGAAGTGTCTGTTAAAGTCTTTGGCTTATTTTTATTTTTTTTCTTGATGCGTTTTAAGAGTGGGTTTTTTTTTTTTTTCCTTTTGTATATTTTAAATAACTCCTTTGTCAGATGTGTCTTTGGTAAGTACTTTCATCCAGTCTGTGGCTTATCTTCTCATTCTTTTGACATGGTCTTCCGTAGAGCAAAGGCTTTTAACTTTAATGAAGTTCAGCTTATCACTTACTTCTTCCAAGGATTGTGACTTTAGCGTTTTATCTAAAAAGGCACCACTGTGCCCAAGATAATTGGGGTTTTCTCCTGTATTATTTTCTAGGAGTCATATAGTTCTGCATTTTATATTTAGATCTGTGATACATTTTGAATTAATTTTTATGAAATACCTAAGGTCTGGACCTTGATTAGTTTTTTGGTTTTTGTGGGTTTTTGCATATAGATATCCAGTTGTTTCGGCAGCATCTGTTGCAAAGACTATCTTTTCTCTGTTTATTGTCTCCAGTTATTTGCTAAAGATCAGTTGGTTATATTTGTGTAGGCCCATTTTAAGACTCTCTGACCTGTGTTATCAATATCTCTATTCTTTCAACAATACCACACTATCTTGATTACCATAGCTTTATAGAAGACTTGAAGTAGTATAGTGTCAGTTCTCCAACTGTGATCTTCAATATTGTGGTGGCCATTCTGGGTCTTTTACCTCTCCTTATACACTTTAGAATCAGTTCACCAATATTTAAACAAAATAACTTGCTGAGTTTTTGATTGGGATTGCATTGGATCTTTACATCAAATTCAGAAGAACTGACATCTTGACAATATTGAGTCTTTCTATCCATGAATATGGAATATATATCCATTTATTTAGCTCTTCTTTGATTTCATTCATCAGAGTTCCGTAGTTTCACTTATGTAGTTCTTATACTGTTTTTGTTAGATATATATTTAAGTATTTTAATTTTGGGGTGTCATTGCAAATGATAATTGTGTTTTTACTTTCAAATTCTACTTGTGCTTTAATAATATACAGAAGAGCAATTGCTGTTTCTTATATTAACCTTGTATTCAATAGCTTTTCTCTAATCACTTTAGTAGTTCCATTTTTAATGAATTCTTTCAGATTCTCTACATAGATGACCATGTCATCTGCAAATAAAGATCTTTCCTTTCTTTCTTTCTAATCTGTATGTATTTTATTTCCTTCCCTTACTAATTGCATTAGCAAAGACATCTAGTCTAATGTTGAAAAGGAGTGGTGAGGGGCGCCTGGGTGGGTCAGTTGATTAAGCGTCTGACTCTGGATTTCAGCTCAAGTCATGATATCAGGATTGTGAGGTTAACCCCCGCGTCAGTCTCTGCACTCAACGAGGAGTTAGCTTGAGGAATTTCTCTCTACCTCTGCCCCTCTCCTCGCTCACACTCTCTCTCTCTTAAAAAAATAAAATAAAATAAAATAAATCTTCAAAAAGAAAAAGAATGGTGAGAGGGTACATCCTTGCCTGTACCTGATCTTAGTGGGAAAACTTTGAGTTTCTCACCATTAAGCATTATGTTAACTGTAGGGTTTTGGAGATAGTCTTTATCAAGTTGAGGAAGTTTCCCTCTATTCCTCATGTACTAGAATTTTTATATGAATGGGTGTTGAATTTTGTCAAATGCTTGTTCTGCATCTATTGATATGGATATGTGAATTGTCTTTTTTAGTTTGTTGACATGTTAGTTTACATTGATTTTCAATGTTGAACTGGCCTTGCATACCTGGGATAAATCCCACTCAATTGTGTCTGTTTGTGTACTTTTTTGAATATTATCTGTCAGTATTTTGTTGAGAATATAGAATTTACATCTATATTCATGAAAGAAATTGTTCTATAGTTTTTTTTTTCTGACAATATCTTTGTCTGGTTTTGATATTAAGCTAATGCTGGCCTCACAGAATGAGTTAGGAAATACTCCCTCTGCTCCTATCCTCTAGAAGATATTGTAGAGAATTGGTATAATTTTTTCCTTAAATGTTTTATAGAATTCACCAGTGAACCCATCTGGGAAGTCAATTGATTTTTGACCAAGATCCCAGGATAAAGACCTGGGCCAAAGGCAGATGCTCAGCCATTGAGCCACCCAGGTGTGCTGTTCTTCTATTCCAATATTACGTTGGCTATTCTGGGGCTTTTGCCTCTCCATATAAATTTTAGAATCAGATTGTCAGCATCCACAAAATAACTTGCTATGATTTTAATTAGAATTACATTGTGTCGATAGATCAAATTCGGAAGAAAGAACTGACATCTTGAAAATATTGAGTCTTCCTATCAGTAAATATGAAAATATCTCGTCTGCATTATTGTTATTTCATTTCATTCAGCAAAGTTTTGAAGTTTTCTTATATAGATCTTTACATATCTTGTTAGAATTTTGATCAAGTATTTAGAATTTTTTGAGTGTTAATAAAAATGGCATTGTGTTTTTAATTTAAAATTCTTTGTTCATTGTTGGCATATAGATAGGTGATTGTCATATATCAACCTTGCATCTTACAGCTTTGCTATAACTGCTTATTGGTTCCAGGCATTTTTGTTGTTGTCTGTGGTTTCAGATTCTCCACATACATAATCATGTCATCTGCAAACATAGAAAGTTTTATTTCTTTGTTCTGAATCTGTATACCTTTTATTTCCTTTTCTTGTCTCACTACATCAGCTAGAACTTCCACTATGGTGTTGAAAAGGAATGGTGAGAGGGGACCTTTTTGCCTTGTACCTGATCTTGGTGAGGAAGCTTTGAATTTCTCACCATGAAGTACGATGTCCAGGGTCTAATGGTCTTGATGAAGGGACAAATTAGTGTAACTGCTGTGGCCCATGACTCTGAAAGTCAGAGTTGAAGGTGTAGAAGCCAAAACCATACACCATTAACACCTGCAGGCCAGGTAGAAGCACAGGTAGAAATACATGGAAACTAAAGACATGTGAAAGGCTTTGCATGATCTCAAGAAGCCCAACAAAGTACATGCTAATCAACTAAACCTAACAAAAGGCTAGCTGGGAGCTGTGGAGGTAAGTTTTCATAGTCACCGCCAAATGCGAAGGTCTACTGATTTTCAATTGTCCCTTTTTGTTGTTGTTACTGACATCTCAAGGCCTCATTTGATACTTTAGCATTTAAACTTATTTTTGCAGAAATACATTTTCAGCTGAGAAATCAAATCCCTAGACTCAAAATTACATAACTTTTCTTAGTTCATGCACTGCCCTGTATTATTGTCTTGAGAAGGCGTAATGAAATTTTATTTCTTTGTACTTGACTTACAGAAATCAAAATTCCCAAGAGGAAAAGAAGTTAAAGAATCCACCAGAGGGAGCTTAGAGTTGGCAAGTACCCTTAGGATTCTTTCCTTTTTCTTTTCTTTTTTTCTTTCTTTCTTTCTTTTTCTGTTTCTTTCTTTCTTCTTTCTCAGGAATCAACACCTCAAAGTATGTTCTGGTTTCCATTTATTTTTACAGTAGTAAATATTTTATTACTTAAAAAGGGAAGCAATGTTTGTTCTTAATTGTTTTTGATTAAATATGCTAATTACATTTTGGAATACTAATGACACACAGTACTAAATGTTTTAATAATGCAGTGAAGAAAGCTGGCAAATATAACAACAAATTAACCTGAAATGGCTACATAGCTTTCCTCATTTTAAATTGTAATAATACAAAACAGAGGAAAAAAAGTCAAAATTGTGTCATCTAATGCAGAAAGGAGAAACCTTATTAAATAATTTTGGCATTTTAATGTAAAAGAATTCATTAAGAAGCTCATCTTTTCTAGAGCAATGACCTAGAGAACAGTCAGTTGGTTGAATGTTTCTAATTTGTCAGAATTCACGCCCCACAAATCAAGACAAAATCAGTTCACTGGTGGAGCTCAGAGCGCCCTCTCCTTGCACAGTCAAACCAGAGCTACACTGCCCCAGAACGTGGGACTGTGTTGTACAGGACGGCCCAACACCCTGTGGGCAACCCCCCGCCCCCCCACTGCAGGCAGCCCACCGCCAACCATAACACCATTTCTCTTTATGTTAATCCAATTGTCATCAAGGAAGAAGTATGGAAAAAATGTTTGTCCAGATATCCACTTGTATTTAGCACAGACCACTCAAGACTTTTGATAAAAAGCAACACTGTGGTTTAATCTATTTCTTTATTGTCTTATGAAGTGGCTAATACATCCTTGAATCAGTTCCTTATTCTGGGCTGGTATCAGCTTGGAGACAGCAGCAGCTCCAATGAGAACAGGAGGCTATACAACACAGAGGGACGTGAACACTGCTACTCTCAAAAGGTCTCGAGAAGAAATTAAGCTTGAACCTCATTGCCCTTTCAAGCCTCAGCAAAAGGCAACTTTGCCTCTCAGGGAATAGCTGACAATTTCCAGAGACCGTTTTAGTTGGCACAGCTGGGAGTGCTACTCACTAATAGTGAGTAGAGGCCAGAGATGCTGCTAAAAACACTACAATGCACAAGATAGTCAACCACAGAAAAGTATCCTGTTCCACATAAGAGTAATGCATCAGTTGGGAAAGCCTGTCTAGATGCAACAACCAGATGACAGCAGGTATCCAACAAAAGGGAATGCAGTGACAGGAATCACTGGGTGAAATGCAGAATGGGAAATCCATGGACAATCGATCTGCATCCTTTATCATTAAATTGCTCAGGAAATGGAAAGAAAGAAGGAGAGAGAATGTGTGTGTGTGTGCCAGGGAAGGAGGAGAAGGAAGGAAGGAAGGAAGGAAAGAAGGAAGGAAGGAAGGAAGGAAGGAAGGAAGGAAGGAAGGAAGGAAGGAAGGAAAGACCAAAGATTAATAGTAACTTGAGACTCACTAATCAATTGGAATGCATAGGTCTTATCTTGATCCTGCTTTGGGCAATGAATTGTTAAAGATTAATGAGGTTTCCAGGGGATTTTGAACCCTAATGGGATATTTAATAATAGAATTATTGTAAAGTATTTAGAGGAATAATAGTTATATATATATATATATATATATATGTATGTATAAGGAGATATATATATGTATATATATATATACATATATATATCTCCTTATTTTTACCAGCAGAAATTGAAAATTTTATGAGCTCAAGATTTACTTCAAAATATTCTAGAAAAGGGGAGGGGTGGAAGGGTGCAGGGTATACATGAAACAAGATCATTATTGCTTAAGCTGAGTGATTGGTCTATGGGAACTTATGTTTTTCTATTTTTGTAAACATTTGAAGTTTTCCAGAGTAATTTATTTTAAGGAAGACTGTTTTGTTGTTTGAATTCTTGGTTGTCGTTAAAATCACAGAGTGCCTCCATGAGCTTCATGGAAAATCACCCAAGCGGCTGTCACAGTCCACAGAAGAAGGGCCGCCCGGTGACAGCCCAGCCCAAGGCCTGCAGGCCGAGGCACGAGGCCCAAGGAGACAGAGCTGGTGCAGAAGCCAGGAGGCGAGGTGGGTGCAGGGTGGGCCAGCTGAGGCAGCTCGGTTCTCTGAGCCTCCATTTAGTCATCTGTGGAAGGTGGCAGGACCCCGCGGCACCCCTCCCCTTGCAGCTGAGATGCCAGTGAGGTCACAGAGTTACGTCGACTTCAAAGCCCCTCCCGGGTGCACGCGGGGTGGTCTTGCAGAGGTGAGCCCAGTGCTTCCAGTGCCCTGGGAAGGTGCCGTGGGAGGCTCAGCGCACTGTGTCTGAGTGTTTGATGAACCGTAGTAACCCCCCCAGGGCTTACACACCCTAGAGCTTCCCTGCAGCCCAGCTCTGAGAGGTGGGCCATCTGACGAGCACCCATGGGGCTGGTGCGTGGCTCCATCAGCATCAGAAACAGACACATATGACAGGGATGAGGGGTAGATCTGGACACAGGTGAAAGCCCAGAAAGGTCGATTTGGGGCAGCTTGCCAGAGACTTTGGTTAAAAGATGTGGCCACATAGCACTAGGGAGCCATTAAATATTTTTAGGCTCAGGAGAGACGTGGCCAAACCTGTATTTAAGAAGGTTCTGAATGTTTTTAGGAGATTTATTTAGATGGCAGGTGACAAGTTCTTGAATGATAGCAAGGTTTCGTTTTTGTTTTTTCCCATGAACTTTTTCGGTCAAGAGTAAAATAACAAAAGTTCAAGTATTTGCAGGACGTGTATGGTCCTGTATTAGCCCCGACCTGACACATGAGAAAGGCTGGAAACACGGAACTCAGATTCCTCTTCTTAGACTTTATCAGTTTTGCAAATTAACAGTCTCAGGATTTGGCCCAGGAGGACTTCACTTGGCTACTTACTTGAGCCAGATAGGGGATAAACTTGCCCCCGTTCATCCAGAATGTTCCATGTGCTAGCACTAAAGATCTTGGATCCCAGAAAACTGCTTGGATTTGAGGCAAACTGGATGGTGGGTCCCCCTGACCCAGATGACTTTATGGGTGGGGCGGGGGCAGGTGAGATGTGAACTTCGGGCAACACCACGTCCAAGTTGGTCACATGCTCAGCCCAGGACAGGAGAACGTTGGGTCTCCTCTCTGTGTCTGGGTGGACGGGGATGATGGCCCAGCTGGTGGCACGTCAGTGACCAGCTGCTGCCAGGACAGCGTGTCCCCAGGACTGTGACCTGCCCAGGGCACACCTCCCGCCTAGGAGCCCTCTCTAATCTCCATAATGACCACTCTGATCTTATTCCAGGTAAATATGTACTTTTATTCCCAATTTGTATCTTTTCCTTTAAAAAGGCTTCCCAAATTGTGTATACTCGGGGCCTCCTAAAACCTGATTCGCCTCTGGGTCTGGGGCACTGGGGCAAAATATTTGACCCCAGGAGGCAGCTCAAGACCTGGATTGGTCTGCTCATGGCAGGAGTCACAAGGGCACCCGCGGGGCTGCTTCCTTGGTCCCTACAAGGTGAGCACACAAGGTTTTTCACTGCAAAATTCAAGACATTTTTATCAGACCTTAGGTTTCCTTTTCTCGGGATGCCTGGGTGGCTCAGTGGTTGAGCAACTCTCTTCAGCTCAGGGCATGATCCTGGGGTCCCGGGATCGAGTCCCACGTCGGGGTCCCCGCAGGGAGCCTGCTTGTTCCTCTGCCTGTGTCTCTGTCCCGCTCTATGTGTCTCTCACGAATAAATAAAATCTTTAAAAAAATAAGTTTTCTTTTCTCTTGTGAAAGCTCCTTTGACGTTGTGCGCTAAGCTGTCCATGAGAAAGACCAACCAGTGTGGACACCGCAGCTCGGCCGGGCCCCAGTAAACCCAGTCGCTAGTGTGGACGCCCGGCCAGGGTGTTGGGAATCAGTCCCCTCAGGAGTGAAGGGGCCCCAAGCGCTTTGGGGGGACCTGAAAGCTCCCATTCATGAGCTGCTGGGCTGCCCGCCCCTGTCTGGTGACTTCTGTGCCACCTGAGGTGTTTGCTAGGTGCCAAAAGAAAACACACTCGAGCCGGTGTCATAAAACAGCCGCCCTGCCAGCGCGCCCTCTGCGATTGGGTTACAAGGCAAACACTCCCACGGTCGCCATCGGGCCCTGCAGGCCGGCGCCCCTTCATCTCGGGGTGCTACTCGCCTCCCATTTCACAGGTGCCCCAGCTACGCCAGGCCCTCCTGATGAGGGAGCAGCGGGGCGCCTGGGTGGCTTGGAGGTTGAGCATCTGCCTTCAGCCCAGGGGGTGATCCCAGGGTCCTGGGATCGAGTCCCGCGGCGGGCTCCCTGCATGGAGCTTGCTCCTCCCTCTGCCTGTGTCTCTGCCTCTCTCTGGGTCTTTTATAAATAAATAAATAAATAAACAAATAAATAAATAAATAATCTTTTCAATAAAGAGATAGATAAATAAATGAATAAATAAGTAAAATAAGAGGGGGTAGCAGACGTCATGCGTGTGCCAGCGGAGGCCGGGCCTCTCCAGGGCTGGGCTGGGGCCGTGGGGCAGGGGAGGTGAGTGGAAGGAATGGGGAGTTTCTACCCCAGGGACGTCTGCGGGAGCATCCGAGGGGACCCGAGGACACATTTGACTCTGTGCCCGTCCAAGGCAGCCAAGAATAAATATCAAAGCAGCGAATGTGGGTGGCTGCTCCCGGGGCCTCAGTTTCCCCACGGGTTGGGGGCTCTGCAGGGCTGCCTGAGTTTCATCGGGAAGCACCCCCACCCCCCCGCAAGGGAGAGAGGAGGGCAGGCCTAGGCGGTGAAGCCATCTGAGGGGGCCTCGGGACAGACCGGTTCTCTGCCCGCCCGTGGCCCTCGGAGCCAGGACCCAGCTGTGGGCGAAACGCCGGGCCCTTGTTTGCTCCCCGGCTGCGGCTGCCCCTCCGAGAGCATCCCCTTGACCGAAAAGACGAGGCTGACCCCAAGGGCAGAGCTGGAGGCTGCGGGTCCTCCTGGAGGGCAGGGGCCAGGCCTCCCGGCTGCCTCCCTCGGACACACAGGTAATGGGGGTTTTAGGGTTAGGCCAATGGCACGGCAGTAACGGGGCCCCGAGGAGACCCTCCACGCACACAGACGTGGTTCTGAGTTTTCTGAAGGCACAAAGCCATCAGGAGGTAAATCCCAGGCGTTCCTGGGGAATCGGGCACCTGCAGCAGAGACTTCTCGGTGGTCAATTAATCAGAGGATCATCAATTTTAGATGAAGATTGTGGCTTAGTCCTCACTGCGAATATGGTCCTGAGGCAGCGATGGCCCTTTCGGGCTGAGTCGGGCTGGCCCTCCCCTGGGAGGCTGGGGCTCCCTCCCTGGGGCTCCCTCGACACCCCGCCGCGGCTGCCATGGGACGCCCATGGCACTTGAACTCCAGGTGTGCTGTTGGCTCCCCAGGGACAGAGACCTCTGCCACCGTCTTTGCTGCGGTGTCCCCAGGGCCTTCCAGGTGCACGCATCTGACAGGTATTTCTTGAACTGAACTGATGGTAACTAAAATTTGCCAACAGCTTCAGCTGTTGAGAACATCCCGAACTCGGAGACAGGACTGTGAAGGGCCTTCAGGTCCAGAGGCAGAGACCCTAAAACAAAATAATTAAGTAAACACGGAAGAAACATGTGCCAGAAACAGGCGGCCAGCCCTGCGCTTCGCCGTGAACCATGGAGCGTGTTCCTGCTCCCGCCCCAGCCTGCCCACCCGAGAACACAGATTTTTAGTCATGTTTTTTTACCCTTGTGATCCTTTCTACCAGCCAAGACAAGGAAAAGAGGAAGCAGTGCAAATATTAGGAAGAAAGTATAAAATGTCATTATTTGTCTACGTCCGAGGAAGTCCAAAAATGGTCCGCTAAGGAGCGTGTAACTACTCACCTGCTGGATCAACTAGCCCTGAAAATGAAAACAAAAAATAAAATAAAATAAGTCAATTAAACCATTAATGTTGAGATATTTTACTGTTAATTTTGTACCAGGCCACGTTCCCGATCTTCCTTATCTCCGTCGGGAGTAGAGGTGAACTCTGGAGCCCGAGATGTACTATCTCCCCTGTGAACAACCAGAAAACCAGGGAACAAAGAAATAAAAGTGCCCAACATAATGGGCCAAGATCTTTGCCTCTCACACTGATTGACACGCTTTCTCAAAGTAGAGTGTGGGAAACGGGCGGTTTTCCTACTCTTGGGACGGTGCCCGTTTGCAGAGCCATTTGGGAAGCACGTTTGTGAATGTGTGTATTTTATGACCAAACACCTCGTCCCTAGAGAAGTGTTACCACGAGTCTGTTAACAGATACGTACAAGGGTAGCATGGCAATCACGTGTGGAAAAGCAAAGATCCCAAGGAACCGAAATTTTAGATCCTTCAGGACGAAGTCATGGCACATTCCTAGAGGGGAATGCGATGCAGGCAGCGCTTCTGCAGTATGGCTGGCCCGCCTGGTGTCTGCAATGTTTGTTAAATAGAAATGAATAAAACCAGATGCCACACGGATGCGTATTGGCACGATTTCAGTTTTATTTAGACTACATAATGTGCAGATACATACATATATATGCATGTGGGAATATATAATATATACAATATGTAACATATATATGTGTATTATATACATGTGGGAATATATAATATTATATTAAATTAGAATATATAATGTATATATATACATATGTACATGAAAATATATGATATATATTATATATATACATATGTGGAATACCTAATATATAATATAATATATTATATTAGAATATATACTGTGCATATACACGTATACATACATATGCATGTGGGAATATATAATATATGCATATCTATAAGATACACTTATAAAGTCTGGAAGGCTAATGCCCACCTATCAATAGTTCTTATCTCTCAGTTTTGGGGGCTGGAAACTACCTTTTTTATACAGTTTCCTGTTGTCTAAATAACCGTGCAAGGAGCATGTGTTCTTTTATTTTAAAATAAATATTAAAAAGTTAAATTCTTGATGCCATCTGTTTCTGTTGTTGCTGTTGTTCTGGCTTTTATGTATTTGCTCCTTTTCTCCAGCAAGTGGTCTCCAAGGGGACAGTCGCTGGGGAGAGTGGGGGCGGTAGGTATCACCCACGTTACCTCTTGCTGGGTGGGGGCAGGCAGAGAATTACCAGGGCAGGCGCACCCCGTCCTTGCTCCCTGTCCACACAGGCTCATAGGTAGGTGCGGCAAGGGCAGGGTCGGCTCAGTCAGCCTCGGACCTGCTCCGGACTGCTCAGCCCCCTTCTGGGTCCCTGCATGGAGCGGAAGGTGGACGGGGAACTTCATGCACACCCTCCCCAACGGGGACTGGAGACAAGACTTTAGGATCCCCTAGCTGCATCAGGGTTCCACCTTTTCACACCAGCCACACTTACACACTCATGTAATCTTACACAAATGCATACATGAGACAGTAGAATATATATATATAATATTATATATATGTGTTTATATATTTCATTTTCATGTGGTTGGTTTTTTTTTTCATTTTTACTTGACTGCCTCCTCCCTCTCCTCCTGCACCATGTCACCTCAGCACATACAATAACCTCAGACAAAGCCATGTGTGCCCCTCTCCAAGCTCACAGAGCCATGCCCACGTTGTATGGACCAAGTGCTCATGTGTGTGGACACGCAGGGTTTTACCGTCTTTGTTCATTGTTCAGATCTGTGTCGGGGACCTATGACTTCTGCTTTCTTCTTTCCTCACTCAGCTCAGCTCAGGGAGGTTCAGTGTTAGTGACTCACTCAGCCTTCCCCAGCCCCCTTGCTGCAGGGCTCTGTCCTTGCAGGAGCATCCTGGTCCCAACACCTGCACTGAGCCGCAGGGATCCCAGCCAGGGCCTGCTGGGCGGAAGGGGACACACCCTTCCTAATGTTTAAAAATGTGGCCCAACCACTTTACAAAAAGGAAGGCTATTCTGATTCAAATGTCTTTTCTCCATGCTTCTACCAGGAAAGGGCATACAGCTTTTCCTTTGCCAACATTAAAGGTATAAAACCAGGTCTCCTCACTGCTGTGATTTGCATTTCCCTGACTTCTATGATTTTGGATGCTTTCTGTCCATATTTCTATTGCGTTGTCTTTTTCTTGTCAAATTTAAGATCTCTTTATATATCTAAGATATATATATATAAGGTTATATTTTAAATACTACTTATATTATTATAAGTAGCTATTTCAGATCAATATCATATAAATTATATAAATACATATTAGTTATTGCATCTTTACATATTTATATATATTATATATTATGAATTAAATATAATATATAAGGTTACATAATAAATATTAATGTTATTCACTATCTGCTTTGCAAAATTTTACCAAATCTACTTTTTACTTATTGACTATTTTCATATTTCATTATTATAATATTTAAAAATTTTATACAGTGAAATGGGTCTATCTTTTCTTAAAATTGCTGAGTGTCTTGCCTAACAAATCTTTCTTTGTCCCTAAATTACTTGTAATCTCCTAGATTTTTTTGTAAGTCTTCTCTTGTTTTGGCTTTCAAGTTTTGTATAATGGAAATAGATGACCAACTTAATTTATTTTCAAAGCGTAGGCAGTTGAGGCTTCTCCACATATTAAATAATGCATTTATTTTCCCTAAAATTGAAGTATAATGTTTGTAATATAGTAAATCATCATATATAGGAATATAGTCTTTTTTACTTTAATTGATTAACTAGCACTTACCCAGGGCTCCAGTAAATGTGGGCACACTTCTTTGTACTGAAAAATTATTAACTTGTCTACTGTTTGAAACTCACAACCACTCTATCACCGGGTTCTCTGATTGGTTCCACTTTTTTTTGTCTCTTCCTATGTCCCTACTCAAAGTGATTTAATTACAGTAATTTATATGCTTTGATATCTGATAAGGTAATTATCTCCCTCTTGAAATGTTTTTTTAATGATGCTTTTCTTGATTATTATCTGACACTTTTTTTTCTTTTTGCTTTCAACAGTTTTGGAAGCTCAAAAACTGTTGGTACGATGTATAAATCCAATTTACACACTCTGATAAATGTTTACATTTCTAGTCAGCAATATAACCACTACCCAAACCAAGTGACAGAGTATTTGCATAATTCCAGAAGATCCCCACATGGCCGCCCTACGCCAATGCCATCCCTAAGGACTAACCGCTATCCTGACTCCTACCATCATGGATTGACCTGGCCTGTCCCGAACTTCATATAAATGGAAGTGGGAGTGTATGATCTTTGGTGTCAGACTTCTTCCATACAACACCAAGCCTGTCAAGAGTCATTTCTATGTAGCCCTTTCTCATCTCACTGTACGAATATACCACAACTTAATCACCCATTCCACTCTTGATGGACTTTTGGGCTGTTTCCAGTTTGGGGGCTCTCACAAATAAAGTTATTTTGAACCTTCTCATATCTGTCGTTTGATATATATACACTCACGTCAGTTAAGTTCATATCTAATGGAATAATTGGGTCATAGGATCCATGCATGCTCAGTTTTAGATTTGGTCAAATTGTCTCCCAAATGGTACCAACTGACACTACCACCAGAAATGGAACAGGTCCCATTTGCTCTGGACCCTCACCAGCATCTAATGATATTAATGTATCTTTTTAATTTCAGCCATTCTAGTGAATGAATGGTTGTGTCTCACTTTAAAATTTTCATTTCTCTAATGTTAAATGATAGGATACATATTTTATATGCTTGTCAGCCATTTTAATGTGCACATTTATGAAAGTTCTATGCCAATTTTCAAGTTTGTTCCTTTTTTTAATTGAAATGCAGGGATTCTTTAAATATTCTGGAATGGGGTCCATTGTTAGATATACTAATTATAAACATCAGCCCCTCTTTTGTGGCTTAACTTTTAATGAGATGGCTTGATACACAGAAGTTCTTGTAAAGTACAACATGTCACTTTTTATTTTGATCCTGTGTTAGTTTCCAAGAGCTGCTGTAACAAAGTACCATAAACAGGGTAACGACATAGAACAACAGGAATTTGTTGTCTGGCATATTGGATGCTAGACGCCCAAAATCAAAGTATCTGTAGGGTCATGCTCCCCATCGGAGAAGGATCCTTCCTTGCCTCTTCCAGCTTTTCCTAGTCCCGGATGCCCCTTGGTTTATGGCAGCTTATTTCCAACCTCTGCTTCCATCTTCACGTGACTTTTTTCTCTGTGTCTTTTCACACTGTCTTCCCTCTATGCATATCTGTCTGTATCCAAATTTCCCCTTTTTTATGAGGATGCCAGTCATATTGGATTAGAATTCACCCTAATGACATAAATTTAACTTGATTACCTCCATACAGACCCTATTTCCCAAAAAGGTTACATTATCACTCTTGACTTATTTTTTTGTGTGAATTTTGTCAGATAGTGGTCAAGGTCATTTTTATCTAATGCATTTACTGAAAAAGATCTTTCTTTTCCCCTCCTGAACTGCAATAGGGATTAAGTCACAAATTGATCCATTTGTCTGTCTTTGTACAAATAACACACTATTGTAGTCACTATAACTTTGTAAAAAGTCCTGATATCCAGTCCAGTGAAAATCCTCCACTTTTTTACTCTTTGATTCTCTTAAGTCCTTTGCATTTCTCTAACTACCTTATATAAATTTTTACTTAACATATTCATTAACAAACAAGCAATGTTTTTTCTTTATCTATACAAAGTTTTGCTTATCAATTTCCACAAACATGAGAAAAGACCTGCTGGCACTTTGATTGGAATTTCATTAAGACTAAAATGATATGGGGGCAAAATGAACATACTAGCAATATTAAGTCACTTAATTTATGAACATAGCATATCTCACCATTTATTTAGAACTTCTTTGATTTATTCCAGTACTGTTTTACAGTTTTCAGTGTAGAAGACTTGCATATATTTCAAAATTGTTATTGGGCATTTTAGATTTTTGATACTATTTTCGATGGTATTTTACACTTTTTTATTTTTCATTTATTTGTTTCTAGCACCTAGATAAAATTAATTTTGTATGTTGGGCTTGTATCCAGCAACTTTATTAAACTCACGTGTTGTTATTAATTTCTTGTCAGATTCTTTTGAAAGTTATATAAACACAGTCATGCTATCTAAGAAATTTTAGTCTTTTCTTTTACAATTTTATTTTTAAAATTTTTCTTACTTTGTTGAACTAGGATCTTTAGTATAATTTTAAATAGAAGTGGTGATATTGTACATCCTTGTCTTCTTCTTGACCTCAGAAGGAAAGTATTCAATATTTTATCATTAAATATAATGTTTTTGTTTGTATTGTGTGGGCCCTTTATTCAACTAAGGATTTTTTTTTCTATTTTTAATTTGCTGATATATTTTATCAGGAATAGATGTTTAATTTTATAAAATTATTTTTCTGCATTTTTAATATTTTTAAGATCTTTATTTATTTATGTATTTATTTATGAGAGAGAGAGAATGCAGGTGGGAGGAGTAAGAATGAAAAAGAATTCTCAAGCACACCACCTGCTGAGCAAGGAGCTCAACAAGGGCCTGGATTCCAGGACCCTGAGATCATGACCTGAGCTGAAATAAAAAATCAGTCACTCACCCATCTGGGCTACCCAGGTGCCACTTTTTCTGCATTTACTAACACTATTGTAGATTGTTCTTTTTTGCTTTTTTAATATAGTGAATTACATTGATTAATGATATTTAAAGCAATTTTATATTTTATTGAATTTGTGAGGAAAGTACCACTTATTTATGCTATATTATTCTTTTTATATATTGTTGGGTTTGATTTGCTAATATTTATTTAGGATTTTTGTGTATTAGTTTATGTGTAATATCATCTTGTGATTTTCCTTTCATGTAATGTCTGTCATATTTGGTATCAAGATCATATTGATCTCATCAAATACCTGTGCGTAAGATTCTGTTTGCGATATAACTGATTTCTCTTCTAAATATTTGATAAATTTAAGTAAATCTATATGGGCTTAGAATTCTCTTTGTGGGAAAATCTTTATTGTTGATACGCTTTATTTAAAAAATACAGCACTATTGAGATTTTCTTTCTTTCACGTGTGTCAATTTCTCTCAATTGGATTTTTTAAAAATTATCCATTTTATTTAAATTTCCAAGCTTAATGGCATTAAGTTTTTAATCCTCTTAATCGTCTTTTGATTTCTATAAGAACCGTCCTCATTTTCATTCTTGATATTGGTGATTTATATTTCTCTCTCTTTTTAATTTATGTCTTGCAAGGGATTTATCGATTTTACTACTCTTTTAAAAGAATCAACATTTTATTCATATCTCTATTATATATTCATTTTATATTTTATCGATTTCTGCTTATATTATTATTGTTTATATCTTCTACTTTATTTGGGTTTAATTTGCTGTTCATTTTCTAATTCCTGAACTGGAAGCTGAAAGCATTGACTTTAAACTCATATAGATATACAGATTTCGATATAGACACACACACAAAAAATATACGTGTGTTTATATATACACACACATATATTTGTATGTACATTTATTTCTTGGTTTCTGTTATAATTTATTCTTAAACTCATATATTATTTTTAATTATGGTTTTTTTTCAAATTTTTAAGCACTTAAAAATACTCTAGTTTTTATCTGTTGTTAAGTTTAATATAACTGCCCAGTGGCCAAAGAATATAGAATATAAGATTTCAGTCTTTTGGAACTTGTTGATGCTTGCTTTCTGGCCCAGATTCTGGTCCGTTTTACTAAATGGAAGCTAAAATATATGATACAGTGTTCCATAGGTTTATGCAGCATAGGTGGTTAGTTGTGTCTTTCAAATCTTCTATACCCTTACCGATACTTTTCTAATATCCTTTCAGTCAATGAATGAGTATTAAAAATTATCCAAATTTCATTGTGGTTTTCTTTCTTTTTTGTCTATATACTTGAAGCTATTCTAATAGGTAGATTTGTAGGCATATTTCTGTCGGGATGACACTTTTCTTTACATTAAATACCCTCTTTTCACTCTCATTATATTCCTTGCCTCGAAATCTGATGATCTGGTACTGCAGGTACACAAGCTATGTTGCTCAGTATTTCTATGATTTTCTTTCTTTTTTTTTTAAAGATTTTATTTTATTTAATCATGATAGATCCACAGAGAGAGAGGGAGAGAGGCACAGGCACAGGCAGAGGGAGAAGGAGGCTCCACGCAGGGAGCCCAACGTGGGACTCGATCCTGGGTCTCCAGGATCTGGCCCTGGGCTGAAGGCGGCACTAAACTGCTGAGCCACCAGGCTGCCCTTTCTATGTTTTTCTTATATCTATGTGCACTTTGAGCATTTCTACGTCTTTATGTTTAAAATGTCTCTGTAAACAACATTGAGAAAGAAGGGAACAGCAAGTGTACCTCTTAAACATAAAATATTTGCAGGGTAGAAAATTAAGTGCTGAGGGCGAGGTGACATTATAGGAAAAAACTGAATGTGTGTCAGGTGAGGCAGGAAGGGGAGGAGCTGGGCATGTGGGACAACCTGTCTACCATGGAGGGTAGTTTCCAAGGGCAGAGTGCAGAGTACTTTGGAGGACAACAGGATCAGAAGTTAAAGAGAGCCCAGAATACTACTGAAATGTAAATACAGGAAAGGAAGGACACTGGTTCCTAGTTGGGGGAGCCCAAGGTTCCAATTGGTATTGGTGTCATTTTCTAGAGTGTGAGCCAAGCTGAGCATGTGCTCTGTTGACTAACTGATATCCCCCTCATCCCTCTCTCAGTGGGGTTGTCATTTGTCTTTGTCAGCTCATTCAGGTTCATTCTCATTGTTGGCACACTCTATGTGCTATGGTATCTCAGTGATGAAATGGAAGTCTTTTCAGTCCTTGTGAGCCAACAAGGCAACAGCAAGTCTCTGCTGCCTCTCCTCCTCTGAAAAATGGAACTTAAAACCTCCTTCCTGGCTAGTCAGACTCAGTGGCAGAGAGAGCCCAGCCTAACCAGCAAGCATCAACCTGGACATACGCGTGCAATGAATAAATGAATCGGGGCTGGTGATGATATGCCTCAAGGCCATTGACAGGAGAGACCAAACTTCTCCCAGAATTCTCTTGTTCCAATTCTCCCTTTAACAAAAGAATCCACACTCTTGCCAACTTCAGAAGGAAGAAGCCCATGTAACTCCACCCACCAGGAATCCCACAGCTGCCTATTGGCCCTGGGGTCACGTGCTCCTTAGGAAAGCCAGGTAGCCTGGAGTTGAGTGGTTGGATAGAAAGCCATATTCAAGCTGCGAACTCCATGAATCTATGTGTAATTTCTAAATTGAATTGACCCCTTGTGACTTGAAAACAGCTCATATAAATTACTTGAGAATAGGGATTTTCTATTTCCTATGATTTCATTACATAAAACATTGCTAAAACCATTATTGATTCGGTTACAATTTGTTCTGTTGGCATTCCCTTTGGAGGTGCCCATCTGACACAGGTTTGGAGGTTGTTGGCCACTCTCACATATGTCCGTTGACGTCCCATGCAGCCTTGGGTTTCCTGTTGTAGACACACTGGCATCATGTGTCTCATGGACAAGTGTAATGTGATGTCCTCACATGTGTCTGTGGGCCTTGTTGTGCTCCCAAGTCAGGTACAGGGAAGGTCTGTGACCCACTGGGGGATGGGACGACTGGCCATCAACATCTTTGACTCACATGAAAGGACATAACTGGCTGGAAATTACTAAAAGTCCAGAGGAATTGGAACTTCCCAGCATGCCAATTCCTGTGACCTTGAGAAGATCACTTGGCCTCTTGATTAAAGATTATCATTGATTTTCCTGGACTCATGGATGGATTCTAAATGTGGCCCCTTCATTACTCATTAAGTGGCATCAGATCTGTGTCCAGAGGAACGCCTGGGTGGCTCAGAAGTTGAGCATCTGTCTTTGGCTCAGGGCATGATCCCGTGGTCCTGGGATTAAGTCCCACATTGGGCTCCCTGCATAGAGCTTTCTCCTTCCTCTGCCTATGTCTCTGTCTCTCTCCCTATGTCTCTCATGAACAAATAAATAAAATCTTAAAAAAAAAAAAAAAAAAAAAGATCTGTGACCAGAAATGTCTCAAGCAATGTCTGGAATGCCAAAATGCCCACCTGGAGGCTCAGCGTAGATGCCCTTCCCAACAACCCTCTCCAGATACAGGTGTTTAAATTTAAATTAATTTAAATTAAACAAATTAAAAATATATTCTTCATTGCACTGGCCACATTTCAAGTGTTCAACAGCCACTTGAGTGGCTTGGACAGAGTACTTGGAGAGTACTAGGGAGGGACAAGCACTAGCCATCACAGATAAGAACCTTCCATCAGTGCAGAAATCTCTGTTCACAGCATGGCCCTTGACAGAAAACGTGGCTCCTTCCTACACACCAGCAAGATGTTTTGTCCATGCTTTACTATAGCACTAATCACTACATGAGATGGCCATGTGTCTGATTGTCTGTCTCTCTTCCAGGTTGGGGGAAAAAAAAAACTGGAGGGCCAGACCTGCTGCCTCTTCTTGGTGATGATGCAGCATAATCAGTCAATAGAAACCAGAGAGGGGAATGCTGATACAGTCCCTCCCCTACCACCGTCGGAATAGAGAGAACAAAGCAATTATAGTGAGAATGAGGTCAATTGGGAGCTTGTTGTAATAAGCTGCATCCAACTTACACACTTTTTTAAGAGATTCTAATTAAAGCCCTGCCAGTTGACCAACCTCCCTAACTTGGGTGAGTCAAACAACCTGCATAGTTCACTGAGAGGGAGGTAGACATGATTGGATCCACTGAGTTTTAAAAACCAGATGCACAGACTTTATGATTTGTATAAGAAATTAATTTGTAAGGAAAACTAAAACTAAAACTAAAAGTAAAGCCTATTTTGGAGGTATATTAGTTTGTTAGAGCTACCACAAAGTACCACAAACTGAGTGGCTTAAAATAGCAAAAAAAAAAAAATCGTGCTCCCACTGTTCTGTAGCCAAGGCGAAATCATGATGTTGGTGGGACCACACTCCTTCGGAGTCTCTAGGGGAGCCTCCTTCCCTGTCTCTTCCAGATTCAGGAGGCTCTAGGCTTGTGGCTGTACCCTTCCAACCTCTGCCTGTTTTCACATGGTCTTCTCTCCGGTCTGCTGTAAGGACACTTGTCATTGGATTCAGGGCCCATGGGGATTTCCTCTCGAGATCCTGAACTCAATTACATCTGCAAAGATTCTTTTTCCAAATAAAGTCACACACTCCAGTGCCAGGGGTTAGGACATGGATGTATATTCGGGGGTTGGGGGGCACCATTCAACCCTCTACAGTATGGGAGAGTTACTATCTAGTTCATGTAAGATATTAAAATACTACTTAGTTCCAGTAAAATATTTGGAAAGCCCATGCCAGGTATTATGATTCAGAAAGAAATGATCACAGAGAGTGTGGCTGGTGGCAGCCCGGAGTGTCTCAGAAGGGGAGAGGGCTAGTGCTCTGCCAGTAAGAGTTTCCATCACGTATCGACCCATAGAAAAGGAGCTCTGGAGAAAATTGAGGCTGGAAGAGCCTGGGCCACAGGAATGCACCCCACTTCATGTCTGCCTGAGGGAGGGTCCCCCTCTGGGGCACCATCCATCCTCTCCCAGCTCTCAGACCCAGAGTGATGAATGAGCAGGTGATCTCCTTGGCGCAGGACAGTTGGAGAATATTCATTTCATTCCACTTCTGACCTTTTTGCTATTCTGCAAACCCACAGGGTCTGGGCTGCATAATAATATCTGAGGATCAGAAATGACTATTTAGAGTGTCATCCAATTCATGTTTACTTGACCTTATGGTTTTAGTGCCCATATTAATCTTAATTGCACTGTTAAAATATAGTAAATATCCTTATACAAATTAAGTGATAATAGGAATTTGCAGAGGTTTTTTTTAATGAATTAATCTTAAAATAAGCTGATTATACAAATCTTTAACCAAGCAATGCCTAATCCAGAATACAAACATTACTTTGATAAGATACATTCAAACAAACATTTTTTGTGGCAAATATTAGCAGAATAACTGGGGGATGGCATTCAGTGACTGCCATCTGTGAGCATAGAGAGGTGGCCAGATGTGCCCCATGCTGAAGAGCACATTCTAGAACTGGATCCTTTCTGGATTCACTGTCAACTCCCAGGGACTTCGGACAAAGTAAACTGGAGTGTCTGGAAAAAGAAGATCATGAAAACTTTTTGTGAAATTCATGTGTCGAGGAGAAACTGGAAAAATAATTTGTGTTAAACATTATTCCTATTAAACTATGTTTTAATTTGAGAAAAAATACATTTATTCAACCATTACTCAATCTTCGCTGACAGATAGATGCTATTTCTCCTGAACAACTAGTATAATTTTAGCTTCACTAAGTAACTCCTGAGCTGAGCTTATTTACTTCTTTGCTTTGGCCAACAGGAAGCTCAGCACTAAATGTAGAGGAAATTTTTAATAGTAGTCCAGAATCATATGGTATGCTTTTCTTTAAAAAAAAAGTTACTATTTATAGTATGTCTGTAAAATATGAAGCACAATAATAAAATTTAGACTCATGAACCCACACCAAATTTAAACCAAAATCTTTGTCCCTCCTACATTTCTCTTCTATCCAAACTCCCTTGCCACAGAAGTAACTTCCACCCTGAAGTATATCTATTACTACTATTTATATCTATTACTCCTTTGCTTTGTTTGTTTGAATAGTTACATCTATTTAACAATCTATTTTACAGGCATGCCTATGTTTAACTGTACTTGTTTCTGAGACTTATAAAATCATATTATATTCTACATATTTTTCTAGAGCTTTGTTTTATTATATTTGTAGAATTTATTCATACTATTGCGTGTAACTGAATTCCCATTGCTTTATAATTGTCTATTTTAAGACAATTGCCCAATTTTATTTTTTAGGGGAGGTAGTGTGGTAGGGGTAGAGGGAGAATCTTAAGCAGGCTCCATGCCAAGGACAGAGCCTGATTTGGGGCCTGATTTCACAACCCTGAGATTATGATCTGAGCCAAAATCAGGAGTCAGATGTTAAACTGACTAAGCCACCCAGGCTCCCTAACAATTGCCCAGTTTAAGACAATTTCTTTATCTATTTTCTTGTTGATGAAGTTAGGGTAATTTCTGGTTTTGCCAGTAGGAACAATACTTGTTTGAATATTCATATCCAAGTCTCTTGGCATATATATGCAAAAGATTCTGCTGTATAGCTAAGTGTGGAATAATTAGCTCAAATATTCCTATTTATAAAATAATGTCAAATTATTCTGCAAAGTGGTTGCTACAAATTGTACTTGGCTCAGCAATAAAGAAAAACCCCTACGATTCAAAACCTTAACCAACTTTAGGTGTTATCAAACTTTTACATTTTTGTCCAACTAGTAGATGGAAAAGAACACCTTATTGGGATTCGTATATCTGCAGTGTTCTGATTTCTAATGAAGTTGACCTTATTTCACATGTTTAGTTGAATTTTCACATCCTTCCCATGTATGTTGATGAATTAAAGTTCCTAATGAAATATAATTTGAAATAGCAATCTTTTCCTCTAAGGCATTTAGATTGTGTGTCTCTTATTTATTTTTCTTTTATTTTTTAAAACCCTTTTCTACCCCTAGGTCACAAATGTGAAAAGGAAAACTAAAACAACTTTCAGACTATCCTTAAGTCCTCAAGCCAGGTGGAAATGATTTTTGTGTAGGCTGTGAGGCAGGGATCAAGTTTCATTTTTTTCCATGGAAACAATAGTTGACCCATGATTGTTTTACTAGGGCTCCTTCTTTCTTCACTGATCCAGAATGCCTACCCCATCATGGGTCCAATTTCCATATTGTTGAGTGTCAGTTTCTGATTCTTTATTATACTGCATTGGCTATTTGAAAATTTGGATATTTGGCTCATGAAAGTGACACTTTTTATTTCTTGACACTTTTTCCAAGACAGAAATCTGGTAGGACAGGTCTCAGCATCACCCTTATTCAGCCCCTCCCCACCAGACATCATGTCCTTATGGAGAAGTACTATGGCTATGACAGAAATACTATGGATATAGAAGTATTATATAGAATATATATGTTATATTTCCATTAAATTTCTATTAAAAATAAAATAACCTATTAGTATATTTTTGGAATTGCATTGAAATTAAAATATAATTTGTGAATAATTTATATCTTTATCTTATTGAGGCTTTCTATATAAACACCCATTATAATCTACATCTATTTAGATATTTTGGTGTCATATATTAATTTCAAGTCTTGATTTATCTCCTTATTTGGCCTACTTTAAAAAAACAAGCTTTCAGAGTCCTCAAATAATTACTTTAGTCATTCTTTCAAGTTTTTCAGTAGGAATCAGTGTGAAGGATAAGGCAGAGTATGATTATTCTATCTTTGCCAAATTCTGAAGCTGGGTATTATACACAGAGTTCCTGGTTGCTGTAAGAAGGACAAGGCAAAGGGGCACGTGGGTGGCTCAGTGGTTGAGTGTCTGCCTTTGACTCAGGTCGTGATTGAGTCTCGCATTGGGCTCCCCATAGGGAGCCTGCTTCTCCTTCTGCCTATGTGTCTCTGCCTCTCTCTGTGTGTGTCATGAATGAATGAATGAAAAAAAAATAAATAAGAAAGAAAGGAGGAAAGAAAGAAAGAAAGAAAGAAAGAAAGAAAGAAAGAAAGAAAGAAAGAAAGAAAGAAAGAAAGAAAGACAAGGCAAGTGAACAGAAGCTGGAGCCAGTAAGACAGGTGAGACACTATGGTTACCAGGTAAAAGGTCATGATGATCAGGACTCAGGATGTCACAGTGGGGATTCAGGTATGAGCAGAACTGGAATATATTTTGAAAATCTATCCAAAAAGAATGCTCCATAGTATCTGTGGAGGTTAAGAAGAAAGAGAAACTGAGGATGTTTGCTGGACTTTCGATCTGAGGAATAGTGTGGATGGCATTGCTATTCGTTGAGAACAGAAAAATTAGAGGCGAGGCAGTAGGCCGGGGAAAATGTATGGTTGTGCTTTGTGAACGCTAAGTCTGAGATACCTATGACAAAGAGAGGAAACTGAAGAAGGACATCTAATCTCTGAAGTCTGATCTAGGGCAGGGGATAACAAGAACGGGAGATGGTCAGTGTGTACATGAGGCCTAAGGCCAGTAGACTGGGAGCGAAACCAGAGAAGAAGGGCAGATGGAGACGAGGAACAGAAAGAGCCCTTAGAAGTTTGGCAGAGAAGGAAACGGCGGCCAAGGGAGTAAGAATGAGAAGCTAACCAACCAGGAGAAACACTGAGAGAGGTGGTGTCAAGAAAACACAAAGGAAGTGTTCCAAGAAAAAGGGAGTGATGCCCACGTTGCCTGCTGAAGATTGGCCAAATTAGAACAAGAATCTGCCTCTGACTTGGGCAAGTTGACTGTGAAACAGCCATTTCCATGCATGTGGGGGTCCATGTCTGGGGTGGGGTAGGGGGGGGTCGGGGAGAAGCGAGGGGCAAGGAGCAGGGAGAGAGTACAACCGTCTTTTGTCCACTGGTGCATCCTGCAGGAGCCTCGCGCACATAGGAAGGACCGCAACAAGAGATCACAAGAAAAACTGAAATCAAGAGGCTGCTTGACCTCGTGCCTCTCCTCTGTGAGGCATTCCTGGTTCCCTGGGTGGAGAGAAGATTCTGATATGCCAACTGGACAAGCAGCACACGCAGAAATCGGGAGCGTCCAGAATGTGGGGCTATGCCTTTGCTTACTAGGGGTCAAGTACTCGTCCTCAAGGTGGATGGACTGAATTCCCCTCCCAAGGCACGGGGTGCTTACGGCCTGAGATGTGGTCTTCAGAAGGAAAGACTCTGAGGTTCTGAGAAAAGTCCGCTTCTAAATGGCTGAGGCTTCCAAATGAACACAAATCTGGTACCAAACCAATTTTTTTTTTAATTAGAAAATGATGCATGTACATGCATGGCTTTTTTTGTACAAAAAAAACAAAAAAGCACAAAGAGGTATAAAATAAAAACCGAATCTGCTTTCTACTGTTCACCTTGAGCTTTGTCTTCCAGAGACAACTACCGTCAACAGTTTATTTCATACCCATAACCATAGCCTTTATTTTCGTACAAGTGAGGTCCTATTAAAACCCAGCTCCTCAGCTTGGCTTCACTTTATAAGACATCATGAAGTCCACTCCACGGCCTCACACGCAGATCTGCCTCGGTTTCCCTGACGGCCATCCATTTTACATTCTATGCATAAATTATACTTTTACTTAAACAGTCCCTTGCCAATTTCAGGATGCTTCTTGATTAGGATTTTTTTCCCTTTAACAAACCATCTGGCGCATCTCTTGGTGTTTGGGGTAAATATATCTGCCTGGTGAATTCCTCGAAAGGGCTATGTGTTGTAAAGTGTCGACAGACGCCACCCCACTGCCTCCCAAACCACGTTTTTAGTGCATAGTGTCACCTGCGGAGTATAAAAGCCCCTTGTTTCCCACAACCCTGCCCACACTGAAGTGATTCCCTTACATCAGTGACCTCCACCTTGACCTTGCTTGGACCGTGTCCTTTGTCATATGGCTTCACAGTTCTCACTGAAGTGCGAGCAGCTCTCCAAGGGGACGTGGATTTGGCCTTGCTCGGGCACACGGGGTGAGCCTTCAAGGGCGCCAGCCCTGCAGACGGACCAGCCAGGCCCCTGCCTGTGCTGCTGTCAGGGCAGCTGTGCTGATGTGTGCAAAGGCCAGGGAGGGCCTGTGTCCCCTCTGGTCGGCTCCGTCCTGTGGGACACCTGCCACTTCGGCCAGCTTGGTGGCCCCTGTCCTCCGCGGGAGTTCCACGGCCCTGGGACCGTCCTGCTCTCTCTCAGGCACCTTGCTCACCTCGCTTCCTCATTCTTCCACTTGAACAGATGGAGCCTGCTTCTCTCACCCTTTCCTCTGACACCAGGCACAGAGAGTCTCCTGGCCCCTGACAGTGGAGATGGCCTCCAGGGCGTGAGGCCCAATTTGTGAGACGGATGCAGGGGCTCCAGCTGCAGACCCCTCTGCTCCCTTTCCCCAGCGAGCTCCCTCCTCCAGCCACGCAGGCAGGGCAGGCCGGAGCCCCCGGGCCCAGCAGAGCCCCCTTGGCTTGCCTTCCCTTTGTCCTCAACTGGGGCCAGGCTGGGCCTGGCTCAGGGCTGGGGCCCTCCAGCGGGCAAGGGGGCTCCAAGTCCGCGGACCCTCACCCCCCGGGCACTCCCTGGCTGTGCCCTCTGCCTACCGCTGCCCAGGTCCCAGGCTTTCTTTAAAACCACCCTCCAGGGACGCCTGCGTGGTTCAGTGGTTAAGCGTCTGCCTTTGGCTCAGGGCATGATCCTGGAGTCCCGGGATCGAGGCCCACGTTGGGCTCCCTGCAGGGAGCCTGCTTCTCCCTCTGCCTGTGCCTCTGCCTCTCTCTGTGTGTCTCTCATGAATAAACTTTTTTTAAAAAATAATAAATAAAAAAATAAAACCACCCTCCACTCCCCATCCCGGGTTTCCCGAAATCCTCCGATGGCCACAGCTGGTTTTGTTCTCCGTCACAACCCGGGATGCTCCAGAAACGGGAAGCAGTGATCGTCGTAGGTGCAAAAGTATCTGAACCCCGACACAAAACTCAGCAGAAGCGGATCAGTCAGGAAACAGCAAGATCCCGACCCTATTCTCCCTGTGTAGATGCTCAGAAAGAATAATAAGAAAACTCCCCCTACAGGCGCCTTGCGGCTAAGGCAAAGTAAACAGACCAACGTCCTGCAAAATATTTGCTCATCTATTAGGACCGTCCAGGGTGCTCTCACGTGACTCCCTACACACCAAACCATTTCCTCCGGCATCCAGACACGCCTTCTCGGGGCGGGGGATGGACACGGTGACAGGTGCGCCCCCGCCCCCCCGTCCCTGCGGGTCCCCGC
This sequence comes from Canis lupus familiaris, assembly GCF_011100685.1. Lineage (NCBI taxonomy): Eukaryota > Metazoa > Chordata > Mammalia > Carnivora > Canidae > Canis > Canis lupus. The sequence continues at coordinate 37,730,609 of NC_049249.1, read as the reverse complement.
TGCCCAGCTCAACAGCAGCACCCCAGGGGCTGGTTTTGCCAAGAGATGAAATTATCCTGCACATTTTTATTCCTGTTCTCATAAACTTACTGGCCAAAGACAAGAGTTTTAATAGGGGGAATATTTGATTCCTCCCGACGTGGGGATGAGGAATGAAGAACTCGAGATGCCACATAAACATCAGTTGTCGCTCCCCGCCGTCCTTGACCTTGGGAACAAAGGCAATATCGATAAATAATGAAAAGACCCCGGGGTCGGGGGCCGCACCCCAGAACCGAACTTCTTGTCTTTCTGCAAACCGTCTCTGCTCATGTCATCACCTTCAAGTCCTCACACCAGCTTGTATTTTAGGACCTGCACGCAGTGGTTGTTTAAATATTTGGTTCCAAATTAGAAGGCAAGCCTGCCAGAAAATCACTTCGGATTAAATAAAGTGGTGTTTTATGGGACTCCGTCCCAGCTGCCGCGGGAGAAGGAACCCACTGCTCGCCGTCCTCGACGGTCCCGGGCGCTTGAGACGAAAGGACCGGTCCGGCGACGGCCCTGGCGGGACAGGGAGGCCCTGGCGGGCGGCCCAGGGGCCCAGGAGCTGGGCTCAAGGTAACCCCTGGTCACAAAAGGCTCTTGTTCCCTCTGGCGTGCGTGCTTGTTAGTTCGCAGAGAGCATTCTAGGTCCCAAATTTGAAAAAAGCTCTTGGGTTTTGTGAACGTTGTTCTCCAACCGCTAATTATTTCCTGCTGTCTTGAGGTGCTAAATGCATAAACACATGGACCCCGCAGCTTAAAAAATTAGGGCTCCGTTTGGCCTTCCAGGTGAATCCGTGCAGAGGACGATTGAACACACTGAGGTCCGACACCCGTGATGAGTAAATGGTGAGTGGGGCTGTCCCCGGCCGGGGCGGCAGGCCTCCTGCGCACAGGCCTGCGACACGTGGGGACACGTCCTCTCCCTCGGGCGGCGCGTGGGGGCCTTGGACGCGGTTCCTCCAACAAAGCCCTGGGGCTGGCAGCGTCTGAGCACACGGGATAGTCTGAAACACGTGGACTTTGCCGCATGGCAACACATTTTGATAAATAGAAACGCAGGCCTCATCGTTCTTGCGTGGACACAAGACATGGAAAAATATTTTGCCTAAAAAAAAAATATTTTGTCTCTTTGGCTAAATGGACATTTTCATCTCCAGAGAGAGAGAGGCTTCATACATTCTAAAGCCCAGTAGCCGTGTGCCCGAAATGACATTAATGTTTAGGTTATTCTACATGAAATGTCAACACTTCCTAGTTAAATGTCAACACTTTATGGTTAATAGTTTAGGGGTGTCCCCAGAATCTGTCCCACCTTCCCCCTGATTGCAGAAGCCTTCTCCTGACCCAGACTCCATGCGGATGAGGTGGGATTAAACCAGGCTAAGTTCAGTGAGAGAAAACAAGAAACCAGCCACTGCCTCTCCAGCTTGGGTGCAGCCCTGGTTCCTGGCCAGACGTGGGCCCTGGATGCTAATAACCAGACCACGCGCTGCACAAATATCCTCAGTGACAGCTGATGGTAGCTGAGTAGGGCAAGCAGGGCCCATGCCAGCCTAAAGTCTCAAGACATTAGCCACCTCATAGGGTCCCAGGAGCCCAGTCACCCCGCCCAAAGCTGGTGTCCACACGGCCAGAGCTGGATGTCAGAACCCGGGGCGGGAGGACATGAGCCAGTAGCACTTCCACAGGCAGACGGGCTTCTCTTGCCACCCACTTGCTCTTCTGCTCTCCCACAGAGAGAGGACCACGTTGTCATCCCCAGGCGCAGACTGGAGAGAAGGGAATGGGGGAGCCAAGCTGGGTGAGGGTCAGGACGTGGGGTATAGCTTTTCATTTATTTATAATCAGATGAAAACCCAGTGGGCACATGAAAGGATGCTCCACATCACTCGTCACTAGGCTAATGCAAATCAGAGCAGCAAGGAGGTACCACCTCATGCCCACTACACTAGCTGTTTTCAGAAAAGTAAAAAAAAAATAAAAAAATAAAAAAAAAAAACAGAAAATAACAAGTTTGCCAGGATGTGGAGAAAGGGGAACCCTGATGCATCGCTGGTGAGAATGAACCCAGTGAAGCCACCGTGGGAAACAGCGGTTTCCTTGAGATGTCAAACCCAGCACGACCATACGACCCGGGAATGCCTCTTCTAGGTCTACACACAGTGTGCTCAGCAGCTCACGCGCCCACTGACAGATGGATGGGTACACATCTGGGGTGTGTGCACACAGTGGGATATTATGCAGCCAGAACCTTGAAACCCTTCTCCTGTAGTGGAATCAAGTAGAACCGACGAACACTATAGGGCTTCACTTGAACGGGGGACCTGGATGTGCACGTCCAGGAAGACGGAAAGCAGGATGATGTCACCAGGGGCTGAGGGAGGGAGAGACGGGCTGTTAGAGCTTAACGGGGACAGAGTTTGGGTTTGAGATGACGAAAATGTCCTCGGGGGGGGGCGGTGGCCGCACAGCATTGTACATGCCCTCAATGCCCCTGGATCGTGCTCCTGAAGATGGCTAAGGTGGGAACCATATGCTATCTACATGTTATGACAATAAACATTTTTTTAAATTAAAAACAAAGCGAAAGAAATGATGTGTGGCAAAGTTCGCGAGTGTCCACAGAGGGGTTGGCTGACCAAAGGGTCTGGTTTTCTCATTCAGAATCCACCTCCCTTGGCCGCAACTTCTTCCTCTTTCTGGTCCCACCCCTAAATGTAGAAACATCATCAAGGGTCTCAGATTTGAAGGAGGAAAATAAAGTTCCGGTGGAAACTCTGGAGGAGGTTCTGGCCTCGGCCCGTGGAGGTGAATGAGTTGGACATTTGGAATAAGCCCATTTCCCTGGGAAAATGCTCTCGCCTGCATCCACTCGCAAGGGGCTGGGACAGACTCCCACGTGCCCACAGGTGTTTTAGGCTGCAGGTTCTGTTTGCTCTTACTACGTATGAGGCATCGCCATCCTGTTCCATCCTCCTAAAAGACAGATACATACGGTTATTACCAACTTAAAGTCAGCTTTCTAATCTTACTAAAAATTCAGTCTTACAAAAGAGTAGTTGTTTCAGAATTTCCCCTTGATCCTGAGACTCGCAGAAGAGAGAAATGTCATTAAGGAAATCACATGACACGATATACACAATAGATCAATTGAACCAAAGTGGCCAGATCCGATGCCGTCAGCCTGCACAAGGCTTATCTGGTTTTCCATGAAATATTCCCTTTTCCTGAAAAACACAATTATGGCTATAAAATCATTTATTGGCCACTGTTCAGGGCATCTCCTCTCACACGTCATCGTTTATGAAGTGCCGTGAAGAGCACAGAGAGGTGCTTCTCCAAGTGGTAAAGGCCAATTTTATTCAATCACGTCCCAACGTGTAGGGTAGACTTTTCTTCCGGAAACCCTCTTAGCATATCTTTTTATTTGGCCTTTATTCTCAGGGGACACTGTCGATCTCCCCAGTAAATGAAACGGTTCACATTTCAGTGACCCCCCAATGAGGATGAGAACAGCCCCCCCAACCCCCACATCCAGGAAGCGGGAATATCCAGCAAAGCTCTGCAGGAGCCGTGTGCTCGCTGGCTTGGCCAGTGTGGACGCTGGGTGTGATGTGGCCCTGCCCTGTGCACGGAGGCCCCGCCCAGGTGCCCGCCGCCGTGGCTCCTGGCATCAAAGGGCACACCTTCTTGGCACCGGGTCAGGATTGCTAGACCTGACAAAGCCCGTGGCCGTACCTGCTTCCTCCTGCCACCCCCCTGCCTCCGGCTCCGACCCACACGTCCAGGCTGGTTCCCCCGGAGCCAGGGTGCCCACAGGCCCAGCTCTTTCCCCCCGCGGGAAGCACCGTCCCCACCACGGTGTCTCTGCCACCTCCGAGCACGCCTGTCCTCGCCTCCTCCCCTCCACTGCCCCCACCTGACCGCTGCTCCCCGCAGGTGCTTCCCTCGCCCCTTCCTGTCTGTGTCCTAGCCCAGCAGAACAGCATCTCCCCCGGAGAGAGCCCCTCCCGCCTCCCACGCCCTGACACTTACCGTCTACACCGCCCATGCTACGTGAATGCATGTGAAAGCAGCCGCGGCTACGCGGCAAGTAAGGAGGCTTTGTTTCCTCAACCGGACTGTAAACGATTTCGAGGAAGGGATCTACAGCACCTTCCGTCCGTTCCCACCAGGATTTAGCGCAAGGTGGTACATTTGCAAATTCTCCACAAATACAAGTTAATTAAGTGTGAAGAGCCAGGGTTGTTTGCACGAGGACATGCTTGCTCCTACCGGTTTGTCTCCCGCTATCTAGAAGTGATAAACCAAGGTGGGTTTCCAACCACCGTCTGCCGCTCTTGGGGTGTACGTGGTTGGAGCCCCAGAGTCACTAACACGTATCACCGGGGTCCTTAGCCAAGCTCGAGAATCCGTGGAGAGGTGCTCTTTCCTCTCCCTGCCATGAGAGGCCTGATTGGAAGTCCCTTGTCCCAGGCTTAGGCTGAAGTTCCAGTTCTGGTTTTCAGACAACCCCTGGCTCCTGCTGATGAAAGCTTTGGCATTTGCAGAGCTGCTGCCATGAACTTAGACAGGCATATCCACCAAAGAGTCAAATATAGGAAAGCAGTGATAAGGCCTGGATTAAGGTTGGCAGAAGGAGGCTGTGAGCATGGAAATAGAGCTCGGGGGCCCAGGAGACATCCCAAGCCCGCCTTGGCTTCCCGAGGGAGGAGACGGAGAGGCCCTGGAAGCCCCTCTTGTGGACACTGAGAGTGTCCTGGAACAGGACCAGAAAGTCTCCCGCGGCCTCCTGGGTGAGGGACTCAATTGGACTGGCAACAGAGGACAGAGAAGTCTCACCACCTCCCCCCCGACCCCGCCACCCACATCAAGCAATAGTGACATAAAAACAGACAAGGGTAAAATTTAATAATGGTGCAGAGGTTCCTTAGATGTTGGACTGACTTTCCAAATAAAAAAACCGGCCCTCGCGCGCTAAGAGTTCCAAAGCAATGTTCCCAGACCACAGGGACGGCAAGTGCCCACCGGAGCCCCCTGCCTCTAATGCAACTTGAGATTTTTGACAATTAAGCACGAGGCTGTCTACTGGTTTGAGTGTGTGTAAGTGAGTAGGTGTAAGAGGGGTGTGAGTACTTGTATATCATCCATCAGGATAATGATGTAATTTATTAGGTGAGCACAGAAAATTTACATGACGCGGGGTACTTAACATAATAAAAGTATCTTGCATCAAATAAATTTTCCGTACTCCTCTACTAAGAGTCTGCATTATTCCAAGGCTGGAAATTACACCAAGTATTCTCTCTCATTTCTTCTCCTTGTTGCCTGTATCTCTGAGGACATCTAACTATCAATCCTAAATTTATGTATTTATACTGTGGCCTTCTCAATTACTTCAGTGAATGATTTATCTAGTTTTGGGTTTTTTCCACTTTCTTTTAAAGAACTAGCTGGATATATGTTTCAATTTTGCTGCTTTCTTGCTGCTCCCTAATTTTTTCTCACATTCAGGTTGCTTAATTTTTCCCTTTATCATTATGAGTTTTATCCTTCTACTCTCTTCAGATAATGATTTCTTGAATTGTTAATTCCTAGGTAATTCATGCTTAATTCCTTTTGCATCCAGTGCTAGAGGGGAAGAAAGCACGATTTATCCTTCAAACGTAACTTGGGCCTATCTGATGTTTTCTAGGACCTGGTCCCTCATTACAATCGTGTTTGATAGGGTACACGATTGTAGTCGGCTTTTTTGTTGTTGTTGTTGACCAGTGAAATGTTTTAGAATTATTGTTTTTTTTTTTTTTTAATTTCTGGTGGCTTTGTTTCTTTCTTTGTTTGCTGGTGTCAACCTCCTTCGCGCACACCGGTGCGCTGTGGGCAGAGAATACTGATTGGCGCTTGTCCACTTGGGGGCAATGATCGAAGCACATTTTCTCCAAGTAGTCCATGGCAATGTATTCTCATTCAGAGTGAAGAGTTTGCTGCATGTATTTACCCATACGTATGCTTAATAATTGCTATATTTAATTCTTTTTCTCCTTTTCCTACCTGCTGAGGAAGAGAATCACTCATACTTGTAGCTTTGAATTCAATTTGACTGTGTATCTTTTTTGCTCATAGTTACCTGCTAGATCTTTGGCTCAGAAATATTTAAGACTAAGGAATGGGTTCATTTGTTTTGGGTATGTCTTTAGTAAGTGCGTGATTGTTATTTTGTTCCAATCTGAGTGTTTTCCTTTCCTTTTCTTTTTTTATTTTTTTAAAGATTATTATTTGTTTATGTGAAAGAGAGAGAGAGAGAGAATTCAGGAGCAGGGGGAGGGGAGGAGGGGCAGAGGAAGAAGCAGACCCTCCGTTGAGCGGGGAGCTCGATGTAGACCTCGATCCCAGGGCCCCGGGATCATGAGTTGAGCCAAAGGCAGATGTTTGACCGACTGAGCCACTCAGGCGCCCCAGTATTTTCCTTTTAAAGATTTTTTAAAAATATTTTATTTATCTATTCATGAGAGACACACGGAGAGAGAGAGGCAGAGACACAGGCAGAGGGAGAAGCAGGCTCCATGCAGGGAGCCCGATGCGGGACTTGATCCCAGGACTCCAGGACCACGCCCTGGGCAGAAGGCAGGCACCAAACCCCTGAGCCACCCAGGGGTCTCCGTGTTTTCCTTTTAATAGGTATACGTAGACCATTTACATTCACCTTTTTAAGTGTTCTCTCTAAGGCTCTTTTGATTTTGTTTTGCTTTCTTACTGTTGCTGTCTCCATTGTTATGAGGCCTAGGGCTTCTTCGGTGTTTGGTTTTGCCGCCCCTGGACACGTGTGTGATATGACCCGTCCTTGACTTGTGTAGTGACAAATTTTACAATTGAAGCAATTTACTTATGCCTATATTTCTCAATTGCTGGATGTCAGAAATGAAGAAGCACAGATCGGGTCGGCAATTCTCAGGGGGAGGTCAGGAGCAACCCACCCCACCCTGTGTGACATCACTTCCCTCCCGTGTGGAAACTCTGCAGGTTTGTGCCTAATCTCTGCAGCTGCATCATCATTTTTAATATTCTGTAGCTTTCCTCTCAAGAATTACCATATTTAAATTTGGATTATAATCCTATTGGAGAGTTACTTCTTTTTGACTTTACGGTTGAGAGGCCCAGTTGTTCACACAGGTCCCTTCACATCACGACTAACTCCATTTAGGAGTTTCTGACTCTACTCATTGAATGAAATTACCTCTTCTACTCACATCTTCAGAATTGTTGACTCTGTAAATATTTATTGAATCAATAATTTATCAACCTCGTGAGTTCATACATATTTAAGCTTTTTCCCCCTACCTTTTCATACAAAAGCAACTACATGCCTGGGTTTAGCATTTGGGGTGCGCACGCTGTTCTTTGGGAGGACTGAGTTTGTCCCGTTATTGTCGAGGGGCCGGTCTACTCTTTTTGTGTTTTATTTGGGGACTGTTTCTTCTGTTGTCTCTTTTGTAGGTAAACTGATTTTTTTTTTTCTCTCTCTCTCTAGGTGTTTCATGGAAATCTCTCTTATGCTTTGAGTTTGTTAACTTTAGCGTGTCTCAGAGTCCACCACATTTTCTGATTTCTCCTGTGATGCCCGCGTGAGTGTGTTTAACCAGCAGTTCCAGTTTATTGGCTGTCTTTTTTCAGATATGCGGATCTTTCATGACCTGCATCTTCACTGCCTTCCGTATTTACGGTCTCCACTCCAAAGGAACACAATCCCTTGGTCCTTCTGCGGTGGGCGGGCATCCCTTAGCACGCCCTTTGCTTCATCAATTTGCCTTTGTACACTGTTGCTTCTGCTCACTGTGGCTTACATTAAACTTCCAATTTATGCCATGATATTTCTTTTTTCTCAAATTCACTTCTTGGATCAAGCAGTTGCCCATTATCTTTTCTGGTCTTGTTATTTTTTATCACTGTTTACAGGATCGATGTTTTGCTAATGTCCTTGAGAATGAAGCCATAAATGTTTAAAATTTTCCCAATTTATTAAAGTATACCTTATTTCCAATTGTATTCTTTATCTTTCCAATTCATATCACCTCCTCATCTTTTTTTCTTTTTCTCATTTATTTATGTATATATTTGTTGAAGTATAATTAACATACAGTGTCATATTAGCTTCAGGTGCACAATAGAATGCTTCGACAGTTCTATACATTCTTCAGGGCTCATCACGGTAAGTGGACTCTTGATCCCTTTCACCTATTGCACCCATCCCCTCACCCACCTCCCCTCCTCTCCACCAGTTTAGGAATTTGGTCTGCTTCTTTGCTTGTTTCTCTTTTTTTTTTTTTTTTTCTGTGTTTGTTCATTTGCTTTGTTTCTTAAATTCCACATGTAGGTGAAAGCATATGGTATTTGTCTTTTTCTGACTAGATTATTTCACTTAGCATTTTATATTCTCTAGGTCCATCCATGTTGCACATTGTAGGATCTCATTTTTTTATGTGGCTAAATAGTATTCCACATGAGCCAGTAATTCCACTATACTGGGTATTTCCCCAACAAGAAAAAAAAAACAATAACTCAAAAAGATATATGCACCTCTATGTTTATTGCAGCATTACTCACAATAGGCAAGATATGGAAGCAGCCCAAATGTCCTTCCATAGACGAATGGATAAAGAAGATTTGGTATATATACAATGGAATATTGTCTTTTCTTTTTCACTACAGAATTTTGCATGCGCTTTGTGTAATTTTATTGCTATATATTCTTCTTTAAATAAAAGCATTCTTGTCGGTTATATTCTTTACCCATGTACGCAGTGCCAAAAATCCTTGACACCCTTCTTATTAACCCAAGATAGTGTTAACCATCGAAACCAGCCTCCCACCCCTGGTTCTACTACCGATAGCTTGTCTGGTGTCTGAGCAAGCTGGGGAGGACACCAGGGCCATGGGCAATCATGGTGGACTACTTTGACCTTAAAACTCAACCTGTAAATTCATGAACCGTCTTGCATCTAGAGTCACATTCTCCAAGTCTTATTCTACTATGACAAGGGAATGTGTCCTTGGTTTGTGATTATTACCATGTTCGAGAGTAAATTCTACCTTTTTGGTGAAGAGTTGTATGAAAGAGAAGGGTCCTGTCCAGGCTATTTTGGTTGTTTTCATTGTCGTTTTTGTTGTAACCTCACACAGCTTCTCAACTATCTTTGTTTGAGGCTGCTTATTCCTGACCTTGTCACTGCTAGATTATCTCTCTCCTCTCACATAATTAACAAGATCAGAGAGGACAAAAATATTGTCACATAATGGCTCTTGAGTCCTGACCAACTTTGATTGTTTGTTGGTGGATAACAACCACAAAGCAAATCGAGCCAAGAATTCTCCTATATTTTCCCTAGCCCCCAATATCCTCGGTCCCCAACCTTGTAAATGGGTGAAACCAGTAAGATACGTAGGATCTCTCTCCACTTCTTTATACCATGCTGCCCAGCTTTATCCAAAAGGAGAGTTGTACGTTCATTCCCATGATAGCCTTTTAAATACGATGCCAGTTGTGTTGTAAAAATTTATGGGATAGGATTTATGATAATTTTAGATACATAAGATTTTTTTAAGTAAATAATGCCCATTTCCACAGTGTATTTCAGGGACACAGACAGTCATTTTACCTCAGCACACAGGTAAGAAGGCAAGGGCTAAGTGCTATCTATGTTGGAGACTGTGGAGGGAAGAAAGGACCGATGGGTGTGGATGGGTGTGGGACCTCTCCCTTTCGTGTTTTCTTGCCATCACCTGGAAGGTTTCTTCTTATCAGAGTAACTCTTAGCTTTGCCTCCCAAGAGGAATCTATGCTATATTGACAGGTGAGACTCTGCTAAAGGCTAGTTTCTCAAATGTACATGAATACAAAGAGGTCCCAGTTAGGGTCATTTCTCAAAGAAGGAAGAAAGAAAGGAAAGGGAAAAGGGAAAAGGGAGAAAGGAAAGGAAAGAAAGGAAAGGAAAGGAAAGGAAGGGAAGGGAAGGGAAGGGAAGGGAAGGGAAGGGAAGGGAAGGAAGGAAGGAAGGAAGGAAGAAGGAAGGAAGGAAGGAAGGAAGGAAGGAAAGGGAAAGGAAAGGGAAAAGGTCTTGGTGGCCTAAATTCTGGATCTGTCTTCACATAGGTCTAACACTATGACCCTCTGGGGGATGTGCTTGCCCTTCTAGATCTCTCATGGTCTCAGCCCAGTGTTAGCAGGAGCCAGAGAGCACAGAAGTGGGAAGAAAGTCACTGGCAGGTGCCTGAGCACTGGGGTTTCTAGAAGTGAGAGGAAGGTGATCCATGAACTCTGCATTGCAAGGACAGAGACCACCGAACTCCAGCCTCTAAATCACACCATAAACCCTGCACCCCAAACCCAGAGCCTTCATACTCACGAGCAAACAGAGAGACCGACCTTGAAAACATCTCACTTCTGGATTTCCAGCTTCCAGAACAACAAGGGTATAGATTTCTGTGTCTTAAGACATTCAATGTGTGGTTCTTTGTTACACCAGTGCTGAGAAACTAGTACAGATTATCAATTATGTTTTCCACACCTTTTCAAACTAGAAGGGTGCCTTGTCAGGCCACCCACTGTGGTATTTGTAACTAATTCTGATTATTATAATAGGCTTATAAAAATTGGTCCCTTTTTCCCTAAAAAAAATATTTTCCCCTAAAACAACAAATTCTGCCATTTAATTCTTGAAGAATGGTAAAAAGGACAGATGTCCCCACTGGGCCCAGTCTAGAAGTCTAGAAGGAGCTCATCACACCAGTCTGGGACCTAATGGGAAGGAGAAGATCTGAATCACTCTGGGTCCCAAGCCTCCCTCTACTTCCACCCAGGGGCTTCTGCAGATCACAGGGCTTGTCCCAAGTGCCTCCTGAGACAGGTGACCAGCTGGCTTCTCACTGGGGCTCCTCCTCTCCGTAGCCTGGGTCACCTGTCTGTACCAAGGCTGTCCCCACCCCGTACTCAGCAGTGGCCATCCCAGGGTGGCTCCGCCACACCGGGTCCCAGGCATCCTCACTTTCAATTTGTCTTTAGGGCCACCGCACACTAAACACATTATCAAACACAGACTGAAGACACCTCTTTCCTCTCCTGCACTGAAAACCCAAGCAAACTAATTCAGGCAAGTCAGTGCTCGGCGGGGTGGCCCACCCCAGCTCCACCCCAGAGACAGAAGGGGATGCCCCAGCTCAGAGGAGGGTGGAAGCTGTTCCCAGCGTGTCCAGCAGGCCTTCCCCACGCTCTCCTCCCTCGCCTGCGGGGCTACTGGGGTCATCACCTCCTGTGAAACTCATGCTTTGCATAAGAAGAGAAATACTTTCATTTCTAGATCTTTCATCAGTGTGTAAGTGAAATCAAAACCCCAGCCGGTGGCCCTAGATCCTAAATGAGCCAGCATCAGAAGAAAGGTGGCTCAAGTCTGGCGTGGCCATGGGCCCTCATGGCTCCCCAGACTCCGCCGCAGCGTGCTCCAGCCAGGAGCACTAAGTCGCAGGGAAGGGAGTGGTCCCTTTCTCATCAGAGGAGTTAATCCACATTTGAGGAATGTAACGTTTTCTGTAAAACCGTGGATGGCGGTCTGGCTGAGGGGGGGTCCGCTTCGGAACCCTCCTGCAATGGCACTCAGGATGGGAAGACGGCCAATGCGCTTGGGAATGTTCCACAGACCCGCAGCCCTCTGAGGACTGAAGCCATCGGTGCAAGGCGGTGTTCAAGTGTTAAAGTTGAAGCAACAGAAGTCCTTCCTTGGCCGAAGCTCGGGGCCCCAAACTCTTCATGCCGTCCTCAGCCCCAGATCCTGTTGACCAGCTGGCCTCTCAACACATCTCTAGGGCCTTATCCCACCAGGGCTTTGAGAAGTTTGGGGTTCCCTGCACACCCACAGGTAGAATGGACCCAAGAGTCCTGCCTGTTGCTCTCACTTCTGGCCACCTTCCCCACTCTGCTGAGGAAGCCTCCACAAACCCTGTCGTGTGAGGTTTGGAGTCGAGTTGTCAAGCTTCTCTGGAGGCCTAAAGCCTTCCCCAGGGGTGGCCAACAAAGTGGGCCATTGTCCTATGTTCTAGAGGGTCATCCATCTTCCATGTCCTAGAGGGTCACCTCTGTCCCTATGTTCTAGGACATTGCCACACTGTCCCCATCTGTGTTCTAGTGCCATCATACCTGGATACTAAGCCCAAGGAAGGGGAGGAAGCCAGGAGCCCTGCGTCTGCCTTCTCCCCGCCTCCCTTCCCCCCACACCTCCAACCAGGAAGAGGCAGCGTCCTCTTTCATCCCTGGGTGGTAAAGACTTCCCGCACCCACATCCTGAGACAACTCCATGCCAGGGTTACGGTGAAACTGCATGATCTAGCCCAGCAGGCTGGTCCTTTATGTGGTAACTAAAGGAATTTAGTAAATCCTCTTTCTCCCCATAATGCATGTCTTTCAAAAGCCTTTGCTTACCAGGGACTCACAAATCCTATTTGCCAGTCAAAACTGAAAAAAATGGCTTTGTTTTCCTAGCTGGTGTGCCTGCCCTTCCCTCAGAGCACCAGCACCCACGGCTTCAATAGGCAGGGAGCCTGAGGACAGCAGGATTTATAGGTTATGAAAATATATCTGAAAAAATTCTTAAAAAATATTGTCCCCATTCCACGGCGAGTGTGCAGGTGCTGGGGAGCCAGGCCAGCACCGTCTGGAGTCGGGCAGAGTGTTGAGATGCTTTTGCTGCCAAGGGGGCCTTTGTCCCCTTCGTCCACCCTGAGTGTCTGGTGGGCCCGTGACCAGGACAGGGGAGCTCCCGGAGGCCGTGGCAGAGACCAACCACGGAGAGGATGGGGATGAGGGGAAGAGAGACAGAGACAGGGGACTCCTTGATGCCCAGAAACATCTAGAACGACGAAAACACAGGCAGGCTGTGGATTCTGAATCCGGGTGAACAGTGTCAAGAGGTCTCTGCTCCCCGATTCTCCCCTCTGGAAACCTGGCCTCGAGGAGGCCGTCGTGATGCGTCCCGGCAGCCCGGCTGGAGGCACAGAGCCCAAGTGCACGCAGGTGCTCGTCTGTGACGTGAGCTCGTTCCTCACTGAGGGGGGAGTGTGCAGGGTTAGTCTGCAAGAGATGCACACAAGTAAAGAGCTTTTCAGCACCAGGAATACGGTCGAACAATCAACTGTTGAGAAGAGAAGAAGGTAAACAACCTTCTGTGTTTACAAGACAGAATGGTGCTTCTTCAGACACACGCGTACTCGAAGCCCTCGTGCGCGGAACACTTGAAAACACTAAGCATCACTTGACACGTTGCTTCATCGACTGTTTGCTCTTTCAAGGATTTTTGATCACGTTTGCACCTCAAGACTGTGAGATAATGTCATCGTTCCTGACATCATACATATACTTTTTTCTTAACAGATGAAGTTACGTGATTTATTCGGTGGTATCACCCGTAATAGGAAACACTGCAAAGGGTTTACTTGGGTAAAGAAGAGTATTTTTATTGTGTCCCTTCCCTTGAAGATCATTTTCTTTCCACAGTGAGCAGGAGCTCTGACTTCTCCGAGGGAAGATTTTTCATTTCTCCAACACGTGACCAAGGGCTGGTGGCTGTGCATCGGTGGACATGCAGCATCTTCCAGAAAGGATTTGGCGTTTGCAAAGTTCGAAGCCAGAGGGGGTTAAATTAGACAAAGTCACTTGTCCTTTTCAACAACACAAAAGCCCAGGAGGTCTGCAAACGGAATCTGCAGCCTCCCGTACGGCCTCTGCTTTGCTGCCAGGAGTGGACGGCCGCAGAGAAGCACCGTCAGCCAGTGTCTTTGATTCTCGGAACTCGGAAAGCTGGAACGAAAAATACTCTTCATCTGCTAAATATCCAAAGGCAGCCTTTCCCTCCCGCCCCCCACTTTTTTTTCCCCTTAAATTGTTTTGGTTGTTGTTGTGGGAGTTAGTCAATAAGGAAAAGAAATTACTGGTGGACTTGATCCTGAAGATTTGGCCAGCCTGGCTGGCTGGATGCACTAGCTCATGGCCAACAAGGCCAGGCCCCAGCGAACAGGGCGGATGTGGCTCTGAGCACCTGGGAAGGGGATCTGGACCTAGGGGGACACTGAGGTGTTGCCCGTCTGTCCGTTTGGCTCCCAGCCTATGACCCCCACCCTCACCATCGCCCCCTTTCCCAAGAGCTGGGCCTTCAGAGTGTCCGTGTGGTGGGCGATTCCTCCTGGGGACTTAACTGTCCCATGATCTTGGGTGGGATCAATGCCCCCGGGCCCCAGCCCCTTTACGAGGCCTCTCTGTGCCCTCCCCTCCCAGCTGGAAGCCCCTCCCATGTAAAGCAGGCCCTTGAGAGAGGAGACATTACCACCATGGACACCTGTTGGACCCTCTGGACTCCCCGGGCAGTGGAGGGCCGCTCTGTGACCTCAGGGTCCTCCTGGTGTGGAGGATGTGTCTTACTCAACCCTGGCAGCTGAGAACCACGTCCCCGGCTGCAGCGTCATAGCCTGTCCGCTGTCACAAGCCTGCAGTCCCATTTAATCTTCCCTCCTGCCCGTGGCCCTGGTGGTGTTTTTTGGCCAACCCAGCTCTTTCCCCCTCCTTCCTCGAGATCCCTGCATGGTGCACGGGTGCCTTGGGCAGCAGGGCTGTTTCTGCCTGGGAAGCCTAATTAATCAGTCCACCAATTAGTGGCAAAAAGCAAATCCCATAGTTCGGGTTTAGTTTATGTGTTTTCTTCTCTTGTGACCACGACTGGGAAAATCAGAGGCCGTATGATCTGGTGAAGTCCCCCGAATGACAGGAACCTTTCCAGAGGGCTCTGGGCTACTTTACTCATGTTTCTGCTTGCTCATCACCCCCACAGCCATTCCCGCTCCCTTCAAAAACACCGCCCCTGCATCCTGTGGCTGAACTTTTCACTCATCTTTGATGAGGACAGATCTGACCTATAGGCAATCACTGCCTTTGTGGCTCGGGATGTTTCTAGGGCTGCAGCCCACTGCTGGGTTGGTTAGCCCCTTCACTCCAGACACTGGTCCTGCAGGCAGCCCTGGGTGAGTGGCGCGGTCACAGGCTCTGCGCAGTCGGGCGTGGCGGGGTGGGGGACACAGAGAGCCCTCCAGGTTCAGCGGGAGCTGCAGCCACCCCAGCCAGGCCTGCGGTCCCACGGAAGTCAGGAAACCTGATGCACAGGCCAGGGTTCAGGAGGAAGCTGGTGGCTTACTGTGTGGGTGGCTTTGGGGGAAACGTCCCCGTGTGGTCCTTCATCCCAGGGAGGTTCTGAATGGCAAGACTCCTCCAAGCAAGGCCAGAAGGTGCCGCCTGCCTGATGGGGCCCGCGTGAGCTATGCATTGCTTTGCTTCAAGGTGCTTTGTGGACACAACTGTTCAGAGATGGTGGGAAGTTTGGGGCTGGAATTGGGAATATCTTCAATTGGCGCCCTAACAACACACCAGGACCTCAGGTCAAAGGGCAGCCCCTTTGCTTTAACCAAAGCCAAGAACAAGGCGCCAGCTAGCTATAGTTTGTTTTCAACGAAATGACAAGACAGCCGTTTTTTGTGGGGTTTTTTTTTTTCCTTCCCTAAGTTCTTGGTGTGAGGGAAAGGTTGCTTCTGGAATCCCATGGGAAATGGGATTCAAGTACCAGCAAACCATTTGTTAAACATTTAGAAATCAATAATAAATTTCAATGCAGTGGGCTGTTGAGGTTTGACT
The DNA here is from genome assembly GCF_011100685.1 of Canis lupus familiaris. Lineage (NCBI taxonomy): Eukaryota > Metazoa > Chordata > Mammalia > Carnivora > Canidae > Canis > Canis lupus. Next base: position 37,714,864 of record NC_049249.1, on the reverse strand, counting down.
CCCAAAGTTTTCCAAAGTGAAGGGGTCAGTGTGGGGGGAAAAAAAAAAACTGTTTCCCTCAAGAACTTGTCCCAGGTGTTTCTCTCTGGGGATGAACCACGTCCGGGTGGGGCGAGTTGAGTGTCAGGAGCTGGTTGCAACAATTGGGTTCCACAGGGAGGGAAAGCAAGTTATTGCAACTCTATATGCATTCAGATGAAAGAAGGTGATAATAATGGTTTTACTGTAAAAGGAAAACAACACTAATGATTGAATTCATTAGCAAAACGCTATCTGCTGGCCGAGCAGTAGCAGTTATGGAATTGCGGGCAATAATAGGAACGCGAAATTAATTTCATTGAAGGAATTGAAGAATGATTTATTTACAGTGAATATCCATTCTATTTGAAACTTCACTGACTCCATTAAAAAAAAAATACAGCTGTAGCCTGCGAAGGTGCAGCTCAAAACTCCCATTCCAAAATCCCGTTATTTTGTCTTTATTTTTTTAAGCACATATTTAAAAAAAAAAAAAAAAAGGCCTACCATAATGCCAAGTCAACAATCCTGTGAGGATATTTTGCAAAAATGTGAGCAATGGTCGTATAAGTCGTGTGACTTTACTCTGCTTCCAGTGGGCTGACAGCTGTGCCTTGTCATTCTGACCTTACCGGGCTGTAGTCTGCAGAGAGGAGAGTGAGCAAAGCCTAAATGTGAGTTGTTTTGTTACTCGTGCACCTGTGTCACCACGACCGGAGTCAAGGTGCGGGCCACCCACCCACGAGGAGCCACTCTTTTCAGCAAATTGGATTTGCCTTGCCTGAGTTTAAGCTCTTTATAGACGGAATTATACCCCTTATAGTCCCTCTTCCCGCCACCAAGCATTTCTGAGATTCATCAATGTGTCGTTGTGTATCAGTAGCCCACCCTAATTTTATTGCCCCATTTCAGTCTTCACATCATTTGCTTTGATTCTGGATGCGGTTGACTTTGTGACTAATGGAGTCTCAAAGAGCGATGGAGTGACTACAAATGGAGTCACCAAGAGCCGTGGAGTGATGTACAGTGACCTGGTTCATCTCTGGTCAGAGCTGAGTGTTGTTTGTGGCTGAAAGGAGCTGAGGACGGGAAATCCGGAGATATTGCCCACCCAGGGGGACCGTGGTGACCCGCTTGGCATCTCTGACCTTGGGCCCATCCCTGTGTACGAATGGTGACCATGGGTCCTGGTCCCACGACTTTGAAGGGCCCCACCACAGAAGAATGATGAAGAGGCCCTGGGGACTTCCAGAGGCCTTGGGGGGGAGGCGAGCAGCAGGGCTCTGCTGGGCCCTCTGATTTCTAAGCTCTGCAATCCTGTCCTATCCCATATTTACCCCTGATTTTTTAAAAATCAGTTTTGAGCTGATTTTTAAGGCAAACCTTAACTTTCACTTCTTGCTACAAACATGCAAAGTTGTCAGCCTTCATGTTGTGACCCCCTACACTCAGTCCACACAGTCACGGAAAGACACCCCTGCCCTGTTCATTGATGTAGCTGTGTCTCCTCAAAGAGCTGATTATTTTCGGGAAGTTCTCCTGGGGGCATGGGCTCCAGCAGCCATGTCTTCTCTATGTACTTATTAATTAGCTCGTGGAGTGGGAAATTATACCCTTTCCTTATGCATTGTTTTTTAAGGATTTGAGCTCATTGTCTAAATAAACAGTGCTCTTAGAATGTTCCCTCAAGTAGAACTGCTAATCTCACCTCATATTCTTGCTAAAATAGTGTAGGATATGTTTCCCACCCACCCCCCCCCCCCCCAAAAAAAAATCTCACTTTTTCATTTTACTTTCTCAAGAACCAGCCAAGATTGGGCGTGTATTAAACACCCAAGTCCAATCTCTTCCCTCCAAGTGTCCCAGAAGGAAATGGGAGGAAAACAGCCTGCTTGCTCGGGGACGCCTGGGTGGCTCAGTCAGTGAAGTATCCACCGTGGGCCCAGGTCATGATCTTGAGGTCCTGAGATCGAGTCCTGTCTCAGGCTCCTCACTCAGCAGGGAGACTGCTTCTCCCTCCCCCTCTGCCACTCCCCCTGCTGGTGTGTTCACTTTCTCTCTATCCAATAAATAAATAAGATCTTTTAAAAAAAAGAGGGGGGGGGGATACTTAACTGAATTAAAAAAAAAAAAAAAAGCTTGCTTGTTCCATGGTGAATACATGCAGATTTAAAGAGCTACCCATCAAGTATTAGCTGCCATCCAGAACTGCTTTTAAAACAGAAAATGCAATAAATAAATAAATAAATAAATAAATAAATAAATAAAACAGAAAATGCAATCTGAAAGGCTATGTGGCCAGTTTAACATCTTGAAGGGGAAACTGCCCTGAACGTGGGTCCCTGAGCTTTTCTCCCAGTGTTAAGATGGGCAGTGGCGACCTGCCACACCTATCATCAAAGTGGAGCAACGCCACGGAAGCTGTACAACGCTCCCGAATTCATAGTCATAATAAGAATCAAAAGGGGAGAAAGCTACCACCCTAAACGAGATCATTTACGTTTGTTAGAAAAAGAAGTGTGGCTCTGTCCCATGTGCATTCTGGAAGGACGTTGGTCTTGCCAAGCATCCTTTGGTAAATCTCTGAATGAGGACGGCAGCTGGGAGCCAGCAGGTGCCCAGTAGTGGATTGTGGGGGACGCAGTCAGGTGAGTGGCTCAGATAGAAACCAACGTGCGTGGCCACTCAGAGGGCAGGAGAGCCTGATAAAGGGGGAGCTCTGCCTCCGTTTACCTGCCAGGGGGCTCTGCAGGTGAGGTGGGCCCCAGGTGAGGTCCCCTTGCCCCTGCTTGTTGCCTCCTCCGGGTGGCTCTTCTTCAGTGTGAATTTTGCCTCCTAAAACCTCTATTATATAAGGAATCAGGAAAAGAAGGGACTTAGGGACCCCAGTACCTGTGAGTGCCACTTTATTTGGGGGCAGGTTCTTTATGGACATGATCAAGTTAGCAACCTTGAGGTGAGATCGTCCTAGATGTAGGGTGGACCCTACACCCACGAGGACTGTCCTCCTAAGAGAAAAGAGAGGGAGATTTGTGACATGCACTATGGAAGCAGGGATTGGAGTTTTGCAACTGCAAGCCAAGGAGCACCAAGGATTCCGGGAAATAACACCAATTTCAGACTTCCAGCCTCTAGGACCCGGAGAGAATGAATTTCTGTCATTTTGAGCCACCAGCTCTCAGTAATGTGTTGGGGCAGCCAGAGGAAATGAAGACACGCAGTACCCCGGCCCACCGGGAGGGCTGGAGTCAAACCCCGGGGAATCCCAGGAAAGCGACATCGGCAGAGTGGCCCACGCCCAGCCAGTGCCCTGTGGCCGCTGTGGGGCGGTCGGAGTACCAGGCCGCGGCCGTCATGCTGGCTCAGCTGGGGCCGTCAACAAAAGGAGGAGGAGGAGGGAAACGTGCTGGGGCGGATGGAGCTCAGCTGCTACCTTGAGCCTGGACATACTACAAGCTGCATCTACTTCCCCAAGTCCTAAGACGGGTGGGACAACTTCAGGCCACCAGTGTGGATGCAGCGGGTGGGAGGACACAAGCCAAGAATGAACCTTACGGGCTGAGGAACAAGCCTCACGCCAGGTGTTGGTCATACGGATGTGCCCATGCTTCGTCTCACAAAAACTCCTCGTGGGCCCCTTCTAGCCCCTCCCGGTTAGAGATGAAGGGGCTGTGAACAGGGTTCTCTAGGACCGTCCCCACCCGAGGCAGTGAAGGACAGGTCTGCCACTTGTGTCCACACCATGTCGTGTTCGTCTGCCTCCGAGACCATCGAGGAAATGAGAGTCCTGGGGCTACTGTGCGGCCTTGTTTCCCTGGACTGATGTCCCGTGGGGTGTGTGCTGATTCCAGCCAGCGAGCTTTGGGGTTTGCCTTTAGCCTTCCTTGGGCCGTGGAGGGTGAAGGGTGAGGGCAAAGCCAGCCCAGAGACAAACCCTCGAGTGAAGCCCTCGAGCTGCTCCTAACTGCACGCAAATGCCTTTGCGAATGGGCCCTATCTGATCCCTGAAATGTTCCCAACAGGCCCGCGTGGGTTCAACATCACAGAATCCTGTATTTCAAAAACCTCTGGGGGCATCTGGGGGGCTCAGGGGTTGAACGTTTGCCTTCAGCCCAAGTCATGATCCTGGGTCCTGGGATCGAGTCCCACATCAGGACTCCGTGCAGAGGAACCTGCTTCTCCCTCTGCCTGGGTCTCTCTCTCTCTTCTCTCTCTGTGTGTTTCTCATGAATAAATAAAATTTAAAAAACAAACTAACTTCTAAAAAAAATTCTTGGATACATTAGTGAGTCTCCCCGAGGCTCAGCCTTGTGTGTGCCCCTCCATCCGCGATGTGGAATGTCCAGGGATGGAGGGAAGCAGCCGTGTCCACGTACCTGTGCTAGAGCTCTGAGACCACAGCTGACTCACGACCGTTGGGGACGTTTGTTTGCCTTTCCACACATCTGTTGGCCGAAATGAAATTTTTTATGCATTTCTGAGTGTTGGTTCACATAACCCCATTTTAAGAAAGGTAGAAAAAGTGCAGGAAGGTAGAGGGCAGAGGCTGCAAGTGGCATCAACGTAGAATCGAGTGGAGAGACAGAGCCCCGGCACAGGATGTAGACCAAACTGGCCTAAGAGAGTGTCCGGTGCTGGCGACTGGACGGTGTGGCCAGGGTTGAGACCCTCTGACCTCAGGAGCAACACGCAGCTCACATCAGGAGACCAGAAACTTGGAAGGCAGGAAGGATGGACGGCGTGAGTGAACTGCAGCTGGGTAACCATGCTGAGATGTTGAATTAAAATGAGCATAAGATGTAACCTACGTGGGCGCGCACAAGGTCGGACATAGGATATAGATGCGAGCTCTGCAATCACATGGAGAAGGTGCCAGTGAAGGCGTGGAAACCAGATGCCGACATGACTTCGATGGGCAGGAGACGACTCTCTTGGTTTGATCTTTTCCACAACCTCGGGCAAGCTTGCTGCCATCAGCTAAACTTTCTAGAACTTTCTAGCACATTCCACCAGCCATCCACATAATTCTTTCAAGAGTTGAATTGCTGGGACTCCTGAGGCACAGTATCCAAGCTGAAAGGCGTCCCTGATTGAGTTTCCTAATAAAGCAGTGCACTCGTATTATATCAACAAAGATTAAAATCTAAAATAACCTGAGCACACCGGGTATGGCAACAAAATGATGAGAAGCCACGGAGTTCTCACCGAATATCCGAAGTGTGACGTTTGTTAACAACCTGCTGTTGCAACCAAATTTCCAAACAGAAATTTGGTGTCCTGAGGTCTGACTTCCTCAAGAACCAAAGACATGGTCAAGCCCCAGCCAAGATGGGAGGTTGGAAGAGGCGGCCCAGGGCCTCCGTCTGCTGAGGCAAGCCCGTCTCTTCTGTGCTCTGCAGGGCCCAGGGCACAGAGTCCAGCCTCCTCCTGGCTGGAATAGGCTGTCACTTGGTTTCCCAGGCTCCTCCGCCCCCTGGTGCTCACAATTACCCCCAAGGACCACTCCAGCGACCTCGGTTGGAGGTGGTCTCTGTGAGCCTCCATCATCGCCCTGAGTCCTTGTCACCCGCCACTGCAACAGGAAAACTCATTGCAATGAAATGAGAGCCGCTGGCCTGACGTCGCAGCCGCCGTCCAGACTGAGCCTCATCCTTCCGAGGCCTGACCACATCTTCCGGTTCCTGCTGGCGGGAGCCAGGGCTGCAGGTCTGTATTTCTCGGGTCGAGCCGGGACTGTGAGCCAAACACCGGCAGCTGGAGGCTGGCCTGGCCTTTGGTGTGCTTCCAGCCCGGCCGGTGGCGGAAATACTGGTAGTTGGGAGGGTGTTTTTTGTTTGTTTTGTTTTGTTTTACCAGAAACCTATCTTCCATGAACTATGAAATCCAAGTCAGGAGCCGGATTTCTAAGGATTTTTAATACACGCCCCTGTGGTGTCAGAGTCCAGGGCAGTTAGTAAACTCCAGGTAAGTCCTGGAGTCCTGAGGCAGCCCTGCCCCCGAATAACAGAATTCACCAGGCACTTGCACGGAGTTGCGGGTACTGGTTTTATTCTTCATAACGACGTTACAAAACAGCAAAAACACAGACGTTAAGTACAATCTTGGGAATGCATGCACTGCGGCGATGGCGGGAAAACCGTCTTCAGTCTCCTGTGAGATCCTTTATCTTAAAATTTAAAAAATGAAAGACTTGTGTGGCCTTCTCTGCCGTCACAACGTTACACAACACATTTAAAATACCATAGGATTATAATGGAAAAATAGGAATCCAGGGTCGTAGAACTTCCCGTAATCGGGGGCTCCCAACCCGCGTGGCCTCAAGGCCTCTCGGTGGGCACCCGCTTGCTAAGAAACCTCCGAGGGGACCCTCTCCCTGGGACCCACTCGCTGCTGTCACTTCCCTTTGCTCTGTTGTCACTAACTTTGCTTAATGACCTTGTTCTCTGGGACCAACCATTCCTCCAGCGGAAGAGCAGGCCCAGCTCTCCAAGGCTGGGGTTGGGGGAATTTGCTCTCTGGCTGAGACCCCAGAGTGCGGGGGCAGAGCTCCACGTGGTGTGATGGGACCGAATGTTCAGTACATTTTTTTTTTTTCTAAATGGATGTTCAATATTTTAAGTGGCACATCAGTTACTCTGGGGTACTCTCATCCAGTTCACTCCATCAGCTTCAATAAATGCCAAATTAGAAAGAAAAAAAAAAAGAAAAAGAAATAGCATGCGCACCAGCGTGCGCGTGTAGGGGGAGAGAATTCAAACTTCTGAATGAAAAACAAAGGAAATTAGGAAGGCTGAGGAGCAAAAGCACTGAGAGGGAAGGCAGCCCACCCTGGAGCCGCCGAGCTTCTCCTGAGAACGCCCCCTCCCTCCCTGGGCTTTGCCTCCGTATTTGGGGGCCTCTTTGGTGGGTAGACCGATGCCCCCCGCCAAGGGCTTCCGCATTCGATCCCCAGAACCCATTCCCTTACTTGGCAAAACGGAAGGGGCTTGGATGTGACTCGGTGAAGGGTACTGAGCACAGGGGTTGTCCTGGGTGACCCAGGGGGGCCCAATGACATCACAAGGATCCCCGTAAGTGAAAGGGGAGGCGGGAGGGTCAGAGTCAGGGACGTGAGGGTGGAAGTAGCGATGGGAGTGAGGGAGGCGCCAGCCGAGGAAGGCAGGCAGCTTCTGGAAGCTCAGAAAGACTAAGGAAGATGCTCGCGAGAGCCTCGGGAAGGCAGCCCCGCAGTCCTGCCGACACCTGGCTCCTGGCCCTGGGAGATCGATGCCCCGGCCCGCCGTCCAGCGCCGGAGTCCATCCGGGCCGTGTTAAGCCGCCGCGTCTGCGGGAGCCGTGGGAGCAGCGCCGGCCGTGCCTAGGGTCCCCCGCCCTGGGCTCCTCACTCACCACGAGGGCCCGAGTGACCGGAGCTCACGCAGGTGCTCGCATGACACAGGCCGCATGTGGCCAAGAAGTTGAGAGCTCCGTGGGGCAGGGACCGGGTGAGGGTACAGCCCCTGCTTCCAGGCCCCTCAGTCCAGACGGCACAACTAACTTGGCCTGGCCGGCCGGTCTACCCCATTTCAGCCTACGCAAGTAGGAAAGAAAGGTCTAGAACCACTGGTGCCTTCAGGGACCTTCCCATCTTGGCTGGAGAGAAAGAAGGCCGGGATGTCTGAACAAGGGCCTGCTGCAGGAAGGGCCCAGAGCGTGAGCCGGGTGCCTGCTCTGGAAAGGGGCTCAGAGTGGGCTGGGCAGGGCAGGGGAGGGACGGCTGTGGGCCCTGCTCGTGCCGGACACCCCGCCCTCGCCCCTCACTGCTGCCTGGCCCCGAGAGAGGGCGTCCCCCGGGCTGCCTGCAGCACCCACCCCACCCAGCGTCTCTCTGCTTGGCATGAGCTGGAAAGGCCGCAGCCTGCAGGCAGCCAGGCTGCCCTCAGCTCCAGGAACACCCCAGGCGGCGGGCGAGACGCCAGGCCCGGGCTGCCTGGGCACCATCGGCAATCCAAGCCTTCCAGACTTTTCCAAAAGGAGTCTCTGGGCCGCGAGGGCCTCCCCACAACAGTGGCGAAGCGCGTCTCCGAAGAGCCATCTGCCGAGTTTTCAGAGAAAGTCCCAAGACGGCCGACCGAGAGGGCGAGCTCATAGGTTTCCTCATGGGTGGGCCATCTGGGGGCTGCGACATGGGAGCGGGGGGCCGGTTGGCCGGGCTCGGCCTCAGGAGGGACCAGCCAGGCCAGGTCTGTCCACCTGCTAGCATTTTCCCCTGAAGGCAGAGAGCCGAGCGGGGGAGAGGCAGGCACAGACCCCCCCACACCCCCTGTTACTCCAGAGCCCACTCTCATCACCCCGGCTTAGAGCAGCTCCGCAGAAACACCTGGATGCCGCGGTGCTTCCACACCCCACTGCGCGGCCCCCCGGCCCCCCGGCCCCCTGCCCCGGGGTGCCCACCGTCATCTCTGCTTTCTGAACGGGGGCGGGTCTGATGGCCGCGTCTTGCTCTTCGCGCTGATGTCGGCCCCAGCGGGACTGGCCGCTGTGACCCGCAGGAGGACAGGCAGGTGGCCCCGTGAGCAGGGCCCGCTGCGGCGTGGGTGGGAAGTCCGGTCCCCGCGGTGAGTGCGATCGCGTGGGAGAGGCAGAGCAAGCGCGAGGACCCAGGGCGGCGGGAGCACCGGGTCCCCCGAGGGGCGAACGTGAAGATAAAAGTGCCCCTTTCGCCCCGTTCACCCTCCAAGTACAATCACAGCGACAAGAAATAGTCATTCTCAAGCCAAGGGTGGGTCAGGAGCCCGGAAAGGATGGTCTTACCCCAGGTTACATGGAGAAAGAGGCCCTGAAGGAACCACCTTTAGATTTCCGCTCTCAGAAGCCCCCCAGACTCTCAGGAGGCCACCCCGCAGCCAGGACGTGAGCCTCTGGTTGGGACCGATGGCCGGCCGTCTGCGAGCGGAGCGGGACGCCCCCGGACTGGCCGTTTGCCCGGGACACCCGGGAACCTTGTGCCACAGCAGCTCACTGGACGTTAGGGATTCCTCCCTGGGACCCTGCGCTGCACACGGGGGGTGTGAGGGGTGAGGGATGAGGGATGAGGGATGAGGGATGAGGGATGAGGGATCCATCCTTTGATGTTTTCCAAACGGCCTACACAGGGGCTGTCAGCACGAAAGCTTACTGTATTCCGTCTTCGCAGGTAACTGGGAATCTCGTTTGGAACCACGGTTTGGAGGTTAAAACCGCGTGGCCTGATTTTCTGTGGCGGGGGGACCAGAGTGGACCCAGGGAAGGTCGCACAAGGACATGCAGCGGGCAGCGCGGGGAAGGGACGGAGAGCCCCTGGCCTGGCAGCCCGTCCACAGCGGCGCCGGGTGCGTCCCCGCCCGCCTCGGGGCCTCCCCTCGCCTGTACACACGGGCGTGCGACGAGCGCTGTGGCTCTAGAGGCTGCGCGTGGGGAACCGTATACTCTTCCCCTCACTGCAGCGAGCAAGGGCTTGGGTTTCTACGGAGACGGCCAAATATTTGGATTTCGAGACAACTATATTTAGCCCTGAGAGGGTCCGGCCCCAGCTTCGGATGTGGGGGGTCGGGTAAATGGTGGTGCCCCTTCCTGGCTGCTCTCACGATCTGAAATAGTCTGGAGAGAAGCCCCTGCCTCCCCCGGGACAGAGCTCCGGGTGCTTGGTAAGAGTGGCCTGGAGCCTGGGCCATGCCTCGGCTCGCGGGTGCGCAAGTGCTTCTGTGTGCGTGGGTCAAGAGCTCACGTGTGACACATGAAGGGAGGGGGCAGGGTCGGGGGCCCCGGAGCTGGCCTCTCCGTGATTTACTCCAAAAGCAGCCTGTTCTCTGCTCCTTCTCAGGAAACATTCTACCACCTTTAATTTTATCTCACTCTCTGCCCCCAAATCAACCATCCTCAGGACGCGCTGGTACTTCTTGGGCTGCTGTAAAAGAAGCAGAGAAACCATCACCAAAAGCCTCGAGCCCCTGGCAGGAGCCAGCACCCAAAGTCAGCTGCCCCCGATGCCCACACGGCCCCTCACTGCCAGGGACCCCCAGCTTCCAGAGCCGGTGACACGCGGGCGATGCCACCAGCCAGACGACAGTCACCTCCCTGTGTGCAGGGCCCGGCGGGGCGGCGCGAGACATCCCAGAGGGCTGCTTCCCCAGGGAAGGGGAGAGAGGCAGGCCCTGGTCCTCTTGTCCTACGGGTCCCTGGACCTTCCTGGCAACGCGCAGGCCGGACCAGAAGCCCACGGAGCCTCGTCCGCGGGTCGTGGGGTCAGAGCGTCTGAGCCACCCTGGACAGCCCTGGACAGCCCTGGACAGCCGAGGAGGCCGAGCCTGAGCCCGAGCCCGACCAAACACAGAGGATCTGGGGGACACTTAGCAAACCCCACAGCCCCGAGGCCATTGGCTTAACCAACAGCTCGGCGCAGGATGGGTTTCATCTGCTCCGGAAACCCAGGAGAACAGATGCTCCCCGGCAAGGTCCTGAAGGGAGAGGAAGGGATGCATCAACCAGTAATTACCAGACAGGGATCCGCTCCGCATTTTGCTAAATTCGCAATCGACTGGAAGAATCAAAAGAGTCGCCTAAGGTAACAGTCGACGTTTGAGGTGTGAATCTCACTGACAAAAATCAAATGGAAGATTACAGAGTGCAATTTAGCCCTCCGAGAGCTCGCGGTCGCAGGGAGACGCTTCTCGGGAGGAAAACCGCCCCTGAGAGTCAGAGGAGGGAGGAGCGGCGGGAGCGGGGCTGCTGCTCCGGGAGGGCTCCCCTGGCAGGGGCGCGGGAGGGGCCGCGGGAGGGGGTCCCGTGGGAAGGGGGTGCGGGAAGGGGGGCGCGCGGGAAAGGGGCCCCGTGGGAAAGGGGCGTGGGAAGGGGGCACAGGAAGGGGGTGCGGGAAGGGGGTGCGCGGGAAGGGGGTGCGGGAGGGGGCCTCGCGGGAAGGGGGCCCCAGGGGAAGGGGGCGCGGGAAGGGGGCACAGGAAGGGGGTGCGCGGGAAGGAGGGTGACGAAAGGGGGCACGAGAAGGGGCCCCCGCGGGAAGGGGCTGTGCGGGAAGAGGGTGCGCGGGAAGGGGGTGCGGGAAGCGGGGCACGAGAAGGAGGCCCCGCGGGAAGGGGGCGCGGGAAGGGGGGCGCGCGGGAAAGGGGCCCCGTGGGAAGGAGGGCGCGGGAAGGGGGCACGAGAAGGGGGCCCCGCGGGAAGGGGCCGTGCAGGAAGGGGTTGCGCGGGAAGGGGGCACAGGAAGGGGGTGTGGGAAGGGGGTCCCACAGGAGGGGGGTGCGCGGGAAGGGGGTGCGGGAAGGAGGCACGCGGGAAGGGGGGCGCGAGAAGGGGGCCCCGCGGGAACAGGGTGCAGGAGGGGGCCTCGCGGGAAGGGGGCCCCAGGAGAAGGGGGCGCGGGAGGGGGTCGCGAGAAGGGGGCCCCGCGGGAAGGGGGCCGCGCCAGACCAGCTCTCTGGACCCCGTGGACGTCACCGACCACCTGAACCAGAGGCAAGGGTCTCAATGAGCTGTGAGCGAGACATCTTGATTCCCATCCTGTCACGATGGCCCTGAAAGCTAGACATAAATTATCAAAATACCCTTTGAATGCGGGTCCATTAGGAGCTTCAAAGAGAATTTGGAATGCCGCCGAAAACACGGGAAATTACCCGAGACCAAGAGCGGGGGAGCGCAGGCCCGGCCCCCCATCACCACATTGCGTCCCTAGTGCCAGAGGGGCCTCGTCCCACCCCCAGAGCGCCAGCTGTTTTGTGAGCATCAGCTGGAGGTGCAGCTGTGACCCCCACCCCACCCTGCCCTCTGGGTGCCCCACCACATCTCCAAAGAGCGAGAGAGGATGTTGCTCGTCCACATCCCAGACCGTTTCCAGCTCTTGGCTCAGGCCTGAGACCCTGTGGGCGGATGCGAGCGGAGGCCCCTGGAGGCCGGCCTGCCTCCCCTGCAGCTCCCAGCAAATGTACAGGAAACTGGTCACCGGTGGACGGTGTCGCAGCCCGGCTCCTGCCAGGGGGGCTCCGGCCTTCTCATTCGGGGAGTTGGTCCCTTCTCCGGGGGAGGCACACACAGCAGGGCAATGAGAAAAGCACAAGGAGACGGGCTTCTGTTCCTCCAATTTCCTGCAGGCCTGGCGGGCTCAATTGCTTGGGCCAGCCCTCCTGGCAGCCGGGCTCCCTGGAAAGGTGTTTGTGACCTCGGGGCACGTCTGGGGCTCTGCGGAGAGGTGAGAGGCTCAGAAGCAGGAAGCGGAGTTGGCCTGGCAGGCTCCGAAGGAGAAGGAGCAGGGATCAAGAGGCCTGATTGAAAGTGTACAGAAATTACATGTTCCTCTGCATGAGATTTTTGCCTCTGCCCTTCTGTCCTTGCCATTGGCAATGGGGGGACCAGAGACGTGGTTCTGCTCGGCTGTGTGAGGCCGGGTGCACTGGGCTGAAATGCAGAGCCCCCAGCAGGGAGACGGCAGGAGGAGGTCCTCAGGCCTGGCAGGAGGCAAGCTCAGTGAAGTCAGCGCGGTGGAGTCCTGCTCCCCAAGCCCATTCCCCGACCCAACCACCAAATAACAGACCCAAGTCAGAAACCCCAGCTGATGTGGTGACAAATCCCACAATCCACGCAGACACACAGGGAAACTTCCACAATGCAAGTGCAGGTCCTGATTTGGTGGGTGATAAGCTAGAGGCCTGGTCTCCAAACTCCCATCCCGTCACCCCCACCAGCTACCCTCAAGTCTCAGAATGACATAGAAGAGGCGATCTGAGGACTCCCCCACACAGGCAAACCTCCATCACCATCATCACCATCATCATCGTTGCTCCCATTCTGCAGGTTGTCCTCACCCGTTGCCTGGGGTGTAGCTTGGAAGAAAAGCTAAATAACGATATAGTGACCCATTACCTGCAAGGTCTATGCACAGACTCGTTTCCAGTGTTAGCGAGCAGGGCAGGTTAGGATTATGAAGCATCGGGTTAATACTGTGGGTGCTCCACTCATGCATTAGAAAATTTTAAACTATGACAATAAAATAACCCCCCAGAAAACTGATACTAAGTGTAAGTGTGCCAGTCACTGATTCCGAGAGCCATTCACGACTCAGCCATAGATTAAAAACAGAACGAAAAGCAGAGTTGGAGAGGTTCATGTAGGTAAAGCCTTCGTGGAAGTAATAAGGCGACATGTCTGAAGGACTCTGAAATAGTCTCACCTTTTGATCCAAGGATTTAATCTCTAGGAATCTTGCTTACGGAAATAACAAAAAACTGTGAGCTGAGTTGCACAAGGAAGTTTTTAACAACGTCATTTACAAGAGTGAAAAATTAGAAATAACTTACATCCAACAATTAGGGAGACTTTTGTTATTTCTGTTCAATGGAATACTCTATAGCCAGTAACAACCATGCTTTAAAAAACATTTTTAGAATTGCATTCATAACATATGGTAAATTTAAAAATGCATGTACTATGTGTGCAATACAATCCTGATTTTTAATAGGAATAGCAGATAACAGAGCTCTTTGTGTAGGTCTGTGTGCCCCACACACAAACTATGACTTAGCATAGCTTTTTGCCTTCTTCATCACCATTTTCTATATTTTCCAAATTTCTATGGTGATCATGTATTATTTTTGAAGAATAATTTATTTTATTCAAGGCATGTGTTACTTATGATTTTTATATATTTTTTATTTTTAATTGCAAAATATTTAAAACGTTAAAAAAGCAAAAAGACGCCCATGTACTTCCTCTCAAGTTTAACACATATTATCCTATTTAATCATGTTTAACATATTTAACATATTTGGGTTTTTTTTTAAGGTTTTATTTATTTATCCACAAGAGACAGAGAGAGAGGCAGAGACATAGGCAGAGGGAGGAGAAGTAGGATCCATACAGGGAGCCCCATGTGGGACTCGATCTGGTGAATCCAGGATCACACCCTGAGCCAAAGGCAGATGCTTAAACACTGAGCCACCCAGGTGTCCCCATTTAATATATTCGTATTGAAACATTTTATAATAAATTATTACAGGTCCAGCTGCAGCCATTCCTCACCATGATCATTTCTATGAAGTGAAAGTGCTTTTCACATACACTTTTTGCTTTTGTTACACATTTATTTTCCCATAAATAATCTGTACTCTGGATGAATCTTTTAAAAATTTACATAAAAGTTATTATTTGTAATTTTTTTAAAAAATCCCTTGTTTTTTTTTTTTTAAGTTGATGTTGTGCGTTGTTTGGCCACACAGAGACATGACTGATTTGTTAATTTTTTACTGGTGCGTGGTATTCCTTTATGTGCACAAACCATGATTTGCTCACCTGTACCTCCATTGATGGAGAGCCAGACTTTTTTGCTGATACAGAAATACAAAGGACACCCACTGCAATGCCTCCTTGGACACATGATGAAAGTTTCTTTGAAAAGATGCAAAGATGCCGGAAGCGGAGAGGCTGGGCTGGAGGGTGGGATGCCTTCAGCTTGCCCAGGGGTTACCAAATCACTCTGTAAAGTACGAGTAGCAATTTACACGTGAAGCGCATGTAATCATTTACACTCTGTGCCAAGCAGACAAGTGGCCTCCCCAAGATGTCCACGTCCTGATCCATAAAACCTGTGAATGTGTTAGGTTCCATGGGGAGGGAGAATTAAGTTTGTTAATGAGCTGACTTTGATTAAAATAGATTGCGCTGGGTCATCCAAGTGGCCCTGGGCAGTCTCAAGGGTCCTTCAAACATGGAAGACGGAGGCAGCATAGTCAATGGCAAAGCGATGTGATGAGAGAAAGACTCTATCGGCCATTGGTGGCCTTGCCTATGGAGGAAGGTGCCAGGAGCCAAGGGATGTGGGCAGCCTCTAGACCTGGGAGGAGCAACAAGAGCACACATTCTCTCTGAGAGCTCCCCAGGAGCACAGCCCTGCCAACCCTGATGAGTGTCGTAGCCAGGTGAGACCCCTTCCAGATGTCTGGCCCTAGACCTGTCAGATAATGAAGCTGTGTTGCTGGAAGCCCCTTGGGTTTTCAGTAACTCTTCATGGCAGCGCTGGGAAGCCCATACCCCCCTTGGCCAGCAATGCTTGCACCTACTTTCCCTGCATCCCTGCAAACTCTGAGTGATATGCTGTCTAGCAGCGTTTTCCCACCTAACAAGTAGAAGACGTGTCGTTGCAGACTACTTTGCATCCCCTGGCGACTAAGGAGGTTGAGCTGTTTTCCTTCAACATTCATAATTTCCCAATTTATATTTTTTGCCCATTTTTCCATTGGGGTGGTTTGTCTTTTGCTTGTTAATTTTTAGAATTTCTTAATACATTCCAGACACTGATCCTTGGGAAACTGTATGTTACTGTATTCGTTTCCTAAGGCTGCTGTAACAAGGCAACACAAAGTGGGCGGCTTGAAACAACAGAAGCTTGTTCTTAGGGTTCTGGAGGCTAAACGAGTCTGAAGTCGAAGTTCAGGGCCACACTGCCTACAAACCCTCCTTCGTCCCTGCCAGCGTCAGGTGGCTCCAGGTGCCCCTCGGCGTCTGGCAACATCACTGCAACCTCTGCCTCTATGTCCACGTGGCCTCTCCTCCCTGCGTCTGCATCCATGTTCAAATTTCCCTCTTCTTTTAAGGACCTCAGTCATATGGGATTAGAAGCCCACTTTCCTCCGATCTGACCTCAGCTTATCTAATTACATGTGCAGCTACCTTATCTCCAAATAAAGTACATTCTGAGGTACTAGGGGTCAGGACGTCAACATATCTATTTTGGAGGGGACATAATCCAACCCACAGGAGTTGTAAATATTTTCCACCAAAGTATGGCCTATCTTTCACCCTTTTTTAATGAAATCTTTGGTGAAACAGAAGTATTTATTTTTCATGCACCCATATTTATCAATTTGTTTCATAGTTATTGGTTTTTATATTTTTTAGAAAATCCGTCCCTATCCAGATGTCAGGAAAGAATTTGTGAATAACCATCAAAAAAAAAATAAAACAAAAACAACAACAACAACAACAACAAAAAAAAACAGTGCCACAGGTATACCTCATATCAGTCAGAAAAATGACAAAGGTCCAGACAGCTTTACATCTATAGTTTATCAGATCTGAAGAACAGGTAATTCATATCTTATGCAAAGTATTCTAGAAAATAGAAATAGAAAGAAACATCTCAGCTCATTTATGAGTTTCGAATAACCTTGAAACCAGCATTAGCAAACAACACTCGAAGAAAAGAAAATTGAACTGTCTTGTTTATTAACACAGACTTGAAACTGTAAGTATAGTATTAACCAATGAATACTGTAATGTATCAAAAACATGTCTTGGCAAAGTAAGATTTATCCCAGAAATATAAGATAAGGATGATTTAATTTTTATCAAAGCTGTTACTGTTATTCACCTCACAAACAAATTCCAGAAGAAAAACCATATATATACATGTTTATAGTCACCTCACTAGACACAGAATTTAAGATTCAATAAAATTGCAAAGCCATTCAAAATTCAAAAGTACAAACTTATAACAAATTAAGAACTGAGTGCCAAGTAGTCAACCAAAATCCTGTAGCAAAATTACTGCTTAAGCCTGAGATGTCACTCTGCAATCTTGCTTTGGCATTTTGCCTTTATGAAGAATGCTTCTTTGGTAGTTTCTGTCCAACACGGTAAAAGAAATTAAGTGGCTTGTCCAGTTCCTCTGTCAATAAAACAGAAAGTTCCTGCAAGGTTGCAGAATAATGTCTGCAACACAAAGGGCGAGACAGGGATTCACTCTCACTGCTTGGGGGCCCGGCACTCAGCACAGTGTCAGGCACACAGCAAGGGCTCAGTTCTACTGTGTCACTGGCTGCTGAGGCTGAGGGTGCTGATTTGTTCCTTGTACACTGATTGAGGGCCACCTCTGCGCCAGACAACGCAACAAGCTCTGGGATACTTGCGTGGTTCATAACCCTACGTGCTACTAAATACAAAACAAGAGTCGTATCATACTGTTCTGATTATATCAAGGCAATAGAGAGATAATAGGCAAAAACAGAAGGGAAGGTGTAAAGGTATTCTGGTTTGCAATTAGTGGTTACACTAAGCAATACAAATAGCTGTTAAAGCCGATAGAAGTAGGGGGGCCCCTGGGTGGCTCAGTCCTCTGGGTGTCTGACTCCTGTTTTGGCTCAGGTCACGATCTCAGGGTCGTGGGATTGACCCCTGTGTCGCGCTCCGTGCCCAGCAGGGAGTCTGCTTGAGATTCTTTCTTTCTGCCTGCCGCTGACCCTGCTCCTGCTCTTTCTCTCTCTCAAATAAATAAATAAATCATTAAAAAACAAAAGCCAGTATGAGTCATAAGAGAATTTAATACAGAAGATGGTAAAAATCGACATAAAAAATTGGTAGCTTTTCTATATCTGAAAAATAATCAGATAAGAAATCAAATGAGGAGGGAACATCCTCTTTATTTAAAAAAAATATATATATTTACTTTAGAGACAGAGAGAAAGAGCACAGGGGAGAGGGAGAGGGAGGAACTCTTAAGCAGACTCCTGCTGCGCGCTGAGCCCAACTCAGGGCTCGATTCCACGACCCTGAGATCATGACCTGAACTGAAATCAAGAGTCAGATGCTTAGCTGATTATGCCCCTCAACACCCCTCAAATATTTTCTTTAAAAAAAATATCTTCTTTAGTATCAGTAAGTAAGTGAACAATAAAATAGAACTTCAACAGACGGATGTACAAGAAGTCTTGAGTAAATTTAAACACAGCTCTGATACTTGGCTGGGAAGATTCGACATCGTAAAGTTATCAGTTCTCTCCAAATTGATCTACAAATGCCCTGCAGCCCCCATCAGGACACCAATAAGATTTTTTGTGGGGAAGGTGAGGAGTTATTCTAAAGCCCATTTAAAAGGACTAAACTATAAGAAAAGCCAGAGAAATTCTCAAAAAATAAATCACTGCATACACATCTTAGGAGATATTAATGTGCCCTTGAAATCTTCAAAAAGTAATGCAGGTAGGTGCTGACTGAGAAGTAGGCAGTGACATTAAGAGGAGAGATTTTAAAAGGCCAACTATAAACAAAATACACCTGGGAATTTTAAATGGGATAAAGGTGGGAATTTCAAAACCATAAGGATAAGATCAAAGATCAGACATTTGGAGTTTCTACCTCTCTCTCTAGACCAAAATTATTTCCAGATAAATCATTGATCTAAATGTAAAAATGAAAGTATAAAACTATTAGAAGAAAAAAACTGAAAAAAAAAAAAAAGAAAAAGAAACTGAAGGCGTTTTTATCTTTAATATTACACTGAGGTGGGCAAGTCCTTCCTAGCCAAATACAAAATCCAAGAAGCCAAAAAGGACAAGTTTGGTCTGGTTACCTTCATATTTAATAATAACAAATTTAAAATATTATGTCAAAAACCAAATGAAAGAAGAAAAAAGAACCTGAGGAACAGATGTTTCGTTGAGATACATTTTTGTAATGTGGCTGGTAAATTTCTGTACCAATTACCAGAATAAAAGAAGATAATCTATTAGAACAATGACAGGGGATTCAGATAGAAAAGCAAGCCGGTACACATGGCCGGTACAATCTGGGAAGGCTCTCTACTTACTTTATTATGAAAGAAAATGCGGATTGAAACGGTCTTCAGAAAACAATTGTTACCCATCCAGGCCGAGAGGGAGAGAACAAGGTGCTGGCTTTGGGCTTCATGGATGGGATTACAAGGGTGGAATTATGAAATAGGATTATTATTCTCAAATGAAATTAACCGATCAGTTCCACTTCAGGGATTTTATTCTACAGATAAAGTTCACAGAGAGATATATTCATGGATGTTCAAAGTGGCAAAAAACTAGGAAAAGCCTGAATGCTGACTGCATTGTGACAAATGTATACGCTGTCCTCTATCATGTCACTAAAAAAACAGAGGAAGCTGGATCAACTGGAATGCAAATATCCCCAGGCGATGACGTTAGCGAACAATGCAAATTCCAAATGATCCTGTGGTTTGATCACATGCTTTTGTTTCTCCAAAAAGGCCAAAAACAATCTGTGTACGTTTGTGTGAGAAAATAAAATTTTGGGGATTTTATGCAAGAAACACAATGGTGAATAGTGGTTCAATGTTCCTAGCGGGACTGGAGGGATCCAGACAAAAGGAATTTTTATTTTAATTTGGGGGGTTCAGGTTGACTTTTTTTAACCAGGTCTATATATTGCGTTTATAATATAAAATAGTAATGGAACAATTCTAAAACTGAAAGATAGGATTTTTTTAAAAAAAAACAAAAAGGGTGTATTTAAAGCCTTGGGGGGAAAAAGTGATCTTGGGGATACCATTGCTCTAATTAAAAGCATACTTTTGTCCCAAATGCTTCAGCATTTCCTGTTCAGTTCTGATTTTTATTTTCAAATGTCTTTCTTTATCTATCTGTTCCTTGAAGTGGACATTCTGCATGCTTCCTTTGGAGCACCCTGCAATAGATTATATTCCATTTCCTGATCC
This sequence comes from Canis lupus familiaris, assembly GCF_011100685.1. Lineage (NCBI taxonomy): Eukaryota > Metazoa > Chordata > Mammalia > Carnivora > Canidae > Canis > Canis lupus. Next base: position 37,695,342 of record NC_049249.1, on the reverse strand, counting down.
TCTTGAGATAGAGACCGGGTCCGCAGAAGGGAAAGCAGCGAGACTGGGAGGCCTCTGCGCGGACGCTCCGCCGTGGATATCCATCCTCTCCATGCCTTCGGACGCTTATCAGTGTTTCCAGATACACGTCTCTGGAAAATGTCTGCTCTCACCTTACCATTTCTGTCTTCAGTCTATTGACAGTAACCCCTGATTGGTCCTGGCTTATCCAAAACCCAGACAAATATGATGTGCAGAGAGACAGAGAGAGGGCCTCAGTGCATTTTCTCAAGAATTCTCAAATTAGAAAATTTAGAAAGAAGCCAAGTTTATTTTCAGCATACACGTAAGTTTTGTGTTTTTTGCTTTGGCGCTGTTTTATTTTGAATTTTATGCCCTTATGTTATCAAAATTGAGTATTAGAAGGTTTTTTTTTTTTAAGATTTTATTCATTTATTCATGAGAGACACCAGAGAGAGGCAGAGATATAAGCAGAGGGAAAAGCAGGCTCCCTGCAAGGAGCCCGATGTGGGACTCGATCCCAGGACCCCAGGACTCGGGATCACGACCTGAGCCAAAGGCACACATTCAATCACTGACCCACCCAGGAGCCCGAGCATTGGAGGTTTTAAGCCAGATCTGGCCACAGTGGAGAAGAGGCTGTTATCCATGAAGACCATTTGGTCATGGATGTTTTTGTTTGGTACAAAGGCCTTTTGAAAAAGAACGCCCCAAAAGTCTGTTTTCATTTTGACTCTTCTGCAAAGGGATGCCACAGCTTCTTCCTATAAGTACTTTGTCTGGCCTTATATCAGGGTCCTTAGGTGTAGTAATGAACACACAAATAATCCGGCAAACAATTCAGGTAATAGCTTAGGGTGGATGCCAGGGGTCAAATAAAGCTTACTCTCCAGATAATACAATGATTTGTGAGTGCTTATGAGCACAATTATTTTTTCCCAAGGAAAGCAGCAGAACTTTTGCACTTCTCTTCCCTAGAAAACAGGCAAACGCAGACATGGCCTTGGTTCGAAATGTCTGCAGAATAATCCTTTCTAATGTCATTATCAAAAATATGGGTTTGGGGTTCTCCAATGTTATTCTTATCTATCCCAAAAGGACTTCATAGTTGCCAAAAATTACATTTCCCCTGCAATGAGCCTTTCATAAGCAGCTCTGAGGCTGCCTTTTTTTTTTTCCTTTTCACAACTATCACAAGGATTTTATCGTTTTCCCCATTTAGTTTAAAAAAAAAAAAAAAAGGAGCAAGAGTGGGAAAGATCAAGCACTCTAAATTTTAGCATAAATGTCAAGGTGAAAAGAATGTCAAACCCTAAGAAACTCCCTGGGAAAGCCTGGAAAGGTGCTGATTTTATTCAATGACAACCTATGCTCCCAACCCAAGTTTCAAATCATAAACAATTGATGCTGTCTTAAATATGGGGCCGCTTACACACATTGCGGGAGAATGAACCGTTGGCAACATTTAATTTGGCCCTCTAAACCTAAACAGCCTTTCAAAGTTTCAGTTTAAGTGCAAAGTGCTGTGCTGCCCCTGCCAAGGACAGACACACAGTAAAAGGAGTTTTTAATTGATTCTTCCTTCCTTTTTTATTATTATTTCAGAGGCTCCAGGAAGAACAAGGAGTCAGGTGATGTGGGCGAAAGAAGACAGATCAAGCAGCTAGGAAGACACAACTAGGTATCTGCATTACTTCCTCGCCTTCAAATATCACAGAAAGAAATGGATTCTCTTAATATCTTTTAAATTTCTCATAATCTAAATGTTTGAAATCTCACGGTAAAATGTCAGAGTGCTTAGCTGATTTGTGGGATTTCCTCTAGGTCTTTGAAGCTGTGTTGATATGACACTAATTTGAAACACAGAGATATATGCAGGGAGATGGGCAGTCACCCACACCCTGATAGTGAGACTTGAACACAGTCCCTGATTTTATTATTTTCTATTTTTAAAGTGTACACAAAGGCACACATGATGTTGTATGTAGTAAAATAAATGAAGAGGGAAGAAAATAAATATTATTATAAATAAGGAAGGAAGGAAGGAAATAAATATCACATCAGCAATATTTCAAATCATTGAAAAAAATAAAAATTAAGATAAATCTTTCTGTCCCCACCCCACCTCATCTCCATTCTAATAGTTGCAGCATATTTGGTTCTTCTGGAAGTTAGCACAATAACTTTATTTTTTAAATTTATTTTTTAATATCTTATTTATTGAGAGAGAGAGAGAGAGAGAGAGAGAGTATCTGCATGTGTGTCTACATGCAGGGGGAGGAACAAAGGGAGAGGGAGAAGCAGATTCCTTGCGGATCAGGGAGCCCAATGCAGGGCTTGATCCCAGGACCCTGAGATCATGACTTCAGCAGAAGGCAGACACTTACCTGACTGAGCCACCCACGTGCCCACCATGATAACTTTAAAAAATGTAGTCATACTCTTATTTCCATATTTACATTTTACATAGTATCTACTGACTTCCCTTTATATAAAATGATGAGTTAGCTCACTTTCTTCATTTCTACCTTCCCTTCCTTTCTACCAATGCATCTTCCAGATGATATATTTATCATTTTAATAATATATATAGGGATCCCTGGGTGGCGCAGCGGTTTGGCGCCTGCCTTTGGCCCAGGGCGTGATCCTGGAGACCCGGGATCGAATCCCACGTTGGGCTCCCGGCATGGAGCCTGCTTCTCCCTCTGCCTGTGTCTCTGCCTCTCTCTCTCTCTCTCTGTGACTATCATAAATAAATAAAAATTTATTAAAAAAAATAATATATATAAATCCTGGAAAGTTTAACTTTAGGTGATATCTATTGAACTCTATTGCTGGGAAAACCAGGAAATTAGAGTATAGTCACTATTTTCTCTCTCCATTTGTCCCAACCTCTGCCTTTTGTTAAGTTATTTTGTACACATTGTCACTATTTTCAATAATTATGCTCTGCCCTGTAACTGCAATTGCTATTCATGATTTACCTATAATTATATTTGTCAAATTTTAGTGTGCATATACAGTAACTTAAGAAACTTATTAAAACATATGAAGTTAATTTGCTGGCAGCCATATTAGAGTCCCTGGTACAGACCAGTCCAGGAGCCATAACCATGTGTCTGGACAAAAACATATGAGGCAATTGTTTTCAGGCACTGAACAACTGCACACATCAGGCCAGGATCCCTGAAGGGGGGTGGACCTCTTGACATGAGCCCCACAATTCTCCTGGTTTCCTTCCAAAGGACAATTGGCATCCATGTGACAGAGATAAGCAATCCCACTGAGTTTCAGAAACAGACATCAAAGTTCAGGGCAGCTCAAGTGGCTCAAATCTATAGGGCAGAAAATGGTGCCAGAGAGGAGGAAGAAGTAAAGGAAGGAAGCCCAGGATCCATGTTGAAAACCCATGCAAGTCAGAGGCTGGGTTGTGGGGCAAGACTACCCAAAACTTCCCAGATAGCAAATGACACTGGGCTGCACATCACACAGAGACACGGCAGGTCAGGCAGTGAGGAGAGAAAAGCAGTACTGGTGATACTACAGTTTGGGCTCTGCCACAGTGGCCAGGGTTCCTGAGTACCTCTTGAATGACACAGGCATACAACTGAGTCATCACAGAGGTCTCACCTTAGGAGTAAAGACTGGGTCCTAGAATAAGAGATATTCAATATCACGCTACCAGAGTAAAACCAAATTCAGATATTATCTGCAGGGAGAAAGGTTCTGTTAGATTGGCCTGGGTAGCACTTTAGGCTACACAGTCTTCCACAAACAAAACATAAAACCAAACCTGCAAAAGTCAACAAGATCAGCCTGTACTTGAACCTCCTACAAGAACAGGAACCAATTCTCTTCAGGGATAGAGAACAGAATCCACAGTCACTATAACAAATAATCTTCAATGCCCAGTTTTCAATAAGAAGCCATCAGATATATAAATAAATAGAAACGTTTTAATCCAGTCAATGAAACTAAACTTGAGATGGCTCATATGTTGATTTTAGGAAATACAATCTTTAAAGCAGCTAGTGTAAATATGCCCAAAGAATAAAAAAAAAAAAAATACCTGGTCAAATAATTAAAGAAAAATACTATCCTCATGATTGAAAAAATAACTATAAGCAGCTAAATGTAAACTACAAAAAGGAGCCAAATGGAAATTATAAACCTTAAAAGTAAATACTAAAATTAAAAACTCACTGGCTAGGCCTAACATCAGATTGGAGATAGCAGAGGAGAGTCAGTGAGTGTGTAGTCAAATCAGTAGAAATTATCCAGTCCGAACATCAGAAAGAGAAAACATATTGAAGATAAACAGATTTTTGGAGATCGGTGAGACAGTATTAGATGTTCTTGGTGCCCTAGAAAGAGAAGAGAGTTGAGAATGAGTCAGAAAAAAAAAAAAAAAAAAAACCAAAAAACCCTATATATTTAAAGATATAATGGTTGGAAATGCCAGAGATTTTCTGAAAAAAAAACCTTCATTTACAGATTTAAGGTCAGTGAACCTCAAGCAGTTAACTATAGAGAACACGACAATGAGACAAATCACAGTTATTCGGATAAAAATGAAAGATAGAGAAAAAATATTCTAAGCAACCACAGAACAAAGGTGGCTTATATACAAGAGAACAAGGATAAGACCAATAATTGATTTCCCACAAGAAACAATGGAAGTCAAAAGACAATGAGATAAAATGGCTTAAAGAAATGAGGTGAACACTGTTAACCTGTATTACCTCCATTGAAAATAGCCTTCAAAACTAAAAATGAAATGACAGTGTTTTCAGATAAACAAAAGCTGAGCAAATTATCAGCGATCAATCCTACAATAAATGCTCTTTTAAGCCAAAGGAACCAGATGGAAGGTTGGGTATATAGGAAAGAAACAAGAAGACAAAAATGGTGAATAGATAGGTAAATATTTAAGAATTATGCTTTCTTACTCCTTGCAATCCATTTAAAAATAAAATGAACATTTAATTATCCGGGACTTTAAATAATAACTTTATTATTTAAAGTCCCGGGTATAAACATTGCAAGGTAAGGCTATAATGGGCATGTAACTAAAAGACACGAAACAAATTTCTCAAAGTGTGGAAGTAGAATAGGATCATACTATTTTGCGGTTGTTCCATTTTTAAACTGTAAAGTATGAGGTTTGTAGCAGGAAGTAGGAAGTGTCAGGTGTCTCCTGGAATGATAGAAAAGTAAAGTGAGAAATGCAAAATGTCAGATGTTAAGGATGAAATGTGACATGTGAAGAAGTACAGTAGTACATTCTAAATAGACAGATAAGTTTTGCAGGTATGTTACTAGTAACACCAGAGGAAAAAAAAAGAAGAGGTAAAACTAAGAAGACAATAGGGAAATAAAATAGAATAAAAAAATAATTTATCTACACAAAAGAAGGCAGAAAAGGAGTAAAAAAGAACAATAATCACAACAAAAAGAAAGCAAAGGAAAATGATAGACTACACCCAAACCGCATTAATAATTACATTAAAATTAAATGAACTAAAAACCCCTAAATAAAAGGCAGAGATTTTAATACTGGATTTAAGAAGAATGAACTATAGAGCGATGTTATAAATATAAAGAGAGTGGAAAATTGGAAAAGTTTAAGTGCTAGGAGTAAGCATAAAGAGCACAGGGATGTGAACATCCAAGTGGGTTTCAAGGTGAAGGGGGCTGTGTAAGTGGGATAAAGAAAGGCATTACTCAATGAAAAGGAAAAGATTCTTCTTTCTTCATCTGGAAGACACAAAAATCCTCAATATGTTGCCGTAAGGAACGTCAAAATTCATGAATGAAACTGGCAGAAATGGCAGGTGAAGGAGACAAATCCCATTTATACTCAGTGATCATATGTCCCTAAATTCCTAAGAAAACCAAGTCATGGATTATCTTGAAGCACATTTTAGGGGTCACTTTATCTATGTTCTCTAATCCCACCATCCTTGTAGTTTGTTTTCGTCAACAAATGTCTGCAGCCAGGACCGCGGCATATGGGGTGGAGAGGAGTCCCTTCACAGACTCAGGTCAAACATTTCTTTGTGATGCATGCTTCTGGGGAGAAAAGATATTGCCTATATCTGTCATGTCACTCAAAAGAGCTGTTGTTGATGAGATTGAAATCTAAATCTAATGACTAACAATGTGGGTTTTGATGTGTTATTTTTTCCAAGCCTTGTTTGCTTGGGTTTTTTTGTTTTGTTTTGTTTTGTTTTGTTTTGTTGTTGTTGTGTGTTTTTTTTTTTTTTTTCTAGAAATGCTTTAAAAAGAGTGGATGAGATGTTTATAGGGTAAGCGAAATGTCTTGAATGACTTCATGTAATAGAAGGACGGCATTTCTAAAGCAGCTCCAAAGGGCAGCCTTTGTCAGACATGCTTTCCCCCTGGAACCACATCCAGCGGCTGGTGATGGCAGCCTTCGGTAAGGTTCTACTCTCTGAAATGTGAATGGTCACGGTAATTAGAAGGGGGCCTCTAGCTTTCCAGACTCACACGTAATTCCTCATCTCTCATTGTTTCTCAGATCATTTTTAACGAATAGACTGGCCCCAAGAACGCAGGCAACCTTATTTATTACTGCGCCCGGTGCTGTGAACACGCATAACACAAGTGACCCAGACATTTTCAGCTGCTTATCTTCGCCATCCTCATTTCCAAATTTCTCAGTATGATATAATATTTCAACAGTGCAAGAACTGACAAAACATTTTCCCCTCACCCAACCCTTTCTACGCCATGGTCCCCTCCACATGGCAGTCATATATATACATAAACATACAATATAAATATGTATTTAAGTTCCCATCAAAATGTCCAGTATATATTTGTACACAGACAGAACCATATAATGAAATCTAAAATTGTTTCTTCAACTTTTTTTTCCCCCTACCAACGTTTATAATTTATATCCTTTGGGTTAGTTTACGTTATTATTTTACCGTATTAATTTTATCATACTTTGCCCTAAAATCCCTTTGGCCGTCTGCATTTAAAGGTGTGAAGAAAATATAATAAAAGCTGGCTTTCTAAGGAACTTAAAAGGCAAAACACTTTTTAAATCATGCTATGAGGAGACACACAGAGAAAGGCTCTGATTAAATCTACTTTCAGCTGAAAATTTCTAAGCATTATATTAATGACCTTGAAGATTGTCCAGCAGAAATATCTTGTGGGTATGAATTTCTTCAAAGGTTGAAATATAGGTCAGAACTCTCCAGGGGCTCCTGTGATATCAAATAAAAAGCTTAATCAATTTGTAGAAGCAAAAGGGTGGACATGCTTTAGAGCACCAGAAATTGATACTCTGAAATCTACAATTATTGGGACTGAAAGTAACTAACTTGCAGTCTGATAAGATTTCTTTCTACCAGTGTCTCCCCTGCTTGAGCAGGCATGAAAGGAAAAATAGGTTTCAGTGGATTTGAGATCAACCAGACTTTGTAAATGTGTCAGAATTTCCACGCCGACACACATCATCTCATCTGGCCAAAGGTTGAGTTCCTTACCCGGTAAGTGCATCGGCATGGAAATCCTTCCAGGTATTATCTGCTGTTGCCCCCCGCAATGTGACTAGGCTAACACAGAACTCATCCAGTGTGGGGTCCCCAGCCTCAGGGTCTATGCACCAAGGCTGGACGGCAGGCATGGGCCCATGCAACTGTCTCTACGAAATACCAAGTACAGTGTTTTCTGTTGTAATTGGCCGGATATTTTCAGACAGAGGGAAAAAGAGTGGCCTGGACTAAAAAAACACCTGCATTTCCCTGGGAATCCCTCATTTTCATTACGGGTTTCACCAGCACGCACCCACCAGGACTGATATCTCCTCTGGCTACCAGGTGAGTAACAGGGCACTTGTTGAAATCTATTCCGTGGGATTCGACAACTCGGGTTGTAAGAACGGAGAATCTGTGCCTAATGAGCAGGAGAGAGAAACGTAGATCAATGGACTCCTGATGATCTTGAAAGTTTAGAGAAGTATCACTTGAGAAGTATCCCCTGTCTTATGATGACAGGCTAAGCTTTGTACCTCCCAGGCAAAGCTCCAAATTGAAAGAGTAGATTTGAACTGATTTCAAAGTCCTTAACTGAAAGCATGGTGTCGCTTTGCTTTCTTTTGTTTTCTCCAAAGCCCTGTGAGCATGTTCAGTCCTGACGGTCTTGCTGATTTCGTCCTGATTGAACGTGTCAGGCAGTAGAGCTAAAGGAGACTGAGAGGGGTCTCTACTGGGACCAGGGTTCCAGGGGGGGTTTTAGGGAGATAGGGCCTAAAGCCACCTCTGGAGAAGTCACAATCACTAAACTACAGCTCTTCTGGGAAGACAAAAGCTGCCTCCCAGTAACCCCTTGTGATCCAGGCCAAGGTCAGCAAGCCCGTTCTTCAAGGAGAAGTTCAATCCTACCCTCCTCTGAGTTGGAAAATGCTGTGGCCACAATGATACCACCTGAAATCACAGCATCCCTTTGGTATCAACTCAGGTAAATGACCAAACCGGAGGCCCTGCGAGCAGAAGGCAAACAATCAGAAAAAGAAGGACAAAGTAGGATTTTTACCTAAAATTAGGGCAGAGATCATTTCCTAATTAACTATCAGTTGCCAAAATTGAACACATTTCAGATCCACCTAACAAATTTGGTGCCTTTGATCATCATTTAAACCTTCTACTGTTTATACAATATATTTTATTTATATCCACTGGATTTTGTTTTCAGTATTTTCTTTTAATTTTGATATATTTCAAATTGTCCTATTTATTCTTATTCTCCAAGCTGGAATACCAAAAACTCAATCTAAAAAAAAATATGAATTTTAGAAGAAATGTAGCTCAAGTGACTTTCTTGCAAGTTACCAATAATATAGAGTCTGAACACTAATAATAATGGAATGTTTATTATTTTTTTTCTTGATTAACAATTTAACCAACCATTTTGTTAAACTTCCCTCCCAAGAAAAAAATTGTCTTAGTTTTTGGTGATTGAAGCTGTAAGAAAAATCCAATTCAGCCAAGACCTATATACATCACCAAGTTCTTTATTTGTTGATTTGGTTTCATATCATGCAAAGATGCAAAGAAACATGTTATAGGAAGAAGACTCACATTGTGTGAAGGAGGGCATTTTTGAGAAAAAGACGTCAAGTTGTAAAGAGTATCATTTGCTTCAGTGAAGCAAAGCTCCTGTTGGCTCACCCACAATTCCTCGTTAGAGGTAGGAAGAGTCATTATGTTGAGATCCTTTTGTTTCTGGTAGTTCACCCAGACATTGTTCCTTTTCAACTCCAATGATGGTGGATTGGCCAGTAGGATGCTTTATTACAAGAAACTGATGCTTTCAGGCTGTGGTTACTTTTTCAATCTGTAGATTCAGAAAGAACTAAATGGAATTTGCTCCCCCATCCCCACCCTGCTCCCCAGCCCCCTGGGGAGAACAGGTGAATTTTGTTTTCTGGACACTGTTCTCAAACTTTCTGGTGAAGGAATTCTTGTAGAGTAAGCTAAAAATGAATTGTTGGATAATTTTTAAAAGATTTTTATTTATTCATTTGAGAGACAGAGACAGAGAAAAGACAAGCAGGATGAGAGGCAGAAGGAGAAGCAGACTCCCAACTGAGCAGGGAACCCAGCATGGGGCTTGATCCCAGGACCTAGAGATCATGACCTGAGCCAAAGACAGACACTTCACCATCTGAGCCATCCAGGTGTCCCACTGTATAAAAAGTTTTTTAAAAATTAAGAAATAGAAAATATAAAACCATTTTCAGTTGTTAAACTCCACAGGTTTTCATAATTGGGTTTCCAAACACTGCTTCCAAGTTTCTATACTTTCCTCTTCGTGGACCAGAGACAAATATCCCATGAGCAGCCCCCTATTCCCAGGCACTGCTCTGGAGTTCTGGGATCCCTTTGGCCAAGATGACAGCCAAAGCTTTTCCGTATTTCAGGACCAAAATGAAGACAGCCTTCATCCAGGCTGTGATCCAGAAGGCCAAGGCCATTGGTGGAAATAACCAGAGATAATTCTAATGGTAAATGATGGGGCTGCATTCTCTTTCTAGACAAATGAGCTAGAAAGGCTTCATTCGTCCTTCATTGGCTCTCCCAGACCTGAAAATTGGAGAACAGGGTTTGGGATATTCAGACTTTGAGCTCCAGAACTTCAGCCGTGAGATGGAGAAGCCAGAAAGACTCCAAGAGAAAAGGTGTATGGTGAGGAGGAAAAGGCTCTGGGTGTCAGAGAGCCTCCCACAGAGCGCACTGCTGCTGCCCATGGGCAGTACAGAGCCCAGTCTCAGGCCAGGCCTCCCATTCAGGAGTTGTGTGGTCTCTCAGGAGGGCAAACAGAGGGGTGGACACAGGACTGACAGGTATAATGAGGGGCCTCTCCTTGCTTTTCTTAGACTGTCCCAATGCAGCCCATGACCAAAGGGGATGACAAAATCATTTCCAGACAATCCAATCCATTTCCAGACATCACATGGATGAGATGTGAGGAAGACTTAATATTTAAAATAAGATAAATCTTAATGTGCCAAAACTAAAATTTTACATATTTTATACTCACACGTCCACTTTGGCCCATCAAAGAGAAGCCGCTTCCATTTGCTGTAGCCTGTCAAAAGCTTTAGATAATTAAAAAGCAAAATGGCTATCTAGATTCTTTTTACAAACCAGCTTTTAAAGGATTTTTGCTGAGTGATTGAACCGGCCCTATACATTTATTGTTCAGATGTTCAAAGGAATATAAAAATGGGAAGAATCAGTTCATGGCAGAAAATAAGAAAGGATAGTGTGCAAACCCGAGAGACTTGGAGGAATTTCTGTGAGACATGGTTCAGCACCTGGAGAGAGAGCAGAAAACATCCCTCCTCCGGCCTGACCTTCCGCCATGCCCTGGGCTAGCTCAGGGTTTCAGGCCCTGGACACTTGAGATATGGGTGGCCTCCAGGTCTCTGGAACCCACACAGTCCCTTGAGGTGACCACAGGGAGATGACATATACCAGATGTCATCACAGATGATAATCTGTGGTCGCTCTAACTTGCAGTGTAGGGAGCTACTGCCAAGTCCTCATGAGAAACTTCCAGTTAGCTGGGCCACACCCCAATTTTCCAACACCAGGCTACCCAAGAAATAGGAAAAAAGATGTCCTTCATTCTGGCAAAGGTGAACATCAATAAACCTAAGAAATTCTCATTATGCTTCATCTGGGCCTCCAATACTTTAATAGGGTCCGGAACTTCCCAGAATGTTCCCTAGAACACTATGCAGTGCACAATCTACTGGGTATTGGAAAAGAGTAAGAATTTAAAAAGAGATAGACCAACCTGAAAAGTCATAGCAAACATTCACCTAGGAACCTGAGATACTCAGGAAATAGCAGGAAAGTGGAAGAACATTATTTTTCTATTGCGGTGTAATAAATCACCCAAAATCTAGTGGCTTAAAATGGTGCACATTTATTACGTCTCACTTTCTGTGGGTCACGAGTCTGAGCACAGCCCAACTGGGTTCTCTACTCAGGGTCTCAGAAGGCTGCAAACACAATGCTGGCCAGGATGAGTCCTCATCCAGAGGCTCAACTGGTGCCGAATCTGCTTCCAACCTCACCCAGGTTGTTGACAGAGATAATTTCCCTGTGGCTGAAGTGAAGGTTTCAGTTTCTTCCTAGTTATTGCTACAAGGTTGCCCGCAGCTCCCTACTTTGCAGCTCCTTTCATTGGCTGCTCATCGTGTGGCTGCCTGCCGCTTCAGGGCCAGCAGTGATCATCTCTCCCGTGCATGCGAAAAAGAAAAATATGTACACACACATTCACATGCGCGCGCACACACACACAGACACACATACTCAGGAATGGCATCTCCTTGCCTTTACCATGTAACATAACCTAATCTTGGGAGTGACACCCCATCACCTTTGACAGATCCTATAGCTAGAATAAGCCATAGTTCCTGCCCCCTCTCAGAAGGGGGCAATTATATGAAGCATGAACATTGGGGCAGCCAAAGGTCCAACGCAGTATTTAGTTCCTTCTCAACACTGAAGAGAATGTGCATCTATGAAAAGGGAATAAAGAAAAGGCAGCTGTGTGTGTGCATGTGTCTGTGTGCCTGTGTGTGTGTGTGTGTGCGATCTTTCTAAATAGAGAAACTAGCAAAGAATGCACTGGAAAAATCCAGAAAACACTCTATAATCTATTCATTGTCTTTATTTTCCCAGATTCCAAGGCAAGGTAGAAAGTAGGAATGTGGTGAGTGGAAAGATGGCACCTGGAGGACGTCTCCCTATACTCGGCACGTGTGTTAGGAATCCCAGAAGTGCTCAGAGAAAAACCATGAGTAAAAAATTTTTTTTCTCTTGTTCAAGATCTTTTCTTACCCTTAACTGTAGGTATTTTTATAGGTAATGAAACTCCCCAGCACTGAGATAATAATCATGATAACAACACATGATCCACATAGACATACTAATTGTAAAAATTTTAAATAGCCCTGTCATCTAGGTGTTAGGAGGGGGATTATTTACACTTCTACTATTTCTAATAATAAATCTATCTTGTCCTCAAATATGCTAAGTGTATGCATTTAGAACACAATGGAACAACATCTACAAAGTTTTGAGGAAAATTATATTGGTACCTGAAACGTCCTTTAAGTGATTTATCAGTTGTACCCCTATGTGTCTGTTCTTTTTTTTTTTAAGATTTATTTTTATTTATATATGCTAGACCTAGAGAGAGAGAGAGAGAGAGAGAGAGAGAGAGAGAGGCAGAGACACAGGCAGAGGGAGAAGCAGGCTCCATGCAGGGATCCCGATGTGGGATTCGATCCCGGGTCTCCAGGATCGCGCCCTGGGCCAAAGGCAGGCGCGAAACCGCTGAGCCACCCAGGGATCCCCCTTATGTGTCTGTTCTAAAGGAGAATCACTCAAAGATGAACTTCAACAAGCCAAAAGAATAAAAATCATTATTTCAGGGATGCCTGGATGGCTCAGCAGTTGAGCCGTCTGCCTTTGGCTCAGGGAGTGATCCTGGAGTTCCAGAATTGAGTCCCACATCGGGCTTCCTGCTTCTCCCTCTGTCTATGTCTCTGCTTCTCTCTCTCTGTGACTTTCATAAATAAACAAAATCTTTAAAAAAATAATTATTTCAGGAAAAGGGAATCCACAGTGCAAAAAAAAATGGTAGGGAGGAAGAAAACTATAGACATCCAACAGTTGATGTCCAAATTGATTTTTATATGACAGTGAATGCAAATGTCAAAAATCTCTTAGAAGTGGAAAAGGCATATTAAGTAATGTCATAACAATGAAAGAAATAATCATCTGCATGAAAAAGTCTATTTTTTAAAATATTTATTTACTAATACTTATTTACTTATTTATTTTTAAAATATTTACATAAGCATCTGCATGAAAAGTCTATTTTTTAAATATTTGTTTGTATATTTGAGAGAGTGTGTGAGTGGGATGAGGGGCAGAGGGAGAGAGAGAATCTCAAGCAGAGATTCTGAAGCATGGAGCCTGATGAGGGGCTTGATCCCATGACCCTGAGATCATGACCTGAGCTGAAACCAAGAGTTGGATGCTTAGCCGACTGCATTACCCAGGTGTCCCAGAAAAGTCCAGCTATTTTAACAAAAACCAAGAGGTGGGTAGCCAAAAGGAGAAAATGAAAGTATTGAGGAGTTTATCTCATGGATTGGACAGAAGTGTCAACAGATGCTGTTAGCAACCGAAGAAATAAAGTAACTAGGAATCAGCAGGAAACTTGTAAAATCGGTGCTAACTCTGTCCATGTAGGAAAGACCCAGGATACTAAATAAGTCAGCCCCTCTTCCCAATTAAACTACAAATTTAAGGTAATTCCAATAAAATTCCCAACAGGAATATTTTGAAAGTGATAATCTTCAAGTTCACATGAAAAAAAAATTCTATTAAAATATAAAGAGGAGTGAGGGGACTTGCAAGCATCAGTAAACAATGGACGATGTTTTACTCGCACAGAGAATAAAGTCGTAAAGTGGAATAGAACATCTTGAAACAGGCCAAACAATACGGTAGTGACGTCTCACATCAAGATTAAATCAGTGGTATTAGAGGAAATGAGTATTCATTTAGGAAAAAATAAATAAATTAAATTCAGGCCTCAGATTAATTCCAAAGGGATTTGAATCATCACAAATCAAAAATAGAAGAAAGTACATTATAAAAATATCAGTACCATATGAAGGATGGGGGAAACCTATCTGAGGATGACACCGAAAAGCAAAACTAGACAGGGAACTATTGGGACATTTACCTGTATAAAAATGTTATACTGCTGATGGTCAGAAAAAGTGGAGAAAAAAATAAAACGCTAATAATAAATGAAGAAACTTTGGACGCTACACTATAAAAGCAGAGCTGTCACCAATCGAGACAAAACATATCAAAAGCCTCACTGGAGCAAAGGACGGATGAACTGGGCGTTTACTGAGATGCAACAGAAGTCCTGAACAAACCCACAATGTTCAAAAAATGCACATTTTAGCACCGTAAGACACCCACCACCACGGTCCCCTAGGAGGCTACAGATATTCTCAACAGTGAGAAGTGTGGCTGTCTGGACAGACGGACAGATCCCCGGTGGGGATGAGGGTGGAGTGTTCCCAGGCACGGCCACAGGCCCGGTGAAGCCTCCCCACCTTTCTGGAAGATACTCTGGCAAGAAAAATACAAAGCAATTGGACTTCCAGCAGTTTACTGCAGGCAAACAATCACGGACACACAGACGTAGACTGAGCCAACCCGATGCTCCTCGGCGGGATATTTAGGACAAAATGTACTGGTCAAGAGAAAGGCTGGGTGACCAGGCCTAGAGGGATCGCGTAAATAAAACCAGTGGGAGCCTCACACGCGGGACAGATGTGAAAAGGCGGTCAGGGAATCTACCTTTTCGTAAAATCAGAAGGTGCTATTTGCACAGAAAAACACAGGATGGGTCTATTGCGATCCAGCGAGCCCCAAGCATGCTCGGCTTCACAGGGTTGCCCGCGTCTATGTCTCCACGATGTGTTCTGTTCGAGCAAACAGCTGGAGGTAGAGATCCCACTCCTTGCCCGCCAAACCCGGCAGGGGCCGCGGGACTCCTGGGCTTTGGTGCCTGTCGCCGCCCTTTGCAGATCAAGCTTCCCAACACGTGGGTGCATTTGCAACAAGCAGGGAGGGTCCTGGGTGCGCTCAGGAAATCCGGAGTGACCTGCCCCTCTGACTCACGGGAGGGCCACCTGGACCTTAATCCAACCCCGTCCGATTTTCCAGCCTATGGTTAAACTATTACAAAGACTTGGTGACCAAGAGAAAGTACAGTTTGGGAACGGTGCACGCGTGGGTCATGCTCGGCTGGTAACACCAACTGGCAGAATGAGTGCAATTTTTAAAATATGAAATACAAATTTTTGTCAAAGGAGAAGTAAAACATTATAGCCTTAGGTTCATTAAACCCGGCTCACATTCTGGGATTCCAAAAATAAAGCGCTGGCTATTTAAAATTGCAGTTTGACGAAATGACTCCAGACCAAGCCCTGGAGACGCGGGGAAGTGGATGCGGCCGTTCCCGCCGCTGCGCTCCAGCGCCCGGGAGGGAGGCTCCTTCCTCCTCCCCACCCGGGAAACAGATGGCAGTGGCGGAGGTGGGGCTGGCCCCTTCCCCTGCCCTCCGCTCCGGGGACCCTCACCCAGTGCCCAGGACTGTGCCCCAGTCTCTCTCCAAGGGCATGAGTCACAGGCATGCCCTTGCCCCCCAGCCTGTGCACCTGCTGGCGTAGGAGGGCCGCCCACCGGGCCTGCACTGCCTCTCAGGGGTGGGTGCTGGGTGCTCGGGGCAGCCCCTGTGGGGGCCGGGGGTCAGTGTGGGTCACAGGAGCAGGTGTGACTATGGAATGGGGAGGTGGCCCCGCCAGCTGGGGGTCTGCAGGTGGTTGCTGTTGCTTCTGAACCTCGAACCTTGCCCCCCCACCCAGCATTCAGCGGCCAGTAGAGCAGTCCCTGCCTGCGGGACCCAGAACGAGGGGACCAGAGATGACAACCGAGATTATTACAAGCCGGTCTAGATGCTGAAAGAGGAAGCTATTAAGGGTCCAAGAAGGGCAAGAGCGGCGCCATGCAGGGCCGGCGGGCTCCCTGAGTCCTTCCTCTCCTCCGACACCCCGACTCTTTCCGAGACGTGCCTGCATTGCATCGACTGTGGTGGCTGCGTCTCCACGCCCCCCTCCTTTCCCTCCTCGGATGCACACTTTCAGGCCTCCCCAGCCCAGAGGGAACACAGGCTACCGTCTTGGCTCTTGATCTTCCCTCACCACCAAAGCCCTGGAGGGGCCCCTTTGCCCCGGCCTCCCCACAGGCCGTCACCTCGAGATGCCCCCAGAGTCACCTGGACCTCATCTCTCAGAGGTCGCCAACGAGCGCTCTCCGAATGTATCCTTTTTAACTCTGCATTAATGAAAGGAAAATGAAGATCATCTGAAGGTTCATTTAAAAAAAAAAAAGATATATTTTGCTTTAAGAATACGGTTTAGCAGTAGGTATCGATCAGATTCATGGGCCAAGTGAACATTATATTTATCCTACTCACAACATATTCATTATTTTTTATTGATCAATTGAATTCAGGTTTCTACGAGATAGAAAATTACATCACCAATAAAATCGGAATAGCGGCATTTAAAATTAGCCTTGTGAATAAATAGAAACATGTTGCCAAATAATGAAGATTATTTTTATTATTCTGCCCTCCTTTGGGCGCGCGCTGGTGACAGTGAATGACCTCAGCATCAGCCCCCCAATTCTTACCCCCCTCCCCCCCCACACACCCTTTGTTTGAGATCAGACAACCGGCTCTTTTTATGCCAAGTTTCTTTCCTTTGCTTTTTGGTGGGAGGTGGGAGGGTGGTGGCTACAATTAAATAAAAAAATAAAATTAGCTGCCAGTGGTACGAGGCAAGCTTTGCAACACAGTGTTCTAGGAGCAATAAAAGATTTCTCCACTGAGAACAAGTTCTTATTCACCTAGAACTGATCTTATAATTCAAACACACTCCGGCTGTGAAATCGTGCCAACAAAGTCCTTATGACTGATATCATCTTAAATGCAGGCGGTGAAAACCGGGAAGATATTGCTAATAACGGCGCCGCATTAATTAATTGCTATAAAATTTGCAAAATAAAAAGAACATTGGGAACAAAGCGATATAATATTTACCAGTGCTGAAAATTAGAAATAAATATTCAACATGCCCTTTTTGGGTCGTACAAGCAAGCAGTTGTGAATAATAAGGCAGGACAAAGTCTTTTACACAGGAAAAGCTAATGATTTCTGCATTTTGCTGCTGGTGAGGAATTGAAGGATGGCTGATTTGAATCTTCCTTCAATCTCCCATCAATAAAACACAGACAAGGCAGAGGCGAAAGCTGATCTGGGGGAGTCATGCTTTTATAATTGCTTTTTACCCTCAGGCATTTGAAATCCAGAGGGTCACGAGTCCTTGGGAGAAAGCGAGTGTAGCCCAGAGCCCAGTCAAAACCCTGAGAAACAAATTAATTTGTTTGTGGGGCTCAGGTCTAATTTGTGGGAAGAGAACGCTGCGTGGCACTTTATAATGTTATAACCTAATTAAAGATGGATCCATCTAAAATATTTATGCAAACTTTACTGAACCCAAAGATTTTAATCTCATTTGAGAGGTTAGCTGACTAGTGGGACCAAAAAGAATTCCTAAAACAAGCTTCTGGACCAGGAATCCAGAAGGCAAACTATTAAAAAAAAAAAAATAGGTATCACAAATTTTAACTGGTTTCGGTACCTATTAGTCTTTTAATTAGGGAGACCTAATCTCATGCCACATTTTCTGACTCTGCTTGGTTACTGGATAAGGCCCACATTTCTTTATTCAAATATATTACAACCTCTCTCTCTCTCTCCCTCTCTTTTTTTTTTTTTTTTATTCTACTTTACTCCATGATGGGAAATGGAAGTGAACATTTGCATTTCTTAGGATTTTGCAATCTGCCAGTATAAGCCTACCTGGGACTGGTTCAGCCCGGAGCCTTGCTGCCGTGGAGGCCGTTAATAAGCCTAGAGCAGGGTAGGCTGAAAGGAAGCCACGCGGCCGGAAAGAAAGGAGTGAACAAAACCGAGTGTGACCAGAGCGCTGTGATTTGGGGTCTCGTCCTCACTCCATGTATTACTATCCTATTGCAAATGAAGATCTCACTGGGACCCCAGATGAGGCCCTTCAGATAAACCCTCTCCAGGGCTGCCTTAATTCTTGGTATTTTGCCTTTACGGAAAGAAAAAGATCACAATCTAAGTAAACATGGTGACAATGAAAATGTCCTTTTCGAACCCCTAGCATCCCCACAGAAGTACCCTGTCCCCAATGTGGGTGGGACTTACTCTCATTTTGGAGGGTGGCATCCACCGGCGCATCCGCGGGCACCATCCCTGGCAGCCCAGGGCCCCCCCACCCGGCCAGGTCAGCTCACTTTGACAGACGCCTGTCGTCCCCACAATGGGCTCACAGACCCCAGCTGGCCCAGCCCCGTTTGCGGGCCTCGGGGCCCGACACAGACTTGAAAGTGTCCTGGTGGGCTGAGCAGGAGAGCCCTGGCAGGCTCTGCACCCAGACTGGGTCTGCCCACGATCCCAGGAGGTACTTCCCCGTCCAGGAGAGGCTCTCAGGCTGCAGATCGCTCCACAAAGTTAGGGGCCTCGTGGGCCAGGACCTCGAGGCTCATCCTGGACAGCACTTCTTATATTCTGATTTGGTAAAAACATGCATAACGGAACGTTTGCCACGTTAAACGTCCTAAGCGTGCGATCTGTGGCATTCCTTACATTCACAATGCTGTGCAACCACCACCGCTGTTTCCAGAATTTTTCCAATTTTTCCATTGCCCCAAACAGAAACCATAACAGTTGAAGACTGACTACAAAACCCCATCCCCACCCCAACCCCTGGCAGCCTCCAGTCTATTTTTTATCTCTATGAATCCCTGGGTATGCCCTTTGGAAGCCTCAAGATTCTTCTTCCAGAATTTGCTCATCAAGGAGAGGGAGGGAAGGTAGTTGAGAGGGTGCCCATCATGAAGGGGAGGGTAGAGAAGTGGGAGTGGAGTGAGGGATGCCCAGCATCCAGGAGCTCTCTAGGCCACCAGACGAAGGGGCTGCCCAGGGCCAACATGCCACCCACAGATGACCACAGGCATCCAGCCTCAAAAGCCAAGCTGGGAACGACCTGACAAAGAGGGTAAAGGTAATGAGGGATAAGGCAATTCTCAGGTATTTCCATCTTTCTAGGACCAGGGAAATGGAAACCTTCACTAATACATCATGCAAGTATCCAGCCAAAGCCACCCATGGGCAACCACCCGGCAGGTGACGGGGCAAAGCCTGGATAAGGTGACACCTGCCCACAGCAAGGTCCTCCCCATGTCAGGCTTCCAGCTCCTGGCCAACATCCAGAGAATTTTCTGGATATCTGGCAACAGTTCCAGAGGCTGAGTCTTTCCGTTGGTGTCCTGGAGATTCAGTTTAACTCCGCTGACAAGACTATAGGCTCTGAAAGCAAATGAGGAAAGTTTCCAAATAAAGATGGAATAAATGAATTCATTTCCATTAAGTTCCCGCATTTAGAATCTAGGCAGGCAAGTACCCGAGGCCACCCGAGTCCATGTCCAGCGCAGCACCTGCGTGACCTCTCTTAGCTTTAGAAGCACCTGACCCCTTCCTGCCCGGGAAGGGCCGCCCATGTAATTAGGTGACACTTTCCAGGTGAAGTAGACTTTTCTGTTGGGCTCTGTATCGTGAAGCTGGATGTGTGAGAAAACGGCTATAATATGTCTTGTTTGAGAACTACATCTGACCCATTCTAAGGGTCCCCAGTGCTCCATAAAGTGTTCGCCTCCTAAGGAAGAACTTAATGAAAGTCAGCCGTAAATCACCATATTTAACATTTACATTTGTTTACTCTGCACCTGACTTAAAACTGCTGGTTGACCTTGTTTGACCTGTGCCGAGCTTGGCTGGGCTTACTGAAGTG
Organism: Canis lupus familiaris; assembly: GCF_011100685.1. Classification (NCBI taxonomy): domain Eukaryota; kingdom Metazoa; phylum Chordata; class Mammalia; order Carnivora; family Canidae; genus Canis; species Canis lupus. The sequence goes on along the minus strand of NC_049249.1, from coordinate 37,675,250 downwards.
ACACCCAAGACGCCAGCTGATTAGTCCCACTGCCACCTTGGAAGATGCCGCCCACCCATGGCCAATTCGGGAGGCAGGAGTGGACTCTCCTAGTCAACTTCTCACCCAATGAGAAGCTCTTTTCCCCAGGACAAATTCAATGAAGTCCAAGGAGCCAAATTGAGATCGTGGCCCTATTTTTCTAACAGCAACCGAAAGCAAGAAACCAAAGAAGAGCCAATAGGAATAAGCATCCTCAGCTTGCCCATATATGTTCTTATGAGGGGGGAGACATCCCTTGAGTTCTAATTCTCAGTGGGAGGATCAAAACCTACCATAAAAAAAAAAAAAAAAAAAAAAAAAAAAAAAAAAAAAAACCAAACAAACCTTCCATCTGAGTCAACACTTTGTATGTGACCACAGAGCAAGATGGCACCAGAAGGAGAGGAGATAACGCTGGCGACCGTGCTGATGGTGACTCGCTTTGTTTGTTAGTTCACCCCATCTGAAAGGCCCCGTGGCACCCCACGAGGCTGGGGCATTGGGGCCAGCTCCTGAGCAGCCCCCACCCCCACTAGTGGAGGTGATAGCAAAACAATCCTCCTCCTGCCTTGAAGGAAGCGCTCCTTGAAAGACGTCCGGCTTTCAGGGATCTGGGTGGAAAGGGAGCTACTGTCCCTCAGCTGAGTCGGGCGCATCCTTCGCAGGAGTCTGGAGGATCCCGGCTTGAGCACCGAAGGGAGAAGCAGGCGGCCGTGCAGCCTGGAGGCACAGCAGGTGGAGAGGCACAGGGTGGAAAGAACCCTGCCCCGGTCACGGTCACGGCGCAGATCATGTGCCTCCCCCGACCCCCGGGCAAAGAGGAGCCCACCCTTGGCTGGGTTTTCATGTCTCATCCGTGTCCCGTGCCCTTCACCCAAACGACCACCCACACTGACAGCAAGCATGAGTACGTGGCACAGCGTCTGGAACATCCCCGGCCTGGGTGGGGGGACAACGCTCCCCGCTTTCCAAGGGATCCGCCAGAGAAAGGGCGCTGCTGGTTGGAAAGTGCAGGAGGAAAGAAAGCTTCCGGCCTCGACCCCCGGGAACCCCATGGGGCTTGTCCCACCTGCACTTGCCATGGGTCTCCCCAGGGACGCTGGGCCCAGGGGTGTGAGGTGGGGCCTCCTCAGACCCCACGCCAAACCAGAGGGACTCCAAGTGAGAAGCTTCCCCTCTGGGCCCCTGAAATGGGGACGTTCACTTGGAGGAAGGTCAGAGGCCACTTCTCTGAGCAGGAAAGCGCCACCAGCTTTATTGTCAGAAGGTGTTAGACGACGGTGTCTGTAGTAAGAGTGAGCCCGTCCGTAAATTTGCGCTTGGCTTCCATCAGCACCAGCCCCCCGATTTTCACACTTCTCCGCTATTAAAGATGCGCTCTGGGGCAGAAGTTAAAACATGATACGGATACTCAGAGACGTGATGTCAGCAGCTGAGAAGGCTTTCCCCTTGCATCGGTGCGGCGGGGGAAGAGGCGATTCTGCTGCAAAGAATGGTGTATTCAGGATCCTGTAATAAATTACTCCAAACTGTGCTTATAGTCAACGCAGTGACTCATCCTCAGGCTCAGTGTGTGAGCAGAGGAGAAAAAACATAATCAAAATTCAGAGAAGAGGCCAGAAGGAGGAGCAAGAAATGGAGAAACGCATAAACGAGGGAAGTCGGGGTGGGGGCGCCCCAGGAAAAGAGCTGTCTCGAAGAAAAGCTCTTTAAGTAAAAGTCGTGTTGTGTCCACTACTGTTTTCAAATGAGAGGCCCAATATAGGGACCAAGGGCTTTTGCTGCTGTGTCCACTTGGGAGAGTATTTTCAATAGTGCTGCGTCTGAGGTTCTATTTTAAAAATTCGAATATGTAATCTAAAGAACACCGTGCTGTTCATTAAAGAATAAATCACAGCCAGCTGCTGATTGGTACCCAAATCCGGTCTGGCAAAACTTTACACGAGACCTCGGAGAAAAAACAAAACAAAACAAAACAAAACAAAAAACAACCAAACAAACCAAACAAAAATTTAAAAAAATGACTGACGCATTGATAGGTTCCAGAGAATATAGAAAGTTCACTTAAAGCCATCTTGTAGCGCCACGAAAATGTAAATCTCTGGGAAAGGACTTAATCAATGCTGGTATTAATTAAGAGTGGAATTGGATGTAGGGTATGGAGATTAATACTCTAAAAAAATAATCAAAACTAAACAGAAATTCCTAGTGGAGAGATGCATATTTCCTGACTATTCAGACACGATGAGATTTTGGAGAAATTGGACCTTTCACAAAGTGATTATTATACCGGGGCCGTAACATTTTACTAACACGAATTCATAAGGTGACCCTGGAGATCCACAATAAAACAGCATTTTATAATGGGCTTAAATAGCCAGAAAGGTTCAGCATCCGTGTTGTCTGGCCAAATAGCTTCCCCCGCCACCGCCCGGCTCTGTTGCTTCAGGGATGTCGCCCCGGATGGTCTCAGTTCCGAGGCCCCCGAAAGACGAAATGCCACCCGAGTAGCTTCAAACCACACCGAGTTCCCTATCGAGGAGGTTAATGCGCCTGCGCTTTCGGGACTGGCGTGGCCTGTGCACGGTCCCCGTCTGCCGCCCTCGCGGTCTCTACAAGGGACGTACATGACACCGATTAGGAACCGTGCACGAGTGGAAACACCGGGCCAAATCCGAGTGCCAGCTTCCCGAAGCCTCGCCGGCCGCCTTCGGAGTGTGTCTGGAAACAGCTTTGCAGATGGCCACGTAGGTTTTACAGGAAATATTACTTAAACACTGAAAAGGATCGCATTTCTCCTGTTAGGAATCACAAATCTGGATTTCATTTTCTCTCCCGCATTTTTTCCCCCTGCAAACCCTGGGAAAAAATGTAACTGTTATATGTGACATGCACAAAGCATTTGGGAGGTTTTTTTTTTTTTTAATACACCCCTAGCCCCAGCTCGTTCGCCTACCCCTTCTATCCATTTACGCCTATAAAATACATTTACATACGGAATATACGTACACACAGATGTGCAATCGTGTCATTTTGTGTATTAAGACAACTGCACAGGAGAAAGAAACGCGTGAAAATTTAAAGGTGTGTCTCTCCTCTTTTATTCCTTATTTAAAAAATTGTTTATAGCGAAGAAGGAAAAACTCCAGCTCTCAACTCACTTGGATAACTAAACGTGAGCTGCTTCTCTCTCACGGGCTTCTCCTTCTGCATTTTATGTAGCTTCTTAAAGACCAGGGGGATTCCTATTGTTGGAGAAATGATTAGCATCAATAAACAATTAAAATAGTGGTGAGGGATGTGAGTCTGACAGAGCTGGCCTGTTTCACGGGTCCTTTCTCCCTCCCCGGATCTGTGAACGGGGACATGGTGAAATAAGCGATCGGCGGGGCAGGTCTGTCTCCAGCGCTTTATTATATGCCCACCTCCCAGTTCTGGAAGCATTTCTGCAGAAGGGAAGTGTGCAGAGGCAGATCGAGCTCCAGCCAGCCAGGGAATGTCAAGGGAATATCGGAGACCAAGACTGTGAGTCATCCCTGGGTGCTCAGGGGCCGCTGGAGGTGCCCCCCATCCCCCCACCCCCACCCCCCGCTGCAGGTGGCCTCAGAGGGACCCGGCCGTCATCTGCGGCGATGGTTCGCATTTTAATATCTTTCACAAGAACCCAGATGGAGAAAGTCACCCGGCCCCACAGCAGCATGGTCCCCTTTATCACAGGATCGGGGGTGTCCCTAAATGGGCTCTAACCTAATTCCCTCTGCCCAGCTGCGAATACGGGGTGGAGGGAGGCAGGGTCACTGTCAGGCTCCTGGTACACGTGCAGCCATTCCCGGAGCCCCCAGTGCGCGGCTCCCGCAACGCCAGGCAGGCCCCTGTGCCTGAGTCCGGGGGTGTTCGCCCTGCGGGGGCTGGAAGGTTTGACCTCCAGGTTGAAACCCAGTACATGAGGCCCCGGACAGCCACCCTGCAATGTTCCGGCTTCCTGATCCCCAGGACAGGGTTCTGGGGGGACTCTAGGCCCCTTCTCAGGCCCCGGATGAGCCCCGCCAGGCTCCCAACCCTGCCGGGGAGCAGCCCCACCACCCATCTCTCACCTCCGCGCCACAGACGCCTCTCCAGCCACCTGGAACCGACTTCCTGTGTCTACACCTCATTAATTCCCCATCTCATTTCATACTTCCTCAGAACATGTCTCTTTCCTCCTCGGTCTCTGCGCACTCGGGCCTCACGTACCTGTCTGCCTCGGCAAGTAGGCAGGCTGGGAGGGCCCGCAGGATCCCTGACCCCGGAGACACGGGAGGGCCCGGAGCAAGGAGGCCTGGGGCCCCCCACCCTGCTGCCTCTGCTCGGGGTGGCCCCAGCTCCCTCTGACCATGTGGGAGGCCTCTTGCAGAGGGAGGCAGGTGGGATCAAGGAAGGAGCCCAGCGGAGCCCCGGCAGCTGCCTGGGAAGGTGAGCAGCCACCCCGGGGGCATCGCTTCTGCTGCGGGGGGAGCCCCCCCGGCCCCCGCTCCCTGCCCTGTTAGAGAGACAGATGGCAATCCCAGTGACATTCTCAGAGAGAGCTCCCCGAGGGTAGAGACCACTTCTGCGCCAGCCGGGCTCTCGGTCTAGATGCTGTGATGATAATCACAAGGAGGAGAAGAGAAGTTTGACCCAGATGCCCGGGAGGCAAAGTGGGGGAGGCAGGCCCCGAATGGGGGTGCTGGGGAAGCTGAGTCATAACCCCTGTGCTGTTGGGACCCCAGCCCTCTAGGCCGGGCCCTTGGATCGATTGTCCCACCCTGCTCGGGCAGTGGCTCTGTCTCCGGAAACCCATTCCAAGTGAACGTGTGTAAGTCCCCTCCTCTCAGAATCAAGCAGCGCAGACACTAACATTGGGAAGACGTGGTGCACCAGGGGACCCTCGCCCAGGCGAGGATGGGGACAGAACCACATGGTCGCTGCAAGCGAGGGGGCGACCCGAGTCACACCAGCACCACGATGTACCACCTGGTCACCTCCCCTGTGGAAGTGATGGCCCCGAGAGGCCATGGCCAACTCCCGAGGCTGCAGGATGGACCCAGCCCACCTAGCAGGGGGATCTCAGGTTCCTACGTGGCACTGACGGGCCTCACGGCCACGGCTGCGGGGAGGGAGGGTGAGCCCACAACTCGGCCGTCTCACAAACCTCCTGGCACACAAGAGAGAAAGACATCTAGAAGCCGGATCCCGAGGTTTAGAGCAATTAGAAGAGTCAAGGGAAAGGCGGCTGTAAGAAAGGAAAATACTTGGGGCGCCTGGGTAGCTCAGTCAGTGAAGCAGCTGACTCTTGGTTTCGGCTCAGGTCGTGATCTCAGGGTCATGAGATCGAGCCCTGCGTCGGGCTCTGTGCTCAGTGATGAGTCTGCTCCTCTGCCCGTCTCCCCACTTGTGCGTGCATGCACTCTCTCCCTCTCTCTCTCTTTCTAAATTAAATAAATAAATCTTTAAAAAAAAAAGCAGTAAAAAATTTGGGACTTTTTAAAAGAAAGCTAGCTACAAGTTTTACAATGATCCCAAATACCAGAGCACTCAATATTTTCAACACGTTCTTTACTCACACACCAAAATGATAGATTTGGAGAAACAAGCCCTGTTTGCTCCTAAACATGACATATGCTGATTGAAACATCTCAAGGAACCCCCGTGCATGTAATAATTTCCATCATATGTATTTATTTATTTACTTATTTTTTTCATCATATGTATTTAAATGTATTTATCCATCTATCTGGCACATGCTAGATGCTAAATAAATACTTTTCGAGCGAACGACTAACAGAATGAATGCACATCGGCCTGTACAACCGTCAGGCTGGGTTGAAGGAGGAGCAGCCCTGCTCTGTGTTCGTCCTGCACCTCCTGGCAAACGGCAATGGTCCTCTCTGCTCTCCTCCTCTTCCTCCTCCTCCTCCTCCTCCTCCTCTTCTTCTCCAGAACTTCTCTTTGGAACTTACAAGTTCATGACACGGCCACAGAATGAAGGCAGGGCCAGGCCGGGCTCTCCCCAGAGTGGGGCTCCTGCAGGTTTCGGGGTGTGAAGGAGCCCCATCAAGGAGAAGGTGCTCCCCTGGAGGACCAGCTGCATCCTGCGCTTCACAGAGGTCCCTGCTTGGCCATGCGGCCTCCTTCATGGGTTTATCTGGGGAGGAAGGCCGCAGCCAAGTGCCTGCAGACCACGGTAGGTAAGGACGGACCCCACCCCCCACCCCACCTTGGCTCTAGACACCTTTGACTTTGTGCCGAAACCTCAACATTGTTTCTGGAACGTGATTGTAAATGCAGGGAGGATGGAGCGGGTGTAAATTGAGATCCCGATCGGCAGCCAGGAGGTGGGAGGCTTCCCTGAATCACAAAGGGATCCCAGACACCTGGCCTCTGGCTTTAACTGTCCAGCCCCTTTGCACCCCCCACACATGAATTTCGAGTCAGCCCAGAGCATCTTCAGAGCTGCAGAAGAATCTTCCCATCCCTACAGCAGATCGGATTCGGAAACACCCGAAAGAAGTGCCCTGAGACCGGGAAAGGAGGCAGCCTGGTGCCAACCTTCTGGGTCACTGGTCATCATGTCCCGTGACCCAGCTCTGAGACTCTGGTTCGTGAGCACGTGGTACCCGTAGAGTTTCCAGGTTGCCCCCTCCACAGGGATGCTCTGTTGAGCAGTTTGGGCACCAGACATGGGACAGGATTGGTCCTCTGACACCCGCCGGGTGCACCCCATCTCCCACCCCTGCGTTGCGAGTGCATGGCCTGTGGCTCGGCGCGTTCTGCTCAGTGGAGGCCCAGAGGGGGACCTGGATGCGCCCCTCCTGCCAGACCCACGCTCCGAGAGGCCCTGGAGGTGACACCCCCCCCCTCCCCAGGAAGCAGCCCCTGCCTCAGGAGCCTGTCAGCCCCTCCCGGTGGCCCAGGCTTTTCTGGGAGGCTGCAGATCTGTTCTGCTTTGGGCCCTTTGCCTCCAGGAGACACGAAACCCTAAGCTGTGAGGAAGGAATTCCCCCGTAAAAACCGGGAAAGGCATCCAGAGCATGCATCCTTCCTGGTCCTCCGTAGGTGCAGGTGACAAATTCATGGGGTCTGTCTAGACTTCTGGTCGGTGGCACACGAGGCTCCCACCAGCTGCTCTGAGGCCCTCGTGGCAGGTGCCCGGTGGGTGCGTGTCGGGGAGACGGCCCGTGGGCCGCGGGGGCGCAGGGGCAGGACGGGCGCCGGGAGGGGCTCAGTGGGCCGCGGCCCAGGCCGGAGGCAGACTAGAAGATAGGAAACATCTGGTCTGAAAGGTTCACATTAGGAGAAAAGAGGACTTGACGATACGTTGGAAAGGGGTTCGTTTGGCGCCGTGAGCGCCTCTCCCCGAAAACGAACACTCCGCGGGCCAACCGGCCAACGTCGTTCTTTCTCCACCAGCCTTTGGATGGGAAATTCCACGACGCACGAGAATTTGTTGAAAAGGATGCAAACGCTATTATTCACTGTAGAATGTTTGTCTTTGGGAAGAAAAAAAGAATTTATTTTGGTTTCATCATTCTTACAACCTTCCCAAGCTCCCCAAGTTCTTTTTAAATACAAAAAAAATGCTAATCTTGCCTCATTAATAATAATGGGATACAAGTGGAGAATATTCTCTAATAATGATCATTAGCTCCTCCGTGCTTGTTGTCACTTGGATATTAATGCGGGATCGGGATCGGCATAGGGGTTTTCAATTTTTATTTTTTTATTTTTTTATTTTATTTTTTTTTTTTTTGGGTTTTCAATTTTTAAATGAGCCAAGCAAATCTGAGAAAACAAAACCGATACCAAAACTTTTTTTTTTTTTTTTTAAAGAATTGAAGTGAGCGGATCCGTCATGGCAGGGGCAGGGGGAGGCAGGCAGGGAGAGGGAGCGGTAGGCGAGCCAGGCGGGCGGCTTTGTGGGGCCCGCCTTTGTGCCGGCGACATGCTCCTGGCACCAGCTCTGGCAGGCGAGGCTGGCTGCCTCGGGCCGCGCGCACCTGGGGGACAGCAAGGTGGCCCAACCCCGGACACCGCACAGAGGGGACACTGCCCCTCACTCCTCCCTGACAGCCTGCCTCCTCTGTGCCCTGAAATATTTTGTTCCCCCACCCACAGAGCCCCATCCTCCCGCTGCCTGTGGAAGAATGCAGCCCGCGGCCCCTCCCGCGCTCGGCTATCTGCTTGGCACAGGCCGCGCTCAGCTGGGACTTCGCTAAGGATCTCGCTTTCCTGGGCAAACACAGCTTCACCTGCCCTCCAAATCCCTCTCCCCTCCTCCTTCGCCAGCCCTCCCAGCTGAGCTATGTTAATCAGGTGGGGGACACAAGGTAACATTGAAGTAATTCAGCCAATTAGGCCCTGAATTGTTTGCATCCAACAGCATTTTGTATTTCTGCAAATGTGTGAAATGCAAAATGTGCCCTCCAGCAAAAACGACAGCAGCCATGTACTGGCGGCATGTCAACAGATCCTGGGAGCGGGCGGCCCTGACGGCTAATAGCAATGCATGCATATGCTTGGGAAGGCTGGCCTTCTTTATGTGTGCGCCTCTCTGCGAGGGGAGGCAGAGCTGGGGGTCTTGGTGGCAGATGGGCAAGGGTAACAGGGATTGGCTAATCCCAGATCTGCATTCTCTTCTCCACGTAGCAACTGGGGAAAGATGGGGCCAGCTGTCAAATGGAAGACTTTCATGGTCTCTTGCACACAACAGCTGCACACGCCCTGCCTGCTTGGTTCTAAATTATTAAACATCTTTTTACTTTGTTCCAGCTGCAGGCATCACTGTGTTTATGCAGCCTTTGTGCATTTTACATATGATTCCTTCTCCCCTCCTCTCATCAAAATGCTGTTTGTAAAAGTCATTATCCCATCTGTGCCCCAGTTTGGCCAAACAGCCTAAGACAAATCCGATGCCATTCTCCTTCTAGGACAATTTGGGAGCTGAGGATGATTGCTGTGACTTGAGACTTCAGGGGCTTGCCGCGCGCTCCCTGCCACCTGTAAGAGGTGGTGTCATCCCAGCAGCTTCGGGGGACCGAGGCGTAATGGGGGCTCTGCAAGTACGATTTCATCGCGGCGCATTTATGGCTTTAGAGAAAACACACACGCCGAGAAAACAAAACGTGGCCTCTCCATCTGCAGACGGCGCGGAGCGTGCGGGAAGGGCGCTCTTGTGGAGGAGCGCCCCGGCAGCTCCTGTCCCTGATGGTTTCAACGACAATAACACCGTCCTTATTCTCTGTCCGCATGAATATTCACAAACAGGTAGAAAGTGCCGCCGCTTCCTGCGGGCGGGTTTGGCAAAGAAGGCGCCGTCGCCGGCCTCCTCGACCTCCCCGCACTGTCTGGGAGGTGATAATGTCATAAACACGCCCCGGCAGGACGGAGCCTGACCTGATGTGTTAATTCTATTCCCTGCCGAACCCAAAAATGATTTGTTGGAAGTGGCTGCTTCCTGCAGGATATCGTGGTGGCAGCCAGCTTCCAGCTCAAAGTGAAAGTCAGCAGCAACAGTTGCTTTGTTTGTAGCCAACGTTAACTCCTTCCACGGAAGCTGCGCCTGCCGTTGGGTGTGCGCGGCCCGCAGGTGCGGCGAGGCTGCTGTGGCCAGGGCCCCGGACGAGGGGGCCGAGGGGGCCGAGGGGCCGAGGGCCCCGACCTCGGGCAGTGGGGCAGCCTCTCCCCGGGCCGGGTCTGAGGCCTTCCTCGCCCCCCACCCACCTGCAGCCTCTCTCCTTGGCACCGCTGGGTTGCCACTGCTTTATTTTTAATGTAATGACACATGCTTCGAGCGGGTTTCATAACGGCAGCTGAATATTGGATTTCCCAGAGAGTCTCTATCAGTAATTGCCCGCAGCCCTCCTCCCCTGCTAGATCCTGGGTACAAACAGAAAAGTGCCAAGCACAGCTCTCCTTTCTGGGCCAATAGGTAGCTTCCCCGGAGTCTCCAAATTGCTATCAGACACACCTCCAAATTGGGGAGTGGGGAGAGACCCGCCAGGGCTGGAATCTTCCCAAGCTCAGGCAACGGTTGCTACAAAGATGCCAGGAATGCTACAGAGAGGCCGGAGGGAAAAGCCCCTGTGGCTCAGGGCTGGGCGCGTGCCCAGGGGCAGGGCTGCACCTCGAGAGCCCGGGGACGTGTGGCCGAGAGTGACCACAGGACCCCCCAGCGAGCGCAGCAGTCGGGAACGGGACAGATGTGGAGCGTTGCACAAGAGTCCCCCGCAAGGCCATCTCTCCCTGGCTCCAGAACATCGCCCGCCGCTGAGGCCGCTGCAGAGGCCCGGTACGGCCCCCACGGTCCCTGAGCACCTGCCCCTTCCCGGGGGCTGGAGGGGGAGGACTTGCTCAGACACAGCCCTGACCGAAGCCGTCGTCTTGTTTTCCGTAAAAGGCAAGCTGGCCCCTGTGGCCTTGATGGGGACAGGGCCAGACTCCAAGGGCAGAGCCACCTTCATCCGTGACTATGAAGCATCACTTCGTGGGACTGGGATTTGCTCAGAAATGTCTTAATGAACTCCTAAGCGTGTATCGAACCTCACTTTCACTGCAGCTGGTGAAAGTCTCCGAGGACAGCGAGGAAACCAAAATTTTCCGGGGAATGTTATGTCCCAGCTTCGGCTCATTTCGAGGACGATGGTTTCTCTCCTTCACGAGGTGCATCACCAAGCAGCCCGCCGCCTCCCCAGAGCCAGGCTGCAGCAGGAGGTGGTGGGAGGGGGTGTCAGGGCAAAGGGCTGCCCCTCCCCAGGGCCGGGGAGCACCACAGGAGCTGGCTTCACACCACACATCCGTGACTTCTGTCTTACTTCATTTTTAATTCTCCTCCTTTTTAATGACCTAAGTTAATAAGTGTCAAAAGGTGCAAAACGCAGTGTGGATTTATGTTTAACGTAGGAACTTGCCTTTAATCTCTAAGAGTCTGGGTGAGTCTTGGCCACAGAGGCTGCGGCTCGGGAGGGCTTCACTCAGCACCCAGGCCGGAGGCCCCGTGCACCTCACCTGCCAGCCCCGGGGGCAGCGAGGAGCCCTGCAGGTGCATCGGGGTCCCAGGGCTTCGGGCGGCCGCCAGCATCCAGGCCCCGCCCAGGACAAGCTCCCACTGCCTCACACCTCCCGCTGTGTTCCTCTAAGGGCTCCAAGTAAATAAACGGGGGTGGGAGGGGGGTATCATCTTTGAAGCTGCCTGGATGGGAAGCAGATGACAAGTCGAGGGGGGTCTCCAGGGGCCCAGGGAGCCTGGCACAGGTCCCACGTCGCCAGAGGATGGGCACGATCTGACCTGCAGCTCGGACGCGAGCACTTCCTTTTCTCCCTCTGCCATTACCCTGTCTCGTGCTCACCGCCCCCTCTGGGCCCCACTGTTTCCTTTGTTTCCTCCATCAGCCTCGAGGTGAGGAGGGACCCAGAATCACAGAGGGGTGAAGGGCAGAGAGGGGAGGGCAACTTCCAGCGCCAACACTTTGCAGTGTGCGTCTGCCCGGGTGCGAGAACTGTGTGAGCGCATGTGTGCGCGCACGTGTGCAAGCACACGTGTTCCCAGCTCTGGTTGCTGGTGGGGCCCTAAAGACACGCTCTACTTTGCATACATATGAGCCCCACTCCATTAGGCTTCTGCAGCAAAAAGCTCCCGCCGAGGGGGTAGGAAACCTCTCTGGAGAGCGACAGAACCAGGCCTCACCCTACATTCTCTTGGACTCAGACGCTGCAGGTGGGGGAGAGGGAGCTGCTGGTGGGGGCGGGCCAGGGCGCCCGCAGGAGGGCAGTGGTATTAATTTTGTGGCATCTATAAATACTCCCCAGAGGCCAGGCTCCAGCCGCAGTGCTCCCATTTGTTTATGATCAAAGGAAATGAATAAACAGGAGTGGGTGGAGGTAAGAGATGATGCAGAGGCCTTAGCCCACAAAACCGCTTGGCGGAAGTGTACTCTCCATCACAAGCCCACGGTCACTGCTCCTTTCCTGCTAAGATAAAATCATACACATGCTGCATGTTGGACGAGTCCACACTGACCCAGTTATTCCATCCCTCAAAGATGGGAAAACCTCAAGGCCACAGAGGCAACGTGTTGGCGGGGCCCAGGCTGAACCGGCAAGCCGATTCCTGGGGTCGTTGGTAACGACGGAGCAGAGCGTCTGGTACACTCTCAAGTCATCGGGAAGTGCTCAAATACATTCCATTTTTTATTTAAAAAGTCAAGATGAGGGATCCCTGGGTGGCGCAGCGGTTTGGCGCCTGCCTTTGGCCCAGGGCGCGATCCTGGAGACCCGGGATCGAATCCCACATCGGGCTCCCGGTGCTTGGAGCCTGCTTCTCCCTCTGCCTGTGTCTCTGCCTCTCTCTCTCTCTCCGTGTGACTATCATGAATAAATAAATTTAAAAAGAAAAAAAATTTAAAAAAAATAAAAAAAAAAAAATAAAAAAAAAAATAAAAAGTCAAGATGAGAAGTTTCGAATGGCCCCATAGGGTTCCATTGTGATGGGTTTGGGGCAGACATATTAAAATGCATTTCTACATATATATCCATAAATAAGAACAGGTTTGTGGCTTATGTTTGTTTGCACAGGTAATTTCCATAAAAATTAATATTCCTGACTTTACTGGAACTAAATAATTAAGGAAGAAAGTATATTACAATAATAAAATTATCAACAGAGTTTTGACAAGCAGTCATGTGCTTGTAAATGAAATTTATTTAGGTGCCACTCAAAACATTGTAATTAAGAGGTACAGAATGCTTTACCAGATGGTTCCTGTTTAGTATCTATTTCCTTTAGAGAACAAGGGGATTAGAATAGGCACTAACTAGCACCCGAAATACCCAGTCACCCCAAGCTGCTGAAACAGCACCCCCGTATGACGTTTCTGTGCTCTCGTGACTATACTGTGCAAACTGACTGCTAAAAACATGTATAATACCCTCTTAAGCCATCACTAGCTGGAAATACACAAAAGAATGGAGGGATACTGATTGTCAAAATATCAGGGTTTTAGAACTAGAACTTAAGAGATAAGCTAATAAAAACTCAATTTTATGTAGCAGTTGCTAAATCTTTCCACTATGGCTCAGAGTCACTGAGCAGCTCAACTTAGTGAATGAGATAGCAGGTAGCTGGTCAAGACACTGCGATCTCTTGGTTCCTGTACTGTAACGGCAGAGACCAGCCTATTTTCCTGGGATTCCTATTATGAGAGTGGTTACTCTCAGAGGCATAATATAGGAGAGCCAGAAGGATCTAGACTTCTCGCATACATAACCTCTCTGAGCCTCAGAGACCTTCAGTGAGTCGCCCAACGTCACTCAGGATTGGGTGATATATTGGTTTGCTTGAGCTGCATTAACAAAGCACCGTGGAGCAGGTGGCTTAAATATCAGAAATGTATTTTCTTACAGTTCTGGAGGCCACAAGTCCAAGATCAAGGTGTAAGAAGAGTTGGTTTCTTTCCTTGGCTGTCGATGGCCACCTTCTCCCATGGTCCTTACCAGGTCTTTCCTCCATACGTTCCTGTGTCTTTATCTCCAGCTTTTACAAGGTCATCAGTCACATTGGATTAGAATTAGAACCCACCCTGATGAACTCATTTTACCTTAATTGCTTTTTTAAAAGTTCTGTCTCCAAATATAGTCACATTCAGAGGTGCTGGTCATGTGTACCCAAATTGGGGGGAACACAATTTAGCCCACAAGAGGTGGCATCCTAGGCTCTCAAGGCCACCCAGTCTTTTGCTTTGTCTTCTATATCTTCTGATTTGATGGATGCCCAGAAGGCCCCCAACTCAAAAGATCTCTGGCAAAACTCTGTTCTTATCATGGCAGGGAGGTCTATAGAAACATGTGTGTCATCCAGGACAGAGCCCCAGTAGCCTCTCGTGATTCAATGAACTCTTTCCCTGCTGTGATGGGGTGGGGAAAAGTGTGGAGGGATTTGGGGACTGTGGTCTGGGCAGGAGCTTAGTGCTCCCAGTGGGAGTGCACGGACAGCTGGAATGTCACTTACTAAGTACTGAGGCAACAGGTAGGAGGGCTGGGAGGTGGGAGGACAGCATCCCAGGGCAGGTGAGAGGGAGGAGGAGCAACCAGTACTGGCCAGGGGCCCATTTAGCTGTGTCCGACTGGGGCAGCAACCTGTCAAGGTGAAGAAATTAGCTGCCATAGAGAATATTGGACAAATAAAATATATTAAAGATAATGTGACCCAGGTTTTCATTGCCTAAAAAAAGAAAAACAATTAAAGAAAGGAAAAATATGGAGTGAACCCTGAAACTGGATTAGGGTTCGAGGTATTGACATCAACATGTGATCTTCATAGATATGTATGAAATTAAAGACAAATGTCAAAATGTGTCCCTGTGTGTACATGCAAATGTTGCCTAGCTCTGTCCCCCGGGGGCTGGAAGCCGCTTCGCCCCACTGGCAGTGAGCACACCTAGTGCCAGATCTTGGTTTCTAAATACCATTCTCTCCTATAAGGAACCTGAGCCTCTTGGAAAAAAACAAGCCTTTTCCAGAGCTGGTTGGGAAAAGAACAAGGTTATCCGACAGCATCAGTTAGTGCCAAAAAATAAAGAAGAGCTTTTGGAACAAGGATGGTGTGTCTAAAGGTCAAAATAGCAACTTCAAGGACCTCCAGAGGCCAAATCTCAGTTTGAGCAGCAAAATTAAGTAAATTTTATTTATGGATTATAAATTGGGATAGAAAAGGAATCAATGAACACACACTGAAACCATCAAACAAACAAGTTGGGAGAAAAGAAAATCATCTCTTACGTAAGAACATCAACTGCTAAATGCAGGAGTGATGGAGACAGCAAATCGTCATTTGGAAAACCTCATAGTGATTATTCACATAAGCAGGAAACATGAATGGATGCTACGTAAGTAAAAATAGGATAAGGAACAGTGAAGTGTGTCACATAGTCTCAAAACATCTCTGAATATTTATCCATGAAAAAGATGGAGAAGTAATTTTACAGAGGAAAGGCCAAGCACATGCTGTCTCAGCCAAGTAACCAAAGTGGACGCTGCTAGAAGTGACACCCACTGACGTCGTGCTCCATGGTAGTCAGAACATAGCACTGCTTCTGGCACATTCTGGCGAGAAACAAAAACAAAAACAAAACGTGGCTATAATTGTGAGAAAACATTGAGTTAGCATCTACTGGAGGATACGCTGCAAAATGACTGGCCCATAATTTCCTAACCCATCAAGGTCATGAAAGTCAAAGATTGAGGACGTCTTCAAGTTTGAAGGTGGCTACACAGGCATAACTATAAGACGGGGTGTGGGCTGGCCCAGACCATTAGGCCTTAAAGGACCTCGTTCAAGGGGAAACGTGAAAGTCGGGAGAAGGATCTGAGGGAGTTTTTTATGCTGTCCTTGCAAACTCTGTGTTTGAGAATGTTTTCAAATGAAAAGTTAAAAAGAAAAAAGAGCTGCAAAATGAAGTTCTTTGGCATCTAAATGATGGAAATAAACCATTATCTAAACACTCAGAAAGATGTGGCAGTGAAACAGAAACTCTTAACAACCAGGACAAAGAGGGGTAGGAGAATGAATATTCCAGACACAAAAGGATGTTTGGTCATAGTCTTTCTTATAAGCCAGAGATGATAGATAGATAGATAGATAGATAGATAGATAGATAGATAGATAGATAGATAGATAGATTTTTTTTATAAGCATATCTGTAAACCTAGAATCTTTTTCTTTGATCTTCTAATCCCATTCCCGGGAATCTGTCTTACGGAAATTATCTGAAATTCAGAAACAGGTTTATGTCCAAACACATTCATTGCAGAGTTATTTACAAAAGCAAAACTTTAGAATCAGCCTAACCATTCAACCATAGGGGAATGGATTCATAAATTTGGAATATCTACCCAGTGGAATGATACAACGTTACTTAAAGCAATGCTTATAAGGAGTTAATGATGTGGGAAAATTCTAACATTTGTTAAAAAAAGAAAAAAGAAAAGAAATACAACCATAGATAGAAAATGATCGAACCTATACTGTATATAAAAATGTGTATCGAAAACAAAATCAAAAACAAAAACCTAACATTTAAGGGCTAGAAAAAAAGAACACGGTAAGATTATGAGGAGTATGAAACCATTAGTGATTTTTTTTTTCTCTTCTTTCTATTTTCTGTACTTCCCCCCAAACCTGGTAATGCATGTGTTTTACCTTTATATCGGGCAAAGAATTTTTTGGGGGGAGGGAGTAGGAATTGAACTATTAAATTGTTTAAAATGCCAGGAGGTACAAAAGGTAAAAAGCCAAAATGAAGCAGCTTCAGAGAGGATGGGATCGAGAGCTTGTGTTTGCTTATGGTGAGATGAGGGCCGCAAGCTCTGGCTAGCATATTTGTTGGAAAGAGAGGGAAACTGAGGCAGGTTGGCGGGATGTTGCCTGTGTGTGAGGATCGGAGTGGGTGGGCAGGGTGGCCACGGGGAGGAGGGGAGGTCGGGCCGCAGAGAGGAGGGCTGAAAACCCCGGCTCTGCCTTCAGGCCTCCAGCCAGCCTGGCTCTGCCCACGTCTTCTCAGAAGTTTTCAAAGGCTCCTGCTTGGCTGGCAGATGAAATGAGGTCGAGGCAAATGGGAAGGGAATGCAGGGCTGGGGCAATGACAGGGAAGGAGCCTGAGAGGCGACAGAAGGAGGAACTCAGGACGAGTGCAGGGAGAGGCAGCCAAGGGTCCCGGGGAGAGGGCTGCAGGAAGCAGATCTCTGGGGACAAGAAGCAGCCAGGCCGGGCTGGGGAGGTGCTCTGAGAATCCGGAGCACCGTCCAGCCCGAGAGCGGACAGGCGGCCCTGGGCTCGGCTGTTCCGAGCATATTTGGTCTTTGAAAGAGTCATTTCAGGATGGCTGGGGCGCTCAGTCAGTTCAGTGTCTGCCTTCGGGTCAAGTCATGATCCTGGGATCGAGTCCCACATCGGGCTCCTTGCTCAATGGGGAGCCTGTTTCTCCCTTTTCCTCTGTGCCTCCCCCCTCTTCTGCTCTCTCTCTCTATCTCAACTAAATAAAATCTAAAAAAAAAAAAAAAAGTAATTTCAGAAGTCAGATGGCAGGTTAATCTTAGCACAGAGTTAACAAAATTATTTGAGGGGAGCCTGCGGTATCACAAGTTACAGAAAACATACATTCCATCATTCAGTTGCCCAGAGAGATTTCCCAGATACGTTTGGTCTTCATGCACAGTTCTTGAAAAGGCTTGGGAACCGTAAAGATGAAATGGGTCTCTTGTTTCTAATGAAGGTGCCCGTCGGAGCTTGCCCAGGGGAGGGGGCCGGTGGCCAGGGGGACGAGCCATGGGCTTGGAGGGATAGAACATTCAGTCCTCACCCTCTGATCCCGGGGAGCACAGAGGGGCTGGAGGTTGAATCGTCCAAGAGCCAAGGACAATGACTGTGCCATGAAAGCTCTGTAAAAACCCAAAGGGCAGTTTTTGGCCTTTGGTTCCAGAGAGCTTCCGTGCTTGGGAAAGCAGAACCCCTCCACAGGCTGCAGAGCGAGCGGAGCCCCCGGCCCCACGAGGACCGACGCTGCCCTGTTGGCACCTCGTTCTATGTATCTCTTCATCCACTTTTATTGTCTATTTTAATAAACTTGGAAACCTGGGTGAGTGTTTCCTGGGTCCTATGAGCTGCTCCAGCAGATTGATTGAACCCAAGGAGGTCGCTGGAATCTCCACGCTGTGGTTGGTCAGAAGCACAGGGAGCAGCCTGGGGCTTTCAACTGGCCTCTGGGTGGGGGGTCGGGGCGGTCGTCTGGGAGGCCTGAGCCCCCAGCCTATGGCCCCTGCTGCTCTCTCCAGGTAGACGGTGTCAGGATTGAGTAGAATTGAGCTGAACTCTTGTACGCCCTGCTGGCATCCCAGAACTGCTTGGTGCTACGTCGTGGGGGGAGCCACTTCCCACACTGGAATTGGGGCTGGGAACCCTACGGGAGAACCGAAGCTTTGCCCACTGCCAAAGGGGACACACATTACTCCTAATCAAATATTTTGACTTTGTTTCCTCATTTTTGTAAGCAGGTACTAAAATGAGGATCGACTGGCTTATCGTAGTGAATAAAATATCAGTGGCATCTATGAAACGTCCTAGTAGAAACAGATCACAGAAAATAAAGAACTGGAAGCTACTAATAATTGCATGTGTCTGTGACTGAGTGATTTTAATACTGTATGTGCAGCAACCCTCACTGGGATGGTTTGTTGCCGATTCCCCGTCCGTGTAAATGGAGCAACCATTATTACATAGGATGGACCAGCATGAATTGCACTGTTTATACTAGAAATTGCACTTCTATAGCTCCAATTGTCAATCACATCACTCGTTCTTGGAGACATAGCATGGCCTGGGGGTGAGGGTGTAGGGGTGCCGGAGAGACCGTTTGAGGAGACGATTCTGGGGGAAACCTCCGCTGGCTGGGTTACCTGGCTCTGCAGCAACCCCCGGGGGCAGGGGAAGGGGGGGCGTGTAGGCTGTGGCCAAGCTCCTCGTCAAGGCAATTTTTGAGATGCTTCTGATCTCCTTCAAGATAACTTTGTGGATAAATTGTCTCTCCGCTCATTCAGGTTTGAGAACCAGAAGTCTGTTACACCTCAGCCATCTGGTCATTTTTTTTTCATAAATTTATTTTTTATTGGTGTTCAATTTGCCAACATACAGAATAACACCCAGTGCTTATCCATTTGGTCATTCGGTTGCCCAGAGAGATTTCCCAGATACGTTTGGTCTTCATGCACAGTTCTTGAAAAGGCTTGGGAACCATAAAGATGAAACGGGTCTCTTGTTTCTAATGAAGGTGCCCGTCGGAGCTTGCCCAGGGGAGGGGGCCGGTGGCCAGGGGGACCAGCCATGGTCACAAAATGACCTTTCCTGTCCTCTGCTAGCACGTCCTAAAGGTCCTCATGGCTGATGCTCAGGTCAAAATGGAACCCCAGGACCCACAAACCAACTTCTCACTCCAGACCCTGCTCCCTCGCAGAGCCAAACCTTTGAGGTCCTCCCTGAGTGCATCGGTGAATTCCCACTGTCATGGAAGCACGTCCACCTGCCCGAGCAGCCCCTAAGGTGGGGTGCAGTGCCCCCATGTCCTCATTACAGGGACGGCACCGCCCTGGCACCCTGAGGTGCACCCCAGCCCACCCGTCTTCACCTCCAGCCGACAGCCTCTTCAGCTTGCCAGCCCTTCCACTGCGGGTGCTGGAAGCTTGGAGCATCTTGGGAAATGCTTTCTTGTCACCCTTCAAGTCCCAATTCCATCGAATTCTATCAAAATGTCATAACTTTCTCGTCTCTACACTCAACATAATTTACTCAACAGCTTCATTGGAGACCAATTATTCACATATTAATCTTTCCCCACTAAGAACGTCGCAGTCCCGGGGCACTCAGGGACCTCCCGTGGCAAGTTGTTGTCCCCGCGTCCAGGAGCACAGGGGCGGGATGACCATAGGGGACACATGCCTTTGCAGATGGGACAGTCCGGGCTGCCTTCCCCAGGCTTTGGGTCGTGGGGGAGCAGGCGGAGGGATGCGTGCATGCGGTTGTGGCAGTCAGAGAGCTAGGGATCCCCAGGAGGCACAGGGGGACCCAATTGATGGGGTCTGTCCCCTGCGATTGGCCGAGGGTCCCTCCGCGTCCCCAACACCTCCCTCCAATAATTCTTCTGTAGATCGTCCACCCGGAATCCTGTCAATCCGTCTGCTCCCAGTCGGCGTCTCCAGCTCGTAGTTGCGGAGCAGCCTGGCCGACACTGCCTCGTCTTGGAAAACAAGTGAAGAAAGATGTTTCCAGAAGCCACCGTGTGAACCTCTTTCTGGAAATCAGTTATTAGCTGCAGGCTTGTGTTTCCTTCGCCCGCCGCTCACTTTAAAGGCAGCCGCCGCCGCCGCCAACACAATGACGAGGAGGTCAGAGAGCGCCAGTTGTGCATGAAAGATGTGAAAATTTACTGCAAATGAGACAAGAGCAGTAAATTCATTTTTATTCAAATTACTGTCATCATACATTACCACGTCCCCTGTAAACATTGTGTTTCAGACAGGCTGACAGCATATTATTATTTGTGAGATTATACTATTATTAAGCTATTACCATGTCACCCCCTGCTTGAAACAATGACTCAGCTCGGTTCTGCATAATAGGACAAGTGAGGGAGACAAGCGGAGGTGACAGAAAGGTTAGTTTTCAGAAGGCAGGCCACGCGGAGAGTGACAGCTGGCACTTACGGGCCCACGTAATGAAGGGCCCGCGCACTTTTGTTTGGGGACCCTCGTAATCATATCATTACACCGAAGATTTCGTTTTGTCTCTCTCAAAACACACATTGCCCAGACGTCATTAATGGGTCCAATTGCTGGCTTTGAACCCAAGGGGAAAAGGGGCTGAGCAGAAGGGGAGCTGCCCCCCGTTATGGACCCCGGCCTGAAGAGGCTTCCTCCTCCGGGACGGCCATCTGATTGCGAGCCCTGGAGTCTGCTGGCGGAGCACAGGCATCTGCAGGCTTTGCCCTCGGACCGTCCGGTGGCACAGCACACAGGACAGGAGGCGCCCTTGCACGGCCACCTCGGGTCCTTTGGTCTCTGCAGAAGATGGCCTTAGAGCCGCTGGTTCCAGTCCTCAAGGGCCCACTGAGGCTTCACATGTTAGAGGTCCCCCGGGCTTCCAAGGCCGCCAGTGTGGTGTCACCGTCCAAAGTACTGGACATGCAGATCATGCGGGGCCTCCGTCTTACCTTCAGCACAGGCTTGTGACAATGACCTAGCAGAACCAACTAGTTAGCATCATTGAAACTGTCTGATGTGAGACTTTTCCTTCCTCAGGTGCAGCTACCCCATGTCCGTGGAGACAGAGCCCTGACCCGATGGCCTGCTGTGGCTTTTGCTGGACATTCCCAACGTCCTCATAGTCTCATCCAGCGGCGAACCCCTGCCCAGTGGGCCCGCAGCACGCAGAGCCGTGCCCCCCACCCCCAGATAGCCCCCAACCCGGCCAGGGTCCCGGTGGCTCTGCCTGAGTCTTGGGCTCAGCTCTGCCCCCTGTTCTGCCCTATGAGGTGGCTGGGGGTGAAGTGGAAAGACATTTATGTTAATGGAGCCTGCTTCCCTCTCTCCTTCCACTGTGTTGCAGGCTCCTGTGGACAAAAAAAAAAAATGACATTTTGTGAAATCAAGTAAAGAGCGAATGTTGGACAAGTTTTGTTCTAAATTAGTTGGGGAGGAAGCTTGTGAAGTAGAACACATTTAGGAGCACATCAGTGTGTTGCTAATGATCACATTTAAGGCTTGATGAAAAAAATAATAAAATAAAGGAGCAGCTCAGAAGGTTTCCAGCCTCAAAGGCTGTGTCTTTGTGTGGAATACGCCAAGCGCTCCCGGGCTGGCCAGGCTGTTAGAAGTGCCTTTTTAAAGACAGTATCCTACTCTTTAAGAATGTGACTTTGATAACTTGAAAGCTCCGAGTTGCATGTACTATTTTGATAAGTTGTCCTTAAACAATTAAGAAGCTGAGAAACTGGCAAATTGAAACCATCACCAGGTTCTGAGCTGGATCTTTCTCTACCTGTGAAACTGTTGTTATTTTGCCAAACTCCTCTTAGGATCCAGAACGGCAAAGCCATTCGTCGTCCCTCCTTCAGCGATGAGTGTTCTTCTCTCTCAACTGCTTGTCTTTCTTGGGGGACACCTTGCCATCTCCTGTGGCCGAGGGTCACCCACGGTCCCGAACGGTCTCCTCTCAGTGGTTAACGCAGCACTCGGCCATGCACCTGATGGTCAGTTAGGAGCCTCCCTCCAGCGATGCTCTGGCCATGGAACCAGCCCCCAGCTCCACCGGCCACGATGCCAGAAGCTCCCGTCTTGTGTCAAAAGAAGCAAAGTGACTCCTGGTCATTAATCTCTCCCCACCTCCCCCCGGGACACAAACCCACAACAGACCACAAACTCCCCTCCTCGGGATCCGTTCTCAACTTTCTCTGGCCTCAGTGGAGTTCTGTACAAGGGACCTGAATACACCATTTTTCTTCCACGTCTGCTTTGTGTCACAGAGTAGCTGTAATTTTAAAAGGAGAAAGTTGAAAGAGTTTGCTAGATTTAATTAGGGGAGGGTCCTCAAAGATATTGTACATGCGTCTCTACATAGAATCAACATGTTAGGAAAAGTGTCTGAGGTTCTTCTTTCTTCAACAGGTAAAATTTCCCATATTTCAAGAAATATGACCAAGTCCCCAGACAGATGAAATGTGATGAGTAATTCCGTGCAGGGATGTACCCGCGTCAGCTTGACTAGTAGCGGCCGAGCATACATTGAAACCGGTTGTGCTTGTGAGCTTTAGGCATCTTTCCCTCTGCCCCTTGAAGGGAAAGGTCTGAGCCCGCCCAGCCCAGGTCCTATGCACAGCCTGGAGCCAGCACTTTTTAGGGAGATAAATCAATTTTACTGCCCATCACTTGCCACCCACAAGATCGAGTAACGGCAGATTTGTAGGGAGGATCATCTAAGTGGTAAACAGGAGAGCAGCAGAGATACTTAAAAATGTATACTCTTTCCTGCGGTATTAGGGTGATAACCATTTCAAAGCGCACGTGTCTGGCCTGCAGAGTGGGTATTGTTACTGGCCAAAGCCTGGTCTCCTTGCTCTTGATGAAATGGGGACATCTTCTAGAAAAAAGAATGACTCCTACACCCTGGAATAGCCCTGGCTCCACTGGCAGGTCTGTAAGTGTTGTGGTCTGTTCACGGACAAAGAAATGCACAGGTGTCATCCAACGTTGTCAACTAACTGAAGAAGAAGAGGAGGGTACGAGTGCAGTGCTGCTGGGCTTTCTCTGACAGCAGCATCTGAAGCTTGACCAGTTACTGCATCCCCGTCACCTGCACAGTCACGGCCAGTCACGAAGGGAGAGCCTGAGCCCACCTATCCTGCACCGTTTCCTGCCTGGAGGCACAGTCAGAGAGGTCAGGGGCTCTCCAGACCCATCCCACACACACCTGAGTGGGAAATCTGACCACAGCTCCAGGATACCCCACACCCAGCCTATGCGAGGAAAGCTCTCAAGAGAATTCAGGTCTTCCCATAAAAAGCAGAGGGTACTGTGTGTGAAAGCAGAAATGTTCCTATGAATTCAGGCAACATGCTCAATGTGTTCAAATCCAGTCAAGATGCTGGATTTGAACCCGAGGCCAGCCACAGGTGGTCTTCCTCTGCCCTAGTTTCCATGTCTAAAGATGAGAGGAACACACTGGCCCCTGCTGCATGGAATTAGGCCCAGATCCAGGGTTGGACAGCCCCCCACACAATCGCCTATGTCCAGAGCCTCTTGGCAACAAGACAATCCCTCCAATGCAGAAGTTTGTGAAGTGGCTCCCCAGGGCCAGCACCTGTGTGCTGGGTCGCCGGGCGCCCTTTGCCTGGTATGGATGGATGAGCAATGCAATTGCAGAAATGGACACAGAGAGCGTAACCTTCTTGCAGGTGCATTGCCAGCCATAGCAGGTTCGACGATGGAGCTACGCCTGCCCACATATTTCTCACAATCCAGCCCCGGAGGGCAACCCTGCAGCACATGGGAGGCCACAAGGATGTCCTCAGGCTCATAGACCCCCAAATGAATCAATCTTCATGCCACAAAACAGAAGGTGGCCACTCATCCTCCTCAACACCAGATTTCCTCATCTGAGCCACCACAAGGACTTTCCACCATCACCAGGTGGCAGGTCTTCATCCTTTTCTCCACAGGAAGAAGAGAAGGACTGGAACTGCCCGAGCAGGGGTCGTAGTCGGTTCTACGAATGCTGCTTAAAGATGCAAACCCTTGGCTGAGGAGGACAAGAAGGCGGCAGTGACTGGCCAGAATCAAGGGCCTCAGTGCCCTCAGTGTGGATAATTCGGAAACTTCTGATTGGCTGCTCTACCAGGGCATCCGGGAAAGACCAAACCAATGCCACCCAAGTTCCACTAGTGCCTTACAGAGAGTGGCTGTGTGGACATATGTCTGAGAATTGGCCGGAAAGAAGTGGATGGTGAACCAGCTCGGTGTCTTTTGGGAACCCTACCACCATCACCAAACCTTCAGCAGAGGCTCACATATACAGTGGCTTCCTATGAGGGGTGCTTGGAGAAAGCGAAGAACTCCCCAGGGGCCTGGAAAGTTAGGCAGCAAAGTTGGTCGGCACGCATGTCCATAAAGTGTGGGCACCCTCCACGGGAGTTCCTGGGGCCCAGCGTGCTGATGGGCAGGAGCTGCAATAGCACGATCCACCAGCACCACAGGCCATGAGCCCCCAGGCCCTCCTGCACGGTGGGTGGGGGTCTCCCAGGTCTGTGGATGATGAGGGCTTGCACCATCTTTAATGAAAGAACAGGGCCCAAAGGCTGCAGGCGTCAGGGAGAACCATGAAACATGGTTTCCTATGATAAAATCGCTATTTGAGATTGGCCCCTCCCAATGTAGTGAGAGCAGCTATGGCGCTGGTGTTCTCATGGCTGGATTCCCAACGCCTACCAGCACCTGACATGTAGTAGGCGCTCAACATGAATTTGTCGACTCGACAAATTGCCACATGTCTTTCTTTCCCACCAGACTGTGAATGCTTGGAGCTCGGGGCCTGTATTTCAATTCTGCGTCCACAAACACTGACACAGGTTCAGCTTGTAATAATTGACTTAATAAAGGGATTATTAAAGGAATGAATGAAGGCAGCTGTGGAGACAAGAAAGCAATTTGTAGGCATTGGGCGCCATCATGAAGAAATGCTGGTTTTCCAGGCTGCCCTCTTGAGTCTGCCCACATGGGCCCCTCCATCCCACAGGCTTGGGGATACGTAGGTACACTGCGGAGGCAGGATTGGGATGGCCTCAGTGCTCCCCATGATCGCCATCAACCCCTGCCTCATCACAACCACTCCCAAACTGTCCAGGAAAGCCAAGGGCTTGCCTTGCAAACACACCTTCAGTCAAAGGAGTCCCTTCACTCTTCTTCAAATTGGAATCCTACCTCTGAGATCCCTTTCCAGGACACTGGAACTACCTGCCCCATCCCAGGTCCGTCTAGGCAGTAGTAGTCCTCCCCTTGAGGACCCAACCACGTTTTTGTCATTTTTTAAAACTTTGTACTGCAGACTGGCAGCCCCGGTGACAACTGTTGGCCAAAACATGGACCTTCTCAAGTCCATTCACCATCCAGCATTGAGGTTGAGACATGTTGTTGTGTGTGCCTCAATGAAACAACCATAAATTCATTCATTGGGAAACTCCATAGGAAATATCTGTGCAATCAACACTTCAATTCAGTTGAAGAATCAATAGGCACTATCCGTTCGATTTGTGAAGGCACACAGATTACTCTATTAAGAGTATTGTAGACAAACATGCAAATTATGTGATAACTCTTTGAGGCAGAGTATGTTCTTGGAATGACCTGAAAATTATCAGCTCTATCAATTCTTCCTCTTAACCTGAAACGTGGCTTTTTCCTTCATTGTGTGTAGGACAACCCGGGGTTCAATAGGGGCTTAAATGAGATCACGCCACCAAAGAGTTTGGCCTAGTACTTTAAATGGTAGTGATATTATTGTATCTCTAGCAATATCTCCAGTACTAAAAAAAAAAAAAAAAAAATCTCCAGTACTAACAAAACTTATCTTTCACAACAGAGCTTGTAAAGCTCAATAGGGTAAGATACAAAATGGAAACATTTAAGATCAATGACACACATGTCTCTGGGAACAATGAAAATCACCCTAGCAGCAGGATTGAAGCCGACTAGACCAGCCTAGGACCAATGGCAAAACCATGTACAAGTCTCTCTATAGGGCAGGTGGTAGAGGTAGAAATAAGAATATACTAGTCAAGAGTGAGTGAACTACACCCTGCAAGCCAGATCTGGCCCTTCTCTTGGTTTTGTAAATAAAGTTTTATTGGAACACAGTCAAGCCCATTCACTTACCCATTGTTGATGGCTGCTCTCGGGCCACAAGGGTAGAGTTTGAATACTTGGGACAGAGATCATGTGGCCCACAAAGCAGAAAACATTTACTATCTGGCCCTCTACAGAAGAAAATCATAGACCTTGGTACTGAGTGAATAAACTGAGAACTAGCATTTATAGAGGGCTTCTTATGTGCAGGAACTGTACTGAACTCTTTGCATGCTCAACTAGGTAGTAACAACTCTTTTTGCAGGAGTTAATGTTGTCCCCACCTTCCACGTGAGAAAGTTGAGGTTCAGGTTTGGCAGAAAGACATGGCCAGCTCAGGTCTCGGTGGAGCGTGGGCAGAAGAACCTGGGGGAGCTGCACCCAGGATGAGAGGCCCCACACCCTGCGTGACTCCTCAGCACAGTTTAGTGTGAGCGATGAGCCCAAGCTCCACTGTCTCTCAGAGGAGCCCCCTCATCTCATCCCCGTCAGGAGTGGGGGGAAAACTCTTGCTATTTCCAGCTAACCTCCAGCAAACTGCTCTTCAGAATTAGATTCGATTCCCAGGCATTGCATTCAAATAATTTCACGGAGAAATACACTCTCAGAGTTTCCACGAGACCAAAGCAAGGCAGCAAGTATCATTCCCGATGCCCTGAAAAATCTAATAGTTTAAGAATATTTCGAGCTCCCATTGATATATGCAACAGAAGCTCTAGAAAGGTAAAGATGGTGAGTCATGAATTGGATTCCAGATAAGTCTTTCTTTTTGAACGATAGGGGTATTTCTAAGAAGCGTAGTCTTTGCACCGTTGCTGATGCTCTCAAAAGCTCAGTGATCTTATTAGCTAAGAAGACAACAGGGAGCAGATGTGCTGAGGACAGTCTTCTAGTTCCATGGTTCTTCTCTGATCCCTCAAATCTATGCGCAGCTCATATGGTATTTCCGCCTAAAAAATATGTTGAGTTCAAATAAGGCATCTCCTACGTTTGTCTGCTAAAAGGAAACGTGTAACATTTTATTTTTAATTAAGCACTTGATTTTTCTTCTGTTTTGCAAACTCATTGTTCGAAAAAGAGTTGCTGGGACGGAGCTGTGGCCTCAGAACAAAGAGCAACCATCTCAAACCATTTGAGAAAAGGAAGCATTGGTAAGAAGTCATGCTGTTAAGCACCTGATATATTTTAGCTTGTGTGCTCTTCCCCCCTTCCCTTCTTTCTGCCTGTCCACTTCCTTTCTTTCTTCATGGTATGAAGTTAGGAGTAATAAAGTGTGCATGATACGCATAAAGAACAGAGGCAGTCTATTTGCATGAGAGAAGCATTGGCCCCCTGGTAATCCAGGAACAATGAATAATGAAATGGCATGTACAGTAGGCCTGGACATGGAGCCCGTGACTTTCTTGTCAGCATTGCCACCTTCCTAATTATTCCAGGCTCAGACTGTTTTTCAAATTAGCTCTCTTTCCCTTAACATGGAGGTTGGGGTAGCTAACTGAGGGCTAAATATTAGGGGGCAGGGGGGAACAGATAGGGAATAAATGATGCTTTCATTAATAATCTACCAAGTGTTGAATCCCTATGCACACCATCCTCATGCTGACCATGCAGAAGATGCTCAATGGTGCAGACGCATAGGCTCCCCGCCCCCATAGATGCCCATACACAAAACTGCAGCCTGAAACCCTGGGCTGTCACCTTGCCAACAAGGATTGTGAGGCTGGCAAACAAGCAGAGCTCCAGCCCCGCTCACTGAGGTATAGCTGGGCCTCGCACTTGCTGGACCTTGACCTGCCTGCTGGCCCCAGGGGGCAGGGGAGGGGAGGGAAGGGCCCCTCCCTCCGAGAGCCTTGTTCATCCCCTCAGCTGCGTCTCTGGTTTGCTTCCTGAACCGGTGTCTAAGGTTCGGCCTGGATGGTGCTGGAAGAGGCCTCCTCTGGGTGTAGGCTGCCGTTGGGGGGCGGGGTGGTGGCTGCCTATCCAGCTCTAGGAAAGTCTGTCAATCCTGAAACGAAAAGGCCTCAACCTTGGAAGCACTGCCCTCCATGAGCATGAGCTGCTGTTGAGGCCCAAGTGCATGGACATAGGCCCACGGGATAAAACCCAGGGGTAAAGGGTGAGGTTCGACAAAGCACGGGTGAGTATAGGGGATGAGTTGCTGATGAAGAAGGGGGTCAGGACACTGTGATTAAAGCCGTCTTCTCAGTAAGTGGGTGCATTCGGGAGACAGGAGCCCTCAGCGCCTGCCAAGGACACCCGTGCACCTGGAGAGTGGGCCCGTGTCTGTGGGCTCCGGACCCCTCATGTGGCTGGGGTGAGGAGGTGTGAAGACCAAGGGGGACTCGTTATTCTCCAGGGGGCGGGTAGTGCGCGGGGAGGCTGAGGGCGGCATGAGCCCCGGGCGTCCCCCTCGACCTGCAGGGAGGAGCCCCGGGCGCCCGGCACCTGCTCGTCTGAGCGCCCTCGGGCTCCTCCCTCAGGGCCTCTCCCTCAGGGCGCTGCATCGGGGCGCGCTTCCAACTCTGCGACGCCACCCAAAGTGGTCATCGCCGCCTGCCAGGGACCCGACCCGAGGCGGCCTGCGACACTCGGCCCTGCAGAGGGGGGCCCGGGAAACCTGAGCGCCCTCGAGCTTCGGCGGCACTGGCAAAGCCACCGGCACACGACTGATTCCCCCTCGAGGGCTTTGGGACGAGCCGGGCCCGTCCGGGTCCCCCGGCAGGGGCTGTGTGTCCTCAGCTTCGGCTCCCGCCACCATCTGGCCCGCCGGTTCCGAGGGCCCCCGAACCCGGGAAGCTGCTGAGCGGCGAATTCGCCAAATTCTCTCCAGCCCGTTCTGGATGCGGGATCTCAAGTGTTCGCCACTGATTAGGCAACATTATTTCTATTATCCTACTGGGCTTCACACGAGGAGTAGAGGCACTTGCCTTGATTTGAAACTCGCAGACACCAGGAGAATTTGCTGATTGCTAATGAGAAAGCTAAGGTTTTGTTGATACCATCTGGGACCCTCTTGCTGTGGGCTGAGATTAGGACGGGGAGCTCCACATAACACACCATATTAAGCAGTCAGTGACTTTGTTATGGGCTCGGTATAACTTTTCATGTCTGCAGTATGCCAAGAGCTTAGCCCGAAACACCTTTTTCCAGAATATGAAACATAATATCTCCGTGCTCATTGCATTATTTAAAAAGGGGCAATGTGGTTCATAACTTTACATTTATTGCATACTTTTAAGCCACTTGACCCATATAAATATTGCTATAGAGTTGCCCTCAGTTATTAAACTCTTATTGCTTATAAAAGGGGCAACAGGAAGTATATAACCTGCAGCTGAAGGTGTGGGGAGGGCGGGGAGGGCTGGGGGGGACCAGGCGGGGGCGTGTCAGGGGCTCGCAGAGAGCAAATCGGTTTCAGTGTTGCTCCCTGCTCTCAAGCCTGGGGTTTTATTTTATTTTATTTTATTTTTTTCCCTTCGTACCTTGTGGGCAGCCGCCTGTTTTACTTTAGCTCAAAGAATTATATATTGACATGGCAAGCGACATTTTGCCTTTCCACTAATTAAAACGGAACCCCACTTTTAAAAGAAATTAGTTGAAAGATTTTTATATATATATACACATATTTCAGCAGCACAGCTGAGACCAGATAAAAACAGGGCCTCAACGTTTATCAGGGTTCAAAGTCAAGTCTCCTCACGGTGAAAGGGAGCAAACTGTGCCCTCATTGTGGGTCTTGTGTCCCTGTCACCAAGGCCTCCCGTGTTCTCCGGTCCTCCCGGGAGGCCGCCGGGCCCCCGACACCCACTGCACGCACACCTGCCCCTGACCCGCGGTGGGCACCGCACCCCATGCCAGCGGCGGCTCTGTCCCCGGGCTGCACCTTCTGGAAAGGACAGAACGACAGTAAACACTTGTAAGACCCCTCAAAGCGCTTCCACAGAGGAGGCTGCCAACAAGCCAGGTCCCCTGAACGTCCACGTGGCCGTAGCCCGTGGAGCCGGGCCTCCCACGGCCCGTGCGGCTCAGCATCTCCAGCACCGAGCGCAGGTGCAGATAGATACGTTGGGTCCGACGCTGTTTATTAGGGAAGCACGATTCTTTGCACGTAATAGGAATTCCTCCTGCCCGGGGCCGCACGGCGCCGGGCACGGGGCAGGGGACGCCTTGCCCGGCGGGGACCACGTTGGCAGCACATTAACATGGGCCACTGTGCTTCCCGTCGCTTAGGGCCGCGGCTCTGAACCTAGAGGTTACTGCTGTCAGTGTAGGACCTTCTTCCCCCTGTCACTTCTTTCAGAGATGAAGGGAAAGATTTCCCTTAGCCTACAGCACTTAGCGTGCAAACCCTCCACCAGCACATCGCGAAGCCCCGGACATCACGGAGCCAGCCTGCGACCTTCCAGCTCAGTGACAGGACAGGAATCCCTTGAGCAGGGGACGCCTCCTCTGATATTTGGAAAAGTGTCATGTTTTCTTTACAGAGAAAACTGTCAGGGTGTTGTTGGCATAAAATACAACACTTCCTGGATTGTGATTTGCTTGTTTGCTACAAAATGTCACCTGGGCACATGACATGTTTTTGTTTTGCTCAGAGCAACGCTGTACTTAAGATATTCAAATGGAGCGGGGGACAGAGGCCGGCTCTGGGCTCTGGTCAGTCCTCCCTGCAATTACAGCCTCCCCCCCCTTGCAGAGGGAGCTGCCGCCTGCAGACCAGGAGGGCTCACCCAGGGCTCCGCTCCCCCGCTCCCCCGTCTAGGCTGCATGAAAAGCGCTCTGCAAACACGGGCTTATCCAGTTGATGTCCTCTTTAGAAAACCTCTAGAACAAAGACATGCAGCCACTGACCGCGGTTAGTTGTACTCTTTTAAAAGAAATGGAGGAAATGTGAGTGATTTAACAAGGCCACCGGCAGCCAACCCACAGGGCGGGCCGCGCTAGGCTGCGGTTCCTGCGAGGGGAAGGCTGCCCAGGTTAGCCCCTCACCTCTGCGCCTTGTCACCCACAACGTGTCAATGTCACCCGGCTATTGTACCGAGGTCAGCCTGCATCCCCCCTCCTGGATAACACTTATTTGTAAATTCCTTTTCTTTTTTCCATTCCTGGATACTACCCTTAGAAGCACACAGCAGGATTTATACTTAATAAATAATGGTGAGTGATTTAGGTGACATGAGAAAAAAGCTTGAGGAAATATAGTATCCATGTTATTTTTTTTCCTTTTTTGCTCCTTTGAAGACCTAAACCAGGAGAAATCTGTCCCTTTTTAAGTCTCCTGTCTCTACAGACAGAAGTGCAGACATTTAAATAATGCTTTTTTTTTTCTGTTGTGAATTTAGCACATAAAAGGAATGCAATCTAAAGAAGGGATCCTGCAAAATGCAATGGACTATCTAGAAGTGGCATTGTCGATAAACACAATTCCCTTGGAGGAGTTTCTCTCCAGCCCTAAGAGGCACTGAACTGTTTGGTGAAAGGAGCAAGTAGGATCCTATTCTTGGGATGACAAACGCAAGAAAAATCAAGCTCCGGTGACGCGCTGGCTTCCCGGTCCTTCAGCACTACGGGTTGGAGTCAAGTGAAAAATAGAAATAAAACAATAGCACAACCACAGGGAGGCTTTATCCCTCAACGCTATCATCTGGGAGTGTTTCAGGCCACAGTGAAAAATACAATCTCCTCTGCGGCAGACAACGCCGGTCATTTAGCTCTTAGGATGCAGATTTAACCATGGAAGCAAAAGCCGGAAAGTAGACGACGCTGGTGGCAAAGGTGTTTTGTTTATTTTCTTTTTAAAGGTTTGTGTCATCTGCAAAATGCGTAGTGCAAACCAAGAGGATTCCTTAATTGCCACCGAGCGCAGCCCTGTCAGCTGGGGATGCAACGGGAAAGCTCTGTGGCTAGGGCAGGACGGGAGGCCCTCTCCCCTTCTCCTCACCACTCGGTGCCAAAGGCTCTCTGAGAGCAAGAAAGGCAGAACCTGTTATCACGCCTTTCCCAGGGACGCGAAATTAATTTCTTGCATTTGCATGCATGCAGGTTGCAGCTCTGGACACCTGCCCTTCAAGACTCTGCCTCCGGATTGTGATAACCAGCCACCTCTGCCCAATTTTCAGTGACTCTGCGTTAGGAGATGTGGCCTTAGTGCATCAGGACCCGCCTTCAGTGGTCACTGGCCTTATTTTAGTTTTGCGTTTCTTTTACTCCGTGGCTGCCCAAGTAACACTGCTTTACCCGGCAGCCACTCGGTCGCTTTGGCCAGATGCTGGCTGCATCCTGAAAAGGCAAAACTCCGGGAGTGGCTCAGGCAGCCGCACCAGGAGCAGCCGTGCACACCCCGGTGCGGATAGGACAATGCGGTTTGCAACTTCTTAATTCCACTCCAAAGAAAGCAGGCCGGGGCGATTCCTCAGGGGCGTCTGCCCGTGGCCTTCGCCGCCCTGGAAGGGGCGCCCTTTATTGTGCCTGCCTGGAAGGTACGGAGGGTTACAAAATCCACCACAGACACTTAACACAGAGCAAGGAATTTGCCACTGGACCCAGATACCGTTTCAAGGATGGATTCCAGGTTTAATCTATTTCCTAAAGTCAGAAGTGATTATCAGAGGAAAGCAACAAAAGGAACTGTATGAATGGAGCGCTCTCAAAATGGAAGGGCTTTCCTAGGGGAAAAAAAAAAATCTGTCCCCTGGCATTTCTCTTGGGCTTGATCTGCGGACAGCCATAGGCAGATGTGTGCAGGAAGGGCCACGTTTTGTCCTGGCGGACCTTCTCCCTGGTCGGTGGTGCTCACAGCACACAGACACACCTGGCTCAGAGTGCTGCCCAGAAGACACTCTTCCTAAGGATAAAAACACACACTAACCAAATTAGGTGTTTTCACGTAAAAAGAAGGAGTAACCCTTCCCTATGGGCATTATAGCAAGCCGAACATTTCCAACCCAGAGCAAGGGCAGTGTTTCATAGCTATGTTTACATTATGCCTCGCCGGCTGCTCCACTCACGTAATTCATTCATACTTGAAAAAAAAAAAAAAAGAATTGCAGGAAAAAATTAACATCTTTTTTTCCCCCTTGAACATTTTAAGGCAAGCACCTACCTTCTAATGGTAGAACTTTATTTTCTTCCTCATAGTAATATATATAGTACTGAAATTCCAAAGGTTTCTGGTGCATTTCAGCTGTCACCTCAAGTCAAAACCATCGAGTTCAGCTATAAAAGAATATAATAAATTTAACCTGACCTAACTGGGGATTTTTAAGCAGCCATTTTTTTTAATTGTGTATCTGTGAGCTCCCTATGCCCACATATAAATTTTTTTTCCTTGCCTGGTTCTTTCTTGAGTTCAAACTTGTGTACATTTGTGACATTCTCTCTGCTGAGGCGAAAGGGCTGTCAGAGATTTTTTTTTTTAAAAAGAGAGATGCCACTTTGGAGAAAAATGCATTTCTAAGAGAAACTTGAAATGGAGTGTTGTGACCCTCGCCTTCCATCGCCTGGATGTTGGGTGGCATCGTGGTGGGGTGCTGGGGTGGGTGTTGTGGGAGACCCTCCAAGGGGGTGGGGGTGGGGGTGGGGGTGGGGAGAGTGGGGGCGGGGGGGGGGCCCTTCCTCCCAGAAAGGCCCTCGGGTCACTCTGGGGCACAGGACAGGCCTGCTCGCTGCTCTGCGCTCCCGGGGCTGCTATTTCATACACCCCGAAGTAAACTTCGGTGCTCACTCCGGTTCAAATGTAATCAATGTTTTTGTTTTGCAGCCTTTGTAGATTGAGTCTTTGTTAGGCGAGCGTCTTGTTTCCCCAACACCCGAGGAGATCCCCGGCATCAGAGTGCCCCCAAAAGGCAGCCCGGGAAATGAGCAGGGGCGCGCTGACCTTTAGCGAGACAGCGAAGGTTATGCACATAACATTTACTTGTTTACTTTGCAAAATAAGCAACGAGTTGGAAACTCCGAGAGCTTCTCTGCCCTCCTCCTCCTCCTCCTCCTCCTCCTCCTCCTCCTCCTCCTCCTCCGCGCGCTTGAAAAAGAACCACAGGCACCGACCAACCGGGCCGGCTCGGCCGCTCCACGCGCGCAGCCCGTTATCTGCTTTGCTCTGCATCTATCGTGATGCAACTTTAATAACGTTAGCCAAGACTGCTCGGGAAATCACAGCTGTAGCTGGAGGCGAAGGGGAAAAAAAAAGAGAGAGAGAGAGGGAAAAAAAATCAGCTAAAACGAGGTGCCTCTGCCCCGCGTGGCACAGGAGCCCTGGCGGTGGCCCGGCCGCGCGGGGGCAGCGGCCACGGGATCGAGGGCCGCGGCAGGCTGATGGCCACTGCTCGTTTTGATGGATATGACGGGGGAAAAAAGTCCAGATTGGTTCACAGTGGACCTCAAACCATGTCAGCTAAAACCAAAGAGACAAAAAAGTGACAGCTGTGGAGAGCGCACTGCAGGCAGTCAACGGCGCCTGTGATTTATTGTTCCATCTGCCTCGCCGCTGTGAGGACAAGTTCCCCCTGATTTGGTTAAAATGAAAAGGACCTCAGAGAGCGCAACGTGGGTTTTGAAAATGTGCAGAAACTTTTTTTTTTTAATTTCCTGATTTATGTCCCTTTCCCCCTCCAGAAAGTCAGGCCGCTCCAAGCTACGCGGGAGGGAGGGTTGGCGCCCCCCCACCTGCCCCCAGGGCCCCGATCTAGGGGGTCTGGCCGCCCCCCCTCCATCCTGGGCTGCAGGCTGGCTGTGGGGAGGCGGGGGGGGGGGGCTGGGGTGCATGGCGGGCTCCCGGGGGGCAGGGGCACCAAGCCCCCCCAACCACCCCCCGGGGGAGCCGAACCCCAAAGATGAGGCCGCGGGCTGGAGCGCCCCATCCAGGCTGCGCCCTCCCCAAACCGCCTTCCCCGGGAAGTTCAGCCTCCTGTCCTCGGCTCCAATAAAAGTTTTATGCCGGTCAGCACATTTTCAGCCAATTTCCCATGAAGAGGCCTGTTGGTTTCGGTGGTGCATGGAAAGTTGTGCTCGCTCTGCCTGAGAGCGGGGCCCCTGGAGCCCTGACCCGGTGGCCAGCACTTCCTGGCTGGAGGTTTTAGGCCTCTCACAGGTCCAACCTGGTGTCAAAAGCTGGCCTGTCTTCTGTCTCAGGATGTTGGTTTTACCTCTCAAGTGTTTCCTGAATTTGTGAAAATTCTTTTTCTAGCCGCTTGTCCGTAGTGGCTTAATGCTCAAAAAAATATTTACCTTTTTTTTTTTTTTTCTTTTGAGAGAGAGAGAGAAAGAGAAAGCCAGGGGTGGGGGTTGGTTGGGTGGGGGTGGGGGAAAGGGCTGACAAAGTGGCAGAGAGAGGGAGGAAGAGGAGGCTTGGCAGCTACTGTGGGGCAGGGGCCGCCCCCAGGGGGCCGGTTCTACTTTTGGAACATGTTCCCGTCAGGCAGGGGTCAACATCTTTTACCTCTTTTTTCCATTATTCAAAATAAGTATTGATGTGATGTTTTAGCTATTTAAAAGCCAGCTGCCTTGCTCATTTCAGATACTTTTCCTGGTATGATTATATGTGGTAATAGCTGGTCTGCGTATCGTCTTTCACAAAATCTAGCCTTTCAGAGCCTCGGTCTTCAAATGATATCAATCAAAATTTATGCAATTCAAAATCCATATGTATAGAGTCCCAGTTCACCTCATTTCATGATAATGGTAAACCACATGTTGTGTACATGTCTAAAACACTTTTCTCGTTCTTGACTGTGTTAACCCTAGGGGCACCCTGTTCTGTTCAGCCTGCCCAACTGAGCAGCATAATACATTGATTAATACTTGGCAACGACGGAAATCTTGAATAATAAAATGGTGCACGAGGTAAATGCAAACTAATAATACAAGGAGAATGTCAATAATATTTGAAGATGTGTGTTAACATCAACGAGCCAGGAAGACCTAAGAGGTGGTGGAGGCCAGTTAAGCTGGATGTGCACAATTGTCTCTTACTGACCGTCTTGAAGACGATCTTTACCCCAAATAGGTGTTGTGGCATGGGAAAAGGAAGCTGTTTGTCCCCAGGTCCTTCCCTCAGTTGGGGAGAGGACACCCCTGCCCTCACCCCAGCCAGGCCAGCGCCAGAGGTGGGCCTGTTGCTTCTACCCTTGTGTCGATGCAGAGAGTGGGGCAAGGACAGGGGACCTCACGGAGACAGCAGTCCATCCTGATCCCTTAAAGCCTAGGTGGGAAAAATTAAAGTGGGATTTTTGAAAGTTCATTTGCATTAGCTTTGAGACCTGGCCAGTGTAATCCTTGAGGTTTTGTTTTGTTTTGTTTTCCAAGAAATAGCTGATAAGTAGGTGATTGAAAAAGGCACAAATTCACTGCGCTTGGGCGTTACGTCGTGATAGGTGGGTTGGATTCACGCACAGACTGTTTATCACCACGCAGATCTAGGTGCCCTCTAAGTGACGCAATCCTTCATATGATCTATTTTTATCAAAAGCAGAACTGGTAAGCGTTCGTCCGTGGATGCATGATACCATTTGCCTCTGACAGGATGCATTCTTTACTTCAGGTATAATATACATTACAAATAAGATTTGCTTTCATGGAAAAGCATTAAAACACTTGGCAAGGGGAGAGCCGAACGTTTTCCTTAATTTGTTTTGGCAACTCAGAAAAATAGAGGTCATTACACACACTTCTCCATTCCAGAAACATAACAAGGAACGAGTATTTTAAGAAAATCGAGATATAATTAAAAATACCACAGTGTCTTTGGAACGGAGGAGGCTTGAGCTGGTGAGTGTGACTCTCCTGCTGCCAAGGCCGGGGGTGGGGGGGGGCGGGGGGGGGTGCAGAATGGGTTTTACAAGGCACAGGACCTTGGAGGTGAAGACTCCGAAAGCGTTTCTTTTGGAAATCTTTTAAAAACCCAGCCTAGCATCAATTATTCAGCATCAAACTCTATTGGTTTCATTTTTCTCCCTGAAAACAAGGCTTTTTGAAGCCCCTGCATGTACATTCGCATCACTGTCGTGTGATATCAAACGTTTATATGAAAATTAATACTGAAAAACTAAGCACACTTTTGTTTTGATTAACTGCAACCCGTTCCTAAAACCACAAGGTGAGAAGGCAGTGAGCGCTACAAATGTGTCTTCCTTCTCTGCCCTCCAAATGAGCCAAGCCGAAGCAGGAAAGCTGTTGACAAATTAATACTTTAAGAAAATAAACTATGGTCATGTTCAACACAGAGCAACTTTATCCTGATTAATTTGTGTTGGAGGCTCTCCAGCCCCCATTTACAAGCCCTGCAGTTTGTACAAATGTAATTTCCTAATATTTACATGGGGAAAGCCTCAGCAGTTAAGCTTTGCCTCCAGTGTGAGTTTTGTGGTTTGTAAAAAGACAATAAAAATACAGAGAGGTAATTGTAAGCACATTTGAAAAAGAAAGGAAACAAGAAAGGATTTTTTCTCTCCTCCTCCTTGTACGGCCCTATAAAAATAGGCTGTGTGTGCAGACGCTCAGAAAGGGAAGCCAGCGTTCAGCCAGCGGAGTTTTAAGTAATGTAACACCTAATACTTAATAATGTAACCCTGCAACCGAATACGGCTAACGAGCCCGGAGAACACCCACCGTCGCTCTTAACGTGGATCTTTTGCATCCTGACATAATTCATCTTTGTCCATCTACATGGTCTTGTCATTCTCTGCCTTTATTTATACTGAATGTTGGGCGCGCGTAGGACTGTCTGATTTAATAAATAGGAAAAAAGAAAAATGCAGTTGTAATGTGTTGCTTTGTTCTGAGAATATTAAAAAAAATAACCTTTAGTTTTAATGAGATTTTCCCCATCAGTTTACACAATTTTCCAGATGCAAAATGAGCTTTTGGCTGTAAAATATTTTATCACATTGTCTTACACAATAAAGATTAGATGTTTTCTCTCTCTCAACTGCACTGCAATTATTTTTTAGTGTTTGCAAATCATAATATCATTTAAAAACCATATTTTATACCTCATCTAAAATACTTTTATAGCAGTATGATGAAAAAAATAACATCTATTTAACTACTCTTTTTAAGTGGCTGTTATGTGCTTTAGTATAATTTCCCAGGAAAAGGCATAGCTAAAAAGCTCAGCTTTCCTTGAAAACATATCTCTCAAGCAACATCTTTGCAAAAATCCCCAGAATTTAATTCCCCCGACTGGAAAGCCCAGAGTGCCTGAATGTAAAAATAGTAGCCCTGTCATTTCACATTCATTAAGTGTGAAACTCAGAAATTAATAATGTAAAAATATGCTTTTTAATTAGTCTTACATTCTGCCCAATGTACTTAAATGGGATCAGCGGCTCCCTAATGATTTTTTTCTTAATAAAGTATTAGCCTGTGATGCACAGAGGTTGACAGGTATGATAAACTGGAAAGTAGTTTTGGAGGCGTATGAATGATACCAAAATAGTACTCACCCATTTAAATGTAATTAACATCAGGGAGCAATATTCCAAGAAGAGAAGCCTGCAAGATTTTTATTTCAGGGTTTTTTTTTTTTTTTCATTTCTTATTTTATGAGTAGTTTGATGATTGCAGCAGTGATTTTATAATTTAATTACCTTTGCTGAAAGCTAAGCTTCCACTAAAAGCAGGTCAACAGGATCATAAAGCAATCTTCAAAAATATTAAAAAGAAAGTAAATCCCTTTAGACAGGCTCTTCAAGCGTGACGTGCGTGTATATTTATTTATATGTGCGTATATGTATGTGTACATATATGTGTGTGTCTATATGGACATACTTACATAAGAGAGGTATATGGAGATAGGTAGGTGGAGGCATGTGCTGTGCCTTTGTGGGTCTATCAGGTAAGTGTTTCGCTTGTGGTGATGAAGACCATTGGGAAGAAATTGTGGTTACTTGTCCTTTGAACAGAGCTGATGTCAGGAATTCTTAAGCACTTCAGTTTGGGGAAAAAGCAAAAGAAGACCCAAAAAAAAGTGTATTTGATCTACACATAAAAATTAAAGGTGACGGCTGAATAAGAGACTCCAGTCCCGTTGTCACCTGATTATCCTCTGATGTACAGCCTCCAAAAGGCAGCCACAACTTTGAATGGGTCTACTATTTTAAGTCACCGAGAATAAACGAGAAATAGATTTCTTGACACATTAGCATGCGGATTGTCAATGTTGTTTACTCAAGGTGTTCCCCTCAGATCTCCGAATTTCTGAGTCCCAAATGATGGTCCCTTTCAACTCC
Organism: Canis lupus familiaris; assembly: GCF_011100685.1. Taxonomy (NCBI): domain Eukaryota; kingdom Metazoa; phylum Chordata; class Mammalia; order Carnivora; family Canidae; genus Canis; species Canis lupus. Next base: position 37,636,053 of record NC_049249.1, on the reverse strand, counting down.
GTCGACAGGAGAACACTGACATGACATGTAAAATATATGACAAAATCCAAAACATCTTGAGTCTACCCCATAACCCAAGAGGGTCGGCTTGCAGACCAGGCTTCTATTCTGGGAGGACCCCAGAAGACTACCAGACACTGGGAGCTGGTGTGCCAGGGTCTGATGGACATCCCTGGGTGGCCACGGCCTAGACGCAGCCGCTGAAGGCCAGCAGACTGGACCACAGAACCAGCACTCATGGCCCACAGTCCCTCTTGGCCATGGACTTGACAAAGCCTCGGGAGTTTTGTTCTCAATTAGCCTCAAGAACAAAAGAAGAAATAGAGCCATTATTTACCCAGCATGCAAGCAGCCTCTGTCGAGCACTGACGGTGCCCATATTTTCATTTGTTCAAGAAGCAAACTAGATTCTGAAGGTGGGGCCAGGCAGTTGGCCACTTCTACGGAATTGCACTCAATGGTCGGAAAACCTGTCCCTTTTTGCTAACGAGACATACACAGCCTCGTTACTCTGAATTTTTTGGCATCCTCCTCAGTGATCTATTCCTCTCCATACACTGACTTCAGGGTTCATATTTATTGGAAACCCTTAAAGAGAAGATCTAGTGGCTGTGGTACGGAGATGTTTGAATCCTTGACAACTCCATGTGTTTTCTGTACTTTACACAACTTTATCATCATCGATCCTTTCTCTAATGTATTTTCAGGTGCAACAGTGGGGGAGATTATATAAAATGCCCTCATTTTCATACTTCCTTAAAATGCGGGTGAGCCGATTCCAACTAGAAGCTTCAAGAGGAAGGGACTTTTCTTGCTCACTGCAGAACTCCCAGCCCCTGGCATTGAGAACAAAGCATGTGTGTGTAGGATGGATGGTGGATGAGTGAATAAAAATGTCAGATCATAAGATTTCTCTGTGTCACCCCTGATTCAGTCAAAACCTTGGTAGATATTATTTTCTTGGTATTTTTCTGGCAAAAACTAGAGATGCATTATTCAGCTTTCCAGCCTGCCGTGCTAAGTACCTAAAAAGTCACTGCCAAAATAAAATGGCAGAGTTCGTAGATGAATAAGTTCTCGGGATCTAATGCACAGCGTAGCGATTCTGGCTAACAACACTGCATTATACGCCTCAACGTTGCTAAGGGGCTAGATCTTAAATGTTCTCACCAGAAAAAGAGAAACGATAATTATGAGACATGATAGAGGTACTAGCCTTGGTAACCATATTGCAATATATAAATGAATCAAATTTACACCTTAAACTTACATAAAGTTGTATGTCAATCACCTGCCAATAGAAACAAGCTACAGCATCCAAGCGTCGGAGGCATCATGGAACCAGAGCTGGTCTCTATGGCCCTCAATCACTCAGACATCATCTGTTCTTAAATCAGCCAGTGGACACTGAGTCTTCACTTCTGAGGCTGTCTGCTGGGAGTTCCATCATCAAGATGTTTCTGAGGACTGGTGATAAATTTACCTAAAATCATGAATTATAGCTAATACCGTAGATTTCTCTTACTGTAAAACAGATGTGTTCTTTTCTCTGACCAGGTTAGAGAAGTTTGTCCTTGAGGGTGATTCACTGCCATTTGGTTGGAGAAACACCAAAATATTAACTAGTATTTGACCAGGGGTCGTTTTAATTACATCTATTGTTATATGAACAATTATGTCAAAATGAGTTTATTCATTTATCTCTATGTTTTTGAATTACACAAGAGTAAATCATTAAAGATGATTCAGTAACCTGGAGGTTGGGGGCACCTGAGTGGCTCAGTTGGTTAAGCATCGGACTCTTGATTTCAGCTCAGGTCTTGATCTCAGGGTCTCAGGGTCACTGAGTTCTAGCCCATGTTGGGCTCCATGCTAGGTGAAGAGCTTACTTAAAAAAAAAAAAAATTTTAAATAACAATCTGGAAGTTAGACAATGGGAATTACATTGAGTTCATCTCATTGACTTAATTGCAAATTTCATTAAGGCAGGATTACAAATCCAAGAAGCAGTGACCATTACTTAAAAATGGTATGCTCAAAAATAACACAATATAAAATATTAATTTATCTCCAGTGACTTTCCTTACTTTCCCTCTCTCCCTCTTCCCTTCCTTCCTTGTCCCCTTCCTTTCCATCTTCTCTCTTCCCTTTTTTTCTTCCTTCTTTTCCGGCTTTTAGATCCAGCAGTGAGATTGATCTATCCTCCTTTTATCTGACTTCATTCTTGGAAAATGTGACTTAGACCATTCCCTTCAGAGGAATTTAATTGCTTTCTTGAATGAAGGGAACTACTCTGAGAATTTCAGCCTATGGGAAGAGAAACTAGAGCCTCTCACACTGTCTGGACAATCCTTGGGGGCCCGATAAGTATTTTCTGGAAACTTTAGCATCAGGATGGTCAACTTGACAGGGCAGATGGTCCAGGTGTCTCCGAGGGCTGTTGATTCATCCGTCTCCCCCCCCATGACAGGCCCAATGGCCGTGAGTCCCCTGCTCCCAGACCCAGTAGACAGTAGCTCCAGGCAGATAGGACCTACTGCCACCAGCCTGGCCTCCAGGGCTGCTCCAGTTACCAAGGCGTGAGGGTCCCAGAGTACACCCACTTCCTTTTGTAGATCCACAAAGGATTCCAGTTTGTGTAAGTGTGAAATGAAATCAGAGGCATTAGTGCAGACTTAAAGACAAATCACTAAGCACAAACAGATGAAGCTATAACATACATCACTAAAATCAAAAGACCTGCTTCTAAGGGACACAAGAGTCCTAACCCTGGGATGGGGGAGCAAGGGACATCATACTGGGGATGTGCTTCCTTCCCAGAAGGATGGCAACAGCTCCCATAACAGGTTTTCTTAATGGCCAATCCATGCACTGGCATTTGTGCAGGAGCCAGAGGGACTACTTGTTTACCGAGTGGCTGGAAGAACATGCTGCAGGGTTAGGAACACAGAACCAAAAGAGACCTGGGGAATCCAGTGGACACGAGTAAAATACAAACCACTGCAAATGGCCCAGGTACATGAATTCCAAGGATCCAATTACCCTGAAGTTTCTCTGCAATCTCAAGAAAACTGCAGAGACACGGGATAAAGATGCACCCAAGCCACCTTGGGTCTTTCCTCCAGAGTTGCTCTTGGCTGCAGCCAGAGGAGGTGCCCTGTGACCCCAGGGCCTACCCCTGCGAAGTTTTCACCCTATGCAAAACAAGGGAGAGCTCTCCGTGGTCCCGGATTTGGAAACAAACCCGGATTTCAAGTGGAATGTCAGTAGAACGCAAGATGACATTTAATCGAGAAAAGAAAACAAACTCATTATTAGTTTTCATAACTGTCTAAACAGTGCAGTAATGAGCAGTTGGTTCATCTAGGGCATATCTAGGAAGCCTTGGTAAACAGGTTTTGTGTGTGTGAAGACGAAGTTTGCCATTCCTTAGCCATCCGTTGACACAGGCATGATGAAGTGCTTCTCCCAGAGCTGGGTCTGGCCGTGAGCGTTCCCACTCCCAGCCACCCCTCCACTGTGCCCGAAGTAGACCTGCTTTTCAAGCACGAAGAGTAGGGCTTATAAGGCCTCTCCTAAGCCCTGAGACTCAGGGCAGGCAGGCTTTCAGCTAAGGTCTGCTCCGAGCAGCCATAGGTCCTCGCAATAATGGCCCATATCGGAGATCAAAACAGCAAACCTCGTGCCAACATTTATGCATATATTGCAGGACAGTTCACTTGTCTTCCAGCTCAAGAAATGCTCTCAGGCTGCCAGCTGATGTCACGGCTCTGCCGTAGGAACATGAAATAACCAGGTTCTGGCATGTGAAGGGAAAGTCACCTGCTTGGGTGAGGACAGCATGAGGTGGGCTGGGAGCATGAGGACCAGGAGGCTGTCCAAGGGATGTCAACCTAAAACAAGGTCCATTTAAATACTGCCAGAGGAAGACACACTTGGTGATTCAGGCTGAATAATCCTGACTCAGTTGTTGGCCAAACTGGGGCACCGCATTCTTTGATCATCGGGTGTGAGGGATCTGAGGATTCATCACACTTTTGGAGGAACTGCCACGTGACAATAGCAGGTGGTGATGGAGAGCACCAACAGATGGGGGTCGGGAGCTCTCTGGGGTTCACCATCAGGAGCTCCCCACCCTGAGATACGCCCCAATTCTGAACTGAGAGCTCATTCCCTCTCGTGAGGGTCCCAAGCTTGCCAAAGCTGGTCTTTGCCTGGGGAAGGCAAACATTGTTTCCTACCCAAATGACCTCTAAGATTAATCTAGAATAAAGGACGACTTTGTGGGCTCAGGAATTCATTCTGATGTCATGGCTGCCAAGTGAAAGAAGTGTCAGCCACAGGATCTGGAGCCTGAGACCAAGAAGAGCTCACTTTCTGCGTGGTACCCAGTATTTCAAAGGCTTGAGTGACATCGGAGTTTCCCCTTCTTAAAGGCAGGCCTGCCGTCATAGCTGCCTGTAGTCCAGTCACCCACAGTCACGGTCGCTGATTTCTCGAGGTGTGGATCTTCTTGAAATAAATCCCAAATGCTACTGGAAAGCAGGAAAAAAAAAAAAACAAAAACCAGAAAACAACAACAAAAACAGCTGGCTTTTCATAATCCTTACCACTTCCACCAGTGAACAGCAGATGGCACTACAAAAATCACCGGCGTGAAGACTTGGAGAAAGAGAACCTTTTAACCTAAAAACCAATTCACTCAGAACCATTTCAAAATATAAACACGACCGTTCTTTGTGGTTTAAAATGTCAGCGAGTCTGTTTCGTGCTGGAACCTGTGCAGAGTAGCCCCCGTATTCTCTTTATAGCTTCCTATTTTAACAGGGTAGTTGTTGTTGTTGTTGTTGTTGTTGTTGTTGTTGTTGTTGTTTTAATAACTCCTCCTCCTACAATACGATTTACCAGAGGACAAAATAACTGTCTACAATTCACTGAACCACAGCAACCCCCCACCCCCCTCAACCCACAGGACAGGGACAGGACATGTATATCCTTTCTGCTGTGTCCATGCACACCCTGCACGCTCCACATGCTTGTGCACACAAGGTCTTGCAATCATTATTTTCACCAGATTTAATAACCTGCACCACCCCAGGCTGAAGACAGTCATGTACCAGACTGCAGGCCATGCCCCAACGTGTGTGAAAGCAAGGCACAAAGACGAGGGACAGAGTGGAATGGGGCGAGGAAGCATCTTGTTGCAAAAAGGCACAAACCAAACCAGGGTGGCAACGTGTCCCACTTGAGTCAGCAGGTCCGGGAAACCAGGCCTGGGATGTCCCCTCCTCCCCTGGGAGGAGAGACAGAGCCGGTCCTGAGCAGTGGCAGCGGCCCGGGCAGAGCTTTCCGAGGCTCACCTGGTTCCAAGACATTTTCTTAGCTGCCAGCCGAGTCCTTTTGGGGAAAGAGATGAGCAAGGAGCAGATGGACAGATGCCACTTCTGGACAAATTCAGTCCACAAGTGTGTCAACGAATCGAAGGCTGCCAGATATGACTGTGCTTTGGGGTCCACTCTTAACCCCCAGAAAGAAAGAGAACGCTCCTGCCTCTGGCAAGGAGGAGCCGCACTGCCACATGAAAGCTGCGATTTTATGCTTGTGATATAGATTGGAGCAATTAACAAGTATAAGTTGTTTCAAAATAAGCTTAAATCTGCATTTTATGTGTGCAAGTTTCCAGCTGTAATGGGATTATGATGTCAGCAGAGGGAGAGAAGTCCGCAGCTGCAGCCGGCGATCGAGGTAGCAGGCAGCTGTTAAAATCGAGAACTAATGGTGATTAATTCTTATTATGTGTTTGAAGATTTCACAAAGAGTTCAAGACCCAACTCTTCCCACGGGGGATGAAGTGAAGGAGGAGAATTTCTGTGAAAAGAGACTCAGGGAAGAGTCTGTGCGCTCACCGCACTGCCCTGACCGTCACATGGCCACCCCGGTCATTTTGTTGTTCAGTGTTTCATTCGATTCGGTGTTTTAACCTGCACAGAGGCCCCGGGTGTCTGCTGGGTCACACTTAAAGAAGGTGGCACCGAGCCATGGCATGCTCTGTCTCCCACCATAGCGAAGGTCAGGTGTTCATCACATCCCCTATTTGGGAAGCGTTGGCTGCCATCAGTTCTGGGGACATGGGCCCTGCCCCCGAGAGGGTGGTGTCCCAGGCTGGGCTCACCGGGCAGGGCAGGAGGGACTGACTCACCAGTTCCTCGCAGGCAGCAGCTACACATATGGAAACCGAGGTCTCTAACAGGACCTTAGAAAAATCTCTAAAAGAATTTAGAAACCCATCTCTAACCAACCAAGAGTGATTCTGAGGGCAGGTACCAGGGTGGCAAGCCACTCATTCATTTCTGAGGTCTTGTGCAACTTGTGCTTCCATGAAGGCTGGTCTTTTCCCTGATAGCTTTGAATTACAAAATCAGATATTATGTTCTCAAGGGGGAAAATTAAAAAAAAAAAAAAACACACACACATACACACAACTACAAAATGCCACAGAATAAGTTAGTTACATAAAACACAGTTAAAGATGGTGTCTAAGCTAACGGGATCATTTTACCATAAAAAATAGTCAAAATAAGAGAAAACGCGTCTCGTCAACTTTTTATGTAAAATATCTCCAGGCCAAGCAGTCTTTCGTAAAGAGATAAATTAAAGTTCAGAAGCAAGTAGCTTGAAAGTCAGAATCCTCAGTGCTCCTGCTTGGTCAGCAATTAACCTGCTAGAAAGCACCAGAAAAGTCAGCTTCTTCATTTGTAAGACCTTTTTTATCAGGGAGAGGACTTCCAGCCTTAACGTACTTTTACTGTAGACGGAGAAGAATAACCTGGCACTGATCTAACTGGATCCTGGGCTCAGAAACCACCCTGATGCAGCCGGATGGCTCACCGGCCCCTCCGGGGGGACCATGCGCTCAGGGAACCTTCCCAGACCCCCTTTCCCGCACCCGGTGGAAGTCAGTATTTTTTTTTTTTTCCAAGTGTGGGTTGACCTACTAAATGGGGAGGAGGAAGAAACTACTCAGGCAGTGACTCGAATTGCAGGAGACAACGAGCAGAGGCTGGGACGTACTCGGACGGAGCTTGAAATCTCGAATGTTGGAGGAGGGGACGTGTCTGCTCCCCGACGAGGTCTGGGACGTCTGTTCCTCTGCACACGCATTTTGTACAGCGCGGTGCATTCCTCTACACAGGTCAGAATGCAGCCGGGCTGAAATGCAAATGATGCAGAATAATGACTGCATCCTTTTCAGCGTAGCCTTCTGGCACGGACTCCGTCCTAGGGCTTCAGGGATGGAAACAAAGAGCCCTTGTATCCCTGCTTCCTATCTAGGGGAAGATCAAATTGCTCAGTCCTCATCCCCCTTTCTATTAAAAGAAAAAAAAGAAAAAGAAAAAGAGGCAGGAGAAGAATTACAGAGTTGAAACCAGGAAAGAAGTTTAAAGCCCCCTGACGACACTCATGGGCGGCAGGAACGGGAGCAGGCGTGAGGGGTGGAGGATTTAATTTCGGGGGGTGATGCAGTTGACCCCAAACCCATCAGCCTCCGCAGAACTCACGGGACCCTGGGTTTGGGGCCATTCCTGCTCAGTGTCCCTGTAAAAAATGTTTGAGCTCACCTAATTTCCCTTACGGCACTACCTTGATAACTGGATCGCTACAGCCGGCCAACAGTTGTTTGTTCTCGGTTCTTCTATCTGAAAAGTGAAGCTGCAGCAACGGAGCCCTGCGCATGTTTCTGGATCCTCCTCCATCCACCCCCCCCAACACCCCCCCACCCCGGTGGCATCCAAGGACCCTCTAGGATCGGGGCAGCCATCCGGGGCCAGTGTCCGGGATGTCGCTTGAAAGTCACAACGTGGCCAAGTTAACCAGAGGGGAGGCCGCCACCGCAGACACGCTTAACCTTCAGCTTAACTTGCGCGGGACCTTGGCCTTGGTCGCTGAAGGCGGGGGTGACTTTGGGGAGCGGACACGAGGCGGGCGCCCGTGGCCTAAGGACACCCTCCTGCGGCGGACTGGGGGTGCAGCTGGGCCCCGAGCCCCCCAGCCCGGCGCCCGCGGCCTTCCCGGGTGCAGGAGGAGCGGGAGCATATGAGCTCTCCGTGGGGCCCGGTGGCGGGGCCCAGCAGAGACGCGGTCACAGCTGCTGTGCTCCGCAGCCTCTAACAGCCGAAGGTAGGGGGTCCTGGAGGGGTGCCAGGATCTGCCTGAGAGGTCAGAGGAGGGGGAGGCGGGGGCGGGGGTGCGGAAGGAGGCTGTAATGGGATGGCAGGGTGCCCGGGATTCATGGGCCATGAAGACGGGGGGCGGCAGGGGCAGCGGAGGATTGTGGGAGACGCGGGGACACAGAAACTGGGATGCATCACAGACGGCGGCCCGGAAAGACGGGTCAGGTGGAATGGATCGGCGGGCGAGGATGCTCTCCCATCTGGGTCGGAACTCTCAACCAAGATGTAGCAGCGCGTCTTAAACGATAAAAATCGCAAAAATGCTGATTGGGTCTTGAGGAAAACGCACCTTTCCTCACACAAAGGCGAGCGTCTCTGAAATTTTCGCCCTCGGTTGATGCAAATCTGCAGATTTAAGGCGAGACTGAGAAAGGCAGATACTTAATGGAATTATATGTAATGTGTTTTAACAAAGACTGCTCACAATTCTGACTTGCATAGAAAATAATATAGATGTCTATATTTATTTATTTCTAGACTATAGAATATATGTATTTCTAAAGCTGATTATTTCTGATTTTTTTTTCACTGTTTTGTTCCAATTTTCACCTCCCCATTTCGATGAAAATAAGCAGTATGGTGCTCTCGGGTTCGTTCCATACATGCCTAGGCTCAGCGGACGAGAGAGAGCCTGAAATCGAAGAGGCCAAGAAGCAAAGGCCGGCCACAGACGGGACCACGGTGGGCGTCCAGGGACCAGAGAGCCGGAGCACGGGGGGAAGAGGTGCAGGAGATAAGCAGGTTAGGGCACACGTGCTATCTGGGGATTGATGCTCTTTGGTAAAGTTAAGTGACGTGCCCAGGAGGGATCAGGAAACTAGCAAGGGACCAAGGGACCGGTCCCACCAGAGGCCACCAGCCTGGTCCTTCTACCCTTGCTTCTGTTCACACTTACCACCTTCTAATAGGCCATGGGCTTCCCTGACTTATCATATCTATTTTGTTGTGTCCGGCTGACTCCACTAGGCGGTAAGCACCGCGAAGGCAGGACTCAGTCTGCTGTGTTCACTGATGGATCCCCACTGCCTAGCACAGCACCTGATACGTGGAGGACGCCCCATAAACCCAGCAGTGATTTGCCCAAGTACTAAAGGAAGTGAAACACGTGGCCCTCTTAGCCTTTGAAGATCCTGCGCTGCTTTTGTTCCACTAGAAAAACGGAGCCCGTAAACCCAAGAGAGGTCAGAAATGGTTCCATCCACCCAGAAACGTCAAGTAGCAACTCACGAGAACTTGGGAAATTTGAGCCAGTCCGGTTTATCGCGTGTCACCAGCAAGTACCTTTTGGGACTGAGGGAATTAGCAAACAAATTCCGCAAACCACTGGCAGTTATTTTTAGCGAGGTAGTGGGAAATGAGAGCCTAAAGGAGAAATGGCAAGAGTGGATGTGAGAGTGATTTTTTAACTCGAAAAGAAGATTGATCCTGATTTTTACCATCTGGGAGCTAACCCAAATCCCTAGGAAAATAAGGCTCCCTCAAGCCAAGGTAAAATTAAAGAGACACAGCAATCCATACTCATTAATGGTCCCATAAAGCATCAGGAATGGCTCACTCTTATCCTGGCTTCTTGGCGGGTTATAGGCACTCGTCTTGTAAAGGAATATAGTAAATATATTTACATTGTTTATGAACATGTCTTGATTGCAGTTAAACAATTGATGGAAGTTAATCCCATTTGGTTTGTATAAAAAATGGTTGTTCAGAGCCCGAAAACATATCTGAGCGATGACAAATTGGATTTACTGATTTGGGGAGATAGCCTGTAGGGATGGGAACAGATGAAAAATACATAGGCAGTTGGGATATTGAAGTAGGTAAATGATTTAGAGCAGCTTTGGAAGTAGTTTGTTATAAGTGAGTTGCCAGGAGAATTTCCCACCCTGCTTGTCGGGCTGTCTCGTCCCTTCGGTCCACGGGGGCAGCGAGCACAGGCACCACCGGCCCCGTCCGGCTGCACCTCAAGATCCTTTCCGCCTCTGCTCCTGACTGTCTTCACTTGTCCTGGACCTTGGCATGGGGTGGCCCTAAGTTGCTAAGGATTGCATCTTTGGGTTCTGCCCCCGGGTGTCCCTCGGACCACCGGGCATCCCTGGGACCATGAGAGATCCCACCAGTCACTACAGGCAAGTGTGGTGCTTCAGAGAGAGGAGAGGTCAGCATTCAGGGGTGGCCCAACTCCCCCCACTTACATGTGAGAATAAAGTCCTCGAGAGAGAGAGAGAGAGAGAGGAGTATCGTGCATGCCCTGGCTCATGACTGATGGGGACAGAACCCAAACTTGTTTCGCCGAGCGCCCACGCTCCCCTCGGCCGACCTCTTCCCCCCAAAGAGAACAGGACCGCTCTGACCCGCTGGCTTCCCTCACTGGATATCAGAAGAGCAAGTTCTCATCCATCACTTATTTTTAGCCCGCCTTGGAAAGTTTCCAGTTGCCAAAGGCACAGAGGTAACCTGTTATTTCGTTTCTACTGTTATACAGCTTTCTGAGAAAAGAAAAAAGAAAAAAAAAAAAACAAAAAAACAAAAAAACAAAAACAGTCCACTTACCCAAAGGTGATCTCTGAGAGGAGGACATTTTATCGCAGGTTTCGTCGTAGTGCGCTGCTCTGATGGATGGATGGACGATGCCGAGAGGTGCTTGACGGGGGACAGGTAGATAGATGGTGGGGAGAGGTAGACACATAGATGAGAGAGGACGTATTGCCTGAAGACGCACAGGCCACACCACGCTGTTCCTTGTGGGTCACAATCCTGGTTGACCAGCGGGACCCGGAGACAGTTTGGCGCAGCGAGAAGAATTTGGAGCAGTGGTTTGGGATCTTGGAGGGCCCCTGCCTATCCGGCCTGAATGCACACCCCACCTGCTTCAACATCTCTCTCTCTACTTATGGAACAAGGTATTTCATGAGCGTGGTAGGGTTGAGCAGGGGAGAGGATTCAAACAGCCATAATAGTAATATTATTTATAGTAATAATAGTAAGAGCTAACCATCATAGTAATGAGAGCGTTTTCACTGCCTTCTGAGCCTTCCTCATGCTCATCTTCTCGGCGGTGTAGGCTTCCTGTGGGGCTTTTTGCAGCCTTCCCATCAAAGGAAGTGGAGCCAGTGCTCCACCCTGACCCCAGGTCCCATCAGATATGGGGGGGCGAGGATTTCAAAGCAGTGCTCAGTGTGCTGGGGCGCCGGAGGACCCTCCAGGGGCTCGTGAACTGCGACACGTCTTCACGTGGCTTGCAGTTTGGTGACGGAGATGGGCAACACCTGGGCGGTGGTTGGAGCGCCATCAGGTGCTAGTCTCCCCCACACCATCCAGCCCCAGTTCGGCTCCCAAGTCTATCCGACCTTCAAAACTGAGCTCAAAACATCCTCTGCTTTCTGGTTTTCATCGGTCCCTTCCTCTGTGCCGAGCTCCGCGCCCTGGCCTTTGTGTCATTATCACATGTTATCCTCTCACTTCGTCTACGGGCTTTTGCTTTTAGCTTTTACTTTGCTTATGAGAAAACAGATGGGGAGGCCTGGGTGGCTCAGTGGTTGAGCGTCTGCCTTTGGCTCAGGGTGTGACCCCGGGGTCCTGGGTTCGAGTCCTGCATTGGGCTCCTTGCATGGAGCCTGCTTCTCCCTCTGCCTGTGTCTCTGCCTCTCTCTGTGTGTCTCTCATGAATAAATATTTTTTTTTTTAAAAAAGGAAGAAAACAAAGGAACAAGGGAGGTTGGCAACTGGCCCAATGCCCGATGCTAATGTGGTACTGGGCACACAGTAGACCTCTGTAAGTATTTTGAGTGGTTAAACTTGGACCCCGTGCTCCCCGGCAGTCAGGACACAGCAGCGCCAGAGTGAAGGGATAGGATGGATCTGCGCAGGGGCGAGGGAAGCAGTGGGAGGACTTGGTGACTAGAGCTCTTTGCCAAGAGACGATAAAGGCAGGGAAGAGCCCAGTGGCTTCCAGGTTGGGTGGTTGAGGCAGATGGAAACAGGATGGTTGGGAAGCAGAGTAGTTTTTCAACACCTTAGACTCTCCTCAAAATGCTTTCAAACTACGCATGCTTTCTTGGTGATTGTCTTCTCTCAGCCCCTTCCTGAGCTCCATCTGCCTCGATTTATCTTTCTTTCCATTTTAAAAAACCTCTCATCTTACTGATCATAAGGCATCTTTCAGTGACACAGGAAACTTCTGGAATCCTGAGACTTGCACATTCGGCGACACCTGCACATTCCAGATTTTGTGGATTTTGCGTGATAAATGCCTGTTCTGGGAACTCCCATTCCCCACCGATGCCCTCTGTGGTTTCGTCGATCATTGGAAAGGCATGTTTCCCTGGGCTGGGCTTCACCGCAGCTAGGAGGGAGGGGACACCTCAGTCACACTGTGAACCCCCGAGAGGACCCTGTGCTGGAAGGCCCCAGAGAATGAGGACAACCGAGCTCCCAAGAACAGGGGCCGACTGCGTCAGAACCCAGATGACCGATCTCCTCATACTCAGTGCCCAGAATCTAAGGGTGTCAGGGATGCGCAGAGGTGGTTATTTTATTTCACATACTGATACCCTCCTCTTGCTTCTGGTTCGTCCGCCCCCAGGAAGTGACCCTTGCTGAGACAGACCCCCACTTGTCCCCAAAGGAAGACAAGGCTCATAGAGTAACAGGCAGTGAGGGGAGTGTCTTTATGAGGGTACAGAAAATGCGCCAGGCTTAACAGTCAGCAGGCACAAAACAGCTAATGGCCCAGGCTACGCTCACATCCAGGCAAGGGGCCCCCAGGCAGTCACCCCCAGGCTGCTCCAAGCCAGGCTTTTTTTTTTTTTTTATAAACTGGTGTCTGCTAAATAACAAAGCCAAACATAAAACTCAAACAGGAGACCAAAATTGCAAGGAGCTGTATTTTTGACTTCAGATAAAAAAGAGAAAATGCTTGGCTGTGCTGTAGGTCTCTTGACAAACCCCACTCCGGGCTGCATCACGCTGGCGTCGGGATTTGTGACCTGCATTTGCGGGTGACCTGCAGGAGGGTCTCCAGACCCAGTGAGACAGACAAGGCCTATCTGAGAACTTGGATCGGTGGGGGTGGGGGAGGTGGGGGGGAGACAACTCGCCGCGTCTGTCTGGGAGATGGCCTCTGCATGAAAAACAAACAAATACAAGCTATATTCTGCTGGGGAAGACCCTTTAAAATAAGCATTTAAAATTTATTTTAAAATGGAAGGGTTATTACCATTCTGCAGAAATGAAAAAGGAAACTGAGTTGGAAAATGAGCCAGAGTGCTCTTCCTCTGGACAATTAGGGGTTCTCTCCAGAAACAAGTCATTCCTCTCAAACAGTGGCAAAGAGGAGGAAGCAGGGAAGCAGCTCATGTACTCCCAGGAGGTGTCCTCAGATGGCAGAGAGGTCAGGGCAGACCGGGCAGGGTGGTAGGTCATCAGCCTCACCTTCACTTCCTCCTCTCGTTACTTCATCCATTCCTCTGTGCGTTCACTGAGGCGCTCATTCAAATTTCCCTTTCTCAAACTCTCCTCTTGGAACACCCCCAGTTGTGCTCACTCCCATCCCCACAGACCCCTGCATGCAGCCCCTCAAGAAGCAGGTGCCCCACCCTGGTGGATCTCTGCCCCTCACTCAGCATCTGCCACTTGGAGATGCTCGTGGAAGAGTAAGAGGAAGAACACGTTGTGAGCCTTGGGCGATGGATCCATTTTTGTGACTATGGCACAGGCATTACTGCGAATATCATGGCATGAGGTGCTGTTAGGAAGAGCTACGCAAGGGTACCGATGAAGCACAGTGGGTTCTTGGAGGACCGGGTGAGCATGACTGTCCCGGGTAATGGGAAAGCCTCCTTGGGGAAGGTCTCCATCCATCACTTCTTCATCAAAGGCTCATTTGTGGAGCGCCAGGAGCCTGCTAGGTGCTGGTGCCTAGGACGAAACCCATGCTGTGGGGCTCACGTTCTTCAGGGCTGGCTGACCAGTAAGTAGAAGGTCGCACCGCAGGGTTTTAGGGGCTGTGAGCAGAGTGCAGGGCGTGCGGAGGATCACCTCGGCCAGGAACGACAGCGGCCAGGAAAGCCTTCAGGATGAAGAACACATACGTGAAGAACCAAAGCTCGGGCTGTGGGAGGAGAGCTTGGGGAGCTGAAAACCCACATCTGTAAAACTGCGTGGAACGAAATCAACCATCAGCGTCGGGGAATGGAGCAAGGGTGCTAGCCTCTGGATGCAAGAAATGGCAGGTAGGCCGGGGCTAGAGCGCACAAAGCTGGGAATTCTAGCTTAATTCTTAGACACCAGGAAGCCACTGAAAATGTCTGAGCAGGGGCGTCACATAGTCAGACCTGGAAACCCCAAAGATGGAACGAAGGCAGGAAGACCAGGTTCTTGCACCAGGGCCTTTGGAAGAAGAATTGCCCCCACGCCCACCCCAGCTGATGTAACGATCAAGATGCCCGGGAGGGAAGCCACCCCATGAGATGCATCAGCAACAGAAATCAGGCCCGACACTCCAGACCTCGGCCTGGGCTCTCCCTAAGCTCGGCCACTCCTGGCTCACTTTGGGGAAAATCCCCTCCTCCAAGACTCCGCTTCTTCACCTTCAAACTGACAGGAACAGGTTGTTCTGGAAGGTCCGTCTCATCCTCCATAGGCTGTGATAGAGGCTATTTCTCTTCAAGAAGCAGATCAAGCTGCACTCACAAGAGAAGGTGGAGGCTGTGGGCCACTGTGTGGGGTTCGAGGATAATGTGAGGAGGGCTGTTCCCGCAGGGGCAGGCACAGTGGTGAGGGCGGCCAGGGCTGCAGGGTCTGGGGGGGCACCGCTAATCACTGCAGCCGAGCCCTGGCGTGGAGGTGGCGTGGTGCACACTGCAGCAGCTACACCAGTGCCTCCCGGAGGGTGATGGTAAGGATAGTGGGGGTTTGCGGCACAGGAATTGGTTATGGACAGTGACTCCCCGGGAAGGCTGGTGTATACGGTAGGGCAGCCAGACGATGAATTCACTGGCCAGTGTTGAGGGACAGCTCAGCTGACTTTAGGTGGCTGGCTCTTTGGTGATGGGGACACTGGTGCTGCCCATCTGGGTTGTCTTTCCACTGCGACTTAAATGCATCTCTGGGTGAAGGGTGTCATTCGCGTTTCCTGTGATGTGGCCCAAGTTCCCTGGAGTAGGCAGGCAGTGTAAACACCGTGGGTCCCTGAATCCACATTGTTGGGCTGGGTGGAGGCCACATGCCCGGGGATGACCTGGGGGCTGGAGGGGAAGAAGGGCCCGGAGGCAGGATTAGGGTGCCCTCCCGGTCGGTCCCCTGGTTGGTTGGCTGATAAACAAAATGAAATGAAAGAAGACAGAGGAGAGAGGAGAGATTTTGTGCTCAGGCAGAGAAATTTGGAGAAAAACAAGTTGCTCCCGTAATCTTGAGAGCAGAGACTCAGGCGCTAGAACACTGGTCAGTGTGTCGTTGGTCTGCGGGGTCATCCCCATGTCTAACAAAGGATGTCCTTTGTGCCCTAGAGGGAATCCAGCCCCGGAGCGCAGGTGTCCATCCTTCACTCCGATCTCCGTGGCCGGGACAAGACCCACCCTAGCCACCAGTCCTGCCCGCCTCTTAGAAAGGTTTCCTTGGCCCAATGACCATGAAAGAAATAACAGAGTTTCACTCAACAGTCATATAAAGCCTCAGTGAAAGCAGGTGTGCAGAGAAGCTCCTTGAAAATCTAGACTGGAATTTGATGACATAGACTCTACTTGTTTCTTCCATTTTAGGTAGAGGCCAGGATTGGGGATTATGCCCACGCTGATCCTAAATGCCGCTCCTGCAGCTTAGCATCACGGGAGCAGCTCCTGACACTCCTGACACTCCTACGTGCTGATCCTTCCTGAACCACATCCGCGTCTAAAACTTTCTCAGGGCCACGCGGCCCATGTAGAGAGGTGCGCGGGCACCCACTTAATCTGGGGCACCTCCGAGGCAGGGGCAGCGGGGCACGCCTGCAAGGAGTAGGGGGCACTGGGAGCTCAGGGTAAGAGGCTGAGAAGGAGGCTCCGAAGACAGGCGCCGGGTTTGCACAGAAGCAAGGCAACCACCGTCACCCAAGATGAATCCCCAGCTCCCCCGCCCCGTGCCCTCTGGTTTGCATCATTTTCAAATATCAAAAGCAGCCACGAGCTCACGTGGACCCCAGGGAGAGAGCATTCTGCCTTGTTGACACTCCCCAGATGGCTCCAGCCACCACAGTTCTCTCTCTCTTGTGACTTTTTCACCAAAACGAAATCATCTTGTCTGGGGCTGCCTCTGCCTGTGTTTTGTTATTGTTCATGGTCTCCTTGAGAGCGAAGTGTGAGGCAGCTAAAAGCATTCCTTTGGAGATGCTATCTAATCAGCCAGGGACTTGCGGGGCCCCTGGAGTGGACGGAGGGACGCACCCCTGCAAGGGCCACCCCCACCCCCACACCCCCTCCGTGCTGGAGGCTCGGCAGGTAGCAGGGAAATTTCTCGGTTTGGGCAGTGTGGCTTTTTACGGGCATCGGTCCTGAATGCGTGACAGTGTTGCATTTTTAATTATGATGATGTTAAATGAACTTAATGGGTGACTCTCTCCCGATTCACAGAGCATTTTTATAACATTTATTAAAAAAGGCCAAAGTTTATTTTACAATCCGTAATAAATGGGGACACAAAAATGCAGCCATTGGCACAATGGCCCTCGCACGTTCGTTTGGTCCACAAACTGCATATTATTCTAGCTCGATAAGTGACGGGAAAAACAAAATTGAAGTCCTATATACAACATTTGATCACCTTGCTTAATAACAACAGATGCTCTGAGCGGCGGCATTTTGAAAGGAGCTCTGTCTGCTGCTGGTTATGAAATGGCAGGACATTTGGCATCCTCTCACATCACACCATTTGAAAACCGTAGAGTCACATAAATGGCCAACGAGAGGTAGGAAAATGTAGCTCCTGTCTGCACAGTACGAGTCATTTCATTCCAGTGATGCAAAACAGCAAAGCTGCCTTTCAAAAGAAAAGTCTGTAAAACTTGCCAGACTCTACTGTGTTTAGCAGTAGGGGAAACACGCGCACAGCCAGCACCCCCAAACGTCGGTGAAAAACAGACTTAATAAAGTGGTTTTAATAAAGAAATGCTATTTTGCCATCCAGTGTTGTATCAGGACTTGAGCGTTATTAGAAGGGAGGAGATCTACGTCCCGAAACGGAGCAAGGCTGGGACCGGCCCCGGAGGAAATGCCTTCTCCCCAGCAGACCTTTGACGGGGGAGCTGGCCAGAGGGGCAGGAGAAGCAGGGGACCCGGGAGGCTCGGTGGCGTTTGCGTCTGAAGCCACCAGGCAGGCGAGTCTACTGTCCCCACAGCCCAAGGGGTCGCCCATCACCCATAGGAAGGGACAAACATCACCCAGGGGCTGACCCCAGTGGCTTCCCTTTGTTAAGACCTGGGACGTCTCTTCAAGGTCACTGCTTAGAGATGTCTAAACCTCCTCCAATGCCCCGTGCCTTCTTGCCCATGGGACTTAAGACACATGAGCCTGAGGGACACGTCCCAGCCCCACAAACCCGGTCCTCTCCCTCACTGTCCTCTTCCAGATGACAGCCCCAGCTCCCCGTGTGACCTGCCAGCCAGCTGAGCGCCCCTCGCTCAGTCGTGTGGCCCAGAGCACACCGCCAAAGCTAAGATAGATGCTCTCCATTTCTCAAGAAAAAATGGAGAGGAGATGTGATTATTTAGGTTATCCAAGCTCAAAATTGCTTGAACTCCAGCTGCTTATATGTTGGAGACAACAGATTAGAACAAGACTCACAGGCCCTCTGAACTGCTCCGGCGCATTTCGGGCAAGCCCGGGGGCCTCCTGCGCTTGCTCTTTCCCTTCTTCTTGCGTCTGGAAGGGGGACCGTGTGGAACCAATCAGCAGCAGAGCTTCCAGGCTTTGGGGGCCTCCAAGGCTTTGGGTTCTCCTGGGGCGCTCAGGATGCTTTGAGCAGAATATGAAAGAAACCAGGATCAAAATCCTGAAGGAAGGAATTTTAGCTTTGGGAAAAAGAAGTGAACGATCCTGGGAAAAGTCACAGAAAAAGGCTCCTTGGAGACTAGAGCGCTTTTGAATTGATCACACCTGTTGATGGGCCCTGGCCTAACGTGATCCGACGACGGGGTGTGGTCATCACAATTGTCAGCGAGGATCAGACTTCATAGCCCTTGGGACCAGCGCACGAGGTGGGCCCAGCGAGGCCAGGTCAGCTGGGCCAGGACCCTCCATGACACGTATAAGGCTTGGATAATGGGAAGATGCAAATCCTGCCAGGTGCCTCCCTGCTGTTCGCCCGCAGAGCCCGCGACGAAGAGAAAGTTGTACGTACTTGAGCGAGGTTCTCCTGGCTCCGTAGCTAACCCCCCCCACACCCCGAATGGGGCCCAGGGCCCAGCTCCCCGGTGACACCCTCCTCCAAAGGACGCACGTGCACGCTAAGCAGTGAGGGGCACCACCTGCACCGCCAGGTGACTCTAGTCCTGACCCAGCACACTGTCGTCTCCCCTGGGGGGATAGTCCTCTCTGTCACTCAACATAAAATCACACTTGATATTTGATTCAGTGGATCCGAGGAAAGAGAGTTTGCAGCCAAAACTTGGGGCAATCGCCACATGTTTTTTTCGAGTGTCATTGAACATAAACCTTCCTGGCGAAGAGCTGATTGGTTGGGTTTTATTTCAGCCCAGAGTGATTTTTTAAATGACTAATTTATAAAATCTTCGAAAATAAGAGTTTCTAATGGAAGTGCTTACACAACCATAACTCTGGCGTTGCAAATGGCACCATTGTCGTTAAGGGTGTGTTGTTGTTTGTTTTATGCTAATCTGCCTTCAATGTGACAGACTGTCACCTGCACGGGGGGTACCGTTCAGCACTATATTAGCCCATATGGCACAAGCTAAATTGTATTGAAGCTATGGGCTAATTACAGATGAGTTAATAAAGCCAGGCAGAGTGAGTCTGGCCATCCCCCCCCCCCCCCAGCCCTTGGAGCCCTCCCTCCACACTCCCCAAAGTGAATTAGCCCTGTTCGAGCTTTTCAATTGGTCTCTGACAACAAACCCATAGTTCCATTTTAAATACACTTTTTGTCCTTCCGTGTTCCCGGGATTTTGATGTCAGACTTGAAAACAACTTTGGAGGCACCCAATCCTCGGCTCGAATAGCCGGTTTTCTTAGCAAGAGTTTAGATTTATTTCGTCACACCGGGACTAAATGCAGCCGGAGCGCGGGGGGCAGACACGCGAGTGACTTCAGTTACGTGGGTTTTTTATTTTTTATTTATTTTTTTATTTTTTTTTTTAGTTACATGGGTTTTGATAACGAAAAATGGGATATGTTTTACGCACTAAGGCCGTGAGTAAACCCTCCAAGTACAGATGCTTTGGAGCTGGTAATTCTAGTTTAGAAGGGGCAAGGAAAACCTAATTGTGGTCACACGTCCGTCAGGTTTTTCATCAGGAGAAGCAAACATTTAATTTAGATGGAATTCATTAACTAGTTTGAAAACATTTCCTTTAAAACCGATTCTGGTTTTCTGGCAAGCTCCTCTGGAGCTCTTCACCCAAGAACTGGCAGGCTGCGCCTTCCTGTGCGGGGACGGCCGCGTGTCATCTGCCGCCTCTCCGGGCCCCGCCTCCGCCACCGGCCAGGGGAGCAGACCGCCCGCTAGCCGGGAGGGTAGGCCCCGCAGGCCCGTCCTCGGAGACCCACATTGATGCTGCTCTGTTAATCAGCCAGCACTGGGAACACGGGACACATTTGGCTTCTCCCTCCCAAATCAAGCCCGGGCTGCTTGTGATATGTCAGCCTGGGGAGTCAGATTTCTTGGGTGACACCCTTGGCTTCCCCCGTGTAGTCTTTAGATGCTTCAATTAACTGGGACAGTGGCTCACAAAACATGACAATCTGCCACTTGACTAATATTTGCAAATAACTGCACTTTCCATGCTCCGGAAAAGTTCAAACCATGAGGTGGCAAGCCTGCAAGACTTTCACGCCATCTCTCGACACCTGAAATCCATTTCTGAGCACCGGAAAATCCCCCCCCCTTCTGATGTTTTTAATAAAACACAACATTTATTTTCATTCTTTCTGTGTTCTCACTTAGGTCATTGGCATCTAGACTAAAAGACCATAAAGGTCAGGAAGAAGAAGAAGAAGAAGAAAAAAAAAAAAGGAAAAGGCAAAAAAGTCAATCTGGTTTGCTTACAAGGGAGGGCAGTAGGTGCCCCTGACCAGATGGTATTGGGCAGGCTGGGGATCCCCCCACCCCAGGCCTCCACTGCCCCAGCTCCGAAGAGGGGACAGTGCCAAGCAGGACCTAGCCCAACAGTTTTATGAAGCTCAAGCACGTGATTCCATGTGATGCCATTAGAACAGCTTCTGGGGCGGCCTAGGAACTCAATAGGGAGTAAGGAAACCATCGACACCACGTAATCAGAGTCCCAGGACAAGTGCCCCGGGATGTCCAAACAACACGAAACTTCACTCCATGGGATTCTAGACAAAGGACCAGCACTGGTGCAGAAATGGCACCATTTTCTTGAGAAGGCTGGTCCACCTCCCCTCCACCTGAGGTTCACGCAAAGGGGGAAGAGGGGTCTTATTCTCAAAAGCCTGAGTAGGAGCCTTTCCTGGTCCAAAGAAGCCATCTGCTGACAGGTACTCTTGCCCCTATGAGTCAGGGTCTGATATAAGGTGTCAGTCACCAAGAATGCACTAGAGGCATTTGCCCATGAGCGGCCATGGGGCTCAATGCTCAGGCTAGTTGGCTGACACCTCTGTGTCTGGGCCTGGCACCGGAAGCACACAGGACAGGCAGTCTGAGAGGGAGGACGGCCACGGAGCAGGAGGATGCCAGGCCCAGCTGGGGCAGTGCAGCCGAGCTGGAACTCACGGGGCGGCCTGGACCCAGGTGCCGCTTCGCCACCTCTTGGCACCCCAGCCTCAACGTTGGGCGTGACCTGTAGGAAAAGCAGGTGGGCACCCTCGTCGTGGCCCCACCAGCCCCGGGCCCAGGGGTGGAGAAGCAGAGCAGAAGACTCAGCAGGACCTCGGGAGGCCTGTGTCCACTGCAGCCAAGTGTGGCGTGTGTGCGCCACTGGGGTGCCCGGCACCCCCACCGACTGGAGGCCGCTCACTCACTGGCGGCTTCCAACCATCCAGAGCCTCTCAGAGGCTATACCAGCCCGGCACTCTGTGGGAAAGGAACACACAAACCCATCCCAGTGCCAGCAGGACTGAGGGAGCCAGACTGTGGTTGAATTTAATGTGACCACTAAATCTCTCAATTTACACAAAAGCAAATGTTATGAGAGTCAATCAAACGGCCACGCTGAGCGTTGCCTCTGGGTCACTCGCGCCGATGGCCATTGTCATTGGCTTTCAGGCAGGTCGCTTGGGTGCAAAGGGGCATCTGAGGGACAGAGCAGAGCTCGGCTGGAGGTGCATCACCGGGTGGGGCTGGGGAAGGTCTTTGCACCCAAGGATGAACCGCATGGTCAGGCAGTTCCCAAGGAAACAGAGAGGCCCTGAGATGACAACACTGAACCGGTTTCACTCAAAGAAGGAGAAGATCCCTTCCTCTCTCTTTCCTGGGAGGAGGCCTGTGCTTCATTCACTCTGGGAATTACCGAATCTCCTGCTGCATCAGCCACACAGGTGAGGTGTCGGCCTCGAGTCCAATATGCCCTGCTTCCAAGTTTACACCCACACGGGAGCTTTTCATTCTCCCTCTGGGACAGACAGTGCTGCTGTGCTAGCCTCCTGTCTGTGGCCTGCCACTGACACCCGTGCCTTTCTCATGACCCCTTCCATTGGGGTGAAGCAAAGCAACCCCAAGAGGCAGGGCTCCAGGAGCCAGGTCAGGCATCCATTGCACAGGTGGGGATTTGCAAGGGCCGTGCAGTAAAGCTACTCCTCCCCCTCGACACCTGTAGGAAGGACATTCAGCACTTGCAGTCAGCAGAGCGTGCACGATTGTTTGATGGTACAACTTGGAGGGGCCCCACTGTCATCTCATGGGTGGTGGCCATGGGCACGGCCTACATTATGGCCCCACAACCGAGTACCACCCGGTCCCCAACTACCGTGGCACTGAGGCTGAGGAGCCCTGGTTAAAGGGGAGAAGGCAGTCCCCCTACCTAATGCCAAGTCTTTACTTTCTCAGCCAAGCACCCATCACATCCTCCTGAAAAGGCCTTGTAGTTGCTTAAGGTGGAAGAGATGTTAGCTTTGCAAGGTGTTTAAAAAAAAAAAATGGACTATTTTACTGGATTGGTCCACAAAACGAAAGGAAGTCAACAAAAAGAAAGGTGGTAACTCTCCCTCCGTGTCCCAAACATCCAGGGAAGTCCAGTAAAACTCCCTTCCTGTCCTCCAGAATACCCATAAGGGACAGACGCCTTATTGCCACCCCAACCCTTAGGCCCGCAGGGGACCAGCACGGAAACGCGGAGGCCACCTGAGCTGTAGATCTCAAGCTCCACAAAAGTCATGCAAGACCCAGAGGCTCAGAGGGGGGAGGCAACAGTGGGCAGTGGTGCTTGGAGGACACCCACCCTCGGTGGCTGGCACATTACAGGAGGACAGGCTGGCACACGCCAAGCAGGAGGAGGCCCGGGTCGCCGTGGAGTCGGTGCAGGCACGTCGTGGCTCCCATCACAAGTGCCTGGATGCCCCTCGCTCTCGTGGCCGGCCGCCAGTCCCCCAGGACCTCCACAGAGATGGTTCCAGTACCTCCGGCAGCATGACCCTGGGGACGGGATCCAAGATAAATCCCCAGCGCAGCTGGTGGCACCATCGTGAGGACACCCGTCAGTGCTCTGCTGCTCCGTCTGGCTGCAACAACCAAACAAAATGATCGCTAAGGCTCACATTGTCCGTCCCACTGGGCCACTTGCTCAGCATTTTGCAGACACTCTTTGCTTTACCTCTGTGAGGTAGAAACTATGATCTTCCCTGATTTTCTCCTGAGAACACAGAGACAGAGAGGGTAGGTGACTTCTTAAAGGCCACATGGCTAGTACGTGGCAGTCTGGATTCCGCCTCAGGGAGCCTGACTTCAGAGTCCCTGCCGTTAGCTAAGACACCCGCGCAGAATTCTGGTCTGAGTCTGGCAAGAGGAAACTGGGCACCCCGCTGTCCGAGGCCTTGTTTTGTCATTGGCAGAATGGCTCTGAGGCGCCCCATGGCACCTAGGAGTCCTCTGGGGTCACTCCACAAATGCGGTGGAACCCACTGGGCTCTATGACTCTCCTTCCAAGGTGACGCCAACCCGTCCATTGTACCCAACCCTTCCCTGATTCCTCACGGAAGTGTGAGAGCATCATGTCACATGCCTCCACCTCCCCGTCCACACCTGGAATGTGAGATCCGGGACTGTGTTCCTGAGACTGGTTCTACCCAAAATGCTTGCTTGGGGCAGGAGGACCACTGGCTGAGAGGGGTACATCTTTTAAACAAGAGATTCCCTTCCATTTATCTCCGTGGGATGTCAGCCTGGCAGCAAAGGTTTTGTTACTTCCTTAATGAACCCTTGATCCTATAGGTAAGTATTTCCACCGGTTATTTTTGGTTAGTTATTCCTACTATTTCCCCCTCTCTTCAAAGACATCTGAAGACTGGACCATTTAACAGCCTACTGTGTTTGCGATATATTTATTGATTCTCTGTTTTTAGACCGTTTTCTCACACAGCCTCCTGTTGTGAGTTGAGAATGGACTTCCACTAGTAAAGTGCACCCTTTTCTCAAGTTCAACCACCAAAACACTTCTGTGTTACAAGACCTATAGGATGTTCTTACCTTTATTTTACTTCCTCCTGCTCGTCGGAACAGAAGCATAAGCACTGCTCAGTTTGCTTACGCTTTTCTACAGCGCGCCGCGGTGCACAGGCTACAGTGGAAATTTAGCGCCTCCTAACATCCAGGATAGACTTGACCTATTATGACATAGTGATCCAGAACTGGAGCAATCATACTCGCTTTTCCCTAGCATGAAAGCAGTCTAGCGGCCCTGATGGCTGGCAATAGACATAGGACAAATGTGTGGTTGGGTTTGGAAAATTCTCACAAACATCTTTTAATGTCCAGAGCTGAGACAGAGAATTTCCCAGAGGGCTCATCAGTGACAACAGATTGATTTATATTTGCAATTGTAAAGGTAAAAAGGAGGGTAAACCTTAACTACTGGGTTCAGCACCAGGAGCATTTGGGGGTGATGTGGAGGACTTGGGGGCGTGGGTCACAGGCAATAATGGTGCTGGGGGATGAAGGCCGTGGTTGTATTTTGCCAACCATTTGGGAGTTTACAAATATCCAGATGTTTTGAGTCATAAAGTTAGCTCAATGCCCCACAGCCACACTGAAGTTGGCCATTGTCTCCAGAAGTTGGGGGTCCTGCAGCCCCAGTCCGAGCTATAGGTGCCTGAGACGAGTGTGTCTGCATGGGATTTCTAGGTATTGCTGGTTAATTTAATTTTACCATGAATTGTTATCATACCAAAAACATTACAGCTGGTGTTTTGCAAAGAAAAATAATATTTTAAAATATATTGGCTTTCCTGAGGTGGCATGTCGATCAAATCCCTTCAACTGTTTCACAACCAACTAATTAGATTAAGCCAATTTAATGACTCAGGCATATAAAATGCCTTACCTTACCTCTCCCTCCTTCACTAATGCATACATAGGCAGAGAATTAGGTGGGATAATTTTAAGGCCAGACCCATATAAGCTGGGAGATTCAAATTAAGGTTTAATTAACCTGCTTAGTACAAGAATCTCTGAACAGCGGGAGATTTTACACACTGTTACGTGTGATCTGTAATAACCAGGCACAACAGGCTTCTCCACAACCATTATGTGTACCGGGATATCCGCCTTGGCCTGTGTACTTGATGGAATGTCTGGAGTCTGCCAAAGCGAAAAGAAAAATATTTGGGGGTATAGTCACAGATCATCCTTGGGCTCTGTGTATATACACAAAAGAGTCTGGGAAAAGAAGGTTGCACTCAGTCAAGCTACCTATGATGTTGCAAACAGCTAGTTGGATTCGTCAAACGAGTGACTGGTAAATACATGAGTTATTGATTGTCTGCTCAGATCATTTCCCACACAGCAGCCCACATCGAGTTGAGAGTAGAGTTGAATCTGTAACCTGTACCCTTTATTCCAGTTTAACCAGTTGAACACTCATGAGGGAAGCCAGATCATTTGCTTTTATCTCTGGGTTAGAAAAACTATCTGGTTGGGCCCAGACATAGGTGTCCGTGTGGATGAGTGTGTTACCACTTTTTTGAAGCAGAAGGGCACATTGGAGAGTGACTTATACTATAAACTGCTGGACTGCTCCCTCCTTATCTCAGCCTGATTCCATACTAATATGGTATCAAAAGTTGGGATCAATTGATAGTCAAGACATTTTCCCCTTTTGTGACCAGCACCTCATTTTCCTTGTCTAAATGGTCAGCTTTCAGATGTTATGTTTTGTAAGGAAATTATGGGAAGATTGACATTCCAGCTAAGTCATGGCTTTCTGTGTGAGTATGTTGACTCAGGTGAAAAGAATCCCTTATGAATGAAACTATATGATGAATGAAAAATGGCAGCAGGAAAGACCTGTCGCATTAACTGGATTCAAGACTCCTTCCTAGAATCGTTGAAGAGCTCATAGTGAGAATCTTCACACCTGTATCTCTTCTTTCCCCATCCATGTCTTACCACTACTTCTCCTCTCTTCCCCACCCCCTCCAAATATAACATTAAAGATTCTCCTTACTAGAGATATCAAATCCTCCAATGGGATTTCCATGGGGGTAGCCATGGACAGTTACCAACACTGGGTTTAGACATGTCACACATTCTTGGACCTGTCTGGAGAAGGTCACAAGAATTAGCAGGGCCTCTGGTATGCCAGCTTCATGGGAGAGGGAGCAACTCTCTTTGCCTAAGTCAGTGAATCATCACTAAGTCTTCCTTCCTAAAGAAACAACCAGACATGGAGATGGCATGCTCTTTAGGATCAATCATTCCAGGTTTACATCATGAGTATCTATATAACGAATACAGTTGGCCCATGAACAAAAGGGACGTGAACTATGTGGTTTCACTCATATACAGATTTTTTTCAATAAATACAGTATGGTACTATAAACATTTTTTTCCTTAGGATTTTCTTAATAACATTTTATTTTCTCTAGCTTGATCTATTATAAGAATACAGTATACAATACATATAACATTAAAAAATATGTGTTCATTGACTCTTTGTTATCAATAAAGTTTTTGGTCAACAACAGACTGTCAATGGTTAAGTTTTGAGGGAGTCAGAGGTTATCCTTAGATTTTGAATTGTGTGTGGGTCAGCACCCCTAAACCTCACGATGTTTAAGAGTCAACTATATATCAGTGTTCAAATCCATTCACTGAGCAGAAAATTCAAACCATTGAAATTACATAGTGTGTAATGCTTTTATATGAACTATAATTTGGGAGAAACCAAATAAACCTACTTGATGAGGTAAAGTCCTTCCAGAAAAATTCTAGCTGATGAGATGCGAAGGATGATAAAAAAGAATGCTTGCCAGTTTGTGAACCCCAAGAAAATAGCTGATTTAGGAAACAATCATTGTATATGAAACCATTGGGAGAAAAGTTGTTGAGGAACTTTGCGATGTAGGCATCACGCTGCCATCTGAGCCCCTAGATCAATTTCAGTTTCATTAAAAATGAACACCCAGACAATAAGGGACCTTGTGATGTAATACAACAGGCAGTACTTGAAGGATCTTTGCTGGGGAAAAAAAAGAAAGAACGAAAGTAAAGAACCTAAATCCAATCAAGTCTTTGGAATTAGCTTCCAGTTTACAGGAAATATGGGGCTAGTATAAGGTGTTAAATGTCACAATGAGGAAACAACAGACAAATTCATCCTGAAGGACTGCTGAGCCGGCTTCTTCAACAAATCAAAGTCACAAAATCGAACAAAAGGGGACTGTGATGTAAATTTAAAGAGACCTAAGGAGACTTAATGACCACATGTGAGGTGTGGATCTCGTCTTAGTTTGGATTCATACAAACCAACTTTGATGAGACCAGAGACAACTAAGGACCTTTGAGTGGGGGTGGGGCACTTAATGATGACTCCAAATATATATTTCTTTTGCTTATGTCATAACGGCGTTGTGCTCATGTGAGAGAATGTATCCTTTAGAGTTTTGCAATGAGATACATAGAAGTAAAATGAAGTCACATCTGGACTGTGCTTTTAAGTATTTGAGTGTGCACACACACACACACACACACACACGTAAACCAAAAGAGGCAAATTCCTAATAACTATTTAATCTTGCTGATGGGTATTAGGAGATCCATCACACAATTTTCTCCCTCTGTGAGTATATTTGACATTTTTATTAATAAAAAATCATGCTATTGCAATGGTTGGATGGATGGATGGATGGATGGATGGATGGATGGATGGATAGATGGATGGATAGATGGATGGATAGATGGATGGATAGATGGATGGATAGACGGATGGATGGATGGAAGGGGGTTAGGTTATATCCAACCTTTCGTCTGCACACCCTGTCCATCAGTGATTATTGCTCATGTTTACCAAATCATGGTATCAGGTCATACACCAAAGACCCCACTACCCAGGCTCACACGGTCAGCCATAGTGGTAGTAAGAACGTCCTTCCCAGAAAGCAATGCTGGAGGGCTCAGCAAGGCACTAAGCAGCTAAGCTTCCTTTGGGCGAAGCCTCTGTCTGAGAGTGTCCCTGGAAACACCAGTGGAGGACAACACTATTTCAAGATCTGTTCAATTATAAATTTCATTCTAAAATAGCATACAGAATTGCCTTCCTGCTGTACCCCCTTGGTCTCAGTTTTGAACCCTAAGAAGTATCTGAAAGGGAGAAACTTGCCAAAATGGCGAATGCTTTGATATCTCTAGAACAAATGCTTTCCAAGTATATGAACTATCGGCAGGCTATGAAATCAGTTTAAAAGGTCATGACCAGTATTAAAAACAATAGCAACAAAAAAAAAATAAAAATAAAAATAAATAAATAAATAAAAATAAAAACAATAGCAACAACAAGCAGGGACAGAATAGATAAGAATCAAATGCATTTCACATAGGCCTTGTATTCTCAAATTTTTGTTTCAACTATGCAGACAGGAGTGCAGGATCATGATGTAAACTGTATTTCTTTCTCTTGGGACAGCTCTTAAAATATTTGATAAACACATTTCTAGAAAGAAGCATGATTTTTTTTGTGGACATTCCTTTCATACAATTTACCCTTTTAACTTCCTAGGGACACATTGTGCTTATTCATTATTAAACATCATTTCCAAAATCTGTGCAAGGTTTGAATAAGTTGAGGGAAAATATATAACACAACAGTGGATTTCCTTGAAATTATGGTCACCTGTTCTGATCTGGACATCTGGAATGAATTACCATCTCTGTCAGATGTAATCGAGAGGAACAAGAAAATTTAGTGCCATACGGGCAAGAAGGCAGGGTTTAAAATATTTGGCATTTCTTCAGCAAACACTAGGCAACCCCTTGCAACGGTGCAATGAGACTTACGCTTGAACAGTGGGCCTAAACACCGCACTTGAGAAGGCTGCAGGAGGGAAGTTAGCAAGCTCAGAACAGACCCAAGAACACTTCTTTTATTAGCTCTTGGATGTGATGTCACCATATGCTTTTCTGACCTCTGGAACTTTCTGCCATACTCCCTGGCTTTCACCTGGCCAACATCGGCCATGTTCAGGACCTCCTTAGCTGACCATCCCAAGAGAGCAAGCTCACAGGGGTGGACACCTTGGTGTCTGAACAGTATCTGTCCTCCTGGCTGGAGAAGACTCTGCTGCCTTTTTCTGGAGGCCAACCTTAGACGCTACAGCATTTCAGCCAAAGAGCAAGAGAGAGCCTGGAATGATAACGATGCTGACCTCCGGGGCTCTTGACCTCCCAGTGTCCTCCTGGGGCCAGAGGAGAAAGAGCCTTTCTACCCAACCTGAAGAAAGAAGGAGGTGGCCTGGGAGCAGCTGCTTGGAGACTCACCAGCCACCTCACATCTTGAAGGCTCCCACATGAGACATTTCTCAGCCCTTGCTTTTTATACTAATTGACAGTCATGAGGAGTCTCTTGAATCTCCATGGAATCCCCTCTGGCTTCAGACATTTAGCATTGGATCTCCTTTTTAAACCTTACTTTTTTGCCCATGCACCAGGTTAGATAGGGTCCCCCCAAAATGCATCTACCAGAAACCTGTGAGTGTTGGAAATAGGGTATTTACAGATGTAATCAAGGTACGACGAGGTCCTACTAACACAGGGTGGGCCCTGAATCTAATATGACTGGTGTCCTTCTGAGAAGAGAGAGAGATTTATATCTGGAGACATACACAGGGTCTAGGTCATCTGAAGGCCAAGTGGAGCTTGCAGTGCCAGCCAACGGATAAAGATATGCCAGGAGTCATTAGGGGTCACCAGATGCTAGGACAAAGCAGGGAGAGGTCCTCACCTAGAACCTTCAGAGAGAGCATGGCCCATCTTTACTTGCAGATATTGGGTCTCCAGAATTTTTTTTAAAAGATTTTATTTATTTATTTATGAGAGACACACAGAGGGAGGGAGAGAGGCAGAGACACAGGCAGAGGGAGAAGCAGGCTCCATGCAGGGAGCCTGACGTGGGACTCAATCCCGGGTCTCCAGGATCACGCCCTGGGCCGAAGGCGGCGCTAAACTGCTGAGCCACCCAGGCTGCCCGGGTCCCCAGAATTGTGACAGAATAAATCCTGTTGTTTCAAGCCAGTTAGTATCAACAGTTTGTGGTAGCTTGTTGTGGCGGCCCGAAGAAACTAAGACAATGCACAGACAAATTCTAGATTTTGGAGGACAGGGTCCTAAGGATTGCAAAGTCAGCACTCCCACACGAGAAGCAGAGCTGCCCGTTTTCTCTGAGTCAGGACAGCCAGCGCGGGAAGCCCATAATGCCTTTCTGTGTGCCTTTGGGTACGTGGGCCCTGCTCTACTCAGAGTGGCCAAGCGTGGTGAGGCCGCAGTGCTTTTCTCAACCCACCTACATTTTACGTAAAGGGACACCTCCCGAGACAATGATCTTATCGGCTGTCCGTCTTGGGCCTGGTATCGTGTTTACTGTATGGGTGTGTGCACGTGTCCATGTCCACACAGGCCATGCACTGCACTGGATTTTTGGAGAAAAGAGGCATATGAAAGAAACGAGTAAACAAGGGGGGATCAAGGTGAAGATAACAGTTAGAGCAGACCTGGACGTAAATGTCCCAGACTGCTGCTCCCCCACCACGACGTGCACTTAACAGACATTGCTCGAAGACGGCAATATTCTCAGGACCAGATGGAAAAGGTCAGATGGTGCATGATGGGCAGTGGGTACTTCCTCGGAGGCCCCTAATCCTATAAGCCCCTCTAATCCTAGGGCTGGCACCCCGGGGAAAGACCCAGCTCACTCAAGCTAGCCCAAACTTAGCAGGTATACCTGGAAAAAGCAGAAAAGGAATTTCACGGAAATCCAGAAACACGAGACTAGCAGGGGCTTGACGGCTGCCAGGGTTTTGGGATTTCAAGTGATCTTTAACATGACACAGCAGGAGTTCCAGCTCCTGCTTTGGGTCTCCACCGACGGCCCGATGCACAGAACATGGAAGAAGAAGCCAGTGGCCACAGGACAGAAAGTGCTATCCACATGGAGAATATCAAAGTTAGGATTCCTAAGGGAACAACCCCATTATCTCAATTCATTTTATGGAACCTGAGGTCACCGGTCAGTAGAAAACCTAGATATCGTTGAGTTCAGTGTCCATCCCAAGAAAATCAGTGATGCGCTGAGCGA
Organism: Canis lupus familiaris; assembly: GCF_011100685.1. Lineage (NCBI taxonomy): Eukaryota > Metazoa > Chordata > Mammalia > Carnivora > Canidae > Canis > Canis lupus. The sequence continues at coordinate 37,604,879 of NC_049249.1, read as the reverse complement.
CGGGACTCCATGGCACGGTCGTGGCTGCCTGGGGCGAGTAAGGGCCCCAGGTAGGGTCTGTCCCCGAGGGTCGCGTGGGCAGGCAGGCCTCCCACAGGTGTATGGTTAGTGCAGGTGTGAGATGAGCGTAAGCCTGCGCCTCAGCCTGTGGCTCACACGGTAAATCATTTCCCTGGGGCTGCAGGTGCCTATGCACACACACCTGTGCATGCAGGGATGCACAGCACACAAGTCTACACAAGTCCTTGGAACAGAACCCCAGCTGTACTCAAGGATACTTAAGTCAACACGGTACACACATGCACTCCTACACATACACTCCCACACACCTATTTGCTGCCACGGCCCTGGGCTCACACCCAGGCACACAGGCACTCAGACCTGCAGACATGCATGTACCAACCCTTGCCGGAGACATAAAGCACATGCGCAGCAGCACAGACACATCTGTCCTGTATGAAGCGGCCTCTGCATGAATGCACACGCTAACAGGTCCGGGCACTAGCGAGGATGCACACGCACACACGCAGGCACACACGGGCAGGTCGAAGCTGCGGGAGGTTTCATTAGTTCATGTGTCTTTCCCTCTCCCCACAGGTGGCTCTGCCTGGAAGATATGGGGCTGCGGAGGCGGCTTCTGGGCCTCGTGGGCGCGGGAAGCCCGAGTTCACTATTGATTTCTGCCTCTCGCTCGGCATCAGGACGGGCTCATCAGAGGGCGAGCCCCGGGGCCTGTCGGCAGTCCTGACCACAGGGAGCCCGGAGCCCACGGCCTGGGGAGACAGCAGGGGCTGCTCAAGACAGGAGGTCGCGAAGAGGAACAGAGGTCCCTCCAGCCAGAACCCTGCCCGGCCTGGACTTGGGGCCGCCAGGGAGAGGGGCGCAGCCGGGGACACGAGGCCTCCGGATATGCACCCGGCCTGGGACGCAGCCTCCTGTCGCGCTCACGGCCTGGGCTCTGGACTCTGCGGCCTGGGTTGAATCCGGATCCACACCCCCATGCAGAACGGTCGTCCCGCACCTCCCTCCCCACCTTCAAAAAGCGGGGAGCACTAGGGTTGCAGGAAAATTAGTGGGAGTCACGCGCGCCTGGCACCCAGCAGCGGGGGGAGCAGCGGTAGGAGGCAGGGGTCCCCACGAGCGGGCCCTGCACTCCGAACCGCCGCCGGCCCCTGGGCACCCCGCTTCAAATCTGAGTGGCCTGCACTTCCAAATGGAATTTTTTAAAAGTGAAAATCAATGCGCCCTAACAGAAAGCACAAATGTTCAATTACGAAATAAATGGGGCATTAAAGAACACATTACGTAACACGATTGGTTAATTGTGCAGGCGTTAAATATCTAGAAACGCCAGCGGACCTTCGGCTATGCAATGAGGCATGGCTGCCTCAGACGGGAGCAAACTCGCAAGGCGACTCACAGAATCTAGAAAAACAAACACCGGCCACTTATCAGTCCTGTTTGTGGGAAAGGGAATGGATCCCCACGCTCCCATATGGAGAAATCCTCCGGGGATCCCCCTCCGATTACTGCTTACCTAGTACCCGCCTCACCAGAGAGACAGAGGCCCGCGGAATCCAGGGTCCTCAGTTGCAGGAAAGGTCTGGGGGCTCCCCCCGCGACCCCGCGGGGCTGCTGCAGGTGCGGAGGTCGGGGGCTCGGGCCGGCGAGGCCCCAGTGAAGAGCTGGGTGCTGCTTCGGGCCGAGACGTGGTCTCCCTCAGGAAGGCGCTCCGACCTTGGCCCACCGCTGCCACAGCAGGCCACACGCTTCTTCCTCCTTTGCTCTCAGGATCTCCGGGCATCTCACAGCACTTATTAAGCACCTGCTGTGTGGGAGGCCGGTTCACAAAATATCTGGCCGAAGCTTGCAGAAGCTTGCTGCCTCTCAGCCACTCGGGCGCCCTGGCTCCCATTTCCCAGAGCCGCAGTGGCCGTGGGCTGGCTGTGGGCTCAGGCGGCCCCCTGCATGAGGACAAGCATCTTTGCACGTCTTCAGGCCTCCCGCACGCTGGAGGAGGCCCCATGCTCCCTGGCTGCACAAGGGGCGTGGTACTCCGCGTGTGCCGTGGGCCGTGGGACTGGAGCCCAGCTGCCATCACACTGGTTGTCCCTGGGATGGTTCCCCCAGGGCTCGTCCACATGAGCACAGAGTGACCTCTCCTCATGTTTCCCAGGGCCAGGTAGGAAAGGGTTAGGGCCCAGTCACTCACCTGGGACCTCACCTGCTGGCTCCCTCCCTCGCCTGGTCAGCAGGGAGAGAGAAGCTTCTGCAGAAAGAAGAGGAACAAATGGGCCAATTGCCTGCATTTGGGAGCCAGGCTGCCCGTGTTCAAACCCCAGCTCCCTGATCTTCCTGGCGGGGTGACCTCTGTAAGCCTCAGCTCCCATGACTGGGGGAGGTCACTGGAAGGGAGAAGACATGGGGTTCCAAGCTCTCCATCCGGCACAGGGGATGAGAGGCCGTCAACAGGTGGTCTCCGTTGTTGCTCTTACTGCTGCTATGTTCTCGTGCTCTGACCCAGAGCCCCGTGCTCACAGGACAGCTGGGGCCCCACCCTGGGGAGGCCTGGGTGCAGTGTCTTCCAGCACGTCACCCCATCATGGTGATGAGAACCTTTGGGCCCAGGCTCTCCAAGGACGAAGCAGGGACATGCATGGACCATTCAACAGACCCCCGGGAAGTCCCCCTGGAGTCTGGTGCCGTCCAGGGAAAGCTCCAGCCCCTACCTGCCCTCGGCTCCTTCACCTACCCATCCTCGCTGCATGGCCGGTGCCTCTCGCCTCTGGCAAAGTGGGGGTGCCGAGATGCAGCTCACACGTGCCAGGTCCACACGGGCCCAGCTGGGGGTCTGAAGACTTCCTGGAAAGCAACACATGACTCGGTTTCATCAACAAGCATAGATGCTCATTTGAGAGAAATGATTCCCACTTCACACCTTACTGTAATTTTGCAATTAATTGTGATTTAAATATGTAAATGTGGCTAAGTAGGCTGAGCAGACTTCCTGAATAATGAAGCAAGGACTCCTGTGCACTCACAGGGGGACATCTCCCCGCAGAGCGCGGGAGGACGAGGACAGGCCCCAGCCTCAGCCCAGCCCCGCGGCCACACTGACGTCGGGGCAGGGCCTGCGGGTCCCTAGGGCTGGGTCCCGGGGCATAGGCTCAGGAGCTCGGCCGGGCCCTCCCCTCGGCTCCATCTGGCAGTTCCTTCTATGGTGCATTTGAGGTGCCCTGGGGAGGTCCCTAACTGCGGAGCATCCCTTTCACAGCCACGGCCGCTCTCTGGTTAACCCCGTCACTGTCTCCACTCCTCGTCGTTTTGCCTCTGCATGTCCTGCCCCCGGATACAGATGCCGGGGGACCCACGTGGTGACCTGGCCACTGCCGGGGTGGAGGGCATCCTTCCCTCCCTGGATGGAGCTAGGGACAGGCCAAGAGGGGAGTGGGCTTGGGGCCCTGGTCCACCCACACTGGCCTGTGAGGGGCTTGCGTGCATTCCCCCACCCGCCCCCGCTCCAGTGACATGAGCCAAAAAGGGACTGGGACAGACAGCAAGCTTGTTGGGGACAGAAGTCCACGCACAGCCTAGCCGCCCATCTCCCAGCCCAGGGCAGGCTCTGCAACCTCCGCAAGTCCCCAGGGCCACTTGTGAGTGATTGAGTTTGAACCGTGGCTCTGCCCCTCCCGGGGATTACCTACGACATCCTTCCCTCCACCTCCCCGCCTCCCTGCCTATTACACGGGGAGGATAACGATGCTGACCTCCGGGGCTCTTGTAAAGATTAAATAGGATCAAGCACATGAGAGGGAACCCGAGAGACAAAACTCAAGGGTCAGCAGGTAGAGGGTGCTGTTCTGGGCGCCCACCACCACTCCCTGGGGCGGGGGCGGGGGCACAGAGCTTGTGCCCGGCCGCAGGTGGGCAGGACTGGCCTGGCATCAGCTCCACCCACACCCTGGGGGAGGGGCCAGGGGACAAGAAGCCCTTCAACTCCCTCCACGCCGCTGTCCAGCGTTGCTTTCACCGGGGCAGAGGCTCGGCTTCCAGCCCAAATTTACTTTTTATTCATTCAACATATACTTACGGGGTGCCCGGAACCCACCAGATCGTATTCCCAGCAATGGGAATATGATGGTGGATAGAAGAGAAACATCCCTACCACCCGGGAGTTTGTGTTTGAGACGGTTTACTGTGGGCTGAAGCGCATCCTCCCAGTTCATATGCAAGAACCCGAATCCTTTGAGGTGGAGCCTTTAAGGTGGTGAAGGTTAAAGGTAGTCATCAGGGTGGAGCCCTGGTTCCACAGGCCTGCTGTCCTCCTAAATAAGGAAACACAACCAGAGATTGCTGTGTGTGTCTTGGCCACGCGAGGCCGCAGCCGGAAGGCGGTCATCTGCAGGCTCTCATCAGAAAGTGAGTCTTAGCTGAACTTCTCTCCGGGACTTTCCAGCTCCCAGAACTGTCAGAAAATTACTCTGTTATTCAAACCACCTATTCTGGGGTATGTTGCTAAGGCAGCCTGAGCAGACTAAGTCGGGGCAAGGCGGTGGGTGTCAGACAATAATTTAATAAACAAGCCCATAGTATGTCAGGGAGCATAAATGCTACACAAAAATTACAGCAGAGACGATAGGAAGCCCAGCCCCCTCTAGCGACTCCAAAAAGCAGCTCGCATTTGAGCATCTAGACGGAGCTGGCCAGGACCTCACCTCTTGGAGCACCAATTCTGCCCCAGATGACAATTCTATGATGATCCTCTCCTGTCGTCAGTCATTAAGGGTGAATTTATCTGAATTTTGTCTTCTAGTTAAAAGTGGACGAGTTCGTTTAGACATTGCCAGTCACTGTCAATTTATGAAGGCAGCTAGGATAAATGCAGATTAATGGGGGAGATTTACTCACCTATTTAGTGCGAGGCAGTCTTTCAGCGGCCTCTTAGTATCATAAGAGAAGTAGGAAGAGTTGTGTTTGTCAATGCAGAAAGATGCATGTAGCTTCGATGCACAGGAGGCAGACGGGGAGCCGTGGTGGCCAACAGGTCACAGCAATGATAACAGAGCACAAGAGAAACTCTTCCAACCTCCTCCGATGACAGGTTGGAGGTACGGAATCAGAGATGTGGAATTGCTGGACCCAAACCCACACTGAGGCAGAGCCTGGGACTCCCTGGGCCCCGCCCACAGTGAAGCCGTGAATCCTCACCGCTCCGATGCACACATCCAGTCCTGGCTTGTTCTACTGGCCTCAGTCCTCATGCTACGGCTTCTTCTCACAGCAAAGGAGAGGGACACCACCAACCTGATTGAGCAGCTACCCAAGCTTCTAGCCCGAGGCCTCCTCGTGCACAGAGGCTGGTTCCTCTTGCATCTGGAAGAAGAGCTGGAGCCCAGGTGAGCCCAGGTGCCCCAGGTTTATGGAAAAGGCAAAATCTGCTCTCCCCAGAAGGCTGACCCAGTAGAGAGCTCCATGCTGAGTACAAGGCTGAGGGCCTCCTCCTTGTGCTGAGGACATCGCCGTTTCTAGCCACCAATGGAAAGACAGTTTCTCTTGGGCCTGATGTGTTCTGATCATTTTTTCAGCAGAACCTATAAAGCTTCTAATCAAAGAGGTGACCTAGGCTCTGCACACACTGGCCAATTGCCCCAATGAAATCCCTTTCCCAAAATAGGAATATTCACCTTTGGCTGTTGGACTGTTAATTCTAGTTTTTTTTTCATGGAGTTTACAGTCATCCTTTCCTGCTTTATAGCCTACCCTACCCGGGCTAATGTGGGAATGCTCTCGAGTGCATCCCCCCAGAGACTGCAAGCTCTGGGCAGGCGGGGACCAAGGGCGGCATGACTTCTCTTTGGGTCTGCCCCACTGCTGCTAGAAGGAACTACTTGACATACCCTGGTACTTGGCAATGCATGGATGGGTAGGTGGGAAGGTGACCCAGTGGCAATCCTTGCCCCAAAATGATGAGATGTCATTCTGGGTGAGCAGAGCTGAGGTGCAATCACCAAGTGATTGGGCACAGAAGGATGTGGGATTAGCACCCTTAAGAAAACAGCGCAGGGTAAAAGATGGCCTAGCAAGCCACACCCCAGGGCTGCCCCCTAAAGACCAAGTCCATATTTAGGGAGCCAGAGAAACCTGGTCTGGTTAACTTTTGATGACCTAATCCTGAAATTCCCAATTAAAAAAAAAATCTAAAACATTATAATTCCAACGTATCAGTAATTTTTGTATCAGAGGCCTAACATTGCTCATATTTTTAATTACATATTGGAAGAGGGAGACATTCCAGTGCTCTAACACTCTAAAACCCCTACTCATGATCCACAGAGAGCTTTTTCTGTCACCAGTTGGGTGGCAGCAGGGACCAAAGGAGTTCCTCGGCAGAGACCCCTCAGGGAAGGACCCTACAGGCCTGGGTCTCTGAGAACCGCACCCAGGGCATGCACCCTAGGGATCTGCCGGGCAAATGTCTTCACTAACATGAACTTGCTACTGCCTCATAAGAAGTGGACCTGGTTTATGCATGAGGGAGCGAGAGGCTCAGGAAGTTGGCAGATTTGTTCTAGGAAAGAGCAAGGTGGGGTTCAAGCCCTGGTTGGTATGGATTCTCATACGCAGGGCCCTGCCGCTGTGCTAAGCTGCCCCTCTCTATTCCGGGTGCTGCATTGCCCTTCTCTGTGGTTTTCTCAACTCCAAAATCTCCTCCATCCTCCATCCTCTTTCTGGGCATGAGGCTGATAGACAGACAACAGAAGTTTATTTTTCACCGTTCTGTGGGCTGGAAGTTGGAGATCAGAGGGCCTGGAGAGTCCGTAGAGTCTTCCCTAGAAAGGCACCAATCCCGTGCATGGGGCTCCACCCTCATGACCCAAGCACCTCCCTGAGGCCCGTCTACTAAAACCATCCTCTTGGGAGTTAGGATCTCAACTTCTGACTTTTGAAGGAACACGAGCATTCAGACCACAGCAGAGACGTCCCGGGACTCTCCTGCAGGAATTCCAATGTGACAGCTGGCCTCTGGCCTCCCCACTTTTCCAATACCGCCCTCCGTTCCTGCTGTACCTTTATGATCTTCTGTTCTGGCCTCAGCGCTGCTCTCTGCTTAGTCAAACTCTTGGCTCCCGACTCCCCGACACTAGGGCTGTGCTTCTGCTGTTCTTTTTGCTGGAGGGGCAAAGTGGAAATGTCCATCCTTCAAGCCCAGGGCCAAGTGTTTGCCTGATTGTTCTGGGACTCTCCCCCAGTAACTAGGAGCGCTTGGCACAGAGCAGAGCCCAAGGTCTACTGACTCGTTTACCTCTTTACTGTGCTGTCAGTTGTTCAGTAAAGTTGGACTCTATTTCAACCCCCCTGCCTGCCTATTCATATTTGTTTGTCTGCCACTTGACCCAGACAACTGTGAAAGAGATGATATACACCCAATGACACCCAATGCCATCCATTTTCGACTGGTGGTTGGGTGAACCATCTTGAAACACAATGGCAGCAGATGAAAGCTTCCTGATGTGTGTCTGTTAGTCTAATGAGCTACCGAGAGGTGGACTGTGCAGGCTCCCGAAGAGGCATCTCTGGACCTCCAACTCACCAGACTACTTCATGTCCCTGAGAGGCACACCGAGGCCACAGACAAGGTGGAAACTATGTAAATTCTCATGACATCTCTTGCACAGGCACTGTCTGGGGATAAGCTGAAGACCTAGTTTGTTGGAGAGTAGTTGATTTCCACTCATCCCAGTAGTTAATTTCCATGTTTGAGGTCCTCACGGCCTGTGGCACTTCCCATCTAATTTGGTGGCATCACTTTTCCCCATCTATCACTTCAGGCCATACCTGGGGTGGAGTGTGATGCCTTGAGTCTGTGGAATAATGAGAGCCCTTCATCTTTTGGTTCTTTGGAATCTCCACACCTTTCCCCTTGGAACCTTCCTTTGGCTTTACCAGTTGGGTGACTGACTTCCATTCTCCCTGATGGACCAGCTTGATGGCTTCTTCCTCATTGGGACTCGTGTCTCCCAGATTCCCAGACCAAGTTTTTGGGGCTCTTATCACCCCAACCTGTCCCACTTCATACCACTTAGAATGTGGGGGGCATTTTACTCACTGGCTTCCTCAACAGATGAGGGGCTGCATCAGGGCGGGGACCCCGTGTAACCAGGGTGCATCATGGTATCACCACACAGAAAGCACTAGTAAATATTTCTTTAGCCAACAAATAAATGTTCAAATTAAAGCCATTAATTCAGTGTGAGGATGCCAAGAGCCCCCTCTTAATAATCTATCTGAAAGCTTTTCCTTCGGTATTTTCCAAGAGGGAATCATAAAGAGCCCTGAGGCTCTCGGGGAGACAACAGCCACACGCATGACAAGGCTTGTTAAGGAGACCACAACTTACAAAAACAACCAATGCTGGTGTTATCTTTTTTCGTTTTTCTCCACAGAACAAAAGTCGTGTGGAATGAGGTCCCAGGGTCTCCTCTATAAACATGTTTGGATGTTTCTCACTTAGGTCAACATTGACAGTCATTGAAAGTGGCACATTTAAACACAAAAAGCACGAGGCATTAACAGATCCAGCCACCAAGGGCCCTGCACCCTTTACAGGAAAACTCCTTAAATAAACACAACAGGCCTAAATTGTGTAAATGTCAGGGCTTTCGAAGTCACTCACTCCCATGCCCTTGATGGGCCTTTCTCCAAGATTCTGTCTCCGTGTCCACAGAGGACACGGGCCAGGCGGGCAGGAAGCGGGCATCCCGGCTCTTGCAATGCCTCAATCCCAACAAAGCCAACTGGGCGTACAACCCCAAACTGCACTTAGGTGAATTATACCTGCTAAAAGGGATGCTCAGGCAACTGTTGGTCTTGTATTCAGTGGTGATGGTGGGGTCACATTAGATGTGTCTCCTACACATCTTGGATGTTTTTCCCTAGAAAGCTACTTTGTGACACTGCAGCCCCCTCTGGGTGAGTGTGCATAACTCCCTGCAGCCCTCACTGGCCTTTCTGTCATTCCAAAGCTCTTCGGTATGCACTGCCTCATTGTGACCCCCCTCAGTGCACATGTGGGGTGCCTGAAAGGGGAGGGGTCCCATGTATTGATGGAGACACTGAGACATAGACTGACTAGGGCTCCTAGGCCAGAGGCTCCCCTCCAGATAGCTTGCATCACTCTAGCTGCACCTGCATGGGTATGGGTCCCCTCTTTCAATGAAAACCCCACTTCACTGCTCTACTTGGGCCACTCTTGAGACCCTCATGCCTTTGAATTAAGATCTCAGTAGAGCATCATTTCTCAAAGACCCAGCTTCTGGCTGAGAGATGCCGGCATATGGAGCCATCAGGGTCTGGGCTTGAATGTGCACCTCGCCAGCCCTGGGCACCCCTCTGGGCCCCTGCCTGGCTGGGTATAGAACTATTCCCTCCAGGCGCAGCTATGGGAAGATGGATGCACTGAGTGAGGTTTGACACAGTGACATGTCTTTCAAGACAAAGACCTTTGATTTTGGAACCATCGTCCTGAAGCTAAGGGTGACTTCACTCTGGACACTTTCTCTGCTGAAGAAGAGAAAAGGTATTTTTATAGACTCAGGATTAGTCCCCTGAGTAGCAACAATATCAAGTGAAAACAATACCCATGGGGTTTCTGTGCTCTTAAGATCATGCTTATGTGTTGGGTTGAGTTGAGGGCAATGGGTTCACCCTCTCCAAAGTTTTTGAAAACCAGAACAGGAGTCTCTCCTCCCTGCCATCCTCTGCTCTTTGGCATCTCCCTGCTTCCCCTCTCTCTGTCTCCTGCCAGAACCTGGCCTTAATTTTCCAGGTCCCAGCCAGAAAATCTGGAGAGGGTACAGCCAGGATTCAGGGCCACCGTGAGGGTGGGCATCACTCCACCTTCCTGGGCCACTGGAGGTGGTGAAGATCACTCCATGAGTCACCAAGATGAATTGAGAAGCTCCAGGAGACAGAGCATCATCAGTCTACCCTAGGTAGACTAGTGTCTCCCCAGATTCCTGTACACCTGGAGCCTGTGTACATGACTTTATTTGGAAACAGGGTCTTTACAGATAGAATCAAGTTAAGGTGAAGTCATACTGGATTGGTGTGGGTCCTCAATCTGGTGACAGGTGTCCTTATAAGACGAAAGAAAACTGGACACAGAGACATCCAGAGAGGAGGATGCAATTGTGGGCAGAGACAGACATTACAGGGATGTGTGTATAAGTGAGGAGTACCAAGGGCCCCCTGGAACCACCAAAAGCTGGAAAAGGCCAGGAAAGTCCCTCCCCTAGAGCCATCAGAGGCAGTGCACCCCTATTGACACCTTGATTTCAGACATCTGACCTCAGAACTATGAGAGAATAAAATGCCTGTTATTTTTAGCCAAGCGGCTTGTGATCTTTTGTTATAGCAGCTGCAGGAAACTAATACAGGCTCCTTGGCACTTCACCCCCATTTAGGACCAAGAAAGGGATGTTGTACAGGAATGCATGGTGGAGGATCACATGTAGGGGGACTGAGGGGTGCGTTTGTGTACTTTCAGGCCACAGGTTCACCCAGAGGATCACAAAGGTCGGGTGGCCTGATGCACATTTTTGTCCACGTCAAATGTCAACCTCTGTCCTATCCTACACCCAGGGGCTGAGCAGGGCATGGTCACAGAGTTAGGCACTGTCATCTGAAGAGAGGCTCTACCCATGTGCTCGGATCGTGTTCAGGCGGCCCGGCTTGTGAGCTGCTCTCCAGATGGACCCACAGAGCTCAGCTCTCTGCAGCTGGCTGCAGCTGGCATAGCAGTGGGGTTGCAGGGGAGCCACAGCTGGGGGTTCTGGGGCTGAATGTCACTCAAGGTCACTTTGCAAAGCAGCCAGGGCTGCCCCAGACCTGCAGCCTGAATTAGCATAGTAATGGTCTTCTTCCAGAAGGAAGGAAGAGAAGGCAGAAACAAAGCAGCTGCCCTATTGCTGAGGCCGGCCTCCCTTCTACTGCTGGCCCCGCCAGGCCCAGGCTAGGAAGGGCTGGTGCCATCGGCCACAAGGGGCTGGCCACTGTTCCAAGGGGGCAAGGAGCTCCAGAAAGCAGGAGAGAGACCCTAGCCTCAGGAAGCCCAGTTCCTTGCAGAGAGCCCTGTGGGCAGCCACTGCCTCTGGGCTGCGAGTCATCCAGGCTCGGGTGTGCAAGCTGCAGGATGTGAAGCCCCCCCAGGTGCTAGCTCAGCTGGAAGAGCTCAGAAGGGCCCATAGCCTTCTGAGGAAGCTATTTAGACAGTGAGCACAAGGCTGCCTTGCAGGACGAAGAGGGCGCGTTAGTCCAGCTAGACCCCAAGCCAGGGGCTTTAGGGGCAGGAGTCCGTCTGCCTCTGAGGGGCTCGGGCTTGGCCACTGGAGCCTGAGGCCCCGGGGGCGGGGGAGGGGAGTGCACACACTCATCTCACCTCCTGAGGCAGCCAGCTGTGTCCCCATCCCTAAGAAGTGCCCGAGCCGGCTCTGCAGACTCTACCCCACCTGGGGGACGTGTTGGGCTGAAGTCAGAAGCAGCAAGAATGTAGGGGCTGAGACAGAGCTTGGGGCAAGACAGGTCTTCACTGAATGTGCTGCCACCACCATTCTTGGGAAGCTCTGGCGTGTGGGTGGAGCAGGTGCATCCTGGAAGGTCTCCCTGCCCTCCACCCTCTTTCCAACCTCGTTGTCATGTGAGTCATGGCCAAGTCCCCAAAGGACTGACCGCAGTACCTGGCCGTGCCCACCTGTCTCTGGGCCCTGGGTTCTCCGGGAGGGCAGGGCCACACAGCCCCCAACCCTGCCCCTGGGCCTCTGAGCATCATCTCACCCAGGGACCCTTTGGCGGTGCACAGAGAGAGTCTGCAGGCCCTGGCCTCTGAGCGCCTGGCACAGTGTGCACGTCGCCAACATGCGATGTTCTCTAAAAGGCTGCCGTTATGGACAGAAGGTCTGTGTCCTCTCCAATATTCATATATTGAGATTAAGTCCCCCGTCTGATGCTCTGTGGAGGCAAGACCTTGAGGAGGTGAGCAGGTCCTGAGGGTGGATTAGAGTCCCTAAGAAGGCACACAAGAGAGTGCGTCCTTTCTTAGCTTCCCACCACGGGTGACACAGCAAGAAGACGGCCATCGATGCCCAGGAAGGGTCCTGGCTACATTCCAGCTGGACCAGTCCCCTAATCTGGGACTTTCAGCCTCCAGAACCATGAGAATAAGTGTCTGTCATGGAAGCCCCGGCCCACGTGGACTCCAGCAGCCGGCCCTGCTCGGGGAACAAGGAGAGCACAAGATCTGGCATCAGGAGAGTCAGCAACGCTGCAATGAGGGGCACCGCCAAGACAGCTCCAGTCTGAGCCCTCCTTGCTGCGAGAGAAGGACCAGCCTCTTCACTCCGCGGAGCCTCTGTGTCCTCGCCGGGACATGGGCTGTCTGTGTGCAAAAGCCAGCACTGTTCACAGAAAAATGTGCTGGAAACCTCCCCACCGTTCTCTCCTGCCCTGCCTGCCACTTGGGAGTCACCTGCTACGGGCAAATGGGAGCCGGCGCTGACTTCCTCCCGGGCTGCACCTGCACTTCGCTCCCAGACGTGCTGCTCGGGCTGCTGAGAAGGGACTAGAATTTTGCATCCAGCAAACCCCAGGTCCTTCATCTGGTCCCCAAGACCGGCATCTCTATAACCAGAGATTTGATGAAAGCAGTAGAGAGCGGTCTTCCATCTGGCCGTTCTCCTGGCTTCTCCCTGCAGGGCTAGAGCAGGGGCAAGTCCTGCATGTGCTCTTCCCCGGGCAGCTGCAGCTGGCGAGGCCTTCACTTCCCATTGGGACCATCGAGTCACTTGGGGCCCTGTCTGTGTCCCCCTCAATTCATATGCTGGAGCCTAACCCCTAGTGTGATACTACTTGGAGGAGATGCCTCCCTCGGAGCGAGGTGATCCTGGCTGTTTGGGGTCACGAGGTGGGGCTCCCCGGTGGGAGTGGTGCCCTTGTAGGAATGGACTCCAGGACAAAGTCTCTCTCGTTCACTCCCTTTCTTTCTCTACTATTCCCTGCCTCTGGCCCCATCTTGCATTTGTACACACACACACACACACACACACACACACACACACACACCCCGAGGGAAAAACATAGAGACATGGTGACCACCTACAGCCCAAAAGAGGCCTCAGAATAAACCTACCTCGCTGGCCTCTTGACTTTTGGACTCCCGGCCTCCAGAACTGTAAGAAATGAAGGTGTGCTGCCCCCGTGCCCTTCGCCCCCTCCCAGTCTGCGGCACCGTGTTAAGGCACCAGGCGAACCTGGACGGAGCCCTCTCTTGGCTGCTGGCCCCCCAAGTGACTCAACCCACCATACCCCCTTCCCTGTCTGTTAGATTGTCAACCCGGTTCTGAAAGCAGCTGGGAGCCGGGTCCGATCCAGAGCTCTCTGGCCTGGGCAGCTCCTGTGGGTCAGGCCTCGGACGGTGCACAGAGCATCCCCCTGACGCCTCCCGGCGTTCGCCAGCCTCCAGCACGCCTGCCTCCTGCCTCCTGCCTCCCTCCTGTTAGGCCCCCGGCGCCGCCAGCCTGGCCCCCTGGCCCTCGGGCAGCAGCCCGTGGAGGTGAGGCGCGGGCTCCTCGGGGGGCCAGAGCGCATTAGCGGGCAGGCGGGCGTGCTGTGCCCCTGGCACGGGCTCCCGCACCAGCTGCAGCTGCAGCGACTGTCATCCGACATCCTGACGTGGACGAGCCCCGGGAGCCGGGGCCCCGGGCAGCTCGCTGCTCGCCCCCCGCCACGCCCGGACCCCCGGGCCCAGCCTGCAGCCAAACAGGTGTATGGCAGCCTGTTGCGGTCCGGGGAGAGGCCCGCGGGCCCGGGAGAGGCCTCCGAGGGGAGAGCCGGGGGAAAGAACAAAGGAGGTTAGGCCTTGGCTTGACAGGCTCATTGATAACAGTTTAGGGGGAACAGGTCTGCCTGGTGACAACAAATTGCTCCTAATGGCTTCTGCCGCCAACAGGCCCCAGTCAGGGAGAAGAAGCTGTCAGCCTGGTCCAGGGGAGGCAGCGTCCCCCTGAGCGGAGGCACCACCTGCCCCCTCCCTCGGGGGCCTTCACGTGGGGAGAACGGATATCGGGGGGCCCAGCCCTGGGCGGGCAATCGTGCTTAGAAGCAGAGCTGCCAGGTGTCACGTTCCAGAGCTGGGCTTGCCTGGGCGCCGTAAGCCCTGCACAGTCGGGCGGGCAGGGGCGGGTTTTTAAGAACCCCAGTGTGCCCACGCAGGAGCGTGAATGCAGGGAGGTCCACATCAAGGGAGAAAGCGACAGAGCCCAGATCCGGATCCAGGGGGTCCAGCTCCAGACCCGGTGCCTCTGTCACTGGGCAGCCCTGGCCCGCGTGCCGGGAGGGTCCCGGGGCCTGTTTGGCTGGCCCAGGGCGGGGACTGAGCCGTGGGCCGCGGGCAAGGTGTCTCCACGAGACGCCACCAGAAGCCCTCTTCAAGGAAAACGGTGAGGCAAAGCCAAACACGCCTGACAGCGGCCGAGGCCACTCTCCGAAGGCCACTCTGATCCTCTGGCCAGTGGGAAGAGTGCGGCCAGGCGCTCCTTACGGGTTTGCTCCCAGCCACGCCTGCCTGGACGGCTGTCCTCGTGCCAGAAAAGAAAATCCAGGACGTAATAGATGCCCGAACCTCTCAGTTGGAAGTTCAGGTCAGCAGTTGTGATTGTCTGATGAACACGCGGTGGGTGGAGTTGTCCCCACTGCGTGCAGGAGGGCATTTATCTGTGGGCAGCTGCGGGGAGGCAGGGGGCCGGAGGACCGGTACCCCGCGGCTCTACGCCCCCGCCCCCCCATCCCAGCAGGCACTGGAGGCAGAAGGGCCCTTGTTGAGACACCATATGACTCGGAGGCCTCCTCTGTCTCCCCCACTTCACTACGTCTGGAGGGGACAGGGGGACCCGAGGTATGACATGCAGGAGCTGGAACCATCCGCGACCTCCCCAGCTCCGGCTCAGACAAGACAGGATGGGGGCTCAGGACCTGGCAGGAGACGTGTACCTTGCCCCGTCACGCAGCCCTGCCTGAAAATAAACGCGGTGCTCACACTCCGCGGTGCAATGGCCGTGGGTGGCTGTTTGTGCACCGTGTGAATGATAATAACGACGCAGCCCCTCCTTCCCTGTGGTTTGACCATAGTGCATCCCCTCACTTGTTTGCCTGCCGTGACGTCTACCCGTGACTACCCCAGCCTGGGCCTGTGCTCACGGTGGATTAATAAATACGTCAGCCTGCTGTATCCGTCCCCTGGGGCTGCTGGAACAGATCACTGCCAGGGCGGTGGCTTGGCACACCCGGGATGGCTTCTCCCACAGTGAGGAGGCCACGGCGTGCGGACGCCGTCTCCCTGGGCTGAGGTCAGGGTGCCGTGGGTGGACCTGCTCCTTGCTTCACCCCGGCTCTGGTGGCTGCCAGCACTCCTTGGTTTGTCTCCCCCCTGGTCACACGGCTCCCTCCTTCTGTTACTGTCGGGACTCCCTCCTGTAGGAACGTTGGTGCTGGCGTTTGGGGCCACCCCAGATAATCCAGGGTAATCGCCCCAACTCAAGACCCTTCACTTAATCCCTGCTGTAAAGTCGTTGCCGTGCAAAGTAACGCACAGGTTTTGGGAATTAGGGCCTGATGTCCCTGGGGCCCTATTTGGTCTAGTCCACCCTGGAGTGTAGGGTCGATGGATGGTGGCACAGAGGGAACGGGGTAAGACGCCCCTCGCAGGGCTGGTGCTTTGGAAGATTATGTCGTGTGTGTGTGTGTGTGTGTGTGTGTGTGTGTGTGTGTGTGTGTGTGTTTCCCAGTCCCTATGGACCAGGGAGGTCGGGGCCGACGAGGGCAGCTCCAGTCTACGACCGGGTAAACGTACTGACACCCGAACCAGGAATGCCTCTGGGGCTAGGGTAACAGATGTGCTGCTCCTCCTGTTTATTCTTTTTGACATTTTCCAAAGTTTCACTCGAAGAGGGCGTTAGGTTTTCCTGTGTGTTGAGGTCTGGTCGCCTGGTATCCTGGTGCTCACACCGGGCCCGGCCCGGAGCAGGTGGCCCCTGTGTATGAGGCATGAATGGACTTTTACGATCAGGGAAGAATGAACTACGGTGAACAGCGACAGGGGCCCATGTGCGGTTCCCCGTCTGGCCCCAGAGTCTCCCGGCCGCACACTGACCCTGCTGGTGGGCCCCTGCGGCAGCACCTACAGATTTGGGGGCTGTTGCTTCTTCCTTCGGAGCCCTTCCTACCCCGCCTCGCCCCCTTTGGGCAGGTGCTGCTGAGCTGCCTTCAGCGCAGGTCCGGAGCTCAGCCCCGGCGCCCTGGGCTCCCTGGAAGCTCCTGAGATTTGCAGTCAGGATGACAACCACAGGGCAGCCACACCGGCTCGCGTCACCTGGCCCCTAAGGCTTGCGTGGCCAGGATGGGGGCTGTTTCATTCCCCCTTTCCAGCTGGGAAAAGGAGACTGGGAGAATTGGGTGGCTCGCCCAAGGTCACTTAGCTGGTAAGCGGCCAGCCCGGGATTTGAACCCAGGGCTGTGTGGCTTCCGAGCCTGGAGTTCATCAGAAAACCAAGGCAGACACATCGGTTCGTGAATCACATTTTCTTGCAGCTTTGTTTTCATTATTTTTATCTAAAACAATCCAACAAGTGAAAGAAAGAAAGAATCTGTTCCAAAGGGCGCTAGCCTTGCCGGCTGGACTCTTCTCGGCGCGACTGGGAATTGGTTTCTCCAGATGCTAAGCTGAGAACGTTCCAGCCACACCTGCGGCGCCCACCCCACGGCAGGGCTGCCCATCCTCTCAGTCACCCTGTGACAGCTTCTAGATTTACTTCCCTGCTTCTTCATTTAATCTGATGCCAGTTCTTCAGTTTTATTATTTTTTTTTAATTTATTTTTTTTTCAGTTCTTCAGTTTTAGCGACTCTCTGGGCTCCAAAGAGGTCCTGGTCAGGACAAGGCACAAGGTCTGCTTGCTGCTCGGGGCAGGTGGCGGGCGCATCCTTCCCAGGCTTCCACGGCTTCCGACGGCAGCGGCCGTCAGCCCGGCCCCTCCTGGCTGGGCCCGTCCCAGACTCTGCCATTTGGCACCCGCGACGAAGCTCCCGAGCGCAGCGAGTGGAGTGTCGCCCTTGCAGGCCTGTGCCAAGCAGGACAGGGCATGTGCCCAACCGCCCTGGCGCGGCCCAGACTTCTGGATGGAAGCTGAATGTTTCCCTTTGACGTTCTTTCACTCACACCCTTTAAGAGCACTTAATTCACCCTGAAAGTGAAGTGGGTTATTTACGACCCCAGCCATCGCGTGGTGGCAAGGGTGCCAACACACAGATGATGGTTCTGGCACCGTTGTTTCCCGGTGATGTTTGCTCAACAGCATTAAGCTGAAATATCGTTTGCAGGGGATCACTGCCCATCAGGCACTTAATTACATACAAAATTAGATTTCCTTGTGGGTTCACTGAAAGCCCAGGGTGTTAGGATAATTACTAAGAGAAAAGGGAAAAATGCAAGTTTACCCCCCAGACCGTCCCCCGAAATAGCAATGAGCAGAAGCATAAGACTGACACAACCTAAAGTCTGTCTTTTCCGCAGTCAAGACATCTAGTGGTCGGTCCCTCCCTCGGGCCGTCCCGGGAAGGGGGAGCCTTTGTGCCACGAGGAGCTTTGCCCCCTTGGAAGCCCAGTGTGGGCCCTCCCTCCTGGGAGTTTCTAAAAGAGGCCACTGTGGCTCTCTAATTCTTTTTAATGCATAAAAAGAGGCTAAGCAGAGACCATATTTCTGGAATTTGGAAGCAAAAAAGACCTGGGTCCGAGTCCTTGCGCTGGCTAAGTGACCTTGGGCAAGTCTCTCTGAGTCCTGGATGCCTCTGTGGGGAGATGGGTAATATGCTAGCCAGCTAGGATTGCTGCAGAGCGTCCCCGAGCCCATCTCTCAGGGCGAGACCCAGCGCCCGGCACACGGCAGGTGCACGAGGAACAGGAACAGTGATGAAGAATGCTTTTGCAGGACTTTCTGGGAGTGAAGGATCCTGTGCCTTCCTTCAGGTGGAGAGTGCTGTGCCCGGATTCCTTGCTTGTTCTACTCCAGGGAGCTGGGCTTTGGCTCACACCCCCTTCCATGTAATGGGAGGGAGGCTGAGATTTGGAAGGGTTTTCCAGCCTGCAGACTCCGACTCCCTCTCGGTCCTGGCTTCCACCTGCAGCAGCCTCCCTGCCGGGCAGCCCCTGAGGGATGGATTCCTCACCTGGAGGCCGGGCAGGGGAGGCGGGGGAAAAAGTGCTCTATGTGAAGAACCAGGGGTGGGGGACACCCCAGGCCCCCAGTCTTTGTCTTCTGTCTCTGTCTGTTACCCCCGAGAGGCTTCCCCCGACGGGGCCAGGGTCCTGCGTGCAGGGAGCTTCCAGCCCCGCCCCGTCCAGTCCCCGAGGGCCCATCGAAGGGGCGTCTGTGCCGGCCGGCAGCTGATTCCAGGGGTGCGGGGCTGGGTTCCCCAGGTGCACGTGTCCCGCGCCCTTGGCTGAGGCCAGATGAAGCTGTAGGCCGCGGAAGGGCCAATCTGGGCAAGCAGGGGAGTGCAAAAACATGCTACCTCTGGAAGGCTGGAGGCAAGATTCATTTAAACAGCTTCCACTGTCATCAGTGTCACCAGACTGAAGCTTGTCTTGTTTACCGGATGAAGGTTTCACACTGTGTCACCGCGCTGCCAGCACCCGGCATTCAAATGAGCAGTTAGTACAAGTCGGTCGTAAACATGGCAGATCCGCGAGACGGGCAGAAGCACTCGGCGATCTCCCCGGTGCAGCTTTTAAGCACTTGGCATGCTGCTAGCTCCAACTAGAGAGGGGGCTGTGTGCATCATTTGGGCCCGAGTGCAATGCACTTGAAATAATTACTTTAATCAGCAAAAGTTAATTACTTTAAATCATAAATTAATGGCAGAGCATTTGGCAGAGCCTGATGTGTGTGGCGAGGCTGTCAACTAAAAAGCCAGGTGAACCTGCGACCCTGCCTCAACGTCGCGGGCAGGAGCCGGAGCCCACCTACTGTGCGTGCCGCTTCTGCTCCATTAGGAAGAACTCTTTGTAACCGGAGAGGAGCCACCTTAAACTGTCACCTATAAAAAAAGGGGCCATAAACAAGCAGACTGCTGCTAAGCAGGTGCTGCCGGGGAAGCCGGCCCTTGACAATAATAAGATCTTAAAATGGCATCTGCCTTTATTTTATAGTACAATTGGAAAGATGGTTAAAAGTAATAAACCCAGCTGATATGTTTTATGAGTTGGTAGTTAGCAGTGTTTACTGTGGAGGAAGATTTTGGAGAAGATGCTGTCCGCCGCCCGCCCCCACCCCCCACCCCGCCCCCCAGACGCCCCCCCTCCCTCCCCAGCACCGAGATCCCCGAGCAGCTGGAAGGTGGAGGGTCCTCTGCACGGAAGCAGGCAGCAGCCCGTCCATCATTCCTCATCTCCTCCCTGCACCGGCATTGCAAAGAAGCCAGAGTCATTTGGAGAAGAAAGAGGAGGCTCTTTCGAAGGAACAGGGAAGCCTTTACTGAACACATCCCCCACCCGAGGCCGCCGGACTGACTGCGTGTTGGGGGCTTGGACGCCTTTCCGAGCATCGGGGACGTCGGGGCACCAGGCGGGTCAGCCCACAACATCCTTCGATGGCGTAAGATTTAAGCAGAAGGAGGAAGAGCCTACTGGGGACCCGGGGACCCGGGGCCATCACACGGTGGGGAGCGCGTGGTTCTCCCAAGAGCCGCATCTGGGGAACAGAAAGGATGAGAGCAGAGGCTCCAGGGGCCGCAGGGCACAGGTCCTGCGCGGAGCCCTGTCCACGGGGCCAAGCACATGACGGCAAGGCCCGGTCTGCCCTTGGTTCGTCAGACTGGGAGCGAGCCCCCCGCGTGCAGGCTCCTCACGGGCCCTGAACTAGAAGGCAGAGCAAGCCAGCCCCAGCCCCTGCCCTGGCGACGCTGACCGTCCAGCCGAGGAAGCCAACAGCGGCCAGAAAAGTGTCATCAGGCTATGACACTAGAAGCATGAGATGTGGGTCACACGGACACACGTTTATGAATCCAATTGGGGGCGGGGGGGCAAAGAGAACCTCCAGCCCACGCATTGCAGCGAAGCATGGACAAGTATTCACCTGTTGTAGCTGCAGGTTCCGTGGGTCACCAGCAGTGGTTCCATCCAAATAATTTGCCCATTACTAGGGCTGGTGGAGAGCCCTACAGGCATACTCGGAACGTGATGATCCTTCTCTCCACACGTAATTCGAAATGAAGCCGGAGGGTAAAGCCCAGGACGTGTGCAGCCCCGCGTTACGAGAGCAGCTCCGCGTCGAGGGTTTCCAGGTGATAAAAGTGAAGCCCTGAGCCTGCGCAGGGCCTGCCGCTGGATGACCCAGCACATCTGAGCACTCTTGAATCTCATGGGATTCTGAGGGATTACATGACAAAGGCCACCCTCATCCTCCACGCTTACCTGTTACTCTTGCAGGTAAAACCCAACCAGTCCCTGCCATTCACTCTCCCGCGAGCACTCAGGCCTCCCGCTCTCTGGGGCAAAGTCCACCGGAGGAGGCTGGGATGTCCGTGCTGGCAGGTCCTGGTTCCCAGAGAGACCCCGGCAGGCTCTGAGGTGCTCACTCCAGACTGGAAGAAGTGTGGTGTCCTGGCCCTGGGGCTGGACCACACGTGGGCCGTAGGTAGGGTAATGGGAAGCGCCTGGATTTTACTTCTGGCTCCAAGTGACTTTAGCCAGGCTTGCCTTTGCTGGCCTCAGGTAACTCATCTGCCAAGGAGATTGGATGGGAGGCTACAGAGGCCATCTCAGGCCCCCCCGATCTTCGGTATAAAGACTGGCTCTCCATTCCAGAAGGAAGCAGCCCCTCTTTATGCACCGAGATGAGCCCAGGATTGCTTGCTCCATTTTCTGAGAACACAACCGTGAAATCCCATTGGGTCGTCTCCATCATTCCCCCAGGTCTTGGGAAAGCCCAGGCCTCAGGATTCCCTAGACAACCAAACACATCCTTGGAGATGGCATGCCACTGCTGCATGGGACTTGGCGTTGGCATTAAGAAGACTTTGCTTCAGACCTGAGCTCTTGCAGGTTTTGCGTGATGTGACCTCAGACTAGTTATTTCACCCACCAGCTTCCATGCCCTCATCAGCATGTTGGAGATGACAGCACTAATGCCAAGGCTACTACTTGTGATCCCTGGGAGTTTCGAACACAAGGAGGCGCCTAGCGTGCTTTCAGGAATACAGCAGGTGCTCACTATTAGCTAATAAAAAAATGATCATCAAGATCCAGCTATTCTCGAGAGTTTCCCCTGATTGTTTCTACTCTACTCTCATGACTTGGCCTCCTCAGAACTTGCTATCCTGGCCAGTACCGTGGACCATGCACAGGGCACATCCCACCCAGTGGCACCCACAGCACCATTGTTTGGTTGGTCCCTTGGCTCAGCTGGGCTGGGCATGTGCTGACAGCAGGGAGGTACCTAGCCTGACCTCAGTATAACCTGCTTGAGGCTTCAGTCACTGGGAAAGCCATCATCATGGCAAGGAAATTTAGACACTGGACCTGGCTTGTAATAGACCCTCCATCGAGTTTGTGGGCCTCTGAAGGATATGTGGGGAGTGGGCATTGCTGCTTTGTGTTGGTCGCAGTGAACACAGAATAACCTCTCAGCACAGACAGACCCCATGTCTTGAAAGTGTTGACCCCTGGAAATAAAGCATTCTCCTGGCTGAGCACAATGCGAGGATGCTGAGCAGAGGTGAGCTCGGGAAGGCCCATCACCCAGCCTCAGCGTGAGGGTGCTCAGAACCTGCAGAGGGACGCTTCCCTAGATGCTAGGCATCTAAGAGTTACTAAATAAAAGATAATGTTGCAGAAAATGAAAAACATTTCTCCCGTGTCATTAACGTCAGTGACTGGAGTACTTAGGATATCGAAACTGCTCAGAACTCCGCTCCGTTCCTATCTGTCACAAATATTTTGGCAGAACCATCATTAGCCAAGCTCATCTTCAAAATATTCTGGGTCAGATTTCGTCTTCGGTCCCACATGGGAAATTTCTACTTTCATCAAAGTGTGTCAACGGCTCACAGATTCACTCTCACACGGCAGAGTTTCAATTAAAGGTGGCCTGGGATGAGAGTCCATCTTCTTCATGATTTTCTTGGGATCATGATAAAGCTCGAACCCTAATACGAGCTTCTGCTGTGATAGAAACGCTCTGATGTGAGCTGTCTGGTGTGGTGGTCAACTGAACACTTGGAATGTGAAGAGCTGTGATGGAGAAACAGGATTTTAAATTTTGTTTAATTTTTCTTAATTTAAATGTGAAGAGCCACATGTGGTTAGCGGCTGCAGCATTGCATAAATGCCACCGTAATCTGCATTAGGAACGGCAGCCGGAGTCCTAGATTTTAAAGCAGAGTTCAGGAGGACAGGTGTCCAACCAACTGGGTGGTCACCGTCACAGGTAGGTGCCTAGCACAAGGGCAGACACTCTATGGTCCACGTCACACACAACGTTTTGGTTGGCTCCAGAAAGGACTGCTGATGACCAGAAAAAATACCTTTAAATCCAACTCATGAGCATACCTTGTCCATCCTGTCAAGAAATGGGATTTACCAGAGACGTACTCAACAGATACCGGTACGTGTGTGTGTTCCGCATCCTTAGACCTTTAAAACTGAAACACAGGCCACCGAGTTATCCTCAGATGAAAAGCAACAAACACAACAAAATTTCATCCCAAATTAAATGCGCGAAAACTATTTTCATGATTTTGAAGAAGATCAGAGGAAATTAAATATGAATTTTGCATATAAAAAAGGCAACATTTGCAATCCCACAAAAACACGTCCAAATGAATTCGTGGCTCCCAGCAGTGCCCAATTTCCCAAGGGCCTAGGTCCATTTTCTCCCATTGAAAATCCCGTAATAGCTTTGGATGAATAAACGTCGGGGGACGCCGTGTGAGACCTAGCAACTTTTCTCTCCCTGTCATCAAAGGTTGGGGAAACTCTGGCATAGAAGTGGAAGCGAAAGAATGAATCCACCTTGTCTAGTAAACCCCAGAGAAGTCAGAGAGAAAAAACATCTGTAGCCTATTAGCCCAGTGGTCAGAGCAGGGGCCGTGAGGGGGCTTCATAGGGAGCTGTGTTGGAAAGATCATCCAATTAACTTCCCTCTTGTTGGTGGCACTGTGAGCTCCTTAATCCTGGGGCACCCTCGTAAGAACGCGGCCTGGGGCTGGGGAGCAGGGGGAGAGGCGAAGAGCTGCAGCTGACCCAGCGTGATCCCACTCCCCGTGGGCTAAGACCAACTAAGGTCAGCTCAGAGCACACAGGGCTGACCAAAAGGAGGGCATCCGTGGGGAGGAAGAAGGGGAGCTCAGCACCCCACCGTTACTACAGCTGCAAACACAGGATCCAAGCAGAGAAGCCCAGAAACCAATGTGACCAGAACAATCCCACACAAAGTACATGCTCTGCTTTGCACCAAACTTTAATCTTTTCCCCCAGGCGTCTACTCAAGGAGCATTATTTTATTTAATTTTTTTTTTTTTACTATTAATATTCTGCTCTCAATGTTCCTGCAAAGCAACTTCCTGAAAGAAAGAATGGACTTACCAGGAGGACTCATTTGTCTTCAGCACCTGGGCTGTTTTAAATTAGAGAGCACCCAGCATGGGGAGCCGGTGCTATTTTAATCATTTCAATGTGTCCAGTGCTGGAGATGAACTCAAAAGGTGAGTATTAAAAGTAGTTGTGGAATTCAGTCATTTCACGAATGAGCACGTAATAGCCAAAGGCAAAACCGGAAGGCAACTTCACTTCCAATCAGTGTTCCCATTTTATTGAAACCAGATTGGAATTCCTGGAAGGAAGCCTACAGATCACATCTTTAATACTCATTTTCATATACTCCAGTAAAACTGTCAGGGAGAATCAGTTGTTGAGGGAGGCTTCCTGTATAATTTACAGATGTGCCTCCCGTAGCCCATTATTTAGACCCGAAACAGAAATATGTTTTTGATCAAGCTCGGAGACTTCCTCCCACCTGCCCAGGTGTCCGTGGCTTTAATTTGTCGATTAAGGCTGGCCTTTGCCCCCCGTGCTGACCCGCCACACCAGGGACGGTAATCCCCACACACGCGGCCGCAGAGACGCCGCCCCCCGCCTGGGCTTCGGGGGGAGACCCGGGCAGGGTGCAGGACTCTGGGGCATAGATCTGGCTGCCCGGGGCCGCCTCCTCCTCCTTCCTGATGGGGGGAGAGGCTCTTGGGAAGTCCCCGGGGTGCCCAGCGCCGGGGCAGGAGGCCGCATCCCCTGCCCGGAGACCTGCCTCACCCTCCCTTGCTTCTTTATGGACTGGTCAGGACAAGCTGCGGTTGGTACCCATCATCCCTACTCTTTCCTTTTTTCCTACTGAGTTCTGAGAAAGCCCAGTCCCTTCCATGGGCTGTTCTGGCCTGTGGCCTGCCCAGGCCACCCACGGAAATGCTCAGCATGCCTGTTTCTCATACCTCTCCGGCCTCCTTTCCAATCTTCTATCTCCACCTTGTAAGACATCATTTTGGAGAGTAGGGATCTCAGGTGTGTGGACAGAGAGGTCCTCGAACTCTTGAGCTGCCGCTATGGGGCAGGGACCCTGGAACAATGGTGCCCTGGCATGGCCCCAGCTCCGGGCACCTGCCCCAAGGCACTCCTTTGGGACAGAGGAGGTCTGGACTACTGACCTACTGATCTGCTCAGCTGAGGGATTTTGGCTTCCAAACAGTGGAGGACTTGTCACTGTTCCCAAGCCCTGGCTTTTGAAACCTGTATTTTTAAAGGAGGGAAGAGACCCCACATTAAATGCAAATGCACCTGAAAGAAATGAATGTTGTAGTGTCTAAGACCAGGAGTCTCTCCTTCTGAGACAGCCCAGCAGGATGGGAAGGGTGGCTTGGGAGCAGACTGCCAGGGTTCCAAGCCCAGCCCTGTGACACATGGCTGTGCCACCTCAGGCAAGGACTTCCTTCACATCAGATATGTTAGTTTATTGATCTGTCAAATGGGAGTGAATATGGAACCACCTTACATACTGGTAGTGGGGACGCACCGAGGCGGTGGACCGACCTGCTCTGTACCTGGGAGATAAATAGCTGTCATCGCTGTTGCAATTGTCCCAGAGAGTCCCCAACCTGGGCTGAGACCTGGCTGGACAGGAGGGGTAGGGCTGCCCCACTAGGTCAGGCAGGTCACTGGCTCATCACCAGGCTAGTTCAGTCTGGGCACAGCCAGTGAAGAGCCCCCAAGTCCATTGTTTCTTGGGGGGCAAAAGGCCATGAAATTGTCTGTGGAATCCCGTAGGAACGAACCTCAACGGAAGGTGAGAAGACCTGAGTCTGGTCTTGACCCGGCCTCTGAGGCTCCAGTTCATCACTGCAAGGTGGAATTTGCCATGAATCCTCCTCCACCTGGATGCCGTCGTTGACATGGGATCATGTGTGAGCTCGCAGAGAACAGGCGCACTGGCTGGATGTGCAGAAGGGGGAAGGGCAGGGAGGCCCAGTGGGAGCTGAAGGGGGCTTGGTTTCCCTACATCAGCTTTGTAGAGAGCTGGGCTTTTCCTGTTGCCACCTTAAGAATCTACACACACACACACACACACACACACACACACACCCCAAGATGGTAAGGCAGGAAAACAGCTAATGAGAGAGCACAGCCTAAAAGATAAGATCTTTTCTCCAAAAAAAAAAAAAAAAAAATGAACCAATATAATCATCAGCATGAGAAAACCAGAGTGGAGGTGCGTCACACGCCCGTGAGTGGGACCCACCACCTGAGCGAGTGCACGTTTCCTGGGAACAAAGCCCAGAAAAGCCAATAAAATCCCTACATCCAGGTGGGTCCTGCACAGAGTGCAAGGAAAAGCATCACTCACATCAGATATGTTGAAGTTTGTTCTTAAAAAGCTAAAGCCCAGAAGGTTCTCTTTGCTCACAGGCTGTACCTTGCAAGCAAGTGCTGAGCTCAGTGCGAGGAACGGCTTCCCCGTGTGCATGGAGGGAGGTGAGGCGTGCGCGAAGATGCAGGAGGAGGTGCAACAACCAACCCCCGGTTGGTATATAGCATTCACTCCAGCACATTGGGTTGACTCGTGTTGCCGAGTCAAGGCTTCCAAGGACAAGTCACATGTCCTCGCATCTAAATAGCCGGTGGTGGATGGTGGCAGCAAAGTTCTGTTTGCCTTTTACCTTCCGCCTCTCGTGGAGAATCTACGGATGTCACCTGCTTCACCTGAGGCCAAGATTGTCCTGTGCGTTCTCACCGTCTCCGGCCAAGCCATCACCCACCGCCCAGCTCCCCACAGGCTGCGTCCCTGAGCCCAGTGTCCTGTGACCCAGACAGAGAGATGGGAAACGCCTTGGTCACAGAGCACGACCGCTAAGCAAGAAGAGCAGGGACAGGAGGACGCTCTTCCTTTACTTGACAAGACTCCCGGAAAGTCGGAGAGGCTGTCGTCATCGGTGGAAAAACAGCTTGTGGGGCTTCACACTTCTCTGTCACACCCACGGGCACCCACACACCCTCCCCCCGCCGGGGCGCACATGCTTGCAGGGCACGGCAGCCATCCAAATATGCACCTGCTGAGATTCAAAAGGTCACAGAGTCTCATTCTTCAAATGGTTCTGGTGTTTTCCATGTCAGAACAGGAAATGAGAAATAAATTATGGAGCTGGTTGGAACAGGCAACGCTGGGGACAGACGGGAGGCGATGACCTGGGAAGAGTGCCTGCAGAGCTCGGAAGGATGTCCAGAGCCACTGGACGGTCAGGAGGGACGCTGGAAACTGCTTCCTCAAAGTTCATTCACGCTGAGACCCTCTTCTTGCAAGTCCCCGTCATCATCCCCAGACCTCGAGTTTCCCTTTAAGGTTCCCCATTAAACTCAAAATGCATCCAAACGTCAACGTGAGGGATAGAGTGTGAGCTCCAGAAAGCCCTCTGCCCAGTAACCTACTCCCCTCCACCCCAGAAGGTTAATCCTTCAAGGTCACATGCAGAACAATCCTGTATTCCTCAGCTAAAGCCCTCAGAAACTTCACGGTCCCATTGAGGATGTAACAATCCCTTTTAAATTCATGCTAAAGTGTAAAGGGTTGATACTGGATTCTTTCCTGAGAACAAGCCTAATAAACAGAGACAGCTTGCCTCAAAAGGAAGGGGAAGAGGGGTGCCTAGTCATTGAGCACCTATTATGCCCTTTTGACACAGCCCTGACCTCTGAGAGGGTGCGGAGTGCTGGGAGACTAATACAGAGGTGCCCAAGACAGAGGGCTACGGTCTGGGCACACCACAGTGCTGTCGGAGTAAAGCCAAGACAAGAAACGTGGTCACTGCAGGGCCTGCCGGAGAAAGTGGGGAGCAGCCTTCCCCTGGGGCGTCCACGGACAGCGGTGGCTTCCCCAAGAGGGAGCTTGGTTCTCCTTGAATGACCAGAATATTCCTTCCTTCTGGGTCCCCAAAGCCTCACCTTCCCAGAGGAGAGCTGGGCTGCTTCTCTCCCTGGGCTTTTGGGGGAAACTGAGGGACTGCTTTCCAGAGCCGTCAGAAAGGGCCCCAGCCCCTGGATCCTGGCCAGGCCCAAGGCAGGCCGGGCCGCAAGCAGCAAGCCAGATAAGCAGCAATAAACTTCTCCCGAGCTGGGCATTTCCTGGCTTACGGATTGGCCGAGGCACAAAAATCCTTCAAGTAGACGGAAAAAAATAGATGTGCCCGTGGGTATGTGGTTTTGAGGTCGCCACGCGGATGGACAGAAACAGGCCACGGAAGCCCCGAGGGCCCCCCATCAATGGCATTTATGGTCTGTGAAGTCCCTGGGTCCCCGGCCGCCGAGGTGTCCCCTCTCCCGGGAGCCGGGCCGGGGCCAGGTGCGCGTCTCCAGACGCTGGCCTTTGTCCAGCAGAGGGTGAGCCCCCCCCCTTCCCCCGAGACACAGGGACGGCCCGTGTGCCCAGGAAGAGAAGACATCCCCGGTCGCCCAGGCGGCGCGCACTCTGGCCCTTTCCAAAAAATCCTGAGAAAATGCGCACCAGCAGCGCATGAGGGGGAGGGGACAATGACTAGTTCACGACTCCACCTTAATTGTGCAAAAAAGTTCGCTGTCTAGGTGACGTCCGTTGTTTGGTCTTCAGTTTGCATCCCTTCCCATAACGATGGGAAGGCTGATACGCGGCGGATGCGTTTTTAGGAGGCTCCTGGCAAAGCCCCCAGAGGCTGGCCGGAGCGGGGACGGGGCGGGAAGGGGGCCCCACCCGCGCCAGCCGCGCTGCCAGAGCAAGTGTTGCGTGAGATGTGAAGGATGAGCGCGGCGCCGCCGAGCCCCGGAGCAGGTGCTGCTCATCGCCGGCTGCAGCGGAGCGTGGCCCCGGGCTCGGCGGGCCGCAGCCGGCGCCTGGCAGCCCCTGGCGTACCTGCGTGCGCGGAGGCACTAATGAGAATGGATGTGGGCCGATTAGCCAGCCCATTTGGAAAGGCGCTCGGTGGCCTGCTTGGGCAGGGCGCAGGCGCTCCTCGAAGGGGGAAGCGGGGACACTGGGGTCCCCGGGGGGCTCTGGGCTGTCGCCGGCGCCCGCCCCCCCGGGGCTGGGGTAGGTGGGCGCTCTCGCAGATGGCAAAGGCGAGCCGGGCTCTGAGTCTCTTCTGAACTCGGCAGTGCCTGCAAGTGACATTAGTCCCTGTTTCATAAACAAAAGGACATGTGGCTCACGGCCCACTCTTGTCCCTGGGAAGCCCCCCTTCCCCTGCCGGTCAGTCTGCTGGAATGTTCTTTCCTTGCCTGGTGGCGCGCTTCGGTTCCCCGGGCTCACGGGCCCTCCGCACCCACCGGCTGCTGTCCTTGATTTAGGACACAGCCCGGCCAAGAGTCAGCCTGCCTTGGTTCCAATTCCAGCTCCTTCGCTCACTGGCTGAGCCTCGTTGGTGCAGCCCCTGAGCCCCTGGGAAAGGCCCACGGCCTTAAGTCCCTGCGCAGGTGGGGATAAATGAGGTATGGCAGGTAAAATTCTCAGCCCGGTGCCTGGCCCTCCTACAATTGAGAGGTGTCGGTCTGAGTGTGCTAATAACGCAAGCCAGTGTTGCAATTACTGTCAGGCTGCTGGAGATCAGGCCCAGGGGACTCAGCCCCGCTCTCCCAGAAACCCCTCTCCCAGGATGGGGACGGTCACCTCGCCGATCAGGTGCTCAGGGCGCCCAGAGAGGCGCGTGGCGGCAGGAGCAGAGGGCAGAGCCTCGGGAGTCCAGGAAGGCCTCAAAAGGGAGGGTCGTTGGAAAAGCATCCAGGGACCAGCCGGCTCTGACTCCAAGAGGAAGTGAGGAGCTGGTGCTCCGGGCAAGGACGCAGCTTTTGTGGAGACGTCTGCCAAGCCTGGAGAGCTCAGCCCACATGGACCAAATGGAGGGCAGAGGTAGGGCGTCCAAACAGGTGAGCCAGGCAGGGGAGGGGCCTCTCACTGTGGCCAACAATAATGACAAAGCAAGCCGGGTCCCCATCCCAGTGCCAAGAGGCTCCCCAGCCCAGGAGGCTGAGCCGGGGGGAGTGGGGGGTGGGGGTTGATCCCTTTAGGGACATCCTGGACCATCCACTGTGAGGCCTGGGCCCCTGGGAGCTCAGCTTCCTCCCCCATGGAGTAGAACAGCCCCTTCTTTTAAAAAAATTTTTTATTTATTTATTCATGAGAGACACAGAGAGAGAGAGAGAGAGAGGCAGAGACACAGGCAGAGGCAGAAGCAGGCTCCATGCAGGGAGCCCGACATGGGACTCGATCCTGGGTCTCCTGGGTCAGGCCCTGGGCCGAAGGCTGCGCTAAACCACTGAGCCACCCGGGCTGCCCAGAACAGCCCCTTCTAAGCTAAAACTGGTGATCAGTCGTTGGGAAAGCAAGGTGGCATCACCAATTACCAAGAGATGGTAAATCACCTCTTATGTGCCTGCGACTCTAACCAATGGGGCACACGACCAGACCTTTCAGGGATGGCCCAGGAGAGGGCTCTGAAGAAGCCCATGTCCACGGGGGTTCAGGTTACTCATACGCGCTTGCCACCAGCTTACGTCAAGAATCCAACCCCGTCCATTCGTTTGTCCAGTAGTGTAATTTTGGCACAGTTTACCGAGTTTGATTTTGCCCGGAAGAACCGACAAACGCACAAATGGACATTTGTACCTGCTGGACAAATGTACCTGCTTTAAGAATTTTCCAGAAGCAACACGTTATGTGGGTAAAGTCTTCACCACTTTCAAAACGCTCCTCAACCTGTCAGTCTTTCACCTGAAGTTGCCTTGGGAGGGAGGGAGAGAAGGCACAGCCCAGCCTCTCTGCAGCCCAGGAGGCTGCTTTACTCAGAATTGGGTGAATTATGTGGACAACCGGGCCCAGGCTGGGCGTGGGGGATTCACCACCATCTGGAAGCCGCTCTCCTGGGTTGACGCCCTACGTGGCCACTGGCCAGTCACGTGCCCTTGGAAATATCCATTTTCCCAAAAGGATTCACCACCGCCTAGATTCCTTAGGAAGGCAGCTCCCTGCTTCCGACAAGCATTTGCTTCTACCTCAGGGATAGGCTGGTTAGGATGTCAGACGTCCAGGAAAAGTGAAATTTCAAGCACGTTGAAAATCAACCAGAAAAGCAACCAAGCAGCTCAGAAGTAGACTGCAAACAGTCTCAGGGTCTCAGAGCCATCCTGGCCCAGGATGGGCTGTGGGGTGAGGCTGGCATAGTGATCTGGGTGCACAGGGCACCCCAGCCGGAGGAACACGGCCCCCTCTCTAAGCCAGGTGCCCAGCAACACCAGCCTTTGCAAAGACGGCACTCCTACCCAGCCAGAGGTCCCACTTCTGCCCCATTCCTGCCTTCTTTGGGCTCCAAGCCCAACGCTGCCCTCAGCCCTGGCTCCCCCCTCCGCCAATCCTTCCACAGTGGTCCACAGACATGGCACCTGTCCACCTGCCGTGCACAATGAGCCTCAGAGGAATGTGTCTGCCATGCAGAGTGTATCAATACCCAATATGGGGGCGAGCTCACTTAATTTACAAAAGCAGCAGCATTTTCCAACTGGTCATAAAATACCCCCTCCTCCACCGATCTGGGGTCTCAGCATTCTGTACTGGGAATTGTGCCCTGGCACGGGAAGCAGGAGGGTGGTTTATGGACCATCTCTAAGGGAACAGTGTTATTGCTACAAAAGTTAGGCGGCCAGAGAAATAAAGACGGTGGTATTTAAGCTACAAAACTCCAAATGGAGAAATTTATCTGTCCTCCTCCATGTGCCAGACAAGCAGGGTTATCGTCACTGTAACTGTTTCGTGGCCTTGTTCATGGAATAGAGCATTACGGTGACTCGGAGCACATACGACCGTGCAGAGGCTCATCCAGCAGCACCTCTCTGGGCTGGAATGTTCCAGAGCCAGTTGTCTGATGCATAAGGAGTCCCGGCCCACCCTGCCTGGGCCATCCCTCTCGGTCTGTTGGGGTCCTCCAGCCCAAGCCCAAGGGGACAGCAGAGGCCCCACAGAGAGTGGGGCCAATCTGAGCCTGCAGATGGTGCAGTCCCAGGATCCTAAGCCCCAGAAATAGGGTCATCCCTGGGGCAGTCAGCCAGCTCCCCATTCTCAGCCAGGGCACATCCGCCCTCACGTTCTGGTGTCACTGTGGAAGGAACAGAAGTAATGTCAGCACACACGCAGAGGGCAAGGTGTCCGTGGTCCACACCCGACCCGACCTCTGCCCTGCTGGAAAGGCCACCCGCTTCCTACAGCCTCCTCCCCTATGCCCTGCTCTGTGCATGGCAGTGACTCTCGCCCCGACTGCAGGGGACTCTGAGCACTGCCTGTGCATCTTCTCGATCACCTCCTGGTGTCCACTCAGTCACCTCATTATCTGGATGAGGTCGCAGAGCCCACAGGCTGCCCGTGCTCCCCCAGGCCACATGGGGACTTGACCTCTGGCTCCTCCAGTCCCGGGGACTATGCCTCCAGCGGCCACGCTATCACCGCCAAACCCCAGCAGTGACCAGCACTGTCTGAACCACCGACTCCAGCTCCGCAGCCCTGACCTGCTTCGGGAAGGGCCTCGGCACGGACACAGCCAGTGGGCAGCCCTCCACTTGCCAGGCAAGCCGCGCAGCCCTGGCTGCTGGATTTGCCCCGATGGACACCACCTTCGCCCCCGGAGCGCATGTGACAAAGATGACAGGTGTGACCGGACCTGGCCCCTCGCCTTGAGAAACCTAAGGTTTAACACAAGAACATACAGAACAAAAAACTGTCAGCTAAAACCGACGGTTTTGTGAGCTCCCTCGACAAGAAGGCGTTTCTCTAGTTGACTTGTTCTTTCGAAAGAAGTCAGGAAGAGAGGTAAATTAGGGCGGAAAGCTCCAATCATCCACAAGGATGACTAAATAATACATACTGTGAAGAACAAAGGGATTTCTCATGAAGCAGGGTTCACGGCGCAGGATAGAAGAAGGAGGTTTCCAGCACAGGTAAGCCGGCAGCGCCCGTTCTGCAGGCAGGGATCCATCCAGTGGGGGAAGTGACGTGTCCTCTTTAGGATCAAAGCCCGGAGGCAGGGCTGTGCGAGAAATGTCTGGGGAGAGGTTGCACCGGACGAGCAGGAGGAACGGCGGCACCCGGGGCAGCACGGACCTAGGGGGCCTGGACGTTCCTGGCTTGGCTGATGCCCAGAAGCCACAGCTGGACCCGGACCTGGGCTCCCGCCAGCCCCATGGAAGAGCAAGAGGCCTGTCCCAATGAGGCAACAGCAGGCACCCACGACCTCTGCAGAGGCCCCCCCTGCCAGGTCCCAGAGGGGTGCCCCAGGAGTCAGGGGGGGCATAAAGAAATCCACCCTCGTGCAGGTGACCCACCAGGTCAGCAAGGCACCTGTCCATTCCTGGAGACTCAGAAGGAGGTGGGAGCCTACAAGCTGATGACCGCCATCCCCATGCTCAGATCAGTCTGGGCTCTGAGCACAGTGTCTCCTGAGGAACTGGAGCTCAAGCGAATGCAGGTTGTGTGGAGGACCGGTGCCACCACGTCCCGGCTCTGCAGCCTTGGGCAGGTCGCTCGAAGTCTTTAACACAACTGTCCTCATCGGCAAAGTAGGTCTGATAACCGGGGACCCCCTCGCAGGATGGGGGAGAAGGCCGTAGACGTGAGTGTGCCAGAGAAACGTGCCCTATCACTAGTATCACCTTCGTGATCGTGCGTGACGACCGCTGAAGTGTCCATAGCAGCGCCGTAGGTAGTATTCTCCAACCTGACTAAAGAACCGTCTGCGTAATTTTCATCCAAACTCTCGACGTGGACTTTTCTGTCCCGCCAGTACACGGCATCTCCTGCAGGAGTGACCTTGAGAAGTCGACTCGAAGATTCCCGAGAAGTGTGCCCGTTGGATGGCCTCGGTCATTGTTTGCTGCTGCGTGTACGCACCGTTCTCGGCACTGGGCATGCACGTGGGGAAGAAAGACCATGCCCGTCCCCGTCCCTGTGCCCGTCTCCATGCCCATCCCCATGCCCATCCCCATGCCCATCCCCATGCCCATCCCCGTGCCCATCCCCATGCCCGTCCCCGTGCCCATCCCTGTGCCCATCCACAGTCCTGGACTGTGCCCGTCCGCAGGTGCTGACGCGCTTGGGGAAGTTCCTGCAAAGGCGTCGCCCTGTGACATGTGTCGTGACCAGGCCAAGCTGCTCAGAGAGAGAATTCCCATCAGCCCTGGGTGCGTGTGACCCGGTCCTTGTGTCCCCACAGTCTGGAAGGAGGAGGCCCGAGACAACATAGCATCACGTCTCTCACCGTCTGCCCATCTCCCCACGTGCTGTTCCTCGGCCCTGCTCTCTGCTTCGACAAAGTGGGTTTTCTTTGTAAGGAATCACGAAGGACCTGCTCCCCAAGACACACCAAGAGGTGGAGGGGGCGCAAACCCGCCTCTGAGCCCGGGCGGCGGGGATAGCTTGTGTGTGCCGCCGTCAGGGAGCAACGTGGGCAGCTCGTCGGCCGCCGTGCTTGCTCCTGGTGAGCTTCCGCAGCGCCCCAGGGTCTGGGTCAGGAGGCCCGCGAACCAACACAGGAGCGAGGATGTGACGAGGAGCACAGGCCACTTAGCAGGTCAGCGCCCCGGAGGACAAGGGGACCCCCCCTCACCCCGTGTGAATGCAACTCGGAGCACAGGCCGGCCAGAGCCCTCTGTGGCCGCAGAGACCACCGCCGTCGCCCCGGATGTCTGCACCCACCAGCCCCCCTTCCCCACCCGCCACAGCAGAGCAGCCCTTTTCAAAGCCACAAGCCTATCGCTGCGGACGGAAGGTGTCATTTCACGGAGCTGTGACTGGCATCGGCCGTCACCTACCGGCGAGGCGACGTTAAGTGAGGGCAGGTGGGTTCTAACGGGGAAGCAGGGGAGACGGGAGGAAGGAGGCGCGGAGGACGGAAAGGGGGGGAGCACAGAGCGGGTGCGAGCCCCACACAGCGGGGGGACGTCCAGTCTGGGGTTAAGATCACCTCCCACCCACTCCCGCTGACCCTCCCGCGGTCGGCCAGCTCCAAGGGGCCCGAGGTTCCCTGGGACTGTGGCTTCCCTCACGGCCTCGGGGGGTGAACTAGAAACACTTTTTAAAAGATTTTGTTTATTTTGAGAGAGAGAGAGAGAGAGAGAGAGACCCACGCAGACCTCAGCAGGTGCGGAGCCGGCTCCGTCTCACGACCCTGAGATCATGACCTGAGCTGAAACCCAGAGTCGGACGCCTCCCCGACGGAGCCCCCACAAGCCCCTGAGCCAGGAAGCACGGGTGGGCACCAGTGTCCCCCGCTGCAAGGGGAGGGGCAGAGTGACCAACCATGCCTGTGCCAGCCTGGCGTCAGCGGCCGACATCTGGAAACCCCGACGTTCGGGTCCCGAGTCGCAGGTGGGGACCTCAGCATCAGCCCCGTGGTCCCTCCGCTCCCGCTCCCAGGCCCGCCCCTCCCGGATCAGCTGTGCCACGTGAGGCTGGCCCTGCCCGCCCTGCCGCCCCCCTGCCGACGGAGGTCTGCGTGGCCACCAGGGACAGGACAGGCCGCTTCGGTCACTGAACCCGGCGACGTGCAGCCCCGACTTGTGCAAAACGCGATGAAGCCCATCTCCCTCGCCGCTGGTCGCCCTCCCCACCCGGGCAGCCGCCTCTCCGACCCGCCACGTGTGCTGGTCCCAAGGTCCCCCGCCCTCCCCAGCAGCTACTGGAACATTCTCCCTAATTATTATTTTGTGCGGCCTTTCACAGCGGAAGGAGAGAAGATTAGGGGAAGAGAAGAGAAAGCTGAAACCTCTATAATGAAATTTTTAAATCACAGAGCTCCTGCTGTTAATATTTTCCCAGCCTCCAAAAGCATCAAATATTGTTTTATCCCACAACTAATCTCAAATGTATATATATATTACAATATTTGGACACGTTAACTCGGGGCTGAGTCCTGAGATGACAGCAGCGGCAGCTGAGCGCGGTGGCCCCACCACCAGGCTCTACAGAGTTAATTGGTCACTTTGTCCAGCTGAGCAATGGGGGTTCCGGTCCATTCCAGTCATTAAAAGCTGCCAAAGTCTCTACCACTTTGAATCAGCGGATATCCTCCTGTTCCGTGCGGCTTTTAAGCACCTGCCTGCCCAGCATCCCGCTTCTGACGGAAAGCTTCTGGTTCTTTGATGAGGGTTTTGGATAATTTAATCAAGTTTCCGCAGTCCTCTCCATAAGGAAGAAGTGTGCAGTTCACTTTGGGGAGACTCTCGTAGCCGCACACTCTTTCCAGTCCTTAATAAGGCTCCTAAATGTGTCAGCACGACAGGGTGTTTATCTCAATCAGTGCATCCTTAGCTCCACCAAATTGCCGGGAAAATCTGACGCAGACTCATGAGAACGGCGTCCCAGTTGAGCAAGAAGCTGACAATGGACCAGCCACCGAATGCATAATCTGAGCCACATTCTGAACAGCAAGACTCACCATCAGGTTTGGTTTTATAATTTTAATTTTGGTTGGTCTCTCACACACACACACTCACACACACACACACACGCAAGCCTTGGAGCATAAATCACGTAAAAGCTTGGTAAGACGGAGCAAGGGGTGTGTACAGGACGGGACAAAGGCTGGTCACTGGCGGGGGTGGGGCTGCCCGTGGGGCAGTTCTTCTGGGGGTCACACTGTGAGGGAGGGGTTCCAGGGTCTGAGGACAGACTGAGGACCAGGCATCTTTCCCTTCCCTCTACGCGCTCTGGCCGGAGGGGCCGCAGCGCTTCCCCTTCCAGCCACACATGCCCAGAACCGTGCCGGCAGCATTTCTGGCGTCGCGACGTAATCTAGACGCAGAGAACATGCTTTTTTTTGTGCTTTGCAAGACTTTCAGTCGTGGGCCTCATGCTCTGACACCCCCTTCAGGGATCACGGTGGCTGGTAGCTACAGGATGAGAAGGGGAATTTCCATTTCTAAGCTCACAATCCCAGGCTTTTGCGGGTGGCAGAGATGTCTTTCTGCATAATAGACACAAATAGGCCCTGAAATCTCAGACTTTGTATAAAAGAAAAACAACAAGTCTTTAGGCCCCAGCTAGGCCCCAGAGTCCCCAGGGATGGGTTTTGAGATGGCGGCCTCAAAAGGAAGCAATTTCTAGCCCATAGCTAAGAAAAACAACATCTAGGACACGCACATCTCTGAGAGAGTTAAAGCCTTTCTCCCGTTTGCTTCTGACCAGGGCTTCGGCAGAAACTCCATCTCCTTCAGGATATTCCCTACCCGCCCCCCCCAAAATGAACGGATTCCGAATATTAGCTTGAACACAGTGGAACAGAGGCTAATTATTCACCTTGGCTGCCCCGTCTGCCTTGCTTGCTGGGGTGTGGACATTGAGCAGAAGCTTCTCGGTGAAGGTAGGGAGCATGCAGCTCATGCCTGGCCCGGGCAGCCTTGGCACCTCGGGGGGAGTCACCTGGACACTCAGTTTCACCTGCTTGTGTGTGACAATCCTTGGTCCCAGGCGGAACCCATGCACCATGACTTGAAGATGGTGTGCGGGCTGGATGAGGGGAGGCGAGTAGCAGGAGAGAGGACCCCCCAGAAGAAAGGCATAGGAGTAGAGGAGGAGAAGACCGTGTTCCTGGAAAGAGGAATGGAAAGCAGGAGACCTCAGAGAGGAAACTAGTCGGTGGGGATGACAACCTGTGGCCAGCAGACCCTGGTGCCAGAACCCCAGTCGGGGAGTTCCTCAAGTTTCTGGGACAACAGGCAAGGGTCTGAGTCTACACTCCACCACCAAGTCAAGGCTTGAACTTGGTCTTCAGAATCCAAGGACCCACTTCTCTTGAACTTTGTGTCAAAGAGTGTGATGACAACAAGGATGACCGTGATGACCATGACGATGAAGATGAGGAGGAGGACGGCGAGGAGGAGGAGGAGGAGGATGGCCATAACCAACAGGCACTGATATGCTGTGCTGGGACCCTCTCCTAGACATTTTGCATCGATTATGCTTTTAATCTTCTCAACAAACCATGCTGCTGGCATTGCTGTTGTTATATCATCGCACGTGGACATGTAGGCCCAGAGAAGGTGAGTAGCTGGGATCCGGCCCCACCTGCCCCTCTTCTGTTTCTCTCAAAGAACCTTTCTGTCCCATCTAACAATTTTTTAAAAATCTTTGTTTTTCACTTCTTAATCCATTAATGGGTGTCAATGGCAGAGCTCCCAGAGCAAACCAGTGCTACAGGCACCACCCTGATGGTGGTCGCACAGAGGGCTGCTTCACATGGGCCTGCACCAGCCTGCAACACCTGCTCTGTCACATGTGTCCCCGCTGCCTCCCTGGGTGCTGGCTGGGGAGAGACAGATGGTGGGAGGTGCCTTCACCAGCTCTGCTTCCTTCTCAGGGTGCTGGGAGGGCAGCAAGGTCTCCAGGAAGCCAAGCTGAGACCCAGTGTCCCTGTGGTCAAGAACTTAGATGACAAGGTGACCAAAGCACTCACTTTTTCTTGGAAGGAGAGAGGATGTACCATGAGGTTTGCAGAAAGCTCAAGGTTCCCTTGGAATGGAGCGCTCACTCACCCCGGACAGGACGAGGCCAGGAGGGGAGCTGGCATTGGCCACCACTCGTGCTGGGACTCCGCTGCTGCTGAGACATTCAAATGCACCCTGGTGCAGTCTGAGAGATGCCTCTGGGAGGGGCGTCGGGCACCCCCCGGGGGACTGGTGTTCTGAGACACCTCACACAGACCACACTGCTCTGCTGCTGGGGGGAGCATCCCATCAGCACCCCAGAGTGTGGTCCAATGGGGCTGGCTGCTTTATGGATGAGGAAGCCACTAGAGGGACAGTGCCCAGGGCAGTCACCTCCTCTGTCATCAAGGAAGGTGGGCCCAGGTGAGCCTGCAATGCCTCCCACCCTGAGATCCTGCATGCCCGTCAAGTCTCCAGCACCCCTACTCCCATGCACAGACCCTCCCCCACCATGGGCCAGAAGAGTCCACAGAGCCCAGGAAAGCCAGCTGCCTGCAGGCCAGGGACCTGGCCCTCCGCCCAGGGTCAAGACCAGGGTCTTGGAGGCTCAGGGCACACACCACACACTTTCGCCCAGAGGCTTGTGAGCAATGGACGGCCGTAGGGAGTCATTGGGAAGCCCAGCTGGATGCCTGTCGTTCCTTAAGGGGCTGGCTTGTGCCCCTGGTTCTGAGAGTGGGAGGAAGACCAGGGCTGGAGGAGGGGTAATGGTTCCTCCGAGCAGGCTCGAGTCACACTTCTACCAAGAGCCCCCTTCCGTGCAAGGCACGCGGGCGCCGGGCTTACAGGCAAAGACGGCGCTGCTGGCGAGGCTGACCCAGACCTAGCTGGCGAGCCACCTGCCAGGGACCGCACCCATGCTTCATGCCAGGGCCTCATCTACCATCTACCTTGCCCCTAAGAAGCCCCATATACTCTCCCTATTTCCAGATGCACAGGCTGAAGCCCACAGAAGGTGACACCTGCCTGGTGAGTAGGTGACAGGCCAGGATTCTCTTTCCTGTGCCCCCGACGTCTCGCAGCATAGCTGGCCTATGGTACGCGCTCAGCCCGTGGGGGACGGATGAACACATCAGCACATTCAGATCCATTACCAGATGCTTCTTCCACCACGTTCTTCCCTCACCCCCCACCCAGAGGGATCCCGACCACACACTGAATTTCAACCCCGCGCTCTGCAACACCACCCCACAAGAGCTGGGTCATCTTGGTCAACCCTGAATCGCCAAGAAGACCCCTCATCTTCCAAGTAAGGCTCTCTCCTCAAGGAGTTGCTTAGGAGCAGAGGAAGAAGCCCGCACCTGCCACCAGGTCCCCTAGCTGGTGTGGCATCACTGCCAATATTCCTCTCTGTCACCTCGCCCCTGACCCCTGCAGGTCACTAGAGATGTCAGCTCCTGTCTGCCGATGGCCCAGGAACATAAAGGGGAACAAGCAGAGGAACCCCCTACCCATGCTTGTGGGCGCCATGCTAGCAGGGCCTTTTCTGCCTCCAGGTAGAAGTTTCTGCAGACCCTAGAAAGCCTGTGCTTTTTTGGAGGGGTCTCAAGTCGGGTGAGTCATGCCTGCCCCTGTTTTCATCATTATGAAGTCATTTTTTCCTGAGCTCTTGCTGGCTCTCCCCAGTGGAAAGTCCTGGCGGAGTGGAGCCCTTATGAATTAATGAGACAGCTGTGACAGAGAGGAGGGAGCTCTGGGTCTAGAGCAGGAGCCTGTGTCTTTACTTACAAGCTCTGCAACCTGGGGACCATATGCTTGACCTCTCTGAGTCCCCCTTTACTCTGACAGGGTAGAGATGAGCTTAAGCAAACTCAGGTACATGTGACTGCTTTGAATAAATGGCAAGGGAAAGAAAGGGCGTCTTTCTATCTGACGTGAATGCAAATACTGGACAGCCTTCTAGCTTGGGTCTACTCCTACACTGGGTGGATCCTCCCCTAGACAAGTGTCCCCACGGAGCCCCTAACCCACCCAGAGATGAAGCTGATGCAGGATCTCCCCTACCTCCTTTGGTTTGTTTTCTGGTCCTACTGTCCAGCATCTTCTGCCCCAGTGTCCATCCTCCAGCCTCCTTGTCTGCTCCTGAGCTCTCTTGCACAACAGTCAGGCTCTCATCCTTGTGACTGCCTGGGCACAGCCGCTAAGACCACCAGCATCCAGTTCCACGGCCTGTGCCTCCCCTGTCTACCAGCTCCTAGAGGCATGAAGGAAGTAAGACAGGCCACAAATCCCGTGACTTATTGCCTGTGTTAAGACTGGGTTCAACGAGGGTGAAAAGGAAGTCAGTAGTATTGGTGGCTGTAACACACCTAAGTTCAGAGAGAAGCAGTTCAAGGCTGGTTCAACAGTTTCATAAAACCCTCCAGGACCCGAGTTCCTCCTATCCCTCTGCTGTCATCCTCAGCTCCCTGCTTTCAAGTTCAAATTTACCTGATGGCCCGAAATGGCTGCCAGAGTACCTGCCTTTAGGTTTAGGTACATTCTTCTAATGTACCTGATGCATTTCAACCATCAGGAAGAAGGAAAAGACAAAAGGAAAACACAGGCGCAGCTCCCAACTAAGGTTAACAATCTCTAACTGCCTTCTCATTAGCTGAAACCAGGCAGCCCCTGGTTACAAGGGAGTTGGGAGAAGAGCCTTTGTCTTGGGCACATTGTTACCCCCAATAAAAATCTGGGTTCTCCTGCTAAGAAAGAAGGTGCACGTGGACATTTGGTGGCATTTAGCAACCTCTGCAAGGTCACACCTAATAAGTAGATATATAATACTACAGTCAACCAGAGTGCATCTGACTCGAAGCTCAAGTTGGTTCTTCTATATGACATGCCCTAGGTCACCCCACCACCATGTCCCATGGAAGGAGCTGACTCAGATCTGTTTGTAGAGCCCACACCACAGCCATGCACCTGTCCAGCACCCCACTCCCTCCCTGCAGCCCGTCACTCCTGAAATGCCAAGAGGGAAGAAAGAAAGCACCTCAACGTGTCTCAAGACCACCTTCTCACCAGTCTTGGGCACTTTCTTGGGCACTTTCCTCTGGTTGGTACAAAACACCTCCAAAAACCTGCAACCCAGAGAGGGCAGTGTCACCACCCCCACTGGCACATGAGAAAACCTGAGATTAAGAAGGTAAGTAGCCTTCACACCCTCGAGTAAGAGGAAGACTGGGATCCACCTTGTTCTGCGGTTCCTGAAGCCTGATTTCTTCCTGCATTCCAGAAAGCCACCACCTCTGATTTTTCTGCACAGGAAGAAGGTTTCCCATGGGCCCAGAACACTCAAGTGAGTCTTTGTGGTCTGACTTTCTGGAAGCCATGGAGAGATATGGGCAGTGTCTTCTGCTGCCCACCACCCTCCCGAGTGAGCGCTTCCTTTGAACGGGGCTAGTATGCTCTGGTGGATTCTTCTAATGTACCTGATGCATTGCAATGAGCCAGTGAATTTGCACTGAGCCTCAGAGAAGATTTGTCCTTTGTGTGTCTTCTTTCGTGAATGAGGCTGGAGAAATTAACTTTCTGGATAACTGAGGTTTCTGGATAACTATAGCAACTTAAAAAAATACAGCCATTTATATGGAAAACTTTATAAAATGTAGCATATGAGCCCTTACAAAGAACAATATAATTAAGCAGAGTATGAACATCATTTAACTTCCTCTTAATGACAAGGCCATAATTAGGAACATCAATTATAGTACTGAGCTCTGCTTTACGGGCGCCCTCAGGAGTTGCTGACGTGTGTAGGGCCATTTGTCCCCACACAACATGGCCCCATTTGTTTTGCTTTCGTAAATCCTCTGGCTATTTTTTTTATTATTAATTTGGCCGGATGCCTCCCACTCCTGTAAATGGCTAAGACTTCTTGATGCCATCACTGAGTCCCGATAGCTCTTGGTTTGTCACGTTGCTTTCTTGGTGTTGCTAGGCCCTGGGCCTTCAGTTCTCTCTCCTCTGGGGGAAAATCCTGGGATTCATGCCAGAGCCCCATGCAGAGGCCCACTCTGTCTATTCCCTTGGCCAAAGTCATGTTCTGGATTTCTGAGACTGGTCCAGGATTCAAGGCTGTGCTACAAGGAGCCCACTGACCTTGGAGGCCCCACTTGGATCTACTGTGGCTGCCGTTGACTGTTTCTCAATAGATGTGATCCAACAGGAACCTAAGCCAGAAATGAAGAGATGGGGCAAGGACATCAGCCACTTGCTATGGCCAGCTCTTTGTTCCCACGAAGATGCCTTGAATGCCCCAGTTACACTATCATCTGTATTTGGCTTTCCAACTCATGCCAAGGAGAGCTTTGAAAAGCATAACCAGTTCCCATCCTTCCTCCTTAATATGGATTCTTGTTATCTATGAGGAAGTAAAATTGAAGATAAACCTGGAATCTAAGCTTCTTCAAATTCTGAGCTATTCACATATTCATAAAACAGTAGCAATTTGCAAGCTCTTGCTTTTCCCTTGAAGCAAATGAATAGGTAACGATCCATCAATGTGCCGAGTTAAATACAGCAAATGCAAATCACTCTAATGATCATATTTACAAAATAAGTTACCTTTATTTGGAAATAATTACCATGTGCTTTTAGCTCTCCAAGTGAAATCAAGAAGGTTTGCCATTCAAATCTGATCCGCCGTAAGAAACAGATGATGGGAAATTGATACTGATCCATGTGTGCTCCCGACTCGCCCTTTCATTTCTTTTTGATACTTTGCCAATATTTGCATGACAATGAGATCTTTGGTTCTTTGGACTCCCTGGTCTGGGGGTTCGTTCCTTCACTGAGAGGTCTGTGTTGTGAAGTATCACTTCTGGGATATGCTGAGGTGCCCACCTGAGGATGATAAGGAGAAGGTACCGAGGTCCTGTCTTTAATCCGAAGTTGGTCACTAGTACTGCTGTGGCTGCAGGCAGAGGAGAAGGGGATATGGCTCCAGGGTGGCCCCAAAAGCTCCATAGCACACCCCCAAGGCCTGGGGCACAGTCCACGTGACCCAGATATGGAATCCCCAACATCTGGGTTCCTTTTAGCTCATGTAGGCATATGCACAGACATGTGGACATGAACATACTCCAGTCTTTTTCTTTTTAAGATTTTTTTATTTACTTATCTATGATAGACATACATATATAGAGAGAGGCAGAGACACAGGAGGAGGGAGAAGCAGGCTCCGTGCCAGGAGCCCGACCTGGGATTTGATCCTGGGACTCCAGGATGGCGCCCTGGGCCAAAGGCAGGCGCTAAACCCCTGAGCCACCCAGGGATTCCCCGTACTCCAGTCTTTAATAGATGAAGGGATAAAGGAGAGGCAGTTTTAATCAGACTTCCTCCCTCACGCTACTCACCACTGGATTTTTTCTCATCCTTATCACCTAAATGAAACCAGCTTAGGATTCTAAATATATTTCTAAATAACAAGACAGGTTCTAAGTCATCTGTAGAGGAGAAATGTTACTGGTTTTGAAGGGCACCCCGCTTCTCCCCTGTGGTCTCCTTTCCTGGGCTGCACTGACAAGTGTCCAGGAAGCCCAGGATGATCATGGGGGCTCGTCTAACAGGTATGATGGAATCATGTGACACCTTCAACAGCCTACTTTCTAAACTAAAGTGTCCATTTTGATATAAAAAAAAAGGACCAAAAAAGGCACATTAACAGACATCAGCAGAAATGTTGGTCATAGGAGAACTCAGGAAATTATTACATGATGAGAGAATGAGGAATGATGATTATTTCAAACAAACAAGAACAACAGAACATTAGTCTATATCTTGCAGGAGAGGAAAGACATTTTTAAACTGATTCAAGATTTAACTATAAGAAATGAGGGATGAAACGTATTTATTGCCGCCTGAAAAGCAAAGCCATGACAACCTGGAGTGTCAACTTGCTTTGTGCTAAGTTGTCTTTTACTCAGAAAAGTCATCTTAAATTAAATATTAAAGATTAATAAATATAATACCCATAATAAATGACATTTACTAATTTAATTAAAAATAGATGGTGAATTTTACAAATGGGGCATTATCGTAATGATACTGAATG
Source organism: Canis lupus familiaris (assembly GCF_011100685.1). Lineage (NCBI taxonomy): Eukaryota > Metazoa > Chordata > Mammalia > Carnivora > Canidae > Canis > Canis lupus. The sequence continues at coordinate 37,560,710 of NC_049249.1, read as the reverse complement.
GACTTGTTATGCTAAAAATGTACAGTCTTGAAAATGCAATCTCCATGCACATTTTATCCTTATTGTGTCTCATTAAAATTTTAAAAATAGCTATTTTAATTGTCAAGCGTTTGACAGACTGCTATAAAAACTTGACACTTAAGTTTCAATTTTACAATATGCATTTTAATGACTTCTGTCGCCGCATGTTTTGTTATCTACAATCCAGTTTTTCAAAAGAAGAATTAAAATGTCATTTCCCGATAGTTTTTAGAGAACAGAGAAGAGCTTGCTGCAGGGCTGCAGGAAAACATGTTTAAATCTTTACAAATAAATATGAAAATTAGAACTATATTTTATTTCCACTGCAGCCTGTGGTTTAGTTGTTGATTTCAAAGCCTTCGGGGGACCAGGGAAGGAAAGGAAGAGACTCATGGGAGCCCAAGCCAGACCGGAGGGAGTGGGGACTGTCAGAGATTTTAGCACCAGCTTTTTACAAGGATTTCCCATTTCCTCCACTTGGGATTAAGACAAGGCGACAGAGATGACTCACAGTAGCCAGTGCAAACCAATCTTCTAGTAGGGAAAAAGGACCCTGGTGAGTGGAATCGTGGATGCCACTGCGGAATACGCCTATGTTACCCAGAAAAACAGTGTGAGTCCTTGAGGGCATTATGATTCCTTTGGGGTATTCGAGGAGGAAAATTGTGCAAGTTAGGGCTTTCCAATGCCCGACCACTAGAGGAAATCGAGTTTCCTAAGATCTCACCTGATAATATCCCGGCAAACAATCCATCTGTTGGCAATCTAGGAGCTGCTTTGGAAAAAAAAACAAAACAAAACAAAACAAAACAAAACCATTATTTGGATAAGTGAAGGAGAAAAACATATATTGACATAGTCGCATGGTTGATACTGATGACGACTTGACTCACATCCTCAGGGTACCAGGCAAAGCATGTGCTTCGGCTTCTTACCTTCCTAGCAACCAGAGACGTGGGTGTTCGTATTCTATCTCTAGTTGGCAATACCGTGGCTCACAGAGATAGAGCAACTTATCCAACAACCACATCAATAAGCGACCATATCTGGGTGCAACCAAAGCCTCTGACAGCAAGGGTCTAGGAAGCCCCTACCTGGAAGATGTTTTGAAGGTACGATGATGCCATGCATGGGCTGACATTGGGAAAACAGGTGTGCTACTCCCAACTCTCAAGTCTATGAGCTCATTCATCAAGGTTTTCAGCCACTGGTGGCTGGTTAAGGTCGGTGGGGACCTCACTTGTCTATCCATCTACTGCTGCCTCACCACATTCTTTTCTAAGCAGGGATGAGTCCCTGCTCTGGGTACCACTATTAGAGCCCTGGGCTCCCTGGGGTGTGGGAGGTGGGCTTGATGCTCTGTTGTGGTGATGCACAGGCCATGTTTTGGCTTCCCTGCACTTCGGGTTCTTGCACGCATACCAACCACAGAAAGAGCATCATCCTAGGCCAGCACAGGGCTCACCTGTTTACAGCTGGACAAGGAGGGGGGCATTTGCAGAATAACAATAAAAAGGAAACCCACATCATGGCACTGAACTCCAGTTAGTTCTGCAGAATTCCTTGCAGGCCACTTTTTAAAGTCTGATGTGAAATGTGAGCACATCAGGGCTGCCCAGTGCTGTCTTAGAGACAGTGGGGAGTATAATGCGGAGCTGCTTCTAGAGATTCCTGTGTTGAGGGGTCTTCATCCCCTGTCAAAACAGACACTACAAAAGGGCCCAGAAACAACCTTCTTGGTTCCTGGCAGGATACAGGAACAGACGGCTTCCTAAGAAGATCCAGCTTCTCCTGCTGTGGGCAAGGAGAGAGCACAGCTTATATACACAGTACACAGTAAGCCTACCACCAAGATATGGGTGCTCCCCAGACAAGGAGGTGGCCCCACTCCATGCCACAGATAAAAGGACGTTTCCAACCTTGCCATGGTGCCCTGGAGTCATGCAGAGCCCCAGAGCAGCTCTGCGCTTGGAGATCCACTTGTCGCCCTGCTCCCACCACCCAGGATTATTCTACTGTGCAACCCATGAATGTTGCCAGAAGCTCACTTTAAAACTCAAGAATGAAGTCAAGAACCACCATGGGCATCAGGCTACTCAAGGTGCCAGGATTTTGATCTTTTGTGCTTGTTGTCCTGTCTGGAATGCTTATTCGTCTCCTAGCTCCCCCAGAGATGTCCCTTTCCCAGGGGGACCTTTACTGACAGCTGGACCAGGCCAAGATCCTTACACTAGCAAATCCAGCCAGTATCTGGAAGTATAGTGCTCGTCAGAGTTGGTGATTGATAGATAGATAGATAGATAGATAGATAGATAGATAGATAGATAGATAGTAGATAGATAGACACAGAGTGATGGTTAGATTTATATGTCAACTGTCAACTTGCCTGGGCCATGGAGTGCCCAGCTATTTGGTTAAACACTATTTTGGGTATATCTGATGAGATTAGCATCCAAGTAGGTAGATTGATTGAAGCACACCACACTCCCCAGCGTGGGTGGAACTCCTTCGATCTATGATGGCCTGAGTAGAAGAAAAAGGCTGAGGAAAAGACCATTTGCTCAGTGCCTGATTGTCTTCAGGCTGAAACATTGGTCTCCATATGCCTTAGGACTGGGAGCGGGACTAGACACTACAACATCAGCTCACCTGGCTCTCAGGACTTCAGACACAAAGAGGAACTACATCATTGGCTCTGCAGCTTCCTTACTGCAGATCCTGAGCTTCTATAACCACATGAGCCAATTCCTTATAATTCTGTGTTGATAGACATAATATAAAAATTTTATGAAATGTACTTTTTTTCTATTTGTTGGAATATGGTCTCCAAATGTGTGCTATTCCCATCATACTGTACAGGGCATGCGAAGGGCTTCTCTACGTTCCCACACAGAAGAGGGTCTCCCTGGTCACCACCTGTGTGTATCTACAAAATTTCTCTTCAGTGATAGTTTTGCATCACCTTGTGCAAACTTTGAAAGTTCCTCTGATCCATGCCTCCCCACCTCTCATTATTACAATTTCAGGTGTTGACAGTTTGCTTTTCTTTGCATTGGCCCTATTTTTAGTTAACATTTTTCACATATATATCATGATTTCTACATCCTTGACTAACAATTTTCTCTTGAGATTGCCCATTTTACTATTGGGTTGTTCCTAGTTTTATATTTGATCTTAAAGCATCATTTAAAAAGTGAGTAATATATATTGTAAATGATTCTTCCCAGTCTTTGGCTTAAGCTTTAAATTTCTTTATTTTGGGAGACTACATCCCCTTTAAAAAATATGATCAAATGCATCAACTGTTTTCTTTATAGCTTAGAGTTTTCACATCTTCTTTAAGAAATCCTTCCCTACCCCAAAGTTGTGACAATATCTTCCAAGAGTTTCTTTTATTTTTTTATTATTTATTCTACTTCATTTTATTTATTTATTTATTTATTATTTATTTATTTATTTATTTATTTTAATGATAAATTTATTTTTTATTGGTGTTCCATTTGCCAACATACAGAATAACACCCAGTGATCATCTGTCAAGTGCCTCCCTCAGTGCCCGCCACCCATTCACCCCCACCCCCCCACCCTCCTCCCCTTCTACCACCCCTAGTTCATTTCCCAGAGTTAGGAGTCTTTATGTTCTGTCTCCCTTTCTGATATTTCCTATCCATTTCTTCTGCCTTCCCTTCTATTCCCTTTCACTATTATTTATATTCCCCAAATGAATGAGAACATATAATGTTTGTCCTTCTCCGATTGACTCATTCCACTCAGCATAATACCCTCCAGTTCCATCCACGTTGAAGCAAATGGTGGGTATTTGTCGTTTCTAATGGCTGAGGAATATTCCATTGTATACATAAACCACATCTTCTTTATCCATCATCTTTCGATGGACACCGAGGCTCCATCCACAGTTTGGCTATTGTGGACATTGCTGCTATGAACATCAGGGTGCAGGGGTCCCGGCGTTTCATTGCATCTGTGTCTTTGGGGTAAATCTCCAGCAGTGCAATTGCTGGGTCGTAGGGCAGGTCTATTTTTAACTCTTTGAGGAACCTCCACACAGTTTTCCAGGGTGGCTGCACCATTTCACATTCCCACCAACAGCGTAAGAGTTTCTTTTAAAAGATATGAAGCTTTGTTCTTTATAGATGAGTATTTAATTCTGCTGGAATTTACTTTTGTATGTATCTAAGGTGAGCATCTAATTTTATTTTAGTTTTCCATGGGAATAACCAGTTGGTACAGCTCTGTCTATATAATGATCTAGTGTCTCCCATTAATTTATAGTGCCCTACTATTGTATATAAAGTCCCCAGGGACATGCCATAGGGGTCTGTCTCTTCCTGTGTTCTCTGCAATGACCCACCGGACCATCCTCCCCATTACAGTTATCAAGATCTATAAATAGTCCCAAAAGCAGGCAGAGGGAATTATCCTACATTGTTCTTCTTCAAAATTATCTTGCCATTTCTCTTTATAAATATTTATTCTTTTTAAAAAAGATTTTATTTATTTATTCATGAGAGACAGAGAGAGAGGGGCGCAGAGACACAGGCAGAGGGAAAAGCAGGCTCCATGCAGGGAGCCCTATGTGGGACTTGATCCTGGATCTCCAGGATCACACCCCGGGCCAAAGGTGGCACTAAACCACTGAGCCACCTGGGCTGCCCTCTTTATAAATATTTGGATCAGCTTGTCAAATTCCACAGAGTATCATTTTAGAAGCTTTGTCAAAATTCTTATGGGTAGACTTGGTCCTTTTAAGAAATTTAGTTTTCCCATCTATAAGCATGAAATAGTTCTATTTTTATGTCTTTCAATAATTTTTATTGTTTTCTTCATCAAAATTATTTTTACTTTTTCTACCAGTTTACCCCTTTTTCTCAAAGCTTTTTATTTTGATTTATTCTAAAACTACAGAAAAAATGAAAAAATGTAGCATAATGTATACTCACATAGTCTCCACCCAAACTCATGAATTATCAATAGTTACCACATATTCACTTTTAATGAACAATCAAAGTAAGTCGTAGAATCATGAAAATCACCCACAGATTTTTGTCTCTTTCCTGTCAGAGAGCTTTCTTCCATATAACCACAGCACAATTCTCTTTGCCAAGACATTGAACCTGATTGAATATTACCTGATATGTAATTCACATTTAAATTTCTCTATTGTCCAAAATATGTTTTATTTTCCTTCTCCTTGTGTCCAATAGAATATTACTGAGCAACATAGTAATTAACTCATTTTGAACTACAACATCGCCTTACCATTTTTCATCTACCATTCATGGCACTAACACTATCCATTTCATAAGATATCTTTATCATTAGTTTTTACCCAAATTTTATTTTACATTTATTAAAATTGTGGTTTTCTTTCTTTTTAAGCTGTTAATATGAAAATTATTCTCTTAATGTCAAAATATTTGTATAAATACATGATGGAATAACCTGCATGATATACATCCTCTCAATACATCTAAACTAGAAAATTAGACAAAATAGACAAACCAGCTCCTTTCAGACATCAGACAATGGGCACCCCAGATCTAAGAAGCCTCAGGAAAAAGAAATAGATAATCCCCACAATCACCTTGAGATTCTATCTCAAGGCCCTTTTTAGTTTGATATAGGAAGGCAAATGCTAAATAGAGCACAGGGGTCTTGCTGCATTGAGGAAACAGATCAAAGTTCCTTAAGGCTAAAGGAACTGAAATATGTGGGATATAGAGTCAAAGACAAAGGAGCTACACAGAGAAAGATTCTAGAACTCTGTACAGAACTCTTTTAGATTTTGCTCAATAAGATAGATAGATAAATTTCAGAGACTGACTAAGAAACTATAAGCATAACTATGTTGAGAATTCATACATGCCTGGGAGAACTCACAAGTGCTCCAGAGATCCAGATTATAGGGTCCCCATTGAACACTCAGAGTAGAGAAGGGTCCAGATGAGTTACACTCTGGTAACAGAGAGAAACTAGATCAGACTCTAACACAAGTCCATTAAAGTTTAAAAACAAGCTTTGTAATAATCAAGTTGATCCTTAAGTAACTTAATTTTCTGCAAGGAAAATAAAATCCCAACATTATTTGAAGGAAGACAACAAAAGCCAGTATGCAACAACACAAAATGTAGTGTCTAACTTAACATTTTTTAAAAAATTTGAAAATGGGAAGAAGCAGAAAAATATTACCCATATGCAGGAAAGAAATCAGAAAATGGGAATACAGACAATTGCATTCAAACACTTCCACAAAAACTACTATAAAAATATGCAACCTACAGATAATGAGAAAGAAAAGAATAACAACAAAACTTTTAGAGATAAAAATGCACTATCTGAATTGAAATATTCACTGACTGGATTACGAGCAGAAGAGATCAAAAGCAAAGATCAGAAACACTGAAGACAACAATAAAGATACTACCCAATCTAGGCAAGGAGATAATAAATGACTGGGGAAAAAAACCCAGCTACAATGATATGTGATTTAATACCAACTGGTCTAACACACTTATAATTGGAGATTCAAAAGGTGAAGACAAAGGGAGATGGAAAACAGTAGACAAAACAGTAGCTGAAAAAAAATACCAAATCTGATGTAAAAGATATAAATCCAGGGACCCAAGACGGTCAAGAAACACAAAGCAGAGTAAACATAAAAACACCAGAGGACATCATATGAACACTAGTGATATAATGACGTCCATAAGTACTGTTAGAGATATAAAGCATATTACATACAAAGGAACAAAGAAATCATGACCTCCAGGGTCCATATGTAACCCAGAAGACAATGGAATAACATCATTACAACAGGAAATCTAGAAATACACAAATGGTAAAGGGAATTTTCAGAAGTAAAGATGAAATCAAGATTTCCCCCAGCAAACTAAATCTGCGAGGGGAACCAATAGTCCTGCACTAAAATAATGAAGAAGGAAGTTCTTCAGGTGGAAAGATCACTATACCAGGTGGAAATATGAATCTACACATCAAAGGTGGAAATATGTGGGTAAATATCAAAGTTTTTCTCACTTCTGCAAAGACCAGCACTAAAATCCACTGTAACACAACTAGATGTGAACATTGATTAATAAATGAGTAACTCTGAAAACAAAGTCTCTATTTCAAATTAAAGATTTAAATGAAAAGTAAAGGGAACAAAATTTGTTTAAATTCCTAGGACAAAGTCAAGTTGTCATGAATTTTTTCTTGTTGGACTTGGTGTGCTGATGTTGAATATTTGGTATAATTTGCCCATAAAATCATCCAAGCAGATATGTTGTGTATTTCTTTTAAACAAACATTTCAAATTATTTAATATCCTTGGGTCTATTAACGTATCTTGTTTAATTCAGTGTTGCCATCATGTATCTAGGGGATTGATTCTTTTATGTAGGTTTTCAAATGTATTGTCATGAAGTTTCTTAATAACATCTCCCTTTCTTCTCCCTGACATTGTTAATTTGCTATTCATCTTTCTTTCAATCATCAGAATTTTCTCTGTTAGTCTCTTCTAAGGAAGAGCATTGGTTTTTACTGAGCATCTCTATTTTTTTTCTGTTTTCATAGTTTTATTTCCTTACTTTATTGTTTCTTATATTTTCTTTGGGTTTATTTGGTTATTCTTTTCCTTTTATAAACAGCTTTATTGAAATATAACTGACACATATAAAACTCTACATTTTTAGAATTTACTTTTTGATAAATGTTGACATATGCATACACCTGTGGAACTATCACCACAATCAATAATGAAAACAGAGTTACGGTCATGAATTTCCTTCTAATTGTAGCCTTACATGCATCCCACAGGCTTTAATATGTAGATTTTTTCATTCTTGCTTTGTCCAAAGCAATTCCCAATTCCCATCGTCAGTTTTTCCTTTGGCACATTGGCAATTTAAAAGTCTATTGCTGGGACTCCCGGATGGCTCAGTGGTTGAGCATCTGACTTTGGCTCAGGGCATGATCCCAGAGTCTCAGGATCGAGTCTCACATTGGGGTCCCCGCATGGAGCCTGCTTCTCCCTCCTCCTCTATCACTGCCTCTGTCTCTGTATCTCTCATAAGTAAATAAATAAATAAATAAATAAATAAATAAATAAATAAATCTTTTTTTAAAAAATAAATAATAAAATGAAAGTGTATTGCTTACTTTGCCAACCCTTGGTGTTTTCTCCTATCAGAGAGAAATAGAGGCTACACATTGAGTCTCCTGGGACCCCAGCCTGTCCACTGCAGATCCTGGGACTTTTCTCAGCCTCTCTAATTGTGTGAGCTGACTTCTCACAATAAATCTCTTTACACACACACATACTCCTCTTGCATATGGCTGGTCACTCTGATCTTATAGGATTCATCTCACATGTCCCCTCCACAGCAAAGCCCTCACTACCCACTCTATCTAAGTCAATCTTCTCAACCAGTTATTATATTTGTTTCTTTCAAGACATGTATCATGAGCTGTATTTGTTTCTTTGCTTACCTATCATTCTCCCCCTTCCCCCTACAGCACCAGTCGCATTGGGATGGGGACCACCTTCTCTTACCCATTGCCAGTCCCCATTATCTATGTCAATGCCCTTGCATGCTAGTCTCCATCCAAGTACCAGTAGAGTGTCGCAGAGGCTCTTTATTTTCCCTGGTATCCACACTGCCCTCTTCCTTTTAGAATTGCTAACCTCCTGCATTTTGACTGGGGATATGGCAACCCAGCTGCTAACTGCATTCCCCTGCTAGACTGGCATCTAGATATGGTGACATGGCTATGTGTTGGCTGTTGAGAAGCAAACAGATGTGATGTGGAGCTCCCTGATGACAATTTTATAAGCAAATTGCTTGCTCCCCAAGTGCTTTTCTATTCCTTTCCAAGACCTGGTAGTGGATATGGTGGTGGTGATCTGGGTGAAACCTTCAGCTGGGGCCACACTTCAGACTGAAGTAAAAAGGCAGAAACACCTGGGTCTCTGCACAACTCATGGAGCAGTACAGGCAGCCTACATTGAGGCCTCTGACCATTTGTACTGTTCTGTGAGAAAGGAATACTGTGCTGCATATCTGAACCTGTCAAACCCCTTATTACAGCCTAATATCCTACTTGAGCATTGAATGGTGGGCAAAGGAAGGTGAGAGTGTGTCATCGTCCCTTCTTCCAGCTGCAGAGTAGTAGTTCCCAAGCAGGGTCATTTGGCAATGTCTGCACACGTTTGTTTGTCATAATTTGGGAGTTGGAGGTTTCCATTGGCATAACGTGTAGGGGCCAGCATTGTGACTAAACTTCAATGTATGTGACAATGAAGAACTACCCAGCCCCAGATGTCAACAGTGTCCACTGTCGTCTCACACTTACTTCTGGAAAGAGTGGTGTTCTATTTCTGCCCTCATCATGGGCCACTCATTCATTAGTCAACATCGTTATTTCTAGTGGTATCCTTGAAGGAGATTGAACTTTTCACCAAATACTCAAACTCAGTTCCAGGACCTAGCCCACAGTATGTGCCTAAGGATTGTTAGTCCCTCATACATTTACACATTTGTGGATCTCAGCCACAATCATCCTTCTCTGCCCGTCTACATCCGGCCAACTCCTTGCCTTTCTACAGGAGCCTGCCCCAATCCCGCTCCTAGCCCTATTACAGGTTATTAGGGACCACTCTTCCATGCTTCCAAAGCATTCTGTGCATTCCACGATCATAGTCCTCATCATGTAGTGTTAGGCTTGTGTGTTTATGCATCAAGTAAGATACAGACCAAGACTTATCTCATTGTCCTGTCAAATCAATGGAGACATGAATATGTATGATTTTAAAAGAACATATCAAGAAAGAAACTACACGTTCTGTTTATTTTGCTGGTGGATATTTGTAGATTAATTTCTAGGTCATGGTGGGGCAAGCGGCTACATAACACCTCTTTTCTGGCAGGTAAGGCTGGTCCATGAGTGCCAATTTTGAAGCTCACCTGTCATGGGTAGGGAGGAAGTGGAGGAGACCTTATCAGGAAGCTGGAGGTTATAGGGCACCTAGATACACCAGTGAAGTATCACATATCTTTGCAGCCTCCCTTGAAAACTCAGGAGGTCAGCACGCCTCTAATAACTAAAACCAACTCCCTTCATAAACAGACATGTTCCCATCCCTTTAAACAGACACAGTACAGCTCTTAGGAACGCCTTTCCCTTAAACACTGAGAATCATTACAATAAGTCAAGGACATCTCCTTTCCAAACAAATACCCAAGACTAAAAACACGAGGCCCTGTTAGGTAGAGGAGCTAGTGTCTTTCTTATTGAGGAGCCACAGCACTGGCGTATAACACAATATAATTGGTTCTTTTGAAGTTTTTAATCACTTTCCTTGTAATCGAGAGTGATGCTGACAAGCAGGCTATCAGAACCCAGCTCCACACATCAGTGACACGGGGGACCTTCGCCAGTGCAGGCTGGCATCGGTAATTGTTTTAGAACTAAAACACCCGACATACTGGGGGCTCATTACAAAGATTCCTCTGGAATGGATGAGGAGGTCAGAATCTCCCATCCCCACAAATCATTTGTCGGTGAGCGTGTTATCAAAATATGAGGCGGCCCCTTCAAATATATTTTAAACACTGTTAATGTATTTCCACATGTCACCATCTGACAGCTCCACCATCCTCAACTTTGCCACCAGGGAAATTTACATGCATTTGAATTCACTGGGCCAAGCACGGTCTCCCCACACTGACAGCCCATTTAGCTCCGTGATAAGTTAATCTGTGCGGCGTTTGATAGATTTCTGTCTCTTACCCAAAACAGAGTTTGCAAAAAGGATTCAGGAACAAAATTTGCAAAACATTAGCACTCCAGCTTCATCACCACGGAAGTCGGAACACTTAGAAATGCACAGCCGGGCCCCAGCTGTGGGTGACCTCGCCTGCCTGCCCTGTGCCGGCACTCCAGGTGCCTTCCCCCTTGTGTTATACAATCTTCACATATTTATTCAATGGGTCAACAACAGAATTGATCAGCCAATGTGTCCCAATGCAGTAAAAATTTTATTTATTTATTTATTCATGAGACAGAGAGAGAGAGAGAGAGGCAGAGACACAGACAGAGGGAGAAGCAGACTCCATGCAGGGAGCCCGACGTGGTACTCAATCTGGAGACTCCAGGATCGTGCCCTGGGCTGAAGACAGGCGCTAAACCGCTCAGCCACCCAGGGACCACAAATGCAGTAAAATTTTAAAGCATTACATTTTCTGCTTGTTTACTTTAAGCCAATGAGCTCCATGATACCACTGCCCCCCACCACCGCCTGCCCACCACCACCACCACCACCACCACCACCACCACCATGTTGGCTTATCATCGTATCAGCTTTTCTGGGGCTGCAGTAACAATTGATCACAATGTGGGTGGCCTGACACAGTAAGTTTATTCTCTCAGAGTTCTAGCTCAGAAGTCCAAAAGCCATGCGTCAGCAATGTTAGTTCCTTTGGGGGGTTCAAAGGGACAAAGCATCCCACACCTCTCTCCTAGCTTCTAGGGATGGCTGGCAACCTCAAGCAACCTCTTGGCTGTGGCAGCAACACCCCAACCTCTGCCTGTCCTCATGTGGCAACCCTCTTAGTCAACTTCCCCTCCTCCCTTTCTCCATTGGCAAACACACTGACAATTCTTGAATATGATGAGGATCCAGAGGCCCCCAAAGGCCCAGTGCATCCTTCTCTATGCTCTAAGCAATGTGCCCAGGTCACTTCAGCATTGGTGCAGCCAGTAGGCTCGGGGTATAGACCACAAGGGTGGTGGCACACGGTCAGTGCAAAGCCTATCAGGAGTCTGGGGTCCAAGCTCTCCTGCAGAGGAGCCATGAACTCCTGAGCAAATCCACAAACCTTCAGCTGACCCTTGAACGTCAAAAAACAAGCCACCCAAATCTAGACCTGGGAGATTGGTAGTGGGGGCGGGGGTGTGCTCCGTGGGAGAGAAGAGGGTGTGAAGTGATCCCGCTGATGAGTGTGAAAGATGACAGAGGAGGGGGCAGGTGGGTTGACTGTCTGGCTGATGTCATTTGGACTTTCAGTGGAGACCAATCTTCCATGATTGCGTGATTGTAGGCTTTGGCCGGTGGGTGACATCCATCTTGGCAGCTGCAGCAGAGGGTGAGAGGCCAGCAGGGTTGAACCAGGCCTGGAGCTTCCCCGGCAGGGGGATGGAGAGAAAGGAGGCGAGGATATTGGCCATGGACGTGAGTCACTTGAGTTGTCATCAAATGATCCACTTGAGACCATGCCTTCAGGAGAGCAGAGAGAAAAGGAAGGAGTTGCACACATACAGGGGCTCTCAGCCATTCTTCCTTCAGGGTTGGGGGGTTTACCCCACCCAGCCCCACCCCAGGCCGACCTCCTCTCAGACAAAGCTCTGGCCTTGGGCACCCACCCACGCTGCCATCATCCCTCTGCCTGGAGCAGTTGGCCTCCCTTCCTGCCAGGCCTCACATGCCACCGTTGCCGGGAAGCATTTTCTGAAAGCCTAAGTCAAGCATCCTTTCTGAGGAGCCCCTGGTGGGATGTGCTGCGGCCCTGCCCCCAACCCCCATTCTGTAACCTTCATGCACGTCCCTGGTGAGCTTGAAGCACCCCAAGAGTAGCATCCACGCCTCAGGTCCTGCTCACTGCTGGGCTTCCAGGTTTAGCATGGTCCCCGATGCACAGGAGGTGCTCGATAAATGCCTATCGGATTGAAAACATACTCCGTCTTCGTAGAGCCTGACGCCCTTAGGATGATGTGAACACAAGATTGTTAAATGTTTGAAGGCCCAAGACGAGCCAAGGGCGCTCTGACGGCGTCATACCTTCTGGAGGCCCATGCAACCTCCTCTTGCATCAAAGTAGCCAAACCCAACCTCGTTAAGGGCTGTGTTTATTTATTCAGGAAGCTGTGCCCTGGTAGAGCAGCTGCACGGAGCTGACGGGCACCCAGGAAGAAACGCTGACAGCCAATTAGAGGAGGAGGGTGGCCCCCAGACACCCACGACAGCCTCTTCTGGATGCCTGGTGCCCGATCCAGATGTGCAAAGTTGGACCGCAGCCCAAGAAATGAGGGCATGAGAAGAAGCCTCCAGACCTCGGGCATCATCCTTCAGAATCGAAATAAGGTTGGCAGATGTAAAAGAACAGACGCAACAAAAATATAGGCTAGCCAGTTCAATTTGCGTCTTTTAGCTAAACTACGGGCAATTTTTAATCTGTGTCTATACGTCCCTCATGCAATGTCTGGGACATGTTTTTACTAAAAACTACTCATTTATCTCAAGTCCAAATGTACCTCGGCATCCCATGTTTCATCTGGTGACGGCACACACAAACCACTCCACCCTCATCCGCACCGTGCCCTCGTCCCGCCACAGGGGTCCCGTGAGGTCGGAGGTCACGCAGGCCGGCCCCAGGTCCCCAGCCCGCAAGGAGTGCTGGCCCCAGGCACAAAAGGTCTCATGGCTGCTGGAGTCGTCTCAGCCACGCAGGGAGCATCCAGGGCGGCCACAGAAGCACCACTGGTGTCAGATAGGAACCAACTAGAAAGCATGTAGGTACTGATCCAGGACGCCGCCAGCCGTGATTGCCAAGATCATATTTCTGAATCAGGACAGCCTCAAGAACAATTATCTGCACGGATCTGCGTGTAACAGTCAGCGCCCTGTGAGGCGTTGAGCCCTCTCTCAGGGGCTGCCCGGGGAGGGTGCCATTCACCAAGCAGGCTGCCCGCATGCCCGTGTGGAAGGAACAGTGTTCCTAGCTGTCCGCCACCAACCCAGCCACCTGCGGGGCCCCATGAGGGGTGAAGCAAGGACATCTAAGGGAGTGGACACCTGCCAAGTGGGGATCAACGCCGATGCTTTAAATGGGGTGATGCGGATCCCCTGGGATGGATTTGATTGGTGGAAAGAAGCCAGAGATCTCTGGTTAAGTGGTGAACGAGCTTGGCATCTAATGTTCGTAAGGACTGCAACATGCTTTTATTTTTTTATTTTTTTAAATTTTTATTTATTTATGATAGTCACACACAGAGAGAGGCAGAGACGTAGGCAGAGGGAGAAGCAGGCTCCATGCACCGGGAGCCCGACGTGGGATTCGATCCCAGGTCTCCAGGATTGCGCCCTGGGCCAAAGGCAGGCGCTAAACCGCTGCGCCACCCAGGGATCCTTGCAACATGCTTTTAAACAGTGAGATCCAGTCCACAGGCCAGATGTGGCCACAGGCCCGTGTCCCCTGGGCCAGCAATTCCCTTGACTGGAAGCTTCTTGTGGGGCAGGCCCTGGCTCCCCAGCTCCCTTCAGATGAGGCCTCAGCTGGCAGCAGCCCCACGAGCCCCACGAGCCCCACGAGCTCCGTCCTCTCCACGCATTTCCCTTCTCGCTCTCACCTCCGTTCTCCGGATGCCGGGAGCCGAGAGGCGGCTCTGATGTGACAAATCGCCTCCAAGCCCTCCGTCAGTACTGGAATAGATCCGGGGTGCGTGGCACCGGGGAGGACAAATGCAGGCTGGCTGCGGATCTGTCAGCACAGACCTCCATATCACAGCCTCGCCGGCTCACGCCGTGCACACCTGCGGCTTGTTGACGGTGTGGAAATGAGAAATTCGGAGGCAATTGAACACCCCGTGAATTCACACAACGGACCCACACAAAGGTATTTAGCACAGGTGTTTCTGTAATTGTGATGCATTAGGACACTTCCCCGTGTTCAGTGGCCCTCGACACTCACACCTCCACCTGCTGGGGGAGGCTGGCGGGCAGGTTTGGGCCTACGTGGCGCCGAGACGAGATGCGGCTCTGCCAGCGGAGCCCGGGCGCCCCCCGTGTGTGCTCTCGCTCGTATCTCCCCTTTGGGGATCCTTGTCAGCCAAAGAGCACTTAAATGTCTGCTCAGCCCTCTCCTGGCCTCGCTCCCTTGCAGCTTACAGAGGGGCTGTGCGCGCCTTGCTGCAAATGCCCTGGAAGCAACAGCAGCAGACAAGGGAGGCGGGAGAAAAATGATCAAGCTCACACGTGGAGCGTGATAAACTGGGGAGGCTTAAAAGGAGGTCAGTCAAGTGAGCTGTCAACTGGCAACGAGGGCCCCGAGGTGGGGAGTTCAAAGTCACGCAGCAGCCTGAGCCGAGGGCCGGGGCACCTGGGACCCGGAGCCCCGACATAAATGGATGGGGCCGGAGGTGTGGGCAGCCGGGATTGCAGCGGGGGAGGCGGCGGCCAGACACCGGCGGGAAGGCTCCTTCCCCGGCAGGGCGCACGTCCCCGCCGTCTCCCCGCCCAGCCGGCGCGGGCCCCAGGCCGCCTGCCCCACAGGGTGGCCGATCGGGGGCAGCGGGGCGCCCGGTGCAGGCGGCGGGGGCCGGGGGCCTAGCGGCGTCTCAGAGTCTATCCATTATTTTTCAGTCTCACTCAGGGGGAGGGAAGCGTCGGCGGCTCAGCGCTTAGAGTCGCCCTTGCCATCCGCACCCTCCCCACCCGTGTCAGCAAAGACAGAGGGCGCAGGCAGGCACCGAACACAGTCCCCCGGCCGGCCACCCCGGCCACCCTGGCTGCCACAGCCACCCCGGCCACCCCGGCCACCCCAGCCTCCCTGGCTGCCACGGCCACCCCAGCCATCCCGGCTGCCACAGCCACCCTGGCCACCCCAGTCACCCCAGCCATCAAGCCCACCCCAGCCACCAAGCCACGAGCAGCGGGGACCAGGGCCGGGCACCACAGAGTGCAGCCGGAGTCCACGTCCAGGTTGCGCCCGGTGCTTTCGCCTTGGGGGGAGCCCCTGCCGTCCGGGGTGCCATTCAGCACCTCTTCATTCTGTACGTGGTTTTCAACATTATTTCCCTATTGCCACACGGTGAATCGTGTCCTTCCAAGAGCTGAAAGGGGACGGTCTCCCAGCGACGGGAGGGAGCCTGGGTGACCAGGAGCCACCTTCCCGGGCAGGTGTGGCGCCCAGAGGGAAACCGAGGCCGGGGATGCTCTGCTGAGGCGCGAGCTGGGCTGCCCCGGCCCCCGTGTCCCCTGCCAGCCGTCCCCACCACTCCCCGCGCTGAAGACAAGCAGGTCACGGTGGCACACACACTCTCACCCACGTGCACACAGTCACACACAACACTCACACAGGCATTCGCATTCACACCTGCACACATTCTCACATACATGCACACACTCAATCACACACATAACACTCTGACACACATTCACACACACACATTTACACACAACACTCACATTCATGTACACACACAGACACATGCATGCACGCTGTCATGCATTCGCACATATATACATTCACACAGTCGCATGTGTACACTTGCACACTCACATATGCGCACACATTTACACACACAACACTCACAATCATGCACACACGTACACAATCATACATACACACATGCACACTCTCACACATTCACAGTCGCATACGCACACAGCTGCACACTCACACATACACATTCACACAGTCATGCGTGCACACACATTTACATACTCACACACACACACTCTCATGCACACACGCATCCTTGCTCCCTACAGGCGGGGACCTCCACTGCAAACCTGGAAAGAGACAACTGAGCAGAGAAGCCCCCAAAAGCCATTATTATCATTTATCCCCTTTTCACTTCTAACTCACTTTATACGGACTTTCTGCTCTGACTTTAGATTTGCACCGATGCGTGCATGTTATTGGTCGTGCCCTTATTTTGAAAGCACTAGTGCTTGGTTGTATTTCTCATTTCTATAATTTCTGTTGGTTTTTTTTTTTTTTTTTTCCCCTCTGCCTACTAAGGAATGAAGCCTCTGAAAGCTTCTGCTCTTTGAAGTTCATTTAGATTTTCTTCGGGGCTTTGTTTAGTGTCCATTTGCTTTTGTATTTGGATCAAAGGGTAATCTTTTAATTGGAAGATTTTATCATTTTTATTTATATCTTCCCTTGTTACAGAAAATTTTTCACAGAGATGAGTAATTCCTGCTTGGCAAGAGTCCTACATATGCCTGTTTGCTTTTTTTTTTAATTTATACTAACATCTTTCCCCCTGCCCTCATTTTATTTGTGTTTCTTGAATTAATGTCTCTCCTTATAATTATTATGGGGTTTTTAAAATTATTATCCAACCATCTTCACTGTTCTTTTCAATAGATTTTAAGATGCCTTGATGCTATATTATTTGACCCTATACAAAAAGTTTAATTAATGTCATGTATTCATTATTCTTAATATTTTTATCAAAATCAATTGACCTTTTATCTAATTTTGTAAATTAGGTATGCCTTATCTGTTTTCCTTCTGTTTTTAATCCTTCCTTTCTGTGTCGATGGATGTCTAGTAAGCAACACATTGTACAGTTTTAGTTTTTCATCAACCAGAGACTTGACTTCTTTGGTAGGTGAACTTAAAACCCCGCGAACATAGTCTGTTGCCATTATCATTTAGAGAAGCTTCATCCCTGATGGTTTTTGACGCACTCGGACTATGATCTGCCTGGATCTAACACTTAGAACTTATTTGGAAGACAACATTCCCTCCTTAACAATACTGTGATCTTAAGATCTCCTACATACATTTTCAAACCACTTAACAGCTACAGGATTTATTAGCATCACATCACCCTGTCCTTTTGTCTTCTCTGATGGAGGACGACGTGACAGGTGGTGTTCTCCACCTTCGCCACCCGCATCCACTCTTCTTGCAAGACAACAAAAGTCCTCGTCTGAGCCGTGAAATTCTAGCAGAGGAAGACAGGTGCAGAGGAGATGGACGGATGGCAGTGAGCACCATGGAGAAAAGCAGAGCAGGAGCGAGGGCTGTGTTCGGCTGTAGCTGGGGAAGCTGGTGGGTCAAGCCCTCATTTGAACCAAGACTGGAATAAAGAAAGGGAATAAGCCACACAGATAGCTGGTGTGGAGACTGTCAGGCGGAAGGGGCAGCCAGGGCAAAGGCCCTGGGGCATGTGCGGCTTGTTAAGGATCAACAAGGAAATGAGTAGGGCTGGAGCTGAGAGAAGGCAGTTGGCCAAGCCAGTGAGCTCGCTCTCTTCCAGAGAAGAGCTGGAATAGAAGAGGGAAGTCTTCTTACCAGGCAGAAGGTGACCGCAGTCCTGGTGGCAGCAGCAGACGGTGAAGTGTGGTCAGAGCCTGGCGATGCATCAAAGCCCTGCCAGCGATCGGTTGATGCATTGGATGAGCGGGGAGAGAAGAAAGGAAGCAGACGTCACTGTGGGCTCTTCCACTGTTCTGGGTATTGCCCATAGGTCACGCACCTGGGTAACCCCACCAGCCCCCGTGGCCCCACCTGCTCCAGCTCTACCCACAGCTCCCTGGCTCCCGCCAATAGGTTTACGTGTCTCTTAAATCGGTAGTTTCAGCGGTCGGCAAAGGTGTGTCCCTGCAATTATATTTTTATTCAAGATTTCCTTATTTCAGGTGCATAATAAAAGCCTCCCTGTGATCTCCCAAGAAAAAGGCATGTTCTGGAAAGGCAAGCTCTGGAAAGGGCAGGGTCCTAAAGGGTTTTTCTGTTGTTCCCGCGAGAGATTGAGAGTGGGGTTTACGTCACGGACTGCACTGTGTCCCCAGAGCTCCTGTGTTGAAGCCCTACCTCTGAGCACCTCAATATGGTTCTGTATTTGGACACAGTGGGCCCTGATCCGGTGACCTGATGAGGAGAGGAAGTATGGACACTCAGATGACAGGAAAGCGAGTGCACAGAGGAAAGACCCTCGGCAAGCCAAGGAGAGGGGCCACGGGAGAAACCAAGCCCTTGGACGCCTTGATCGTGGCCTCCCAGCCCCCGGGACTGCCACAGAGCAAGCTTCCATCGTTATGCCGCCCTAGGTCGAGGTCTACTGCCATGGCCTAGCCAACCTCACCAGCTTACATCCTTCCTCGAGGACGACCAAACCTTTGTTCCACTCTCCTCCTGCTTTGTTGCAGCTGGGGAGCTTGAAGCTACCTTGATTTTCACTTCCTCTGAACGGAGTTCCATTTTTCTTTTGAAGAGCTTAGAGAAATCCTTTTTTTGTTCCTGACAATTTAAGAATGTTACCATAACGGACTATAATCCGACCTGTGGCTCGCAAGTCCTTGTCCCCCCACGCAGGGCTCTCTGCAAAGTGTCACTAAAGTCCGGGGAATCAAACACGGCTCCTCTTTCAAGAAGCTGGGGGCCTGCCAGGGGTCAGCCAGGGAAACATCGTGAGGCTTGACCACCGCCGTAGCGGAGGAAGGGCCAGGCACGCGGGTGGTGCAGGGAGGGAGCTGGCTGGGGACCCAACTTACGGAAGCAAGACTGCAGGGAGACTCGCCGAGAAGGGCTCTTGATCTTTGGACATACAAGTGGGGGTCACCTGGAGTATGTGAGAGGCTGCCGTGAGCCTGGAGAGGGCTTCCAAGAGTGGGACCTTTGCAAAAGCTCAGGGGTTCAAAACCGAAGCAAACAAGATTTGGTGTAGCCAGGATCCCCGAGCACCGGGGCGTGGGCCTGGCTAGGAGGTGGGGTCACATTGGACGTGGGGTCGGATGGTGATCAAATTTGCATTTGCGCCACAGAGACCAGCCCATGGGACAATCCAACAACTGCAGAGACAGAAATGAGGCAGTGAGGACGTTTTTTTGGCAGACCTGCCGCCAAACTCAGGCGGCTTAAACAAGCCAAGAAGTGTGTTCATCCCAGTAGCGACAGGTCAGGAGCGGGCAGCTGTTCCCAGACTCCTCTCCTCCACCCCCACCCCTGCCACCCCCTGGGCACCCACCCTTCCCTTGGTGGTGGGCTTCATGCTTAGGCTACAAGCTTGGGCCTGGCATCCGGGCACAATGGGCCACTTGAGAGAAAATGCTCCTCGAGCCTCCTGGGCGGGAGCCTGGGGTGCACGGGGGGACTCCTTGGCCGGCGCCCACTCCCGAGCATGACCTCGGCTGGCAAGTGGAGCGTGCAGACGGCCTGGGGCCACCAGGTGGCCCGTTCTGGGGCAACCGAGGCCCTGGAGGAGGGCAGACACCCCTACGGGACGGCGCTGTCAGGAGTAGGAAGGCGGGGGGCTCGGGAGCGCCGGGCAGGAGGTGGGGCGGCTCCGGTGGGGGGGAGGGAGCGTCCTGCGTGGAACAGAAGGGCCGAGACCGCCAGACCCCGAATCGGGGCTCGCAGCCGGACCCCGAGCCCTGGTGGTGCTTTCTGTTCGACCTCCCTGGATCATCACTCTCCCTGTTCCAATCCTGGCTTTCGCTTCTTTTATTCGGAGCTCCCCGGTATTGATTTTCTTTCACTGAGTTTATTTCTCTAAACCCTAACGGGTCCTCCTGATGACGGGTTCTCCTCCGTGGGCTCGCCAAGGGCCCGAGGGCTCCACGCCAGGGGCCTCGTCGCGCACGTGTCAGCCTCTGTTAATGCGGCGCCCACTCCAGGGGCAGCGCCCCAGCTTCAAGCTTTTAGAATGACCCGGGTTCCGTCCCCGTGCTGCCGCGCCCCAGCTTTGTGACACTGGCGGTTTACCTCATCTCTCTAAACCCCGGTGTTCTTGTCTATAAGGTCACGGCAATGATGGCATTTGCCTGGCGGGGTCGCGGTAAACATCACATGAGATGCCTGGCAAACAGGAGCCGCCCCACGAAAGCTGGCCGCTCCTGTGTCTAGTCGGTGACAGCCTCATTGTCATCACGGTCACGAGTCTATTTTTGGGACCTCTGCGGTTTTCCAGCATCCCTCCAAACCCCCGTGTTCCCAAGAAAGGTCGGACTTCACCGGCAAAATTCAGCGTCCTCTGGTTTTGCGTCAGAGCCACGACACCCTCTCGTACCTTCCCGCGAGTGGCTCAAAGCCCTTTGCCGAAATCCTCTTCCGTGGCTCGTGGGAGGTCAATCCAGAGTAAGATTAGCCTTTGTGGTTTTTCTGTTTGTTTGGGTTTTTTTCCCTCTTTCTTTGAAACAAAGGAAGTTTTGAAACGGGATCAACTGTTCTTTCCAATACGTAAGAGAGTGGGCCGTCTGGGAGGCAGCTGCGAAGTCTCCGGTTGCTCAGTTAACAACATGGGGAACTGCCAAGGACAGCCTTCATGGAGCAGGAAGGGGGTGACACTGTCGAAGGAACGGTTCCAGGCGGTTCTGTGGCCTGACAAAAGGACCCCGTGTGATGCCCGTATGGCCCAGGAGCAGTGCATCTCCTTCCCTAACCCCAGCACACCCACCAGCCAGGCCCTGGCCAGCAGCCCCAGAGTTGGGCTGGACACTTGGGCCAGGTGCAGATGCGCACCCAAGCCCCCTGGGACCCCCTTACTCTCGGGGTGATTCACACAGTAAGCTTTTCTGGAGCACCTGCCCTCGTGCTCGCGTTCTGGGAGCCAGGCAGCCGTCAGGGAAAAGCACCAACAGAACCCCGCTTTGCTTAGCCTCATTTAAGGGGCTGGGGGCCCACGCGGAAGCCACACTGGGGGCTGGTTGCTGGGGCCCTACCCGTGACCGAAGGCCCCCCGCAGCGAGTGGCCGGCCGTTTGCCCTCGCCGGGGCCACAGCTGCCCGGGTCAGAGACTTCCCAAGCCACAGCCCCGAGTGTTGCCCGGCCCTGTGCTGAGTCTTCTGCTCGGCCCCTGGTGTGGAATATCTTACAAGTCTTTCTGGAATATTCTGGAATTCTAGCTTCGTTAGGGGATGCTCTTATTGAGAACGGTTTTTCTTTTTTTCCTTTTCGACCCCCTAGATGATTTCATGGGCATTTCAATGGGAAACAGGGGGTGTCTCTAATATCCCCTCCCGGCCTTTGTCATCTTCCCGGGTGCCTCTCTCCTGTGCTGTCTCAAAATGCTCAGTTCCCAGTGAATTTAAGGTTGCCCCACTCAGCACCATGTGTCCTTTTAATGACATTTTTTGCTGGATTATGTACTCAACCTTTTTTTATATAAGAGGTGTTCCTTTGAGATGCCGCCAATCTGATCTCATTGGAAGTTTATGAGAAAATCCAATATGCTCCCGTCCTACTGCCGAGAGGGCGCGAGCCAGCTCGCCAGATTTATCCGCGGCTCCAGTGCAAACACGGCTGATCATTCCCCGGCTTTGTCCTGCGCTCACTGGTTCCAGAGTGGTCTCTGGGGCTCCGCATTCCTGCCAGAATGTTCATGACATCACTCATATTATTAATAATTACAGGTTATTCACAGATGGACGGGCAGATGGACACACGGCGACAGAGATTTGTTTAATCTCAGCAAGGCTATTTCCCCACACATCTCCCTTTGCCCACTCTTGCTGCCTCCCTGGAGGAAAAAATTAATGAAAAAACAAAATGTCTATGAAAAGAAAAATGAAAATCCTGTCGGAGGTTTGGTTGCATTTTCCCCCTTCAGGAGGAAAAAAATGACCCGTCCCCCTTGCCTCTCACAACGGAGTCTGTGTTACATGTTCCTTTGTGAGCCTTTGAACTATAAACATTCCCGAAGAAAGACATGTCCCTGTCCCTTGTCCGACCCTTGGATTGCTGCAGGCTTGATCTGTGATCCAAAATTCACAGAGGGGGAAGGAGTAGAGCTGAGTGCGTGTACGTGTGTGTGTGTGTGTGTGTCCATTGGCTGGTACCCAGTTACTTCCTGGCTTTTCTGGAAGGAAAATGGAGCATCATTCGGTCTGAAGAGGTGCACTTGCTAAAGCCTGGACCCCTGGACGCCTCTCCTTGGTCGGCTTTAGAGGTTTAGAGGTGACCAGCCCCCCCTTATCAAGGCTGGAGGTTGTTCAGGCAGCCCAGAGCTGTGCTCGGCACAGACACAAAGGAGACTGCCTGTATCAGGAGGATGGGGAAGCTGCCACCCAGCTAACCCCATAAGCTGTGTGGGGGAGGACTCTCCGGAGCACGTTGTAGAGTAGGCCTCAGCACGGCACAGGCCCCAGTTGGGGCCAACTGCACCAACTGCACTCGGTACTTCTATGGCACGCGTAGTCCACGCACATCACTTCCTCAGACAGCTCATCCTCGGTCTCCGAGATTGCTGCCCCTGGTCTGTCAACCCCCTGACTCTTCCTTCCCTACCTCATCCAACAGGTCCAAACGGTGGGCCCCACTCCCACCCCCTACGGCTCAACACTGAGCCACGATTTAGTAAAACTGAGTGATGACTCTATGTCTCTCGGCTCAGCTCAGGTTCTCCACCTGAATATGAAATGTTCAAATCACCCTTTCTAGGATCTTAAAGAACAGATAGAGTCTTAAGACCTTTGCACATCATTGAGCCAGGCCCATCTGACCCTTGGATGTCTTGGGAACACCCATTATCCCTATGGACTCTACAACAGTCGTATTTGTGACCAGTGGATGAAGAAACACAGCTGCTTTATTTGTAGTTGGGACAAGCAAGACATAATCGTAGTATCATTCAACTGGCGGGGGGGGGAGGGGTCGGGGAGACATTTTCAGGGAACAGCTCATCTTATAAGTGTCTCTCCACACAAAATACGTTGGGGCGAAAGAGCTACTGATCATTTTTTAAACACCCAGGTACTTGACTGCATTCAACCTGTCTCGTGCTGTTTTCCTGCCAAATCTTTCCGTGTGTGCAAACACCACCTGGCCATCAGAGACTTGGCCACTGGGCTTTGATACAACTTGTGTAAACCTGGCCTCAAACTGCCAAGCATTTCTCTATTGCCCAAACTCAGAAATATTGGGTCTTCCATATTGGGGTCGTTGCAATCCCAAGCTTATCGACTGAATCTATATTTTGCTGATAAGACTCACCCTATTTAAAATGCTGGAAAGGTTGCCAATGTAGCTGTTCTGCAGAATTCGCTAATTCTCCATTGTGAGGCCTTAATTTGTGTAGAATGCCGGCTGCATGGGATCTGCTTAATAAATACATTCTTCTTAATAAAAAGATGCATAAATATAAAAACGTGGACTCTGTCTCCCTGAATGAAATCGCATCTAGCCCAGTGCAAAGGGCAGGGTCATTTTGAAATAAGTTAATGGCAGAGAGAGAAAGCAATCAGGCCTTCCTGGTTGATACACGCTGCACACACAGCTTATTAAATATTGAAACTCTTTAGAAAGATCTACTGACCACAGAGCCCAAATCATCTGTGGTGATTGAAAATACATGATTTCTACAAATCACACCCAACCACCCCAACCTGCTCCACTGAAGCACCTGTCCCCAGGACGGGGTTATTTTTCCAATGGCCTGAACAGATTTATGCCGGAGCCTCCCCACCATTCTCCACCAGCAGAAATACACATGCAGACCAGTGGGCCAGGCTGGGGCTCTATTCTGAGGCCCGCCACAGCGGCCTGGCTAACTGGCCCACCTGGGGCTCCTACCTTTGACCTCGGCTTCATTAGCACAGTGCTTTTGCCCCCTGAGCCAAGGAGGCTGCTGAAATATAAATCAACTGCCTTCTCCCAATTCCCCATTCCACTAGCAGAGGTGTTAATGAACAGGGCAGTGGCCAAAGAGTGCAATGGGAGAAGAAATAGATTTGGGGAAGCCACAAATTGGATAATCTACCTCTGGACAATGGTGAAGTGGATTATGATGCTTTCTATGCAAAATCCATCCACCTTACTGGGCCTCCCTGACCACCCCCCGCAGCACGGCATATCCGGGCGTCTCAGTGTCTCCAGGGCCTTGCGCGTCCTCACCCCCCATGTGTACCACCCACAGACATTCTTTTTGAAGGCTCCAGGCATAAAAACAAGATGGTGCTCCAGCAACCCCCCAACGTCCTCATACATTTAAAAAAGAAAAAGTAAAACACACGGATGCTATGATTAGAATCACTTTGTTCCCAGACATCCGGCTCATGGAATGATGGATATTTTGGTCAGGGCTGGAGTCCATTTGTTGCTGCGTCTCTATGCCCTGAGCCGGGGCCAGTCTGCCTGTGAGTCCCCAAACCTCACACTCCATGGGGTGTCCTGACATCCTGAAGGGCTAGCAGAGCCCACACGAACCAGCTGCTCACATTGTCCCCTCGGACTGCTGTTCTCCAACCCCATAGTGGCCTGATCCCTCTCCCTAAGCCAGGACTCCTGCTCCCTTCTGAAATCCGCATTCATTTTGAACTCGTAACCTTGATCGCCCTTCAATAGAGTGGGTATTTTCAACATCAGCGCGTTGCCACTCTATGAGCTTCATCTACGTAGTGATGCCGAGGCCGGTGTGGCAATTCCATTTTTCTTAGCAGCGCTAAGCAATCATCATTTATCTTAAAAATTGGCACATTCCTCCAAATACATTCATGAGAAGGTTGAGTGTCCACTCCAATGAGAGTCAGAATCTTAAAGAAAGCATCTCCACCTACTTTCCCACATCCTAAAGCTAATATGAAAAAAAAGATAGGCATCCTGTGTTCTATAGAAGCAGAGATTTGGGGGAAACAGACATTGAAATGCATGAGGCGAAGTGCATCTGAAAATATAAGCTCAAAATGTCATTCCATAATGAAACAAATACCAAGTAGAGGGAGAAATTCTAATCGCATACATAGAGATCAAGAACGTATTGCATTTCTATGTAAAACAAACTGATTTCTTACAACTCGGAAAGAAATTAGAATTATTCATTTATAACTTCATAGATGAGGTTTTGCCTCTAACATCCCACTAATCCCTATTTTCATCACAACTGGGAAGGAAGAAGTAGTCAAGCTTTTTACTTTGGGGACACCTGAGCTCCTCGGAGGGAAGAAAGAGATGCCTTCAGCCTATTTTTTTTTTTAAAGCGTGTCATCAATAATTCTGGGCCGAGGCTATGCCCTGGTTCCCAGCAGAGGAAAGTGAGATGCAGGTGCCTGCGCTCCCGTAGCCGCCAGCATCGTACACACTGGACCCTGCTCCACAGTGAAGGGGCTGATGCCAGCCAGTGACCAAGGGCATTAACCTCCAGATGCCAGAAGGTAACTCGTTGGCTTCGGCCAGCAGACATTTTCTGAGGAGAACCAAACTTCATTAGCGGATGGCTCACTGCATAGAAGAAAAAGGTCTCTCAGCGGTGAGGGTCTATTATCACAGCCAAAACAAATCTCACCATCTGCAAGTAGCATCAGCCAGAGAAAGCCACTGCCCATTTGTGAGGCCATCAGAGGTCACAGAAGAGATCGTCTCCGTGCCCAGTGAAAAGAATTAAGAACACGGCCCTGCCAGACTGACTCTAATGACAAGACCCCCAAGGTGGGACAAGGAGCCATCACTCACCTGTGCTGACAAAACATTGTCAACAGAGGCCTGTGGCCCTGGAACAGGGGTACACTGTGGCTTGCCTAGAAATTTTCGTTGTTTCACTTAAGAAGCAAAGACATTCTGTGTGTATGTGGGGGGGCATGTATGGGTTCCTGCATGCATATACCCCAGCAGGAAGGACACAGTTGAGGACATTTTTAACTGGCCTGGGATCTTTACCTGGACTCCTATTGCCCAAGAGGATCCCTGATGGAGAATTCTAAGGGAAGGCAGCTCCTTCCTCCAGTCTCTGCTTTTTTTTTTTTTTTTTTTTTTTTTTCTTTTAAATATCCTCCAAAAATCCAACTGGCAAGACAGATTTCCCCATTCCTTCGATGGAATTCATGGGATGGTTTTAAATTCAGGGTCATGTCTTACATAGGTACAAAGACCAATTTCCTGAAATGAAAATGAAGCTGAGAATATCCATCCTGTGTGTGCTGCTTTTCATAAATATCGCAAAGACCCCCAAGGCCCGTGTCTCTGAAACCCCCTACCTCCACTGTCCTCAGGGATTCACAATTATCATTTGACCATTTCACAATTATGCACAAATTGTTCTAAATGGCGAGACAGATAATCTCCACTTAAGTCTTATTGATAAAAAGCTTCAAATAGTTCTAACCAAAGTCTGTTTTCCTAGAACTAAGTATCTTTTGTAGCTACAAAATTTATTTTATTTTGTTTTTTAGAGAGAGGGTGGGCAGAGGGGCAGAGGGAGAGAGAGAATCTTAAGCAGTCTCCACTCCAGGCTTGATCTCAGGACCCTGAGATCATGACCTGAGCCAAAGTCAAGAGTCAGACACTTAACCAACTGAGATACCCAGGTGCCCACAAAATCTATTTTATAGTAGTAATTAGGCACTAGAACTGACATTTTAAAAAATTCCAGGCTCTGACTAGACCAAACTTCCTTCAGGTGTGCTATGGGTTGAACTTCATTTCCCCAAAAAATGCTGAAGTCCCATCCTCCAGTACCTGTGAATGTGTTCCTTTTTGGGAATCGAGTCTTTGCAGCTGAACAAGTGAGAACACGGTCATTGAGGTGCATTTTAATCCAATGTGACTGGCACCCTTACAAAAAGGGAAAATTTGGCCAGAGATAGACACACATAGAAGGAAGATGATATAAAAACACAGGAAGAGGCCACTAGAAGCCAGGAGAGGGGCCTGGAACAGATTCTCCTCACAGCCTCGTAAAGACCCAACCTTGCAGACATCTTGAGACTTATGGCCTCCAGACTGTGAGACAGTACGTTTCTGTTGTTGAATCTTCCAGTCTGTAGTATTTGTTATGGAGGCTGAGCACAAGGCCTTTGATCAGTCTACTCCCTTATCACCTCTACACTTTGGGCAGCCCATGCTTGCTCCATCCTCTGGGTGGGCAGGCCCCCCTCCCGTGTCCTCAGGGACCCTGAACTTCTTTGGGGAAGTTATTGGGTGATTAGTCTTGGGAGACTGAATACATGAATAGATGATGGCCAGACCTTTTACAAAAACAGAACAATGACCCTAAGCTCTGTAGTGTCCAACCTAGGAAGCCAAACCACACAGTCCATGGTGGTTGCCCATAAAGTTCAGGATGTGATCAATAACTGCCAGTTTCCTTATCTTTGCTGCTGCTTCCATCTCAGGACCAACCAGAGAAAACCAAATAGGCCGCCAAGTGAATCACGTAGGATACTCTGCTTCTAGTGGGCTGCCTCTCGCTTCTCCAGGCCAACGGCTCACCTCCAACCCGGCCCACCTGAAGCCATCCCTCCTTGTACTCTAAAGCTTTCCTGTTCCTCTGCCTGTCTTTGAGTTTCCACCAAAGGCAGGTGATGGAGGCTGAGTCCCTTGCCATGGCAAGCTCTGAGTAAATACCCTCTGTTTGTTCTCATCTGGGTGGTCTTCATTTCTTTCCACAGTCCAACTTCCATATTATGTCACAAATTCCATGAAGGGAAAGCACATTATAGGTTTCAGGAAATACTTTTTAGATGGCGAAAATGATGAGTGCTGCCATGACAACTAATAAATATTTGTTGAATGAGTGAGTGGGTTTTCACAACTTGTATAGCTGGGAGAAAAAATTTTGGAGAAAACGAAACACTACCATGCATGAATTACTTGGTAGCTCTGGGCTTTGGTCAAACTGGAAGAAATGGCCAGATTGTGAGTTCCTAGTTTTCAATACAATATGCATTATTCTTTCAGCCTTATTTATTATGGTATTTTTCAAATTATAATACATTTGCTTTCTTCTGAATATTCAGATGCTTCAAAAGGTACCCAAAGGATGCAATTAGCCTCTGGGGAAATATGCTATTATGTGCACATATCATGTTTTGCATAGGCTTTCCATCATCTACATAATTTATGTGCTTCTGCATAATTTTGCCTCTTTTTATGTTTTCTATGTATTTGTGAGATAATCTAGAAGTCAGTTTCCTACCATCAGAAACACAGAAAGAACTCAAGTCAGTTCCTTCACCCAATCTGCTTTACTTCCAGTGAACCCCCTTACAGAACCCTCAGGAGACCATTGCCTTTCATAGGCACCAAACATCAAGGCAGGAAGAAAGTAGAAGGTTCAGGGAGCTTTCAGGAATGAAACGGAACCTTGTCCATTTTCATATTCTTCTGGGTATTCACTGGGGTCTCTGATGGATGGTGCTAGCATTTTAAAGCTCTTTAAACTGTTTATAATCCTCACTTTGGTTTTGAAACAGAAAAATAATGCCAAAATTAATGGCTTTTTAAAGCTTCTGATGTGAGTTGGTTGCATACAAATTTCCCTAAAACTGAGAAAGTCTCTCATCTGGGGAACAGGTAAGTTGTGTGTAACCCTGGTTGGACTATAATTGATTTTTCTCTCCCAAAAGCTTTTCCTATTTCTCATATTTTTAATTTCCATCTCTCATGTGCTTTCTTTACTGCTCAAATCTTATAGAACCGTCATTAGATGCAGAATAGACTTGCCTTCTTGAGCATTCAACCCACATGGGGATCTGGGCTTGGGCTTGAGCTGGCTTTGTCACTAGGCCAGCCCTCTAGCCAGCCTCAACCAAATCCATAGCATGCCAGGATTTGTCCTAGCCTCCGTTTTCATGAGGAAGTAGTGATATAATTTTGACACAGCACATGACTCTCTTCTGGGCCAAAATACAGGGGGAGGGTGAATCACAGTGATTTTTGGAAATTACCCCACCTCTTACCTCATTTTCACAGATGAGAACTAAGACCACGATAAGTACAGAAGGCCCTCCTCAAGGCCAAGCAGTCAAGAAGGGTGTAGGGGTCTGGACAAATACCTGTCTCTCCTTTCTCCTAAAAGAGCTATTTGGGAGGAAAAGCCCAAGGAGGGCAAGTACTACCAATCCACACACATCAGGTGTCAGACTATGACATACACTTCCAGGAAGCAGCCAGCCAAAGAAGAGGGTGCTGCCCCCATAGACTAGAGCAAAACCAACTGACCACAAGGTCTCAGGCCTCTTCCAGGTGCCCATGAACATATGCATCAGCCACTGCTTCCCTTTCCAGTCAGTAGTACCTCTAAGCACTACAACCTAACTTTAGAGACCACCAATGCCACCCCTGAGACACCCCACTGAATCTATCTAAAAAAACATTATAGAGACACACCTAGCAGTCACCCAAGAAAGGCCAGACAGTACCTGAAAAACAGGGTGGTCCCACAGATGGACCCTAGGACAACATTTTTTGAGACATTCTTAGCAAACAAAAAGATTTCCTATTGGAGCATATGGATACTTACATATTGAAAGTGGAGATCACTGAGTTAAAAGGAATGTGAGTTTAAAATGTGTAACTTCTGAAAAGAAAATTCATAATTTCTACAGAATAAATATCAACATTTGTGAGGGCCAGGACAAACCCATAGAACTGACAAGAATAAGGCATCCAAATGAAAATTAGATCCTCCTTGTCCCAACGCAAAGCAACTCCCAAAAGATCAAGCAAGGAAGAAAAAAAAAACATTATGTAAATTGGTATTGTTAAAATCTTGTATCTGAAAATCATGCCAGCTAGCAAAACCAGAGGCATGAGGAGATCTGTCTTTAGAACTATGGAATACAGTGCCTTTGCTTTTACAGTTTCCTGCAGAATTAGCACAGATGTGCCAGCTGAAGGACTGCTATTTCCTCTGAGGGTCCTTCCTCATGACACTGACCACCAGACCTCCACTTGCCACTCTGTCCTCCTAGATGTCACCTTGGACTTTTGCTCTCCCTCCCTCTCCTGTTTCCTCTTATTACTTTTCTGCCTTTTTATTCTCTTCTTCTGCTCTTCTCTCTACATGACAACTTCATTCTGATAGAAGCTCTTTCTTAAGTAAACAACAAAATATCCACAATCCTTTCTAACTTTAATACCCAGATCAACTGTCCTCTGTTTATGAATGAGCAAAGTGAGACACAGAGAGAAGAGGTAAGAGGCTAGGTGAGAAAAACGCAGAGCAAACCACAGTTCAGTTAGCTCCTCTATACATCTCCTAGAGTTCTTCCAAATGAAGGGTCATTGTCTTTGGCAATAATGGAAAGGTGACCACAGTCTCCTCAGTATAAAAAAAAAAAAAAAAAAGCAAATTTTTTGAGTAAAGTTGTGTCTCAGAACAAAGTGTCTAACTATTCATCTCACCAAAACGCCACCCAGAGTACAAAAGGAAACTATAAATAGGGAAGAAAATGTGTGTATGTGTCACCCATCCATACGCATTGCATTTGGTATGCTGAGGGCAGGCTGAGGCTGTGTGTGACCCAGGGCACAGTTAAGGAATATTCCCTTTGGAAAGCACCACTCCTTGGTACATGAAAATTTTGAAAATGCTCTCTACTCAAAAGACCTATGGTTTATGCAACTGCTTTACCAAGTAAAATTCAACAGAGGAGAAGAGTCCTACCTGTACATACAAGCAGAATATAAGTGGCACCAAGGTGTCCCTGAAGGAATTCTATTTCCATCAAGAATCCATACCTGGTCAAGGAGTGGGAGGGAGTCCAGCCAAGAGCAGAGATCTGAGTATCCAAAGCTAGGTTGTGGTATAGCAGCTCGTGTGACCTATAGTTCTATATAATTGAACTATGTAATTCATTTGTTATATTTGTTCCTTCTATGGTAATATACACTCCATGCAGGCGGGAGCCATAACTGTCTGGTTTCCAGGCTCAGCACCAACTATACAAAGGACATGCCAGATCAATACTAGATGAGGGAATCATTGAATGGATGAGTAGAGTGAGACCATCTGCCAGGAAGGAACACACCTGTTGGACTGCCCAGGGCTCCCTCTCCGCCCCTCACCCCAGCCTGCTGGTCTCACCACCTCACCTCTTATGAACATTTACCAGATCTGGAGAGACCTGCTTTCAATAATAAGTGAAGAGAAAAACAAAATCCAAAGATACTGTGATATAAAAGGACAAGAATCACACTATTAAAAAAAAAAAAAGAACAGTTTTTAAAAATATGTTGAAACGTTACAAAAATGACCAGGGAAGTTGGGTAGAATCTATTGGAGCTCTCAAAAATGTCCTTACAAAATAGAAGAACTCTCAGAAGCAAGAGATGAAGGATGAACGAATAACCAACAGAATGAAAGGCAGTAAATAATTAAAGGGAGTCAATCAAGAACAAATTAAAGGAAAGAAAAGATGTCAACTCCGAATAAAACAGGACCAGAGGCTCTAAGTGAGGGAAGTGACCCCACAAGAAAACATCAGATCAGCGAGTCAAGGATTTATGACCTTCCAAAGGGCGAGAATGCAGGGAAAAGAGCCAAACAATTAAAATAGTAAGAGAGAACGTGACAGCTAAGAATGGCAGAGAACAGAGACTGGATATGCAGACGATTGCTTTTCATGAAAAAGTGCCCAGAATAAATGGAACAGAAGCAACAGCTGCAGAATATATCTTCTTCAAAATGGTGTGTGGGGGGGGGGGGAGCTTAGATCTGAAATCTAAAAGGGCTCCTTGCCAGCAAAAACCAGATTTGCACTTAAAAAAAAAGAAAAAGAAAAGAGAAACCTATAGGTATGTCTATACTGATAAAAGTTTGAAGTTTTAAGGATTAATAAAACCATATGGCAAGCACCCATGCAGCAAACAAAAGCAAAAGCAAAAAGAGGTTGCTTACAAAAAGCTAGTCAGGTCGGCCTCAGGTTTCTCCTCTGTGATATTAAATGTCTTTATGCTTTTGGAGGGTTTAGAATCCCAGAAGGATGGAAAAGAGTCTAAGACTAATTAATGTCTTCCGACTCTAGAGCTGGAAATCCAAAGACCATGTTTTATGCTTGATATTAAAAATATATATACTTTAAATATATGTTTTAAAATTAAATTTAATTTTCAAGTTAATTTAAATGTTTAAGTACAAAAATTTAATTTAAGTGTTAAAACTTGAAAATGCAGACACTTCAGAATTAAAGCATATCAGTCAATAGGGAAGATCCAGAGGTAAGATTCTGTTACCTATAATGGTGGCTCAATGATTGGAATTAACTGATTGAAAACAATGAAAAATGCTCCACAAGTTAGACATCCTCTTAAAAGCAGAGTTGACATGGTCATAGGGAGCCTCAAGTTATATTCTGGAATTATTCAAAGAGGGAGGAATCTGAACTCTGAGGACCTCTGAGGAGCCCACACTCTTGGACATGGGCTGCTTTTAAGGATGAGGGAACCATGGAAGAGAGGCCCTTGGATCTGGCCAAAGAAGAAAAAGAGCTGGAAAGGTGTCCTGTCCCTCAGAGATGGTGACCCTGGGCAGGCTCAGGAGCGCAGGTGTATCAACAAAGCCCAGAGAGGAAGGTGGGTTGAGTTGAGCCCCAAATGGCCCCTAGAGAAACAACCACAGAGCCTCTTCCAGGAGGGCACAGTCATACAAAATTTTAGAATAAATGCTCACAGGGCCTCATGAGGAGTTAGGCTAGGTGAGCAAGACGGAACAGAAAAAGCCAACTGTGAACCAACCCTTGCAAACTCAGTTTTGGAATTGAATTGGGCATCATTACTTCACTATCCACTATGCCTCCCCTGTGGAGGGAATGAGCCACCAGCTCGAAATCTGCAGAGGATGAGAAATAGGAAAAAGGGACTTGGCGGATTTGGAAAGGGCCAAAGAATGTCTCGAAATGAAAGATACATAGACTGGACAGTCAACAAAGCCAGTAGGGACTTCTGGCAGCAGAAGGGACAAGAGAGGAGGGGGGGGGGCTGGGGAAGAAGCTCAACCTCAAGGTCGGGGAAGATGCCCTTGTGAAGCTCTGAGATGGAGAAAGAGCTGGAGTTGGTGCCAGAAGCTGCTGTGTGGGGTTCTTCTCTGAGACCCTGGACTCTGCAGGCCAAGGGGTGACTTCAGGGAAGAGCCCCGGGAACCAGCCCCGGTGAGATCCAGAGGGAGGAGGTGAGCCTGGTGTGGCTGTGGAGGGGCTGCAGAAGATCCAAGGGGTCCTTCAAGGGGATGGCCCTCCTGAGATAGTGGGACCCAGGCCAGGGGACCAGGCCATTATCCCCCTGCAGCAAGCAGCCATCAGGGAGGTGGGGGGATGTCCCAAAGAGCAGCTTTCAAGGGCAGTTTGCAGAAAAGGACTCCTTTGTGGGCCTTTGGTATGAGCCAACAATTCTAGAAGCTGGGGAATGGGAGCCTCCAACCTGAAGGGAACGTGGCATCCAGGTGGGAGGGCATAGCTCCCATGTCTAGGGAGAAGAGGGCAGATCTCCCCCAGCCACCCCCACACAGACTAGCTCCAACCCCCAGCTCTGATGGGGGGCGGCCCACCTCTCCTGGTTCCCCTTGGCCATGGCCCAAGCCTAAGCCCAGTGATGGGGTCCCATTTCTCCTTCAACTTTCCTACCTCAGACCCTACGGGGCGGGACACTGGTGACCTCCAGAGGGTGCCGGGCACAGCATGCTCTCTGCCAAGGGCACCCCGGAAGCTGTGTGGCACAGAGACTGAATCTGGTGACTCAGTCTCCTGGGATAGCTTCCCCCTCAGGCGAACAATTTCTACGGGGCAACCTTGCCCACTCCGGTGCCATTCGCTTATCCAGAGCAAGTGTCCCAGTGTCTCAATAGGGTCTTCATAAGCACCATGCAGAGGCCATCAGGCTGCAGGCCCTCCACCCGGGGCTCCCTGAGAGAAGCTCAATGCAAACAAGTAATTAAGATGCTTTTTGGTTGAACATCTCCCTCAGTTTTGTTTAGATTGTTTCTTTCAAGTCTAAATGCAAAGTTTTCTGAAGGAAAGGGCTCAGACATTCTGAAATCCTTGGTGCTGGGATTGTTAGCATGAGAGGAAGGAACCCTAGAGCTCCCCACCAGAAGTGCCTGATGGCCCAGAGGGGGTGCCGCAGGCCCGGGGGACACAACCTGACTCTCCTGCCCTTCCCCTCCAGGGGCCGGACACACAAACTCTCTGTAAATATGTCCCTCTACTGAGACCTCAAAGTTGCCTGAGATTTTGGCTCAGTTCCAACTGCTCACAGAGAAGGATGGAAGGGACACTTCCCAAAGTTTCTGGGACAAATTACCACCCATTTGGCAGAATGTCCAGGGACAACTCATAGAAAGATTCCCTGTGTAGAGCCCACAGGCTGCTCAGCAGGACCCAAAAAACATGAAATGATTTAAAGAATTAAGTTTATTTGTGGAACGTAGAAGACAGTACCTGCTGCTTCTCTTATCTTTTATTTATTATAATTAATATGTTTAACTCATGCATCATGCAGATACATGAAACAAATAGCTGAGAAAATAATGAATATGTTTTATTAAAAGTTCAGATGAAGTTGAGAAACTTGGAGGGTTAATTAATCACCCTGTTCTCTAGTTACATAAAAGCAGATAGGCCAATGCTTTAAATTCAGTTTTAAAACATGAGCAAAATATCTAGCTACTATCCAAAGTCTTTCCCATGGTCTTCTTGGGGTAATAATTTTAGTCTTTCTTGTATATTATGTCCAACCTGGAAGATGTTGGAAGCCAACACTCAATTTGTTCATGATACTTTGCACATATCCTAAAACATAAATGCTATGATCTCCATAAATCTGACATCATTAAAATTGTGTACAATGAGATTAATGGTTTGAAATAATATTTCTCATCATTGTGTCCAGGACCAGGGTTTCACAAACATATTCCAGGGAGTTTTATGAGTTACTTGAGAATTTTTAATTTTTTTCTATTGTCATTGGCTGAAGGTCTAAAAAATTATTTTTGTAATATAAAAACCTCTCTTTTACCATGATAATTTCCCATCAAAATCCATATCCCTGGAATAAATTTTCAGTTTCTGAAGTGACTGTTTCTCTTACCGAAGCCTGTGGAATCCCCCAGGGTGTCTCAAATATACTTTTGGGATTTTTCCTTGGCTCCTTCTCTTATAGAAATATAATTGGATTCTGATGCCACAACTTAAGGAAATAATATACTTCAAATCGACAGGCCCCTCAAGAAACTGAAATCCTTATTTGCCGCTTTTTCTTTTAAGAAAAAAGAGAGAACATTTAGTCCTACACAAAAAAAAGAACTTATATTGGATATTTAGTTATTCAAATTTTTTTAATGACAAAACTTGTCATGTCTGGGGGTATGTGATAGATGCCCAGGTGGCCCGTGGTCCTCTCCAGCTGCTGTTCACCCTGTCCCCCACCCTCAGCATCCCTCTCTGCCCTCACCGTGTGGGCAGACCTGTGACTTGCTCTAACCAATCAAATGTGGCAAAGTGGCAGCGTGCGTGAGATAACCTATGTGTAATTATGTTGCATACGATTATAACATCTGCCTTGCTACAACGTTCTCCTTTTGACTGGTCTTGTGAGCTGACCAAGGAGAGGGGCCAACACACTGAGGGTGCCTCCAGCCACAGCCGACAGGAAACTGACTCTAGATCCTTCAGCTACAAGAGAATGATGCTGCCAACAAACACATGATTTTGGAAGCAGAAGCTTCTCCAGCTGAGCCTTCAGATGAGAGCACAGCCCCGGCACCAACACTTTTTCTCAAGTGGAGGAAAATCAGGGTCATGAAATGAGTGATCCAGGGCCACTGCTGGTGAGTGATGCTACTGCCACTATAGCTCGGACTTTGGGAAAGCAGATGTGCTCTCCTTCCACCTCTCCTTCCCTGGGCAGTCGGTTTCTCTCTTCTTGCTTTCACTTCTGCAGGCGAGCCCGACAGCAAGAATGCTTCTGGCCTGATTGCTCAGGGGCTGTGGACTGTGCTGAATGTCTGCCCTTGGCTTTCACATCCACTATCTTCCTTGCTCCATGTACAGGAGGTAGACGAGGTATCTTCTTTATGCTTCAACTTTTAATGGGGTTTAATCAATGAGAAGCACCTGCAGGAGACCCCGAGGGTTGGGGAGAGTGGGCTAGGGTGTTAATGACCCCAGATCCCTCCCTATCAGGTCACCTTGGGGCGATGCCTCCCTTCACCTACAACCACAGCTTGTCAGGCAGCTGTATGGTTGCAATTCTTTCTCTGGATTCTGGGGACCACTCTCCCCTGCTACCCAGCCTAAGAGTGACAATGCCCCTGGGGGCACAAACCCAGGGATACCTCCCTCTCCCTTGAAGTTTCCCCAAACCCTGCCCACATGGATTAACAGCCCCTTTCCTAAATCCTGCTCAAATTTCCCAAAGTGAGTGGGGTCTCTCTTTCCCTCCAAGTCCAAACTGATACAGAGCCCTCCTGGGCTGGGCTCAGGACACCTCTCCTCTCTACAAGATGGCTTCAGTCCCTCTGTTTCCACCCAAAAAGAGCAGCAGTCACCCCCTCTGGAGGGGTCCTTCCTCCCTGCAGTGCTCTTCTAGGACCCACCTAGCCTGGTGCTGCCTGGCTCAGTGCCACCTGCTGCCAGGGCACCTGCATCTTCTCTGGTGCATCATCAAATGTTTCACTGCAGCACAGGACACTTGTTGGCATGTCTGTGTGCTTGTGTGTGGGTGCAGAACCACCTGCCTCCTCCTCTTTATGGCAGAGAGCATCATCTACATCTCCTGGCTTGTGAAAGAGGTGTTTCATTAATTATTATCTGCTGAAGTATACTTAACATAACTCCAACTGATCCCAGGAAACATGATCTTAAAGAAGAGCTTGTACAATAATTAAATGTAGTATTGAGAACATCGTTAAAGTCAATGACCCAGTCCATTAGCAGTTTAAACACATTTTACCTCAACGTGATTATATTCAATGAAATTCTGATGATGTTAGATGAGTGAGAACATATATAAAAGCAGGCGGTGCTTTCATACTTCCCAGATCCCCCGTAATCGGGTGGCCGAGCTCCCTCATACAGGTGGCAGTATGGCAGGACTCCAGTGGCAAGCCACAAGCAGCAACACCAGTTGCATTTCCATGCATACTACAAATATTTTTTTAACAAACTCAAGTGGATTCAACAAATAGAGGGGTTCCTATTGCTCTGTAATAATACTTGTTGTCTGCAATTAATGGTCACCAGAGGGGAGGTGGGTAGGAGGGTGGGAGAAATAGGTCATGGGGGTGAAGAGTACACTTACCATGATGAGAACTGAATAATGTGTAGAACTGTCCAATCACTATATTATACACTCAAAACTAATATAACACTGTATGGTGCTTATGCTGGAATTAAAATTAAGAAAACAAACAATTTAAAAAGATGTCTGTTCTCTGAATTGCTGGGTAGAAAGTCGACTGCTGATTCTCAGCCACCATAGCAAGGGATTTGTACTTCATGGGATGGACTTACATTCAAGGGTCTCCTCAGAGGTGTGGACCATGAGGGTGGCCAGAATTGCCATCATTGACAATGTGCCATTGAGTCGCCCCCGGATCCCAGGAACACTGCCCCAGCCTTGCACCCTGGAATTGGCAGGGATGACCATGAGGACAAGGAAGCCCTGGTCCCCTACTTGCTCAGACTGACATGAGTCAACCGGGATGGTGAGAGCAGCTTTGAATTTCAGTGGAGGGATTTGTTCTTGGGAAATGACAGGTCTTTCCTCTGGAACATGACATTCAGGAACAAGAACAAGGCCTGGTTTCAAGGGGGAACCATGCTTATCCTAATTTAGGCAACATTCTGGAAGATGTTATGTACCATTTCTCAGCAGTGAAAGACTCAGTTCACTATCTTCCTAGACGAGCAGAGAAGGAAGAAGAGCTACAGGATAGCCTGTGACTTTGACCCAGCCCTTGCAATTTGGGTGCTCCCCACTTCCTAAAGACACCAAGTATTGCTCCTTCTTTGGGCTCCTGTTAGACTGCTCATCTCCCAGCTCCCTTTACCTGTAGGTAAACACATGGTCTGTATGACCGTGTTCTCCACTGTGGAGCACAGGCCAGTGTGGGCAGTAATCTGGGCTTGGCACATAAACCTGTGCTAGTCTGTGCCTGGCCCCTTTCAGGTAGCTTCCACACCTAGCCTTGGAGTAGCCCAGATACAGACCTCACATAGACACCACCCAGATTTCCCTGGGCATTCTCTCGGGATCAATATGAGAACAAGAAATCAAATTCCACTGGCATAAGCTACTCAAGTTTTGGCCATTTGCCACTCCAGACTAGCTCACTGGGGCCGTGACAGCGCCTTTCACTCTATGCTGAGATCGAGAAACCCGAATTATTTAATTAAATGCATCACTGAGGAGGGCCAGGTCTTCACAGTCTGCCCTTCTGTCCCAGCAGTGTGCCCTGACCCACAGAGCTCTCTGAGCTCCTGTCGGCTGTGGTGTCAAGCCCTGAGTCCCTGACTTGGGCTGGGGGCACAGGGACACCCAAGGGCCAGCTTGGAGGGTTGGGGAGCTGCCAGCTGAAAGCACATTGGGATATGAGCGCCATCTTTGCTGCTCGCTCTACCTCATGCAGGAGGCTGTCTTAATGTCCTTGCATGTCTACTCCCAGGATCTCGTGCCCCGGGGCCCCTCAGCCAAAGGTGTGACAGTGAGAGACACATGAGTCATTCCTAAGTAGCTGTTCTCCTGGACCAAACATAACAGAGCAAGGCAGGCCTGCTTCCCTCCAGGAGATGAAGAAATAACCTTTACACTCCAAGCCACTGGGGTGCTTAGACTCCAAGATCTGGGTGCTTATTACTGCTGTACAGCTTGGCCCATCCCAACCGACCCCTCCTCCCCAGGGAGCACTTACCCCACTCTGATCCACGCACCCAGACTCACCACGCTCCCTTCTCTCTGTGCAAGCTGCACACTAAACATACTTATGTGTCTATCCCCCTGGCCTTTACCCATCATATTACCCCAGGACCTCAGGGAGGGTGGGATGCAGCAGACACTTGCTCTCTCCTTCTCGGGGCCCCAGCAAAATGGCCTCTAGGGCACCACGGGGGCCACCGGTTAGAACGCATCCAGCTGCATCATCTCCCGTCTTGGCAGGAGCCTCAGAGACGTTCATGCTCTGCCTTGAAACATCAAGTTGTAGGTGTCTTCTGTGTCTGTCTGTGCCACAAGCGTGGCAGAAAATGGAGACACGGGGAACGCGACCCGCCCCACAGAGCCCAGAGGCGCCCATGGCGAGAACAAGCTGCGGAATGCTCGGGAATAGGCCCAAGCCGGCCTCAGCTGTGCCAAGCTCCTCGGGTCACTCCCAGTGCCCCGCACTGGTGCCCGGCCATGTGCTGGGGCAGGACGTTACTCTCCATAACAGGGACACTGAGGCCTGGGAAGGGTCCTCAAATGGAAGCCTGCGCGAGTGAGAAAGGTCCCAAGCAGCTGTTGGCAGCAGGTCAAATGCCAGCAGGACGGCAGCTCTGTCCTCGGCTGAGCGGAGCCTACACGCTGAGGCCGAGTTGGCGTGGGAGCCAGGCCTCCTTCCAGATCTGTGGGAAGCCACACGCAGCCCGCATGGATGATGATTCCAGCCATGTCCACACGGGAAAGTCTGAGAAGCCTCGGGGCTCTGATGCTGCCACACACACTCTACTCAGTTCAAGGCAAAGTCAAGGCTCCGAAGGGTCGGGTCCCCCCAGTCCCGCAGAGATCACAGGTGCTAGGCCCAGGCCCCTGTGGTGCACAGATGACAGCAGGTAATCAGAGGACCAGTCCTGGACCGTGGGCCCCAGGAGGGTCCTGGTCTACCAGCCCGTCACCATCAGGGGTGAGGTGCCACAGCTCACCTCTTGCTAGTGGCCATGTGGCGGGGTGAAATCTGTTATCTCAACAGCTGGCGACAGGTTGACAAGACACCAGAAGACATTGGTGAGTCCCCTAAGGGGAAGAAGAGACTCCCAGGGCATGAGAGGCTCTGAAGAGTCTGTCTGGGGACAGAAAACAGACAAGACGAGACAGAGGGGCTCAGAACAGAGACAATTGTGGGTGCGACAGTGATGTGACCCAGTGAGCTGAGCTCCAAACCCCCAGCCCTGGCAGCTGCCATCCTTCTGGAAGAGTCTTTGGGCTTCCAACGGGCATGGAACAGAGGTACTTTCAGACACGTAACTGCTGATACCCCACAGAGTAGCCAGCCTCCTGCTGCTGTGAGATTCCAATAATGCTGTTTAAATCTGTTAGAAGGGGGTCAAGTTTCCGCTGGCCACGGAGGAGTCTCTGGCTGATGACACCTTGGGGGATGCTGGGTGGGGAGGCGGAGTGTGCAAAGTGTCCACTCAAGCTAAGTGAGGGGTTTTGTGCTTAGAGCCAGGATCAGATCTCCAGGAAAATCTTCAATGTCCTGGTGCACCAAATTCACACTTTTTTCTTTGGTGGGGAACATCGAAAGGTGGTTCATTATCATTAAAAAAAAAAAAAATGTCCAAAAAAAAGATCTGCATCTCCTAAACGACAGCCGTGCAGAATGAATCCATTGAGTTCACCATCGTCCTTCCTGGTTTTCCAGGTTTCTCCTCCCAGAACTGACGGAGGTCTGAGGACGGGTGTCTGCTACCAACCAGGATACTCTTGGAGTCATACGTGGGTTTCCTACACTGGGTCCGGGAGACAAGGGGCACCTGATGGGGGCTATCTAGAGAGAAACCCCAAAACCGAGGGATGGCCCCCACAACCGAAAATACATAAAACTTACATGGCATGTGTTTTGTCCATTTCTCTCTTCAGGTAAAAAACAACAAAGATGAGCCAGTTTCATCATTCTGAGGCAAGCAGGACTCCCCAAGGGTTTCAGGGATGCGTCCCTCGGAGCAGCTTGTCTTTGCAGCCTGGGTCCTGAGGTCACACTCTCCAGCAAGGGATGGTCAGGACCTCCCACGAGCCCCCCAGGGTCTCCCCACAAGAGCCCAACCTCGCTTCTTCGTGACCAATCAGTGAGTTCTGTTTCTGACATCATCCCCAAAGGCCTGATGCAGGTTACGATGTTTGGTGAAGCTCGTTTCCTCTCACCTACAGAAAACCAACCACCATCACCACCAAATCCGCCATCTCAAAAAGGGGTGCCGGTCAACAGACGCCCTCTCCCCAGGCTTCCAAGTCCTGCCATCACTCTCCCAGGACACATTCTCTGGCAGCGTTTCTCTGCCTGGAGCACACCCAAGACTCCTCCGGGTGCCTTACTGATAGCAGATCCGGATATAGTACCCCTGGCTGGGGTCTCATAGTCAGCAATTCTAACAAGCCCCCTGGTGATGCTGGTGCTATTAGCCCATGGACCACATTTTCATCATCTAAGATCTGAGATCTATAGCACACCCACACCTGAAATCACGGATAACCTCAATCCCAAGTTTATCTTAGGCCAAGCGCTCCTTTGAACAGTGCTGCTGTACCATCCCGACGAGAACATTCGTGTGACTCCATGCTGAGCCACTAAGATACCCAACACGACCACACAGGGTTTCAACCTTATTTCATATTTGCCTCACACATAACTAGGACCAAGGGTATACCGCAGGGACCATCAGATACGGTGCCTGCCTCCTGCCTATGAAAGATCTAAAGAAAATCTAGCATCTGCTAATGAGGGTAGATCTGAAAATAATACAGAGGACTTGATATCTCTTTATACTGCCCTGCGTAATGGGATCTTTTTGAAGAATATTTTACTCTGCATACACATTTAAAATGTTATATTATCACACATGCACAAACACAAGTCTATACAATGTGTGTTCATTGTGGAAATTTTTAAAAATACAGAAGGATAAAAACAAGTCAGAAATCATGTCTAATTTCACCATCCACCTCATTGTCATGCATAAAAATCTTGAGGTCATAGTGTACATGGTTTTATAGCCTTCCTTCTTTTTTTAACTTGATATTTTATCAGTATCTTGGCCCCATTAGAAATTAAGTAAACCTCGGTTTTGATGGCCACATAGCATTCCATTATAAATGAATAATTCACCTTTTCACCCAACAGTTAGGTTGCTTTCTTTGGCAGGGTTTAATGCTGTAGAGCTTCTTTTTTATGATGTATCACTCTCTACATTTTATTCAGTTCACTGAGTTTGAGCTTCTCCATTGAGTCAGGTACTGATCTTTTTTTTTTTTTTTCTTTTTTTTTTCCTTTTTTTTTTCTTAGGATGGCTTCCAAGGTCAGGAAATTCCAAGCTAAATAGTAAGGAGATGCACATAGTGCATCACCCTTCAGGACGTTGGTGTCAATTTGACGCAGCCAGCAACAGTCCCGAGAGAGCCCGGCTCAACCCGACTCCTTCAGAAGCTCTGAGCTTTATGAGTTTTTACATTTTAAAAACCATTTTCAAGGGAGATATTCACATGCTTTGCCAATGGCCACGTTTGGCCTTGGCCCAGCTAAGAACGCTCACGCGAATCCCCACCCTGTCCTCGGGAGCAGAAAGCGCTATGTTCTCATGCTGGCACCACTGGAAGCAAGGTCTTGAGCCAGCAATAAATGAGTGAGGGGAGAAAAACCCAGAATCTTGTAATTGATTATTTAGTGCAAAAGAGGAAGAAAATGATCACAGGTGGCAATGGCAGATGTGTCCTGCCCAGGATACTTGGCAAAGTACGGCACACATTCGATTGCTGGTACGATGGCTTCTAAGGTGTTGAATGTCCAAGCGAAGCTCTGTTCTCCCCCCTTCCACCCTTACCTGGAGCAATGAATTACTGTTTTTATTTTCTTCACCTACTTTCCTCTCTCTTTTCTCGATACCTACATCAGTGGCATCAATAGCAGGTGCCGTGTGGAATTAGACGCCTAAGCGCGGCTATGAAATTCTCTCAACAAACAATGCCAGCAATTCAATGTTTCAAAACAGAGCATCACTGTCATATCTCAAAATAGATGCACGACAACTTTGAAAGATAGCAGCCATAGATACCAAGTCTGGCAAGGAGCCCGAATCAGCTCTCATTCCAGGCACCAATTCAAAATGCTATTACTATTATTCTTAATTAGTGCATACTAATTACTTTCTAACTTTCTCTCTGCCTAAAAAAAAAAATAAAATAAAATAAAATTTCCTTTTCCCTCCTGGAGTTTCAAGGATACTCACTGACAGTCTAATTTGAT
Source organism: Canis lupus familiaris (assembly GCF_011100685.1). Taxonomy (NCBI): domain Eukaryota; kingdom Metazoa; phylum Chordata; class Mammalia; order Carnivora; family Canidae; genus Canis; species Canis lupus. The sequence continues at coordinate 37,517,021 of NC_049249.1, read as the reverse complement.
AATGAATGCACCCTCATAGAAAAGGCAGCCTGCTCACCAGCCAGGCTCCTGCGTGATCCCGCCACTCCTAAGATGATCACCCTGGCGCTGAGGCTTGGGAAGACTTTGGCTCCAGGAAAAAAAGTCAGAAATTGCTATCAGGCTTCTAATACATCAAAAGCAACTTCATTTGCATTTCGCCACCACAATGAGGATTAATAGGCAAATGGCGCATCATCTGCAGCCCAACTGAGTTGAAAGGTGGATAAACATTCCACACTGAAGCAAGAAGACGGATCGGGCTGTTCCAGCCAGGGCGCCAGACCGTCTACACCTCAGCAATGCTGATGGAATAGCAATGAAGACTGTAAAGGGAAAGTCCCAGCCAGCCCCACCCTCACGCATATTGTTATGACTTCTCTCTCACCCAGAAAGCCTGTGTCTCACCAAGGAGTTCTCTTTATCCCCAGCAAAATATTATGGAGACAGGGAGGAGTGGAAACGAAACTGTATTAGCCCCTCTAGCAAAGTCAACTACAGGAGAGAAGGAGAAATCAAAACAACAAAAAACACAAACAAAACACACACATGCACCCAGGCACACGCGTGCGCACACACAAGACAGAGGTGGTACCAGAGTCCCCTTGGAAACTTTTCTATCTGCTCTGTGCCCGTGGTTCCCATAGATCGCATTTGACTTGAATTCTCATAATCCTCAAACTGTTAAAAACAAGGGCATCATTGCTCATTTGCTGGTGAAAGAACTGAATGAGGTTTCAGGAGCTCAGAAGGCTGGGAAGGCTCTGAGCCTCGTACTTCCTGGCCTCAATGTGTAGACTCGTTCATTGGACCGCAGGCTGCCTCTCTGCAGGCTGCACCCTCCCCTCTCATGGGCTGCTCTGGCTCTCTCTGTCCCCATGTGCAGTATAAGCTATGCTATTTAAAGCCAGTCTTCAACAGGAGAGGTTGGTCATGTTGGGTGTAGACGATGGCTTGTGACTGGAGCCTTGGCTTCCCTGGAGCCATCTTTATTCTTATCTGTGGCCACAGCCAAGCTCTTACAAGTGTGTCGCCCACTGATCTGTGATGCTAGATGAGTGGTTATGGAGGAAAAGTGAAATCTTCCATCACCAGGGCAACCCCAGCCCACCAGTAGGAGGTGAGGAGCATACATTTTGTACCCAGTGTTTAATTAAGATCATGAAACATGAGAATGAGAGAATACAGGCATCATCTACCGTCTAACTTCCAACCACATCTACATTAAGTACAACTCTTCTGATCACAAAGCACAGATTACACAATGGAAATTGACTTGAGCCAAAACAAAGGAAGAATCATCTCATGTAGCAGAGGGTCCAGAGATACAGGTGGCTGGCCCTGGGCTTGGCTGATACCGCTGGGATGCCTTTCTCAGTCCCCCTTCCCTGGATTCTCTTGATTCTCAGCTTCCCCACAAAGCCCTGTTAGCTTCAGGACCACATTGTGGAACAGAGAGCACTGTGGTTTCTACGTGACATTCTTGTTACATTTTGTCATCTCCAAACACAAATTAGTCCTGTGTACATTTCCCGATCGTGTATCTCACCAAAGCCCATTTGTCCTGATCATCATTCCCCCATCACTATTCAGCCAATATTCCCCTCACACCTGCTGCAGCCCAGGTACTGCGCTAAGCTCTGGGCATCCAGAAGTGAGTAAGAACCAGTGCCCACCTTCAAGGAAGTCAGGTTGTAGAGAAGGACTTCACGTCAGCTACTAAATGATCTGAGACAAAAGGGATATCTATTTGTCCTTTCCAGTCCTATGTGACTCTCTATAAATGGGTAGAAACCAAATAACAAGTTTTAGAAAGGCAAATAGATAATGAAAGAAATACTCCTTAGCTCAGTGTCATTCCACAGATACAGGATTTATGGTATTGGTTGGTCAGTGTTTTACAACAAACTCTAATGGGAAATGATGAACTTTATGCAAACACAATGAACTATGTATTTTTCTTTTGCCTCTTTGGGTACTATCCACTGTCCTCCCTTCTCCATGCAAGCTCTGCCCAAGGATATGGGCTTAGATATCTACATAAGTAGGCATTCTCACCCTTTGGCTTCTGGAGGGGCTCATCCATGAGATTATTGGAAGGAGATCAGAGGAACAGAGCAAAGAAAGTAAGATCTGGACCTGTTTTGCCGTGGGTCCCTTCCTATCAGGTCTCATGGGTTGACTGGCCTCCACTGAAGGCCACGTTGTTAGGAGGATCTTGTCACACAACTGTCTTCTCTAAATCAAGTAACACTTCCCTTCAGATGATTTCCCTTCAACTTCCTCACATCTCTGCAAATAGTCCTTTATTTAATTCTCTTCAAAATACTCAGTTAAAGTGTCCAGTCTAGTTAGTTTCTACCAGTTCTTTGACTGATTAGACTACTTGAGCCACAATTTCTTCAAATATCTTCTATACGTATTTGGTTTCCTTATGAAAGTTTCCAAAATGGCACGTGAAACCTCCTTGCCTCACTGTCCTCAAGGATTGCACCACCCTCTGGTCTCACTCTCTAGATGAGTTGTGAGCCCTCTGCTAACTCTACCTTCCAGATTAACCCCACCCATAAACTCTGACCATTGTTTCAGAAAGGCACCCAGTTTAATCTCAATACTTACTGTCCTATTCTTCCTAGTTGCCCTGAAAGCACACACAAACATACACACACACACACACACACACACACACACACACACACACACCAACATTAAATTAAATGTGAGACAAAGCCAAGTGTTGGCAAGGATGCAGAGCAACTGAAGCTATAAATACACTGCATACAGGAGGGAAAATTAGTGCAGCCACTTTTAGAACAGGATTTGGCAGGGTCTACTAAAACTAAAATATATCTACCCTATGACCCAGCAATTCCACTCAGAGGTACACCCAAGAGAAATGAGTTTATATGTTCAAAAAAGAATCATACAAGAATATCCAAGGCAGCACTGCTTATAATAGCTCTGAACTGGGAACAGTCCAAGTGTCTATCAACAGGGTGATAAACAAATTGTGGGATTTAACAAAGAATGAGCTGCTGGTACATACAACAACAAGGCTGAGTCTCAGTTCTCATGTTGAAAAGAAGAAGCCAAACACAAAAGACTATACCTTGCGTGATTCTATTCATATGAAAGTCGGGAACAAGAAAAACTAATGGATGGAGGGACAATTCAGGACCGCGATTCCCTTGGGGAGGACTGTATTGAGTAGAAATGAGAACGAAGACAACCCTTGGGGGCTGGAAATGTCCTACATCTCGATCTGGTGTAGACACATGCAAAACATCATCAGACTGTACACTGAAGGTTAGTTGTCCCCTGTACGCGTTCTGTGGCATGTGTGTTATACCTGATTAACAAACTAAAATTCAAAGTTAGACCTGAGGACAATAATATAATACGAAATATAAATGTTGATTGAAATCAGCCGTCCGAGATTCTAAACACAGTTGTTTGTCGATGTGGCTCTCCAAGCCCATACTGATACACAGCTAGTATTTTTCACCTACGAAGCTTAGGCAGGTAGCAGATAACCAAGGAGTGCTCAGTGAGAGGTTTATAATAACTCGTAATTCATGTGACAGCTGTTTTTCCAGCCCAGGCTCTTTTTCAGGATAACTTCTATAATCACACAGGGTGATAAGCCCAAAGCATGGAGAAATGAGTCATTTTGCAGACCCACGGGCAGAAGAGGTTTGGCACACTTACCAGAAAGGCCTGGTGTCTGTCCTCTATAACGGGAGTCTAGTCCTAAGGTGGATACACAGGTGGGAGTAAAAAAGCAGAAGATCACACTAAGTGAACTTCCCAGAGAGAGGGAGGAATTATTTTTAAAGTCTAGAGAAAATCTCTTCAGGAATCTTTGGCAGAATAACACTATCTGGGTAATTGAAGAGGGGACCCAGCAACGTCCCTGGGACTTCCACTTCTACAGCAGCGCTCTAAATTGCCTTGTGGCTGTCTGCAAGTATAGCAAGAGATCAATCTGATCACCTGCAAGCCTTGTCTAAGTAGGTCTACAGCTTGGCATGAAGGGTTTAAAACTGACCACGTCCTAGCCATGCAATGCCACCATCTCAAGTAGAAAGCCATTCTTGAGGCCTGGAGCATCTGAGCTCCTCAAGTAACCATCCAGCCACCACTCAAGTAGGCTGGAACCACTCAGACTAAGCTTCAAACTCCTGTGCTCCGGTGATACTAGTGCTTCCCAAGGGACCCCCAACACAAGCCAACCTGCAGGGCCATAATCTGGTCCCACAGACTGCTCCTCCCTCACTCATCCCTTGGCCCCCAGTGTGCCTGGCCCTCGTCCACCTCCCAGCCCTCAGGTCTTCCTGCCCCTCTCGCCCTTTGTGGTCAATTCCTCCTTGTCAGGCCTCAGCCTAATTCTCCTTCCCTCCGAGGGCCCTTCCCTAAAATCCCATTTGGACCAGATCCACCTTGATATTCCCTCATGCGACACAGACTCTTTTCCTTTGTGGAACACATCATGATTTATAACTGTGTCATTGTTTATGTACTTACCTCTCTAGTTTCTGACTCTTAGATTGAGCTCATAAGGAAAGAGCCCAAGCTGAGTCCAGCACAGGGCTCCAAACGCTAGCAGAAACAGATAGTCACGCAGCAAAAATGATACAAGGATTGCAAACACATGGGTCACTGCTCCAGTCCGCTACCTCGCAAGGAAGTGCTCATTAAATTGATAGGCATAAAAATCAATTAGAAAGTAAGTGTTAATCCTAAAACCCATGGTGATGAGGCTGCAGGAAGAGAGAAATAAACTCATTGCTGATAGTGGCAGAAAGCAGCACGACACCTGTGGCCCAGTAACAATTATTTGGTACCGGGAATTAATTCAAAAAAACAAAACTGCTTTTACAAAGATACACACATTTCCCATGTTTTCATAACAACTATAGATGAAAAATAACCTAAAATATTCAACAAAGAGGGAACTGTTAAATATAGCATGCTGACTGGAAGGAATGTTTGCAGCTATTTGAAATTACATCTGTATCCTAAGATATTTTTTTGTAATATCTAAAGGATGTTAGGATATATCCTAAGATATATCCTAACAATTATTATTGATCATTTGTTCATATTAAGTAAGAAAGCATGACAAGCACAGTCTACAAAACATTTATGCCACCATGCACAGATCCATGAATAAGGACTCTAAGGAACAAACACCCAGCATTAACATCTTTGTGGGAAAGAACAGAAAAAAAATACTTTTAAATTATCCTTGAATGACAAATGCATGAAGTTGAATAGCACCGAAAATTCTATCCGGATCTCCATATCCAAAAGCATTTGTCACTGCTGGTTGCAGATGCCAATGGCTCCCAGCTCCACCTGTTTCCCCCAAACCCTCGGTGACTTTCCTTCTTCCCTCACCCTGTTGTCTCTTGCAGGCCTGCCACCCTTGCATGCAGTGGCCACTCCACACACAGAAGCCCCGCTTGGAGGGAGGTGGGCACCACAGTGCCCCTCTCCACACTCTATCCTTGGAACTTGGGCTTCTTTCTCTGTCTGCAAGACCCGCTTAAGCACATGGTTCCCCCCATCAAAAGAGACTCGCACTGAACTCTACACAGTCTTGGAAAGAGCGAGTTTACAGAACGTCCCTTGAGGATGCCTGGGAAGGGAGTTTCCGTTCCACACCAGACTCCACAGAGGCCCAGCTGAGATTGTGGTGCGCTTACTATTCCCTCCACAGCAGAACAGACGCCCCTCCCTCCCCGAGCTCTTGCTTTGAGACTGGCCCATGTTGGACAACCAAGAATAGGGCATTTTTGGTTTTCCACTTTTTTTTTTTTTTCTTATCAATTGGCCCTCCCCCGCCCCCAAAGTGGATCAGGAAAAGACCATCTTGAAATTCCACGCTTGACTCATACCAGAGAGTTCAGGGGCTTTTCAAGCTGTTCACGTGAAGACGGTTTTCACAGGGATGAACACGAAGTGAAGAAAATGTACCAAGACGCATGCAAGAGAAAATGACGGATTGTTTTGTGTTCTGTGTCCTTGGGTAGCTCTTTACAAAGAGCTAAGTAGATTAGCCAGCTAATTAGGAAGAGTCAAGCTTGTCATGTCTTTATTTTTACCGTCCTTAAATTTTGATCAGAAACTAGACCAACCCGGTTTCCACAGGTCTCCGTGGGCGAAAGGAGGGAGTCCGCTGCGTGCGGAATGGCCTCCCCAGGGCGACACTTGCCGGGCCCGGGCCATGCATCGCTCCTGCTGGGAGCTGGACCCTCATTTCTCTCAAGCTTCCTGAAGGCTCATTTAGGCCTTGGCAGGATGATGGGTACAGAGCAGCTGTTTGCTCTGACTCTTTCCCATCATTTGACCGGTTTTTAATCCGCAACAACGCTTCCAAAATTGAAAACGGAACCAGGTTGGCTTCCCGACCAGAGCTGACCAAGTGTGGGGCTGGCTGGGCGCATCACAGCAGGTGCCAGAATGAAGATGAATCTCCGTGACCGCCTGCACCCCCGGCGGGGCACAAGGCCGGTGCCAGGAGCCCTCGGCGAGCCGCGGGGAGGCCAGCCGCCAGCTCCAGGCACTGTCCTGGGCAGGGCCCAGGGACACTTTGTCCTGACAACTCCAGACAGCCCCTGACCCTCACCAGGAGAGCCTCGGCTGCCTCTCAGTCACGAACAGACCATCTGAGAGATTGGGTTAATAACCGAGAGGCGCTGGCGTGAGGGACGGGGCGTGATCAGGACACGGTGGCAGCCCGCCATTCGGGAATTCATTCTAATTTATATTCGTTTAGAATATCTCCTATGGGGGCCCTGGGGGGCTCAGTTGGTTAAGCCACCGACTCGTGATTTCAGCTCAGGTCATGATCTCAGAGACCTGGGATGGGGCCCTGCATCAGGCTCTGCGCTCAGCACGGAGTTGGCTTCTCCTTCTCCCTCTGTTCCTCCTCCTGTTCTCTCTCTCTCTCTCTCTTTCTCTCTCTCTCAAATAAATAAAATCTTTTAAAAATAACAAATATATTTCTTGTGAGGATTTTGTCTGGAAATTCAGGTTTCTTTTTTTTTTTCAATTGTGGTAAAATGCGCTAAACATACAATTTGCCATCTTAATCATGTTTAAGTGCCCGGTTCAGGGGCATGAAGTAGAGTATGTGCAACCATCCATCCCTAAAACTCTTCATTTTGCAAACCTAAACCCCATACCCATTAAACCATAACTCCCTGGCCACACTCCCCACCCTCCAACCCTGGCAACCACCATTCTTCTCTCTGTCCTTGTGAATTTGACAACTCCAGGAATCTTGTGTAAGGGGAATAATACAGTATTTGTCATTTTGTGACTGGCTGATTTCGCTGAGCATAGTATCCTCAGTATCAATCCTTGTTGGAGCATTTTTAGAATTTTCATCCTTTTTAAGCTGAATAATGTTCAATGTATGTACCTAACCTCATTAGGTTTATTTGTCCATCCTTCGACAGACACTGGGTTTGATTCCAGTTTTTGATTCTTATGAATAATGCTGCTGTGAATACAATTGTACAAATATCTGTTCAATCCCTGCTTTCAATCCTTTCAGGTATACACCCAGAAGTAGAATTGCTGGATCATATAGTAATTGTATCTTTTAGTTTTTTGTGGGGCCTCCGTATCATTTTCCACAGCCACGGTACCAATTTACATCCCCATCAACAGTGCACAAGGGTTCCAACTTCTCCACATCCTCACCAACACCTGTCGTTTTGGTTTTATTTTGTTTTGTTTTTATATAGTCACCATCCTAACATGGGTGAGGCCAGGTCTCATTGTGGTCAGACTGCCTTTTACAAATTCAAAAAAAAAAAAATGTTGATCATTCATAAGTTTTCCACAGGTGAATTCCATCTGCCTAATGATAATGGGAACCACACAGCAACCTCAAGAGCAGGGATCGTTCCTCACAGGGGAGTCTTCAGGCCTGGCATTGAAGTGGTCACTTTATACAGATGCCTTGGTGTCTAAGGAGTGAGGTGATGACTTGGTGACAGATGGAAGCGTTGGCCACTATGTGGCTAGGAGGAGAGTGGATTAGGGAACCAGGTGAGAGGGGGAGAAAGATCTCTCAAGAAGGCAGAGGGAAAGAAGGAATGAAAGGGGCTTTTGAAAGATCCAGTGCTTTGGAGAGAAGCACAGAAACTTTGATGTTGCCCCGTGTGAGCTTGTGGAGGGTCCTCCTCATTAATTAGCATCCGTGTGCATATGGAGCTCGGGAGGACTGCTCACTAGCCCAGCCAAGACCGCTAACTCAGCAAGTCATCTGGAACAGAAGCCAGCTCTGCAGAGCCGCACGCTGAGAGTGGGTCATGGATCATCTTTTGCTAAATAAGAACCGAAGAATGCGTCCTATTAATGAGATGCCACCCATGACAGACACCACGCAATTAAACCAGGAGAAGCCAAATGCAGGAATTAAAGAGAACAGATGAAAATGGGGGGTGGAGGGAGACAGAGAGTCAAACAATAGTGTAGCCAAACTCCTGAAAGATGGAGACTGTGCTGGGGTCGCAGGAAGTGTTGAAGGCAAGGGCCACCCCAAATGATTTTTCCATGAGTTTCTTGGAATCCATGTGTTCCTCCCCCAGCAGCCATGAATCCCGCCGTGCAGACGGGCTTGCACCACTTCCCCGATGTTCCCTGCACTATCCTGTCCTTTCTTGTATTCCTGGCATCTGGCTTGAGGGCCACACACAATATACCTGGTTCTGCCTCCTTCCATCCCTGAGTGGGCTTGGCGGTGAACACAGGCCATGCCCCCCACAGTCCTGCCTGGGGCCCTACAAGCCGCCCAGCCTTGACCAGCACCACCTCCCTCTAGTCACCAGCCAGGAGGGGCTGTGCCTCCAGCAAGCAACATTCAGCCCCATCCCTTTCCACAAGTCAGGATAATGAATGGATTCCATCCAAATGTCAGAGGCAATTCCTTTTCTTAGAACATTCTGAAAGCCTCAATATGCCGGGTCCATGTCTACCATCTTCACTATCAGCCAAGGGTCGGATGCCACTTCATTTCAATCTGCCAGCAATCTGGGATTGTGCAGGATCCCCCAACTTAGAAAAGTCTGCTCTCCTGCCACTGTCTTGAAATTGTTGATAATTATTTAACAGGGGTCCAGAAAATTACATAGCAGCTCTTGCAAAGAATTTCTAACATTCTCCAAAATTAACCACGCTCTAAGCAAGTGCAATTTCTCTAGCTCTCAACTGTGATCCCTCCCCTTGTCTTCCTTCTTTTCTCCTAACCTCACTCCCACTCTATGCACAGCACCCGTGCCTCATGGTCCAAACAACTAAACATGAAAATAAATTAAGTATCTTGGCCATCTTTGTTAACTGTCTCTACTTTCAAGAGAGAGTTTGCATGTAGGAAGGAAGAGAGAATCTGGTTATTTAAATATATAGTGAAAAAGCATGGTCTATAAGGACACGTCCATTTGAGGGCAGAAATAGCCTCAAAATAAGAAACACACACATGAGGCACGTGGGGGGCTCAGTCGGTTGAGTGTCCAACTCTTGGTTTCGGCTCAGGTCATGATCTTGGGGCCCTGGGATCCAGCCCTGCTTCCAGCTCCATGCTCAGCAGGGAATCTGCTTGAGACTCTCCCCCTCTCCCTCTGTCCTCTCCCTGCTCATGCACATACTCTTTCTCTCTCTCTCTAAAAAATAAAAAGAAAAAGAAAGACCCACTTTGTAACTCGCGTCTATCATTAGGTAGATTCATAAGAATAACTGGCTCTGAAATTTAAGGTGCTACGTTCAGATGACTCCTACCGGCTCTCAGGTTGTCCTCATTCTTCAACTGATTTTTAAAGGTACCTATCATTGCTTTATGTTCATTGTTAAGAATAAGTAAAGTGCATACAAACCAAGTAAGTGAAAAAAAACAGATCATACCCAGAGACAAGCACCGTTGGCACATCGCATTCACTACATAAATCCCTGCCGTGGCTCCTCTAAACGCTCAACACTCTTTTACATATTGGACACACTACGTGTTGGACACCAAAGTGTCACTACGTGGCTTGTGGAACTTGCATTTCAATGTAGGAACTCAAGAGTACAAGAGCACTAGGTCGTATGGCAATATGCTCCAAATGCTCTGCAGGATAGCCTAGAGAGAGCGAGACGGAGGGAGGCCCTCTTAAGTTGGTGGTCTGGGGAAGGTGTCTCTGATAAGGTGATGCTGAGCAGGGGGTTGAGCTGACATGTAAGGTTCAGCAGAAACAGCACATGAAGAACAAAACAGAGGAGCACAGGGGAAGAGAGGAAAAAATAAGACAAGATGAAATTAGAGAGGGAGACAAACCATGAGAGAGACTCTTCATCATAGGAATCAAACTGAGGGTCACTGGAGGAGAGGAGGGGAGGGAGGATGGGGTAAATGGGTGATGGGCATGAAGGAGGGCACGTGATATAATGAGCACTGGGTTTATTTAAGATTGATAAATAAAAAAAAAAGACTGATAAATCACTGACCTTTACATCTGAAATCAATGACATATGTTTATTAATTGAATTTAAATATATATGAATTTAAATATATATTAAATTTATATATATAAATTATATGTTTATTAATTGAATAATATATATTATTCAATTGAATAATATATATGTTTATCAATTGAATTTAAATATATATATTATATGAATTTAAATATATATTTAATTTATTTATATATAAATTATATATAATATATATTATTTATATATTAAATTCATATAGTTTATTATATGAATTTAGATATATATTTAAAATATTATTTTAATAATAAATAGAATATTACTTTATTATATATATTTTAAAATATATATAAATATATATTTAGATTCAGTTGATATATATATTATATATTATTATGTACAATAATATATAATAATAGAGCATATATATATATATATATATATATATATTAAGCTATAAAAAAGAATAAAAGAAACAGCACATGCAAAGGGCCTAGGGTGGAATATACCAGGTTGTCTGAGGATAGGTCGGAGTCAGAGGGTCCCGAGCAGGGTGAGCCAAAGGGAAAAGTGCTTGAAGGTGAGGTTTGTCCAAGAGGCAGCAGGGCCAGACCCCAGGGTGTCTGAGGGCTGTGTGAGGGGCTGCCTTTTACTCTAAGGGAGACAGGAAAGTGCTACAGGAGTTTGAGCAGAAGAAGGACAAGTTCCGACATAAAAAATAGAGACCATCATAGTAACAGCTAATCATACCTGGAGTGCTCATGATGTGCCAGGTACTGTAGCATCGGGGGTCAGTGATGTATGTATATTAAAGAATTGTAGAATCCTTGTACCGAGAGATAAGCACCGTTAAGACATGTCACTCATTACACAAACACACACACACATATCTATACATACAAATAAATATACTTTAATATATACACTGAAATATCTATAATCCCTGTATGTAGTATATATATTTAATCATGGATATTTTGTGCCATATATAAAAATATATTTATATATAAGTATTATTTTATATATATTATATATGAGATTAAAGGAATATATATAGGGATCCCTGGGTGGCGCAGCAGTTTGGTGCCTGCCTTTGGCCCAGGGCGCGATCCTGGAGACCTGGGATCGAATCCCACGTCGGGCTCCCGGTGCATGGAGCCTGCTTCTCCCTCTGCCTGTGTCTCTGCCTCTCTCTCTCTCTCTCTCTGTGTGACTATCATAAATAAATTAATTAATTAATTTAAAAAGGAATATATATATAAATATGTATATAATGAGCATCATAAACATATAAGTATAAATATGCATTTAAAAATATGGGGACAGGGATCCCTGGGTGGCGCAGCGGTTTGGCGCCTGCCTTTGGCCCAGGGCGCGATCCTGGAGACCCGGGATCGAATCCCACGTCAGGCTCCCGGGGCATGGAGCCTGCTTCTCCCTCTGCCTGTGTCTCTGCCTCTCTCTCTCTCTCTGTGACTATCATAAATAAATGAAAATTAAAAAAAAAAATATGGGGACAGCCCGGGTGGCGCAGCGGTTTAGCGCCGCCTTCAGCCCGGAGCGTGATCCTGGAGACCCGGATCAAGTCCCACATCGGGATCCCTGCATGGAGCCTGTTTCTCCCTCTGCCTGTGTCTCTGTCTCTGTCTCTGTCTCTGTGTCTCTCATGAATAAATAAATAAAATCTTTAAAAAATAAAACAACAGAACGGCTCCTGGGACAACTTTCCAAGCACCTAAACATCACTCTACAACTATGGACTTAAACCTTCCTAAAGTGATGAAAGTTTTGTTCAAACTAAGTCTTTCATGTTGGTTAAAAAAAAAAACAAAAACAAATTGGGAAGATAGTTCCCACAGAGGCTTACCTGCCAGACCTGAAGGAGGTCCCCAGGGAACCCTCCAAGAGTTGCCAGGTACACAGATTGAGAATCGCTCATCTTTGGTAATACAATGTTTGCTTCGACATGAACACATTGTTGTTTGGTAAGTAATCCTGTGTTTCTGAACAAGTCAGTGGTTTCCAATGCTTCATTGTCAAACGTTGCAGCAAACACCTGTGAGCCTGTTCCATGGCGGTCTCTGTGAAGCTTCCGGAGTGAATCCTTCACCCACCATTCCACATGCAATTACAAGGTCAAGGGTATGTCCATTTGTAAGGTGTTTGGGACATATTGTCCAAATCATCCTCCACACATGCTGTATTCATTAACATTTCTACCAATTCTTTGAGACTGGAAGCCTTACACACACACACACACACGCACACACACAATCTTAACTCATTTGAAAGATGACAAATCTTGCCATAATATGACTTATTGAAGTATAAATATTTTTTCTTATGTACCATCCATTTGTGGTTTCCATTTTCTTTAGGGCCTGTTTACCACCTGCTTTTCTATGAGCATCTTTATAGTTTTCTCATTAATTTGTTCATTTATTAAAATATATGTGAGGTCCCTGAAGCTTCCACTGATCGTACAAGTAGCTCACGTTCCCCGGGTTCATACGGGCTGTGCAGCTAATGTAAGGTGTCTGAGAGTGTGTGTGGGGGAGGATGTTTGACATTTAGTCAAGTCTATCAGTGGTGCCTTTTGGAACATCTGCCTTTGGTGTCTTGCATAGAAATTTTGTCCCCACTCCCAGATCGTATAAAACATTGTTCTATAGTCTCTTCTAGCACCTTCGGGGAGTTATATTTTTACTCTTGATCTTTAGCTGATTTTCAGGTGTGTTTGGAAGCAGAGGCAAAGGGTTCCTGACCCATGATTCCATGCCTTCTCTCCTTTCCTGATCTTGCATCATTAAGTGTGATGTTTGCTGTGGGTTTTTCTTACGTGACTTTTATCATGTTGGTATTATTTGCTTTTATTCCTCGTTTGAATTGTGTTCATCATGAAAGTGTTCAATTTTGTCACATGTCTCTTCTGCATCAATTGAAATACCACGTGGGTTTTTTTCCTTCATTCTGTGACCCTGGCATATTACACTGATTGATTTTCATATGTTGAATCATCCTTGCATTCCAGAAGTAAATCCCATTTGGTCATGGCGTGTAATCCTTTTAATATGCTGCTGGATTTGACTTGAGAGTATTTTGTCAAGAATTTTTGCATCAATGTTTTATTTCCTGTAGTGACTTGGTCTAGCTTTGGTATCGGACGATGTTGGCCTCATATGATAAGTTAGGAAGTATTCCCTCCACTCCAAATTTTGGGAAAGTTTGAGAAGAATTGATATAAGTTCAATTCATTCTTTAAATGCTTGATAAAATTTATTGGTGAAACCATCAGATCCAGGGTTTTTCTTTGTTGGGAGATTTTTGGTTTCTGATCCAGTCTCCCTGAGTTACAGGTCTATTCAGATTTCCTATTTCTTTGTGATTTGGTCTTGGTAGGTTGTGGGTTTCTAGGAATTTGTTTCATGTAGCTTGTCCAATTTGTTGGTGCACACTTGTTCATAGTATGCTCTTCTAATCCTCCATATTTCTTTAGAACAGGTAGTAATGCCCCATTTTCCTTTCTGACCTTAGTAACTTGAGTCTTCTCTTTTTTCCAGCCCATCTAGCTAAACATTTGTCAGTTTTGTCAATCTTTACAAGGCATTAAATTCTGTTTTATTAATTCCCTCTGTTGTGTCTCTATTGTCTAGTTCATTTATCTCTGTTCTAATGTTTATTATTTATTTTCTTTCTGCTAGTTTTGGGTTTGCTAAGCTCCTTTTAATCATGTGAGTATTTCACACAGGTATTTTTAAAGCTTACTGCACAATTGCCTTGAAAATACTTTATTTTACTGCCTTGGCATTAATACACAGTCTCATTGTCAAATTCACCTCCTTCCTAAGCTGCAAATACCTTCTTCTCTCTTATAAATGCAAACCTAAAAGACTCTACTGCTTCCAACTTGTATCGAAAGGCTTCATTTGAAGAACATAATTTTCAAAGCAAAGCATCTGGCTCATTAAGAATTTTGTTTCTTCCTTTCACTCCTCTCATTTAAGCGAGTAGATACCAGCAAGGTTATCCGCAGAACCCACACCCTCCTTGACTATTGCCCCAAGTTTGGTGGGTTTTGCTTCCACCAACAGGATTTGGGGCATCGACTCCACTCCACAAATTGGTTTCCAGTCCCATTCAACAGGCAAACATTCTGAGTGGCATGTGTGATCTGGAGATTGTTTTAGCTGCCCCCCCCCCGCACCCTGATCTGGACTGGCCTTCAGAGGGTGCATGCCTTGATCAGAAGCATGCATGTGCAGGCTAACCCAGCTCCCAGTTGTCCAGAAATTACATGTAATGACCCCAGTGTAGAAATAGTGCTTTGTCTGGCTCAATAGCAGCCCCATTCCCCTGGTGACAGAAAAGGTTAAAATGAATCCAAAGGGCAGACTTCTGAGCCCTCAGCCTGCCTCACCTGGCCGCACACCCTCTGCAAACAGGTGGCCCAGTTGCTGTAATGGACACCCAGTGTCTGCGTGTGGCCCAGTGGCTGAGGCGCAGCCAACAGCGCTATCTATTTTAGTAACTTGCCCTTTTGCCGCTTCCAGCTTGTCTACCATTTCTTGAAGCATAAACTTTTCAACGTGCCTGCTGTGCCATGGGCTTACTTCAAAGAGACAGCCAGGCCGGGTTAAATCCATTCAGTAACAAGGTGAAAATTATTGCTCTCTATTAAGATTCTATGTCTTCCTCTGTCACCAACATCAAGAAGAAGGGGGGCAGAAGGTGGGGGAGGTAGGCCACCGGAAGGACTTGTTTATTTCTACGAGTCAGACCCACAAGCTGCTATTTCTGCCCCAGCCTGTCATCGGCAGGATGAGCCATTTGCCTGGGGAGGCTTGCAGGAGACCAGCAAGCCCTGGGTTCTGCCGATTGGCTGCTGGGCACCCCTCCTATCCAGACACCTGTAAGGGGCACTAGAAGGCCGCGATGTGGCTGCACAGGGCCCTGTGAAGGCTGACACTTGCTAGCACAAATGTGTGTTTAATTTATTATGTGACCACTTCAATTGGATTGCAGATACCGGGTGAATGGCTGGCGGTATTTGCATACCTTATATTTACAACTGGCAGATAAAAAACTCCTCTGAGGTAGGGACTGCGGGTACAGCTATTAATAAATCACTAGCAGGGGAAGGAAAAATCAGAAAAGAGTTTCAAGGCTCATATTAGAAATAATTATGCTCAGAAATATAAAAGCCCAGCTATACGGGGGAGATGACTGCCAAGCCCACAGGAGGAGTCCTGGTTCTCTTCAGTACGTGAGGGCAGAGGGGACCTCCCCTCGCCACCTCCCCAGGGGAATGGTGGTCAGTGGGGGGGGTGGGGGGTGACCTGGGAGGCACCGGGGGAAGGGTCCATTCAAATAGCTGCCCCCAAATGGAGACTGCCTCGTCCAATAGGTCAGGCAATGGGTGGTATCCTGCGAATGAATGCGGCACCCACTGGCCCGGCCCCTTCCCAATGACGCGGGAAGATGAGAACCAAGCTACACACCTTCATTAAGGGCCCCCATGGGCTTGGGGTGGTGTCAGGAGAGTGGACAAAGGAAGATGTGCTTGAGCCTCCGAAGGTCACTCGTAGCCCTGCAATAAGGAGCTGTGGGGCTCTCGGTCTTATATCACAGTGAAACCAGCTCACTTCCCCCTGCGGTCTCCATCCCCTCCCTGGAGGCCAGGATGCAACTGGCCTTTGGAAAGTCCAAGTGTCCCTTTTGTGGCAGTGTGGGCCCACGGCCCCCTCATTCCAGATGCTCCCCACCTTGAGAAGTTGGGAGGAGAGGCAGCGGCCACAGGCTCCTCCACTCACAGTGTTCTCTGACCTTAAGGACGAGTCTTCGTGGCCCTGGGTGCCCGGAAGGCCTGGGGCTAAAGGTCAGAACAGAGTGGAATGGCCCACCTTGGGGCCTGGCCTCGGTCCCTCTGAGCAGACTGGGAACCCACCCATTGCACGGAGCTTCTGGCCCCCCTTAGGTCTTTTTCTCCATATATCCAGGCTCTCCCTGCTAAATTCTTTGGGTTGAATGGGGTCAGAAGAAATGACGTGGGAAGATGGGAACCAAGCTACACACATTCACTAAGGGCCACATGGAGTCCATTTCCACTCTTGGGATGTGGGATTTTACTTGCCCCGGAGGGGTGTTCGTATCTGTTACGTAGAACGTACTCACCCAATCGTACAGAGCTGACCTAAGAAGGCAACGACTCAAGAGGCCCACCAGGAAGAAGGAAACCAGGGTCTAGGAAACCCACGCAGCCTTAGAGAGCTGGGCGTGAGCGCTCTTCCATGTTCAACAGGTTTCTAGGCTGGGTCTCGTCCCCACTCCAGCCTTGCTGGGTTCCTGAATGTGGGACACAGAACGACACAGGGTAAAACCCCAGCTTGCTTTCTCTGAGAGTAGAAGCGGTGAAAACACAGTCCCAGCCCCAGAAGAGTGAAGTGGGAAGGCAAGCGGCTTGGTTTTCTTTCCTGGGTTTACACCATCAGTTGACCCTGGGAGAAAGTGCAGTGCCCCAGCCGGCCCCAGGGTCAGGATGACAGACCTCGAGTGGTTTCAGGCCCTCTGATTCGCTGATGGGAAAGGCCGCCGAGTCATGGAGCACAGGCCTGTCACCCCCGGGCTGTAATTTCTGATATTCCCTCTTAGTTATTATTTCCCCAAATTGCAAAACAGAACTGATAGGTCCTCCGGTTCCCGAAGTTCTGATCAGGATCTTCCTGTTCCTGCCACAAGCCCAAGGTCACGGATACACTGTATCCGGTTGAGAAAGTTGCTTGCCCAAAAGGTTTAAACATCTTTTTCACCTATTTGCTTTCTTTGTCAAATCCTAAATCCTGCAGATCCTACCAATATGTGCTACCCCTCCCCGCCCCTCCCCCTGATGTCGGGAGGAGCACAGCTGTGCAGAAACAAGGACACTCGGCCACAGTCCCCCAGCCCCGCGCCCACCGGACCTTCACAACTGACCCAACCTGGCCCGTCCTCCTCCCCCAGAGCTACGCCTTCTCTCTATGTCCGTGGAGCCAGCGGGAGCCCAAACCACCAGCATGGCCCAACCATCCTTTTGAAGCTGCCCCCAGCTGAGCTCAGACTTTTCACTCAGGGGGCCAGCCTCCACTTAATGCTCCACCGTGGGGCAAAAATGATCTTCTTACAACTCAGGTGGCTAGATTTAGCAAATAAAAACTCAGGATGCTCTGTTAAATTAGAATTTCAGGTGGGCCATGAATATTTTTTGGTGTACGTGTGTCTTGTGCACATACGACCCACCGACTTCACTCCTGGGTATATGCCCAAGACCAGTGGAAACATGTTCTCGTACAAGCGCTTGTGTATAGAAGTTCGTAGCAGCTTTATCCGTAAGAGGCAAAAGTTGGAAACAACCCAAATGTTCATCACCAGAGGAGCGAATAAACATACTGGGGTACATCCATAGGATGGAATATTATTCAGCAAAAACACATACATGTACCATGATATGTTCTGTAATATGACTGAATTTTGAAAACATCACACTGAGCGAGAGAAGCGAGTTACAAAAGACCACGTATCACGTGCTTCCATCTCGTGGAAGTCCAGACTACAGAAATCCACAGAGAAACAAAGCAGATTTGTGGTTGTCAGGGGCTGGATTCGGATTGGTGGGGATAGGAACACCTCCCACCCAGCAGACGGCAGCTGAGGGTATATGTTCATTTAGGACTTTTTAGGGGAAGAGTATTTTCTCAAATTGGTGATGGCTGCACATGTCCGAATATACCAAACACAATTGCACACTTGACGTGAGTGAATCGTATGTTATGTGAGTTCTAGCTCAGTAAAGCTGTTTGGGGGCGGAGGGAAAGTATGTCCCGTGAAATATTTGTCTTATATTTACACTAAAAATGTGTTTCCTCCTCATCAGCATATCCCATTTTCGTGGACACCTTGTGTGTACCTGGCAACCCTACTTACAGGAGGCATCGGAGCCTGTGCCTCTCTTGCATAGATTTTTTTCAATGACCTGCTTTGCGGTGAAGAAGAATCCACAATCCTTAAAAATCTTCAAGACCAGAAATTACCTGGCATCCACCCCTTTCCTCGCACTAGCCCTCAGGCCACATCCTTCTTAGTCACTTTGCTCCGAACCTGGCTGTAGGTCAGTGCTTCCGGCCCGAGGCGCCCCTCAAGGACTCTGCGTCTTCTCTGCAGCTGGTTCCCTCCCTACGACATCCACTCCCACCACCGGCGAAGACTGCGTCCTGTGCTGAAGATCCCTTACATTTTACCTGGAAAGGTTCTGATGAACTTAGCTTCCAAAAGTGATGGACAGAAAAATACGTGGATCATCCCGGTCGAACCATCTAGCCTGAAATGGTCGTGTAGTCCTGATGTCGAGCCTTTGTCCTCTGAGATAGTGTTTACCAGGCATCTTCCAAGTGGATTTGGCATCGATCATCGAGTCTGGCCTTCCTTCGTGCAGGGAGAGGTACTCCGCTCTGGTGGGTAGGTTGCTGTCCCTGCTGGGCCCCATTGTCATTCTCCATCCGACACCCCGCCTGGTGCCTCAGGGCACCTCTCCCGCCGGTGACTGTTTCATGGATCTCGCACCCCCCACACCCCACAGATGAAGCCATTTCGCACCCCTTCCCCCTACCGGGGCTGCGAGTTCCATCGAACAGCTTATACTTCTACGGTCCTGGAACGGTGCCTGGCACGATAGCAGGTGCTCTGGAAGTGTCTGCTAGTAGAAGGGGAGGAGGTCGATAGATACTTTTTGAGCAAAACTCACGGGAAATGGAAGGAATGCTGAGCTGGGCTCCATCGCCGGCCTTGGAAGCAGCAGAAGGAAACAACCGCCAGCGGGGGAGAACAGGCTCGGCCAGGAGCTTCCTGGGCATACACCCTGTGGGCACAGTCAAGTGAATCTTCACGGTCAGCACCGTGAGCACCAGGGCAGGCTTGGTCTGAAAGTGTCTGTGGCACCGCACAGCCCGTCTCCAAAGCCTTGCCCACCTTGGCCAACGTGGAAAGGCCACCTGTCTCCACTACCCAGGTTTCACCTGCAGACGAAAGTCAGAAACGAGAACAAAGCTCCAGTACCTGAGCCACTCTGCTTGCACGTGCTCATCTAACCACAGCTGCATGTATGTTTCTTCTAGATGGTTCTACTTCAGACCAGGACACAGAAGCCCCCAGTTTGTGTGTCTCATAAATCCAAGAATAAGAGGCCATATTATGACTCTCACGTCCTCAAGAGGCCCAAAATAATGCTTATTCTCCGATCTCCTCTATGAAAATCGCATTGATATGTCTCTATGCCTCTGTTTATTTTTTTAATTTTATTTATTTATTTATTTATTTATTTATTTATTTATTTATTTATTTATGATAGTCACACACACAGAGAGAGAGAGAGGCAGAGACACAGGCAGAGAGAGAAGCAGGCTCTATGCACCGGGAGCCCGACGTGGGATTCGATCCCAGGTCTCCAGGATCGCGCCCTGGGCCAAAGGCAGGGTCCAAACCGCTGCGCCACCCAGGGATCCCTATGCCTCTGTTTAAATCATTCGAATACTTGAGAGAGAAAAACCTTGGCACAAAGAAAAAAATTCTGTAGATTTTTCTCTCAAAAGTGAGAAGGTTCAAGAAGAAAACCATCAGGAAAAGCTCAGCGTTGGTACCTGTGACGCCCCGTCGCCAGATTCATCTCCGCACCCCGCTCTCCCGGCCCCGAGCGCATAACTCCCTCCCCACGAGGGAGAAGGCAGGAACCGACATTGAATCCACTCGGAGGATAGCTGTCATAAACTATACTAGAAAAAAAATTCTCTATATTAGAAGTCAACTCTGATACTTCCCATTTTTTTTTCCAGGCTAGGAATTTCATTACTGATGGTCCATTTATGTATTTATTTTTTCCAATCACTTTCAGGATAGAAGGTCACCAAAACTGTTAGAATTAAAAGCAAACACACACACAAAAAAAACCAGCAACCACAAACTTCTATAAGAACGGCTCCTCTCGGAAAGGGTTCAGGGTAACCTGCCCGGAGAGGAGGCTGATCCCAGAGGAAGGACACAGCAGGCCCGGAAACGGAGCGGCCCAACGTCTCTTCTACCTCCCAGGAGCATTTGCTCAGAAAAGATCCGTGTCGTGTCGTGTCTTGTCGTGTCGTGTCGTGTCGTGTCGTGTCGCCTCCTTGGGCTGATTAGGGGTGGCCTCAGCATTTCATGGAGCCTGAGAGAGACGGAGGCAAAGTTTCCTTTGAAACAGGGATGGGAGCGAATCTTGACCATGGATCCTAAAGAAGGGTTTGGAGCAAGAAGAAAACATCGCCAAGCACATTCCCCGCCGTGGAGGGAAGGGGCCCAGCCCGGGAGCCTGGAAGGAGGGGACGGACAAACCCTGGGCCAGGAGACTCTGAAAGGAGGAGAATGTTCTCACACTCGCTCCGGGTTTGCACCAGCTTCCGAGCCAGGGGTAACTGGCGGCCAAGATCAGGATCCTCTGCGCAGCATTTATAGTTCATCACCTGCGAGACTTCAGAACGACCAGCTGTGGTTCTCAGAAAAAGGCAAACTAAGTCTTCCTCAAAGGGAGATGACAATGATCATTTTTTACCTTGCTTCCCCCACCCCCACCAGATTTTGACCTTTAGGGCAAACTCCCAGACGTAGAGGGATGCCTGGTCCAGGAGAGCAGGGGCAGCCGACGCGGGAACTTCCGAAGGGGCCTGCTGGAGCCCCGGACGGGGACCCTGAGCCAGAGCTGCCCCTGCCACCACCTGCCGCCGACCGGGGGGACCGTGTGGACCGGTGGGAGGCCCCCAGCAGCCCCGGGGAGCCCACAGCGCCGGGTCCTTAGCTCGAGGCTCCCCATCAAGCAGGATGTTTTCAGCAGGCATCCCCCGCGGTATAGACGGAATACTTAATTTTCTTTTTTAATCATCACGTTTGAGCCGGAGGCGCGCACGCTTCCAAGCACCGAGTCACTGAGAGATGTGGAAGACGAGGCTCGAGGCGTTCGGGAGCTTTTCCAAATTAAGTCTTTTCATTTCCCTTCCGTCATCCTTACCTGGGGTCTCCTGTCACCACTGATCCACGGGAAGCTGGGGGATGGTTGGAGCCTTGAAACACCCCCTCCGCTCATCCCTTATCCCCGAGGAAAGACACGGAGCAGGAGCGACAGGCGGGCCCCGCTAATCTTCCAAGGGGCCATTTGTAGAAAATCCGGGGGGCAATCCATTTTTTACAAAAATTCTCTGCCTCTAATAAGTAGAAAATATCGAATATTCAAGCCGAGGGAATACCGATCGCGACGAGGGCAGGATGGATGGCGAGGCCAAGGTCGCGGCCAATTGCCGGCCTGGCCCGGGCCACGCGGCCTCTGCGCTCCTCTCCTGCCTCCGCCCCGACCGTCCAGCGCGTGGCTCCTCATTTGTTACAACATAAAAGTCCCCTTAATATTTTTTATCATTTCCCATCACAGACATGTAATGACACCCACAGGAACGGCCTGTCCACCCGTGTGTGTTTTCAGTATTGCTGGCGTCTCCTGCAATTTTGTGAAGCCGGGAATGAGACTTCGCTGTGCTGCGGGGAGGTGACAAATCACTCACGGGTCGTCACCCCCCACACACACACACACACACACCGGCCTCAGTGGTGGCTCACACCCCGGGACGGGTCGGGCTGTGCGGGGGGGCCAGGGCAGCACCATGCTGTCCTGCGTGCCCCTCGTGTGTGGCTCTCCGCGACGCACGAAGCACGAGCCCTCTGGCCTCATGGGTCCCAAAGTTTTATAAATAGGGGTCCTCCAAAAGGGGAGCCCTCCTGCACTGTTGGTGGGAATGTGACCTGGTGCAGCCACTCTGGAAAACCGTGTGGAGGTTCCTCAAAGAGGTAAAAATAGATCTGCCCTACGACCCAGCAATTGCACTGCTGGGGATTTACCCCAAAGATACAGATGCAGTGAAACGCTGGGACACCTGCACCCCGATGTTCACAGCAGCAAAGTCCACAATAGCCAAACTGTGGGAGGAGCCTCGGTGTCTATCGACAGATGATGGATCAAGAAGATGATGGATCAAGAAGATCAAGAAGATCAATGGAATATTCCTCAGCCATTAGAAACGACAAATACCCACCATTTGCTTCAACGTGGATGGACCTGGAGGGTATTATGCTGAGTGAAGTAAGTCAATCGGAGAAGGACAAACATTATATGGTCTCATTCATTTGGGGAATATAAATAATAGTGAAAGGGAATATAAGGGAAGGGAGAGAAAATGAGTGGGAAATATCAGAGAGGGAGACAGAACGTAAAGACTGCTAACTCTGGGAAACGAACTAGGGGTGGTAGAAGGGGAGGAGGGCGGGGGGTGGGGGTGACTGGGTGGCGGGCACTGAGGGGGGCACTTGATGGGATGAGCACTGGGTGTTATACTATATGTTGGCAAATTGAACACCAATAAAAAAGTAAATTTATAAATATGTAAAAATAGGGGTCCTCCAGAGTACGGCCTCCTGGCAGAAAGTGCTGCACGGTACTGATCCTGGGGGGAAAGAATCCACAGATTTCCGGCAGCTCTTTCTAGTCATCTTCAGAGATACCCTGCAAAGAACTTATTATATATATATTTTTTTTTTTCCTTAAACCTATTTTGCTTAAGGTAACAAAAGATGCTGGGGCTTTCCTAGGATTTTGATGCTAAGTGATGGTGCAGTGTTGCTACAGACTCTCCGAGCCTCCTGTCGGCTGATTTGTCTGGGGCACCCAAGGTGGATCCCAAATGATGCACTTTGACATTCATCACCTGAGACCAACCGGCACCCACGTATCTTCTGCTCCACAATTTTCCACAGGTGCTGCATGCAACGCTGCCTCTCAGGGTACAAGGCAGGCACTTCCCGTCCCTTCCTCGGATCACCACTCTGGCAAGGAATTTCAACGGGACGAAGTGGCCCTCTGCATGCAGGGAGCATCCTTTCGCATCAGAGGCCCCCCGTCCCTCCGGCAGACCTGTGCCCACCCTTCACCTGCGCCCGCCAGGCCAGGCTATCGCTGGTGAGCCTGGGATGCCTCCCAGCCCATGACTTTGTTCCAGGGACCTGCACACCGAGGGGGCTTCCTCTGGTTCAGGCCCTGGCGCAGAGGACCAGTGCGCTGCCTCCTGCAGGAAGTCAGGAAAGACAGGAGAGCCACACGCAGGATGAAGACCTATCAAGACGGGGAGTGATGGTTCCTGCCATCCTACAGACCACAATGATTGAAAATAGGGGGGAGAAGAAAAAGGAATGACTCATTTCTCCTGCAAAAAATGTTGCCAGGAGCCAGGTGTGCATATGACACAAATGACCAAATTGCAGGTTAAAAACGCCACAAGGGGCCCCAATTAACCCGAGAAGCTTGGAAACTGCGTGGTTCCCTCCCTCCGTCCCTCCCACCCAAGAACTTACCGAACTTGCCGTTAAAAAGAGGTGAAAAGCAGGAAAAGAACGACAGGAGCAGATACGGAGAAACACATAAAGCATGCAAGATCACAAGCACATAAAACACATCAAAATAAATCTGTCATATTACTATATTCACTTCTTTGTCCCTCTTCTGGCGGGCTGGCTGCGTTATAAATCTCCCTTGGAGGAAGGGGAGGTGGCGAGCGCAGGTAACATATCCTGAGATTTCAAACATAAATATGGAGTTGTGGGGGAAGGCAAGCAGCCCGTACTGCGTCGGCCTCTTTGATAAGTTAATATGCCCTCATAGCAGAAGGCCCAGGCGAGCCTGACATTTGAATCATTTATGGCTTGGGGGGGAATGGCAGCAGCCTTATTTTTTTCTGGAAAGGAACCCACATGTCTTTATAAGCAGTCAGAGTGTCACTGATGGCGCTTGGGAGCTTTTGCATTTCGGCCATAAACCATGTGTTTGGGAGCCGGGCCATCTCTGTCGAGGAGAGCGCGGCCGGGGCTCTCGGCCCAGGGCCCGCCGCCCACCTCAGCCCCGTGTGGGCCCAGCGAGGCCCAGCCCCCCTGCCCCCCCCCCACGCCACCCGCCACCTCTCCTTCCATCCGAGGCACACTCGGTGTGGCGAGGCTGGTGGCCCGGGGGAAGCCACCTGCGAGGACAGTCTCCAACACCACCCCCCGCTTGCTTCGTTGGAGCCCAGGGGTGGCCCCAGCCCTGGCCCTGAGCTGTCTCTTCAGGACGCGGCCTGACTGTGTGGCACACGAGCCACCTCCACGCTTCCGTGCACCAGCGATTGTGTCGGGATCCACCCTACCCGCCCCCCGGCCGGGCTTACACCAGCCCTCCTTTCCCTCCGACCGTCCCCCAGCACCGGATCTGAGCCCGGCCTGGGACCCGCCCCGGGTGCCCGCAAACGGCAAACCACTGGAGCAGCAAGCAGGGCCACTGCGGCAGGTGCTGGAGGCTGGGAGGCCAGGGAGGCCAGGGAGGCCAGGGAGGCCAGGGAGGTGGGGAGCAGTGGGTGAGGCTGGCTGCATCCTCTGGCCCCTGACTGTTCTGCAGGCGTCAGCAGCGGCGCTGGCCCCAGGCGTCCCGATGCCCGGACCAAGCCATCTGCTCTGTGAACGCAGGAAGCGAAGTGAGCCCCACAGGGTGGGCGTCAGCCCCAGCTCTCCCCTGGGACCTTCTCCCCCTGGATCTCTGCCTTAGACCTCCCTGCTTCCCCCAGGGAGCCCATCATTTCCCTCCACGTCCTCCCCAAAGTCCATCTCCTCGGTCGTCCAGCTGTCCCCAAATTCTGCAGGCCCCTCTACTCCCCCCAGGCCCGGATGGAGCCAGCCAGCCTGAGGGGTCTCTCTTCCAGGGGTGTCGGTAGGGGAAGCCCTTGCCTGCCCTCCGCCTGCCCTCAGCCTCTGATGCTGAGATGCCACCTGTTATCTCCTGGTCTGAGGCAGCCTCGTCATCCCCCAGCCAGGTGGCTCCTTCACCCCACCTCTCTGGCGCGCCTCTCTGCACCCCTGGCTGGGCTTGCTGGGGAGCAGCAGGGTCCAGCCTGCCTTCCCCCGCCCTCCCCCCACCGTCTGGCTTCCACGCCCCCGGCCACTCCCTTGGTGCACCAGCCAGTGCGCACGGCGTGGCTCTCACTCTCGCCCCCTCCACAGAGTACGGTCTGGCAGCAAGGCCACCTTCCTGCTGTGCCTTCTCCTTTGGCTTCAAGATAGGGCCTTCCTGGTGGGACCTCTAGGTTCTTCTCATGGCAAGACTAACCCTCTGAGGCCTCGCCTCCCCACGTGTGGCCCAGGCACCAGCGGGGAGATCTAGGAGATGCAGAATTCATGCCCCGCCTGACATGCCAAGTCCGAGTCTGCATTTCAGCAGGATTCCCAGGTGACCTGAGCACACATTAGATCCTAGGAAGGGCTGTCTTGGGCAGCACCTCCACTCTTAATCCTAGAAGTCACCTGGGCTGTCGGGAGGTCTCCCTCCCTAGAGGGAAATAGTGATCCCCACCTGGTGCCGTCCAGGCTCTCACCCCACTCCCCCTGCACCTCCTGCTCCCACGTCCCCAGGGTTTCACCAGCCCTGCTTGCTGAGGCTCTGCAGCTTGCATGTCCCTCTCAAATTCCATCTATTCAGCTGTATCAGTTTCCTTGAGCTGCCTCGACAAAGGGCCACAGATGGGTTGCTGAAAACAATAGAAATTTGCCTCAAAGATCTGAGACCAGAAAAGCAAGGTGTCGGTAGGGCTGTTTCCCGATCCCTTAGCTCCTGGCCGCGGCCGGCAGTCCTTGACTTGGGTCCAGTCTCTGCCTCGGCGATCACGCGGTGTTCTCCCTGGGTCTGTATCCAGGTCTCCCTTCCCTTTCCCTTATAAAGCCACCAGTCACTAGATTAGGGCCCCTCCAGACCTGGACAACTTCACCCTCGCTTGACTGCACCTACGAAGACCCGGTTTTCAAATAAGGTCGCACTCACAGACCCCAGGGGTTTGAGTTTGAACCCATCAAGTGGAGGGAAACAATTCAACCCACAGCACCATCCACCTGTGTTGGGTGATCTCTCGAGCTCCTTAAACTCAACAAGTCTGGAGGTGAACTCAGCGCTACCTCTCTGGGTCCTGCTCTGGTTTCTGTCCTCTCGTGCCAGCAAAGGGACCTGCCATCCACCAAGACCTGGATGTCAGTTCTGACACCCTCCCCACCCCTGCCCCTGCATGCAGCCACCAGGTCCTATTTCTCTCTCTCTCTCTGCTCCCTCTGCCCCATCTCAGGTTAAAGCCCCACCATCTGTCACCAGAACCACTGTACCAACTTTTTCCTGGTCTCCTGCTGGCCCGGCCAGCTCTCTCCACTCCGTTATAGACACAGCTCTCTTGCTAAGCACCCATCTGACCTTCTCACTTCCCTGAAAACCATCTTCCATGATTCCAATGAAAGACCAGACTCCTCCACGGGGTTTTCTAAACCCAAGATGCACTGCCCAGACCCCATCTGCTGCAGACCTGCCTCTCCCCGGCTTCACCTCCTCATATTCCACACCCAAGGCATGCACACTGCCTCAGCTCCCCACACAGATCCTGTCTTCCGGAGGCTAGCCCTTCCTCATCTTGTAGTTTCCAGTGTGCACATCACCTCCTCTGGGAATCTGTCTGAATCACTTGGGCATCTCTTCATTTCGCTTCTGAAGCACCAGGAATTCATTCCCAGCACAGGGCTTCCCCCACCTACTTACTGTTTTGAGCATCTCACTATGTGTCCAGGTGCATAAGGTCAAGGGGTAGCCTCATGCACCCAGGACCTCTGTGCCTGGAAGGCACCTGACCTGAGAGGTGCTCTGATGATTGTAAACTGAATTGAAAGAAAGGAAACAAAAACTGTCTCTCCTCCCGTTCATGGGCAAGTCTCAGGCTCAAAAGACTTTCCAGAACAATGAGCCTTCCCAGGGAATATGGACTTCCTGGTTGAAATCAGTGGCTCGATAGTTAATTGCCTTGTAAACTGTTTTCTGAAGCTTGTAGCATGGGAAATGTGCTTAACTACCCTGTTCATCATTTACTCATCAACCCCAATGGAAAGGTGATAAAGGGCTGTCACAATAAAATGCCCTGAAAATCCCGATGATCCCGAAATGTGTTTTGTTATTTTTTTAATGAGGAAATTATTTTATCAAGTCGTTGGCCTTACGAAGTTTGATGTGATAAACTGACCACTCTGGCATCTGTTCTTCTTCGAATTATTTAAGAAAAAGCAAAGAATCTGTTTTTGGATTGGTCCTACCCCTAAGGAGCTCTTTACCTAATTAATTCCCATAAAACCACTGTGAGTTAGGTGAAATGAGCTAAAAGTCAGACCTAATTCACCAGAAGCCAGGGGACCACATCTTAAAAATCACCCTCCCAAATGGAATCAAATCAGGATCTCCACAGAGAGCTTCTCTGCTGAATGGGGCATGCAGGCGTAACCCCCCCTCCCGACAGCGGGTCCTCCCTGGCGCCCCCATCACAGCGGAGGTTCCGTTTCTACTTCCTGTCTGTCTCCTCCCCTGGGCCACCCTCCCAAAGCCTCGCACCCGCCTGTGGCCTGGAATAGGAACCCAGGAGAAAACCACTACGTGGGCGAGCAGAGTATTATAAGTGGTACTTTTCAGCTGATGGAAGATTCCCCCCATTTGAAAGTTGTCCTGTGGGCCGACACCGCTAGGCCACCGTTATTTTGAACATGCACACCAGGCCTTTCACTCTTGGTATTGGGGGAAAGGAAATCCAGTGCCTTCCCAACCCACACCCCCTCCTGAGCTCCCCATGCCCGTGTCCTTTGCATTCAGAACCCCAGGCAGATCGAATTTACAGAGCAATCGTTTCCCCTTACCACGGCCGCGAGCAGACGATAGGAATAAATGCAGCATGCGGCTCCTAACGCCGGAAGTTCAGTGTCACGCGAAGACGTCCATGCATAAGCTGCAGGGAGCAGAGCTAGCATGAGGCAGCAATGTGCAAAGGACAAGTGGCTTTGGAAAACGCAGATGGATCCCCAAAGGGCAGGGCTGCAATACGGTTCTCCCCCGACGGTGGGATCCAGGAGGAAATGGAACAAGGGCAAGTCCAAAGGGGAGGGGCCCGGCCAGGCCATGCCAGACGTCCTTGAGCTGAGCCGCTCTACCCTCCTCCACGACGCCGAGGACATTGTCTCCTCAGCTCAGGTGCACCGACGGGCCCAGGATTGTGAGACCTGACGGTAAACGCTCCGGGTACCACCTCCTGCCCCCAGTCCCTGCGAGGGGCCACCGCATGTCAGAAGCCGGGAAATAAGAGTGATGCTGGGCCAGGGATATCTTGAACCTAGTATCTTGGAGTTATTAGCAGTTGGAATAGAAATAACAACCAGCTGCGGTCCCCCCCACACCAACCCTCGCTGCACATCATCGTGCAGTGATCTGGGCACATCTCCTTCTTTCTTCCCTGACATCACCCCATCATGCTGTCTCTCTCCTGCGCTGTCAGCCTCTCCTCCCCGCTGGTTTCTTCACGTCAGCCCATAAATATGCCCACCACATCTCTTCCACATCAAAAAGTGCTCCTGGACCTCAGGTCCCCTCCTGCAGCAGCTGTCCAGACCCCCTTCCTTCCCTGAAGAGAAGCACACAGAGCTGAAGTCTATCACCTTTGAAGTCAGTGTCTCCTACCCACGGCTTCCCTTGCACCTACCCTCTTCCTAATTCATTAGTGCATGGGTTCTACAAACACAGGGAACCTAGCATCTCTCAGATGTGACGCTTGGCTTGGTGTGGACAGGAGTGCTGCTGGAAGATGAGCCGTCGCCTTCAGGAGGTCATGGGTACTGGGGGAAGGAGGTGAAGTATCTCCATGTGCTAAAAGCCTATTGAAAAGAATACCCGATCTGAGAAGCCCCATTCCTAAAACCACCACAGTCATGGTTATACCTTCAAGCTCTTCTGAAACTCTCCCCACCTGGGTCCCCAACATTCTCAGTACCAGATCCAGTACCGTCTTTCCTCTCCTTCTGCTCCAGCTGACAGGCCTTGCTGCACTCACCTAACCCTTCTGCCTCTCCCCTGGGCTTCTCCAGGACCTGGTGGAATGCCTCTAGCCCCTCACCCTCAACCACCAATCTGTGAGGAGGGTTCTCAAGCCTGGACGTCTAACCCAGCCCCTTGTGCTGAGCTGAAGTCTCTCTGCTAGCCTCCATCCACTCAGGGGTGCCAATGGGCCCCCAACACTTGGCCAAGTTGTGACCTTCCCCCAAGTGGAGAAAACCACAGGAATAGTTCCAGATCTGTCCTCCTCCCTCACCCACTCCACCCTCATCATCACAGATGGGCGCTGTCTTTGGTGACTATAACGCCCCTCAGTTGGAGGTATGCTCTGCTTCTACTGCTCTAGTTTGGATGATAATTAACCACAGTCGAGATGACTTCGAAGGACACCTCCAGCCTCTCCCTTATTCAATCCTCATAGCCAGATTGATCCTTGCAAAGCGCAGCTCACCTCCTGCCTCATCTGAAGATGGTAACTCCTTCCTGCCAGGAGACTGAAGCCGAAACTCTGTCTGGTGGTTATCGACACGCTGCGTAGTCCTGCCTGCTTCCCCTTTACACCAGCTTAGTCCCTGCCTGGCACCTGGTGGCATTTAACAAATGTCATCTGGTTGGTGTTGTTGTCATTATAACTGCCATTGCTGTAATTCTGATTGCTTTCACATACATGGTGCGGGAGCAAAATCCATTCATTCACTCATTCACATACTCCAAAATGATAATTGAGCACCTGCTGTGTTCCAGGCGCTACTCAGGCCCTGCTGATTCATGGGATAACAGTACGAAGCCCCTGTCCTCACAGAGCTGACTGACCTTCTGGTTGGAGGAGACCATCAAATAACAAATTAAGGCAAGTGTCCCAGGGCAAAGTGGTGACCTTTGAATAGGTGAACAGAAAGTCAGGGGGAGGGGAAAGAGGATTCAAGGCTTACTGTTTTATGCAAGGTGAGCAGAGAAGGTGTTTCTAACCAGGTGGCCTTTGATGAGACATCTGAAGGAAGTAGGCAACAGGCCAGAGACTATCTGAGGGAAGAACATTGCAGGCGGAAGAAAGAGCTCTGCAAAGGCCCTGAGGTGGGAACACATGGAGAGTATTGGATGGGAAACAGCCAGGAGGCTACTCACTGAAATCAGAGCAAGTAGAGAAAAAAGGTAGAAGACCAAGTTACTAAGGGTCGGGGTCTTACAGGCCACAGAACAGTAGGATCTATCATTTTTTCCTCTGGGAAAGGATTCTGAGGTCAAATATGATTGGAAAATGCAGAGTAAACTGAAGGATTTCTTGGTGTCTTTCATTCCCTATTGTTAAGGGGAAGGTAGGCACCGTTTCCAAACTGGTTTTCCTCAAAGAAATCTTTGGTCAGGTGAACTTTTACTCACGTCTCTGTGTGGAAACCAGTTTGGGAATATGCCCTTAAACATGAACTAAAGAAATATTATTAACTCTTGAAACTGTGAACAATCAAACAATTCCACATCCTGGTTGTATATAGAAATGCTTTTCCTGGGGTCCTGGGTGGCTCAGATGGTTGAGCATCCGAGTCTTGATTTTGGCTCAGGTTATGATCTCGGGGTGCTGAGGTTGAGCCCCACATCAGGCTCCGTGCTCAGGTGTAAGTCCACTTAAGATTCTCTCTCTCTCTCTCTCTGCCCTACTACCCCCCCCAAAAAAAAATAAATAAAAAGAAGAAAAAGAAAAGAATTGCTTTTTCCTTTTTGCACTGAGCATTTGTTCTCTACAGTAAATTTTGGAGCTTGTAACTAGAAAACGAAATTAAAGTATGCATGCTTGTGTTATTGTTTAAGGAATTAAGTCTGTTTTTATTTTGTGAGAGTCAAGAGCAGTGTGGGCAGGGACATCTCCTGCTTACTCATGCCTCCCTTCCAAAGGTCTAAATGCAGTTGAAGTATTCATAAGCTTTTCTAGTATTTCTTAAAACACTTCTTTTTGAGATTATGGAAATTCCACATACAGTATGGCACAACATAAAGAGCCACAACTATTCCAGGGTTTTGCTTTAAAAAAAAAAAAAAAAAAGCTCAGAGAAATGAATTATTTTCTTAATCTATAGTAATTTTTGTTACAACTCACTAATAAAAATACTTCTGGCAGTAAAGAAAGAATATGGGAAATGCTTGTTGACATTGTTTGCAAATCATGAAAACAAAATAAAAATCTCTAGACTTTACTTAGTTGAACTGATTTCCATACCTCTCACTAGGTGTTATTTATGACATCACATATTTTTCTTAATGTGCTGGTGACAGATTACCTAAGAGTCAACAGAATCTTGATCAGCACTCTGGGGCCAGTTCACATATAATAAGAGCAATTTCTATCACCCATTCTCACAGCCGTCTTAATTAGGTCAAATACCAATATGGAAATAGCTAGCAGAGTTTCCTTAAACATGCTAGTAAGCAGTTATTATCCTCTTGCTTTCAAAATAAGTGATAATTAAAGTAAATTCAACCCAGCATTTCCAAATAAATTTGATGTCCACAGAGAACCGACATGAGCAAGTGTATTTTTTAAACTTTTTCTAAAATTATACTTTGTAGTCCCTAGACAGAAGAAATGGCCTACTAGAGCAAACAAAGAGATGATTCTTCCATTTTTTTCTTGGTTTGCATAAAATGTTAAAATAACCAATAAGCCAGTTGAATTCAAAGTCATTTTTGACTCAGGAAACTTGAAATAATGAAAATACCAAAAAGAAATTTCAACTTTCTATTTCATTCTTGAAAGGAAGCAAAATTATTTAGATTGAGAAGATGTATAATACCAAGTATAAACTCTAAGTATTGAATGCTGAATCAAACACAAGCAAACAATGACCCCTAGTTTTATATTTTTCTTATCTTATTTTTAGGACATCAGAAAGTTAAATTAAAAGTAAAATTAAAAAAAATATGAATTAGTATGATATAAGGACAAATGCTAATAATTTTTGAATACTAGTGAATAAAACTCAGTAATAGGTTAAAGGAATAGAATATCATGAATTAGGAAATTTTGTTCAAGAAAGAAAGGGAAAAGAAAGAAAAAATAAATTATAGGCAGGGGGAGCAGTCATAAGATGCATCATGAAATCTTGCCTCTGTAATGGCAATTAGATCCACACTAAATGCTACTTTGATTTACCTAAAAAAGCTTAACAACAGGACATGAAAGAATAAAAATGCTTTCAAGTAATTTAACTGCAACCCAGAACAAAGCTCAATGATTGTTGTAGAAATACAGAAATGGGAGATCCCTGGGTGGCTCGGTGGTTGAGCATCTGCCTTCGGCCCAGGGTGTGATCCTGGGTCCCGAGATCGAGTCCCACATCGGGCTCCTGCATGGAGCCTGCTTCTCCCTCTGCCTGTGTCTCTGCCTCTCTCTCATGAATAAATAAATAAAATATTAAAAAAAGACACACAAAAATATTCTGCCCCAACAAGATAAAATTCAGTCTCTGGCATACACTTAAAAAATTACCATGTATGCAAAGAAGAAGGCAAATACAACTCCTAATGGGGAGGAAAAACGATTCAATCCGAACTAACGCAGAACTGATGTTAAAATCAACAGACTAAGTTATTAAATATATATTGTAACTATATTTCCCATGTTCAAAAAGTCAAGTGGAGACTTAAAAGATTTTTTAAAATATCCAAAACCAGATGCAAATTACAATGTGTGAGATGAGCTGAATGGGGTTAACAGCAGATTAAATAATGCAGAAGAAAAGTTTAATGAACTTGACATAGCAATCGAAATTACCCAAGTTAAATAGAATGGGGAGGGAGATGGAAGGATATTAAAAATAAACAGAACATCTGTGAGCTCAGGGGCAAATTCAAGTGCTATAACACAGATAATTGGTGTCTCCAAAGGAAGGATAGAGGATGGAAGACAGAAAAATATTTGAAGAAATATTCAAATTTGATGAAAACCATAAACCTATAGACCCAAGAAGTTCTATGAACTTCATGGACAAGAAATGTGAATAAAACACAATGAGTCACACCATAATCAAATTATGTCAAAAACAGTTCAATGGGAATACATTTTTAAAGATCATATTAAATATATATAATCAAAGATAAGGATGGCACTGCAGATGTCACCAGAAGCAATGCAAGTGAAAATAGAGTGCATCAAATGCTTTAAAGTACTTCTTTTAAAAACAGTTAATCTATAATTCCATACTAAGCAAAAGTATTTTTAATAAAGGTAAAAATAAAGACTTTTATAACAAACAGAAGCTGAAGAAATTTATTACCAATAGAGCTGCACTAAAATAAACATTAAACAAAGTCAGGCAGAAGGGAAATGATAGTAGATAGAAATAACAATTTACAAAAAGGCATCAAAAACATCAGAAATAGTAATTACATGAATGAATACACAATTTTTTCATATTATATAAAATTCTTTAAAAGACGATTGATTGCATCAACAAAAATAATGACAATGTAGAGTGGAGTTTGTAACATGTAAAACTGAGTAGCGTGACAATGGCACAGAGGCTACGGAAGGATGAATGTGCATATACTATTGTAATATTGCTGTGTTATATGAGAGATGATATATCACTTGAAGGTGGGTTGTGATAAGTTAACCATATACATTAATGCAATTACTAAAACCAACACAAACAGCTATAACTGACACATCCACAAAGAATCATTAAAAAATTGTAATAAATCCAAAACAAAAAGGAAAGAGACAGGTAGAACAAAAAGAAAACATATGGCAAGATGATCTATTTTAACCTAACCATATCAACAGCAACATTAAATTTAAATCTTCGAAACATGCCATTTAAAGAGGAAAAGGGTCAGATAACATTAAAAAACAAAAGAGACCCAACCAGATTCTGCTCACTTTAAATATAACACAAATTGGTTAAAAGTAAAAGGATAGGAATACAGCTATATCTCTATCTCTATCTACAGTGCTAATTCTAACATAATGAAAACTGGAATGGCTATATTAAAATCAGACCAAGTGCATTTCAGACCAAACAATACTACCATGGATGAAAGTGATCATAGAGGATAAAGAGTTTCATCAGGAGGAAATAACATGCTTAACATTTATGCATCTGATAACAGAGCTTTAAAATACACAAAGCAAAAACTGATAGAACTTTAAGGAGAAATAAACAAATTCTCACATATAGTGAGTGATTTACATACCCCTCTCTAAATAATTGATAAAACAAATAAAAATTAATAAAAGTCTAGAAGACTGAGCCACAAATCAACCTACTTGACCTAATCAACATGTGCGGAACTCTCCACCCAATAACAGGAGTTTATATACTGTTTTCCAGTGGACAAGAAATATTTAATAAGATAGTCCATATTCTGTGACAGCAACCAAAACTCATATTAAAGTCATAATCAGGGCAGCTCCGGTGGCCCAGGGGTTTAGCGTAGCCTTTGTCCCGGGGTGTGATCCTGAAGACTGGGATCGAGTCCCATGTCGGGTCCCTGCATAGAGCCTGCTTCTACCTCTGCTTGTGTCTCTGCCCCCCTCTTTCTCCCTCTGTGTGTCTCTCATGAATAAATACATAAAATCTTTAAAATTTTTTTTAAAAATAAAAAAAATAAAGTCATAATCATAGGATTTTCTTTTAGTTTAAATTTTTTGGAATTAAATTAGAAATCAAGAGCAGATACATATCTGTAAAATCACAAAATATTTGGAAATAAAATAACACACTTGTAGATGTTCCAAGAATAAAACACAAAATCAAAAGAAATTAAAATTCTTTGGAATTTACTGAAAATAAAGATCTAACATATCAAAATTTGCAGAATGCTGCTAACACAATATTTAGGAAGAAATTTATAGCATTAAATGCCTGTACTAGAAATGGAAAAATGTCTCAAACCTATGACTTCAGCTTCTACTTAAGAAACCATGAAAAGGAGAACAAATTAAAACCAAAATAAGCAGAAGAAAAGAAATAATAAAGGTCAGAAGATAAATTAATGATATAAAAAAGGTGGGGGATACATGAAACCAAAATCTGGCTCTTATCAATAAAATTGATATGCCTCTAGCCAGACTAACCAGAAAGAAAGACAGGTTGAGGAAATAAATTATCAGTGTCAGGAATGAGAGATGACACCAGGACATACTATAATGCTATTAAGAGAATACTAACATAATATTATAAAATTTGTGTCAATAAATTTGACAACTTAAGATGAAATGGACAAACTTATTGAAAGATACAAACTTAAAAAGCTAACTCAAGAAGAAATAGATGACCTGAAATTCTAGCTAAAATTCTGTTCATAAAAAAAAAAATTAGAAACCCAGCTGTCTTTACTAGTGAACTTGA
The DNA here is from genome assembly GCF_011100685.1 of Canis lupus familiaris. NCBI lineage: Eukaryota > Metazoa > Chordata > Mammalia > Carnivora > Canidae > Canis > Canis lupus. Next base: position 37,481,168 of record NC_049249.1, on the reverse strand, counting down.
TCGAATATTAAAGGAAGTAATAAGACCTATTCCACATGTAGTCTTCTGGAAATAGAAAAGCAGTAACAATTTCAATGAGGTCAGCATTACTCTGTTACCAAAACAGTGAGCAAGCCAATCGCCCCCAAACTGATCTATGGGCATAACATAATTCCAATCAAAATCTCAGCAGGAATTTTTGCAAGAAAAAAAGCAAGCTGTTTCTAAAAATTAAATGGAAATATAAACTAAGGAGAATAGCTACCACAAATTAGAAAAGAATCAAATGTAAAGAACTTACACAGCTAATTTCAAGATTTAATACAAAGCAACCATAAACAAGACAATGTGATCTTGGAGTGAGGATGGACACAGATCAATCAAACAGATTGCAGGGTTCAGAAACTGTCCTACACATATGTGATCAATGAATTTTTGACAAAGGTCACCAAAGCAGTTCAATGGATATCCACATGGGAGAAATGAACCTAAATCTTTATACTACACTATACACCAAAATTAACTCAAAATTGATCATAGATCTATGCATAAAATAATTGAACTTCTATAGAAAAATGGGAAGAATTGTTTGCGACTTTGCAACAGGCAAATATTTTTAATATTTCTTAAATAAGAAAAACAGGAATAATAAGAAAATGTGATTAATTGGATTTCATTAAAATTAGAACTTCTCTTTCAACAATGTTTTACAGTTTTCATGATATTAGATTTGCCTGTTACTGTAAATTTTTTTCTGATTATTTTTATGTTACTCTAAATGGAATTGTTTTCGTAATTTCATTTTTGGATTCTTCATTGTAAGTAGGTAGAGATACAATTGATTTTTGTATATTGATCTAGTATCCTGACACCTTGCTGAATTTATTAGTTCTAATAGTTCATTAGTAAATTCTTGGGACGCCTGGGTGGCTCAGAGATTGGGTGCCTGCCTTTGATTCAGGTGGTGATCCCGGGATCTGGGATCGAATCCTGCATCGGGCTCCCAGCAGGTTCCATGCCTCTCCCTCTGCCTGTGTTGTGTCTCTGCCTCTCTTTCTTTGTGTCTCTCATGAATAAATAAATAAAACCTTTAAAACAAAAACAAACTCTTACAACTCAATAATGCAAAGACCAACCAATTTAAAAATAGGCAAAGAATTTTAATAGACTTTTTTTTCAAAGAAGACATAGAAACAGACAACAGTTACATGAAAAGATGTTCATCATTAGTCATCAAAAGTCAAAAGCAAATAAAAACTGTAGTGAGATACCACTTCACACGCCCTAGAATAGCTATGATCAAAAAACCAGAAGCTAAATGTTGGCAAAGATCTGGAGAAATCATAACCATTATACAAATGCAGTTATTATACTGCTACTGGGAATGTAAAATGATAAAATTATAAATGTAAATTTTTAAAAAAATATATAGTAATTATTCACGATAACCAAAAGGTGAAAACAACCCAAATTCCCAACTACTGAAGAATGAATAAGCAAAATGTAATATATCCATACAATGGAATATTATTCAACCACAAAGCATAAAAAGAATGAGGTTCTGATACATGTTACAATACAAAAAACCTTGAAATTATTATGCTAAGTAACAGAAGCTAGTTACAGAAAATGACATCTTCAACGGTGTATTCCTATGGATAGGAGTACTGATACAGAGAGTAAATTAGTGGTTGCACGGGGCTGGGAAGGAGGGCTCAGAGGGCATAGGATTATGATAGTTGAAGTATATGGGGTTTCCTTTCAAGTGAAGAAAATGTTCTGAAATTGACAGTGTTGATAGTTGCTTATATTTCTGAATATACAAAAACTGCTGAATTATATACTTGAAAAGAGTAAATTGTATAGTATGTGTTTTATATGTCAATCAAGTTGTTATAAAAAATTTAAAACTTTTGTTCATTGATAAGAAAATTAAGAAGTCATAGAAGAAGAAAGAAGAGGGAGGCCTGGGTTGCTCAGTGTTTGAGCGTCTGCTTTCGGCTCAGATTATGATCCCTGGGTCCTGGGATCGAGTCCCACTTCAGGCTCCCTGCAGGGAGCCTGCTTCTCCCTCTGCCTTATAGCTATGTCTATGTCTCTGCCTTTCTCTCTCTGTGTCTCTCATGAATAAATAAATTAAATATTTTTTTTTAAAAAAAAGGAAGAAATGGTTTTCAAAACACGTTATCTAATAAAGAACTTAGCAGAATTTGTAGTAAAGAATTCTTGGAACTCAAAAATAAAAAGAGAAATTAGTTTATTAAAAAAAAAAAGTAGGGCATGGGATGCCTGGATGGCTCTGTTGGTGGGGTGTCTGCCTTCGGCTCAGGTTGTGAGCTCAGGATCCTGGGATCAAGCCCCAAATCAGGAGCCCTGCTCTTTGGGGAATCTGCTTCTCCCTCTCCCTCTCCCTCTGTGCCCTACTCATGATCTATCTCTGTCTCTCTCTCTCTCTCTCTCTCTCTCTCTCTCTCAAATGGATAAGTAATTTTTTTTAAAAAAAAGTAGGCAGAAGGGTTTTATCTAACATTCCATAAGAGAAGATATGGAAAAAACATATAAACCCATAAAAAAATGTCCAACATTATTAATCATTAGAGAAATTTAAATTAAAGCAATCCTTCTCCTTTATATTTATCCAAGAGAAATAAAAACATAGGCACACAAAAAGACTTGTACATAAATGTTACCATAACTGACTTATTCATAAATCACATCCAAAACCTGGCAACATTCAAACATCCTTAACAGATAGAAGGTAAACCAACTGTGGTACATCCACACAAGGGAATCCTGCTCGGCAGATAGAACAACTAGGGATGTATACACTGACACAGATGGCATGATGCTAAGTGAAAGAAGTCAGATACAGAATAACACATCGCAGATAATCTCACTTATATGAAACTTCAGAAAAAGCAAAACTCAGTGAACAAAAGGATAATCAAGGCATAAAAGTTGTTATTTAAAGCCAAGCCTGGATAGAGGAAAGAGTTAACAGAAAGGAGCAAAAAAAAAAAAAAAAAAAAACTTTTAGGCTCATGAAAACATTCTATATCTTGATTCTTTGTGTATCTATACACACACAAATATGTGGAGATTACCTACATTTGTCAGAACTCGTTAGACGTACAATGAAACCGGGTAAATTTTATTAGTTACAAATTATACCATAATAATGATAAGTTGAAATATAAGATATTAAATGCTGTCAATGTCTTTCCAAACTTGTGACAAAATTGGCAACGAAATAAATCCTTTTTTGAAAGCAATTTGGCCTCGATAATCAACAGCCTTTACTCTGTTTATAATCTTTGAGCCAGTCATAACAGGGCTACTAATGAATTCTCAAAAAAGAATCCAGAATACACAGAAAAGTTTCATCCCCAAAGATTAGATATAACATTTTTTTAATAAAATAAAAAAGTAAAACTTACATAAATGTGGTATTTCAAGCTTCATTTTCTGGTAAGTTTGTTTCATATATTGGAATACTATTGTTCCACCAAATCATGTTGATAAGTACCTTTTTAATTAAAAAGATGAAATACTAAGGTTAGAATTTTGATTGAATAGAAAAAGTCAACTTTGAACATCTGGGACACTCACAACTAGGTTAAAAAATATCCTAATTTTTTAGGTTAAAACTATTCTTAAAAAAACATCAACAGAAGCAAATATACCCAAATTTACTTGTCTCCAAGTAGTGAGATTCTATGTTATTTTTTCATTTTTTTGTTTTCCGGGTTTTCCAAACTTTTCCATAGCTCATATATATTATTTTACCATTTTAGAAATGAGTTTTTAAAGTAGTGAATAAATTAACTAATAAAAACCCATCTTAAGATATGCCTATTCTAAGTAACCAGACACACACACACACACACACACACACACACACACACACAATGTTGTCAGGAAGAAAAATGGTGGGGTTGGAGGGAAAGAGAGACAAAAGAGAGTTAACAAACAGGAGGGAGGCTTTAGCTCAGGATCCGGAGGGGGATGGGGGTGATGCCGTCCTGCCTGGCCTCCCAGGAGGATGGACAACACCAGGCAATGGCTCGCTAAGCGCCAGAGCCGTCTATGAGCTAGATAATCTGCTATCGCCAGCTTACAGAGGAAACTGAGGCCAAGAGTGAATGAATAACTTGCCCGAAGTGACAGGTGGAAGAGTCCGGAATCAAGCCCAGGAGGTCCAGCCCCAGAATCTCTGTCTGCTCCAACATTCTGCTATTGAAGCAGGGCTAGCTGGGCGGTGGGAGTAGCCCTGGGTCAGCGGGTCACCTGCAGAGTGGTCACTTGGTCCACTCACTGTGAACGTGGAAAGGGGCTAATGTGGTATGAACCTCAACGGAGAGAATCAAATGAGCTGAGACAAGACCATCACTCAAAAAACGTCAGCGACTATTACCAGTTGCTGGTAATAGTTGTAATAAAGCAGTATTTTTTAAAATATTGATGATTGATTGATTTGAGAGACAGAGAGGGAGAGAGAGAGAGCAAGTGGAGGGAGGGGTAGAGGGAGAGGGAGACAAATCTTCAAGCAGACTCCCTGCTGAGCGTGGACCCCGATGTGGGACTCAATTCCAGGACCTCGAGATCATGACCTGAGCCAAAATCGAGAGTCGGATGCTCAACCGACAGAGCCACCCAAGCGCCCCAATAAAGCAGTATTCACAATAACATGCCTGCTTATTTCGTGTGCGTAGGTCAACAGTGCCACATGCCTGGCTAGTGCAACGTACCCTCCCGATCCTCCAATTTCCCATTTCTAGATAAGAAAACTGAGAAGGCAGTGCAATCTTGAAGGAGTGTACCCTAGGAAATATCGAGAGGGTGGAGTTATCGCCTCCCCCAGCCATGAAGGGTGTGGGAATCCCAAAGTTCCAATAAATGAATAACTAAATCACCAGAAAGTGGCCAAGGGCAGAGGAAAGCTTCCAACATGAAGACAAAGCATCAAAGACCTAAAATTGATTCAAAGAACAAGTGAATTACTGGGGAGTCCTATAAGCCCCAGAGCACTGAGGAGCAGGTGGGGTCAGCCGCCTCCCACCTCTCCCTTCCAGAAAGTTCTGTCCTCCGTTGACTGAGAGATGGTTTCTCCAAAGCAAGCAACATCCGACCCTATGAGAGATGTCGGTAGCATGATGTCATCCTCCATCTCAGCAAGGAAGAGACACCACCACTGTCCTATTAATTGGCATTTACCATTCATAACACCCTGAATTTCTAACAGACCACAGTGGACAACCTGTCCTTTGTTCTCATTTAAGATTGGGAAAGGACTTCAGAGACATCCCAGGAATCTGTGAATTATTCATAACAAAACCCATGTACACGTGTGTGTGCTTTTCAGTAATTCTGATACCGGGAAAAAAAATATTTAATCGCACTGGTATTTAATTTTTATATTATGTACGTCTCAAAAATGTGGAGAGATAATCACTCTCACTAGCCCCAAATCCCATGGTCTCACTTTCCGAACACGTTGTACTTATTAGCTAGGAACGCTGGGGGAAGTGCCCATGCCCTGAAGAAAAGAAAGTAGCGGGGGGAAAAAAATCTCTATTCATAAAAATCAAGCCCTGCACGAGACGGGGGAGCGGGGTCCGACGGCGGCACCCTGTCAGAGGGAGGTGCTGCTGTCTGCTTCCCCCCAGCGCCTGGAGCTGAGAGCGCTTCCAGAAGGGGCGGGAGGGGCGGGCGGCCTGCTCCCAGGCTCTTGGCCTTCCTTCCGCCACAAGGCCTGACAGCGCGAGGGGAGCTCCGATTTTCTGAGGCTTGCTCCCTTCCAGTGGCCTCTGAAGCTGTCAGCGTCCACCTGAAACGTGGTGACAATTCTCAAGACAGGAGGTTTGCTCATGAGCCACGCATTCTCCGGAAGCTTGCTGCCGCCCTGTCCCTCGCCTGGCTGCCACCTGCCCAGGCTCAGTGTCACCTCATTGCCCTTCTGTCCCAGGCCCCCTGCAAGGTGTGCCCCCTGCCACCACCCCCCCCCCCCGCACATCCCATTCACGTGTCTCCTGAGGTCTGCTCCCGGGGAGGCTGAGGGCCAAGGGCCGTGTTCACCTGGACCCCCAGACCCAGACCTGACAAAGTGCTCCAGGCCCTTCCTCTGCTTCCTGGAACTTGCAACGACTCCCCTTCTGCAGTCGAAACGCTGCCAACAGATGTCAATTCCTTCTTCTCTCCTGGAAACCAATGAAGTCATTTCGGGGCATCGGCGAGGGTCACCGTTACGCCAAGGATGTGACACGCCGGTCGGGAGCACAGCCGGGTCTCACCCACGGGGGCGCATGTCCCGGAGACTTGTCTTTGGTGATGGAAAAGGACAGTGTCATCTCCTTAGCCAATCTGTGCTTGTTTCTTCGCTAATAACTGGTTTTTTGGGGCAACTTTCCAGGGGGAATCCGGTGGCTTTTGATCTACAAACTCCCAAGATGTGTTTCAGAATTCTAATTTCTCGAGAAGTCCGAGGGCTGAGGCAGAGCATGTGATCCTGCAGCCTCTGTCCGTCCGCCTGTCTGGGGCTCCCTCCACCCTGGGCCCGCGGTCGCGGCCTGAGCCGGCCCTGGCTCCTCGGGGCTCCCTGCTCTGCTGGGGGCCGCCTGGCGGGGGGAAGGCAGGTGTCAGGAGCGCTTCTTCATCCCCCGGGTTTCCAGCAGCCCCCGGATGCCAGCTGCCCGTGGCTACCAGGGATTACGCTTCCTCTGGAAGCAACACTCTTGGCAGCTTGATCTTCAACTTGGGTTCAGTTTCCCCAAACGCCTGATGTACATTAACTGGTATCATACGTGGCACTCATCTGTTTTGGAACAAGGATTGGAATTGAAAGCTCTCACCTCAAACGTAAACAACCGTAGAATATGCTCCCGTGCAAGCCTTCTGAGAAATTACCTGATTTCGCAGCAGCGGCCATTGATTTAAAATAATGCCATGCGAGACAGAACCAATCAGCAGGCTCTCCTGGCATAAGTTAACATCTTTACTCCCTAAAATAGAATTATGTACGGTGCGGAAAATGCATCGGAGCAAAATTATTCCTAAATAGAACAGTGACAATGCAGTTTCCTGGATTTATGATAGACACTTGGGGAAACGGCTAAATGGCCTGAAAGAGTTAACGTCCCTCCTAAAATGCTTGATTTTAGTGTTTGGGAAGTTCCTAATCTACTATACTATACTGCTGTACAGAAATATCTCATCATTACATGACTCCATCCATATGAAAATATTTGCTTTTATGGATGGAGACGTTCCCTGGACAAAAGTGTTAAATGTAGCAAGTATGGGACTTTCTGAAGCCAATCGCTTTAAAAATTGTGCAAACCTCACACTAGCACAATAATAAACATAGCGTAGGTAGGTATCCACCACCGCTCTCACCAGGGGGCTGTTTCAACAGTTCAACATCAAGGAGATCCCGCATTTTCTCTTTGGGCCAAGCTTCCTTCTCTGCCACATGCCACCTGTTCCCCGACGGGGCCAGTCCCCGTCGATTCAAAATTGGCACAACAGAGGGAAATGAGGAGAGTAAGAGAAATGAAAGGAAAGATGAAAAATTGCCTGTGAAAAACATTAGGAACAATAATAGGGTGTTAACTAGGGAGTAGCCCCGCTACATGGATGTGGTTCGCCAACCAGCCCAAAAGTCAGAATTAAAATGATCAAGAAAAAAAAAAATAGATCAACACAGTAATTTGGGGAAGATAGCTGAAGAGCACAGAGATGACTTAAATTGGATATGCTAAACAGGACTCCTGCTACCTTTTTCTGAATGAAAAGAGGCCACTTTCCCAGAAGGAAGAAAACCAGAGCTGTGTTTAAATGATGCTCCTAATCTCTTCCCCAAGCAGACTCCATAAATCATCTCCTGCGTGTGCGGCGCGCCCTTTGAAGCCAATGAGGGTATTATGGGAGCCCCGCGCTTTGCTCCCCCATCGGGCATGTTCCATCTAGCCCATTGTCAGCCAGCCGCAGCGGTTCCAAAGCCCAGGCCCCAAAAGTTGGAGACCAGGCTAAGGGCAGAGCAGGATCCAAGCTCAGACATTCCTTAAAAAGTTTGACTCCAGCTCTCCTGACTTAAGGCTGCCAACTTGAAATGGAAACCTCTTGAGAACATGTTTTCTTAGAAAATTTACAAAGAGCTTTGCTGCAGAGCCAACAGCTGGAAATGCCATGCGAGCAGCCGCTCTCCGTGATCTGATTTCTTAGAGCATTTTGGCACTTCTGGTTCAGCTCCTGGCGGGCAACCAGAAGCCAGAGAGGTAATAAAACATGGTCTGTTCCCTGGACAGCTCTGGGCCAGGCTCCTTCCCGGAGAGGAGATGACTCCTGCCAGGAGAAAGGCAGGACCACATGCCTCTGCTGCTCTCCGTAGAAGGACACAGCGACGTCCCTCGAGGGGTGCTGGGCACCGGGCCCTTCCCGGGGGGGCAAGGCCAGCCTTGCATATGGGGTTTCTGCACTGCCCTGGCTCAGACCAAAGTCAAAGGCACAAGTGATTGTAGAGGTGGCCACTGCGAATAAAATCTTCATTTGCCAGCTTCGATCCTAAAGCAATTGGTAACAAGTAGCATCCATTCTCTAATCACTTTTAAAATAAGTGGAAAAAGAGATGTCAGTTGGATTTTGACACTCATGGTTCTTCCCATGCTCATACTTTTCCTCTTCGTCCCTGCTTCATCCTATCAACGTCGTCATTTCCACTCAACAGAAGGAAGACGTGAGAGATGGAGGTCTGCACCCTGGGAGAAGTTGGTCGAGGTGCACCGTGCTGGCACACACTCTGTGGTTCCTCGTCCAGGGCGTGTCCGCAAGGGAGACCTGAAGGAGTCTCCAGAAGGAGTCAAAGTGATTGGCATTTATTACCCTAACCCCGCAGAGGAAGAGTAGCTCCTCCCTTGGGCCGGCATTCTGTTCTCCTTGACAAAACAACTGCCACTTTGACTAATTCATTAACTCCTTGATTTTTCTCTCTGCTTATGAAAATTAGTGGCTGTTAAACTTTAGATAACAGAGAGGAATGGCCCAACTCTGATCTTCCGAAAGTCAGTCTAATGACTGGCCATTGGCAGGACCCAACTAGATCCATCAGGGAATGACTGCGTTTGCCCAAACCCGTGAGGGTGGAGTATAGAGAACCCACTGTAGATAAGGTGACTTGGGCCAAAGTAAGGCATGAGATCATTTTGGCATTTGACGCATCGAAGGCATCTGTAGGGTGGTGTTGTCAGAGGAAATGCAGGTTGCCCAGGTAAACCTGAATCCCACATATGTAGTGAGTAGTTTTTAGTATAAGTACATGCCAGGAAATGTTTAAGATCTACTTATACTAAAAATTACTCATTGTTCCCTTAAAATCAAATGTAACTGGGCATTTTGTATTTCTCTATGTGAAGTCTGGCGAGCCTAACTCGAAGTTTCTGTTGATAATGAGGCAACCACGTTCATTCCCGTCCAGAACACTCAGACTGAGTCAGGAGCCCGTGTGGCCCCCAGGGCTGAGCAGAGCTCCAGCGGCAGCAGCAAAAATTCTGATTCCTCCCTCGCCCTTGGCCTGGCTCACTGTGGCTCCAAAGACCTGGGCAAGACACTCCGTGACTTGAAAACGGCTTTCTTGGGGAAATGCAGCCAGGACGCCAGAAGCCGGAGAAGGAAAATAGATCTGATTCACAAAGAGTGAGTCAGACATTGAATAAGGAGAGGTTAACTACGAGCCAAGGAACTGGAAACCGGGACCTCTTCAGAGTGGCCAGAGGGGAAGTAAGTGACTTGTAACAGAAAGAGAGAGAGAGACAGAGAGGGAGAGGGAGAGAGACAGAGAGGATGAGAGACAAAGAGACACAGGATAAGAGAGACAGAGACAGAGAGACAGAGACAGAAATAGAATGAGAGAGACAGACATAGAGAAAGAGAGAGACAGAAAGAAAATGAGAGTGAGAAAGAGACAGAGAGAGAATGGGAGAGGGAGAGAGACCAAGATAGAAGGAGAGATAGAGACAGAGAGAGGGAGAGAAAGAGATGAAGAGAGAGACCGAGGCAGAGAAGAAGAGACAGACAGATGGAGAGGGGACTCCGTAGAGACTCCCCATCAAGCCTTCCCCTCTGGACCTTGGGCTCTGTGACATAGAAAGACTGTTCAGATGGACATTGGGTAATAGGACCAGTGCTATCTCCCTTCTGGAACTTTTAAATTTTTTATTATAATTATTATTATGACTTGTATATATGTCACACCGTGTCATAGCATACGTTTTGAAAAGTTCAGAAAAGGATCAAGAAGAAAATAGAAATTCCTCAGATTCCCTAGAGAGTCGAAGGTGAGCACCACATCGCCTTCCATCTTCTTTGAAGGCGGAGCTACCATTCTCACAACATCGGGATTATAAAGCCCCTAACATTTTGTAGCCTGCTTTTATTATTTAATACATTGTGATTAGTGCCCACCCCCACCATGAATCCATTAAGAACACCTCTCAGTCAATCTCTCATGCTCTTCCTCTCCATTAGTAGTCAACATCTGAATAGCTTCTAGAACAAGCTAGTCAACCTTAAATTTGAATTGTCCTAAAAGCATAAGTTAAATTTGGGGAAAATTTGACCTCTTTCCACTATTCAGTACCAAGCTCTGTATCTCTATATATTGGCATCTCTCAAAACCTGTTGTCCTTTCCTCCATGTGGATGCCTGTGCATTTTTCCAGGTTTATTCCTAGCATTTAGTGTGTTACATTGATTGTGGCGATTGGAAATCTTTTATTGTTTTACTTTCCAGCTAATCTTTAATGGAATACAGGAAGGTATTTTGGTTTGTGCATGCAACCATGAAAAGAAACTCCATCAACTACTTTCTTTAAAATAGTCTCTTAGGGTTTCTAGACATCTAATCATACCACATGCAGATTTGGGTCTATTCTAAAAGTTAATCTTATTATTTGTTTCCTGTCTTATCGCACTTGTTGGAGCTTCCAGAATGATGTTCCAAATGGTGGGATTGCAGCATCCCCACCCTGCTCCAGACTTTGAAGGACCTATGGAGAGTCCTCATTAAATGTGATGTCGCTGCTGATCTCACATTGTCTTCCCATGTCAAGGAAACGTTCTTCTAGTCCTGGCTTATTAAGTTTTTATTAGAAATCGATGTTGAATTTTATCAAGTATCCTCTGGGAATTTATTTAAGTTTTTCCTCTTTTAATCTACCAATGTGATATATTTTATTAATAGATTTCTGAATATTAAAACATTATTGCATCTCTGAAATAGATCCTTCTAGTATATGAAACTGTTGTTTTCGTTTCGCTATATATTATTTAGGATTTTTTTGTTGTTGTTCTTTGTTTCAACGGCTGCAGTCTGATCTCACCGGGTGCCAACCCCACCCACTGTTCCAGTCTCACCTTCCCAGGGAGATGGGTCTGGAACTTTCTGCCTTAAAGGTTTTAGATTCGAACCCCAGCTGGTTATGTAAAATGCACCAGGAAACATTTTCTTCCTGTGCTTTGCCATCTTCATTGCAGGGGAACTATTTGTTCTTACAAGATTGAAATCCCTCACCCCCAAACTCCAAAGAATTCTAAAATTATTCTGGAAGAATGAGCAAAATACTGAATAATAATAGAGAGGGACTGACAAGGAGATTCATTTTAAAATCTCACAAAGGTATAATAATTAAACCATAAGCAACTTTTGAAATTTCTCTCCAAGATTATTAGCTCATAGAAGTTTTCTCATTTTTTTAGTTAGACGTGAAGATTTTTATTTTCTTCAGAAAACCCTTCCAGTCCCTGAGTGGTATATACATTAGTTCTCAGTATTTCTTTATAGTTTTTTCTTGTTGTTGTTTTTGTTTTTTGTTTTTGTTTGTTTACCATGGAGTTATCCGAGTATTTTATTTTTGTTTCCTTGGCCTTAGTCACTAATTCCCCCTTTTATATATTTGTGTTTATCCTAAATCAGATGTGCCAGTAGTTTATTTTAATGTGTATCTGCTTATCTTTAAAGTTCTTGAATTTCTCGACTTTCCTGTTTTTCTGTGTTCTAATTCATAAATTTCTCTTTTGAGATATTTATCCTTTTCATTTTACTTAAACTTAGTATCTTAAACTTAGTATATTAGATTTTTACCAACAATATTAAATTAAGTGCTTATTACTTTGTGCATTGTTGTTTATTCTTGTTCCATGACAAAAATACTTAATATTATGAGTTAACTTTGACCTTGAGTTAACTTTGAGTTTCAATCCTTGATGTTTTACATGTCCTTATTTGTAACTATTCTGGAATTTTAGCCAGAATTCTTATTTTATATAACAACCACTGGGAGAGTATTACCTTAATTTTTTAAGCATATTGCAATTTGTGCTACACTTTGTTATTAAACTTAGGTTGATTTCATTGTAGCTTCTGGATGTGGTTTATACAGCTTGTTCCTTAAAAGAATACAATTTTTTCCTTGTGATTAATTTTTTTATCAACTTTTACAAACATAACATGGGCATCATCCTCTTTCTTTAGGTGATATAAAGTTTGCTATACTTTATTAAATATTGAATGAACTCTATTTATTATATATGATCCAATCCTTCATTTCTTTGCTTATTTTTGTTTATATGTTTTGTCCACTACTGACTGTTCATGTGAAAGCCACTCACTTATGTTTTATATCACTTATGTCTTTGTCAGTTTCTTCCAATATTCTTAATTTACTTTATATATATATATAATAATAATAATAATAATAATATTTTACATGTGAAGGCTCATTATTTATGTGGTGCCTAATATGTATGCATCTTCACGGTGAATTTTACATTTTAGCAATATAAAAACAAATCATTTGAAACTATTTAAACCCTAATTTGATATTAACATTGCTACCACTTCTCCGTTTTCATTTGAACTTACCAGATATGTCTTAGTTCAGCCATTATTTTTCAATCTTTTCATATTTCTAAAAATTGCAAGTGTGTCTCTTGTCAATAGGTTCTAATCTGATTCTGTTTTCAATCAAACCTGAAAGCCTGTCAATTGGGGACTTAGGCCTTTTCATATTTATCTCTTGACTTATTCTGTTATGCCTTATTTTTTTAATGCCTTATTTTTGCTCCCTTTTATTCATCTTTTGATAAAAATTATTTTTGTTTGCCCTTTTATTTTTTTTTCTGCAGGAATTTGGACACTGTTAATCCTGTTCTCTTATTCTATGTGTGGTGCTTTTCACGTTTCTTTTCTTTTTAATGTCACATCGTTTTCCCTGGTCACTATTAACACTGGGATACTATCCATTACCTCTTTCTAAGTAAACAGAAGTGTAGCATACATTTGCTTTTTCCCTCTCTGGCTGATTTTCCTATTTCTGCTATTATCTGAAACCACAGATCAGATAATTAATATTAAATTATTTGCCTAAGTTATCCATTTTTGCTCTCAATATTTCTTTTTATATTGAGGTTGTTTATAATTATATAAACAAGAGTTATTCAAGCTCTTCACGTTTACCAAATTTGTCATTTATCTCTTTTCTGTTACGCTATGATTTCCCCATCCTTCCATAGTTGGCTGCAATGTGTACATTTTTCAAAAAGGACATGTGAATGGTATATTTTCCAGGTTCTTTGCATCTCTGAGAGCACCTTTTGTTGTAGCCAATTTAAGTCGACATACATGTCATGAGCACCTTGCTGGGTCCAGGGGAGAGAGAAGCTAATGAGACAGTACACATCTTTGCAATCTAATGGAGCTTGCACGCTAACTGGATGCCACCTAAAAATCACACATTTTGAGTAGAAAAAGAGTAAAGGGTAGAGAGTACTTGGATCAAAATATTTTTCTACAAAAGTTCTGTGAACACTGATGTATTATTATCTTGTCTTCATTACTACAGAGAAGTCTATCAGCTGTACACTTTTTTCCAAAGTATCTCAATTATGGTGGGAGATGCAGAGTACTAGAATTGGATTATTTTTTCCAGGTAGACTGTTTAGGTAAGTAACTAACAAAATTTTTTAAAAAGTGGAAATCTTAAGCAGAACTGTGTAAGAGCTGGGGTTCTAATAAAAGTGAAATACACTTGGAGTTCTATAGGCAGACAGGCTAACTGCAGTCTGATTCTTATGTCCTTATTGGTAAATTGTTTTCCAGCCTAGACCTATATTTGCTTCTACCTTGAAATTCAAGTTCCATTCATTGTGCCTGGTACTCAAGCGAGCCTTTTGGATTCCTTGGTGACCATTTTGGCATCTCTGCTCAGGCTACTCTCTGCCTCAGGAATTCCCATTATACATATATTGGATCTCTTGTCTTTCCAGGTCTCCTACTTTCTAGTTCATCACTTTATTCATTCATCCCTTCTCTCTGGATTTCCCTAAGCTCTCAAGTTCATCTTTTACCTCATTGGTGCAGCTTTCTAGTTGCAAAACTGCCAGGTTTTAGGGGGGTTTGGTTTTTTTTTTTTTTTTAACTTGCAGTTTTAAATTCAGCAATTATTTGTCTGTGCCTCTGAGGGTCTTGTGCTTTGCCACCTTGAAAAAGTCCTGTTCTGATTTCATAGGTGCATGGTCACCCTAAATCATGTTAAACAGAAAATTGCAAATTTCTAGAATCCTCCATTCCTTGCTGTTACCTCCTTTCATAGAAAGACATTGGCTCAGAACTTGTGGTTGTCTTGTCCTAAGGCACTGTTCTTTGCTCATCCCTACAGAGGAGAGTTCCTTTTTGCCCATTTTCCAGTTGTTACAGATTCTTTCACTAAATGTTTCAGGGATAGACTGAAGGACACAGAAAAAGTTGAGAGTTGCTCTAAACTTGCTTTGTCACATCGCTCATTCGGGGCAGTGGGGCTGGAGGCTTTCCCCTGCAGAAGCATCCCTCTGTCTGAAGGCGGCCTGTCCTGAGTTTGGTTAGGAGCCCCATACTTCCAGGAGCAGAGTTCCCATTCTCTTCTGGCAGTTTGTTGGCAAGGTCTTGACGTGCCCTCCTACTACCTGAGCTCCTTGGTCGCCAGCCCAAGCATCTCCTGGCTAGCAAACAGTAGTGCAGCTCTATTGGGGTCTTTCCTAGATAGTTTTCTTGAAAGGGAAGCACGAAGCTCAGGACAATCCTTCATTCCATACAGGCCCTTATGCAGAAAATGTAGGCAAATGTCTCGAGTTTTCCAGTGCAGAACTGCTACTGGACCTCCGGCTCCCATCCTGGGTTTTCTCTATTTTCACACTTCTCCAGGCCTCCCCATGGGCAGCAGGGACCACTAGAGGTCCACGGCTGTCCACCTCCTGAAGGCACCCATGCCAGCCCACTGGAGAAAAGAGCCTTGCTGCCCACTGCTAACCCCAGAGAGAGAGGCCTTGGCTGCTCCTCGTTCTAAGGTGGCTCAGATGCCTCCTAGCCCATCACAAAAGAGTGGCCCAGTGGGCAACTTGACCCAGGCCCCCTGGACGGATGCTGGCCTGCAGAAGTCGGAGAAACAGCGCTGACTCTAGCCTTTGGCCCCCTGAGACCTTCCCTGCTTCCCCTGTGCCCTGGGACCCCTTCCCTCCTAGGGAAGTCGCAGAGCCAGAGTTCCCAGGCTCTCTGGCAACATCTTCTGGCGAGAAGCAGGACTCCCACCACCACTGCGGGCTTCCCGGGAGCGCCCTGTTCTGGACGGAGCCGCGCAGCAACCCGCGTCCCCAGTCCACCCCACCTCACCCGCTGCTTAAAGCACGACCAGTCCTTCTTTCCTAGGAAACATTTTTATTCTGGCCCTGCCCGGCTCAAGGAGCATCCGAGGCAAAGATGTGAAAATTGCACATCACAGGCAAAACAAAATTTCCTCTAGACAGCCAACAACATCCTGAGACCGAGAAGGTAAATATGTACTTTCTCCTCATCCTCTTCCATGGTTTTTGCCTTTTTTAAAACAAGAGCCCCCCCCCCCCCTCTTTTTCTTTTCCGCGGGGCTGCCGGGAAGGCGTTGGTGGGCCGGCTGTAAATCTGCAGGAGCTCGCGGGGCGGCCGCGCAGCCCGGCTTTATCTCGGCCGCATCGATCGTCTCTAATGAGCACTAGTGCAGCTGCGGCTAATGGTGGGGCGACCGGTGTTAAGGGCAAACGGGGGGGAAGATTATCAGCCCAAGGGGCTTAACAGTTGCTGGACGGCCCGGAGCCCTCGGGGCGATGATGCACTTGAGAGGTCACTGAATCAAATGAGGGGAAAGATTCAGTGCCTGCTGCCAGAAGAAATGCAGCAGCAGTGGATTTTTTTTTTTTTTCCAGCAGAGACTACAGGCATCAACAAAACCCTTACCTTCTGCTAGTCATTAGTCCCTGACCCTTCGCCCGATAAGACGGCTCCTACTGGAGCCGTCTCGTCCTAATTATGACTCATCAGACGGCAGCAATCCTACCCAATTAGTGGGGCTTAAGCGAGGGGCACTTGATGTAACGAGGGTCCGTGCCCTGCGTGAAGGGGGAAGGACAGACGCCTTCTCAAACGGGAGCCACCTCAAGCCTGCTCCTTACCTGGGGGTGGCGGGGGGACCAGGCTGCCATTTGATCTGATTTGCTTGATATTTAATTCACTGTGTTGCCTGCCACCCCCCTCGGAGATCTGACAGGGGCCCGATTAGTGGCCATAAGAGGTGCGGAGGCCAGTGGCCTTCAAGAGGCAGCTAACCAGCCGATGCTACAGAATGCTCGCAGTCAAATGTTAGCACAGAAAGAGAGCTACAGGTATTAGGAAAGATAAAAAAAAAAAAAAAAAGAAAAGAAAGAAATGACTGGCAAATGCCTTCAGGGGTCGGGCATGTTGCACATTCTGAACTTTAATAGCATAATGGAGTAATTGCAACTGGGGAAAGAACCCAGACCCGGCAGGAAGGGAGAGCCTGCGGATGCTGGAAGTGTGGGAGGAGGCGGGGGGAGGATTATCACGCGTGTCCTCTCATTTGCCAAAATGCCCAAACCACTATTTATTTTAATGCTGTAAATAAGCAATTTAAATATTATCCTAGTTCCATAATAAGTAACATAGCAACATGATGCCCTGCGGTTATAACAAATTATTTATTAGGGGTTTTTTTTTGTTTGTTTGTTTTGTTTTGTTTTGTTTTGTTTTAATTCTAAGGCAGTGTCTTTGTAACCAGGAGATTTCCGTTGGGTCAGATCATTAAAAAAGATGGGTGTGGGCCTGCCCCCTCCGTGAGAGATCACTGATCTCTGAAACAATCCAGAACTGCATGAACTTTATCGTTTTTTTCTACAGCCAAGAGAGGGTCTTTCAAACTGGTTACCCCACAAAAGTTCACACACACACACACACACACACACACACACACACACAGCCTATATGCTTCTAGCTTCTATTCTCACATCAGCCAGAGGGAAAGGAAGCAGAGAGTCGGGACCAGGGCTGATGGGCTCAGAAACCCCTCGGGTCATGAACCCCAATGTGTGTACACTAAAAAAAACAGTCCACCCAGCAGTAGGTTGGGAATGCTTGTTTCCAGTCTCCCTTAACACTGTCTAAAGAATACCGAGCATAGTCAAGTCCACGATCAACTTTTTTCCAGGAATAAAAATCATACAGTGTGTTAACTTCTACTAGTAGAACATAAGAGAGACTAGAGGCTGAGATTGCAATTATTAATGAAGATGAGTGTTCTTCTGAATGCATTTTTTTTCTTCAACAACATCCTCTTATATCTTGCTAAAGAGTTCTTTCGTAGCGTAATGTTAGATGCTACTGGATGTGCAAAGAAATAGAAGTGTGCACCCCTGACCCTGGAGGTTGGACAAAAATCAGAGAACAATGCAAGGTAGGAATCAACAAAAAGCACAAACAGGGCTCTGGTGCTCAGAGAAGGAGCCCAGAGTGCTGGATGGTCAGAGAAGGTCTGCAAGGAGCACAAGGGTGGGAGCGCAGCAAGCCTTGGAGAAGGTACATGGGGTGGGGAGGGGTTCAAGGAGGGGAACAGAGGAGCAAAGATACAGGGCAGGGATGTTTCTGGGGGACAGAATCTAGGGGATGCATCTAGGGGATGCTCCCAAATACATTAACAATAATATATATCAAAATATGGAGAGGAAATACAAGGGTGACTTCTTTATTATGTATGCTTTTCTTTATTTCTGCATATTCTAAAATGAGCATACTTTACTCTTTGAATCAGAAACATAAATTAATAGCAATAAATTGTATGCATGGTGGATGGACATCCAGGTAGAAGTTGAAGAACAAGTGTGGGGAAAAGGAGGCTGGTTGAGGCCAGAGAGAAGAGGCCCAGAGAGTCAGCATTCACCTCAGGGCAATGCTTTCCAGAGGCAGGCTCACTGTCACACAGGGAAGCCCCACATGGAGAAGCTCTATCTTGTCTTGCTGCAGGTCCACCTGGCTCCAAGGGCACTGGCTTCTCCACTGCCCTGCATGTCTGCATGCCAAGATATGGGGTTCCATCCACTTTGCTGCAGATTGCAGAGACACGAAGGACGATTGGACAGCAGGAAGCTGGTGGACACGTGCTGGTGTTTCCAATCAACTTAGGAGAAACAGCAATTAGGGTCCGGTTCATGGCCTGTGTAATGCATCTCCCTGTGCCTATCTCTGAGATAGGCATGGAGTTCAGGGTGCAAGGCCAGATTTCAGCTCTCAGGACTTGAAGCATCTGGGGAAATTTGCATTCATCATGCCCCTTTTGATGCAGTGAGCCAGGTAAACCCCTTATTTGTCCAAATCTATCACACACACAACACACACACACACACACCAAAAAAAAGAAAAACTGGTGGGCAATCAGATTCTCATCTGATACAGATCAAAGTTGTCCCAGGCTCCAACTATCCCGGAGCTGGGTCCCAGGTGACCACAGATGTCATGAATCCTCCTATGTGCAGAGGACACCCCATCTCAAACGAAGTGCGATGAGGCTCCCAGGTCCATGGTGGGCACGTCTTCTGGGTCTGCCATGTAATCACAGTTGGAGAGCACACGCCAAACATTATAAAGCTCATTAGAGGACACAGTCTATCTAAAGCAGTCCCTGCAAAGTGAAAGACACTCGGCCGCAGTGCAATAATGAAGAGACCTCCTCTGGGTCTTTTGGCTCCCGAACACCATTCTGTGGATGGCTACCAGGTAGGCTGGCTCAGTCTACTTGGGCCCCTCCAGCCCATAAGCTGCACATCTGTGTGGTGTGCCAACCTCAACACTGAAGGCTACTGGAGGAGGCTGCAGGCTCTGGCTGGCCTCAGCTGGGATACTGGCTTCTCACTCCTGATTATGCTGTGCTGGTGCGGGACATTGCTTAGCTGACTATCAGCAGCCATCAAAACACAAGCCTGGTCTTATAGCTGTAGTTTCTGAAGGAAAGGCACAGAGGTAAATAGACATGGTGAAGGAACAGGAAGATGAGTCAGCCACAGCAACAGTGACCGAAGCGGTGGGACAGTAGAGCTCCTGTGTCCTACGTCCCAGGCCTGCTCAAGGAGGCCCATCCGGGACATGCCAGACACCAATGCACATGACAGGCTGCAGGGGTGCCCCCGAACACACCCGGGCTACATCCAGCCAAAGCTCCGTCCATGTGTCATCCTGGGAGAGGCCCCCAGTGGGAGGGGTGGATGCCCGAGAGTGAATCCCTCAATCGGCACACAGTGTGAACACACATCTGGATGGAAAAGTGTCTCTTCTCAAGTGGATCAAGGAGTACAAGGGCCAGAAGTTCCCAAACACAAACCCCACTTGCTGTAAGCAATGGCAAACTTCACTTGGGATTCCCCACAAACTAATTAAAAATTGAATGAATCTAAGTAGCTGTAATCAAGTAGAATTTGTCTTGCCTGAGAATACAGGTTTCAAGATCCTTGGTGGATCCCACTGTGCACGGTTTCTGGCATGGAACGAAATTTTCACAGCAACAGAAAATATCCGCTGTTATATTTTTCTTGATTTTTTTTTCATTTAGTGGTATTGTAGAACCATTTTGAATCAAAGAATCTTAGCTCTGGAAGGAATTTCAGATTAAGTCTCCAATTCACAGAATTACTTGCCCAAAGCTCCCTCACTGATTGGTGGCCATGTGGGGCTGGCGTCAGGGCTTCGGGGTCTGGAGCTGTGATCCTCCCACACCTAGGAGGGCTTCTGACCCACTCAGGGCCTCAGGAAGATATACATGAGGTCTTGGCTCCAAACCCCATCACCCTGGACTCCGGATCTCAGCTCTGCCCACGAACCCTTCTGCCGCCCAGAACTCAGCCCTCCGTGCCGAGCAGCGCAGTTTAGCAGATCCACTCAGCCCCCAGAGTCTGGTCCCTGCTGACCTCTCCATACATCCCCTTCCACTCTCCTGCTCCCGCACTGCCTCTGATCCTTGCAGGACGTCTGAGCACGCCAAGGTCTCTCCCATTTCCGGACCTCGCTTATGCATTCCCCTCTGCCTCAGTTGCCCCTCCCTCTTTTCAGAGCCTGGATCTTTCAACATCTATCCCAAGACCCAAACAGGTCAAGAATGACTGCCTCAAGGAAGACTTTTCCTGGCTCCCAGCAAGCATGGATCCCCTGTAAGGGAACGATTATCAAAGCACTGGACGCACTAGTACAACTATCGAAACTAACTGGACTGTGCCTCTCTTGAGAGTAGGGATAGCTTTTACCATTTCTCTATTCTTACCACCTGGCAAATGCCTGGCCCATAGAACCTGCTGCATCAATGACAAATTACTGAAAATAAAACTAGCATTTATTAAGGGCCTAGTCTATGTCCGTAAGCTCATTTAATGTTTATAATAATAGTACAAGATCTGCGTAATTTTACATGAAAATCCTGGGGCTCAGGAAGCTGTGGTACATTGTCAGGGTGTGCAGAGCTGGCCTACAAAGCACTGAGAGTCAGATGGGCTAAGTGGCTGTGGAGTGCAGAGAAGGAGACTTCAGGGCAGAGTCCTGGAGAGGGCTGTCACAGATCACGCAGTTCTTCCTTATTACGGATGCGCTGATTTTTAGAATCCCTGACTAACTCCACGATCTTTTTTCATGATACATTATACTGAAAATATGGCCAGAGAATGGCACACACTAAAAATAACTACATTCTGTGGACCAGGAGGATGCATGCAGAAGAAAATCAATCGTTTGCAAAGAATTTTCATTATATTCCATTATTCCTATACATCAAGTTAAGTAAATGTGAGAAGGCTGCAACCAAATGAGCTGACAGGCGAGGAGCATGGCTGAGGGGAAAGGTATTGGCATTTCAACATGAAGAGCTCGTGGTTTCATTTCAGAATAATGACCAGTGAGTAAGAAGATCAGTGCAGAGAAATCGAAAGGACGATTCCTCCCAGACATGGCATCTCTCTGCATCCATCTCGAGGAGCCTAATTGTGGAAACCACAGGCAAGAGTCCCATGGGGATCCCAGGAGGGGGCTGACGGCAAACTTTGGTGCCTGGAATACTACTTTTCCCTTTGTCTTTCATGAAAACATTGAGGCTCCAAACAATGATAAAGCACACTTAATGACCACACCAAAAAAATGTTGGAAGATTTAAATGTTTAGATGTAGTGGAATCCTTGGTAGAGCTGTTCCAGGTCTTGACTGAGGTGGAGATCGCACAAATCTAGAGAACATAAGTACATGTGAGACCAGTGAAATCTGAATAGGATGAGTGGAGGATTATATCAGTGTCAATATCTCAGGTGTGATACAGTTACTATGCAGGATGTTACCACGAGGGGAGACGGAAGTGAAGGATGTACAGGATCTCTCTGCACTGTTTATTACAGCTGATGGGAATCTACAATTCTCTTAAAATGAAATATATTGTTTCTGAAAAAGCAGCCAGCACTCTAGGTTAGGATTCTGGACATCACAGAAACAACCATGAGAGGTGACCAGTTGGCTGAGTTTCATATTCATAGCATTCCCAACCTCATGGCTAAAGAGCTCCTTTGCTGACCTCTGTGCTTTGGTTCTTGTTCCCACTTTTCCAGACCTTTCCTTCTATGACACTGCTCAGTGATTAGATTTGGCTGCTCCACAGAGCTGGCTGAGAGAGCAAGCCAAGGCCGAAATTTGGAGCAAGGCCAAGCCTTCCTCCAAATCAGAGCAGCCTGGGCACACAAAGTCAGTCATGGTGGAAATGAAGAGACTTCTGTATACTGTGATTTTTAACCTTTAAAAAGTAAGAATCACAGGAGTTGAAGAAGTGGTTGTTTCTGTTTGTTTTAATCTCAGCAATATAACCAGCTCAGTTGTGTCTTTGGACCACCATCTTCCTTTCTCTTCCATCCATGTCCTTCCTTCCTTAGTAAGGTCCTTCCCTGGGTAGCACTTTTCCTCTCCAACCTGTGACAGAAAAGACCAAGTCTAGGGGTTGGAATGGAGCAAACGTACGTGTGCAAATGCTCAGGAACGTGGCCAGAGTCTGCCATTCTGTTATTTGCAGTTAGTGCAGTCACATATCTCCCCAGCTTTACAAACTCTGCAAGGATGAGATACCACGTTGCCAGAACTCAAGGAAACTTTCTATTTATAAGCCAAATAACAAATCTGGCCCAACTCAGGACTGATTTCCAGTTGTACGGCAGCTCTGTATAACTTGAGGCTTTCACCCTCTAAATGTCAGCTTTAGTTAGCCTGACTTGGACTCTCAACCAATTTTATCATTTCCCCCTGAAAGTTTTAAATGTATGGTTTATCTTACAATCTTCAAGGGTCCCCCACCCACTGCTGATGCTTCTGGAACAAAGCTGACCCTATCCTTCAAATCTGCCACTTACATATGGGAACGAACAAACAAACAAAGCAATAAAGGTATGCAGTGCATCCTACATTCAACAAGTAATGAGTGGCTGAAACCCATGATTCAAACAAAGAAACACAGTCTCCCAGACTAGCCTAGACCCATAAATAGCATGTCTAGACACTTTGACAGAAGTTAGGTTAAAAACTAAAATAGTTCCTAATGTCTACGCTACCACACCATAGCCACCAGGACTCTTTGGGTCATAAGTAACAGAAATGCAGCTCAGAGTAGCTTAAGCACAAAATGTAATCCATTGCCTCAAATAATTTGGAAAGCCCAGGGGCAGTGGAAAGATCCACTTCCTCCATGACTGGGACCCAGGATCCCTGCCAGGTTAAAAACTCCCTCTTCCAACATATTAAATCCACCTTAAAGTGCAGGTCCAGTTTATTTTTCCTTTTCTCTCTGGGGCAGTCCAAGGAGTGGGGGGGGAGACGGCACAATGTGAGAAGGCTTTCAGTCAGTGGAAGGAGCTGGAAGTACTGGGAGCCGCTGGACAGTCACTCCTGCAGGTCATCGTGGCTGGCCCTGGGGGGTCCCACTTTGGATCTGACTGTCAGAGCTGCTGGGTGAACTGCTCCCCAGACTGGATGAGACTGGTCAAGTCATTACGTGAGTGGCTGGTGTCAGGAGTCCCCAGGGTTTATCGCTTCCCGAAATCATCCTGGATGTGAGCTGCTGAACTTGGGGATTGCTCATTAGGTTTGATGCCATGCTCATAAAACATGGGGTGCTCAGCAGGCCAGGGATCTCAGGGCTGCCAGCACCTCCCGCGGGACTCAGTTGTATCCTCAGCCAGATGCTGTCCAGAGCTCTGAACTCTGGTCCTTACAGGTCACAGTCCCAGAGAAAGTGAGCTCATTTCCCAAGAGCTCCAACACAAGGACTTTCCGTGGCCCCGTGGGATCCTGAGCCCTCTCTCAAGACCATCATGGATGCTGGTGGGGAGTTACTCTGGGCATTGGCAGTCAAGTGTGCTCTCTAGGACTTTGCAGGTTAGAAGGCAGAAGGCAGGATGCCAGCTGGCCCTCAGGATTTGAGCAGGACCATTTTAGAATGCAAAAGTGCTTGCTTTTCCCAGAAAAGGATACTGAACAGACAAAAAAATAAAGGTCTACTAAGCACGTTAACATTATCTCTGATGGTTGGTCAAAAAGTGGACTTACATAGCTATTGCAGATGTGAATCTACTTTTAAACTTAAAATCTCCCAATTTTGCAGCTTAGGTTCAGATTGTACAGAAAAAAAAAAAAAAACTACACTTAGAGTTTAATTTGCAGAACTGTTTTAAAGGCAAAGAAACAGTAGGTAAGACCCGAAACTCCCAGCTTTGAGCTTCAAATTGACACTTCTGAACATGATGACGGCTTTTTTTTTTTTTCTCAACCTCATTGTTATAGTTAAAAAGTACTGTGGGATCCAAGTACAGTTGGAAATGAAGATTTCAGTATTGCAGACTCAGGATTGCAATTCAGTCATTGAAGAAGAGACTATTTTTTGCTCCCAAACCCATTCATTTTACTCACAAAGGAGGAATCCATACTTAAACACAAGTGTGATTTCCCTCGAAGGTTTAAGAAGCTCCGTGTTTATCTAGAGATAAAGGATTGCAGGGGAATGTACTTACAGGTCACTGATTACTACAAATAGTTTCTTACTTGCCAAGGACCCCATATACATTTGAAAATAAATAACTAGAAGTAAAGGCAGTTTAAATATTTTGAAAAACTATCCTGCTTAAATTTCTTAGAGAGACAGCACGACATCTCTAGAAATTCCTTGTCTTTTGGACCTTGGAAGTTCCCCTCTTTTAGGAATAATAATCTAGGAAGTGAGGACTCAAACATTCAGACTTCAAAACTCCCAAGGAATCTTGAAATTCCTCATCAAGGCTCTTTTGGTAGCAATGACAGAAACAGAACCCAAACAAACTGGGGAGAAGGGAGGGATGCTCGGTGCCAGCCCCTGGGAGTTACAGGGAGTTGGGTGGGGACAACTGGATCCTGGAGCCATACCCTGTTCCATTCAGATTGCTTTTATTTCCCAGCCGAGCTTCTCTTTGAGGCTAAGACCAGGGCTTCTAGAAGCTTCCAGGCCCATATCATCCCAGTTCCACAACTAGGAAGAAAAGATTTCCTTTAACCTCTTCTCAGCTTTGATTAGACTCCGATTCGATTTTGCCACTTGACCACATGAAGACCCACCAGTGTGCAGAAAGGGGGGGGGGCACTATGATTGGCGCAACCTCAGTGCCTTTCCCATCCATCATCACAGGGGGAAATGTATGGAAGTGGAGGGTGGTGTGCAGTATACCCTTTAGATCCAGGCCAGCAAACAAGCAGGGCTCTCAGTTGGGGCTCTATGTTGGACCAGTGCCACCCAAAGTCTAGTCTGTAGAGCAGGGAGGTGTGTGCCAAGACATGTCTCACCACTCAGCAAACTGCTTCCTTTATTGAGAAAGTCTTCTTACCAAAAAAAAAAAAAAAAAAAAAAAAAAAAAAAAAAATTGGCTGGACTAAAGAGTGTGCTCAGGGACATACGTGTCTTCACGTGCGTGAGTCATGTCTCTGGACGGTCCTCTCGCAGATACTGAAGATGCAAAAATGAATAAAAGACACATGAGCTATTTCTTTCCCATCTAGGAAGAGAGCGAGGCGTAGACCCAGACAGGGTGCAGAACCACTGCTGAGCCTTACGGCAAGACAGTGAAGCGAAGCCCCGGAGGAAGCATCTATGTTCTCATTCAAAAAGGAGAACAGTTCGAGGGAGCCCTCTGAGAAGCACAGACTGCGTGCAGCAGGTCAGCGCCCCCTGCTCCCTAGGTCCCGCGGGCCCATCCCGAGACCAGCGCCCCGGGAGGAGCATGGGAAGGAACCCCGTGAGGCCTGAGCGCCCCTGTGGGTGTGGTCCTACCGAAACCCGGCCTCTCGCCTCTGGCTCCAGGTTCAAGCTGGCCTTCCTGCTACAGCTCAGCATCTCACCTTGAGCTCTCCTCTGCTTTCAAATATGAAAACCCCTCATGGACCATTCCGGAGCCATGCCAGAAAAT
The DNA here is from genome assembly GCF_011100685.1 of Canis lupus familiaris. NCBI lineage: Eukaryota > Metazoa > Chordata > Mammalia > Carnivora > Canidae > Canis > Canis lupus. Next base: position 37,455,354 of record NC_049249.1, on the reverse strand, counting down.
TACCCTTGCTAATTACACGGAAATAAAGAGTACCTCCGTGCCATGCAGCCTACGCTGTCTCTGCAGCGACTGTCAGGAAGAGCAACCTGGAGTCACATTCAAAGCACTGGAAGTACCGCGCCCGTTCGGGAAATCGAAAGGAAATTCCCATCCTTCACTTGCGGCTGCCAACGGATGTCCTTACCTGGAGCTCGGCCCTCCGTGTGCGGACGGGTCAGGTGCCAGGGGGCTGCCTCCCGCCAACCAGCCCACTCCAATACCCCGCTTCTCCGTCTCTATGAGGAATACTTAATCGTAATGGTATTTGTTGCAGATTCACATTAATTCTATATAGTTCCGATCACAGAAAAGGCCATCATCCTGGACCACAGCATTACACATCCACTTCACGTCCCTCTGTTTCCCAGATGAGGGCTTCCGTCTGTGGGGACAGCGTGGGGACACCGCTGTGTGACTTTTGCCCCAGACCTTCTCCGGCTCTGGTCGCTGCCCGGGTTCCTGAGCTCTCTCCTGCACTTACCGGCTGGCCCCGAAGGCTTCATGTGGCTCTTTTCTTGCCCTGGCTTTATAGGGGCCTTGGTAACGCCTGGGCATACCAACCGCAGGCCCCAGACCACTCTGGTGCCCATCGCCAAAGGTCACAACCATCCCGTTCTTCCTCAGGGCCTTTGCGACAGTGAGTGCCGGGTCCAAGCACGTTAGTTCTTGCTAAGGAGAGGGAAAGAGACAGTGAGAGAGAGAAAGGAAGAAAAGAATTAAGGAAGGGAGGGAGGGAGGAAGGGAGGGAGGAAAAGGAAGAAAGAAAGAAGAAAGAAAAAAAAGAAAGAAAGAAAGAAAGAAAGAAAGAAAGAAAGAAAGAAAGAAAGAAAGAAAGAAAGAGAGAAAGAGAGAAAGAGAGAAAGAAAGAAGAAAGAGAAAGAAAGAGAAAGAAAGAAAGTCACAATAAACTGAACAAAACTCTGAGACCTGCCAGGAGATACTCCAAATCTCCACTAACCAATTCTCAATTCTCCCTTTCCTGGTATCTTAACCGCTTCAGGGTTTCTCTCAGTCAGGGAGCAGTTCAGTGCAAAAGAAAAAAATCACAAGAAAAGCATGAGTAACAACGAAATACAAAACAGCAGTCAATGAACACAATTTGTATAAAGCTCTCTCTGATTAAGAAAACAATACTGTGTCTCCTTAATTTCCCACAATGCCTCTGAGGAGCAGGACACCTGGAGCAGAAAATCAAGTGCTGAATCATGAACAGCGATGGATCAAGGTCTTTCATCGAGGAAATCTTTAGCTAAAGGAGAGAGAGAGAGGAGAGAGAGAGAACATCAATCAGATATTATTTCCAATTATTTTTCAAATTGGAACAGAGGAAGAAAACACACACACACATAAGCTTGACATGGTGTTCGTCAAGTTTGTTGCTGGAAGGAAAGTCCTTGCTTATATTGAAGTAAAGTTCTGAAAATAAGCAAAGAACAGATTTATTGATTTTGGGGGAGTCTGGGTGTAAAAAAGAGAAAGAATAAAGAAGTGCTCTTTGCCCGCTCTGTCCAAATGACATCCCAAGTGGCCTCCCTAATGGTGGGGGAGGGGAGGGGGCAGGTGCCTACCCGGGCACATGGACAGAACTGCCCTAAGGCTAGGGCTAATGGTATTGGCTGAGTCTGCTGTAAGCCTCTCTTTTCTAATAGCCAACTTTCTATGTGCGAGAAGACAGACAGATATTGATTGGTCCAAATGCCCTTGAGTTGACAACATCTGAAATGAAAATCCACAAGGCGAGCACAAACTTTCTGCAAGTTCAATTTCTCGAATCTGATTATGACACTGGACTGTGAAACCATTCACACATGTAAAAGGCCTCTCTTTTTTGTACCCCCACTTGGCACCTGTAATTGGAGGGAGTTAAGTGGCTTCATCAGGCTTGTTATTCAAATGTCAGAAGGAAGGAGGCAACTGTAGGCTAATCTGGGGGGCGGGGGCGGGCTGGGGGGTGATAAAAGAGAGAGATGTTCTCTCGCTGCTACAGGGCTAACGTCAGAGATAAAGGGCACGGACCCTTCGCGTGGGCCCCCGCCTGAGCCTGTGATTACACCTTCTCCACGAGGCCGGTGCACAGAGTCCTCTCGGAACACCTACAGAGACTCTCCTTGGTTTCATAACTTGGGCATTGGTGGGTATTAGAGCTCTCGCTTTGCTGCCTCCCTTTTTCTATTACGATCACTTTTCCTTTCCTTTCCCCTCCCCAATCCGATGCTGAAGTTGCAACTCACAATTGTTAAGGTCTTGGGAATAGCGAGGTTTGCCGTACCCTGTCCAGCTCTTATTAAACACACCTCTGTATTCCACAAATTCCTCGTGATCGATACATCGACTGTAGCATAAACCTTAAATAAAGCACTATTAAACTGGAAGTACACACTGTTTTCGTCTTAGTAGGTTATTTAGGAACATAAAGAGGCAAAACCTTTCCGAATCGGCGTCTGGATGTTTGCGCCAAAGAAACTGCAGATGGAATACACATTAAATTTATTCAGCATTGATTGGAAACGCTGATCCTTTATGGTTTCATGTTTCTTTGCTCATTAATCTTAGTTAACCCTCTCAAAACAATGCCAGCTTTGTGGCTCCAAGTATAGGAAACCCACCATGCAGGGAAGGCAGCTTTTGAAGGCAGGTTTGATTCCTGGCATCAGTAGATAAGTCAACAACCCCTGTCTGAGAAGATGCTACTGCTTCGCTTCTAAAAATATTAAAACGAGGAAGAAACGGGCTTCTCTGAGGCTGAGCGGAGGGAGACGGGAGGCAGAGGAGGAGGAGGGGCTGTGGCGGGGGGTGGTGGTGGCCAGGAATGGCCCAGCTTCAGGAGAGGAGGCGTGGCGGCGGGACAGCTCGGTACTCGCTGCCTGGATGGACACCAGCTACCGCGAGTCCTTGTCAGCAGAAGCCCAATGTCACCTATGAACAGAACTAGGCAGGACCAGGCCCACCTGTGGGGACCCAGCAAGCCGGGGCCTCATCGTGACTTGCACGGGTCCAGAAGATGTGCTCTCCATTCAGGCGGCTGTCTGGGGTCTTGGGATCAGGGAATACTTGTAAACACAAAGGGAACATCCAGGGATGCAGTAGTCTGTTCCCTGTACCCCCAGTTTGGCTGATTCATCTGCGAGGGGTCTTCTGTTTTCTCACTAGGCCAAGAGCAATGCCTGGCATCGCTCCTTCTTTCCCTGATGCTCCATCTCTCTGAAGAATACTTAATGGTATTTGTTGCAGGTTCATATTAATCCCGTATTATTCCAATCACAGGAATGGCATCTTCCTGGCACTACACATTCACTTCATGTCCCTCTGTTTCCCAGGTGAAGGCTTCCGTCTGTGGGGACAGCGTGGGGACACTGCTGAGTTGTTTTTGCCCCAGACTTTCTCTGGCTCTGGTCGCTGCCAGGTTCCTGAGCTCTCTCCTGCACTTACTGGCTGGCCTCTGAAGGCTTCACATCACTCTTTCCTTGCCTGTGGCCTTATAGGGGCCTTGATAACGCCTGGGCATGCCAACCGCAGGCCCCAGACCACTCTGGTGCCGGTCGCCATGGGTCACAACCGTCCCATTCTTCCTCAGGGCCTTTGCAACAGTGAGTGCCAGGTCCAAACACATTAGTTCTTGCTAAGGAGAGGCAGAGAGACAGAGACAACAAGGGAGGAGGTGGGGGCAAGGAAAGAGGATGAGGAGGAAGATGAGGAAGAGGAGGAGGAGGGGGGAGAAATACCACAAAAGCTTGAATCCAAAGTTCCAAGTTTGTCGTTCTAAAAGAAATTTTAAAAACTCCTAAGGAAAAACACTAACAGTCAAGACCTACTGCAGCCCACAGGACAAATATTTCATAAAGGACCTCGGGCCCTACTCGCAACCACGAAGCATTTAGTGCATCAAAACGTCAGGTGTGGAGCCTGGGAGGTAAAAGCCGTTTCTGAATTCATGAAAAGATCAACATCTGAATATATATTAAAGATAAAGTCCAAATAATTCATAAGAGGCAGCAAAACACCAGCCTAACTTCTGGGTGGGCGCGGGAGCCAGTGCCCCCTGGAGGGGGAGCAGATCCCTCGGGGAGTGTGCGCTAAATGAACTCTGCTCTGGTTGCATCCACACAGGCACGGTTCTAAATGGCAGACTGTTTTATTGGAAGAAAAATGTGTATCCCTCAACCCAGAAAAATACGTGATCTCAGCACAAAATGGGGGAACAGCCCACAGCTAACACCAAAACTTTCTGGCGAGGCCAGGAAACCATCATCCCCCTAGGATTGAGCTTCGTGTCTCTGCAAGTTCGGAGACAGCCATTGGGAGCATCCCAGAGTCGTGTGATTTGGAAGCACCCCAAACGCCCAGAATCAGCCGTGGGCGCAGGACTGAAACAGCAGTCACAGGGGGGCTTTCCTACAACACAGCACCACACCTAAAGAATTCTTTTTTTTTTTTTTTTCTCCAACGGAAGGCCAACCCATCACCAAATGATTGTGCCGAAAGGGAGTAGGGATCCAATTAAAAAACCTTTAACGGTTCTGTCTGCGAGATCCCAGCTCTGCGGCCCAGCGTTTGCCTGGCTTATGAATGCCATTTAGAGAGGGGCCCTGGCCCAGCCTGGGTCCTAATGACATGCGCCCTTCATCACACTCCTTTGGATCCTGTCTGACAGTCGGGACCCCTGGGAGTGGGAATCCTGCGAGCTAATTGAGTGGGCAATCCCATTTCAGTGAGTTGCTGTCACCGGGAGGGCCCGGGGCTCTGCACGGCCACCTTCGGACAGCAGCTCACCGATCCGGGCTTGGGCACGAGTTGCCTTTCGCGGCTGAGTGCTTGGGAGTCACACAGTCACCGTCTGTTCACGGAGGCACAATCCCACCGGGCCCCCCTGCCACCAGGCCAGCTCGATGTCCCGGACCAGATAGAGTCTGTGCTTTGCTTTCTGCAAAGGAAGAAAAATGCCTTTTTGATTGAGGACAAAGGATTCACTGGGAACAGCCTTTCTATGTCTTCACATCTAACAACCACCTACTACCTCGAGCTTTGGGGCCATGGAACCCCGTCCCAGCGCAGGGCCCCGCTCTGCCTCCGTGGCACCTTTCCCCTCTGCTCGTCCCGTACAAAACAAAAAGATATTTCTTCCGGTTTGCAGCAGAGGATGTTTTTGTACAAAATTCATTAAAAAAAAAAAAAGAGGAATTTTTAAAATACTGTAATTCTACTTCCAAGAGTAAACAGTTTTTTGTGACATTATCCTAATTGTTTCCATGAACATACACACTTTTTTTAAGAGAAAAATGTGAGTAAACTCTATGTGCTATTTTATAACTTGCTTTCTTTTCCACTCATCAACATAATCTGAAAATTTTTCAAGTTCCTAACTATTTTCTTCCAACTCATGTAAAGGATTCGAAGCTGTAGTGCCCTGTAATTCCACAATGTGCCCCTGCCAAGCATTCGGATAAACCCAGCTGTGAGGAACATCCTGCAGGCAAACGCTTCGCCCATGGACAGGACTGTTTCTTTAGGATAAATAACGAAGGATAAATGCAGACAGAACTGGGTTAGTTCAAACGATGTGCCTTTTTTTTTTTTTTAACGTAGAGAGGAAAACACTTTTTAAAAATAGATGTATAAAATAGTGACTTCACGCATTAGTAAGTCGCCACAGCAGTTTTCAGAGCACCTGCCCACGTGCGCTCCTGGACCACACCGCTGTCCCCTGGGGACAGCTCTTCCCGTCACCCTGTGGTGTGGCCCGTCCACTTTCGGCTTCCCAGACGCCCCCATATCACCTCCAGCACCATGGAGGACTGGGCCATGCCTGCCTGTTATCACTACGCCACTCCAGTGTCATCCGCCCTTACTGTCTGAGAAGCCACCTTCCTAGCTCTGCCCTGCTGTCCCCAGTAGAGGTATCCAGGTGGCTGGAACAGGGACCCACCCAAGTGTCCCCACCTGCTCCTGACCCAGGCTCCCTCTCTCTCAGAAGAACGCAACCCCAGGCACCGAGGTGTCTTCATTTCCTGTTTGTCTCTCTCAGCCACCAATGGCTTGATTGCCAAGCCCAGACAACCTTCTCTTTGGGATATTTTTCTACAGGTGGTATGATTATCAGTGTGGAGTGCCTGGCACAGGCCCTGGCATTAAGCATCCCTCATAATCATATACCATCAGCTATGTATGTGTGTATTTAAATCCACTGCAACCTTCTCTGGCTGCTCTCCTGCCCCTAGTCTTATTCATACATGGGCCCCAGAAGGGGGATCTTTTAAGCTCTAAATCCGAGTGCACTACTCTGCTACTAAAGCCCTTCTGTGGCTTCTCATCGCCCCCAGGGGCAAGCCCAGATGTGCCCACAGGCCATACAACGTCCTTTTCATCTGGCACCCTCCACCTCTTCAGATCACTTCTCTGCACTGCCCTCCCCTGCCCCATCCCCTTGCCTCGCCCACTCCTACCTGCACACCTTGTTCTAGAAGGTCCTATCTACTGGGAAGCCAAGCCCTCAGCCCCAGGCAGGTACTCAGATTGCATTTAAAATAATTCAGGAGGGACGCCACTGGGTGGCTCAGTGATTGAGTGTCTGCCTTCAGCTCAGGTTGTGATCCCGGGGTTCTGGGATCGAGCTCCACACCGGGCTCCCTGCGAGGAGCCTGCTTCTCCCTCTGCCTGTGTCTCTGCATCTCTGTGTATGCCTGTCTCTCCTGAATAAATAAGTGTTTAAAAAATAATAAAATAAATAAATAATAAAATAATTCAGGCTAAATGAAAGGAAATACGCAGCTCCTCAGGTGTACTGGCCACACTGATCATGCTCCGGCGCAGAGTGTGTGAGTAGCTACCATCCTGGACGGCACAGGTGTAGAGCATCCCCATGCCTGCAGCAGGTGCTCTTGGAAGGTGCCATGCTAAACCTAGAAAATGTTGTCTCTCTGAAGAACCACGTTCTTTCTCCAAGTGGTCTCTCTCCCATGCCTGGGGAATCTGGGAAGATAAAAATGAATCTTTTCTCAGAATCAAACCCCAGGGTGAATTCGTAAGCATCTCTCTTCCCCATTTCTTGGATTGATTTTGTTCCTGAGATTTCTCACCAGCCCTTGGATAATGGAGACTCCTAGTGTAATAAGCTGATTACCCCTCAGCTTGCCTGATGGCAAATTCTAATTTCCTACTGTGCGTGTTTCTGGCAGGAGGCTCCCTCCACCTACTTACAGCCCCAAACAGAGTTGACCTTGTGGGTGTTCCCGTCAGCCTGGGGACCCGGGTGCAACGCACATAGCCTCCTCCTCCGTCACCCCACGGAGCCCCAGGACCTCCAGAGACCCTCCCCTCGTACACTCTGCAGGCAGGACTGGAGAGGCCACCCCACCCGGTCCCTCTCACACAGCGCTGCTACCCCTGGTCCCGGGGCCAGTCACAGCTGGGTTCATGGCACACATGGTCACCCAGGCTGTGCATTTGGGAGGGGAGCCAGAAGTTCAGATCTCTCCCACCTACCAATCCTGAAATCTTACACAAGTTGGCCCCTCTTGTTAAGACATGAAAGGGTCTAACTAATATAAAAGGAAGGAAAAGTTATCCAGGAGAGGAAGCAGGCCAACAAGCGCCATGCATTAGCGCCTAATCACCAATTAGCGCGCGAGCTTCCAGTGTGGCCGCGTGGAGGAGCGGCGAGCAGCTGGAACTGGGGTTCCCAGGGTGAGCCAGAAGAAGAAAGAAGAGGGAAGGATAAAAGGCAAAGGGGCGGAATCAGAATCCCACCCCGTTCCAAGTTTGCCCAAGGCCCACCCTGTTCTTCCAAACACACTGGCCAGCTTTACAACCGACTCGCACGCCGAACATTTTCAACATCAAAATATTCATAACGAGGCACCTTCTCAAAGTTCTCCTGGGAGCTGTGCCTTTGGTGAAGGAATTCCAGCCCGGGAAAGCAGTGGGAAATCCTGCAGTAAGTGGGCTTGTTAAGATCACTTGGCAGTGTCCCAGCAGGCTCCTCGACAGTCGATGAGAATTACTAAACATCCTTGCGAAGAGTGCACAGTAATTCCACGAACCCAGAAGAAAAGGCAGAGGAAGTTAATTGATGCCGGAGAAGTAAAGAGCGAAGCCCGGACTTCCCGCCGGGCGCTGGCTGACCAGCGGGCTTGGCACTCAGCGCAGGGCCACCGAGGGGTGGCAATTAGCCGCTCAGCGTGGCCTCGGGAGCCCCGGGCTGCCCTGGTGACCGCGGCGCGGGGGGCGCCCCTCAGGCCGTGGCTGTCCCGACGCGCCCCGTGGGGTGCAACTAGGCGCCCCGGAACCCAGGCGGGCTCCCCGGCAGCTCCCCCTGCGCAGGGTGGCACGAGAAGGAGCCCAGGGGCCCGGCTGGAAGGGACGAGCAAGCAGTGACCCCATCCCTGTCCGCCCCCGTGTGCCCCGGCCTCTGGTTCCCTCGCTGGGGGCCGCACCCCTCCATCCCCGAGAGCCTTCGCACTGGGGTTGTCATTCTGGACCCCACGTCCCGAGGTCCCGCCACATCCCTGTCACACATGGCCGAGGATGGGGCCCCGCCTGGATGGCACACCGGGCCCCCAGAGGTACACAGGTGTCCTCCTCTGGCAGCGGGTCCTCAAGGACGGTTTCGGCTGGGACCAGACGCCGCTTCCATCACTCACTGTAGCCCCTGGAGCTGAAGACAAGCTCTGGCATTTACCGGGCTCCTTCCTGGTGTAGACAGAAGGCGGCAGTTGGTTTTGACCCACACCAGGAACACCTCTTGTAAGTGCCGGGGGCCAGCGGAGGGGATCCGCTGCTGACAAGGGAACAAAGCACCAACGACGGGCGTCCATGGGGAGTGTCCACTTGGCCACAAAGAGATTCATTTTAATTTCTCAGAGCCACATGTTATTTATACAAGCAGTGCTGGCTTAGGGGAAGCCGGTCTCATTTACTTCGTGCTCCCTAAAATAGCTAGGAAGGACGTTTCCATTCTGTTGCACAGACTTAGTGGTGGGGAAAAAAATCACCCTGAGAAATACTGACCCGAACGCCTGGCAGCGCATCCTGGCCACTGCCCAGCTATGGGGCCCAGGACCTATTTGTCCCTGACTTCTTCCCCAAATACAGGCCATACAGAGTTAAGTGGGCTCCGTCACACTAGCACGATTTGCCTTTACATCTCCACCAAGGTGACACCCTCCGTGAAGTGAGCCAGGCAGTGGGGCGGAGTAGCCACGGGCTGTCCTTGGCCGCTGACTGCAGAAACCGCTGGCTGCTCGCTGCTTCTCACCGCTGATCAGCTGGCCCCCAAGGCCACGGCTTAACAAGCCCCAGTAGAAGTAGATGGGAGGGGCTTTCCTCTTCCCTCTGCAAAGAACATGAAGCTGATAGAAGCCGAACTGGGAAGTCAATCACCCCCAGCCCGTATCCATCCTCATGTCGGAATATGATGGTGAAGGGTCGTGACCCAGGTGTAGGATTATAGTCAGACGCCCACCACCCGGGTGCCACCCAGTGGGTAAGGCCCTTTGACCCTCACACCATATGGTTCTAATACCATCATTACCCTCACACTTTAAGCTCTAAGCCCCTAAAATTGTAATCAACCAAAGCCTACCGGAAGACTCCAACTACGTATAATTATATCGTCCAGGAAGACTAACTGAAATTATTTTCTAAAATAAAAGTGCTCGAGGAAGGAAAACTCATATTGTAGCTTCTAGACTTGAGGGTTAGGGTTAGAGTTACAGTTTGGATGAAATGTAAGTGTAATCCACAGAAAGCCAGGATTTTTACAAATTTTAAATCTGAAAACAAAATCTTAAATCTAGGATGAACAGATGAATAAAAAATCTTTAGAGGTGATGGCTATTTCCTTTATTCTAAGGGGAACAGGAAGTCGATGAAGTGACGTAAGCAAAAGGCTGACTCCACGGGTTTGAATTTTCAGGGAGGGGAGGCAGCCTGGGTGCGGGCAGAGTGGGGCTCCGGGGACCAGGCTCCCTGAACCTCATTCAATTGATGACCCTGGGTGCCGGGATGTCCCTTGTTTCCAGGCACCAGAAATGTAGAGAAGAACTCCCGGAAGGCCGCCAGTCCCCACAGGGCTTCCCGCTGTCCCTGGGAGAAAGGATAACAGGCAGGTACATGAGGAAACCGAGTGTCAGCTGGGAGGAGTGCCAGGGAGTAAAAGAACAGCGGCGGGGGTGGGGAGGGGAATACCTGGGGGTGAGGGGGCACAATTCCAGTCATAGAGGGGAATCAGGGAAGGGTCTGCAGTAACTCTGATCCTTTCTGCATAGTTTGAGGCTTGGGGACACCAGCCAGGGATGGAGGAGGGTACCAGGAGGACAGAGCGGCAGGACCCATGGTCTCCCTGGCTCCCCGCTCAGGACGGAACTTCAATGAAACAGAGACGGGGACATCCAGATCTGCAGTGCATTCCAGAATGAGTCCCACAGTTTGGAATCAGCCTCTGCCTTTGGCCCATCTCATCTGACCCACAAGCCCAACTCCCTGGAAATCAAGGGGCCTTAGGATACCCATGATACAAGGTCACGGATGGAGGCTCTGCTCATGTATCCAAGCAGACAGTCAGCTATCTGTTCCAAAGTGTTCGTGAAACAGCACAGGCGTTAGTCAGGCTCTAGGGCTAGGGGAGAGCAAGCCAAATTCCTGTCCACATGCTGCTGGCGGTTCTGGGGGCACGAACTAAAATGCAGTGTGACAGTCGGTGAAAGAGCAGCGTGCACATACAGTCCAAATCTTTGATGTCTAGGGAGTCCATGAAGGCTTCAAAAAGAGGTGCTATTGGACCTGGGGTTTTGAAGAATGAGTAAGAGCATTTCAGGCTGGAAAGAGATGGAAGGATATTCTAGGCAAGGAGAGAAACACATGAAAAATCACAGAGGTGGGACAAACCCAGGAGGTCTGAGAATGGCCAAGTCATTGTGTGTGGCCAGAAAATAAGTGTATGAACAGGAGGGAGAGAAGACAAAGCTTGGGAAGGGGGTTGGAACTGGATTACGAGGTCCTTGCAGTACCACACGGGGCCTGCCAGGCCAGGCCCAGTTTCCTCAAGGACCTGTCTGCAGCAGAGTGAGCAGGAGGATGGGGGTGATCCCATAGCAATAATCCTGGGCAAGAGAGGAGGCCTAAGGTGAGGCAGGACAGGGGCACCTGGGTGGCTCCGTCGGTTATGAGGATGACTCTTGATTTTGGCTCAGTGTCATGATCACAGGGTCATGGGATTGAGCCCTGCATTTCTATGCTCAGGACGGAGTCTATTTGAGATTCTCTCTCTCCCTCTCCCCCGACCCTCCTCTCTCTCTCTCTCTAAAGTAAATAAAATCTTTAAAAAAATAAAAATAAAGGGAGGCATGGCAGTGGGGCTGGAGAAGACCATGTGGTGGGCAGGTGGGCTGGGAGATGACCACCTTAAGTGCAGGATCAATAGTCTCCCATCCCTGCATAACATCAGCACAAAATTAGAAGCTTAAAAATACACAGATTTAGTATCTAATAGTTCTAAAGCCTCACTGCGTCTTCTGCTTGGGTCTCCCAAGGCTGCTGGCAAGGTGCCAACCAGAATAGGGTTCTCATCTGGTGGTTTGACCGGGGAAGGATCCACTTTCCTGCTCACAGGGTTGTTGGCTGAATCTAGTTCCTTGCATCTGTAAAACTGGGAGCTTTGGGTTTGGGGGGCTGCCTGGGAGTGACCTTCAGTTTCTGGAAGCATGTGTAGCTCCTTGCCACTTGTGGATCCCCAGCAGGACTACTTGCTTCCTCGCACCCAACAGGGAGAAGGAAACTGCACCTAGCAAGACTGCTGCTGTATCTTTAGGTCACGGAAGCACCTGCCTTTGTGGTGGTCTAGGGTCAGAAGCCAGCGCCTCGAGTTTTGGGGGGGGCCTGGGATCCTGAGGCCACCTCAGAGTCTGTCCACCAGAAGAAGGTCACACTGATCAGGAACAGCATGTTGCGTGGTGGGGAGGGCAGATGAGCTCCAATTCAGGCTCTGAGCATCAGCAAACAGAGGCGGGCTCTGGTTCTGAAGGATGAGAGCAGGAATGGAGAGTGGATGGCTCAGAGAGTGCAGACGGGAAGGGGGCTGGATTAGGCCACAGGGTGGGGGGCCCAGGGCAGGGGCTGGTGGTTACAGCCAGAGTGGGCAAGGGCAGCGATCTCCCCGACCCCCCAGTACTTTCCAACCACAAACACAAATTATCTCCGGCCAGAAACCAAGACAGAGAGGAATCGATATCGCTGCTGAGAAGGACCACATATTGCATGATTCCACTGATATGAAACGTCCAGAAAAGGCAAGTCTACGGAGACAGGAAGTGGGCGAGTGCTTGCCTGGGGCTGAGGGTGGGAGTAGAGAGTGTCTGCAGACAGGCAACAGAGATCTCTCTGGGTCGATGGAAGAGTCCTACACTTGGATTGGGCTGTTGGTTGCACAGCTCTGTAAGTTTACTAAAAATCATGGATGCGTACGTCGAAATGGGTGCATTCATGACATGTAAATTGCAGCTCGATAAGGCTGTTTTAAAAAAAAATCACAGGTGCTACTAACGCTGCATGTGGCAAGGGTCAGGGTAGGTCACCCAAGAAGGCTGTATAGACGGGTGGGTGACACTGCTCATAGCAGCGCAGGCCTGCTGTCCTGCCAGGGGGTTCGAGAGAGACTGGGAAGGGCACCGGGCGAGACCTGATGGGCTCCCCATTTTCAGGAAGAGATGCTCTGGATGAAGTGTCCCTCCCCCCCAGAGGGGCGGAGTGCCCCGCACTCATTCAATAAACAGCACCTGAGAACCCACAGGTGCCAGCAGAGTCCCTGCCCACCCCCCCCTCACCTGGAAGCAGACAGGCCAGGGTGGCCTCGGCCACCCTGTCAACCTAGAAGTCGGTCTGATTCTAGCTGCTTGGGGTGCTCACAAACGGCCTACATTAAAACCATGGGGACCTAGGACACCAAACAAATGATGAGCCCAGCGTGTCCCCAGATTCAGTGCCCAGGAAGCAAAGGCACAACAGCCTCCCTCCTGCTGCCTTCCACATGCAGACTTTGCCCTCCCGGGGCCGGCATTTGTCCCCTCAGGAGTTGCCCAGGACAGGCCGATCACCGGGGCCTCGAATCAGACACTCGATCTTCTTCCCAATCCAGGGGAAAGTGGTACCCGAGGGAGGCGGCGGAGGGAACCCAGCGGATCTCACGGCCGAACGGCGCTAATAACACCTGATGCTCAGAGAGCACTGAGTACAGCACCTTCCGAAGTGCTGTGTGTACGTACACAGTTTCTGGCAGCGGTTGTCGCTCCTCACAAGCCTGGAGGGAGCTGTTATCCCCCATTTCACAGATGAGAATATGGAGGCTCAGAGTCAAAGCCTCCCCTGCCTCGCCTTCCACACCTGCCACATCTGCCACTGGCCCACGATGCATCCATGACCCCATGGCCCTGCGCGTCAAGGCCAAGGCACGTGGCTGCAGTGTGGATGCGGGCAAAACTGCCCCCAGCATGTCTGGGTCCTGCCAACGGGCCGCATGAGCCTCTGCAATCAGCACAGAGAGCATTTCGTCCTTCCTCCCCGGCAAACAGTGTTAATGAGCTCACCTCACCTGTTTCTTTCTTTTTATTTTTTTAAAGATTTGTATTTATTTATTCATGAGAGACCCAGAGAGAGAGGCAGAGACACAGGCAGAGGGAGAAGCAGGCTCCGTGCAGGGAGCCCGACGTGGGACTCGATCCCGGGTCTCCAGGATCACGCCCTGGGCCCAAGGCAGACTCTGTTCAGCTGCTGAGCCCCTGGGAGCCCCTCACCCCACCTGTTTCTATGATTAGAAACAAGTCCACGCAAACCAAAGACGATCCTCCGGCCACAGCAGCAGCCGAGGGTCTCGAGCACGGCCCAGCGCGGCCCCCCAGCAGCGGACACGGGCGCCGGGGGCTCGTGAGGACGGGCGGGGACAAGTCCACCCTCGCGGGCCTGGAAGCAGCCGGGCCACGCGACTCCAAGCCCCTCATTAGCGAGATGACAAAGCTGCAGCCCCGAGAAGCGCCGTGACCTGCCCAAGGTGAGTCAGGGAGGCGTCGGGGGGCCGCCCCGGGCCCGAGCCCGAGCCCCTCACACGCCGCGCTGTCTGATTAACTCGTAGCTGAAGGCGGAGCGGTTTCCCAGACACCTGACAAAAGTCGTTTCCAACTAAGGGTTCTATTTAGTCCTCACACATGACCTGTGTATTTTCTCTCCTGGAATTTGATATCTCGGGAAACCTGCCAAGGACTATTCACCAGGGAGCGTGAGTATGTAAAACGGGAAAAGGCAATCAGAGCAGCAAGACGCTGGTGCTCCTTGCAGGCCGCGGGGACGTGTCACCCCGCTTTGGGGACGGGGCCCCATGGTGTCCCGAGACGTCGCCCCCCCCCGGGGCTGCACCCACCGTGGTCGTGGGGCTGGGGGAGCCCGGACCGCGCCTCCCACTGGCCTTGCCAGTGCGGCCCCAGATCCCACTTCTCGCCCCGCACGCGCCACCCCGCTGGCCAAATCGCAGGCTGTGCATCATATTTATTTCGTGTTGTTTCCAGAAGCAAATTTTCTAAACTCATCCATCAGCAAACCTATGTCCAGAGTGATATTAACGGCAATTATCGTTGTCAAGGCTCCTTAATTTTTTCCTGAAGGATGGCTTTATCTATTACCCCATAATGGATCAGGATGGAGGTCACTTAATGTCTCTGAAAACTACATGACACGTGTAAAATAACTATAAAATGTGAGATGAGCCGTTCGCCCGGAGTCGAAGACCCAACGCTTCGGGCCCGCCTCTCGTCCTGCGCTGGAGCATCCCGCCATTCATGCCTCAGACACCCTCTGGGCGCCTGGGAGGCGCTGGACACCAGGAGGAGGCACCTGCTGGCGGGACAGGGCCCTGCGCTTGTCTCCAGGGATTCGGTTCAGGAGTCGGTCCCGTGTCGGCAGACTTGCCGGCGTCTGGTGACCCACACGCCCTACGCTGGGGAACCCCTTGCGACCTGCAGGTGGAAGTCTTCCGACACGGAGCCTAGGCGTGGAAAGAGCACTCTCTCTGCCTTCCATGAGGGGAGGAGGCGGGGGGCTCCCGGGGGTGCTGGCATGGGGGACAGTGCCAGGACAAGGAAGAGTGTGATGAGCCGGGGACAACCGTAGGGACACGCAAGGCCAAGGGCACCCCCGACAGACAGGAGGGGAGGCAATCCCAAGAGAAAGGCAGGAAGACACTCCAGCATCTGCATCCAGGGCACCCACCAGGCCTCCCAGGGCCCACAGGGAGGAGGAGACTCCCCGTGAGCAGGGCCTCCCCAGGAGCTGAGGACCGTTGGCCACGTGTCCCCGTCTGCTGCCGGCTGGCCAGAGAGGAGGGACGGCCGGGGAGGGCCCGGACGGTAGAACGGGGAAGACAGGACAACATTTTGTTCAAAATGGCCTGTCCACGTGCCGCCTTCCCGACTCCATCGTTTCCTCCCAGGCTCTCCGTCTCTGGCTTTCTTAAGTAAATATTCCCATCAGAAAACAGAACCGTCATAAAGTCATCTCTACCACGGAGTTTATTTAACACGGTCCAACCCAAATTCAAAACCCAAGGAGACCGTTCACTGAGCCCCAGCACGGATGCAGAGCGTGGGCAGGAACACAGACCCCTGGGTCCTCCCCGGCGCCCCCTCGCTAATTTATTCCACATACAATCTTCCCCCGGCCTGGAGGGAATCGGTTTCATGGAGGTCCTCTTAGCAGAGGATTTATCAAACCAGAGTATATGCATGGTATGAACATCAGATTCATTATCTAAGCTGTTGGTTTTAGTCGAAATGTCAAGAAATGATTTAGTGTAAAATCCGTCACAAAAGCATTTATTAAAAAATCTTTTGCTGCTCTTCATCTACAAACATTTACTACCCTGCATACAAATGTCAGCAGTTCAGCCTAATATACTTCTTCATTTATTTACTGTTCATTCCTGCTGGAGAAAAGCCAAAAACGATGTCCCCCGGCAGCCTGCAGCACCGTGCAGACGACAGAACGCTCCCCGCCACTGTCGTGTCAACTAATCCATCTTATTGGGGTGCCATTTGATAACTCTTCGCCTCACTAAGGTCGCGCCTTCTTTGGGGAGCGGAGTCGTCTTCACGCGGAGGTTGTATTTAAAGAAGGAAGTTTTATCAGCGTAGGACCAGCACTTTCCGGAGGAGAACGGGAATTAAATGCCCACCCGACAGCCAAGCAGACTGAAGCACAATTGGAGGTGCTTGTGTGCAAATGCACAACGTGCATGAAGAAGATTAGCGCCCCCGCCCCCCCAATGCCACCACCGCCGCCTCCGTTCGCAGGCCCTGGAGGGGCTCCCGGGATCTCATTTTGTGGAAACCGAATTCTCTAAATGAAGTGAGTCCCCCGGAATCACGGAATTCTCTGGTCGGGATCGGCGCCCTCCCTCGGAGACCTGACGGCCCGGAGCGCTCCAGGGGCCTGGGCTGGCTGTGCGGGGCGCACGGCCCGCGGGTGACCGCAGCGGCCCCGGATCCGGGGATTCACGGTTTTAGATTGAACACGTGTCACTTGGCCCCGGTGCAGGGGGAGGGAGAGGAGATTCCAACAGCCGAGAAAGCAGCCAAAATAAGCAAACAAATTTAGGCCATTGAAACTCAGGGGGAGCTTGGGTTTCAGAGGCTCCATTGTGAGCATCGAAAACCACAGTTCACCTCCAAGTAACCTTCATCTGCTTTCTATCTTCCACATCTCCGCCGGTCACGTCATCCTTACCTCAGGTTATCGATGCCTTCGGCACGGGACCCGCGGCTTCTAAATTGGCAAGGCAAACGTCCAGCTGCTGAAAACACTCCGAAGAAGAAGGGGTCGCTAACAAGGACACCCAAAGAGCTGTCCAGATGCCTTGGCCACGGGGACTCTGGCTTCAGCGCAAATGCACCCCAAGGGCCAGCTCTTAAATCCAACGATAAACATGCACCAGGGGCGCCTCCCGCTCCTCGCCCGAGCCGATGGCACTGGCACCCGCACCCTGCGGGTCCCCTGCTCCCAGGGACAGGCTCTGGCCAGAGGTTGGCCTGCCCCCATTTAAGAATAGAGCAGGGAAATGGGGGCACAGCAAGGCCCAGGAGGGGGTGCCTCCCCAGACACATCTCTGACCCCAGAGGACATCCTTGGCACCTCGCTGGCTGAGCCGGGTGGGGTGGTGGCGGGTCGAGGGCAGATGAAGATGGGGAGATGCACACAGTAGGTAGAAATGCAGGATTCCCTCCCCAGCCCTGTGTCTCCCCTTCACCCCATTCTCCCGATCTCTCTCTCTCTTTTTTTTTTTAATTTTATTTTTTTATTCATCAGAGACCCAGAGAGAGAGGCAGAGACACAGGCAGAGGGACACGCAGGCTCCATGCAGGGAGCCCGATGCAGGACTCGATCCCAGGACCTGGGAGGATCCCAGGACCTGAGCCGGAGGCAGACGCTCAACCGCTGAGCCCCCCAGGCGCCCCCTTTCTCCCGATTTCTGACTGTCCTTCTCTCTCTCCTCCCCCTGCCTACCTGACGAAGACCACGCTGATGGCAGCAACAGGAAAGTAACCACCGTGTTAGAACCCAGAGAAGCAAGAGTAACCATTCGCTGAGCACGCCTGCGCACTCTGCCCCTCCCGGGGCTCGAGGAAGCACAGAAGTCGGTTAAAAGCATGTTCTTCCTTCCAGCACCTTCCAGCACCTTCCAGCACAACCTAATGCTTCTGCCAACCTGTTGCTTCGGCGCCGCTGGCCGCCACCACCAGAATCGCCAGCTCAGAGTGGCACGTGCTACCCCAGTGCCCGCGCCAGTCGAGACACGAGATGCGCAGCCAAAGGGGTGCATCGAGTCACATTCACACACTCAAAACGGAGGCCTTGGGAAGCTGTGGCTTCCAGGTCAACCAGGCAGAAATGAAGGTCGAGGCCGAACCGCGTCGGGGCCAGGAATGGTGACCTCCCTTCGTTTCTGCTCTTCTTCAGGACCAGCGTGTCCGCAGGCTGTCTCCCTGGCCTCTCCGCCACCACACCCCCGTGGGAGGTCCCTCACTTCCCTTGGTACCAGTGCACGGGTTTCTTCTGGAGAGTTCCTTCTCGGTGGCAAGATGCCTGGGACTCGGCGTCACCCGGCGCTACGATTGGGGACCGGCGTGATCTCGCGCGGTGCCCACCTGCCTTCCAGGGGCGCGGGCGCCTGGGGACCCTCTGGAGCCGCCCCGCTCACGTGAGTCACTTGCAGCGTGAAATACATTTGTACCACTTAAAGAGAGCGAGCTCAATTATTTAACTCTACCTAGATTTAGTTCAAATATAAGAGTTCCCGTGTACATCTGAGACTTCTGGGAAATTGATTTTTCTGCTTAAGATCATTTCATAGGGTTTAGCATTTAAACCAAATCGGGCGCAAACTGATCTCTTAGCAGATACAGAGCTTGTTTCCTTTTTCTGGAGACCAGCCGGAACGAGAGTCCTTCTCCCGCCCCTACGCGTGCTGCGTGTACTTCGGGATTTTAACCGACGGGGCGGCCCACCGAGAGTCCTCTTTGAGGCAGTCACCTCGCCGTATCAGCTGGACGCTGTCGGAGATGTGCCCGGGGAGGATGGGCAGCGGGCACCAGCGCTTAGCACTCCGCTGACCTCGCGGCCACCTCTCCAGAACGCCTCCTAGAGCCACGAGAGTTTGGTTGGTTGTGGCTTTTGTTGTTGTTGTTGTTTCTTTTTCCTATATCGCTCAGCCATTTCTAAGTGATTCCTTTAATTTCCTCCTGAGAGTAAAGCACTGACTGAGCAGGGATTTTAAACTGAAACCTCTCTCGCCAGAACGTGCCATTGACGGTTCCAGCGATGGAAAACCACACTGGAAGCTCACCTTCATGCTTACAACTAAATTCTGGGGTTGCGGTAAAGATGCTCTAATATTTAGCACAAACGGTTCACTGTCAAGCTCTTCAGAGGAGAAAGAACCCGTCTGATCATCTGAGGATCGGTGGTCTTAAGGAACTTCCCAAACAATGACAGCCGAAAAAGTGGAAAGCGGAGGTTGAAAGTTCAGAGAATCTGCAGACCCATCAAGAAAAGCAAGGACAGGGATCCCTGGGTGGCGCAGCGGTTTGGCACCTGCCTTTGGCCTAGGGCGTGATCCTGGAGACTCAGGATCGAATCCCACGTCGGGCTCCCCGTGCATGGAGCCTGCTTCTCCCTCTGCCTGTGTCTCTGCCTCTCTCTCTCTCACTCTCTCTGTGACTTGAGACTATCGTAAATAAATTTAAAAAAAATTAAAAAAAAAAAAAAGCAAGGACGAATGGCAGAGGTCATGGGAAGTGTCAGCACACCCCAGTTCCTACAACACTGTCTCTAGGTCGTCTTAAATGCAGAAAGGAGTATATGTATTAAGGCGCAGGCCGAAACGTTAAAATCATTCCGATAAGAGAAGGAACGTGGGGCTGAGGGGTTGCTTGGGAAATGGGCTTCAAAGCCAGAATCCGACCTGAGTCGAGGCCACAGGCTGGGACCCGGGCCGTGGTGAGCCTGTGCGTGGGGATGGCATCGATCCCCAGCCCTGGCGGCAGGTGAGAACCAGCCGGGACCGGCATGGCCTCTGGCACGTATAAGCTTAAACCCTCAACACATTCAGCACCCAATGACTGGTCTTATTATCTCCTGTGCTTATGATTAACATCCGTAAATTGTGAAAGCTGTGACTGGAATATTCAAAGGCAAAAAGCCACATAGATGGTGGCCTGTGTTCTTCCTGTCTTCTCCCGAAAGTCAGACAAAATTGGGAGGCCTGGCCTTGCCAAAACAGCCCCCACTGAGCTTTGAAAGCCTGCCTTCACCTCGTGGGCAGCAGTATAGACAGGGCCCAGGAACAAAGCCAGGGGGTCCCTGAAGAGTCAACAGCCGTCCTTCATCTGACCCAGGCCGTGGGGACCTACGTGAGTCCTGCTCCGTGTGCAAGGGATCTTTCTCAGATGACATCGTTATTGTGTTGCTGGACTTGGTGGCCACCAGTCACATGTGCACAGAGGCATCCACAAACACGAGCAAAGGTGTACACACAGACACACCTGCACTCATGCACACACACAGACACATATACAGATTCACAAATACGCACACACAGGCACACAGGTGTACACACATATATGCATACACACACGTACACACACACACACACACGTGTAAGAAACGCCTAGAGCAGCAGCAAAGTGAGCCCAGCACTGATTCTAGCTAAGCCTCAATTTGCTCATCTGAAAACTGGGCCCAAACGGATTCCATAACAGCAGTCGTGTTGACCTCGCCACGGTGCCCTGAGCACTGCAGGACTCCCGAGACGGCGCACACTGCACACAGCACTACGCCGCTGCTGTGGTGGAGAGAACGGCAGGGGCCGCTCCTGGCTGAGCCCTCCGGAGCCCACCCTCGGGGTCTCTCAGCTTCGGCCCTGGGCCTGCTTGCCCACTCTGTGTTTCCAGCAAATGAAACTCTCACATGATCCAATTCAGAGGAGGTCTGGGAATGAGCGAGATCAACCCTAGGAGGAAGGCAGGAGAAGGTGAGAGAAGGGTCTCGGGCATGTGGAGCCCAGAGACCTGGGTTCACTTCCCTGAGGGCAAGAGCAGTCACGGCAGCGGTGATGGGGACCACATCCGCTGCCCTTCACCCCGCGCCTGTGTCTGGGGAGCAATGGAAGGGCAGTACAAACCCTTGGCAGCCTGAAGATGCAGGAATCAAATCCCTGCCCCAAAAAGGAATAAGTGGGGACCCTCTCAGTGAGCTGGTGGGTGTGGGTCCCCCAGGCCTGTCTGAGCCAGGAGTCCCAGCCCCATTATGCACCATCCTCTTCCCTGTCTAGGGGGGTGGCTTTGGGAACGTCCATCTATGACCTCCAGGCCTCTGTTCTTCTGTCCCATGGATGGACAGCTCTAAGCCTATTTCTCAGCTTCAGGAGAAGACGACTGCAGAAGCCTCAGTCCCAGCTGCCGGGACCAGGATGCGGGAAGGACCACAGCAGGGACTGTCCTCCACCCCAGCTCTGCCAGCTGGGAAGCTGAGCGCCACTCCAGTCCAGGGAGAACTTCCAGCTCCAGCCGTCTTGCCTCGTTTCCCGTTTCCCCGCCAACTAGCAAGGCCCTAGCCGGAAACCACAGTTATCCATCATCTCGTGGGGATGCAGCCTCCACCACTGCTTAAGCAAAGCCAAAGACAAGAGCAGAGGCTGAGCTCCGGTCTGTGCCTCAGATTGGTCCCTCCGCCTCGGTTGCTCCTCATCGGACAGCACAGGCTGCCCTCCTGCCTGCACCTGCTCAGTGCTGGGCTGGCTGGGGGCTGCGGTGGTGGGAACCTGGCCCTGCCTTCATGGAGCCTCTCAAGAGGCTACATGAAAAAAAAGCAGGTCCTTGCTGGAAGCCTCCTTGGGCTGAGACTCCTGGAAACCAACATGCCAGCTGGGACATCCTCACCACCCGCCACGATGGGGGCCGAAATTCTGAGACTGGTTGCATGGTTGGGGGTCAAAGCTCAAATTAAATGGAATTCCAAAGGACAGCAAACCTAGTGCAATCCAGGGTCGAGGATATAGTGAAGAACACGTCAGGGGAGGGGTGATTTTGGAAATGCCCAGGGAAATGGAATCACCTCCAGCTGGCAGTTGGCTGGAGTCTCTCGCCAGAGCTGTGACATCCGCCCCCTCAACTCTGGGGCCTCATGTTTAAGGATAGCCTCATCCTTTGCCTTGATACGTCTCCACATGCAGGATGAGCTGGGAGCTCTAAGCTGCCCAGCCTTGCTCCTCCAAGGGCCCCACAGGCTCTGGCACACCTTGACCATTTCGGAGCCTGCAGCAGGGTCATGCAGCCTCATGCACAGGACGGCTCCACAGACACTCTTCCTTCCTACGTCCCCTGGCTCCCCGGGCTCCCCAGGCTCTGCATGTCCCTCCAAGCAGCTTGTCTAGCCTCCACACCTAAGCTGGACACTCTTCCTATGTTTGCTCCAATACCATGGGGGTGGGGAAGGGGTTAGAGATCATTTCATTACCAAAATTCCTCTTCGGGACAGCACTCTACACGGACAGCAGAAATACTCTGGTAAGTCACTTGGGGCAGAGAGGTGAGACCCCAGAAAAGCAAGCTTATGTTGCTGAGTGAGTACAGGCCCAGGTGCCGGAGAGCCTTCCTGCTGCTGAGTGCTGAGAGCCCCTATATGTCATGGAATATTACTCAGACACGAACAAAAAAATCCTGCCGTTTGTGATGACCTGGATAGACACGAGGGCATTGTGCCAAGTGAAATAATCCAGACAGAGCAGGACAGATGCCATATGATCTCGCGTGTGTGGAATGTAGAAACAACAAAACCCATAGATGCAGAGAACAGATCAGTGATTGCCAGAGTTAGTGGTAGGGGTGTGGGCGAAATGGGTAAAAGTGGTGAAAAAGTACAAACTTCCAGTTACTAAAATAAGTCCTGAAGATATCATAGACAGCATGATGCGTATCGGAAAGTCGCTAAGAGTGTAGATCTTAAAAGTTCCCATCACAAGGAAAAGCATTTTGTAACATTTGAGTGAACTTACTATGGCCACCACCGCACAACACACGCATAGGTCACATCACCACATCGAACGCCTTAAACTTGGAGGACGTCCTATGTCAATTACATCTCAATAAAAATAAAACAATATTATTTTACTGACAGCTTCATATTTTGAAAGCAGATACAAAGGTTTTTTTTGTTTTTTTTTTTTTAAAGCATTATTCAGTTCACTCACTCCTTCAAGAGCAGCAAAGGAGTCAGAGCAGCCGGGAGGACCTGCCCCCAACCCTAAAGCAGCGGGGCGAGCTGCAGCCCATGGGCCAAAGCGGGGCATCGTTGGTTTTCGTATGGCCCACAAACTAAGAATGGTTATTACATTTGTAAATGGCTGGAAAAAAAATGAAAAGAAGAATAATATTTCATGACACATGAAAATTATAGGAGATTAAAATTTCTGTGCCCATCAATAAAGTTTTATTAGAACACAGCCACGTCGTTGGTGCACATGTTGTCTACAGCTGTTTTCAAGCTGATAGAAGTGATTGCAACCCAGACAGTATGGCTCGCGAACTCAAAATACTTATTATCTAGCCCTTTACAGGAAAGGTTTGCTGACCTCTGACCTAGGGTCCTTTTTTTTTTTTTTTTTTTTTTTTTTTAATCTAGGCTCTTTAAAGAATTTTTCAAAGTACCGTTGTGGACTCACCCAGGACCCTCCACAAACGCAGAAAAGAGACATTTTCCGGGTGACTGAGAAAGGTACAGCAAACATTTCAGGAGAATGCTAGCATCTTCTTGTGCCACATACTGTTAAGATAATTGAATAATTTACACACGCACACACAATAACTCTTCAACAGAAAATGAAAAGTGTTGTGATGGCTTCCAAAAATATAAATGAACAATTTTCAGATTAGACATGATTTTAGAAAAAAAAAAAAAAGATAGCACCCAATACTTGCTACTTTACAATCATCTCCATGATAGAAAAATTACACTCCCCATTCAGGCTTTGTCGTTGGTGTTGTTTTCATCATCTGACAAAAGTCCAAAAGTCGCTTTGGGCAAAGGGCCCAAGAGAGTGACTGGGAAAACCCAATGGCCGATGGGGTGTCCTCTGAGCCCCGAGGGGCCCCAGGACCACCACATCCACCACATCCAGGACAACCGTGAATTCCCACAGAAGAGGCATCTTGGCAGAAATGAGCATTTTAAAAACAGAGGAGGAAACGCTCGCCAGAGAGCACAGACGTAAGGAGGTCCAGTCAGTGTGAAGTCTCTGTGTTTTGAGCACTGCAATTTGACTATTAATACCGGAATGTCAAAATAGAATACCCAGGAGTCAAATCAGGCAGAGAGTTAGATCAGATATAATTTTCTTTTGCAATCTGAACAAAAGACATTTTCTAACCAAGCCAAATAAGGCGGGGGCGGGGGGAGTCATATAGATAGATATAGGAAGGCACACGTAAATGTGCTTCATGCAAAATTTCAAATGGCTTAGTGACAGCTCTGAGAACCTGTCTGGGGATAATTTTATGGAAAAGCAGTCAGGATGAAATCAATGAGGAAAGCAAGAAGGATGTATGTTCTGTCATTTTTAGTGGGAAATGGCTGCTTGATTTTCCTTGGCATGCTCCCTCATAACCACTTTGAAGCCCTCTCAGCTGAGAAGGGAAATCCACCTCCTGACAGGTTCCCACGTGTTCCTCCCATCAATTATAAATTCATCTTTCATCTGTCTAAGTGGAGCGCTTAGAACATGTGTCCGGGTTTTTTTTTGGGGGGGGGGGGATTGCAAAGTCCTGCAGCCCTGCCCCACCCTCGCTCCTAGGGTATCTTCCAGCAAGTCACTGCTTCTCCTTCCTGAAGGCTCAGTTTTCTCATCTGTACAGTGGGAGCGAAGCCCGGCTCGGCCTTCTCCACCTGCTGTTGCCAGAAGTGTCCACTCCGGCTGAAGACCTAAGATGGCTCAGCAGCGGGGATATGCTTTACCCGTGGCTGTCCCACAGTGAAGAGCAGAGCGGATCCGAAAGCACGTCCGTGTGTGTTCAGAGCTCACAATCCTTCTCCTTAATCTAAAATTTTTTTTAATTTTTATTTATTTACTTATGATAGTCACAGAGAGAGAGAGAGGCAGAGACACAGGCAGAGGGAGAAGCAGGCTCCATGCACCGGGAGCCTGATATGGGATTCGATCCCGGGTCTCCAGGATCGTGCCCTGGGCCAAAGGCAGGCGCCAAACCGCTGCGCCACCCAGGGATCCCTCCTTCTCCTTAATCTAAATGGAGAAGGCATTTGCCACATCAGGACAAGAGGACTGACCACTATGTGTATAGGGGGAGCGCACTTTCCAGCCACCCCCCTGTCCCCCAGGAACGTGTGAAGGTCCTAGAAACTGTCAGATTCTGTTTTTCTGCTGCCTCAAACCATAAAATGCTCACAAAACAACAAGAAAACTATATATTTTTTTTTTTAAATTTTTATTTATTTATGATAGTCACAGAGAGAGAGAGAGAGAGGCAGAGACACAGGCAGAGGGAGAAGCAGGCTCCATGCACCAGGAGCCCGATGTGGGACTCGATCCCGGGTCTCCAGGATCGCGCCCTGGGCCAAAGGCAGGCGCCAAACCGCTGGGCCACCCAGGGATCCCAAGAAAACTATATTGACCCAATCCCCCAGATAGATCAGAACAGGAGAGAGATTTTGACGGGGAGACAAGAACAGAAAGCCGAATCTTCTTAATGGCCAGGATT
This sequence comes from Canis lupus familiaris, assembly GCF_011100685.1. Lineage (NCBI taxonomy): Eukaryota > Metazoa > Chordata > Mammalia > Carnivora > Canidae > Canis > Canis lupus. Next base: position 37,430,017 of record NC_049249.1, on the reverse strand, counting down.
TATATCAACCCAGAGTATCTTAAACATATCAGCTCTAGAAAACGCCACATAAAAAAGAGGGCCGAGTCCTCCACTTTGCAGGGACATGGGAGGGCTTGGCCGGGGCCAAGTTCAGCAGAAAGAGCAACGCAGAAGTCTCACTGGCAAGTGCTATTGTGGGCTTGCAGAGCTAATATCGTATGAATAGAGATGTTTTAAATGTATTAAACATTGGTCCCCCTCCCCAATTTTTTCTTTCTTTTTTTTTTTTTTTTTTTTTTTAGAAATTACTCTGACAGAGCCTTCCTTAAACATTATTTGAATAAAGCCTCATTACTCACAGTCCAAAGAAGTTCATTAGGAGGAGATCGCTTTGGAAAGGAATCAAGGAGCCGGCCTTTCTTCTCAGCAGTGAATTACATTAGCTACTTCCTAGTTATTTAAATCTTGAAATAAAAGATGTAAACGCTACAGTGACATCTTAAGATCATTGCGGAGGCAGGTCTTGCATGCACAAAAATGCCCAGCTGGTCTGCAGATAAAACAGATTGATAATTAGTTGCAAAATGTAACATTTCATCAAGAATATTTTGAATAATCCAATTTATCTTTGTCAGATATGCAGCACATATTTTTCCGGGGAGCAGCTTTGTTCTTTAACATAATATTATAATTTCAGGCTGCTAATGAAGGCGCCCGCCGGCCGGCCGGGCCTTGATGTGCGGCGTGGCGGGGAGCTCGGAGCGCCCTGCTGCCGCCACCTGCCCGCCGAGGCTCAGGCTGCGGGGCCGGGGCCGCGGGCCACAGGCGATCAAAGGCCCGGGGGCGGCGGGCGGGGGCCGCGGGCGGGGTGGGCCGCTGGGCTCCTCATTAACCCGGGGAACCGCGCGCTTCCCGCCCGCCCCCGGGGCGCACAGGGTGGTGGCGCGCGGGCAGGCCTGGGCTGCACCCTCCCGGGTTCCCCGGCGGTCACCCCGAGCTGCCAGCAGTCCTGGGGGGCTCCACGGACCCCGGGAGCCTGGAGACCAGGAGTCAGGCCTTTGCGGAGGTGAGGGGTGGAGGGTGGGAGCCGGTGGGGGGGAGGATGCAATGCATCCCTCTGCATATGGCCTGTTGGAGGGTGGGGGCCGGTGCAGGGGGTGCAATGTATCCCTCTGCATAATGCCTGTTGGAAACACCCCGGATGCGCGTGTGCACACGGACGAGTGGGAGGCACTCAGCATCCACCCATCAGGAGAACCCTCTGTGCTGGCCCTGGAGGGAACCCCCTCTCCAGACCCAGAGAGGCCTGAGCGCAGGCTCTGGCAAGGGGAGACACCGGGGTCCAGATGCACAGAAACTCACAGAGCTGCATTTCCCCCCCAGAGGCCTGGGCCGAGGACCCTCCGCATCCCCCCATCCCCAGCTTCCCACCAGAGACTGGCGGGAGGACAGGGTGCGGCTGCCTGGAGGAGGCCCGCTTGGCGCAGTTTGGAAAGGAGGCATGAAGTTTGCCGACGCCCAGAAAACCCCATACCAAAGAGCATCCTTAGATTTTGACTGTGCAGATAAACCCGTGTGGACCAGACGTGTCCAAGACGTCTTATTCAGAAGTGGCTTTTCGGGCTCCCCGGACACAGACCTCCCCCCACCTCCGTGGCCACCACCACTCTACACCCACCCTGGGGCTGTTCATTTTTGGACTCTTCAAAACCCAATTCTTGCACCAAGATTAAAGTTCCGTACCCCTTAGCTCACAAATCGTGATTAATGAGAGGTGGGTGATACTCTCCTAGCGGTTCGCATTCAAAGGGACGGGGCTCTGTCCTCGAATCCTCCAGAGCAAGTCCGATGACCCCCGAGTGTCCCGGAGGCAGACATCGGTGACCGTACAACCTGTAAACTTGGGTGGATTCAGAAAATTCAGAATACTTTGAAAAACGAACCTGCTCACAAGACAGAACCCTGGGACTGCTCACTTGGAAGATCACGGCACAAGGTCATCTCTTTGTTGGGTCATTCCTGCCCCTATAGACGGGGACTGTGTTCCATACTTTCAAATACTTCAGTGTCAAGGACCACGGCCCGCACAGTAGGCAGAGTGTGGGTTTGAACCCCTCCTGATACACGCAGCTCTTAAAATACACTGTGCACGTCTTTCAGCCTGAAGAGGGCACGCTCTTGACAGGGATCCCGACCAATCCGCTTGTCCCTTCCTGCTTTTACTTCTTCCAAGGTGGTATTGCGAGCTTTCCCACGTAATTATTTATCTTGTTCAGACTCGAAGGTCAGTCTGACATCAACTCTATCTCAGGCCAACTTTCCCTGGGATGGTTTTGATTTTTCCCTGGGCTTTCCGACAGCCTAATGCACCAGACGATTTCACTTTTCTCTCTCTCTCTCTCTCTATTCTCTCCTCCTTCTTCAGTGGTCAACCTAGGCCCCAGAGGAAAAGAGAGCCCAGCAACCCTAGAGGGTGGCCAGGGGCCAGGGTGCTGTCGGGCTTCCCCAGCTTGGCCACTCTTTGTTCCTTGCCCCGGGACAGGTCCTCTGAATAGTACAGAGGATGCAGGAAAGAAAATGCATGCTTCCGTCGCTGACACCCTATGCTGGCTCCCATAGGTGGGCTCCTCTGTGGGACTCTCTTCCTGGCACAGAGGCATTTGGAGACCTACCCAGGCTACGTGGGCCGATGTGTGGGCTCCTCAGGGGGTCATCCACCCTGAGCTTCCTTTAAGGAGACCATCAGAAATGTTTTGAAAACCTACTCACTTTATCTCAGGGATGTTGGTGCCTGCCAACTCTTTTCCAGGTGTCAGTGGCTGCTTTAGCAAACCCATGAGAGGGTAGCCCTGTGGACCAGCCCCAATCCTCAGGACAAAGCAGAGATCCTGAGGTGGGCGTCCCCTCAGCCTGGGGCCAGGCAGCCTTGTGCATCTGTCCCACTCACCATGGCTGGCTCTGCCCATGTGCCCCTCCCAGAGTCCCTAGGTCCCCAGCGGAGGCCTTCTCTCTGAACTGCCTATACCTGAAGCCTTCTTCCCCTCCCTCTCAACCCATTGATATTCGGCTCATTCCCGAGAGCCACGTTCAAAGCCTCACCATCCACACACCTTCGAGTCTCAGCCCCTGGCACATGGTACCTCGCATTCACCTGGTGTATAACCTACTCCGGGCCACAGAGCCCCTGCCCACTACCTTCCTCCACTGAGCACCCTACATAGCAGATGCTCAGTGAACATTCACCAGTGGCTCCTTCCCTCTGTCCTCCTTGTTTATCAGCCAGACAAGAGGAGGCCTAACCCTAGGAATTCTCTGGAATGGCCATGCCTCTAGGACTGGAGAGCACTGAATAAAGCATGGACTGGAATAGCTCCGTTGATGAACTGATTGAGCCCAATTAGAGGCTGGAAATTACTCGGACTTTAGCTTGACTTAGGGTAGCAGGGGAGATGTTCCCTGTGGTCTGTGGTCACCCACCCTGGCCGTGAGAGAAAGTCAAAGAGAGCCGGTCACTGTCTGCACACCTGGGGGGAACCCAGGGCACAGAACCTGGTTCCTGAAAACATGTCCCCTTGCTCTTGGTGTTAACGCGGCCGGCACCGCTGTGTTGCAGGGGGAGGGTCTAGACTACCTCTCTGCAGTTGTCCAAATCATCAATTGAAGAATAAATGGGTAAATGGAAGGGTCAGGATTAACTTAGTCTCTCTCGTGAACTGAGTACAATCCAGCAGCCCCCAAATATCAGCCCCTAGGCTTCCAGGTACCACTGGAGGAGGTACTTAGGAGAAAAGGCAGTGCAGCTGTGAAAAACAGATTAGAAGCTGGGTACGTGCAAATCTAAACACAGATCTGCCATCGCCCAGAGGCAACAGCCGGAGTGTGCTCCTTGGGGAGCCAGGGGACCTGGCATCTCTGTGCACTATCTGCACACAGTGGGTGGTCTGTGACCATCCAACTATGGGGTGGTTGGATGGCTAGAAGCTGCCTGCCTGCAGTGTAGACACCAGGAAGCAAAGGGCAGAGCTGTGAACAGTGCGGGTCCCGACTGGGAAGCCCAGCTCACGGACCTCTCCCTTCTCTGAATGCACAGATGCACACACAGACTCCTTGGCCCATTTTGTCGCTTCTCCTTTTTTATGTTCACTGTGTCCCCAAATCAAGGATCTCCTCTGGAACCCTCCTCTTGAAGCCCTGAGGGCTCTGTTACCTGGCTCCTACTTTTTCCTCAGATCCTGGGACAAGTAAAGGCAGGGTCATGTAATTAAGACCACATGGGCCAGCATGGCACTGGGGCCCTCCCAGAGTGGCCGAAGGCTACCTGAGGATGGACCTCCCGGCCCGGACTTGGCCAAGCCAGGTTCAGTCCAGTTCTGCCCCCATCCTTGCCTCGCCCAGAGCTCCTCTGCCCACAATGCCTTTTCCCTCCTCGCTCTGCCTCCTGCGGTCCCATATATCCTTCCAGCATCACTCTTGGAAGGCCTCCCAGCCCCCCCAGCAGGAGTCATCTCCCCGCATTCAACCCTTCTCATCAGCTACAGGGTGGCTCTTACGACCCGTGTCGTCTCTTCCCTCTGATGGGGGTTATCTGGGGGATTTTTTTTCTCACTCCCCCACCAGACTGTCAGCTCCCTGAAGGCAAGATCAGGTCCCCTGTTTACCCAGCACACCCTAGACCTCAGGGAAGAAGGGATGAGAGACGAATGCATCCAACAAGTAAAAATCTTCGGTGGAGGCGCCAACAAAAGGTACCCATTGCGTCTTAGGTTTGCATTGAGGGACGAGTCTCTACACATTAGCTAAGGGAGAAGAATGAAAAGCATTTCAATTTATCCCAGAAAGAGTAATTCCCATGAGTACGGATATAAAGGTGAACTAAAAGACGAAAACCGTTTTTCTTGGACGTCAAGCAAGTTCTCCCGCAGATATCCGGGGAAAGCCCAATATAAATACACTAAATAATAAAAAGCAGAGCAAACGTTAGTGAAGGGTTCAGTGTTTTCTCTTCTGGGCACAAATTTGCTCAGAACGACAGGTGGTCCCAAGACCTTTGTTGAGTGAATGATGAGTCTCCACAGCGAGGCCCTGCCCTGGCACAGGCCCACCCGGTCGAGGGGCCCCCACCCCGACATAGTGGGTGGACAGGTCCCACCGGGGTTGCTGGCTCCGTGACATCCCGCCCTTCATCGAGGGTCATGGACACTGCGGTCAGGACCCCGGGGACCCCCAGGTGCACTGGCCTGGATTCACAGAGGTGTCAGGTATCACTCACAGGCCCCCCTGGGATGGTACGAGGGCTAGCAAAGTGTTCAAGATTGTGGGAAGGTTCCAGAGAGGTGCAACAGTAAGGGACACCCCTGGGAGACCAGGGCCGATGATTAACCAGCCCCCTACTCCCAGCACCTCCCCTCCATCACACTCACTCACCGCATCGCCTTGGGCCAGGGAGCCTTCTGGTAAAATCTCACTCCATCTTCGAGGCCTAACCCGTAGACCAGCATCGCTGGGAAGGCTTCCCGGGGCTCCGGTCCCTCTTCCTCCTGCAGTCCCCCCGACAGTTGTACCCGCAGCTCACCTGTGCAAGGTGTGTGCCGACAGGGCTTCTCCCAGAGGCTGCAGCGTGCGGAGCGGTCTCGTGAGCAGGTTGTTGCGCTTCACGAAGGTCGTGGGACCAGGTCACCTTCATCACGGCGTCACCGGCACCCGGCAGCATGTGGCCGGGAGCAGAGAGGCAGTCGGCCAGGGTAGGGACCGAGGGATGAAGAAGAGGCCTGTCTCATAGTATACGCTCGATAAACATTTCTGGAGTAAAAGAAAAAAATAAATCAGCCACTCATAATTAAATTCTACTTGTTCCTTAGTTACTTGTAATTCTTACATGTCTATATTTGTAAGTTTCTATCATATAGTTTTATTTAATTTCATTAGAAGCAACCAAAAAAATGTCATGGAATTGGGAAGTTTTGGGGTTTTATAATCGAGCTATAATTAACCTATAACATGATGTTCATTTCTGGCGTATGTGTAATGAACTAGTTATTTGTGTATTTTGCAAGAGGATCACACTAATAAGTGCCACTAACATTCATTACCACACACAGGTACAATTTTTGGCATTTTTCTATTTTTATGTAGTTATCTTTTGAAATAAATAAATATGCAGTGAGCATTTTCTCTAGGAGAAAACTCTATTTAAAAATGAAAATGTTTTAGACTTTCGGGCCCCTGTTCTCAACTCCCCACTAAAAAGGTCAGAGCCAGACATCGAGGCGTAGAGGTAGGTGCACAGAAGGGAAAAACCAGATCCTGCATTCAGGGGGCTGGAGTCCTGCGTGGTCACTCACCTAGACCGGGAGCAGGGCGGCCGGTCTGAGCTCAGGCGGGTGGACACAGACTGAGGAAGAGGAGCGTCCTGAGCCCAAGCGTGGCTCAGGGAAGATGAACACCGGATGGTGCTGGGGGGACCCCCGGGGGCAGGGACAGCTCAACGTGATGTCGGCGTGCAGCTGAGATGACAGGAGAGAGCCCACCCTGCCCACACTGACACCCAGTAACCCACAGTTCAGGGGGGGACGGGGGTGCTCGCCCCACTGAGCCCGGTGCCCTGACCAGCCTTTGATTCAGATCCATCAGGAGCACCTCCCCAAGGTTCCTTCTGCTGGAGAGAGGCTGGAGAGGCCCCTGAGAATGAGCACAGAGAGCTGGGGGCCAAATGCCTCCCCCTCCCTCCCACCCCCTCTGACGGCCCCCACGCCGTAGCAGGTGAGCCCGTGTTCTTTCTTATAACTCCTTGCATTTTTTTAAAAGATTTTATTTATTTATTTGAGAGTCAGAGCAAGAGAGTGAGCAGGGGGGAGAAGCAGAGGGAGAGGGAGAAGCAGACTCCCCACTGAGCAGGGAGCCAGATGTGGGCCTTGATCCCAGAACTCCAGGATCATGACCTGAGCCGAAGGCAGACACTTCACCCACTGAGCCCCCAGGCACCCCTAACTCCTTGTATTCTTAATCTCAGTGTGCCTACTACAGCTGGTAATTATTTCTGCAATCACTTCTTTGCCTGCCTTATTTGCTCTCTCTCTCAATCGACTGTAAATCCCAAGGGGGCAGAGGCGGTGTCGGTCTCATCCAACCCCATCTCCAGGGCCTTTACACACTGTGTGGCGCATAGTAGGTGCTCAGGAAATTATTTATTGGCGGAAGGAATGGTCCACCGGGAACTGGTGTCTAGCTCTGCTCCCTCTGGAGCGATGGACGGGGAAGCCCCCGAGAAGCCCAGACAGGCTCAGGGTTGGGGCGACTCCTGTCATTCCCAGAAAGCAGCTGAAGCGGAGCAAGTGCATTACTCTCACGGTGCAAACAGTTTCGGTGCATCCTCAAAACACAATTTCCAAAACACAAATTAGTATCACCCTAGACGTTGATTCCGTAATTTCTCACGTAGATCACTTGACTCTTCGAAGAATTTCACGAATGCCAAGGAAGAGTTGATGTGGGCCTCACGTCCCCAGGGGGAGACTGTGCGCAGGGATTATCAGCAGGGCGGGCGCTCTGGGCCGGAGGGAGGTTACCCCGATTGCCCAAAAAAGTGAGGCCACCACAAATCTCTGCTCGTAGACACAACGGGAATATGCATAAACAATATACAGACAGCCCCAAACACCGAAATTAAAGAACTGTTTCTTTCCAACAATTTGGTCTGCAGCTCTGACTATTATCTGGGGATAAATCAATTTGCAGCAGCTGGAGACAGCCGTTTCCGTGTGAGTCCCGCGAAGCTTAACTGGAGAAGCGTGTTAAAAGTTAAAGGACCTTCATCACATTAAGAACATGAATTTTTCTAACCATAAATTTATTTCACTGAATTCCTGAGCTATAAAGTCACCCTGCACTCTTCCTTGTAAATCAGAGGGGCTGTACCCACTTCCTGATGTTTGCCAATTTGCTATTTTTCCTGTAATTAGGGGAAAAAATGCAATTTGCTAGAGTTACAAGCCCAGAGGAGATCACCGGATTGAGCCGAGTTGTTTAATATCGGCCTGGGCTCCGTGCTTTGTAAAGAACGATCCTACTGGGGGGGAAAGGGGCAAAAATAAATTATTAAGGAAACGCAGGATAAGACCTAATGCCAGACGTGGTGGCCGCTTCCCTCGGAGTGGCTTTGCCCACACGGCGTAAGTGGATAGCGCCATCGATTTATGGCAGCTAGTGGTGGAAGGATGCAGAGCTGAGAAATTACAGCCAACTGAAAATAAAACTTAGAAGCGCTGGAAAGATCTGCACGGGAGGAGCCCAGAGTAGGCCGGCCGGCCGTGGCAGGCGCAGCGCAGGGCACCAAACCCGGCCTCTAGCAGGAAGGCCGTCTCTTAAACCTCATGCTCTTGTTTTGTAGGAATTATGAACCAAGCAGATCTGACCGTGGGCCCCTGGCAGCAGTTTCCTGGAGCTCTCGGGGCAGCCAGAGAAAGGAAATCACTTTACTGTTGTGTTTATCTTTAAAAAGGAAAGTGGTTTTCATACACAGATGTTCTTTTTTGCCTTTCAGTAAGCATCCCAAATTCCATTTCGTGGTAGATGTTGGTGTCATTCTTGGAAAATGTATTTTTCCCTAACATCAGCTGTCCACGAAGGGCATCGTTGTATGCCTGCCAGGAACCAATTTGCATCATTATATACTGCAGGTACACAGCACACTATTTGCTACTTTGGTTATCAAGACAGATGCTATTTTATAGGAATTAGCATCATTGCTTCTGAAAAACACAGTGATACCCATAATTAGAGTAAATATTAATGAAAAGGATAGAAAACAATAAGCGCTTATGTGGCCAAAAGAACTCCTTCACAAGACCCGGTACATGGCAGGTACTCAATAAATGTTTGAAGAATTAACTTTCGATGAATTGACTCTCAGACATTGTCTAAAAGGGGATGTCATTTTATCCTTACAAATGGAAATCGCTCCCATTTCCACTCATCCCTAAAAACAAAAACAAAAAGCTCAATAATTCTTCTGAATTTTTACCAGGAGAGAGAGGAAAAAAAAAAAAAGCACATCCACACCCACAAAAAAGAACCATTTTGTGGAAAAATGAAACATAGAAAAGGAAATATTCCCTGGGATGGGATCAGTTCTCTTCCTTTTCCTCTCCCCGTTCTGTTTCCCGTCACCCCATAATTCTAGAGGTGAACAAAATGGACCCTTGTATCTAATCATCCTAATGACCCTGGCCTTCATATTTAAAATGTCATTCAGAGATAGTTTCGAGTTGGCAGCTGCTGATGGAGAAGAGCAATAAATAATACTACTTCCATTTGCACACAAGCCCTGCATGCAGAAGCCGCTCGAAATGCATTTCCAGAGGAACACCTTGGGACTCACTATTGGAATGCCACCCCATTTGATGCCAGGCACCCCGCACATCAGCTTTTAGGAGGGAAGTGAAGAGCAGCTTGCCCAATTGGAGTTACAGGGGAATTTAGGAAGACAGAATGTAATTACCTGAACTGGAATCCAGCCAAGGTACTGGGCTGTTAAAAAAAAAAAAAAAAAAGAGTCAAGGAAAAAAATAACCTTAATTCTCTTCGCTGATAACAAAAGCCAAACGCAGGCTTCTTTCTGTTTATGATTTGGCATCGAGGGGTATTTAAATCATCACCAAACAATAAATAAAAATAAAACTTTGCAATTTCCAGCAGGCCCCTCTGACACAAGCACAACTGCTCGCTGCAGATTCCTTTGTCCATGTAGGAGGTGGTGACGTGGCCGCCGAATGGCAGGGCCCACTTCCTGGCACTTGGCGGCTGTTCGCTCAGGTTGCACCGGAGACCGACAGCAGGCTCTGCCCACGCGCTGGCCCTGTCACGCTCTCCAGAAACCAGGACCCTCATCAAGCACCAGTGGGGGGAGGCCACTGATTGCTTTCACTGTTTGCAGAGATAATTTTTCTCCTTTAAATCTGGGCTTAATTCTGCTGAAATGAAGTGAATAAAATAATAATCTTGCACCAGGGATGTGAAATTTTATAGAGACCTTTAGCTGAGAACTCTCTCTCTTTCTCTCTCTCTCTCTCTCTCTCTCGTTCTTCCTCTTTTTTTTTTTTTCCAAGAGGGAAAGGCATGGAAAGATGGAGAGAGAGAAATGTGTCGCGGAAGGTCCGGAGGTCATCTACATGCTTAAAATATTAATCAGTTGGCTACAGAGCCCGCTCAGGAGAGATGTGGTGCCGGTAACGTCCACTGCGCGGGAGGATGGGTCCCTCAGAAAATGAGCCACGCTCTTAACTTCATACAAAGCGGAGGCATCCTTGTCGCTGCTTCAATAGACTCGCACGGCTCGTCTCTTCCCCTCCTGCCAGAACACAGGCGACTGCTAATGATCTGCTCCTATCATAATTGCAGGAAGTTGTCAACATGAAAATTCCAGTTAAGCTTATGGTTTGAGGTTGTCCCTGGAGATCGAAACAAAGGCGTCCAATGTGACACCTCCAACTTTGGGGGAGGGGGACACACACGTGTACGGCCCGGTAGACCAGGGTCGTCCTCGTAAAACCCACTGAACAGAGAAGTCCGGTTGACTCGTTGATTTTTAAACTGGAACGACCGTTTCTTGTATACCTGAAAGCGGCGAACACCAATACAATTAAAGTGGAAAATTTGCCATCTCATCCGGTTGTCTGCAGTTCCAAGATGTCGAAAATCTCCCATCACGATCGACCTCAGTTTTTTTTGACTGTTTCCAACCACGCGAAGACGACCCCACGTATTTTTTCAAAGAACAAAGATAGGGAGTCTCTTAGTGCAAAGTGTGAGATGGGAGGGGTCGGGAGGGGCCACAAGAAGACAGACCAGGGCCGCAGCTCGGGCCTTCCTGGGAACGAGGGCTTTGGCTCATTTCCAAGGTGAGGAAGGCTCCGCGTAACTAGATTAACCCTCTGCTCCTCCTTGTTCCATTTTGCAGAATTCTAAGTGCTTCCATCATCCTCGATTGAAGTAGTTTGAAAGTTTAAGGCAAAATTCCTGCACTGATAGGTTTATATTTCTACAAATCTGTGCTTATTAAAACAGGAAGAAGCAGGCCTGCCTCTCAGCTTGGAATGGGAGCACTCACGTGTGTCGGGGATGGAATGGGATGGGAGCACTCACGTGTTTCAGGGATGCTATGCTTCAGCAGGCTGTGGCGAGCTCTTGCCACCACGCAGTGCACACAGTCACGATCGCCGAGGAGGCCGACAGTGGTTTCTCCCACTGGTGATCACAAGCAAAGGGTGGGGGGGGTGGGGGGGGGTCTCTGCAGACAGAAGGCTCCAAATCTTTTCTGATCTTTCTGAAAAGCCGCTGTTTTTTTTTTATATATTTTTTTCTTTATTTATTTATGATAGTCACACACACAGAGAGAGAGAGAGAGGCAGAGACATAGGCAGAGGAAGAAGCAGGCTCCATGCACCGGGAGCCCGACGTGGGATTCGATCCCGGGTCTCCAGGATCGCGCCCTGGGCCAAAGGCAGGCGCCAAACCGCTGCGCCACCCAGGGATCCCTGAAAAGCCGCTGTTTGCTGAGGGTTGCCATCCTCCTTCTGTCTTGGATCCTTCAGAAACCCAGACTCACACCCAAAAGCCATACCCCTTTGGTCTCCAGTTGGAATTTAAAGCACCAAAGCCAGTGCAGCCACTTCCGCACTTTCTCCTCGCGTGGTTGTTCTCGGTGTTTGGGGGATATCTTCTTTCCTAGACACAAGGGTGGGCTCCCAAGCTCGGATCACCCCCAATCTATCCCCCCAATTGCATGAACTGAGCAGTAAATGTACCTCACAGACACCCAACCTATACCCACTCCCAGAAAATCAGGGTGGGAAGTACAGGGTGGAGAGGGATTCTTATTAATAATTCATCCCAAGCAACCCCCTGGAGCAGTTTCACTGTGATATGCTATGCAGAATGCTTCAACACACTAATTAATATTTTCAAAGTGTTCCATGGGCCCTGTTTAAAGCACTTTTGCCATCCATTCAATGTTCTGCATTATAAGTAAAAGATCAATCCTGTCCCCCAATCCTATTGATGAGCTGTCTACCCAACATAGGATATGACGAGTCAACAGAATTTTTTTTTTAAATATGACTCCCACATATCAGGCTGGAAACTGGCCACGTCACGGCAAGGCTCGGGTGGACCAGGGAGTCACGGAGGTGAACTTCACTGAGCGTGGCCTGCCGTCCCCGCCTCACGCCACGAGAACCCAAGAGAAACCCCCAACGGAGAGGGTCGCCCTCCCACCCCGGGAGGTGTGCATGCCAGGCGCGGCGGCGGGGAAGTTGCTCTGAAAGTGGCCTCCGCAGGTAACTCTGCCAGGCCTCAGCCCCACTTTCTCAGAGGAAGCTGAGCAGGAGCTCCTGCCTGGCCTGGGTGCTCCCCCGAGACCGGCCACCACTCGGGGGCTCCTGCCTGGTGCTGGGTGCTCCCGGGGGGCTGGCCACGGCTTGGGGGCTCCTGCCCAGCCTGTGTGCTCCCCCGAGACCGGCCACCACTCAGGGGCTCCTGCTTGGTGCTGAGTGCTCCCAGGGGGCTGGCCACCACTCGGGGGCTCCTGCCTGGCGTTGGACCATTAGGGACTGAGGGCAGAAACCCCATTCCCCACCCCCACCCCCGCACAATCCTCTGACGGAGCTCCCACGAGCAGAGGCAGCCAGAGCCTGCCCAATGACCACACAGAGGCCGCACCTCTGGCCTCTCCTACTCTGACCACGGCGCCAGCTCCAGGGCCAGGAAGCCCAAAGGCGACGCCCTCGGGGGGCAGCAGGGAGTCACTCTGAGCCTGCCGATCTCAATGATTCTTCCTAAATGTTACCTGGAGACTATTTCTCAATTCAAATCAATTACGCCTATTGATCCTGGCAATTAAAAGAATAGAAAAGGAATAATTTTTGCCCTTTACTATCTTGCATTCAAGAAGGTGATTTACAGAGTCAAACGGGTCAAGTCGGAAATAACCACCCTACACGGCCAAGAAGGCTTTCTTCCCGGGAGGCCTGCGGGGTGGCCTCTGAGGCCAGAAGGGGGGGGACGGGGCCTCGCGGATGCCTGGACACCCACTGCCTCCTGGAAGCTCTCAGCCACGCTGCTTCCCGTCCGAGTCCACAGGCAGCGCTCACCAAAGCGCGGTGTCCGTGGGGGCTTTTTCTCATTGCTGTAAAGTGCGTGTAAGATAGAATTAAGTATTCGCAATTCAATGGCATGGACTCGATTTACAATGTTGCGCAACCATCACCTGTCTCGTTTCAAAACATTTTCATCACCCCAAAATAAAACCCTGCACCCATTAGCAGTTAGTCCCAGCCCCTAGCAACCACCGATCCGCTCTGTCTCTACAGATTTGCCTCACCTAGACCTTCCATTGGAAGTGGGATCATAGGATCTGTGGCCTCTGTTGATTGGCTTCTTTCACTCAGCATGTTTCCCCCACGTCATCGCAGGTGTCAATGCCTCATTCCTGTTTAGGGCCAAATAATATTCCACGGCGCCGGTATGCCACATTGTATTTATCCATCCTTCTACTGCTGGACATTGGTGTTGTTCCCACCTTTTGGCTCTAGCGAATAACGCCCCCCCGTAAGCATCTGTGTAAAAATATCTGTCCCTGTCTTCAATTCCTTGGGGCATATACCTAGGAGTGGAATCATCCACAGCCATTCTTTGTTGAACTTCTTGGGGAGTTGGCGGGAGTTTGGGGAAAGCTCTGCTCCGTGAAACAGCGCCACTGTGGACAGGCGGAGCAGGCCATGGGCAGGAGGAGGGGAGAGCGCTCACGCTGCTCATGTGCCATTGAAAGGTTTACAGGTGATTCTCCCAAGGAATGAACCGTGGTTTGCTGCACGCTCCTACCCCCAGATAAACGTGTCACCTCCAACCGCATAACCCAACGTGAATTTGTTTTAGTAAATCCGGGGAGAAGAGGAGACAAATTCATGTAACTCCTGTGGCTTGAAATACATGTTATCAGTGCTCCTGGGTGGCTCAGTTGGCTAAGTGTGTGACTCTTGATCTCAGCTCAGGTCTGGATCTCAGGGTCATGAGTTTGAGCCCTTTGTTGGGCTCCATGCTGAGCGTGGAGCCTACTTTTAAAAAAAAAAGTAAAAAAAGAAAAAATATATATGCAATAAACTTAACTCCTCACAGATCCCCAATCCCCTTTTCTCTGACCTGTAGCCTTTCCACACATCAGTCCCTGTTCCCAAAATGCTTTTCCTTCTGTGCCCCACACTCATACCATAAAAACTCTTGCTCATCCTTCAAGACCCAACTCAGATTCCTCCTTGTCCATGAAGCCCTCCCTGGCTCTCCAGGCAGAGTTATCTTCTCCTCTGTGTCCAGAACCTTCACTCCCATAGCGATCGTGACCCTGGTGCCCGAATGAGAACAAACACCATGGACGGACACGGCCGAAGTCTCCACCTGCTTTGTCATTTCATTTCTGCAGCTGTGAAACACGTAAGAATATGAACCTCAGGCTAACTACACTAGCTTGGAAGGGATTGTTATGAGCAACCTAACGAAAACAGAAAATAAGGAGTGTAAAGCATCCGGCGTAGTGCTTGGACCAAGGGTGCAATAAATGGGGGCTACATGCGATGTGTCATTGGTCGTGTGGGGCTTTATTTGTGCGTCGTGGTTGTCTTTCTTGGCTGACCGTGAGCATGCTGAACAAAGGCTCCGTCTTGGCCTTTCCCTCTGTTTCACAAGTGCGCGGCCCATGCAAGGTGCTCACGTAAATGCTTTTGTGGAACAAGTAGGGTAGGGAGCTCATGATTTTTCAATATTGCTTAATGTGACTATACCGTCTCGGAGACTAGAGTTGCAGCAGAGACTGCCGCCCTGTTGCAGGGGCTGCTGCGGCAGCTCGGGTCTCACAGGCAGGACAAGATCGTATCACTCTCGACATCAGTCCCCGAAGCCACACGCCAGCATCGACATCATCCCCACGACTGTACCTCAGGACAAAGCCAGGGAGAGGACAGGGCAGTCTCACCAGGAGGCATCCTGAGGCGGCCTCACATCTTTCCAAGCCCTCAGGAGCGAGCAAGAAGGGGACATGCCAGTGATCACACTATGCATACGACTAGGATAGGGGTGACCTCTATTTGGGGAAGATGCAAATGAATGAACTCAGGTGGGATGGAGTAGCCTGAGCAATGAGGATGGACAGACAGGAAGAACCCAGGACTAAGCAGGGGTGAATCTGAATTCCCTCTTGCGGCACCTGGGTGAAATATCACCACCCCTCCCCGAGAACTGACATCAGAGGCACCACCCCATCCCCATCCTTCTACCTCCATCCCTGGTGCCCTCTGCCCGAGGATTTTCCCCATGTCCTCCATCTCCAATACCACCTCCTTCTGATAGCCATCAAAGGTCCAACTTCATCCATGAAGCCCCCGTCACGGGCCCAGACCACTGCCCTTCCCTCTCTGTACTGCCTGCCAAGCACGTAGCGCCCCGTAGGTGACCTGCGCCACCAGGAATCTCTGGGCACGTCCTGCCTTCCCAAGGACAGTGTAACCTCTTGGAGGGCAGAGGCCGTGTCTGATCACCCGGTCCTCTCACCGTATCTGCATTAATATCTCATAAGTTGTAAATGTCAAAAAAAAATCCTCTTAATTGATTGGGAAGAAGAGATAATGAACCAACGTTATAGAAGAGAACGCGATGGAGCAGAAGAGCTTGACAAGGACCTCAAAGACGATGTGCCTCGGACCCTGAGTGCGGACTCACAACGTCACAGCAGGGCAGCGGCACAGCTGGAGGAGGCCCGGGCTCTGAATCACCTCCCCACCCCGTGCTCTTTGCATAGATAGAGCCCTGGCAAGGGTCCGCGCTAATGGAATCATTCCAAATGTATTTGACTTGTGCCTCCCAAATAGATTGCATTATGGAACACTCCTCCACTTCCCTGCAAAACGCCCTCTAATATCTTGTAGAAATAATGTTCTGCAAACACAATTAAGGCAATGCTACTTAAATGTTATCTATAATAACGAACAAAGTAGGAGAACCAGCAGGTAAAATTATGCAGTTTGACGGGAATGCGTTCGGACTGAATATCAATTCTTAGTTGGTCGAGTGAGGTTGATTATAAAACCAATAGGGGAACTGCAGGGACACGACTGCATGTCATCCTTGAAGGTTAGAAAGTTCTCCTTGGATCAGAAACAGGGCTAAGGGAGTCCACGCCGGGAATTCCCATCGTCAGACCAAAGCTTTTGTGAGTGACCCTGTGAGGAGCTTGGGTCTGATTCAGAGTAAAGCTGTGAACCCCAAAACTGGGATGGGAGGGGGACATTAAGACCCAAGCCCACGTAGTGAGAAGCAGATACACAACCCCTGCGCCAGCCAGACTCAGTCGGTGACTTCTGGAGCCACGAAGGGCCTATAGATGATTCCACGCAGCCCCTTGGTTTTTCAGCGGAGGACACTGAGACGCAGGGCGCTGACTCGTCCAAGGTGGCCCAGGGAGCCAGAGCAGAGCTGGAGCACGGACCGCCCGTGCTCGGTGTTCCTCTCTTCCCAGAACCACGGCAGGGGCACGTGCTGGTGACCCCAGAAAGCTGGCTGGAGCTCAGGGATGCCGGAGGCCAGGGCTCGGCGTGGCCAGACGGGCACATGGGGAGAGAAGCTGGGCAGCCCCGTGGTGCCAGAGCCCGGGAGGCCCATCACCGGGAAGGAAGGGCCACCCCAACCCCATGCCTCTGCCTCACCTGGGACTGCCTTCTTCCCAGTCTGGTCCTGAGACCCGGGACTGTGAGAAACAAAGACAACATCTCCACTTCTGTCCCACCCAGTAATACAGACCCTTAGCAGAAGCCTATCGATGAGCGATGACAGTTGGTTGCACCTCTCAGAGCAGGTGCGACGGACCCTCAGAGCAGAGGGGAGCGCTGACCTGACCTGCTCTGGCATCCATTCGCTGCCGCTCCCCTTCTGCCAACTTGTTGGGCTAGTCACACCCCAGGAGCCCTCACTGCACGTCCCGTCCTTCTGGATCCTTCCATCTGACGAAGGCCTCTCCATAGACCACCCCCAGGACCCGGCAGCATGTCTTCGGCCAAGGTAAAATCCTCCAGCACTAGGAAGCAGTGTGCAGGTGGACATGACTTGAAGAACGTCACGAAAATGAGGGCTCTCACAGCTGCAGGGGACAGGGCGGTGACGCTCTTGACCAAAGTGCTGGGCGGGGCACAGCCCACACGGCGAGAGCCCCACCCGCCGGTCTACAGAGGTCTCAGTGTCCCCTGATTCACCCTTCCCAGGTCCCTAGGAGACAGCTACTGTGCCACGGGACGGGGACCTGGATGCCAGGGGTCCCTGTGCGACTGGACAGCAGCCTGGGTAGGGAGGCGCCGCCTGTCAAGCTGGAGTAAATGTCAGAGGAGGAAGAAGGCAAAGCTCTCTGGTCGGTTCCCCCCTGCAGCCCTCAGGTGCACCCTGAAGTGGCCGTGGTGAACCTGCCTCCCCGCAAGGCCCGGACAGGCGAGCAAAGACACGGGCAGGGTCCCCTGGCTCACGAGTGGGAGTGGCCGAGCAGCAGGGGACGTGGAGAAATGATCTGGGGGAGCTCAGGCCCCGCACCTGCTGGCCCTGCACCTGCTGTGCCACGGAGCAGGCCTCACTTCGGGGCCTCACGGCTGCACGCACATGCATCTATGGGCGTCCGTGTGCGCGCACATGCACCAGCCTACGTGCACGTGGACACATTCGCTCAAACCGAAGCTCCGGGCAGCAGTACTTCTCCCCGCACACACACGGAGTTCGGGCATTTCCTCATCTGTTCCAGTTTACGTTTCTTGTGCAACCCACAATTTGAAACCTGGTCTGATCCTCATGCTCCTTGTCCAGGTGGCCGCACTGGGGTGCAGAGAGCTCACCTGGACCCCCCACTCACCCACGCTGATGCCGTGAAGCATCCAGACCTGTCACCCTGCCTTCCTTGGCGGCGGCTTCCCGCCCCAACCCCAGCACTGCGCCCCGGGGGCCTGGACCCTGCTTCTCTCAGCCCCCCACTGCACATCCGAAATCCTTTCACTTTGGTCCTCGAGTCACAGGGTGACCAGAAGGGGCAAACGTGACCCTGTTGTCTCTCCTGGGCACCCCGCTCTGGCCTGTGGCTGGCCCTCCCTAACTAGTCGTGGCCAGGGGGATGCTGAAGCTTCAGGCCACCCAGTCCGGCCCTGGGAGACACATGGGGCCACGGCAACGCCGTCTGGGGGTGCTCAGGGGAACCCGGGGCTTTGCGGACACCCCGAGGCCGTCCTGGGAGGGACTCTTGGCCAGCACAGCTCTGGACCAGCTCCTGCTGAGCGAAGTCCAGGCCTCGCATCGGATGGATGCTGGGGGACAGGACGTGGCCCCCTTGTCCCGGCTGGCCTGGCGGAGTTTGGTGGGCAGAGCCGGCTCCTCTCACCGCTTCTGCTGGTTCCGGAGACAAAGCCCCAGATCCCGCTGCGGGGGCCTCACCGAGGCCCACACCGGCCTTGGCTGGCTTTGCGATGAGCGGCTCGGGGTCTCGGGGAGCCCTGGCCGCCTGGGGGGACCGCGGGGCCCCACGCTGTGGGCGCCAGGAAACGTCCAGGAGGCTTCCAGCTCTCCGCCCCTCTTCCTGCCTCCCTGCGAGCCTCTCCGGAGCAGGCGGCTGGGGACGGCTGGAATGTCACATTTACGCTGCCAGCGCCCGCGCCTTGCGCAGCTGAAGAGTGCCATCGTGTGACCGCGCGGAGCAACCGCGGCCCGAGGAGCGGCCCTCCGTCCCTTCCTTTCTTCTCTCCTCCGGCCCAGCCACCTCCGGGGCCTCGGCAGGACCCGCCACGGCCACCGGGCTCTCTGGCCAGAGGCGGGGGGGGCATAGCGATGCCCCTGCTGCACCTGCACCCCGCGCACCATCCCCGCGACCCCGCACCCGCCGGCACCCCCGGGCATCCCGGGCACCCTCCCGTGGGGCTCGGCTTCCAGTCGGACCGCCCGCAGGCCCCCCGGGCTGTGAAGTCTCGGTGGCCGCAAACCACGAATCAGAAGGTTGGCGGGGGAACCCCGCAGGGAGCGGCCCAGAAGGAAAGGGGAGGGAGGGAGGCGGGAGGGCCGGGGCAAGAACAAAGCCAGGGAAGGGCAAGACGTCTGCCTTGGCTTTCAGCTGATTTCCACCAGAAATTTTTTCTGATCCCAAAAATTCTGTTCCATAGTCAGAGTATGCGAATTATGGGCACCGGCAGCGCGGTCCCGGGAAGGGTGGGCAGAAATCAGGAGCACGCTCACAAATGCCCAGCACCCGCTTCCCCGGCTTGCCTTGGGCACTCACTCAGCCTCAGGGCCTCAGTTTCTCCATCTGCAAGGCCACAGACCCTTGGGAAGCCAGCTCGGTGACCTCCTGACCTTGCTGTCACCCTCCTGCACACCAAGCCTGGGACTTAGCCCACAGCCCCGCAGAAATGCTGGCTTTGAATTTCCACTCTTTCTCATTCTGAGTTTTAGATTTAAACGCTTTCAAGTGACAAAACAGAGCAAAATGGCAAAAAGGAAGAAACTACAGAGAAGCGGTGAGGGTCCGTCCACACGGTCACCACCTGGACAACCGGACGGGGTGGGACCGACATGGCTTGTTGAGAAATAGGCTTATGCTGGGAGGCCGCTCGGGAGCGGAGCGCGGGACGCAAAATGGGGGAGATGGAGCAGGCCTGTCCACACTGGCTTGTGCTGTCACTTGATTGGAAGATGTGTGCAGCGCCCAGGCCGGCCACCCAGCCACCCAGCCACCCCGGGGGTGGAACAGAGCACCCGCTGCCCTTGTCCTAGTGGATGGGGGCAGTCCCCCCCCCCCCCAGGCCCTGGAGGTGGGATCTCTAATAACAGGCGCTCCTGTTCCCCAGGCACACAGATCCTGAAGGCCTCGCAGAGTGGAGGGACTGAGGCATTTTGTTACTGCCTCCCCTGCTCTGGTGTCAGACCCCCCAGGGACAGGAAGACCAGGAGGGATTTTATGCAAGGTCGCAGGAAGAAGAGAAGAGCCTGGAATCCTGCCTCTGACCTTCGCCCTCGTCTCTGAAAGTTGCTGCCGAGAGAAATGAGGAGTCAGGAGCCAGGAGCCCATTTCGCGTGAAATACCGTCTCCGTCACCCGACGCAGGTCATGCGGGGACGTGCCTGTCGATGCCCTCGGCTACATCCCTGATTTAAACTAAATTTCTATTCGGAGTTGGGGAAAAAAAAAAAAAAAAGAGTCCTGAGGTCTTAGAAAACAGGCTATGTGAAGTCGCCCTTTTCGGCAGATTGGTTAAATGGGTGTTTTTAATGCAAATTAGTTCAAATTGCTATCAAGAGTAATTATTGTAAAAGACAGGCAGCATTTCCATCATCCTTCCCTCATTTCGTTCTTCTAGAGTCTCTTTTAAATAACTTAGCCATAAAATTTCAATTGACCACTAGAAAAAAACCGAGCCATCAGCAGTGGGGAGAGAGGCAAGAGGAGGGCGCCAGTGGGCGGGTGAGGGTCCCCGGCTGCCCCCCCCCCAAACTCCCCAGCCTCGGCTGCGTGCGCCACCCCCCAGCCCCCATGCATGAGCCGGTGCAGGCAGGGGGAGGGGCGGGGATGGGGGAAGGGGGAGGGGCGGGGGGCGGGAGGAGGAAGGGCCGGCTTGCCAGGCACCCCCACCTGCCGCCCAGGCACGCACCCCGCTTCCCGGGCGGCGCGGGTCCCCCGTTTGAGCCAATACATTATAATAATATTAGGTAAAACCGGGAGAGCATATGAGGTAGAAAATTGCATCTCATTTGTTCTAAATTTGCCAAAGTCTAAATCTTCTGGGAGATATTTTGACTTTACATATTTGTTAATGGGGTCTGTTTCTTATTGCCCCAAAATGCTTAATATACAAAAGGAATCAGATTCTCCTTCTGGCCTTAATTCATCATAACAAACAGAAATAGAAACTTGATTTCGAGGCTCGCTCTTCCTCGCCTCTCCAATTCATATTCGCGGCATCTCGATCATTAATAGCTTCTGGAGGAGCCCTTTTATTTACCTATTATGGCATCATTTGTAACATAAAACTGTTGTGTTCTCTTTTCATTAACAGATTCAGTTGCAAATGCTGGGGAAAAAATTACAAAGAGCCCCTTTTTAAAATGTGCACATTTATTGGGATTATTAAATCACAGCAGCTAATAGTGGTTGTCACCAACTTAATTTAAAAAGCTGATTATTACTCAAGCCCTATGTATTCCAGGCCTGATACTGTATAATTAGCAGTTGTGATTATTTAGTTAATTTGCAGATTAGGAACAAGTGCCTGTTTTGAAAAATGTGGCCACTCGACCTTCAGCTGCAGAGAGGAGTGAGCCAGACCCTCTTACAGAGAACAAAAGTATCCTGTCAAATAAATGCATTTTGATGCAGGTCAACAGGAGAAAAGGGACGCTTTTCAGATCATCCGCCTGGATCCTTGCAGCCAAAAGTCCAGCGTGAAAGCCACTCCAGACGTGTTTAAATTAGCTCCTTCCCTGGTGGAGCCAAATCAAATCAAGTAACACACTTGGAGCCTAAACAAGTTAAAAGATGGTCCTTGTGGGTACCAGCCACTAAAGCAATAGTAACTAGACAAAAAGATCCTAGTGACCCAAAGCTCAATAAAGATTCAGCCGTCAGGACTGGTCTGGAGCGGAGAGCCATTTGGAGTTGGGAACAGACCCCCGTCTCCTATGCATTATTTCTATTGTTGCATTTGTCATCAGTCATATGATGGTAATAAAATTTGTAACTGTTTCCCTTATACTCTGGTGCGATTTACCTCGTCTAATAGACAATGCAAATGCTAAAAGGCACATATACATCTTCATTATATAAGCTGGTGCCTGAGCCATTCTCCTCTAGAGACAGTTTTATTCATTTTTATACAATTTGCCTACTGTACGGTACAGATGGTTTCTATTAAGTAAAATATCTGTTTTCTTCCAAATTTTTAGTTTTCATGATTAAATTACTTTAAAATGATGGTACATTGTATTATCTTCTTTCATGACTTAATTTAGCTCAGATACTCCCAGCATCAACTATAAGCCCGGTTTCATCCGCTCAGAAAATCGGCCACATACGGTGATTTTCTGAGGGTTATTCCACCCTGGCTGAGATTTCTATTCTTTATCAATTACTTTCGCCCAGAGTCTTAACTGTATGGATTATTTTCTAGAGATAAATTTGAATATGAGTATAAATGGAAACTTTGGACTAATGTTAAAACAGAATTTCTCTCCTAAACTATTGCAAATTTGAGATGTCGGCTGTTAATAGGCAAGTCTTTTTTTTTTTTTTTTTTTTTTTTCCTGCCAGTGTCTCTGGGCTACAGAGTGGCTGGTAGTCAGAAACATTCAAAGCTGCTGCCGCCACGTGGCAGGCCCTGGGAGCGGGCTCTCCTGCCAAGTCCTGGCGCACTCAGCGGGCTCCCAGAGAAGTGGCTGCTTGCAGGCGCCCCCATTGGGCCCAGGGAGGGGGGGGCAGTGGCTCTGGGCCATGCTCCTCCCTCCACTGGGGTAGCCTGCTGGGTCTCACCTCACCCGGATGCCCAGACTCGGCACCCATCATCCTGACGTCTCACCTTATTAGCGTGACACTAGGCAAATGCGGGCCCCAGGATCCCTCCTCATTCACATTTTGCATACATATTTCATTTTTGCTTCATGCTCTCAACTCTTCCCACTGGAATACCTGCTGCCCAGCCCCGTGTTGTTCCCTCCACCCCTGCTAGCTCAGCAGCTCCAGGACCTGGACCACAGTTCCTCCCCTGCCAGAGCAGAAACACCTCAGGAAAGGAGCCGTGTGCCCTGTCCCGGAGGGAAGCAACAGGGGCTCCCAAGAGTGGAGCAGGTGAGATGAGAGGCAGGAAGGAAGCAGGCAAAGGAGGGGACACGAGCTTCTTCCACCCACAGCCCGAGTGTCCAGGTCCCACTTGTGAAGTCCCTGATGCTCACTCTGTGGAAACCTCCCCAGGCAACCAAGGCTGTGACCTGAGGGGCCTGTTCTGGGCCCTGGCTGTGGAGCTCCTCAGGAACACTGGCTGACTTCCCAGCCTTCACTGCTGCTCGCCACCAGAGAGTGTCTTAGTGAGTCCCTAGCTGCAGGCAGTGACCCAGTCCTCCCAGACGTGAGCGCAGGGGCAGGCGGTGGGGAGATCCCATTCTCGCTCCACTGCCACTTGTGACCCCAGGAAGGTCAATTAACCTCTCCGGGACTTGATGTCTGGGGGATGTTACAAAGATCAAATAAAATAATAGCCCTAAAAAGCCTTTGAAACAGTTCAAAGTGCTTGACGGGCATAAGGAATGGTTTTTCCTCCTGTGTTCACTTTGGCCATGTCACCAGAGCAAACCCAGGAATAATGTGACCAGCCTCCACTGTGAGCAATGAGGCCCCCACCAGGCAGCTCCTTCTGGGGGTACATTCCTGAACAGCAATGCAGAGTTTGCTAAGGTAAAATATCAGATGGACGATTAAAAAGTATATCTTGGCATAGACAGTGGCTTCTTTGCAAAGGGGATGAGCCCCTGGGAGGTCTCCTCTTGTGCCCTATTTGGTACAGTCTGTGGGACATGACCCCACTTCTGGTCAGTACCAAGCTTAGCTAACAGGGCATGAGTAGATTGAAGGGTGGGAGGCAGAGGGAGGAGGGAATACATTTCCGCTATCCCACAGAAAATAGGACACAGGAGAAATCACTCACATGGGGCAAGCCCAGAGGTCCGTGCCTGCCTGATGCTCACAGTCAGACAAGCTGCCAGCCTCACTCCAGAATGACCTTCTCAACCCACCAGGCATATCTATGCCAATGGGGGACATGGCGGTGCCCACAAAGAGCCAGTTAATTCTACTACCAAGATAGTTCAGGTTCTAGATCAGGACGTGGGAGAAGGTAAAAATGACCTTGGTTAACTACTACCTGTGCCTCCTGGAGATGAAGCTGGGACCCAGTTCATGCTTCCAAAGGCATCGGATGCATTGCCGCCAGGTGCAAGGAACCCAAGTCCCACTGAGGGTCCTGCAGCCACCTACACCCGGGACCCTAGGACCCGGGAACGGTCAAGTCTAGGACAGGGGCTCAGGTTGACTCACCTGAGAGCTCCCCCATGAGAACCAGAGGCCCAGGGAATACTTTGATCCTCAGCCAAACCGATAGCTCTTCCTCCTGCACCCCCATGCCTCCAGAAATGTCTACATGGACCCCGGGGAAATCCCGCCTCTCCACCCTACAGTCAGAGAGAGGCAGCCATACACCTCTAGGGAAACCCAAATATTTAAAGGCAGCTGCAAGGACTCTGCTCTTGGAAGGGACTACAACCCAAGGAGAGGGAGCATAAAGGGTGGTGTCCAAGCTCCCTAACGTCACTAGGGAAAATAATCAGGAGATTTCCAAGAGCTTAGGGAGTTTCCTCTTTGCCTGTACAGCATGGAGAGATCTTGGCAACGTTGGAACGTCATATTATTCTGTTCCAAGGAAAGACTTAATGGCTCCAAAATCAATTTCAGAATGTAAGAATGACAGTAAGTAATACAATAAAGTCACTCAAAGATCAGGGGGCAGTTAAACAATATACTGGAGACTGTATTATGCAGCCATAATGTGCTTTGGAAGAGTGAATTCTCCCTTGGTTAAGAAAGGGCATGAGATTGATAAAGCTAAAAGTATGTATCATATGCTCAACGGACGCTGGGCACAGGTCTGCTCTTAAGAGACAAGTGTACTTCCGACTCCAGAGTCTTAACACAAGCGTGTCCAGTTCTGGCTTCCTGACCAGCCACGTAGCCCAGAGCAACCATTTCAGTTCTTGGTTTGCTTTCAGGCAAAGTGGAGGGAATAGTAGAAGCTGTCTTAGAGAGTTGTGGAAGGATTCATGAGATCCATGTGGGTTTGGGTAATGTCTGATGCCCACAAGATGCCCCAGAAATGGTGCTCATCGTTAGCTACGGGCCATGCATAGAACACCCATCAGCTTCTACCGATCTTGCAAGCTGAGGCCAGAGGCGTAGGTCGGGGGATGGAAGCAGAAGATCTAACTCTGGAGGAAAACGGAAAACCCACCAAAGAACTTTTTGATTCAAATGAGAAGTCTAATCTTAGGTCTACGGGGATTTGAAGATGGAAAGGTTTTATCCAAAGAGGGTAGTTGAGAGAGCTCACAGAAGTAGGTGGGTTTTAAGGGATTGGGGTCTCCAAAGGCATGAAAGGAAGCTAATCTAGCCTAGAGTCCATGCCCAGTGCGTGAAGACTTTATCTACGTCTTAAAGAGAATGTACGTTGAAGGAAGAATTGAAAGCCAGGGCAAATAACACAGGAAAGCTCAAATATGGGGGCTGATGTGTGTTATTCATAGCTATCAGGATGAGACTGACCCAGATCCCCGTGCCTAGTGGTACCCGGGAGGTTTCCATTATGATGCTGAAATACGAATAGTACATGCGTGGCTGTAGGAAAGCATAGGCAATTCAGTGAGAAAAGGATCCCACAGGTCAGACATGGTGTCACAAAGACAAAAATAATGGATTATGGACCCCTTGTTCACTTTGTAATTTTGTTCCGCAATTTTACGAAGCCAAATGTAGACACGGCGTAAATGCGGGTATATAGTATCAAAAGGCAAGGTCGGCCTTCCCCAATTGTACACGATATCACAACTGGTGCCTATGGACCCAAAAATCAATTCCAAGAGTGAGTCTATCTCAAGATACCATCAAACAGAATTACATTCTGATATCCCTTCCACGTCTTGTACTTAGAAACTTACAAGATCAAGCAATTAATTTCCCAATTGGATTACTTAGACAATCATATATGAAAGTCTATGGATATTAAAAACTATTAGGAACATTTTAAAGGCAGCAAATGCTAATCTTTTCACAGAAAGGATAAAAATACGAATCCATTTGCCCCATAACTTTTCTGCCCATAAACAAGGAGGAATACGGAAATCTCCAAATTTGCATGCAAAGGAAAAAATATTTTAACTCGTGAGGGTTTATATGTACTCCCTTCCTCAGTGCTGTCTGGGGAATATTTTTCACCAAATCCTATTTTGAGGTTACATTGATGATCTGGCTCATGGTCCAGTCTGTCTTTAAATGTCATCAAAGTTTTAGGAGCTCCGCAGATACTGTGTAGAAGTTGGGAACTATATTAAATAGATATTCTCCAATATGAGGTCTGTATTAAATGACAGGAATGACATTGGGTGGCCATGAGAGGAGCATGGTGGGTTACTGAGAGCCCTGTGTTACAGGTGGGAAAGGAGAAACAACTATCTCAAAAATGGAATTAACTATGATTTAGTGTCAATGCAACATGGGATCCTGGGCAGGAGCCTAGAACAGAAAAAAGGACATTTGTAGAGGGAAAAAAAAAGTGGGAAAACCTGAATAAAGTCTGTAGTTTAGTTAACAGTGATGTTACCTTCTTAGTGGTCACAAACGTGCCCTGAGTCATGTAAGATGTTAACATGAGGAGGAACTGAGGGAAGGGCAGACAGGAGCTGTCTGTACTCTCTTTGCGATTTCTCTGTAAATCTAAAATTATTCCACAATAAAAAGTTTGTTTAAAAAAAATGTGATTCAGGGAAAGAAACCCAGTTGCGGTGCTAGAAATTTTCATCAAGAAAAAAAATCCAGTCATTTGGGGAAAAAATTATGCCATGAACTATAATAAATGTATTATGAGAAAGGCATTAAAGAGTAAAGGAATACGCCAATTGATATTCTATTCTCACCCATCAGGGGATACCAGAGAGTAACATCTTAAAATGCTAAATTAGCACACTCAAAATAGGGCTCATAATGAATGGTATCATCACACAAAAAGAAAGACCAGCAAAGGCATTGTCCTTGGTGCTCTAAATAGAAGGAAGTCCCCAATGCCCCATGACTTGGGCAATCCCCAATGGCAGCGCTATCAGAAGAAGGGCAATGGCTGGCTGACCATCACAAAATACAGTGCAGCCACTCAGACCCTAGCTTGTCTTTGGCCAGGGCTCTTGGCATCTTCCCCACTTAAGCATGCTCTGAAAAATTCAGCTTCCAGTCCAGACAGATTTGGGGCAGAGTATAGCAAGATGCCTACTATGGTAAGACAGAAATAGATCTCGCTCTAAAGACTCCAGATTTCCTTAAAATCAAATTAAATCCAATTCTCAGCCTCCCTCCTACTAGACCAGCAGGAATTCCATCTCAGCCATTACCTGGGAGCTCCCGCCCTTCCTTCTGTTCACTTAGGGGTACGGGGGCTTCTGGGGAATCCAGAAAATAGGCAAAGGCCTTGCATCTCCCAGCCCATCCCCAGCCTATCACAGGCTTCACAGATATCCTCATCATTTGGACCCAGGGGTTCCCTTGGCGTCAGGCATGGAGCAGGAAACTGGTGTGTCTGGCAGACGCAGTCCCGGGACTAGCGCTCCTGAGCGCACCACGAAGAGCTCCACCTCTGAGGAACTGGTATCCTTGTCAGGAATTCCTAGCAAGTGCTCCCTGTCTCCTCCTCCCGGATATAAACTCTTCAGGAGCTCGGGTTTTGGAAAACAAAAGCCAGGATAAGTAGAATCTGCCCCCAACTTTTCCCTTGATCAGAACAAAATAACTTCTAGGGCATGTGAGGATATAAGTTCCTGTGAGTCATTTAGGAGAACTTTGGGGGGAAAAAAAGATAGGTAGATGATAGATAGATAGACAGACAGACACAAGTAATAAAAGCATTAATTATCTCATCTAACAAGATCTCAAGGAACTCTGAATGCTCCTGTAGTGACTCAATAGTCTATGAAGACTTAGGCTCCTTTAATACTTTCTCATGCATCTTCAAGGAGCTGTCCGTGTACCCCCTCATGGTGGCAAAATGGTGGCCATGGTGCCAAATATCACACCTTATACCACAGTGTCCCAAGAAGGAAGAATTTCTCCTTATTCCTCTTTCCCTTATTTACAAATGCAAGCTTTCCCAGAAGCTTGTTGAAGACTTACCATCAGTGTTATTGGCCAGAACTAGATCACGCGGTAGTCTAAACACCAACCACTAGCAAAGGTGAACAAAATGGTCAGGAATGGTTTACATAGATTATGTTCACCCTCTAGAACTGGGCCTCCAAAAAATTCAGGCTTCTGTTCTGAAGAAAGAAGTCTGTTAGGTCCCCAACAGGGTCTGGAACACCCTGGCTTATTGAATGGGCAGGGGGTTGAGGGGAAAAATATAAGCCAAGCACAAATGAATGTCTCCCTAAGCCATCCTTCCATCATGGGCAGGATGAGTGCTGCTCAATGGCAGGAGAAACAAGAGAGTGGGAGAAGCTAGGGCTGTTATTAGGGTGAGAGAACCGTGGGCAAAGGGTAGGAAATCCAGAGCGACCCCTTACCCCCGGCATTCACTCTCCGAGCAGACTCTCCAGGAAGGCTGTCAGGGTGCGCACCCAGCAGCCCCCTAAGCCCACCAGGACGCCAGCATGTGTCTTCTAATGGGTTCACCTCACTGGGCTCCAGGCAGCTCCTCTTGCTCAGAAAGCCAAAGGATGGCCCCTCGGCTGCCCAAAGCAGCCACCTTCACCTTTTGGAGGCACCAGAGATGTTCCTCAGAGTTTAGTTCATTATAAGCAAACCCATTCCCTCTAAGACCCTGCTTCCCTTTGCTGGTCGTTGAGGGTGCTGGCCCGAGTGAACCGGCGCTCTGTGCACCTGTCACCAGCCCTCCACCACCCTCACAGACCAGGTGAGTCTACTCTCCTACCATTACTTACTAGACTTTTTTTCCCAAGTTGGCTTTTTTCATGAAAAATCTATTTTAGGGACACGTTGGGGGCTTCGTGTCTGAGCATCTGCCTTCGGTCAGGGTGTGATCCCAGGGTCCTGGGATCAAGTCCCACATCGGGCTCCCTGTGTAGAGCCTGCTTCTCCCTCTGCCTGTGTCTCTGCCTCTCTGTGTGTCTCTCATAAATAAATAAATAAATAAATAAATAAATAAATAAATAAATAAATAAATAAAATCCTTAAAAAAAAAAAAAGAAAAATCTATTTTAGCCTCAGCTGTGAAGTCCTGGATGCGATGAGCTAGTTTTACTTACAATATAACACAAATTTCTAAATATTAATTTTTGAAATGGACATCTGCGAGGCATCCGAAGGCCTATTTCAGGCACCAGTGGAACGCGTGCCACGCCTGGAGAGCAGCCTTCTGACGTCCAGATTGGGCACCTGGATGAGTGTAAAATAAGGCTCTAAGTCCATTTTCTGAGATCACGGGAAGGTGGTGAGCCCACGAAAGATGTCCATCCAAATAAGGAGAATGGGGGAAAGGTGGCTAACAGGAGAGAGGGGATAGGACTCAAGCTGGAGGAGGGAGGAGAAAGCCACCTGTTCACAGATGGGAGAGAGGAACCCTGTATCTGGGGAGCCGGCACGCGGGGAGGCAGGAGGGATCTGCCTCCACGCCCTGGGGAAACGGGGAGTTGAATCCTGGAGGGAACGAGAATCACCAGAATAGCTTCAGGTTAGGAGACTTTATAAAAATAATAATAATAAGGACTGCTTTAAGAGGCATTGCCAAAAAGTGCTGCCAATGGAACGAGGAGTCCGAGGAGTCCGTGAAGCCAGATTATTTTTGCCAAGGTCCCTCTAAGCTATGACACTTTGTAACAGACCATTCACTAGACGATTACAAATCCGGTTGTCTTCATTACAGCAAACAGACAAAGGCCCACACAATGGGTAATTCTGTGGCTCAAAAGGTTGAGGACCAAAAGGTAAAAGCCTGGGAGCCCGGGACACCATCATCATCAGGGCAAAAGCCGGGCCGGAGAGAAGATTCTAGAAGCCAAACTGCCTGTCCCACACAGGACATCTCAGAACTTTTTCCAAAGTGGTAAATTCCTCCCAATCCAATCACAGTTAAGAGACGCCAAAAAAGGCCTGGCTGGATGTCACGAAATCTATTCCAGACGGTTCCCGATCTTCCTGCCCTGCCTGGTGTTTAATTCAAACCGAATCGAGCGGGTCAGCTGGGCCACGTCCACACGACGTCAGCTATGCCTTTTCTTTCACTTGCAGGATAAATAAAATAAATAAAATCTTTTTTAAAAAGTGGATTAAAAGTAAAATAGACAAAGATAAGTATCATTTAATAATTTAAAATAGGTATGGGCAGCCCAGAATGGAGCCGGATGACACAGCCTACACGATGACCCATTCACCTGCATTCCTGGATCCCCCGAATCCAGCCTCATTCCTAAAGTGGAGTTGTTTGTTTTGTTTTTAAAATTTTATTTATTTATTCATGAGAGACACAGAGGGAGGGGCAGAGACACAGGCAGAGGGAGAAGCAGGCTCCCTGCAGGGAGCCCGATGTGGGACTCGATTCCAGGACCCAGGATCACGCCCTGAGCCACAGGCAGACGCTCAACCCCTAAGGCACCCAGGTGCCCCTAAAATGGAGTCTTGAAAGGATGCTCAGCACAGCTGCACCCTTTCTGAGACCGCGAGGGGAAGAGATTTCCTGAAAGTTGAATACATTCTGGCTTCATCCCATACGAGCTAGAAGTCTGCGCTCTTGATACGGAAATAGTTTTTCTCCACCAAAGGCATCGTCCTTACGATGTTAAGTGTGAATGAAGGGACAGTAGAGGCAGAGCTGAAGGCCTGACAAGAGAGAAGCCTCTAGAGGAGCCACAGTGGTACTGACTAGAAGGAACCCACACCCAACCTCTGTGACCAGCCAGATCCGTAGCAAAGGAGCAAGTTATTGATCGCATTTTGATCAGGAGTCTAATCAATCATAGTTTCTTTCATTCATAGCAGAGCTGCAATCCCATCAATTCACAACCAGAAAAAAATTAGAGACCCATTTGGTAATTATTTATGTTATGAATACAGCCACCAACAGGGAGACCAGGACTGTCTGAGGCATGACTCCAAAATCGTGAGGTTTTGTCATTTTGTTTTGTTTTGTTTTTTAATATTTACTAAAGCTTACACATCTAAATAAGTGTTTTCCCTTTTGAAAGCTGCCCCTCGCCAGCCTTTGCTCCAAAGGGGCCCCCTCTGCTCGAAGCTGGCTTCAGACTCTTCCTCCGGGCTTGGGTTAGAATCCATTTACGAGTCCCAAGACATTTGGATCACACCTCGTTTTTTAATTCATAAACAATATAATTCAAGTCGGCACCCGACTTTAGGTCGGCGGCTATTTGGCTGTTTAAGGAAACATCAGCGCCTCTCTGGCCCGGAGTTTGTTAGAAGGAGGGTGATGATGCCAACACTTTGAAAAGGTAACGTGATTTATACGCGGCCCCTTCCACAATGCGCTTGAAAACACACAAGCGACTTTTTTAAATTCACCCACACCAGCACATGCAGCCTTAAAGCTGCAGTTCAAACGCTGGCTCTGGAATTTTACAGGTCAAAAGCCTTACACCAGCAGTCAAAGCATATCCCCGACTCCAGAGCCTTCTGATAAAACCGCTTTGAGTTCAGTCCCCTTGGGTTTAAATGGGAGACTTTTAGCAGGAAACCTCCTGACCTCAAATAATGATCTCGAGTGTCTTAGTTTCTCTGTGGGTCCAATATTCATCCGCTCCATTTGGGGGACACGGAATGGTCTCTCTGTTAGAAATCTTCGCCACACGCCAGAGCAGGACCTGGCTTCGTGCTGCCCTGGCTCCAAGTATGGGACCCACGGAAGACTGGACGTCACACGAAAGTGAGTTCTCTGATGTCGGCCACGAAACAGCCTGGGCATGATTAGCACCACCTGATGCCCACTCCGTAGGCGGACCTTTCCCTAGCAATGGCTCCCTTGATTTTTATTCCAAAAGGGAGGTCACTTTGAAAATGAACCCCCGGACCCACCCGCAGCCACCCCCACCACCCAACTCTCTCTCACACACACAATATGTGCTGCTATTTCCCAACTGCTGGAAATCCACGCACCCCCTGTCCCCACCATGCAATGGAATGTAAAACATTTCTACTGAAAATGAAGGAAATAGATTTTTTTTTTTAAATCCGTGAAATCCAACGAGCAAATCTGCTCATTTGCTAAAATAAAAAATAAATTAAAAACTTTGAAGATCTGCGTTTCTGAAGGACAAAAATCTTCTTTGACTTTTAGCAAAAAGCAAGCCTTTTTGTCATGACCAGGAAAAAAAGAATCCAGGAGAAGCAAATATCCCCCCGCAAAAAAAAAAAAAAAAAGAAGGAAACATCAAGAGATCACACTTTTGGTTGCATCTGTCTGTTTATGATTACGGCAGGCATAAATGAAGCATCCTGAAGCACGATAGGAGGACGAAGGGCACCGACAAGGAAGCAAGCCCTGCTTTGCAGAGGGTCCAGCCCGTGTTGACTCCCTTTGGGGGAGCGCTTACCTCTACTTGTTGCCATTGGAAGCGAGGCCATGTTTTAACCTCAATTTTCTCCCAGCCCTTATTTCATTACAAATAAAGGTGCTAATATAGAACTGTGTGTAATAAAGGTCTTCATAACACCAAGAGAGAAAATTAAAGCAATTATGAAAGTAGTTTTTCATAGTGGTCAATGATGTACAGCTCCAATTTAACTGCTGTCCTATTAAGAGGTGGCATTTATAACTTACCCTTTATTTTCATTTTGTTGTATATATATAAAAAAAACTTTTACAGTTTATGTAAGTAGCAAAAAGGAAAAAAAAAAAAACAAAAAGTTCTGCCTTGGATTAGCCTTTCCTTATGGGCGATCATGGTTGAGCGGGGGGAGCAAGGTAAACCGTGGCCATCGTGACACACTCATTCTCTCAGGTCTCACGTGCAAGGGGACACCAGACTTGCAACTGGACGTTTCCAACACAACAGGATATGGGCCGTGGTGGAGGCGTCCGTGTGCTCGGGCGACGCATGAGACCAGAAGGGAGGCCTTTTGGCCAAGGTGGGAACATTTCCATTGAGGCTGAAGGACCAGTGGGAGATGGTCAGAGGAACCAGGGCGTGCAGGACAAGCCCCCAGAGAGAGCTGCCTCCCCATAAAGAGTGTGAGCGTTGGAAGCCTGGATGGACTGGGCGGGCCTGGCCTTGCCCCACGGACCTACCTCACTGGGATCCCTGCTCTGGATCGCTGGGCAGCCCACAAGGGTTGGAGCTGCCTCTACCCTCTGAGCCCAAAGGCACTGAAAAACCCCACCATTCTCAGAGCTCTGTTCCTTCCTCTGCAGCAACAAGACTCGAAGGACATCTCCTGGCCTCATGCATCCACCGTGAAAGCATCTCAGATGAACCTTAGTGAGATGCACCCAGAAAACGGAAAGTGAGGCTTTGCTCCAGAAGTACTTGCCCCGAGAGCCCACAAATAGCCTGCACTTGAATTTCTCAGTGAAGCCCCCCCCCCAAAAAAAAAAAAAACAACTCACCCAGATTAAGGGACATTTTGGAAAATATACCCCATTCTTACCAAATTCCTAGGGCCTGACTGCACCAGTTCCAGGGGACTGGGATGCATCCATGAAAAAAAACAAGCCCCCCACCCCCCCACCCCCCAAAAAACTGAAACAAAACAGACATCTGTCTTCATGGAGTTTAAACGTAAAAAGTGCATCTCTCAAATCTGTAAATTTTGTGTTTGTTTGTTTGTCGGTGGGTAAGCTGGGCGGATTTTCGCTGTGGCCTCTGGTGTCTGTGAACCAGGCATCCTCACTCCTGATGGAGATGTGGGGATGCGTGTGGCCATCATACAGATGGAATACAGAGAAATATTAGTAATATTTATGTTTTCTGACTCAGCAATCCCATTTCTGCTCTCCACTCCCAAAGAATATCTATCCCTGAATTCTTCGGAGAGAGTTTTCCACAAGAGGACATCCAGCATCCAGCATCGTGTTACTGATATTAGGAGAACATTGAAAACACTTTGTAACCAAAAGAGTGTGTGTGTGGGGGGGGAGGTAGGTACATTATGACTACTGCACATCACAAAATATTTGTGTTCAATGGGATAAAATATTTACAATTTTATAAAATAGCAGGATGCAAGATTCTGTATACGTAGCATATGATCATAGGTGCGTAAGAGGAAAATAATTTGGGAAAAGATCAGAAAAACAAACGCCAAAATCTTAATAGTCGTCATTGCTACATGGGGAAGGCTGTGAGGGACGTCTTCCTTCCTTCTATTTTCCTATAGTTCTACATTTTTCAGTCGTGAGCACATGCTTTTAAATGGGAGAACACAGTAAACGAGGGGAAAAATATATACAGGCAGGGAGTTGGAAGATCAAAAGTGACTGTGTGTGCCGTGCGAGTGCTTATTGGAGCTCTCAAGTCTACCCGTGAAGATGCGGCTCAGACCAGACTCTCTGGGGACACTGCCCCAGGATCTTACCGACGTGTTCCCGCTCTTCTAGTTGCTTAAATACCATCAGGTGGGACTCGCCGAAGGGATCCCTTAGGACCAGCCACAACATTTCCCTACAGAGAAAAATCTTATCCTCCAAAGACAGAGAATCTCTTTAAACATTTCCATCTTTTCAGAACCAAAGAGTATGGCATTGGTGATCACCCAGGTTTTAAACAGCTTCTTTTTACTTCTCAACTGCCAGGCTCAAGGATGATCTCACACATAGTCATCCCCCTCGTGGCTCCCGAGCTGTCTGCACCTTTCCATCACCCCTGTCTCTGCTCTGCAGGACCCCTCCCTCCCAGCCCTGTCCCCTTGGCCCCCCTTAGGACCCTTGGCTTTCTCACACACTGTGGCAAGGGCTTCCTTATGTGTGCGTCACCAAGGGCCGTGAGCATCCAGAGGATGGGGAGCCCGTCTCACTCATCGAAGGCAAGTTGTTGAGGACACGAACGGGTACATGAAAAAAGAAAATCAATGAATATTCTCTTTTCTGAGCTGCAAATCTGGGCTGCTTCTGGTCCTTCTGGAATGTTTAAGTTCACAAATGTTGAGCAAACCAATGCGGGAGACTTGTAACTGAGTAAAGAAAAAGATTTTCAAGTTCTTACCCGTGTCCTTCCTCCATGCAACATCATCAACCTCCAGTCAGCATCGAATGGAACGTCCTCTAAGAATTTTTTTTTTTACTAGAGTCACAGAGAGCAGATCTCTAAGAGAAGCTGATTTTTATTATTATTTCTACAGATTGCAATCTTGAGAGATTTCCCGTTAAGAAAACGGTAATCTAACATAGGTGTGTGGACACAGACCACGTCCTCAGGCCTGCGTGGCCGTGCACCTCGGAGGCCCTGCCCAGCAGGGGAGAGAGAACTCACAGTGCAGGGGTCATCTTCATTCAGAAAATCCAAAATGTGCCCAAAGTGTAGATAGCAGCCTCTCTGGGCCATCTTGGTTCCCTCAATGTCAGAATCACCAGCCTGGTCCACTTTACCTTAATTAAGTCCTTAACATATCCATGAGAGAAAAACCATGGCCTCCTTTCAACTCTCGTCTTTGTTTTGGAAATGGCTGGAACAGGTCAATCCTCATGTGACCAGACTGTGAAGCATTTCGACGTGCAACGCACCATGGTACGGACGGACGGTGCCGCTGCTAAGGTGGTTTTCCTGGATAAATTTCTAACGCAAATGTTTAACTAAATTTTGCAAAAAAAAAAAAAAAAAAAAAAAAAAAAAACATTTCTTCTTTTCTCAGAACCCTAAGTGTATATCATTTATCACTATTTTCCCATCACTTTCCTCAAAGCCGTTTATTACCTGATATGACACTAAGGGCAGTTCATTTTTCTTTCTTTCTTCCTTTTTTTTTTTAAAGATTTATTTTATTTATTTGAGAGAGAGAGAGAGAAAGCGAGAAACAGAGTATGAGTGTGGGGGTAGAGGGGGAGGGAGAAGCAGGTTCCCAGCTGAGCAGGGAGCCAGAGTCAGCCTCCGTCTCGGGACCCCGAGATCAGGACCTGAGTCAGGGGAGACGCTCCAGGGACCGAGCCACCCAGACGCCCCAGGGCAGTTACATTTTCTATGAGGCTCTGTTTAAATCAAGGGCCTTAGGAAAAAACCAAAAACCAAAAAACAAAACAAAACAAAAAAAACAAGCTAGCATCTGTATTTCCATCTTTTCTCGGAATTGGCCATGTGCGAGCCCAGATCCTGCTCTCAGGCCCAGCTCGGAGAGCCGTGGGTGGCCGAGCCAGGGGGACTGAAGGGGCGCCGCCCGCGCCCGACACCGCCGACGCTGTCCTGTCCCCGTCCTCCCGGGCCGCTGAGACAGGTGCATCTTTCTCCCTCCTCGAGACAGGAAGGGTGTCACGTCCCCGGCCTCGGAGCCCGCCCGGGACCCCACTGCACACGGGAAGGCCTGGAGCACGGCCAGCCCGACGCGTCCAGGACCAGGGCCCGGGGCTCCAGGTGACAGTGGGCCACCCGCCTCCCACGACACTGAGGTCGTCACACCTCCTTTCCTCCGAGAAGTCAGCGATCGCCCTCGAGATGCTTGGCAGAAGCACACATTCCCGGCTCCTCACTGCCACGTGCCCCACCCCCCAGGGCCACCAGCCTCTCGCTCCACGAGGGAGCCAACCTGCCAAACTTCTGGTACCCAGTCGGCCTGCACACGGCTCCGCGTTTATTTGTCCCAGAGGCGGTCCCCGGAGCGCTGCCATGTTCCTTAACATCTGGGACTCATCTCGGCTCTGCTAATGACTCAGTGGGCTGCAGAAAGGCATGCTGAGTGCAGATGTGCCTGTCACCGGGCCTAATGGCTTGCTCAGGAGCTGAATCGAAGGTGTGAGCGCCCCCCCCCCCCCGGGGCTGCGGCGATGGGGGCTCCGTTCTGGACCCTGGGCGCTGGAGGAAGAGCCAGGCGGGTGGCCTTGGCAGGTGGGGGCGAGGAGGACCCAAACCACAGAGACCGGCTTCAGAAGCCGGGGGGGCCCCCCCAGGGCAGCAGCTGGCCCACCCAGTGGAGGGGGAGGGGACAGAGGTGGGGACATCTGCTCAGGGAATGCACCACGCTATGGGGCTGTCACAGCCCAGCTCAGAGTGGGCAGCGGGGACAGCCAGCGAGTAGGGGCTTCCAGGAGCCCAGCCCGCTTCTTCTCCACCCTGGGGGCCTCCTCCCACCCCAGAGCCCAAACACACACTTTTCTCTCCCGTTCCTGCGGCAAGTGACTGCAAAGTCAGCTTTTTCTGGCTCCCCAGGCTCCCTCTTCACCCCAGACATAAAACCTTATTATCGTCTATACTATTATTTATATTACTTACAAGATTCATTAAAGTATTTATACATATACATTTATTAGTATTATTTAATATTATCATTATGTAACATAGATTAAAATAAATAGTAGTACCCTTCCCAGGCAGCAGAACGGGGAAGACGCACTTCAAAGAAGCAAACAGGCACTGACGCTGCTAAAATTGGATTTGCTTCTAACGGAGCAGGTGCAGCCCAAGGGCCCCAAGAAGCCGCAGGCGGGTGGCTCAGCGTCCCCACCCTGGGAACTTCCATCGTGCCGCATACACGGCCACCCTCAGCCTGAGACCTGGGGACCACCTGTGTCACCGCCTCCTGGGAAGCTGATTCAAGGACAGGCTTCCGGCACCCCCAAGGCCTCCTAGACCAGGAGTGGAGGGGTGCATTTTGTGGGGAGGAGGGGAAGGACTCCGCGTTTTGAGCAAGCTCCCAGGGAGCCTGAAATACACAGACCCTCCAGGCCCTCATCCACGGGCAGGACTGGGGGGCTCAGGGGCTACAGGACCAGGGGGCCCAGGAGCTATAGGACCAAGGGGCTCAGGGGCTACAGGACCAGGGGGCTCAGGGGCTACAGGACCAGGGGGCTCAGGGGCTACAGGACCAGGGGGCTCAGGGGCTATAGGACCAGGGGGCTCAGGAGCTACAGGACCAAGGGCTCAGGGACTACAGGACCAGGGGGCCCAGGGGTTACAGGACCAGGGAGCTCAGGGGCTACAGTATCCGGGGCTCAGGGGCTACAGGATCAGGGGCTCAGGGGCTATAGGACCAGAGGCTCAGGGGCCACAGGACCAGGGGCTTAGGGGCTATAGAACCAAAGGGCTCAGAGGCTCAGAAGCTACTCACTGCCGGTGAATCACGCCTGGGCAGGGGGCCTGGGGCTCATCACTATGCCCAGGCCTACGTTCCCATCACCACCTCCGGCACTCCCACCTCCCCACCTCAGCAACATGTCCTCATCCCTAAGGCCCCTCCCTCCACGAAGCCCCCTCCCCAGCCGGCTGCCCCTTGCCACGAGATGTAGAAGCTGCACACCTGCTTCCGCCGGCCCTGCAAGTTCCTTGAGAACCCCTTTATGTGTCTAGCGGGGTGACGCTCCTTCCACAAGTATCAAGACTGGACAAATGGACAAATGGAACTTATCCTTTGGGAAGAAGCCTTGAGTGTGAGCCCCCCAAGGAACACAGGCTGTGACAGATACTTCTGGTGAGGACCACGGCATGGGAGCGGTCACACCTGGATGTGAACCTCAGCCCCACCCCTGGCTCCTTGTGCAAACCGGGACACCTGAGCCTCAGCTTCCCCATCTGTCATATGGGAGTAAAAGCACCAGAGTCTCAGTTTCCCTGTCTGTCATAGGAGAAAGAGCCAACTTCTGGGTTGTCATGAAGATTCCTTGGAACAGATCTCTGGGCGCCGTGGCTGCCGTGGGTGGGGCTCGGCCACACTCGGTGGGAGGGGGAGGAGAACAGGGTGACGATGGGTAAACACTTCTCTCAGGACACAGGTACCTTCATTTACAATATGAGGCTTGCAAATGTATAGGGCGCTGCCCGGGCCTTGGAAAGACCATCGTTCGTGGGGTCAGGGACCGCAGTCCGGATTTCTGATCATGAATGAAAGAAAAAGGACCCGAAGGCACAAGGCGGATCTGCTAAATTGCCTGATTTCACTTTTTTTTTTCCTCCAGTGAAGAATGTCAGTCTTTAAAGTTGTTTTCAAAGAGCTTTGACTCTATCATCTACATTTTTTGTCAAGATTTCCCAGAAAGACGCGGCAGTGATGACATCTGGCCCAGTCACTTCAGAGGCATTCAGGTTGGAATGGATTCTGGGAGGAATTGGGCTTGTTTGTTCAACGACCCGCGGTGAGCCAGCTCTGTCAGCACCAGAGCTCCAAAGAGGGCCAGAGAGGCTGGGGGGTGGGGGGTGGTGACCGCAAGGACGAAAGACAAACAGCGGAGCGTGGTCAGGGCGGGTCTGGGGATGGACGGGGCCCTGGGCGGCGGGGGGGCGGGGGTTGGTGGGATCACACCCAGCCCAGTCTGGGAGGACCCCAGAAAGCTGATCTGGGGGCACGAAGCTGCTCTGAGACCTTTAGGGTGCCCGCACCGGGCAGCGGTGAGGAAGAGGCCCAAAGGCACCAGGACAGAGTCTAATTAGTGTCTGCAGGCGGGGAGATGAGGCTGGAGGGGCAAGGAGGAGAGGGCTGGCTGGGGCACT
The DNA here is from genome assembly GCF_011100685.1 of Canis lupus familiaris. Lineage (NCBI taxonomy): Eukaryota > Metazoa > Chordata > Mammalia > Carnivora > Canidae > Canis > Canis lupus. Next base: position 37,390,616 of record NC_049249.1, on the reverse strand, counting down.
GGGCCACTTGATGCCATCTGGCGTTATCTGAGGACACGGCACCACTGCCGAGACGCTGTGGGGACAGGCTTAGGGTGCAAAGCGAGCTCTGGGGTGCAGAGGCAGGTGCTTCAGGAATCTGGAGAGGAGATGCCGGCGCTGCAGCCTGAGGTGGGGACAGAGGAGAAGGTATAGAGGAACCAAGAGGTCTCTTGATTGGAGAGAAGGTAATAGGGAGTCCAGGACCCCAAGCTTCTGACGGCATTTCCTGGGAGAGCCAAGACCGGCGTGGGCAGGTGTCCCCATGTTGCCCTTGCCAACATCACGGACATCATTCCAGGCTTCGCTGGGCCTGGGTGTGATGGATCAAATGCTTATGTCACCCCAGAAGTCATATGCTGAAATCCTAAGCCTCGATGTCATGGGATTAAGAGGTGGGTCCTCGGGGAGGTGATTGGATCGGAAGGGTGGAGCCCTTGTGGATAGGATTAGTGCTCACACGAGGGACACCCAGAGTCTGCTCGCCGCCCTCCCCCTGCCCCGCACGTGAGCACACAGCAAGAGGACTTGGTCTGCGAACCAGGAGGCAGGCCCCCCCCCGCCCCCACGCACCAGACCTGCCAGCGCCTGGATCTCGGGCTTCCAGCCCCATGAGAGTCGGAGCAGCCCGAGCTGACACAGGGAGAGGCGATGAACACTGGATGTGCCGAGATGGAGTGTCCGACCCTCAGGGGCCAGGAAGGTCCGAGGGCACCCGGCTATGCAGGCTGCGGCTTGGAAGAGAGGTCACGAGACCCGGGAGGAATGACTTTGCCACTATGGGCTGTGAGAGGAGAGGGGACCTGGGACTGACCCCAGGAGCCCGAGCCTGAGAGAACAAGAGGAGGGAGGGAGGTGGCCCAGGACCTGAGAAGGGGCAGCAGAGAGAGAGCAGGAGGGCAGGGTGGGTTCCAAGGAAGAGGGAGCAGCCTCCAGCACCTGGGCGCCGTCAGCTGGAGCAGCTGGGAGCCCCCTGGGACCTGGGACAGTGCGGTGGGGGTGGTGGGAGGGGAAGCCGAACTGGAGCAGATGGACCAAGTGTGGCCAGTGGGGTACAGCGGAGACCTGGGACCCTGAGTATGTGTCTGCGCAGAGGAGTGTATGCACATGCACACCCGTGTGTGTGTGTGTGTGTGTGTGTGTGTGTGTATGTGTGTCCAAGGAAGGAGCAGGTGTGGAAGCGCCAGTGCAGAGCGGCTGGTACTGAGGGAGTCTGAGCTACATGGGGCCCGAGAGTCTGGGGCAGAGGGTAAGGGTGCCCTGGCGCAGATCGGGAGCCAGCATCCCACGCTCGCGGGCGCGGACGGAGCAGCAGCTCTTCCCGCAACAGAAGGGAAGGAGGGAAGGACTCCCCCCAAGTCCTTTCCAAAGCAGCCCTTAAATCATGGGAGACCCCGAAAGTAAGGGTTGGAGGTGCCTGTGTTTCTGGTGAAGGCTGCAGGGTCCACCGCACAGGGGCCCCAAGACCCAAGCTTCACCCCACGGTTACCCCCGTGACTTCCGAGCTGCTGTTTCTCAGAAACGCAGACGCAGCTCATCCCTGGGAGCACATTTGCACGAGGCGCGATAAAGGCCCACGGAAGAGAAACAGACCGTACTGGGGTTGAAACCCCCCAGATCCAACCTCATTCTTCTAGAAGGAAGAACTCTCCCTGTATCAGGATCTGTGTGACGTCCCCAAGGGACAGGAGGGTAGGGTGGTTGCCCTTCTCTCTGCGGGCGTGCAGGCCACTTAGGTGGGAGGGCATCTGAGGCCACATTGCCCGCTGTTGACCCGATGGACAGACAACAACTCTGAAATTGCTTCTCCAGAAACCCCGAGAAGCCCCAGGGCCAGGCACCTGCAGATGCTGATGTCAGGAGGCTGATGCTCCCTGGGGCCACCAGGCGCTACACTGCAAGTAGTCACAGGGGAGGTTGTCACAAACAGTTTTGAGTAAGTTTATCAGCGCTGGGTGCCAAGCAGAGATGGAAGGCCGCGCCAGGGCCAGGAAGAGGCCCGGGTAGGGACGCCTGGGGGGCTCAGTGGTTGAGCATCTGCCTTTGTGATCGCGGGGTCCTGGGATCAAGTCCCGCATCGGGCTCCCTGCTTCTTCCCTCTGCCTATGTCTCTGCCTCTCTCTGTGTCTCTCATGAATAAATAAATGATAAAAAAAAAAAAAAAAAGGAAGAGGCCCAGGGTGGGCCTGAAGCCAACAGTGTGGGGAGGACCCCTCGCTGGGAAGGACCCAGGGCAGCTTCTAACCCCGGGCATCTCTCTCACGGTAGAGAAGGGGGTGCAGTGCACCTCCCCCGACTGGACCCAGACATTCCACTGTGGCCACAGGACGCTCAGGACAGGTGCTCCTGGACCAGCGCTCAGCAGCCCCCCCCATCACACTCTCAGCCCCTCTTTACGGTGGAAACGGTGGCTCTTTCTTTCTCTGTTTCTTTCTTTCTTTTTTTCCTTTTCCCGAGCTCACCTTTTGGCCTCAGCAGGGCGATTAAAGAATTTAGGCCTAACAATCTGGAGGGTTTCCTGGCTTAAAAAGTGGAAAATACATCTGTAAGCCTGATTTTAAACATCATAATCTTCTTATCGCGGGGTATTGACGGCATATAAAATATATACAACCGGATAACCAAGCTATTTAGCCTGGGTTAACTTTTTTTTTTTTCCTTTTAGATTGCCAAAGAGATTAAACCCTAAAATGTGGGCATACGGACTTGTTCAATTTGAATTTAAATTATTCATGCAAAAGCCACCACCCTGTACATAAAAAGCAGACCTTTAATGTGCCACTTTCGCATTGCATAGTAATGAGGCAGCCAAACTATTGCCATCGAGGAGGACAGTTTTAACTCTCCAACCCGATACATACTCTACACGTGTGTGTACATAATATCTAACGCCCGAATATTCATATATCTAAAGATACACCACCCCCAGTAATCTGTAACATCCGTAGGCACACGACACATAAACCAGAGAGATGCTGTAGTTAGAGATGCACAAAGACACACACACACACACACTCAGCTTTAACAAAGGGGCAAGCTAATTGCCAGGTAATTGGGTATGACCTCTTCAGAAGCATAATTGTTGTCTTCTTTCAGCCTCCTCTACCTCTTTGAACGCACGCATTTGCAGAGCCACACAAATAAGCCCATCCATCTTTTATTACCCATCACCGCAAATTCTTAATTCCTAATTCCCTCTTAAACGCCCCTGGTGACTCGGCACTGACAGCAATTTGTTTAAGATAGATATTTACTGCTGGGTCCTGTGGCTAGGCCCGCATGTCAGGAGGCAGCAAGCAAAGAGTCATACGCCTTTAGATTGTTTGTGAAGGAGGGCGGGCTTGATGAATGATGCATGCGTGCGCGAGGCCCCGGCCCCGGCCAAGGCTGAGGCTGCCGACGGATGGCAGGCCCCGCGTCCAGCGCCGGTGTCCACGGGGCTCCGGCCGACCGGTGCGGGGGCCACGGAGCGCTGGCCGCATGTGGCCGGGTGGCACACGCACACCCCAGCCGGTCCACCCGGGAAGGATGACTCCAACTTTCTCTCGCTGAGCGTAAATGGTCATTATCGATTCCAGCAGGCCGGCCACTGGAGGGGGAGTCCCCTGGGAGTCACGGCCCGGCGCAGTCAATCGTAGTGGCTTTCTTGAAAAATCTGATTTAACGATGCCTCGCTGGGAGGCGGGCTGGGGGCGGGGAGGGGGGTGGCGGTGCCAAAGTGTATTTGGCCAAATACACTTCTTTGGTGGTTCCTGCATCCTCCAGACTACATAGAAGAGCAAGATCTTCGTCCCCTGGAAGGCAGGGACAAGCTCATCTTACATCCTTGATCGCCTGGGCTGCCCCAGGCACCACCCCACCCAAGAGTGTCCCTGCCACCAGCCCGGCCAACGGTCCTCAAGGCAGCACGTGGCATCTCACAAAATAAAGATGCCAAACTGAACTTTCTTCTAGAAACCCCGAAGCTGTCCTGGCCCAATGACACCCTCATGATTTCAAACCGGATACTCATGCATCAGCTTTTGAGTATTTTTTTTTTTTAGAGTAAAATAGTGCATTTTATGAGCAGAGCAACGTGAGGCAGAAACTCCTTGCCAAAGACACCCGCTGAAAATTGTTACTACCTATGGCCATGATTTCGCTGCTTCTTTGTAAAACCACACACCGTGCTGGACCCACGCAGAAGAAGATGGGGAGAAAGTAGCATAAATAGCACGGGATTAGGGAATTTTTGACATGTCAGTAATTTTTTATAAGGCGCCCTGTGCAGATAGAAGCGCATCGTGATACAAGAGGCCGTGGAGGAACGAGGAGCGGGCTCGCAGATTAGCCATCACCCTGTAAGCGGGCGTGCTCCCCTCGGGCGTCAGGACTAAACGGAAGGTGGTCGGCTCCCGAGGGCCGTCCTGGCCCCGCGCTCCCCAGGCTCCGCGGCCCCTGCGAGGCCGCGCATCACCTGCTCCTCCTGCCTGTCTCCTGTCTTCCATTCTTCATTACCCAACAGATGACCTATCTGATAGGCGTCCCCCTCCTGCACGCTCCTGCTGCCAGCCTTCAGTGAGAATAAAGCCGGCAATCCTTTTTATCTTCATTCTGCTGCCGTTCCCATCCTCTGTTTTTTTTCTAAAGATCGTTTGCCAGCATCGCTTGCTCGGTTGTACCCAGTGGAACAAGCAGTGTCTTCTGAACTGACAATTCTGACTTTTTGCTGCTTGTGATTTTTCTAAAGCATGACAACCACTTGCACGGAGACATGGTAAACCTTTTCAGGTAAGGAAGTCAGTAAAAAGAAAGGCCTTTCAAGAAACAGAGGTAGTTACTGCAGGAGCTGAACAAAACAAGTCTCTTATGTATTAATTTAATCTGGCCATAACTTTCGGGTGGCAAGAGAAATTAGAATCTCGTCATCCATGAGTGTGTGTGTGTGCGTGTGTGTGCATGTGCATGCATGTGCCTGGTGTGTAGGTGTTTTAAAAGAGCATTTCACTTGGACAGACATTAATAAAAGTCATCATACCAGCCACTAAAAGCCAGAAGGCTTTATCTATCCCATATTTATATACATGCTATGTTGTAAAGTTCTTTAATATTCATTGGAAATTGGCCTAATTCCAAAGCCAGATGAGTTTCTTTTAACAGAGCTCTCAATAAAGGGTCTCTTTTTCCAAAATAGGTCAAAGCTGAGTGTTGTTCCTTCCACAAAAGTACTAAGAAAAAAGATTATCTGTTGAGTCTGGAATGTAGCACGATGATCGCGTAAATTGCCTAAGATTTTCAATGGGCACGTTCTAGTAATTAAGTGCGGTCTTATTTCAGAGAAATAGCAGAATGCACAATTATTTCAGAGTAGTATCTGTACCGTACAATTTCAGAGTAATCTGAGAATCTTCTTGATATTATTAGGCACGAACCCATCACCTATAAGAGTCAACCACAGACTCGATATTTCCCAAAATTTACAGTCAGACTAACTAGGGGACACCAGATATATGTCTTCTCTACATCCCAGAAAAAATTCCTAAGAGTTACTTGGACTTACTGGAAACATATTCTGGAAGCCAGAGAAATCACTTAAACTCCTCTCATTCCTAATTTCTTAAAAGCTCACAGAATTTCTGCCCATTTTACAACAAATTTCTATATAATTACTTTACCAAATGCAAATAATAATGTCATTTATTGAGCATTAAGGACATGATGGGTGCTGCTGGGGTACCACAAAACGTGATGTATTGTGGTATTGGTTATTTTACCTACATCTCACAACAACCTGGTGAAGTAGGTACAGTTATCCACATTTGGCAGAGAAGAACTTAGGGCTCAGAGAGCTTGTTAATTTTCCCAACGTCACACAGCCGGAATGTGACAAAGTATCAGCTGGCATCCAGCTATACCTGCTTCAAGGTCAGGGCTCTTTGCTTCTCTGCCTGGCTGGCTCCCACAATAGAAAATGCAAATGTTTACCAAGTGAGGCAAAAATGACGCCTCCTCCATGAAGCCCTCCACGTATTTCCAAAGAATAGGTTTGTAGCTGATGGCGTGGTGCTGGACCATGTAATTTTGTGTGTGTCTCTCTCTCATCTCCCCTAACTCCCTAGGGTGGGAAATACATCTGATCACTCCTGATACCTCAGGATCTAAGTCAAATTGTGTTCAACTGACTTAGTGTGTATCTGACAATTTCCCCCCTTAATCTCTAGTCTTCCTGAATGACCTGTGTTTGTTTAAGAAAAAAGACAAAACAAAACAACACTGAAAAAGATTTGAGTTATACTGTTAAGCAAAAAAAAATAAAAATAAAAACAAAAACAAAAAAAGAAACAAAACAAAACAAAACAAAAAAACAGGTTACAAGATACTATATATGGTAACATAATCCTCTGTACACACACACACACACACGTCTAGTATAACATATGCCAAAACAGTCATAAGGGTTACAGCAGGATTAGAGTTGGTTTTAAATTGCTGTCATTTTTTGCATAATCTGTATTTTTCAGTTTCTACAAAGAACATATATTTCTTCTATCATTAAAAAAAAAGTATGGAGAATTTATATAGACAAGTGTATTTCCTAGAATCCAAGGACATTGCAGCTGGAAGGGCCTGAGCCCTGTGTTGGAATCCTCAGATGGGAAATGGAGGGTCCACAGGGACAGAACTTGCCCCAAGCCCCTCTTCCTTCTGCACAGACCTGGAAAGGTGGCTTCTCACCCAGAGCCCAGCTGCAAAGGTGCACAGTGCTCTGTACACTCCACCCTCCCTTCCAGTCAAGGAGACTCTGGTGCATAGAGCAGATTGTAGGACAAGACCAGGACCCTCCCCTCCGTCCAAGAAGAAGCCTCCCAGGGGGTCCTGAACCTGCCCAGCCTCCCTGGAGCCAGGAAGTGCTTCCCTCAGCTTCAGAAGCCAGGTCTGGGGGCACCCAGGGACCAGTCTGGGATCAGGGGCAGCTATTGGGAAGGTACCAGCTGCGGAGGGGTATAGTGAGCATGAGAGGGCCTGGCTGCACACAGCAGAGAGGGACAGTAGGCCACGGTACAGACAGAGGCCACGAAGCCCATTCCTGAAGCTGGAAATCCTGGTGAACCCAAATCAGCAAGGAAAGAGACCCGGTTACGTCTAGAAATGCCTGGACGTGATCGGAGGCTATGATTCCAGAATGTCTTCTATCATGGGTGTTTGCTTGCAGTCAAGTTTGGGTCTTGGAGTAGAGCTAAGCATGTGGGAACCCCTTTGTCTACCAGACGCTACAAACCACATCAAACCATCAAGGATTCTAGGTGGGATGAGAGGAAAGCAGAGGGATGGGGAAGAGAATCTTTTTGAAGAGAACCTCGAGCTTTATTCTGATTTCCTGGTTCCCTACGAGCTTCCTCCTCACTACGTCAATGTGGGCAATTTACCGAAATGCTCTGTGCCTCATTTCCTCACCTGCAAACCCGGGTCACTTATGTCACCTACGTGGTCAGGGTATGTGACAGATCAATGAGCTGATGCAGGTGAGGCCCTCAGAACAATCCCTGGCCTGGAAACACTCGATAGCTGTCAGCCACCCAAGCTCTAATTATTTCATGTTGCTCCATGTTGGGGTTAACAGGCTTAACTGTAAGTTTTAGAATGATAAATGAGAGTTTCCAAGGCATTGAAAGTGTCGGTCAAATTATAACAACTTAGTTCTAGAAACACAGGTGATCCAATGACGAGTTGGTGTTTCTAGCAAATCGATGCATCAGGATGGGGCCCCGGGCCCCAGTTTCTGGGCAAGAAGGGGCCGCTCATTCCAGCCAGCCCCAACGCGGCCCTTGGGGGCAGGCCCATCACATCACTGCCCTCCCTGGGGGGCTCTCCTCTTCCTGACAGTCTTTCTTTTGTCCAGTTTAACCTCACATCTATCTAAGGGTGCCAGAAATGTCTTCACCCGATGTTCATTTTCCAAGCCTGTAAACCAACCTTCATCGGGTACAAGAAGGCCTGGGTCACATCGCACCCATAAACCTCTCCCGGGCCTCTGCGCTGCTGCTGAAAATAAGCAATGGCTCCCTGAATGATAACCCAACTTTACAGTGGACGTGAGAGCTCACTTGGCCGCCAGGGGCGACAGGCAGGCCTCCTGTCACTTTCCCAAGCCCCCCACCCACCCAAGGAGCTCCTTACTCTCCAAGGAGTAATTGGAGCCCCAGCCCCCTGACCTCTGCTGATCCAGGCAGCCCTGCCGTCTTGGCAGGCAGGAGAACAAAGTGTGAAACCAGAGGCTCCCTAGGGCGCGGGGCTGAAATCAGAGGCTCCCTACAGCCTCATCAATGAGCCTGATGATCAGCCACAAGGAAAGCTCCAAATCTTCCTTTAGCCCTACGACTCCAGCACCGTCTCCAGCCCTGTCTTTCCAGCAGCTGTGGAAGCCATGCCCCGCATCCCCCGCCACGCCGTGGCCCCAGGCACCCATTCCAGGCACACTATGTGCACAGCAACTTTAAGAACTGCATTGCTTGTCCTTGGGGCTCCTTGACCGGGGAGAAGCAGGGGCAACGCTGATCTCCATCACCCCAGTGATGCCTGACGGTCCCCAGGGTCCTGCCGTTTATTACGTTGGGCATGTGACTTTTAAAATTTTCCATGTGGTCTCTTTCTACTTCCAGACCAGTTTCAGAGTTCTTGGTAAATCTTCTCACCAAGCTCTCAAATTTTTATTGTTTACAAATAGTTTTCTCACTTTCAGGATCTCTGTTACATCACACCCGTGGCTTCTCCCTAAAATATCTGTGTCTAATAAGGAAAAAGAAAAAAAAAAAAATTCAAGGCGCCTGGGTGGCTCAGTCAGTTAAGCATCCAACTCTTGATTTCGACTCAAGTCACCATCTCAGGGCCCTGGGATCGAGTCCTGTGTCAGACTCCCTGCCCAGTGCAGAGTCTGCTTGTCCCCCTCTTTCTGCTCCTACCCCTGCTGCTCACTTTCTCTTTCTCTCTCTCAAATAAATAAATAAAATATTTTAAAAAATAAAAATAAAAACCCAAACTTACCAAGGAGCAGGGCCCACCCACTGAGCAGACTCCGTGTGTCCCCAGCCCAGTGCCATGGACACACATGCTGCAGGCAGGTCCTCTCCTCTCTGTATCCCTCCAGCCTGTCAGTTGTGTGGCCCATAGGTTCTTTCTCCAAAGTTTCCCTCGAGCCCACCGATCCCTCCTATTCCCACAACTTCCCCACACAGGGCACTTGTCATTGCTCTCCTTGATCTTGTTTGCCAAATCATCTCACTGGTCCCCAGAAATCTCCCTCCACACATGGCCACCTGAGCTAACCTATACCACGTGCCTGGGCTACATGCCTCTACCTGGAGAGTTCTGCTGCTTCTCGGACCTCAGTCTGTAGGATAACATCCAAACTCCTCTGCAGGGTAATTAAAAGACATTCTCAGTCAGGTTGCAACCACCTTGTAGCCCCATCGATAGCCTCCACCCATACCCATTCACCCTTAACTAGAGCCGCACAGGGCAGCTGTGTGATGCCGTCTCCCTTCATTGCCTGGAAAGCCCTACCTTCCCTGCCTCTGGTGGACTCTTCCATCGGTGGTTCCCAGTAAACTATGCCTGCTGCATTGCTGCCATTTTGTAGTCTCCTCTCACATGGACTCTGGGCTTGGCCATGCAAGTAGCTGTGGCCAATGGGACATTAGCAAGAGCAACCCAAGCAGAGGCTTGATGAGCACTTGCACAACGGGGTCTTCCTGCATCCCCTTTGGAGCCCTGAACTGCCATGTAAAGATGTTCAGCTAGCTACTGTTGAGACCACAAAGAAAGAGGGTGTTCAAACCTCCAGGAAGAGCAAAGAAGGTCCAGTAATGCCAGTGTCCCACTTGGGATCTGCAGGAGACATCCAAAGTGAGACCAGCAGGAGAACCATCCAAAGCAAGAGACCATAAGAGGTAATGAAACAGCTGTAAGCCACTAACTTCTGAAATGGTGTGTTGTGTAACAACAGATAACCAAAATAGCCCATTATCACTCAAGTCGGTTCAGAACTCAAGGAACACTTGAAATCCTGGTATGTGTGTTCTGTGCTTCCTGGTATGATTTAAAAAAAAAAAAAAAAAAAAGATTAAGCAAAAGACAGTATAGGTCATTTCTTTGATGAGACTGTAGCCTAGCTGGATACTCTGGCTCATATGTCCTCCCTGCAAACATTATTTTGAGCACCTAGTATGTATGAAATCTTCCCCAGTTGTTTTCCATTCACACTTCACCTCCGGGGCTGAAGTCAGCTGCTACTCTCAGCAAGAATGCTCCCAAGCTCTCCCAGAAGGCCCAGAGCAGAAAACTCAGGAATGACAGTAGGAGCTTAGGGAACATCAACTGGCTTAGGGGAAATGACTCTGTTAGCAGTAGACCTACTGCTGCTGGTGGTAGCAACGGATCTCCTGCAAGTCTCTGGGTCAGAGAGGGAAGGCATTTCTGCTGGATATTCAGGGATACATCAACTCTTTCAGGTTTTTGAGATGTGGAGTCCAGAAAGATGATCCCACCCGAGAGGCCAAGCAGTGATGGAGTTTGCCAGTAGGATGCAGCATGAAGTGTAAGTTCATGTTTTCCAGAAATCCCTTCAGTGTCTACAGGACACAGCTAACTGAATCCCTTATGTCTGCAAAAAAGGATAGGTTCTTTCTCAAGCTGTTCTCTACTTCCAGGGAGAATCTGATTTCCCTAAGCCAGCAAATATAACTACACTGACCAAGACTAAGACTCTCCCACCCCATGAGCACAACCTCCAAAACCACTTCATCCTTCAAGGCATCCACATGCTTAACTACTAAACCAAAGGGTCATACAAGGTCATCTCTGAGGCTTCCACGATTCTTACCTCTGGGTGCTATAAATAAGAGACATTCACACTAGCAGTGGCATGGATTTATGATGAAGTTACAACAACCAGGGGTTCGTTTCTGGGCACAAATGAGCATTAGCCTGGGATTTGGGATACATGGGTTCTAGTCCTGGCCCTGTTTGAACTTGCTGCATGAAATAAGACAAGTCTGGCAGTGTCGTAGCCTAGTCAGTAAAACAGGGCCAACAGTTCTCAAAGCAGTTCCACAGAGCACAGAGCTGGAGAATGGGAAGGAAGAAAAGGAAGGGTCTTTCCCATGGAAGGAAGCTTGTGGGCTCCCATCTCACTCCAACCAGTGGAATCTGTATGGCTTCACTGTGCAAATTCTCCCAAGGCTTGGGAGAGGAAAAAAAAAAAAAACTGGCCATGTCTCACAATCTTTGCTCTTACTAATATAGACACAGATTTTATACCTTTTACAAAAAATTAAAAAGGATTATATACCTAGATATAAGACTTCTAGAAGAAGAATTGAAGTATTCAATACATTTCAGTAGTAATCACTCAAGTATCTTTCTGTTAATTCATTAAAGAGCTGAGTATCTACTCTTTGCAAACACAATGCCAAGCACTATGAGAAAGACAGGCATGAAGGTGCCCAAAGGAGCTGTCAAAGGATGACACAAAAGGTCAGACATTCAAAAAATGTTCAATAGTGTTCAAAAAATGTGCAATAACAAAGAGCTACAAAGAGCTATGGAAAGTCAGAGAGGACATAGCACACTTGGCTAATGGATCAAGAACACTGCTTGGAGGAGGCAGAGTGTCAGTAAGAAGGTGCCTTATTAAATATAACAGAAAACCCAGTCAACAGACTCTCAACGATAAAGACATCACACAGCTGTATCCTAAGGGATATGGTGGGCCCTCGGGTTGACCTGATCCAGGACCTCCAACATCTTCCCTCCAGTTCTAGCTTCTACCCTCCTTATCTTTTGGTGGTAGAGTGGCTGACCTCCATGTGCTAAAAGATCCTCCATGTGTTAAAAAGTACATCCATTCCTGATGGAAGCTCTTAAACTAAGAATAGACGGGAACTTCCTCAAACAGCAAAGAACATCTAAGAAAAGCCTACAGCAAACATCACCCTTAATGATGAAAGACGGGATGCTTTCCCCTTAAATGTGTAAAAAAGACAAGGATGTCCTCTCACCTCTTCTACTCAATACTGTCCTTGACTCTCAGCCAGTGCAATCAAGCAAGAAAAAGAAATAGAAAGTGTCCAGACTGAAAAGGAAGAAGTAAAATTGTCTTCCTTCATAGATAGCTTAATCTGTAAATAGAAAATCCTAAAGAATCCATGGGAAAAACTACAAAACTAGTGAGCAAATAGAGATATCAATGGTACTTCTTCATACCAACAATAAAAAATCCAAAAATAAAATTAAGAAAGTGTCTCTATTCACAAAAGTATCAAAAAGAATACAAAACCTAGTCATAAATTTAACCAAAATAGTGAAAGACCTATATGCTAAAAACTACAAAACATTGATGAAAGAAATGAAAGAATACCTAAATAAATGGAGAGAAATGTCACTGCTCTTTGATTGAAAGTCTCAGCATTATTATGATGGCAATACTCCCCAAATAAATCTGTAGATTTAATGCAAGCCATACAACGGCAAGAAACTAGATGTTTTCCCCCAGGATTGGGGAACAAGGCAAGGATTTCCTCTCTCAACATTCTTTTTCAACACTGTACTAGAAATTTTAACTGATGAAGTAAGATAAGAAAAATAAATAAAAGATGTATAGATTGGGAAGGAAGAAATTGAACCGTGTTTGTTCAAAGATGACATGATTGTGTAGAAAATCCCAAGGAACTGACCCAAAAAAACCCTCCTAGAATTAAGATAATTCTGATTCTAGTATGGTTGTAGGATATAAGGTTAATATATGAAAGTAAATCACTTTCCTATATACCAGCAATGAGTAATTAGAATTTGAAATTAAAGGGGCACCTGAATGGTTCAATCGGCTAAGCAGCCAACTCTTGATTTTGGTTCAGATCATGGTCCTGGAGATTGAGCCCCATGTCAGGCTCTACACTCAGTGGAGAGTGCTTCAAGATTCTCTCCCTCCCTCTGCCCCTCCCCCCATTCTCCCTTTCATTCTTTCCCTCTTAAATAAATCAATTTTTAGAAAAAAGAAATTAAAAGTGTAGTACCATTTACATAAGCAGCAAAACAGAATTAAATACTTAGATATAAATCTAATAAAAATGCACAGGCTCTATAAGATGAAAACCATAATAGTGTAATGAGAGAAATCAAAGACGATTTTAATACACAGAAAAACAGTCTGTGTTCCAGATAGGAAGAATCGATATTGTTAAAATGTCAGTTCTTCCTAATTTGACCTATAGATTCAGTACAATTCCTATCAAAACTCCAGCAAGTTATTCTGTGGATATCAACAAAGTAATTCTAGAGTTTATATGATAAAACAGAAGACTAGAGTAGCCAACACAATTATAAAAAAGAATAATCAGAGGACTGATATGACCCAGTTCAAGACATAGTATAAAGCTACAGTAATCAAAATAGTGTGGTATTTAATTATATGGTCAATTAATCACCAACAAAGAATGAAAGAATATCCAATGGGATAAACACAGTCTCTTCCACAAATGTTGGTGGGAAAACTGGAACAGCAACATGCAAAAGAATAAAACTATTACTTACTTACGCCATACATAAAAATAAATTCGAAATGGATTAAAGACCTAAATGTGAGACCTGAAACCATAAAAATCCTAGAAGAGAACACAGGCAGTAATGTCTTTGATATTAGCCCTAACAAAGACATATCTTTTTTCTAGATATGCCTCCCTAGGCAAGGGAAAGAAAAACAAAAATAAGCTATTGGGGCTACATCAAAGTAAAAAGCTTCTGCACAGCAAAGGAAACAACCAACAAAACTAAAAGCAACCTATAGAATGGAAGAAGGTATTTGCAATTACGTACCTGATAAACGGCTAGTAAGCAAAATATATAAAGAAATTACAAAACTCAACACCCAAAAAACAAATAACCTAATTTAAAAAATGTGCAGACATTCCAAAGAAAACATACAGATGACCAATAGACACATGAAAAGATGCTCATCATCACTTATTACCAGGGAAATGTAAAACAAAATCACAAATGAGATGAGCATCGGGTGTTATACACAACTGATGAATTATTGAAAACTACATCTGAAACTAATAATGTACTATATGTCGGCAAATTGAATTTAAATTTAAAAAAAAGAAAGGGTAAGAAACTACAATGAGATATCACCTCACACCTGTCAGAATGGCTAAAATCAAAAACACAAGAAACAACAGGTGTCGGCAAGGATGTAGAGAAAAAGGAACCCTCGTGTTCTGTTGGTGGGAATGGAAACTAGAACAGTCACTGTGGAAAATAGTGTGGAGGTTCCTCGAAACGTTAAAAATAGAGCTATCCTGCAACCCAGCAATTATACTACTGAGTATTTACCCGAAGACTATAAAAGCACTAATTCAAAGGGATACATACACACCTATGTTTACAGCAGCATTTTATTTACAATAGCTAAGATATGGAAACAGCCCAAGTGTACATCAATTTGATGAATGAATAGAGAAAATGTGGCATATATGCAAGTGAAATACTATTCAGCCATCAAAAAGAATGAAATCTTGCCATTTGCAAGGACATGGATGGAGCTAGAGTATTATGCTAAGTAAAATAAGTCAGAGAAAGGCAAATACCATATGATTTCACTCATCTGTAGAATTTGAGAGACAAACAAGAAAATGAAAAAAATGAGAGAGAGACAAAGTAGAAACAGACTCTTAACTCTGGAGAACAAACTGATGGTTACCAGATGGGGAGATGGGTGAAACAGGTGATGGGGATTAAGGAGTGCACTCCCATGATGAGCACTGAGTGATGTATGGAAGTGTTGAATTATTATCATCTTGTACACAGAAATATAACACTGTATGTTAACTAACTGGAGTTAAAATAAAAACTTTAAAAATAAAATTAAAATTACAAAACCCATGTGGTATTGGAGAAAGAACAGACAAATAGATCAATGGAACAGAATACAGAGCCCAGAAACAGATCCATACAAATATGATCAATTGACCTTTCACACAGGAGCAAAGGAAATTCAATGGAGAAAAGACTGTCTTTTCAACAATTGGTGCTAGAACTGTTGGACACCACATACAACAAAATACCGATCTAGACCTTATACATTGTACAAAAATTAATTCAAAAGGGATCA
Source organism: Canis lupus familiaris (assembly GCF_011100685.1). Classification (NCBI taxonomy): domain Eukaryota; kingdom Metazoa; phylum Chordata; class Mammalia; order Carnivora; family Canidae; genus Canis; species Canis lupus. The sequence goes on along the minus strand of NC_049249.1, from coordinate 37,375,453 downwards.
TAGTTCTAAATGTAAAACACAAAGCTCTCATACTTCTAGAGATAAAATCTAGTTGACCTTGGGTCTGTGATGACTTTTAGAGACGACACAGAAAGCACAACCTTTGTTAGAAAAAATGGATAAGTTAGTCTTCACTAAAAAGACTATTAAGAGAATGAAAAGTCAAGCCACGGAGTTGGAGAAAATACTGGCAGGACATATATGTGAGAAAGGATTCACATCTATACCATACAAAGAATTCTCAAAAGTCAACAATTAAGAAAACAAGCAACCTAATTTAAAAAGGAGCAAGAGAGGGCACCTGGGTGGCTCAGTGGTTGACCGTCTGCCTTTGGCTCAGGGCGTGATCCTGGAGTCCTGGGATTGAGTCCCAGTGGGAGCCTGCTTCTCCTTCTGCCTGTGTCTCTGCCTCTCTCTCTCTGTGTCTCTCATAGATAGATAGATGATAGATAGATAGATAGATAGATAGATAGATAGATAGATAGATAGATAGATAGATAGATAGATAGATAGATAGATAGATAGATAGATAGACAAATAAATAAACAAGCAAGCAAGCAAGCCATCTGGCCATACACCTCACCAGAGATGATATACAGGTGGCAAATAAGTATATAAAAATACGCTCAACACCATACGTCATTGTGGAATTGCAAGTCAAGCCAACAACGAGGTACCAGTGCATACCTATTAAATAAAACTCAAAATGCTGACACCACCAAGTGTTGGCGAAGGTATGAAGCAACGGGAGCTCTCATTCATGGCTGATGACAGCACAAAATGGTGCAGCTGCTTTGATAGAAGGTTTGGCAAGTTATTACAAAGCTAAACACAGGCCTACCGTACAGCCCAGCAATTGTGCTTGTTGGTATTTACCCAAGTGAAAATTTACGTCCGCACCAAAACCTGGGCAGGAATGTTTATGCAGCTTTAATCGTAATTGCCGAAGATTAGAAGCAACCAACATGCCCTTCCGGAGGTAAATGGGTCAACAGTGGTCCATCCAGACAATGGATTTTATTCAGTGATAAGAAAGAATGAGCTATCAAGCCATGAAAAGGCGCAAAGGACGCTTAACAGCATGATGCTAAGCGAAAAAAAAGCCAATCTGAAAACCCTGCAGACTCTAGGATTCCAACTACTTACTTGCCATTCTAGAAAAGGCAAAACTATAGAGACAGTGAAAGGATCGGTGGCTGCCAGGGGCTGAGGGGTGAATGAACAGGGGACGCACAGGCAGATTTTAGGGTTGTGAGATCACTCTGTACGGTATTGTACCGGTGGACACACGATGCTACATGTTTGTGTGTTTGTCCAAACCCACAGAATGAACAACACAAATTGTGAATCCTAATGTAAACTGTAGACTTTAGTTAATAACAACATCTTGATTTTGGTTCATCACCTGTAACGCGTGTATCACACAAATGCAAGGTGTTAAAAACAGGGGAAACTGTGTGGTGGGGGTGGGGTGTCACATGGCGACTCTGTACGTTCTACAACAATCGCTCTGGGAACCTAACACTGCTCTTAAAGAAAAATAGGTCTATTGACTTAAAAACATAGAAGATATTTTTTCAAAGGCATTTCTTAAAGATCTAAATACATTGAGAGAAAGTCCACATTCATAGGCTGGAAAATACTATTGGTAAGTGTCCGTTACTGTAACTGGTAGTACGCGGTACGCGGGGAAATCGGAAGGGTGAGTCTTCAACCTCCTCTTTGTCAAGATTGTTTTGGCTTTCTCAACTCTTCACATAAGCACGTCAATCCGAGGAACGGTTTAGTCCATTTTTTTTCTTTTTAAAGCAGCTGATTTTGGCACATTTTGTGTTAAATCCATACATCGGATCTTTTGCGGGTATTTGCGCTCATATCCAAAAGCTGCGTTCTTATTCCTAAAGTGGTCACTGGGCCTCCTTTTTGTCGTTCCTGGAAAATAGGATTATTGGATTAGTAAACATCTGAGAACAGGGTTGAAGTCTATTGTCGGGGAACTTCTGAAAGGTTCTTTCATGGCCTTTTCCCTGAAGGAGCTCCCGGGCCCCCAGCACGGCTGCTCGCGCGGGGAAGGCCCTGGCCGGCTGCGCGCCCCTGCTCCCGACTCAGCCCGCAGCAGAGAGGAGCCTGCCTTCCCGGGTGCTTCCTCCATCTTTCCCTGAATCACCACTGTCACCACGGCACTTCATTGCTGTCTTTAATAGCTCACAAGTGGCTCCTTCTGGAACCGATGGCAGAGCGGCCCATGGATCAGCCAGTGGGATGCTGAGGCAGCGGCGTTGGCATGCGCTGCTGGAACCGCGCGGCGCGCTTTGCTTCCGAGACGTGCTAAGTGCCCACTGGCCTGGGATCCGAGATCTGCGCTTGGGCTGCCTTTGATCCGGGCCGTCTGCTGCCAAGTCTCAATTAGACAGCCTGTAATACAGTTGGTTCTGGCACAAGTGCTGAGAAAAATAAATCAAAGGATTGTCTCAAATAGGAGTGAGTCCCTGACCACGCTATTTGGAGAGGCCACGAGTAACCACTGCCCTTAGCCCAGGGCCGTTCGCACGAAAGCCCCGGGGTAACGCCGTGCCCTCGAAGGATGTCTCCAAAACGGTGCAGGATCTGCATCCGGTGCATCGAGATGCCATCTCAAAAATGCAAATGACCCCACCCCAAAGGAGGTCCGGGGCTTTCCAAGGGCATCATCTGCACAAATACTTGCCACTGACGCCTGTTCCAGGGGAGGCAGGGGAGGCTTGGCTGCAGGACGCCGTGGGCAGAGCTCTCTCGGAAGCGCTGGCTCCTGCCAGCTCCTGCTCTCAGCGCTATTCATTCAGAGAATTTGCGGGATTACATTTATTAGGAATGTGATTCATTTTTAATTCCGCGGTCAGACGGAGGCTCGGGGCAGAACAGGCTGCTTCCCTGCCTGCAGCTCCGACAATTGGTATCAATGCCAGCTTAACCTCTGGGCAGCATTTTAAAGCCTTTCATTCAAGTGGCTTGTCGCAGAGAGGAAGTGATCTAAGACCCTCCAGGGTGGAGGTAACTGTGCAAAGATTCCATTGCTTTTGTTTAAAAAAAAAAAAAAGAAGAAAGAAAGAAAGAAAGAAAGAAAGAAAGAAAGAAAGCAAGCAAGCAAGCTTTTTAAACCACTTAGCCTGTTTTCAAGGGTGTCAGCCTAGCCACCTCTTCTCTGTTCCAGGGGCTGTGTGATCCCCGTTTTGCAGGCATTTCTAAGAAACACAAGGGAAGGGAGAGAGGTGGGGCGCCGGAGCCCGAGGCTGGATTCAGAGGTAACAAGTCACAAGAAGAGATCGGCGGCGTTGGGGACATTTAGGAAGGATCATATCTCTGAGGTAGAGTATTGATTCACTCTAAGGTGAGGTAATCAATACCATTAATGCAACGGAGCCAGACCAGCACAAACACCAGCTAGAATTCTGTAGGCTCTCATCTTCCTAGCTAATTGGCAAAACCTTTATTTTTTTTTTAAGCGATTCGATGCAGGCCTGTGATTGGACAGCGCTCTCACAAACTACTCATGAAATTAAAACTGCTATAATTTTTCTGAAAATAAAATGACAACAGACATTTGGACGAGGATAGTACACAACCATCAACACCACACTCAAAAATAAATTGGATCGACAAAGGGAAATTTTCCCATTACAGTGTTAGATCAATCAAACCTACGTAGTATCTTCTATATGTAAATCTCTAGATGAAGGGTCTTCAAACCACAGGCTGCGGGCCAAATGCATCCTTGGGGCTGCAAAGTTCTCCTGGAACCCAGCCGGGTGCGTTCACTTCGGGAGTGTCTGCTGCAACAGCCCAACTGAGCAGTTATCACAAACACCTGCAAAACCTAAAGAATACACTACCTGGCAACCGGAAGAAAATGTATGCAGATCCCATCTCTATATAAATACAGGGGGGTAAAAAAAGAAGCTTGGAAAACACTCCCAGTGGTTGACAATGGTTTGAGTATGTGGTATCCTTATAATACATTATAATACATTTTTTTTTACGTGGTGTGGGAGTTGGCTGGTACATGGAAGGGGTAGAAGGGGGTCTCAGGACCGTGAATTCTTAAAAGCTGGGGAAAGGACAGGTAGACGGAGGATGTCAGGGGGGATGTACATCTCCTGCACAGTGTCTGGCATGAGGTCTCTGCTGGGAGCTGGTCATTGGAGACTTCCATGAGCGCCGTTGATCTACGACCATCAGGATGGGAAGGCGGGGAGCAAAATGGGAGCCATAGATATGGGCCACGGGCTTCAGAAAGTTGGTGGAAAATAAAAACTTGAATCACAAAATCTTGATGTGCCAAGTGGATGCTTGTCTCGGGAGACAGTAACCCAGGCAGCGTTTGAAAGCAGAACAGCGAAAGGGTGAGGTCGAAGAGCTCTGGGGAGGGTCATGCTATGCACACCAGCCCGGAAACTACAGGAACCATCGCAAAGGGTGAAGTCCTTTCCAAAATTAAAAAGTGGTTTTCCACATAATTCTACTTGTGTGCTCTCATATTCCAGATTTACCTCTGGCAATATCTGCTGTTCCTTTCAACCTCTTTAAAAACATTATTTAAAAAAAAAAAAAAAAAAAGCTTATCCATCTTCGTAAGTAGAAGAAATATCATTTCTTTTGTTTGCCAAAATTGAGTCCTTCTCAGATGTTAAGGATGAAACAACCCCAAACAACGAGACTGCTCAGAGATGAAAACTATTATGTAAGGGCATGGTGTGAATTTTTTCAGGATGTGAAAATATACACTTTAATTTCACAAGTTAGTAATTAGTATGGTAGGATAAAGTCATAATCCAAAACAATAATCTTTATTACCAAAGTAGAGATTAAACACAATTAAAATGAACAATATTACCAGCCATAATTGCTAATCAATTAGCTGAAAAGCTATATTACTGCAATCTTCCTAGTCCCCAATTTGCCCTTCCTATAGTTTTTCATTTTCTATAAAATAAGATGGATACCAGTAAAGGATCCATCCGCAAAGTCCATTTTAATCATAGGCATGGTTTCCAGCCACCTCACCCTCTCTGCTTGTGTTTTCACCCACCCACTAGGTGCATGGGAACGTGTCCCCTAATCGTGAAGGTCAATGCCAGCTCTATCTTGCTTTTACCAGCTGCATTTGGTCAATCGTGCTCATTAGCAAACCCACAGGGTAGCATCCATTTCCCCAGCCGCCCTGGTATTTTCCTGCTCAAAACAATCACAATGTGGAAAAAAAAAAAAAAAAAAACCCACACCCAATAACATATGCTCAGCCCCACTTCCATAAAAACGAGACCACATGATGTGACAGGGCTTGAAAACAATGATTTGACCTTCGTCACTGAGAACAAACTGCTGGGAAGATCAACCCTGACCCAAGTCACCAAGAATCCAAACTTCCATGTCGCGTTTGAGCATTACATTTCTCTGAATTATAAAATAATTTCAGCCACTCATAAGATTATTTTGCAAATCAAACTTCATTGCTTTCCAGATTTTTTTTGTGTGTGTGTATGTGTGTGTGTGTGTCTTAGAGTGTGGCTAAACATTTCTCCAGGCTATACCCTGTCTTTGCACACGGGTGCAAAGGGATGGATGGAGCCCTGAGCAGTTAGAGGCAGCCTCTGAGTCACCGGCCCCTGGTGGCCTGACTGGCCATGCAGGCTGGTGCGTGCAAAGGCCCCTTTGGGGAGGACAGGTTCCTGCTGCCTCAAGACTCTGAGGAAGGAGGCGGCGCAGGTGCAGATGGCTTCAGAGAGCCCTTCCTAGCAAATGACCCTCTACAGGTCTTTGAAAATCACGCCACGGGCAGGACAAAAGCAGGCACCGAGCCCTCTGTCCCTCCGATGCCTCCTCTGCCCACATTCCTCCAGCTCTGATCAAAAATGCGTTCAAGTGTGGGGTGCTTTGCTTTCCATAAATCAGCCCTTCAGGTATGATGTAGTGAGTCCTCCATCTCTGGCCTTGGAAGGAAGCTCTTCTCTGCTCCTGACACCTGTAGAGGTGGGGGCAGTCCTGAGGGTCAGGCCTGGGGCCCGGGCAGGACACAGATGTCACAGACACGGGCTGCCCCAGGTCAGGCTGGAGAGCACCCTCTCCCTGCAGCCTTTGCTGGCTTGCTCACCGCATTTGCAAACAGGTTTTGGACAAGGCTTCTTCCCAAGGAAGCTATGCCACAGGTTTTCGTCGCCTTTGCCAACTCCTCCCAGTCCAGAAAAGCACCAGGAGGATAAGCCAGTTGCCACATGGAAGCCCCCAAGGACCTGTCATCATTGTCTGGGCAAATGTGAGGCCGACCCGGGGCGGGCGCTGTGCTTTGAGAAGCTCTGTGACTTACAAAGGAGAAACTGAGGCTCAGGAAAGGGTGTTTCCCAAGGCCACACGGCAGGTTTGTGGAAAGACAAGGCTCTCCTTTCTTCCCTTGGGACCCCAGCCCCAAACACCCCGCTCCCTACCCACCCCCCAGCATCCCCACTGAGCATGCTCAGAATCACAGCCTCTATTTCTCCTGGGTTGCCATGGGGACAGGTCCTGCCCACCCACCTGTGGCCTCCCGTCCTGCATGTTTGGGTCCCACTGTCATCCAGAGCTGACCTGCCCCAGGATAGTGGCTAAGAGCCCCTGGACAGAGCATTCCAGAAGATCCAACCGAGACCCACGTGGAAAGAAAAGGCGTGTGTAGGTGGAGAGGATACCGGAGCAGGGTGAACAGAACTCAGGCTGACCACAGCGTCACCAGCGTAGTCCCTTCGCTTGGAGGAAGAGAAGAGCCTACCGGTGTCCTGATCTAAATCAAACAGAAAATTCACTCTCAGTTTCCCCGCATCTCCCTTGCTCTGCGGCTGGAGGAGTAAACATGATACCAACTGACCCCCTAGGAGGCCGATCAAGAATACAGGGAATCAGACATAAAATCAATGCCACGTTCTCCTCGACTCTGCGCGCAGATAGGCGGCCTTGGGAAGGCAGCTAATTTGCAGCTATGACCTTAGTTTTTGTCGGGGACATTTGCGCCCGTGTTTACGTGCCGTCTGGACGTGGGAGGCTCGACACTGGGTGCTCACCATCTCCCTTAAACGGAAGGAAGCAGAAGCATTCTCTTAAGGACAAATGAATCCCGGAGGACGCGGAAGGCCCGGGAGGCTGGCAGGGCCACGTGGGACCCAACTCGGCAGGGCTGAGCGGCGGCGCGGACTTGGAGCCTCCACCGCATCTCCGGGGGCTCCTGGAATCTGAGCCCCGGGCCTCCTCCCCGGACTTTGGAAAAGCAGCCAACGCGAGCAGCAGGGTGGGCGCCCGCGGGAGGACGGGCGTGACCTTGGCCTTCCCAAGTCCTCGCTCCACCCCAGCGAGCTCAGGACAAGCAACCGGGCTTTCCCGGGCTCCTGAAGCCCCCGCGGCCCGCGCCGCCTGTCCCCGGCGCCCCGCAAGACGTTCATCCTGCAGAACCAGGTGCAAGGTGCAAGCAAGGAGAGGAGACAGACGGAGGACTGCAAACTTTGCTCATAGACATTCTTCTAGTGCTGTTTAATACGACTCCCTTTGTTTGTTCCGACAATGGATCTTATCTCACGGTGAGGGCTGTGTTCAGGTCTATTATTACCCCATATAAAAGGCTCGCCGCCTTTCCTCCCACTTGTTCGCCAGCACCGGAGTGGCACGGCGCATTTAATCGAAGAACCAGCTCGGGGGAGAGTCTTCCGAGACTCCCTCCTTTCTCCTAATGCTGTTATCTCCCCTTCCTTGTGTTGGGGAGGCATAAAAATCACAAAAAAAGTCATTCTGAGTATTTTCTTCCTGATAATTATTGTCAGACGTGGAGATAAGCCCCGTACGTGATGTAATGTGTACTTTACATCGCGGGCCCCCTGCATGCAAATCTGGCCGCAGTCCCCGGCCAGACAATGGTCGCCCACATCGCTGGGGCCTCCGCATTTTGCCACAGACAAGAGAGTCCTTTGATTTTTTTGTGTTTTGATAAGGCACAATCTGGGGGCCTTTATCCTGACTGTTATATTTAAAGATGACATTCTAGCCCTGCCGGCTTGCCTATTGTTTTGACCCTGATTATCACCAAATGTTGTTGTTTTAGTCTAACCCACCAGCTTAATGAAAGGCCTGCTCCCAATTTAAGGAAAATTATTTAAATGCAGAGTATCCTATACACTGTGGTTTCAAAAAGAACTAGGTGGTTAATCAAAAGTTAATTGTATAATTCTCATGCAGATTAGGGCCTCTTGCAAATGAATCCCAGGTTGTGATTATTTAAAAAAGGAGAGTGGGAGCAATGCACAGGGGCCCGCGATCGGGTAAACAATCAGCCCCGGTTTAATTTGTGGTAAACAAAGTGATGATACACCAGGGGTCTCCAAAGGAGAAAAAAAGGTGAAAATAAATTAAAGCACAACATACAGATATGATCTTTTTGTTTGAGGCCATCTTTCAAAAACATAAGCTAAATGAATAAAAAGCAACCCATTAATATTTACCGGAAACCGAGAACGAGACCCGTACAAAGACTAGCGAGTCCATAATTACACTGCCATTTTAGGAGGGGCCCCGGGCAGCAGATGGCCAGTCTCCTCTGCCACCGTGACTTCGAGGTCCCCTCCTTGCTGCAAGTGACACAATGCCTGCCCCACCCGCGGAGGCCTCCAGGCAGCACACCTGACTACCTGGCTTTGTCTTCCAAGAGCATGTCAACCCCCGGCCTTGCCTGGGGGATGGGGATCCTGAATAATCTTCATTCCATCAGAAATTAGCAGCAGGGACTCAGGACAGGCTCCCAGGAGGGGCTTCTGTCCCACTAGAATGTGGTTTCTGATCGAGAGAAAGAACAGATGGGATGTGGTCCCCGTCCCTTTATCCTCGGCAGCCGGTAGCTCCCCTGGCCAGGGCCTGGCCCCACTGGGATGACCACCGGCCTGGTCTCACCTCTTGCACAAGAGAACATGGTCCAGGGAGAAGCCAGGGGCTCCCACGCCCCTCCCGTGCCCCCAGCAGAAGGAGCAGGGTCCCAAAGACTGTCACATCTGGGAAGGGCAAGGAGCCACCGTCTTAAACTCTGGAGCCGCCCTGCCTGTGGTCCTGCAGGGGTCGGGTGGGAGCACCACTCTCAGGGCGACGGGGGTGCTCAGGAGGCCCCACCTTTCTTCCCCACCCCCGCCCCCAAGCTCTGATACTGCAGGATCCGATGACGGAATCCCGGGCCAGGGTGGAGGCATCCTTCGCCAAGAGAGGTTGCAGAGATCAGCTGTGCACCTGCTCATCCCGGCAGCTCTCACGACGCGCCCGTTAATTCCAAAGCATCCCGGCTCCCAAGCTCCGGGTAGGATTTTAGAAGACTAAAATACGTCTTTCTGCGCTCCCAACCCCTCAACTCTATCCCTGCCTGGAGGAGACAACGCTGGTGAGCTGGAGGAGGGACTGGGCCCAGCGGGGACGCGGCCACTCCAGCCCGCGCGGGTCGGCCCATCAGCCAGGCACGGTGGCCACGTCCGCAAGCGGCTGGGGAGGTAGGCGAGGCCTGGCCAACTACTGGGAAATCTTGAGTCTCAGAGGCAAAACATGAATCTTTCTCAGCAGCAGGCTCTTGACATTCATTGTGTTTGGGGGGCACCCGCAGGAGGGTTCTGGGCCCCCTGCAACAGAGACCATGCGCTGGGTGGCTTGTGACAGCAGCCACTTAGTGTCCCATGGTTCTGGAGGCTACGAGCCTGACATCAAAGTGTGGGCAGGGCCACCGTCTCTCCAAAGGCTCTGGGGGACCCTCCTCACCTATTGCAGCTTCTGGGGGCTCCAGGCCACCTCCTCCATCCCTGCCAACCCCTGTGTCTCTGCATCTACCCTAAAGACATCAGTCACCGGATTCAAGAGGGACCCAGCGCCCTCCAGTATGACCTCATCGTAGCAATTAGACCTGCGACGGCCCTATTTCCAAATAAGGTCCCATTTTGAGGTGACTGGGGGTTAGGACTCCAACATAGTCCCCAAATGGGGGGGGGTGAGAGACACCCTTCAACTCAAGGCCAAGCAGTAGCCTGAATGTACATTCTTTCCTTCCTGACTTGGCTACTATCCCACACCCTCTCCGGTTATGTGCTGTGTCTTTGCCTGCAAAGGGCAGCCCCCCCAAAAAATGCCCTTCGGGGCTCCAGCCAGAACTCCACCCAGATAGAGGGAGCTGGCTGGGCTGCGGCCGACTGGCTGGATGGGGAGGGATATGAAGACAACATCTGCACGGATGCACCTTGAGGGGCAGCCCCAGCTCCCTCTCCGAAATCACTTCCAGACCAAACCAGGCCGCTGCACCTGTCAGAGGAAGCCCTGTCCACACTGATGGGCTGCCCACACCCCCCCACCTCCGGCCACCCCCTTCAAGGGACCACTGGGCTCCCGGCAGCCTCCCGCGCGCCATCTAGTGGCCCTTTTTCCAGAAGCTCCCTGCCGGAGTCCCCCGCCTCCGCTGAGTTACTCACGTTCTCGGGGCCAGGGCTGCGGAAAGACGTGGCCACCGCCGGAATAATGGGAAAAGGTAACCTGCGAGCTGACTTTTCCAAGTAGCCGCCCCGCTCCTCTCAGGCAACACTACACAGCTGTTAATTCATGCAGAGCAAATCACTGCATCTTAATAACACACAGAGAAGAGTCCTGGCTCGCAAATGGGATTGTGAGAGGCGAAATCGCTGGGCAGTCCCCGAATGTTATTCTTCGGGACTTTCACACACACTCAATCACACCGCAGCAGCTACCTCATAAATCTTAATAAATCTTACATTAGAGAGAAACCTTTGAAACTAAATTGTCCAGTAATACACATTTTCCAATCAAAACACATGGGAGTTTTTAAATATTTACCACGCATAAATAAAATATGTTATCTATCTGATGCTTTTTATCACCTACACATACCACATACCTATTGACGTCATATGTCAATATTGATGTATAAATAATAATATTAAGCACAGTAATATAAAGCTTCTAGCCAGGTCTAATCACACTGACTTCAGCTCCCTTGGAAAGAAACATTTCTCAGGGCTGTTTTGGAAGACGGGGGGTGGGGGGTTTGTTCCCCAGCCATCTTCCTCCTCCCCAGGCCGCGAGTCACCTGCCTCCCGGACCCTGAGGGGATGGGTCTGGAGAACAGCCTGGAGCAGGAACAGGGAGCCATGCGCACCCGCACCCGGAGGGGCCCAGTGCCATCCAGGCCTGGGAGGCAGGGAGGCGGAGGGAGGGGGCGGCGGGACTGCAACAGAGCCTGGCCCACACTCGGGCTCCCTCCCCAAGGCTGCCTTGGCCGCAGCCAGCCAGACAGTGGCCATCTGGGGTGAGCAGAACTAGGAGAAAGAGGGCGAGATAAATTCTGTGTTTCCCTAAGGTCACCTGCCGTGGCGAGCTGGGAGATGGCTCCTCACCTCCGCTCACGCTGCTCCCACTCCAGTGCTCTTGCTTCCAAAGCCATCCTGGAGCAGAAGGGCACGGTTGAGCATGGGGTGGGGGCTTCTCCGGCGGGGGGTGGTCCATCTCATCCATCTCACAAGCCAGAGGCCTGCCGGGCTATGGGGTCAGTGAGGGCGCCCCATCAGACTAGAAGGGTGAGCCCAGGTCAAAGCCACAGGTGACTGGGGTCAGGTGTGGTCAATGGCAGTTAATCCAGCCACCGCTGTAAACAAGGGATGGTTCCCGGACTTTCTTAAACCAGAGAGAGCCAGGGACCCAGGCACAGGAGGACAAATGTTTGATGCTGGGAAATGTCAGGTCACAAGGGCGCTGCGAGTGGGTCAGCATTAGTCGTCTGGTGTGGACATCAGCCCTGAGAAAGCCGGGGGCAAGGACAGGCCAGGGTGGCCCCCAACAGGCAGGGAGGGAGCTTCCCTCAAAGGGGGCACCCAGGGACCCAGGTGCAGCCACACGAGGCATCTGGGGGACAGCCCCATGGGGCCCAGGAGGCCCGGACAGGACAGGGCCCAGGCCAAGCTCTCCTCCTGGCCCTTCTGCACAGCAAGGCTGTGGCCTCTGGAACCGCACAGGGGCCTGCGGTGGCCGCGCTCACTGTGTGGGGGGAGCGGCCTCGGAGGCAGTGATTTGCCCCCAAGGGTCAGAGCAAACACCGAGCCGGCTTGCCCCCGCACACCTGCCCCAGCTGCCCGCACACCTGCCCTGGCTCCCCGCGCACCTGCTGCGCTTCCCCACCCCGAGCGTGCCCTCTGGCGGCCAGCCCTGGAGCCGCAGGGCCCGCGCCCCGCATCCCTCTGTCCATCCAGAGGAGCTTCAAAGGCCTCTTCGGGGTTACCACGGCAACGGGATGACTTGTTAAAGTACAATAGAGCTGCACATTGTTCCATAGTAATTCGGGGGAAAAAAAAAACAACTTCATTTCTGCTTTCTCACCCTCCAGCTTGCTGGTGTGCATGTCGTTCGCTTTGCTCCCAGTGGAGGGGCCAGCAGGGCTCTGGGGGAGCACCCGGGTGGGAGCACCGAGACCAGAGGAACCAGAGGAGCCTGCTTCCCCGGCAGCTTTGCATGTGATCAACGGTTCTGAAAAAATGAGCCCCCGAGTATTTATGGAGCAATTATTCTTTTTCTTTTAATAAGTTTATTTTTTATTGGTGTTCAATTTGCCGACATATAGCATAACACCCAGTGCTCATCCCATCAAATGCCCCCCTCAGTTCCCGTCACCCAGTCACCCCCACCCCCAACCCACCTCCCCTTCCACCACCCCTAGTTCATTTCCCAGAGTTAGGAGTCTCTCATGTTCTGTCTCCCTTTCTGATATTTCCCACTCATTTTTTCTATGGAGCAGTTATTCTTGAGGGAAGTTTCTGGTCGCCCTGCTCCAGTCCTGCTTGGTCATCTTCCGGCCTTGGGACCCCCGGCAAAACCCGTCAGCATTCTCTGTTCCATCTCTCCATCTGCTCCATCCCATCCAACCCTGTCCACACCCCACAGGGCTCTTGGGATAGTTAAAAGAGAGGATGCACAAAAGACTCTGTTTTAAGATGAATTTTTATCTTAGAATTTTAAGTTAGAATACTCTTGGGTTTTTTTTAAGATTTTATTTATTTATTCATGAGAAACACACACACACGCACAGAGAGAGAGAGAGAGAGAGAGAGGCAGAGACACAGGCAGAGGGAGAAGCAGGCTCCACGCAAGGAGCCCGATGTGGGACCCGATCCCAGGACCCCATGATCACGCCCTGGACTGAAGGCAGGGACTAAACCGCTGAGCCACCCAGGCATCCCTACTTTTGGTTTTACAGCAAAGTGACACACCTAGAACAGAGCAACCCCTCCCCCAATGCCCCTGCTGTCAGCATCTACATCAGTGCGGGGCATGGGGCCCAGATGATGCCCCACTGCTGATAGGACATTATAACTGAAATCCGTACTGCATTCAGTTCATACTGTATCCCTTGGTTTTTCCCTAAGGGGTTTTCCTTTTTCTATCCCAGGACCCCATCCAGGACACCACATGTTGTCATCCTATCTGCTTGGGCTCTGCTGGACTGTCACTGTATCGCAGACTGCCCTGGTTTGGGTGACAGTTTTGAGAAGCACTAGTCAGGTGTTTTATGGAATGTCTCTCAATTTGGGTTTCTCTGATGTTTTTCTAATTATTCGATTGTGGTTATGCGCTGAGGGGAAGATTGCAGAGGTAAAATAATCTCATCGCATCACGTCAAGGGTGCACGCTGTTAGCATCACTTAGAACTGCTGATGGTGACCTTGACCCTGCAGCTGAGGTCGTGTTTGATGGGTTTTTCCACTGAAAAGTAACTGATGCCCTGGACTCAAGGAAGAACATTGCTGTGTGCACCCCACACTTAAAAAGTGGGCTTTTCTACTCTACCTCCTTGACAGCAGAATATCTCCATAAACTGCTTAGAATTTGCATAGGAGACTTGTCTTTTCTCTTGCATTTGTTTATTTATTTGGTCATTTATTTATATCTGCATAGACTTACAAACATTTATTTTACCTTTGAGTTACAATCCATTATTTTTTGCTCAAATTCTTACAGCTTTGGTCACTAGGAGCTCTTTCCATTGATTTCTGTGTCCCTTTAACATATCCTGATCCTGTTGCTTTGGGGGCACTCCCTCCTTTCTGCACCCCCAGATGCTCTGGGCTCATCTCGCCCGCTTCTGCGCATCCTGGAATCCCCCCATTGCTCCAAGCCCTGGCTCCTCCCACTGAAGAATGACGTTAGGAACCAAGTCTGGCTAATGAACAGCCTGGGAACGATCATTAACCAACACCATATAATGTACATGGAAGTTGTGAAGGGAGTAGGTCTTAAGTGTTATCACTACACAGACACACAAAACAACGATGATTACGTGAGGGTATGGAGGTGTTAACTAACCTTTTTGTGGTAATTGCACATATATGAATATTGAATCATCAGGTTGTATACCTTAAACATATATATATGTTATCAATAATATCTAAATAAAGAATAATATCTCAATAAAGCTGGAAAAAAATAAACTTTGCAAATAAAATACTTTTTTAAAAAAGAAACCAAGATCTGAGCACAGGGTAAGCTCATTGCTATCGGGGTGTCATGCTTCAAGAGGCACTGTTGAAAATCTGGCATACAACCGGGTACCTGGGTGGCTCAGTCAGCTTAGTGTCCTCCTTCAGCTCAGGTCATGATCCTGGGGTCCTGGGATCAAGCCCCACATGGGGCTCCCTGCTCAGTGGGGAGTCTGCTTCTCCCTCTCCCTCTGCTACTCCCCTAGCTCATTCTCTCTCTCTCTCTCATAAATAAATAAAATCTTTTTAAAAAATCTGGAATACAGTAAGTGCTCAATAATTATTAGTTATTAATATCTCTATTACATAGCAGACATTGCACTACGAGCCAGGGATAAACTAACATGGAATGGATTCACAGCCTGGGGTGAAGACGCGTTAGTGAAAAATTGTGCTGCACCCTTAGAAGAGCTTTGACAGCTACCCAAGGCGTCAAGGAGCACAATAAAGTAGCATTAAAAGGAATACCACAGAGACTACGTAATGTCAATTATATCTGCTGTATTGTTAAGTGTAAAAGGCAAGCTAGACAATAGCGTGAATTGTATGATCCTACCGTTGCTACGTGTGTGTGCATGTATATACATATGTGTGTGCACACATCACAGCAGACAAATGTATATGTAGAGTATATTTTGTATCATACAAGTTATTTGCATATATTAACTTCTATCGCGGGAATGACAATGTACCATGACATTCACTGTTGGTATCTCCGGGTGCTGTTGTTACCAGTTATTTGTATTCTTCATTGCACTTATGTCCATGTTCTGAAATAATTCATTACTATGCAGAACAGTCTTAAAAGAACACTTGAGAGCTAAGAGAAAAAATGAGCTGATTCATCTAAGGATGTGTGGGGGCTCCACGGGGACCTTATGAAAGGCAGAGGGCAGGTGGGGCCACAGTGGAGCACCTGTTGGCTGTGCCTTGGAGCCCCCACTGCTCCTCCAACCAAGCCGCAGCTCGCTGCTGCCCAGTGAGTGGTGGGGCCAGCGGTCTTGGGGGTGACAGACACAGTGCTCCTGGAGGGATTATTGCTGTTTCGTTCACTGCTACCTGCAGGGCCCAGGGCAGGTGCGCAATACATCCCTCCTAGTGGATTGGTTTGAGATGCTGGAATCGCGATGTCACGATCAGAGGCGTACATTTTGCTTTGTGTCCAAGAGGCACATGCAGCTTTCACTTATCCCTCAACTGAATGGACTTCTCAGGCTCCTTCTGTTTCCCAGATCTCACCCACCAGTTCCATTCTGGAACTCGAGGTGTCCTCGGGTCTTCTCTAAACAGAGCTAATGTCCTGTGACCACCAAGGGGCAGGTTGCCTGGGCCTGCTCTCTCCCCTTCCACAACCTTTTCCTGCTCTGGCTTTTCAGCCCAACCCAATCCCACACTCAGGGAAAGAAGCCATGTGACCACCTCATCCACGTGGACCCCCAGCCTGGGGTGACGGGCTGAAAGACTAGATATACATATGTAACATTGGTGGCAACACAAATAAATATCATTTTTTAGGGAATTTGAAACTGTTATTTTTTCTGATTTTATTTAAATTCTAGTTAGCGTACAGTACAATATTGGTTTCGGGACTAGAATTCACTGCTTCATCACTTACATACAATACCCAGTGCTCATCACAAGTGCCCTCCTTCTTGCCCATCACTCATCTAGCCCATCACCTGCCTTCCTCCATCAGCCCTCAGTTTGTTCTCTATCCTCAAGAGTCTCTTATGGTTTGCTTCCCTCTCTCCTTTTTTTCCTTTCCTCCTTCCCATATATTCACCTGTTTTGTTTCTTAAATTCCACATATGAGTGAGATCATGAGGTATTTGTTTTTCTCTGACTTACTTACTTCAGTTAGTATTACACTCTCTAGCTCCAACATCATTGCAAATGGCAAGACTTCATTCTTTTTGATGACCGGGAATATTCCATTGTATATATATATACTCCACATCTTTATCCATTCACCAGCCGATGGACATTTGATCTCTCTCCATAGTTTGGCTATTGTAGATAATGCTTCTATAAACATCGGGGTGCATGTACCCCTTTGAATCTGTATTTTTGTATCCTTTGGGTAAATACCTGGTAGTACAATTGCTGGGTCATAGGGTAGCTCTATTTTTAACTTTTTGAGGAAAGTCCATACTGTTTTCCAGAGTGACTGCAGCAGTTTATGCTCCCACCAACAGTGCAAGAGGGCTCCCCTTTCTCCTCATCCTCGCCAACACCTGTTGTTCCTTGTGTTGTTAATTTTACCCATTCTGACTGGTGTGAGGTGGTATCTCATCCCGGTTTTGATTTGTATTTCCCTGAAGATGAATCATGTTGAGCATCTTTTCATGCCCATCTAGATCCCTTCTTTGGAAAAATGTTTATTCATGTCTTCTGTCCATTTCTTAACTAGATCATTTGGGTTTTTGGGGCATTGACTTTGATAAATTCTTTGCAGATTTTGGATTCTAACCCTTTACCATACATGTCATTTGCAAATATCTTCTCCCATCCTATGGGCTGCCTTTTAGTTTTGTTGATTGTTTTCTTCACCGTGCAGAAGCTTTTTATCTTGATGAAATCCCACTAGTTCACTTTTGCTTTTGTTGCCCTGCCTCCAGAGATGTGTCTAGTAAGTAAGGAGTTGCTATGGCCAAGGTTGAAGAGGTTGCTGCCTGTGTTCTCCTCTAGGATGGTTTCCTGTCTCACATTTAGGTCTTTCATCCATTTTGAGTTAATTTTTGTGCATAGTATAGGAAAGTGGTCCAGTTTCATTCTTCTGCCTGTGGCTGTCCAGTTTTCCCAACACCATTTGTTGAAGAGACTATCTTTCCCACTGAATATTCTTTCCTACTTTTTCGAAGATGAGTTGACCACAGTGTTGAGGGTCCATTTCAGCGTTCTCTATTCTGTTCCATTGATCTATGTGTCTTTTTTGTGCCAGTACCATGTCATGATGATCACAGCTTTGTAATAGCTTGAAGTCAGGCATTGTGATGCCCCAAGCTTTGTTTATTTTTTCTTTCAGGATTGCTTTGGCTATTTGAGGTCTTTTGCAGTTCCACACAAGTTTTGGGATTGTTCGTTCTAGCTCTGTGAAAAATGCTGGTGGTATTTCGATAAGAAGTGTTTGAATGTGTAGATTGTTATGGGTAGTATAGACCTTTTGACAACGTCTGTTCTTCCAACCCATGAGCATAGAATAGTTTTCCATTCTTTATGTCCTCTTCAATTTCTTTTCTAAGTGTTTTATAGTTTTCAGAGTACAGATCGTTTACCTCTTTGGTCATGTTTACTCCTAGGTATCTTATTGTTTTTGGTGCAATTGTAAGTAGGATCGATTCCTTGATTTCTTTTTCTGCTGCTTCATTACTGGTGTTATTAATATTTTCAATGCACACATTCTTTTACCCAGTAATTACACAGCTAGAAATTTACCCTTATAGAAATGCTTGCATATTGCACAAAAATATTTTACAAGGCCCCTAACGTAACACTCCTTGTAACTGAGAAACATAGAAATAACCTAAGCACCCATTATTCAAGTCAGGGACATAAATAATCTATAATGCTACATCTAAATATCAAAAAATAATACCAATAATACTATGTAAATAATCTATAATACTACATTATGTAGATAGTCCTGCCATTAATAAGAA
This sequence comes from Canis lupus familiaris, assembly GCF_011100685.1. Taxonomy (NCBI): domain Eukaryota; kingdom Metazoa; phylum Chordata; class Mammalia; order Carnivora; family Canidae; genus Canis; species Canis lupus. The sequence goes on along the minus strand of NC_049249.1, from coordinate 37,357,245 downwards.
ATAAAGATTACCATGTGTCCTAAAAAGGAAAGGTGTTCATGATGAGTTGTAAAGTGCAAGGAAAGTAAGTTGTAGAATAATATATATGCTAGTATTAGACCTTTTAAAAAATACTTCTATTTGTACTTTATTCTTTCTTGTTAGTAATAAAAGTTGTAAGGGTGTGAATTTACTTCTGCTTTCAACTTTGATAAAGCCAAGATTTTGTTTTCCAGCTTAACTGAAACATACTTGACGTATACATTGTGCAAGTTCAAGACGCTGATTTGATACGCTTACGTATTGCAAAATGTGTTAGCTAACATCCCCAGCGTGTCACATGTTTGCCATTTCTTTTTTGTGGTGAGAACATTTAAGATCTACTGTCTTAGGAAGCTTCAAGATTATAATACAGTATTGTTACCTCTAATCACCAAGCTGTACACTACTTAGATCCCAAAAACGTCCTAATAACTGAAGTTTGTACCTTTTGACCAACATCTCCCCATTTCCTTCACCCCCATACCCAGGTATCCACCATTTAACTCTCTGAGAAACCAACATAGTTTTGAGGCTTAAGATTCTCATTTGAATTATTTTCTCTACTGTCCATGTGTAGCTGTATTTCATTTTCTTTTTGCCAGTTTTCATTTGAAAGTGTTCTGTAACGTTTGGACTAGCAGACTGGAACATTTTACAGTTTGTTCAAACACACATCCATAGTTTCTAGTTTTATTGAATTCTAATTAAAGAATGTGGCCTGGTCAATTTCGACTTCTGGGAGCTCAGATTTTCCTTGAGTATCGTGAGCATTTCTTGGGGTATACACAATATGCCAATAATGTGTATGTGTTATGCATATTTGAAAACATGATTTATCTCTATAAATTGCATCAACACCAATATCGTTACATCCTTATTCATTACATTATTTGAATTTATTAATTCATTTCTTAATTTATCTTATTTCTTGCCTACTCATTCTATAAGAGACCAGCAAAGTAATGTTCAATTCTCCCATAAATATTGTGCTCTGTTCACTTCTCACTTGTTACTATTCCCACTTAGAATGTCTAGAGCCTGCTTCGCAAATATCATAGTGATTCACAATTTTCTGTGGATGATAAGCATTGGATTTCTAATTTTCCATTTGCTTCTAAAGAGAAATACTTGTAGCAGGAAGGCTCTTCCTTTAAAATTTCTGGAACCGTATGCTGCAACATATGCCCAAATGGCCTAAGCATTTTTGCTTTTCTTTCCTCCTTTCAGGAGGCAGGCAGGTGGTTGGAGGGGTGACTACCCATCCCTGGCTCACAAGCCCACCTCCTCACCCCATCTTGCAGCCATCTGTCCCTCTGGCTATAGCACACATATAGATGGCTCACATCTAAGAGTAAGGGCAGGTGGTTGAACATAAACCCGTCCAATTCCCAAGGTCCCACTGACCAGCAGGCTTGTATCACTCTGCTGAACTCCCAGTGGAAACGTGTGGACTGTCTGCGGGCCCACCAAGCAGGCCTGAGATGCATGCAGCTTGCCTCCCTCCTCAGACTACATAGAACCTGGAACACATCTCCCCACCCATGGGTGCTTCCGGCTCTCTGCCTGTCTCTGCTGCTGCAGGCAAAGGTTTTCTGTGGACCACAGAGCCACCCAGAATGCAATGGGCCTGCTCTTCCCCACCTGCCTACGCACAGAGGAGCTGTTTATTCTAGGGAGGGACCCAGCAACAAGGAAGCTTCCAAATCAGAAGCTCTCAGGCACCACTGGGGAGGGCTGTCCATACCCTGAATGCTGACAGCACAAGATGAAGAGGCCTTTCTTCACTTCCCTGGGAAGCACAGGATTCAAGTGAGGGCCAGGAATACTTCCCCGCCCATCCTCACCCCATGCTGGGCCATGCAACTGGAGAAATACTCATCCGTCAGAGTGGCAAATATTAAAAAGTACGACAATACATCCTGTTGGTGAGGTGGTAGGAAAACAGACCCTCTTGTAGGTGAGTGGTGGGGATGTAAGCTGGTAAACATTGTGCAGGGGGTACAGCAGTAGCAAAAACTCCATGTGGGGAATCCTCCTCTAGCAATCCAGCTTCTGAAATGTCCCCTGAAGATAGACCCCCAACAATATGAAAAGAACTGATTATGGCAGCATTGGATTGTAAAATATTAGAAACAACCTAATGGCCACATCCAAGACAGCAAGTCACTCAAAAGGGTAATACACAGTTGTGAAAAGGAGGAGGAAGATCCTCATGAAATGTTGGTGTTCCTCAGGATATATGGTCAAGTGGAAACAGGAAAGTGCCCAAAAAAGTACATATACTTATGGTAGGCAAAGGGGGAGAAATAAAGTATACCTATATCTCCTCATCTGTGTAGACAGAAACATAGGAAAGGTAAATCAGAAATTAATGAGACCGGTACACACAGTGGCTAGAAGGAAAGGGTAGAAAGAATAAGGGGATGGGACAGGGGTAGAGGGAAGGGGCAAGGGGCACTCTTCTGAAGACGGTATTTATCTAGTTCTGATTTTTAGAGCCTTACTGATTCACATACTCAAAAATAAGTTTAATAAAACCTCCAAATGGAATACAGACAAAAACAAATGAACCTAAATGTATTTAAGATAAATTACATAAACATACGGAGAAAAGAGAAGAAAAAAACGAATTCAAGTGACTTTTGAACACTACTATGTTCACACTTTCGCATTTCAGGCTGAAAAACAAACAAAAACATCTTTTTTAAGAGATGTAACTTCAATTAGTCAATTTGTTTTCCACAGTGGCATAGGTTAGCAATTTTAAAACTATTTTATGTATATCACAAGATTGAGCAAATAATAAATGTATTGTGGAAACGAGAGCCAGTTTTTTCAATGTTGGAAAAGGGAGTTACAAATGGGCACAAGAGGAAATGCAGAATAAAATCTGTAGTGGTAGATTTGCATTGGAAGTGTCAGTGTGGATGGACGGACGGATGGATGGATGGATGGATGGATGGAGAATGAAGATAGATAATAAATAGGTAGGTAGGTAGATGATAAATAGATAGATGATAGGCACGCACGCACACACACACACACACACATTTCCTACCTCTGTCTGCTCATGAGAACATCTGCAAGAAAACCGTTGCAATGTGCACACACAGAGATCAGATCTTGGTTTCTAAATACCATCTCCCAGCAAAAGGACCCGGGGCTTCTTGGAGAAAAGACTTGCTTACAGTCTCTGCAAGGAAAGGATAAGATGAACCTGGAACCCTATGTGTTGTGCAGAAGTCAAGGAAGGGTTTGAAGAAAGGACCCGGGCATGTTAAAAGGACATAGGAGCCAGCCACCAATGGCCAGATCCAGGACAATCTGAGCATCAGACTAAATTAATGACAGTACTGGGTTATAGCCCATAAAATAAAATAAGAATCCATGAGTCCACACAAATATAAAATGTACAAGAAAAAGAAAGAAGGAAGGATGCCTGAGTGGCTCAGTGGTTGAGTGTCTGCCTTCAGCTCAGGGCGTGATCCCGGGTCCTAGGATCGAGTCTCACATCAGGCCCCATGTGGGGACCTGTTTCACCCTCTGCCTATGTCTCTGCCTCTCTCTCTCTCTGTCCCCCATGAATAGGTAAAATCTTAAAAAAAAAAAAAAAAAAAAAGAAAGGAGGAAAAGCTTTCCTCTACTGACAGGAGAAGGAAGGGTGGATTTCTAAGAAAAATCATCATAATCGTCACTGTTTCAGGCAAGCAGCATCAGTGGATGTAAAGCTAGTGAAAATTTCATAAGAAAAAGATAACTAAGGAGTTTCAAAAAACCTCCTCAAGATACTTAAGAATGACAAAGGTGAAGATAGCAACCTTGGAGAAACCTGGCCGACAGACACCACCCCAACCAGGGGCAAGTAACAGCTCCTTGGTTTTCCTTGTCCTCTATGACCTTGACAATTCTGAGGAGTACAGGACAGTTGTTTTACAGAACATCCCTCAGTCTGGGTTTGTCTGATGTTTCCCTGTGACTGAATGCGGGTTATGCATTTTTAAGCAGGGTCCTGGAGAAGTGGGGTGGTGCAGCCTCTCTGATCACGTCACGAGGTAAATGGTGTCTGTGTGTCCTATTACTTGTATAAAGTGCACGGAGCTGTTGCCGGCTAACGGACTCTAAGGAGACAGGCTCGCTGGGGCAAGAGGGGAAACAGAATTTGCTGGAAAGAACATTAACACGACAGTTGGTGAGAAGAGAACACAAGTTGTAGATTAGATAATGTTGTATCAGAGCCAATTTCCTTATTCAGATCATTTGTACTATGGTTACATGAGTGTGTTCTTACTTCTACAAAACACACGCTGAAGTATTTAGGGATAAAGGGGCATCATGTCTGCAGTTTACTCTCCAATGGTAAAAATACCGACAGGTCCATACACAGAGACAGAATAATAAGGCAAATGCGGTAAAGAGTGAACGCTGGCAATTTTGGGTAGAGGGGACTTTTGTGTATTATTTTTGAGACTTTTCTATGAGTCCGAAATTATTCCCAAAAGAAAGCTTTTTAAAATGCAGGTATCTCTGTATATGGTGGTAGTGAGTCTCTTGGAACTCACATTGTATAGGGTACCTGGCTAAACCCCTAAAAATAAACTGGCCCTTCGCACAGGCTCTTTCAACGTAAGGGGAATCAGAAGAGCTTCAGCCCACCAGAAAGGCTCTTGCCCAAACTCCTCAATAGAATCTTCTAGAGCATCCAAAGCATGCCTAGCTTTCTCCTATAACATCCATAGACACCGCTTATGATGATGTTGATTGGATATTAATCTTATAAACTACGTGAGCTTCCTATAACAGTGTCTAGAGAGAAAGAAAGTACAATATAAGTCAAACTGTCTAAATATTTAAGAGAGACAAGATCATCCCCCTATTTTCTTTCCCTCTCATCGCCCAGAGCAGTTTCTTGAGCTTGGCCCTGCTGACATTTGGGGTCAGATGACTGTGTTGTGGGGGCTGTTCTGCGCATTGTGGGATATTGAGCGGTACCCCGGCCCCCACCCACTAGATGGCAAGGGTGCCACCTCCCCAGTGATCACAACCCAGAAGGCCTCCTGATATTGCCAAACAGCCCCGAGGGGCAAGACCTGCCCCAGCTGAGCACTACTACTATAGAGACATCAATCCCACATTTTGTAATGAAATCCAAGTCCATTTCCCCTTTGAAAATGTTTCCTAAACAGAAAAATTCCAGTTTGATGATCTAACTACTAACGACGATCTAGGCCAGTGCCTGCGAGCACTATCTCACCCTCAGACCAAGTGCAGCCCCTTTTCCACGGATTATACTGTGGCTCAGGGAGGCCGAGAGCCAGAGGCTAGAGGCAGCCATCAGCTTTGTGTGGGAACCCTGCTTTCCTCACCCTGCGACACCCAACCTCACCATCATCTGTCAGTAATTAACTGAATAGGGTCATCTTGAGCCAGTTGTCACGGGGTAGAAAGTCATCCTCAAATGGTCCAGAATTCCCTTCCACATTCTCCAGCAGTGATGTTCCTGTAGGGTGACTAACTCGTCTCAGTTTCTGTGGGACTTCCTCAGTTTGAGCCGTGAAAGCCCCTGGTCCCGGAGTGAACATAAGAGCTGGTCACTCCACTCACCTGTGACCCAGTGAATGACCCAACCCCCACCGCCATCAAGGCAGCCAGGAATGGGAGCCGGAGATGGGCACAGAGACGGGTGGATGTCCCCGCAGGGACAAGTAAGCATGCCCCGCTTTGCTGTCATTTTTTATTTTTTTAATTTTTTAAAAAATATGTATTTATTTATTTATTTATTTATTTATTTATTTGAGAGAGAGAGCACAAGCAGAGGGAGCAGCAGGAGAGGGAGAAGGAGACTCCCCACTGAACAGAGAGCCTGACGTGGGGCTCGATCCCAGGACCCCGGGATCATGACCTGAGCCAAAGGCAGATGCTTCATGGACAGAGCCTCCTGGGCGCCCCTGCTGTTGTTTTCCAGAAGGCTGGGCCTTTTAGGACAGTCGACCTCACAGAGTGAATCCCATACCCAGTCCCCGTCATCCAGGGGGTGAGGGGCTGTTACAACCTATAGTCCTGGAGCAGCTGGGCCTCCGGATGGGAGAGGATGATGTGTGGCCGCCCGGGCAGTGAGCAGCATGCTGGTGCCCAGGACATGGCTTCAGGCGGCAGGCATTGCTTGGCTCAGAGTGAGCAGGGTGCACGCTGCTGGGCCTCGTGCAGAAGAAACTCGGGCCGGCTTCACTTTTCCCCTGGACACAAGTCAGGGCAGCTCTTGGGCTGGTGTCCAAGGAGCCGAGCCAGTCTGCGCTCTCCAGGCAGCTGCAGTCCCTAGTGCCTTGCCCGCCCTGCAGATGCGTCCACCCTAGAGATGAGCCAGGTGAGTCGTTGGGGTTTCCAAATCCCATAGGCAGCCCTCTGGTTTCTGTGAGGCAGTCCGCCCTCTGGGGTTGGCTTTACAGGAGATGGCCCCACAGCCCCATGCCCCTCCTAGCAGCTCGGGGGGCCCTCGCTAGACACTAAACAGATGCAAGGGTGCCGGGAACTCAGGCAGTGCCCTACAACTCCCCGTGTGCAACCAGGCCCGGGGGGCACCCCTGGAGGCGTGGCTGGCCCTGACAGGTGACTCCGGGCCACAGTGGTGAAAGGACCTCCCAGGTCGGATCCACCAGGACAACTGGCACGCTGAGGCCGTGGACATGCCGGGGAAGTAGAGCGATCACAGGCACCGTAACCCCGTTCCTGGTGTAGACGCGGTGGTGCAGGATCTCACCCAGCACGTCCCACATGGCCACACGCCAGTTTCGAACTCCTACCAGGAGACAAAAGCAGAAAGCCATGCAGCGACCGTCTACAAGGACTTGTCAGTCTAATCACCGATCTGCAACCTGCCCCTGTAAGGGCCGCACAGGCACTGTCCTCGGCTCGGCCTGACGTCGTGTGTCCATGTCAACAACCACCCTCGACCGCCACCGCGTGACGGAAGCCATGGGCGATGCGGGGACTGGCGCCGCTCAAGTGTGCATTATGGGCCCCAAAATATCAATCCTTTGACTTTTTTCCCCAACAATTTAAGAATTCTTCCAGGCTCGTAGATCCCATAGGAAGAAGAGTCAGGCTGGGATTTGGCCCAGGGTGTCCGAGCCCTGGCTTGAAGAAAGGGACCTTAACCTCGACCCAGCTAGGAGGGCCTTGGACTTGGGTACCAGGTAAGGATGAAGCAGCAAAGGTGGGACGCTAGCAAGACAGGAGCACATGCATCAGTTGGCCTCACAACACAGGCTCAGAAACGACATGCATTTGGAGTGCAAACCAACCACAGACCACAGCGGCCGTCCCACCTTACTGCGGCCCCGTAACTGCTGTCTATGCAAACCATCCTCCTCTTGGCTCAGGCCGATGTGAACGAGCCACTGGGAACTCCCTGTTTCCGCACACGATCGTCACCAGGGCTGCTCTCCGGGCACATGAGATGGTTTTGGCAGCAAGAGCGTGTGAGCTCGTTCCCGAGCAAGTGCTGGCCTGGACTGTCTACAGTTAATCTCGCGTCCAATCCCTGCCTTCCTGGGATGAGGGGGTTCCAGCAGATGGCACTCGGGGCGGAGGGGTGGGGGGCGGACAACACACACGACACGAAACGCAAATGCCGGACCACCGCCAGAGAGTCACACCCGATGCGACTGTCCACGGCAGGGGTGGCAAGCGCTCTGCTCCAAGGGCCCCATCCCACGTCAATGAGTCACTGTCAGAATCTTCTAAAAGTGCCAGGGAAGAAGAGCAGGAGGGTGCTGTAGAACTCAAACCTGCTCTGACCATCGAAGCTCTTTGAAAACAAGGTGAAATCTATACAACAGGGAATTCCAAGATGCAAGGCAAGTTGCTTTTCATCCAGAATTGAAATTGAAACAACTGGAAAGTGGAAATAATCCGGGCTTCCTCCTCCTCCCGCAGCGCTCTAGAAGACACCCCCACAGGTGACGAGCACTCTAATAATACAAATACATTAGTAATGATAATTCACAGTAATGCATTCTAACATGTGTCAGGCTCTCCCAAGCCCTGTGTGAACCACGTGGCCTCCATTCCCTCCCGGCATCCACGCTGCTCTGTGAGCTTCATGCTGCATGACAAGGCAGCTCCATTAGAGACCCACTGACTTGCTGGAGATCACACAGCGAGAGAATGAGCCAGGATTCATGCATGGGCTGCCAGCCTCCTAGGCCCAACTCCTGACATCCAACCATTCTCTCAGAGATTGAGCTGGAATTTAGAAGAGTGTTGGTGGTAGATCCACTTAATTGTCGTTTAATATATGGAAAATGGTAGTACACATTTATGATGACTCTATTAAGTAGGATATCCCATTGGCCAACTGCCCATGTATCGCCCCTTTGCTCACTCATGGAGCAACATTAAGTGAACCCCACGTCTGGTGGTTAGGAAACTGGAAGGTGGGCATTGATGCATGAGCATATCCCACCTGGAAGAGGAGAAGACGGGATAATTCTAACTCAGTATGTTCCCATAAGGCATAAAGAAAGAAAAGGTATAACAAAGAAAAACTAATGCAGCCCAAGTAGGTGTAAAGACAAGCAGAGAAGTGGCACTACGGTGACAATTGAAGAATATATAATAGCTTGTCAGAAAGAGAAGATAAGAAGGACATCCCAGGCAGAGGGGGCCATCTGTGTCGGGCACACAGGGTATCTATGTCAACAACAGAGATGGTGATGAGGAGGAGGGACAAGGCACCATGATGAAGGACCCTATCTTGATATATTAGGACTTTAGACTTTGTCCTGAAGGTTATCCAGAGCCACTAGAAGATTTAAACCAGGGAAGGGTCTTAGGCATTGCATTTGGGTTTGCATGTCAGGGAGACCTCTGCTGGCGGGATGGAGAGACAAGGGAGGGAAGAACTGTGAGTAGAGGCACGGCGGCCAGGAAACAATAAACCAGGGGAGAAGGAACAAAAAAAAACGAAAGAAGGCTATTCCATCAGGGGAGGAAGAGAAACGAACAGAGTCAAGAAATCATGTTGAGGAATTAACTGCTAGAAAAATAAGCCTTAGATGGGAAGTACATGCATCCTGACAAACAAAAGTGCAATGTGTCATTTGTGCTTCACGGCCCTGCCCTTGGTCCCAGCTAGAAAACCTGCCCCACCTGAGGACCTAGAAGGGGCAGATGGAACCAAGGGCAGATGTGTGACATGTGACGTCACAACAGTCAAGCCATCGGCTGACCCCTCTTGTGGTCTGGCTCAAGGAAGAGCTGTCTCATCATTAGAAACACAGACACTATGGGGGGCTCAGAGCTAAAGTTAGAAAGGAAGGACTTGGGTTGGTCACCATGTTGGGTCACCTGCAAGATGAGCAGGGCAGGAGGATGGGGCAGCTCCAGGAGAATAGCACAGAGGTGAGGCCGTAGGGCCTTCGGGAGCAAAGGCAATGGCAAGGTTCTAGGTTCTGGAGGCTTCGACTGCCGGCTTCTGTTGACATGAAGCCAAGGGTCCACTCCTCCTCGGCTTTCTGTCACCAGACTCCCATCCTTACCTGTCCTGCCTCAAGTCTCTTTCTGTCTCTTCTATCCCAAAAGTCTTAATTAAAGCAAATCCTTTAAAAAAAAAAACTGTCAAAGAAGGAAGACACCTCAGTAGAAAAAAATGGACAAAAGACATGAACAAGGAATTCACAAAAGAATACAACTAGCCAATTAACATACGAACAAATGCTCAGCCTCACTTGTAGTCTGTGAAAGGAAATTTGGCAAAGATTTGGAAATTTGTAATACTGGGAAAATGTCGTTCATTTGTGGTAGAAATGCAATTCAGTAACCTTTTTTAAAAAAGATTTTATTTATTTATTTGACAGAGAGAGAGAGAGAACACACAAGCAGGGGGAGTGGCAGGCAAAAGGTGAGGGAAAAGCAGACTTCCTGCCAAGCAGGGAGCCCAACTCAGGACTCCATCCCAGGACCCTGGAATCATGACCTGAGCTGAAGGCGGGTGCTTAACCGGCTGAGCCACCCAGGTGCCCCAGTAACCCTTTCTAAAGAACAATTTGGCAACAACTAACAAGCAACACCCTCAATGTTCTCCTACTTTTTTGACTCACCAAATCCACTTCTGAGAATTTATACTAAGGAAATAAACAATCACTTCCAAACTGATGTATTTATGAGCCAAACCTGAGCCCAGAGAATGTAAAAATTTAAATACTGAATAAGGATGCTCATTGCAGGGTTGCTGATGAGAGCAAACATTCAGACACAGTAAGACAGAGAGTGAACATCGCTGTGCAGTCATTCACATAACAGGTAAGAAAAACTTCAAAGAAACTAGACGTTGATGTTACGTTTTAGGCTAAAGAAATGCATGTAAGTGTATATACGTATATATGTAAACTATGTGTATGTATATATGTAAACTACAACCCTTATCCTTGTAAAATAAAACTCAACTGTATATATGTGCTTTATATATTTGTATATATCAGGTGCACACCACATATACCTTATACATATATGTACACCTCTGGAGATAGGTCAATCTTCAAAATAAAAAGGTATATGGATGTGGCTATAGTAAATATGGTATGTGTGTATATATAAAAATATATACCAAATATTGCTAGATATTAATATTAATTTGTATTTAGTATATACCAAAATATCAACAATGATGTTCAGCGAATGGTGGAATTTGACGTATTTTTTATTTACTCTTTTTTCTACACTCTGTAATCTATAATAAATACATAGGGTGGCCCAGTAGGTTTAGGGTCTGACTCTTGATTTCAGCTCGGGTCATGATCTCAAGGTCATGGGATCGAGCCCCAGGTCAGGCTTCCAGGGAGTCCACTTGAGATTCTCTCTCTTCCTCTCCCTCTGCAACCGCATGGCCCTGTGCACACGCTCTCTCTATCTGGAATAAAGAAATAAATCTTTAAAAAAAAAAACCCACATAGGAACTGTATAACCAGGAATTGTTTTTCTAAGAGGTTGAAAATGTATAATCAAGTAGAGCTTGCAAACACCTGGATGCAGGAGACGATGAGAAACCCTGCCTCAATCCCTGCACCCCCTCTTCTGCTCTGCACCCCGGGCTCCGCTGTACTCACATGGCTCCTAGCCTCACCCCTATCTGTCCACCCTCACCGCCCCTGCTCTACATCGAGTTCTCTGCGTCTCCGGCCAATGCTCCTGCAGCACATTGTCAGCTTCCTTTCCACCTGCATGTCTTGCAGCCCTCCTGTCCCGATCCATCACGCGCTTGCAACCAGAATAAAAACTTTCTGACCCTTCCCTGTCTTTCCTACTCCACTTAAACTCCTTTCAGGGTTTCCCTCTGCTAAGGAATAAAAGGCAAATTCCGGCTTGAGGAATTTGAGGCTCCTCCATGACCTGACCCCAGTGCATCTCTGTGACCTCATCTTGGGGTGGGAGTGAGAGGGTCACGCGCCAGCACCTGTGTTCATGTCCCAGCGTGGCTGCTTACTTGGCTTCTTTTTTTTTTTTAATTTTTATTTATTTATGATAGTCACACAGAGAGAGAGAGAAGATTGAGAGAGGCAGAGACATAGGCAGAGGGAGAAGCAGGCTCCATGCACCAGGACCCCGAAGTGGGACTTGATCCCGGGTCTCCAGGATCGTGCCCTGGGCCAAGGCAGGCGCCAAACCGCTGTGCCACCCAGGGATCCTGCTTACTTGGCTTCTTGTGCCTCTGTTTCTCCATCCGTACCGACCTCATCTCAAGCTGTTAGACGGTGCCTGGCACCAGGTAAACACTCCGCAAACTTTTGCTGCCGCGACTAGTTAATACCTTGCACACTGATGCTTACTGGTCAAGGAAAAGAACAAGCTGGAATGATTCCCAGGTTTCTGACCTTCCCATTAGCCGGAGAGCAGAACTACTCACCAAACACAAACTCCACAGGGAAACAGTGGGTGGATGGGACTGGAGTGAGGAAGGACATAGAGTGAAGATAGCAGACCTCTGGATGCCCTCATGGGGGTGACATGGGCCCCCTCCCTTCAACAGCACCCCCACACCAACACTGAGGAGTGGGTCCTGCCTGGCTCGCTGTCCCCGAAATAGGGACGCAGAATAGACAGGTCACCCTCATTGCCCTCCACCAAACTCCAATAACTCTCAAGATTGGAAAAAGTTCTCTGATTTTTTTTAATGGAACACAAAAACTGTTCTTTATCAAGATATAGCAGGGCAGACATGTGCTTTTTATAAAACTTATTACAGAGACCAGATGAAAGGAGCTGATGAGGTCAAGATGCTTTTCAAATTCCCTCCGTTTTCTCAGATGGAGTAATGTTTTCTATTACATTTGTTATAAGTTCACCACCACCTGATAAAAATCTTGAGAAAGGGCATGCATGTTGCTAAATTAGCTCTAAAAGAAGGTAACGTGGAGTAGAATAAATCTGGGTTAACCATGAGCTCAGGTTACGCAGACTTCCAGAAAGGGGTGATCACCAGGGAACGCTTGAAAGAGGCTTCCCCAGCAAGCAGGAGCAGTGCCTAAGGACAGCATTAGACTGGGCCTGGAGATCTTTCCATGACCATAATAGTTACAGCGCATTGACTCTCATATACTGTCTCAAAGCCATAGAGGTCTACACCTTGTCTTACTAATGGTAAACCCCCTCAGAGATTTTTAGACTGGATTTTCAGGAGACTAGTTTTTTGTTTGTTTGTTTGTTTGTTTGTTTGTTTTTACCATTACTATAGGAGCTGCTCATTTATTCATTCAACAAATACCCAAATACCAACTGAGAGCCAGGCCTCTGCTCCACACCAGAAAACAAAACAAAATACACTTTCTGCCCTGAGTGACAGTCTGTTGTAGAAGGAGCAAGGGGCCACAGGAAATTTAGAAAAACCTGAAAGCAGAAAATAAAGTCATCCAGAACTTCCATCAGAGGCTACAACTATTAACATCTTGGTAAAGGGCCTTTCCAACATTTTCTGTACATTAATATAGAAGAATGAATGGGTGACTACAAAAATCAAATCAGCGCGTCTTAAGACAGAGCTTATTTTCTTGTGGAATATTGTTTGTTTTGTTTCATCAAATATTCATGTGCAAGTTCACTTTCAGTGATTGAATATCTCAAATTATTCTCCAGTATTTTCATTTATCGGTTGGGAATTGTGTCTTCTCAAACTTAGATGGTGTCAGACCCTTCGATGGGAACCAGCATGAAGAGTCACAGACTTTTCTGGAAGGACAAGAACACCCCCACTTCAGCTCAATAAAAAGAGAGGAGATCACTTGCTATGTAAGGTTGGTGGGGACATCCCAGATGCATAGTGAGGGTTGGAGATATCCTGAAGGACTTGGGCCTACAGTCGAGTTTAGGTTGGAGGTCAGGGGCGGGGGGTTGGGGTGGATATTTAAGCCAGAAAACAATAAGAAATTCTAGAGGATGGAGTATTTTGCTCTCATCTTCAACTTCTCCCTCTTTGGAACCCTAAACAGTTCTATGCCCCCACATCCCTGCAGTTTTGTTATTCTGTTCCCACAAACTGAAGTGCTCACCACTCCTATTATGGCTGTCAAAATCCTGCTTTTCCCGGCCCTGCAATGACAAGAGATAACTCTGGCCTTTTGCCCAAGGTGCCCGATCACCATTTACAATAACTCACACAACTTCCTACTCTGAAAAGACAGATGAATCCAACCAGAACCACATGAGGAAAAGTTTGCAGAGTGCACTAGAAATCAAGTATTGAGAAAACTAAAGGAGTAAATACAGAAATTTGAAGAATGACAAGCGTGGATGTTTCCAGCCAATATTAATACTGTGGTATCATAATTCCAAGTGTTAATGCAAGGAACTAATTGCAGAAATGTTCCTGAGTCTACAATAGTGGCGCTCTCAAAGAAACTCACCCAACACAAGTAAGACTTATGACCAAGTCCCAACAATAAAGTGACTTGGAAGGAAAAGGAAGAAGTAACATTTGGACAAGTTCCCCAGGAGTTTCCAAAATGGCCCCTGCCATCCCCTACAGTGAATCACAACTCTGTACCATAGATATAATGAGCTGTAAACATGGTTAGTGCTCCTGTGAATCAGATCCAAGATTTTCACTTTCCTGCTACATACACATATGTTGAAAGGAAACTCAAAATGTTTTGCTGCCAAATGAGCTAGAAGGGAAACAATCCAAGTATCCATCAACAGATGAATGAATAAGCAAAAGTTACCATGTGCAAACAATGGAATACTATTCAGTCCTAAAAAAGGAAGGAAATTCTGACACAGGATAAAATATAGATGGACCTAGAAAACGTCATGCTAAGTGAAATAAGCCAATGCAAAAGAACAAGTACTTTATGATTTTACTCACATGAAGAACTTAGAGTAGTCAGATTCATAGAGATGAAAAGTAGAATTATAACTGTGGGTGCCAGCAGCTGCAGGGAGAAGGATAAATAGTTATTGTTTAGGGACACCTGGGTGGCTCAGTTGTTGAGCATCTGCCTTTGGCTCAGGGCATGATACCAGGATCCTGGGATCGAGTCCCACATCAGGCTCTCTGCAGCGAGCCTTCTTCTCCCTCTGCCTATGTCTCTGCCTCTCTCTGTGTCTCTTACGAATAAATAAATACAACCTTTTTTTTTTTTAAAAAAGAAGCTATTGTTTAATGAATAGAGAGTTTCTGTTGAGGAAGATGGAGAAGTTCTGGAGATGGATGGTCGGTGATCACACAACAGTGTGAATATGCTTGGTGCCACCTCTGCCACTTAAAATTAGTTACAATGATAATATCTATGTTATATGCATTTTACCATAATAAAAAATTCACCCCCTAAAATAAATGAGCCAAAAGTCAGGACGCACTTTTGGCTACTGCCAAATCTCCAGAGAACAAAGGACTACAGTGTTTGAAGTAGCAAGGAGGGTCTAAGGCTATACCACCCTGAATATACTGGATCCTGTCTCACGTAGCAAGTGTGGATATGGCTCACGATTGGTGCAATGCTCAAGAGACGCCTTCACTCATCCAAGGAGGCCAAAAAAAAGCAAATCATTTGGGGGAGTATAAGGTAAGAGCCCCAGTGACCAATTACTGTTACAATTGTTATTGAAATAGAATTTTATGTACAGTTTGGATTTCTCTTGGAAAAATTCTTATAAACATTGAGTTCCCTTGGCAGTTCAAATGGGTCTGAAGTATTTTCTTACTGAAGCATGGTAACACACCAGTGACTTAACAGTGAGGGATTTTGAATAATGAAGACAGCAAGGTAAATTGGTGGCACTTTATAGAGATCTAAAATATATTGTGCATTTATCTCATGGCATAGCAAACACAACCCATAGAATATTATTTAACTTTTTCTTCAGGACCCAAGGTCTCAGTAACGCCATAGAAATATAAATACATATTAAAGGCAATCTGATGGACTCTGAGCCCCTTTCCATCCTCTAACCTTGCAGCCACACAATATGGATGCTCCTTATATTTAACTGGCTGGGAGGGAAACAGCCTAGAATTTGATTTCTTGAAAATAAAATGACTCCATATCTCTTACCTGCTTTTCTTAAAATTGAGAGAAGTGTTCAAAAGGAAATGTATAGCATCAAATATTTATATTAGAAAATGTAAAAGACTTCAGATCAAAAGCTGAGCTTCTACTTTAAAAACTAGAAAAAATGAAGAGCAAAATAAACCCAAAGTAAGCAGAAGGAAGGAAATAATAAAGATAAGAACAAAATTAAGTGAAATTGTAAAAAAGAAAATAACAGGGAAAAAAATAAATGAAACCAAAAAAATCCTAGTTTTTCAGAAAGATCAATAAAATTGATATATTTCAAGCCCAACTGACCCAAGAAAGTTTAAAAAAAATATTCAAATTGTCAATACTAAGAATGGAACAGAAGGTACTGCTATAAACACTTCGCAGATATCAAAAGAATATCTGCAATATTATTCAAAAGAATAATAAAGGACTACTAAGAAGAGTTCTACTCACATAAAGTCATCACTTTGGATAAAATGAGTCAATTCTCAAAAACCACAAACTACCAAAACTCATTCAAGAAGAAACAGAAAAATTTAGTAGTCCTACAACATTGCATAATTTGAATTTGTATTTTTTAAAACTTTCACAAAAGAAATCCTCAGATCCAGATGGTTTCACAAGTGCTCTCTACCTATTTAAAAGAAATAACACTAGCTCTACACAACCTGTTTCTGGAAATAGAAGACAAGGAAATGCTTCTCAACATAGTGTTTATGAGATCCCGGTAAATAAACCAGACAAACACTATGAAACAATGCAACTGCTAAATAGTGTCCCTCACGATCATAGATGTAAAAATCCCCAACAAAACAGTATCAAGTCGAATCAGCAGATGTAAAACAAATGATAGATTATGACCAAGCAGAGTCACAGTAATACGAGACTCGCTCAAAATCTGAAAATCAATCCGTTAAGAGTATAAAGAAGAGTGGCATCTGGGTGGCTCAGGTGGTTAAGTGTCCAACTCTTGGTTTCAGCTCAGGTCATGATCTCAGGGTTGTGGGATCAAGCCCTGCATCAGACAGCCAAGAGTCTGCTTGAGATTTTCCCCGTCCTTCTTCCTCTGCCCCTCCCCCTGCTACGATAAATAAATAAATAAATAAATAAATAAATAAATAAATAAATAAATATCTTTTAAAAAATAGTATAAAGAAGAAAAACCACATGATCATACCAATCGTTGCCAAAAAAGTGACAAAATTCAACATCCATTTATGTTTAAAAAAAAACTCTCAGAAAACTATAAATTGCGGGATTTCCTCTACTCAATCAATGATGTATACATAAATACCTTCTGCAGATATCACTTAATGGTGAAGACGTAATATCTCCCCTAAGATCATGAACAAGGAAGATGCCCACTCTCAACTCTACTCTTCAATATCATACTAGAAGTCCTAGTCAAGGCAGTAGGTGAAATGATGGAGTCTCTAAGGAAGTAATTAACGTTAAATGAAGTTATAAATCTGATGGGATTAACGTCTTTATAAAAGAGACACCAGAGAACTGGGAAGAATACTTACCAAGCATATAACCAACAAAGGATTGGATCCAGAATGCATAAAGGACTCTCCAGACTCAAAAGTAAGAAAATGCAATATAAATTTACAATGAGTGAAAGATTTATATAGATATTTTACTAAGAATGCATGTCAATGACAAATAAGCACGTGAGAAAACATTCAATATCATTAGCGGTTAAGCAAATGTAAATTAAAACCCAGTGAACTATGACTACACACCTACTAAGATGGCTAAAATTAAAACCCCTCATAATACCAAGTGCTGGCAAGGATACAGAGCCTAGGTTGCTCAGTGGTTGAGCACTACCTTTGGTTCAGGCCACGATCCCACATCGGGCTCCCCGCAGGGAGCTTGCTTCTCCCTCTGCCTATGTGTCTGCCTCTCTGTGTGTGTGTCTCATGAATAAATGAATAAATAAATCTTAAAAAAGGAAAGAAAGCAAGAGAGAGAGAAAAAAAAATTATGTGCACAGGGAAATCGTGTACAAATGTCTACAGCAGTTCTATTCATAATCACCAAAAACTGGAAACAACCCTGAAGCCCTACCAATAATACCAAACCATAGCACATTGACAACCATATTGTTAACCATAAGTAGAAAGGAAGAAGTTATTGGTGTCCATAGCATCTTGGATGAATCTCATGGGTCTCAAAGACTCTATGCTGAGTGAAGGAAGCCAGGATCAAAGAGTTACCTACTCCTTGATTTCATCTATTTGTCATTCTCTGTAAGACAAGACCATGTTGATGGAGAACAGACCAACAGCTGCCAGGGAGTCAGACTGGAATCTGGTATGATGGTAAAGGAGTCAGGAAGCAGGTTTGGGGTAGTGGAGCTGTGGTGAATCCTAACTACATGATGGTGGCTACAAGAGCCTCCACACTGAACTAACATTCAAGGGATTATACAGGCAAACATCAATTTTATTTTACATGAATTTGAAAAACTTGTTTTTAAGAAATGGAAATATAAGGGCGTCCAGGTGGCTCAGTCGGTTAAGCATGGGCCTTCAGTTCAGGTCGTGATCCCAGGGTCCTGTGATCGAGCCCCTATTGGGCTCCCTGTTCACCAGTAAGTCTGCTTCTCCCTCTCCCTCTGCCCCTTCTCTCTGCTTGTATCTCTCTCTCTCAAATAAATAAGATATTTTTAAAAAGAAATGGAAATATAACAAGGATTTCATTCTACTCAGGTATTGAAACCATCTCTAGCTCAGCTGCCTCCTCATCCAACACATTCTACCTTTGCACTACCATTTTCCGTGTCCTTTGATACTTATCAGAATTCAAAATATTCTTTTATGTTTGCGCCCATAACTATCCAAGACCAACATCGTTTATGAGACTAAGTACAACATTAATCTGATTAATTCCTTTGATGGAATTACATCAAAATCTGCGTACCAATCAGCCCTTCTAAATTAACTCTTTCTGTACTTTACCCAAACAAACCATTGTCATTGGCTCACTGCTGGAGACACGGCCACTAAACACAAGATACCTGTCTGGGCAACTATAGGTATAAACACAATTCACGTACCCGGCTGTTCAACTTTCTGACTTGCATTGTTCTGGGCACTTGACAACTTCAAAATCCAGCATCTGTATAACCGAGTTCTTGCTGCATGTACTGACATTAAATCCCGGGCCTAATTCTCAGGACTTCAGAAACACATTTAAAAAATATGCTTTCTTAAGAAACCGTTGCTATAAAATGTATATTTTAAAGGTCTTTCTTACATCTGTCATTCACAAAGTCGGACACTTGGATAATGGCACTGGGCATGCCTGTTGACCCAGAGGCTAGACGTTAATTAGCCTTTAATACAGAGCAAGAATTTAGAAGCCTAAATCGGAGTGACAAACAGTTGTTAAACTCCTGCTAAAACTTCCATTAACGGCCACATCTTCTTTTATTCCTCCTTTAAAACTTCAATACAGATGTAACCCAAGGGGACATTTTTTCTAATTTCACTGTCTGCTGGCAGTCCTCTCCATGAACGCTCTGCACAAGTGTGCCTTGTATATTCAAGGGCAATTAAGTTGCTAATAGTCAGCTATTTCCAAAGTCGTCTGCGGCAGATGATGATATATTATAGAACATCTGATGCCAGAAATGTAAGTGGGGAGAGAAGGCTATTTTTCCTTTAACTCTCGTTAATAAAAGAAGCCAGCATATCTGAAATGAAGAGCTGAAGTTTGGTACTAAGTGCTTCGTGTTGAACTTACTGTACAGGAGGTGTTGCCACGCGAACTGGCTTATTACGCACACGGGAAAAGAGAAGCGGCCGACCTATTTTTCCCCCATTTACTCCTACCAGATATTCTGCATCTTCCCTCACAAATTCCTTCTCAAACACTTAAGCAAGATAAGATGCTCTCCCTACCCCAGATAGAAATGTTTGAGCTCATTAAGCCCTTTCTTCCAGAATACTAATTCTGTGCTCGACTGGTACTTTATTACAGATAAGAGAATAATTCAAAATTAAAAGACATGAAATGGAGCTTTTCTAACTCCATCCCTTAGACCATTTGAGGGAAAAAATACTCTTAGCAAATGCAATTTCATTGCAATAAAATGGACACAAACATTTGTTCCAGGTTCCCATGGCCCAACTTTACATCGTGTCCTGAACAGCGTTGAACGTGCAAGGTAAATAGCTGTGCAGATTCCTAGAGCTGCCTCTTCCCTGCAATGAGGTTTCTGGAGCCCCCTTTCTCTTTCTCTCTTTTTGCTCTTTGCAAAAAGCTGGCTGTGGGCCCGGCTGTCCTGAGGCTCCGGGGTGCCCCGCACAGGCCTGCGAGCACACAGCCCGGCTGCCTGTCCTAAGCCCAGACTCAGTCCTGGCCAGGCAGGTGGGTGCCCCGCGGGAGTTCGCCCCCCTGCTTGAAGTCAAGATTGTGTTAAGTGGACCTTCTCATCCCACTCAGTTTTGATATCCCACCCTTAGGACAAATATGCTGTGAACGTGCATCCTGAGATGCTTACAGGGCACTCCAGAGAGGGAAGCCGAGGGACTCGGGTGAGAAGTACATGTTCCCAAAGGCAGGTGAGGATGTGCAGAAGGCAGTGTGCTCCCAGGTCCCTCACCGCCTTCTCCCCACCAGGTTATTTCCCTAAACCTTCCGATAGCACATTCCATCTTTACTGCGGGCACCATATAGGGGAAAGGAGTCCACTTTCAGAGAATCTGGCATTTACACCAGCAGCTGAGATGTGGGATGAAATCCTTTTTCCTACAAAGGCGTTTCCAGAATCTTCCCACTTACAGAGAAGCCACCCCGCCTCCCGCCCAGAGCAGCCGAACAGCACTGTAGGAGTGAGCCTGGTCTCCCCCAAGGCCAGCCCCGATTATGGGGCAGATCACAGGGGGCCACTCCATGGCCTGCAGCAGAAACGTGGGCTGGGGAGCAGATTTCTTTTGTCCTCCGATATTATGCAAATAAGCAAATCAAATTAAGTACCTGAGCTTTTTTTTTTAATTAAGGGTTTTGATTAGATGCAGATCTGTTGTAGGCAGAAGAAGAAGAAATTTTATTCCAAAACCCCAGATACCCCTGCCTTTCTGCAAGTCTTCAATCAAGACAGATATCCCAGAATTATAGGGAGCTCGTCTTATGATTTTCAGGTGGGTGGGCGCCTGGGACAAGGGGGAGGGGCACTGAGCCTAGAGAAAGCAAGAGAAAGAGAAGTAGTAGAACTTATTTAAAAGTCAAACTCAGCTGCTCAGCTCTTCTAGAATTTCTGTGTGTAACACCAAAGAAAACAAGCTCTAGTCCATAGTTACCCAAGAGGGGCTTGCAAGGCTTGTAAACCACAACATGAATCTTGGAAGCCCCTACCGCCCCAACTTAGACCAAAGACTAGATTTTATAGGATTAGAAGATGTTAACGCTGGAGGGTCTTACAGACCACAGCTTTCATCAGGAGACACATGTGTCTTCCACCCCAACACTGTCTGGCACACGGTAAATGTGCAGTAAATATTTGAGTGTTAAGTGAATGAATGAAATGTGGAGAGATACACCTAAGAACACAGACTTCGAGATAATGATTAGGCAGTGAAACTTGGTCATTCCAAGGTAAGATACCACAACACTGGAGGAAGAGAATGAAAACCTGGATTCTAGTCTGATTTTGCAAGCCAGACATCAAGATCTTAGATAAGTCAAGGTGGCCCAACCCGCTTTTCTTGCACTAACAGGAGCTGTGTTTTGGGCAGTCTTTGCTGGAACACGGCATTCTGGATTTTTGTCCAAACAAGTCACATGGAGTCACTCTCACATGGCCAGGTACAGCTAACTGAGCGACTGTTATTAAAAGTAGCATCTCTGGGAAGCTCCGAATCAGAGCCAAGAAAACAATCCAGAGTCAGATCACCATTTGGAAGAAGACTCAGCTGACCAGGGACAAAGCCCAGTTAAACTGGTGAGCTGGGAAGTTGAGGAGTGGATTCAAGACCAGCTTGTCTCCCCAACCCCCACCTGCCATACTGGGATATTAAATGTAAAAATACAATGTGGTTTCCATTCCAATCCAAAGGGACATCCATTGACACCATTTCATTTTTAACCTGCTTGAAATACAGACATGAATGTTAAGGAAATACAAATGGATGGTAAATACATGAAAAGATGTTCAACCACCCTAAAAATCAATTAAAGGAAAATTAAAATAATGAAACACCATATTTAACTACCTGACAAAGATCAAAATGACTAATAAAGCCCAGTATTGACTAAGGTATAAGAAAGGTGAGATGCTTCTATAATGCTGGTGAAAATACAAAATGGTACAGCCTCTTGAGACAATAATTTGGCAACATACGATACAAGCCGTTAAAATATCAACACCTTTGACCAAACAATTGGAAACACATGGTAAAGAAATAATCAAACCAGAATGTTTACTGCAGTACTGTTTATAATAGCAGAAGGTGGAAACAGACTCAATATTCAACAGTAGAAGTATAGGTCAATAAATAGAATATGATATCATTTTTAAGGTTGAAGAGATAGTTTTAATTTATTTGAATGGAAAGACATCCGGGATATTCATTAAACAAGCAAAAAAAAGCACTCCCATAGAGCATGAATAGAAAGAATTACCTAGGTAGACATCCAGGCAGTATAAATTACACCACCAACTGGTAACCATATCCTCTCTAGGTGATACCCTGATACCATGATTTCACTTATTTTACACTTCTGATAATTTTAAAGTCATGTCTCATTTTCATAAAATATATATATAGTGAGAGTGGCAACTAACTGTTGAGAAAATTAATATATACAGTTTCTAAATTATCAAAATGATCTTTTTAGGGAGATCCCTGGGTGACTCAGTGGTTTAGAGCCTGCCTTAGGCCCACAGTGTGATCCTGGAGTCCTGGGATCGAGTTCCACATCAGACTCCCTGCATGGAGCCTGCTTCTCCCTCTGCCTGTGTCTCTGCTTCTCTCTCTCTCTGTATTTCTCATGAATAAATAAATGAAATCTTTTAAAAAATGATCTTTTTAATTAACAAAGGAAATGTGATCATTATAGCAAAAAATAAAAAACAGGACAAAATATATATTAAAATGAAACATCAAAATATAATGCAGAGAGATGTACATGTAAACTACTCATAAACTGGAAATATAAAATAAAATCAAAGAAAGAGTACATTAAGCCTTCCCAAACTTGACCCTGGCCTTACTGTATATTGAAGGATCTTACCAAACGACAATATTAAAGCTGTGTGCCCTAGTACAGAGAAAGACAGAGCAAAATAGATCATAGTATAGAGAATGCAGACACGAATCCAAGACTTATGGGAAGTCAGAGAAGGAAAAGGAAAAATTAAGTTAGATTCCTAGTTATTACTTTGAATAACTTACATAGGAGTTAAAATTTTAAATATCAAAAGATACATATTTAAGCTGTTAAAGGAAAACGTACAGAAATCTTTTATCTTGGAGCAGAGGATGTCTTTTTAAAGCATAACACCATGAGGAAAACCACAAAGGAAAAACCAGATAGATTTTGCCATAAAAATTAAAAAACAAACCAAGGGAAAACTTTGGTACAGAAAAACACACTTTAAACAAAGAAACACAAATATAAAAAATATGCTCATAACATTCCTGACAGGCCATGGTTTTATGTCAAAATAGAAAAAGTTTCAACAAATCGTTAGGAATGGGTGTGAGTAGAAAATTATCCAAATGGCCAATGAACATACAAAGAGAATGGGAGGAATGCAAACTTGAATGACCAGACCACATTTCTGGCCTCCCAGGCTAGCAGCAGGAAGGGGACTCGTCTATCAGATAAAACATTTCAGAAAAACACAACTGAGGGGATCCCTGGGTGGCTCAGCAGTTTAGTGCCTGCCTTTGGCGCAGGGCATGATCCTGGAGTCTTGGGATCGAGTCCTGCGTCAGGCTCCCGGCATGGAGCCTGCTTCTCCCTCCTCCTGTGTCTCTGCCTCTCTCTCTCTTTCTCTAGGTCTATCATAAATAAATAAATAAATTAATAAATTAATTAATTAATTAATTAATTAATTAAATCTTTAAAAAAAAAAGAAAAGAAAAACACAACTGAGTCCCGATGCAGCTCTGTCTCCTGTTAGTGTGCTGCAAATTCCAAAGAATCTCATTATCTTAATTTAGGGCCATTTCTTACTTGCACTAAACCAACCTCAGTTTCCTCTATAAAAGGAAGCTCAACACAGAATTTTCACCAGAAAGTCACGTGCGAATGGAGTAGTTTCCTACAGCTGCTGCAACAAGTTACCACAAACTTAGTGACTTACAACGACACAGATTTATTATCTTACAGTTCTGGGGGTTAGAAGTCCAGAATCAGCCTCACCAGGTTCAAATCAAGACATGAACAGGACTGTGTTCCTCCTGGAGGCTCCAGGGGAGACTCTGTTCCCTTGTCCTTTCCAGCTTCCTGAGGCACCTGACCTCCCTGGCCCTTCCTCCATCATCAAAACCAGCAGCATAGCGTCTACCAATGTCTCTCTGATTCTGACTTTCTGCTTCCTTCTTCCATCTTTTAAGGACCCTTGTGATTTCATTGAGGCCAACCAAATGATCTGGGTCGTTCTTTCTCAACATCATTAACTTAATCACACCTACAAAGTCCCTTCTACTATGGAAAATGACATAGCTCTCTAGGATTAGGATGTGGACATCTTTGAGAGGGCGTTAGACTGCCTGCACACCCCAGGGAAATAAAGGAATCAATGCAACAAATGCCTCAAACTCAGAGCTTGGCGAACAATACTCGAAGCACTCGAAAAGTACTAGCTGTTATCACGAGTTATTGGTAATCAAGGAAATGTATGCTATCTGGGACTGAGAGTGATGGGGAAGTAAGTGCTCAAACATAGCTGATGGAAGAGAAGGAACTAGAGGACCGGTCAATGACGACATAACCCATGAGCAGCCTCTGAGCCCATGCAGAGCCTATGGGAATTTTTGGACACAGGGGCCCAACCCAACATACATGGATATTCGTTGCAGCCCTGTTTATCATAGCAAAGAATATTGATAGAAAAAAAAATCCCATCATATTTATGGGATACAGAGCCCTCATCCAGAACTGTTATGTAAATGTCTAATTATTGACATAGAAATCGTTTTGCAATATGCTAGTCCAAAAGTAGGCTCCAAAAGATATTAATAACATCTCATTAAATTTCATTTTTGAGATTTATGTGTTGCCACATGTGTCTGTGTGTATATAGGTGCATACTTGCATAGAAAAAGTGCAGAAAGGTGCATGCAAGTATTACCAATGGGTTCTAGACGATTTGACTCTTGTTTACTTCGGAGTGTCCTGAATGTTTTTGCACGGTGGCCAGGCATCCCTGGTTTTGCAGAAGGTGAGAGCACCAGCAACCGCCTCACAGAGGGAGGAACACCAGGCAGCGAAGATCCAAGCAGCCCAGTGGCTTCATGTACTTTCTGCAACTCACTTTCTACATATATGGAACATTTGCCCTCTCAATGCTCATTTGCCAATGAACCCAGGAACCCAGAAGATAATATGAGAATTAAAAGATCTAGATACATTCCAGAAACTGTTCCTCTAGGAATCTGACCCCAATTGACCTCACCCCAGGAGCCTCAGTATCCCCCTCATCTGGCACAGTACCTGAGCATGGAAGATGGTCAGACACCCCAGCTCCTTCCCACCTACTCAGGGGCCTCCTCCTATCCCACACACACACCCCCAGCTCCCTCCTTGCCTGGCTAGCACCCACTTCATCCACTGTCTTGCAGCTTTAATGTTGCTTCCCTGATCCAACAGACTAATCACAAGGTGTCACAAGGCTATCATGTGTCACGTTTTCAAGCCAAGGACCAGCATAGGTAAGAGAGATTAGCCCCTTGGGGGAAACTCTAAGAAATGGTATAAAACAGAAACAGACACCTCTGTGTGTTCTCCTTCTAGGAGCAAGGGTGCTGGATCTTTACACATCGGATCCTGAAGTCCTGGGTGCAGGTGGGACAGGAGCATTAGTCTCCAAGCACCTGCTGCTGCCACAACGGTATCCCACAGGCAGGGGAGCAGACCGGCAGGCGAGAGCTGTCAGGCAGGAAGAGGCACACACTCGTAGCTGGAGGTTGGGATGCCCAGGAGGGGCCACGACCACAGCTGGTAATCCACAGTGACACAGGCATCTGGGTGTGTCTTTGTTAAATGTCTGTCTCCTTCGGCAGCAACTCCAGGAGGGAGGAGGGGTCTTGCCCAACCTTACAGCTGTGCCTCCAAGGGCCTTCTAGACTGTCGGCTACACGATGAGACCTTGGACTAATGTTTGTTCAAAGAATGAATCCAAGAGTCAATGGATGAATAAATCTTCACAGAGGCTCTTGTCTAAACTTTGGTGCATAGTCCCAATCAGATAATATGCCAGACCTTGGAAGAGACTTGAGGTGTTATGCAGCCTGAATTATCACCTGTGACCGCTAAGACCTCTTGGTGCTTGCCTTCCTAGTAATGCTGTGGTTATGCCCAAAAGACAGGGATCCCTGGGTGGCGCAGTGGTTTAGCGCCTGCCTTTGGCCCAGGGCGCGATCCTGGAGACCCGGGATCGAATCCCACGTCAGGCTCCCGGTGCATGGAGCCTGCTTCTCCCTCTGCCTGTGTCTCTGCCTCTCTCTCTCTCTGTGACTATCATAAATAAATTAAAAAAAAAATAAAAAAAAATAAAAAAAATTTATACAAAAGACACAGCAAGTTCAATGTCTAGGGTTTACAATAGACAAAACTGGACCGAGTAGAATATTTGCCAGTGAGAATTTTCAGTCATCCCCACTCAGCAGGTGCTGGCAAACCACAGTCTGGAGGCCAGAGCCAAACCACGGGCTAAGAATGGATTTCATGTTTTTCAGTCATGCGGGAAAAAAAATAACAAGATACATCCTCACATAATCGTATGAAATTCAAACTTTGGTGTCCATAAATAAAGTTTTATGAGAACAGCCAGGCCTGTTTGAGCATGAATTGTGCATGGCTGCTTGTGAGGCACCACAGCAGAGCTCAGTGGTGTGACAGCAGGTAGGACCCTGCAAAAACTGTCATTATTCACTCCCAGGCCCTTTGCAGAAGTGGAGTCAGGCAGCCGGGGCTCCCAGTAGGAACGGACGGTGCATCTCAGAGGTGCTCGATCCTCACCAGCTGGAGAAACATCTCCTAACACAGGCCGGAGGCTTTCCCGGGATAGATGCTTACACAGCTCAACCATCCCCTCCAAGACCTCAGCCCAGATCCCCAGCAGAACCTCCCCCAGACTCCACTAGTGACCCCCTCTCTCCTGTGGCCACAGAAATACCTAAGCTGCACAGACTCTTCCTCCTACCCCTCCCCGAGCCATTCCCATGCCTCCAAGTGCTTCTGCTGTCCAGGGAGACACACCTTCCTTTCTAACCCCTTCGTTCCATCAAATCCTCTTCAGTTCCACACATTCTGTCCTACCGACAGAACATAACATCGAAAACAGCACCAAACACGCATGACCACACACAGAGTTCTTATGAGAGACATTTCCCATGAATATTGCTTAATCTAATAATTGTCCCTGTTTTAATACCATCAATTTCCCTCCTGATCAGTGCTACCCATCAGGAAGTATCTTCAGGTAATTAACATTTTTACATTTTTAATTATGAAATCTTTCCTGAGCTAGCAGGGTGTCAGAGATTAGAAGCATCAGGGATCCACGGTGCTGAGATCCGAAGGTTCCCCGCAACCGGAAAATCAACTCGGGCAGGAGCTGGGGCCGCGGGCTGTGCTGATGCCCATCGCTTAAAGGTGGGCGGACGTCTGCACGGGGGAGCTCAGTGCAGGAACTCGTGCTTGGTGGGCAACCCCGCTCTAGGACTTTGATTCCAAAAGCAAACGTGACTTTTGCAAGGGTGCACCTGCAGCCGGCCTTCAAGGGGACTTGCCTCCATGCAGAGCCGGGATGCCGCGGGCGGACTCCCTCCCTGACTGCCTAATCAGGGTTAACTTCCAGACCCCCCATCTCACTGCTGAAGTCATGTTTTGGATGTTTTCCTCCCTTGGCTCTGCTTTCTATGTCATCAAGGCCTTCTTTATCCCGCACCTTGTCTAAAAATTCTATTTAATACCTTTGTGCCTGCTGATCAGAAAGCTTTGGTTGTTCTTCAATTCATGTACTTCTGTAGAAGAAGCACACCCTATAGACACGTCACAGAAGGCTGGGAGATTAGGGACTGAATGGAATGGAGAGGAGACCCTGGACGCCATCTACGTGTGCACCCCCTGCTCTACAGACCTAAGTGGCTTTCAGGACGATCCCCCCTGGCTCATCTCCATCTGAAGTCTCCTTGGCTTGGACCCCTGTGGTTTCCTCTGCAGCCTCTGGCTGGTCATCACCACTCTGTGGAGAAAGGCAGGAGAAGGATGTTCTGACCTCAGATAGTCTTGTCCAAGACCAGGTCCGATGGAGGGGAGGCCAGAGTCACCCCCACACCACCTTGTCTCCCTCTCAAGGGACACAGCACACCCCATTGGCAAGAGATGCTCCATCAACATCTCTGCCGTGTCTCCTGTCCTCTATCAGCCAAGTCTCTGCCCAAGACACGGCCCTTCTCATGTTCTCCTCCTTTGCTTCTACTATTGCCCTGATCTCCACCCAGGAGCCGTGTAGATGTCCCCTGTCTCTAACCCCACCTGCCACGGCTCCGGATGCCACCAAGTGCAGCCACAGCAACCAGTGCATGACAACACCCGTTTAGGGGAAACAAAAATGAAATGAGAAGCACAGGCCCATTGAAGGGGGAAAAAGCTTTTCCTTACATTCTCATGAAACGGGATGCTTCCCCCTGATTCCAAAAGTATTTGGATTGGGCTGCTAGTCCAGTTCAGGCTATACAAGGTCAACAGGTTGATGTACTGACTTCTTAATTTAATAAGAAAAAAAAAGTTAACTTGCTTTTTGCCTGGTCCAGATAATCTCCTAAGAGTCGCACTTGCCATCCCACGTACGCAGACAACCACAGATGAGAAGTATGTCACATAGTTGCATGTTTAACCCACGGCACAAAAATGTTTATTTTGGGGTTTCCACAAGATAAAAGCCCACTACTGGGAATCCAGTAGCTTCCCCATAAAGGCTGAATGGATAGAAGGAATTTAAGCAGATCCATCATAAACGTTCTATGAAAATATATTTCCACAGGTCCTCATTTTTATGTCAATGGTTGTGTTTCTCCATTTGGATATCAGGAAATACAACTGGCCAAAAAAAAAAAAAAAAGGTAAAACTCTCCAGAAACTAATTAACCAGTAAGGACTGGATTCATGTGGGAAGCAAAAGTTTCGAGGTAGAGTTCACCGCTCCCCAGAGTTAGGACCATTTGGCCACTTTTTAGGAGTGGCCAGGGTTGCTTCGGACAGAGCCTGGCGGGAGATGCCGCTCCCAGCGGAAGAGCCGACTTGCCTTCCCAAATACGACTTTGCAAGTAGGCGGCGATGCTGTCCATGAGTACGTCCACTCACACGTTCTTTTTAGTCTGAAAATCACCCACAACTAATTAAAGTCCCACAACTATCTGTCCTCCCCAAGATGCCTCCGGCCTATCCTTTGGGTCACTCTAGTTGGAAGTGAAAAGAAAGTAACCTGGTAAGCACTGGTTTACCCTGAACACAGGCTACCAGTGGGTTTTTAACTGGGATTAAACTATCAGAAAACTGGGAGGACGTGTCACAGGGAAAGCTCGGAGCCCCAAATCACAGTGGCTTTGGTTCGTCTTGTGGCGATCGGCAGGTGTAGCAGCACCAGGCTCAGGTGAGAAGAGGGGCCCAGAGGACCGGGCAGTCAGCTCCCACTGTGCTCACGGGGCGCTCTCCTCGAGGTGCACACAGCCAGCCTCCCCTCCCCTCTGCACCGGGGAACACGCCTTTTCTAAAGACAAGCAGCAGGCCCCCAAGATGAAGATGACCGCACCTTCAGGGAGACCTCGGAGTTCCCATCCTGGGCAGGCTGATGACTTTGCCCTAGTTAGTAGGTGGCAGTGGCCACTTCACACAACAATGCCTACCTCCAGGTTCCGAAAGAGCGAGAACCAAGTCTGAAGGCCACCCGCGTGCTTCTGCCCCTTATGCAAGGACCTAAATGTCAAGGAGAGAAAAATACATGCATTTAAAGTAAACAAAGCTATTTGAACAATACCTTCCGTCCTAAGAAGTAACATTTAGTCTGGTGTTTTAAAAGATGACACTTGCAAATATGGCTAAGCCGTGTATTCAATTCTGTTCAACTACTGGTGTGAAATTTTAATCAAAAAACTAGAGAGCTCATTCAAAAAAGAAATTAGTGAAAAAACTTTGGTCGTCTCTCATCAGTGAAAACTGATTTAGTTATGCAAATTACTGCTATGAATATTAAACCACTGATGAAAGGTTTTTAATGAAGGGATCTTTTGTTTTGGAAATGCAAGGGTATATGCTTTAATTTCTTGCTAATTTACTGTTCTTTGATAATGTTCACATTTTCCCCAAAGTGGCTTTGCTGATGGGTTTAATACTGTGAATAGAACTACAGACCAACAATACTGGTTTTGACAAGCCTTCCCCTGTGTAACCGTACACCGTGATTTGCAGCCCCTTATGCACAATTCTATTAGGGTGAATTTTGTCTACAGGGCTTTCCCTGAAATGAATTCTCATTTTAATGTTAGCCTCCTGCAGTTTTTAATTTTTAATCTGTAATATGAAATTGCAAATTTTACAAACATCATTTGAAAAAGCCACCAGGACAGAACCGAATGCCAAAGTTTACATACTGCCTAATTAGACCGTTATGAGAGGCAGCTTATCAATGTCACGCCAAAGATCATCAAAAAATCCAATTACTAATTTGAAAAACACATATATTTATAGGTTCATTTTGTTTAATTTGCATCCGGTTAGCTCAATAATTGTTTTAAAATTGTATTAAAGCTAATAATTTGGGTTTAGCTGGTAACATACCTGAACTGCAAAGGTGGTGCCTCGCTGCCCACCGTGAGAGGTGGTGGCCCCCGTGGCAAGGGACCTCCCGCCACGGAAAGCTCCGGTCCCCTTGGTGCTCTAGAGATAAATCTTTTTGAAATGGAAAGACCTGGGGCACCTTGCCAAGAAGGCCAGTTTCCAGTAGGTCTAGCCCCGGGCATTCTCCAGATAATTAGGAATAAGTGGAGAAGAGCAGGAAGCAGCAGGGGAAGGGGAGCCGGAGGTGTCCCCCGGGAGAGGTGGGCAGAGATCCCTATCTAGTCCAAGGTGCTGGTCTGAGTCATCCCAGAGAACCAAGAGCAGCTTCCTCAAACTTCTCTATTACAGGAAATAGCAACACATGCAAAAGTAGAGAGGCAGTGCCACCAACCCCCGGTCCCTCTGCCCAGGCTCCGTATTCAAGTCATGGCTTCCTTGGGGCTCCCCCTACCCCCCTCCTTCCCTCTTTCTTTCCCACAAATCCTGGACAGTCTATCATGCCCACCATAGGCGGTTAGGATTTACCTCGAAAAAGTAAAATATTTCATTTTAACCTGTAAAATACCATTATCTTACTTTAAATAAATAATAATAAATAAAAAAACATGAACAAGAATTCCTTGATAGCATTAGGCAGCCAGTTAGAGTTCTGCTTCCCAATTATCCAACAAATGTCCTGGATGATTTCTTTTTTTACAGTTTGAGTCAAGATGCAAACAAGTCTCCCATGATATAATCGGCTGGTGTTTAATTTCTGCATTTTCTCCCTCTCTCTCTCTCTCTCTTTTCTTCCTATCTCTGTCTCAATCTCTCACCAGTTTATTTATCTATTGAAGAAGCCAGGTCACTTGTCTATGCAGTTTCCCATCATTTGGCTTTTTCACTGATCCTGGCCCTGTGGGGTCCCCATTAGGCAATCCCTCCATCCCTTTCATATGTCCTGGAAATCGGTACTTGAATCTTCCACATGTATCAAGATTCATGTTTCATTATTTTGGCGAGACTGCTTCGTAGGAGAGTGTGTCTCCCCCAAGAGTTAAATGTAAGTAGGAATTGTTTGATTTACTTGTTTCTTGTTACCAAATGAATATTCAGTATAAGCACTAAAAATAATTCAAAAGAAGAAACACAATGGGATATATCCTTCCATGGATATCACTGTCTATTTATTTTATATTTTTCTTTCTTGTACGTTTTCATGAAATAGGATCGTGCTGCACAGTCTTGTTTTCGAAACTGTGTTTTCTTCAGTTATCCAAAGACCATAAACGCTGCTGGTTAAATCACTGGACTGTCGTGAGTGATCTTTCCAATTCTTCATTTTATGAGAGCAGTTTCTCAAAATAATCTGGAGTTTTAGGTAGACTTTCTGAGCCAGATTCAAAATCGCATACACATTTTGAGGAAGTCCCTAATTTGCTTATTCCACATTTCAGATTTAGATTAATCAAAGTAATCACTCCTTTTTGAGTCTGCTTTCATAATGTTTTCTTACAAATTATGAGAGAACAGTGATCTAAGGTTAGCAGTTTTGCCTCACTTGAAATTCTAATGTGGCCTCAAATGTCGGCAAGGACAGTTTCCTGGAGCCTCAAGCTGGGGGCGGTGACCGCACATCCTCCTTGAGATCCCCCACAGCCAAGCAACACGGTGAGACACTACTTAGCTTTAATTCCTCTTCTCATCCACTGTGTTTTCTCGAATCACCAATTTCTCTCCATGGGGCCGGCCGGCCACATCCAGGCTCAGAGTCTGGGCATTTGTGGGCCCCAAAGACGATCACAGGGGAACAGTGGGCAGACAGCAGAGGGCACTCTGGTTTCAGGAGGTAGGAAGTGGAAATCACTTGTGGCTTCACCGAAGTAGACCTATGTCATCTCACAGCTGCCCTGAGAAGCAGCCCTGCTCCTCCCTCAGACGAGAAAAGGAGGCTCCACGAGGTTAAGAAGCTCGCAGCAGACAACACAGCCCCGTTGTTCAGCCTGTCCTTCCAGCAAGACTCCAACCCGAGTTCTTGGACATCGGGATCTCCTGCCAGACAAGCCGAGAATCTCAAACCTGGTTCAAGGTGCCCTCAGCAGGCCCCCCTGGTGCACCAGGACCAGCCCCTCGAAGTTAGAACAACAGGCACCTGCTTGCCCACCTCTCCTCGGGCGATTTTGCAAATAGTTAGTTGAGAGCCAGATTCAGGTAGGAGTTGAAAATGCCAGAGCTGAACTAACAGCTGTGCTGGGAGCCCCGCTAGGAAGCCACCCGCCCCCCTAACGCTCTGCCGGCCCTGCAGAGTCTGTGCCGCCCCATCTTACGGGTCGAACGACTGAGGCTGAACGGCTGCCCAAGATGGGGCAGCGTCTCAGCCCAGCTCGCCTGAGCTTGTTCACCAGCTGCCCCGAGCAAGGACAAGCTGCTGCAGGAAGCCCGTGCTCGGGTCACCAGCCACCAGGCTGCGATACTCCCGGCCTCCCCCAGACCTCTGGATGGGAAGGGGGGCGGTGTGCGACGTCCACCTGGTCACTTCCCGCAGAAGCCGGGGTACATGCCCGTAGCCCGGTAGCGAGGCCCAGAGGGTGGCACCTGTCTGTGCTGCACTTGGTCGTGGCCTTGGATCCCCCAAGGTCCCAGCGGGGCACCGGGGCATAAGAGGTGGACGAGCAATGCCCGCAAAGATGCCTGTTTGTACGGGGGGCGACCGGCCCGCTCACCTCGGTGACTTCGGCAACCTCCAGCCTGCGGGGCAGCAGGTGTGGGGGTTCACATCGCCCCGCCACATGCCAGGTCACGTGGAACAGGCCAGGAAACGGCGAGATGCGCTTTGAGATTTTTAATACATTATGATTCAATCCCAGTCAGCTCGTTCGCTCACTGCCATGCGGCCGTCCTTATGCTCTTCTCTGCTCCCTGCCTCCTTCTTCTTCTTCGTTCCCTCCTTCTTCCTTCCCCCACCTTTCTGTCTTCTTTCCTGTCTTCCTTCCTTTCTTTCTCTTTCTTTCTTTCTTTCTTTCTTTCTCTCTCGATGACATCTTGAGTCCTGGGGTTCCGTGGTTGGTAGAGGTGGAGGGAGTGGCAGGGTCTGCGGTCCCCGTCCAGCAGGGACCCTGGGGCCCGGGAGGCCCCGCCAGAGAGGAAGCAGCTGGCGGGAGAACCCTAGGCTGCAGGTGCACTTCTCATTTTTCCGCAGCCCCTTCCTCTCCCCTGCTCCCCCTTCCACTCAGTGCTTCCCCTCCATGCGTGGAAGGCAGCCAGCCAGCCCGGAGAGCGTGCCCACGATGCGGGACTTCATCTCCTGCATCGGGAGGGTGGTTTCCCGGGAGGGAAGTGCCACCCACAAAGTTCTGTCTGCAATCGCTGACTCTGGAAGCCACATTCGTGACCCACGGCGTGGAAGAAGGGCAAGGGGCTGGAAGGAAAGAAGGGGGTAAGCTGTGAGGAGCCGCTGGCCCTGCCCACTGTCCTGGCCGCGAGGGCCAGAGCTGGCAGGTGACCGCAGCGACCCGGAGGAGGAGGCTGGAGCTGGACCACATGGCACCTCGAAACGGACGCAGCCGGTCCCAGGAAGCAACCGCCCCCAGGCTACCTTGACGCATTAGGTCATGGGCATAAGCTCACAAGCCCAGGGAGTGCAAAGCTGCAAAGGACCTTAGGAATCATCTGGAATGCCAGGTTTTGCACATGCTCCCGCCCACCCCTCCCCGGGACCTCAGAGGTGGAATAGGGCAGCAAGGGAAAGGCTGAGCTGGTGGGGTCTGCTTCCTGTCCCCACTCACGCCACCCCTCTCCAAGCACACCTCCCTTTTATTCGTTTGAATAAAGGACTTTATGAATATAGGGGAGAAATGGAAAGCTGCTTCCCGGCTTAAAGATGGGAGCTGAGATCCACAGAGAACAATAACTGCCTTCTCCTCCACTGCAGCTGGTTTGGAATTGTTCTAGAACATTCGAGTGTGCAGGTCCCATGGTCATTTGGAGATCCAGGGTCCACTGTTCTCACTCGTTTTCTTTAATAATCACCATTCATGGACCTGCCATGAGCCCTTCACCACTCAGAGCCAACAGGAGGCAGACTCACCACGCGTATCCTGAGCCAGGGATAATCAGCAAAAACCCATGACTGCAGGAAAGTGAGGAAGACTAGGAGTGAGAAGAGGAACAGGAGATTTAGGAAGAGGGTGTGCAAAAAGAAGAAAAGTGGGTGGCAAGGGCGGGGGTCTAGCTCATGTGTTCTGGTCTCATTTCATTTTTCTGTTCCTTCCATGCCTTGGTTTCATCCATGACTTTGCAGAAACTGAAGGGGGAGACTAAGCATGGTGGCACCAAATCAAAGAAGTCCCCCAACGGTACTCCTATGTTGAAATCTGTAAATGCAATAGGTGGCAAACCCAGTAGGAGGCGGCCTGACACACCTGAGTGAGCCCCACCCCCACCTGACACACCCGAGTGAGCCCCACCCCTACCTGACACACCCGAGTGAGTGCCGCCCTCACCCCTGCCCAAGGTACTCAGGTCTCTCCAGGACCCAGGATGCAGAGACTTTTCTTTATGGAGCCAGTAAAGTCTTCACATTAATTTACTGTTTGGCGTTGCAACTAATAACTTTTGTTTTTAATTATGACGGTTTGCTGAGCTCTGAAAAGCCCAGGCTGTGATTTAGCTGCTGTAAAAACGCAGAAGTAAACAGCCCCCATTCAGTTGCCTGAGAGCAAATTATAAAATCACTTTCTGTGTTTACAAAGGAGATCGCCTCGGTAGAAGCATCATAATGATGAAGAGACAACTCCAGCACGGTCATTTAACTTCAGCTGCTCCCTACCTGATAGCTCCCAGTCCAAAATTAATGCCATTAGCAGGTGCTCAGGGGTCTCCTGCAGCAGAACCAAGGGGCCTCTGCTCGGGGAGAGGAGACTCTTGCCCCCTCTGCCTCGCAGCCCTCCGCAGCACGCAGACAGCCAACCACTCACGTAATAGCTCCGTCCATCATCCTGGGTTTGATGAGTACACCCATTACCCAAGCAATTAGGAGCAAGCCAGTGTTGGTCACAGAGCCCAAGCAATGTAAACTTTTATGAACAAGGGAGAGGCTGCCTGGCTTCAGAAGTGGGAGCTCTGGTCTCCATACCTGCCTGCCTCCCCGCCGGGGGTGGTCAGTGGGATCTGCTGCTAACACATTGAATCAAGGGAGCCAGGCCAAAACAAGGCCTTGGATGGGCCTCAGACCAGGCGGGGTTGAGACAGGAGCCCCGCAGAGACTGCTTCCAGCAGCACCCCATGGCCATTCGTCCTCTTCCGGTTTTGAAGAAAAAGGAAAAGCGGTGATCAGATAGCAAGACAAGAAGCCAACAGAGAATAAGAAAATGATTTAAGAAGTCCGGGGCTGTAAGAAAGCTCAAAGCTACACTTATCCCCTCTTGGCCCCAATCTCTGGGGCCCCTTCTCCATACCAGCTCCCCTCTGGCGTTCCTCTTGCTGGGCTTCAACTCATGTGGTTCCCCTCCAGGCCTCAGAGCTGCCTTTCTGCCAACAAGGCCACTCTGCCTCCTGTCCTCTCTGCTGCCCAGGAGGCTCAAGGATGTCTGGACTCCGTGCATCACTGGCATAGCCGCCCTATCTTGCAGCCTCCCAGCTGGACCCCAGAAAGTCTCCACCCTCAGCAGACCTCACCCACTCCTCTCCACCTCCCACTGCCCCCAGAGTCGCAGTAAAGACAGAGTCTCTGTTATGGACTGAGCTGTGTCCCCCAAATCCATATGTTGACATCCTAGTCCCAGTTGCTCCAAATGTGACTATATTTGGGGGCCTTTGAAGAGGTAGACTGCGGTCATTAGGGTGGGTCCCAGTGCCATATGATGAGCGTCCTTATAAGAAGAGGAAATTTGGACGTTCAGAGACACCAGGGATGCACTCAGAGAGTAAAGACCACATGAGCACACAGCAACAAGGCGGCCGTCTACGCACCAAGGAGAGAGGCCTCAGGAGAAGCCAACTACACCAACATCTTGATCATGGATGTGCAGGCTCCAGACTGTGAGAAGATGCGTTTCTGTGGTTTCAGCTCTCAGGCTGTAGGGCATTATTATGGCAGCCTGAGCAAACCAAGAGATTCATACTGGTCTCCCAGCCACAGGCTTCCTACCCTCCCCACCTACCCCTTGCATTCCACTTCCCACTTGTCCCTGCTGCCCCAGAGCCTCCTCCCCTCCAAAGCCTACCTCCTCTCCATGGAACTTTCCAGAACATAGTGAAGGGGCTACCCACTTTACCACTGAACAAACAAATGCCTTTTCAGTTCCTTGGCATCCAATGGTTGCCCCCCAGACCACACGTTAAATTCCTTACGACCAGAAACCGTGTGCTCTATATTCTCAGCAGCTGGCAGAGAGGTCAGGAGAGTCACGTAGTCAGTAACTGGGAGCGTTTAGTCTGCATGGAGACAAGTGACCAGTTATAACCGGTATAGTTGTATCAAGTGTATCAATAGTTACATCAATAAATTATCAAGTATATCAAATATTACAATACTAGGGCAATACTAGGAATACTAGTATTACAACAGGAATACTCTTAGTGGAATATTACTCTTGTTCGTGTCTCTCTGCCAAGTGCTTTACATGTATTATTAGCTCATTCAGTCCTCACGAGGAGTCCATGAGACACCGGTAATTGTGGCTCCCTGTCACATGCGAGGGGACTGCTGAGGAGTCAGTGACCCGAGCAGGACAGGAAGGAATGATGAAGAAACACCTTTTCCTTCCTAGAGCATGAAGACCGAGCAGTGGAGAGAACCCCCAAAGGTGAGCTGTCCAAAGACCTCCAGCCCTCAGGCAGGTGAGGTGATACCTAGAATGGAATGATGTCCCTTGGCTGCTATTCTTCACATATTCCCACATTCAGAAAGTTTGAAGCATTAAACTTTGAGACATTAGTGTCTGTAACAGTTTATGTATGACAGATAGAATATTATGATCAAGGTGGGGAAAAAATCAACTAAAGACTGGAGCACCAAATCAACGGCATCTCCCAGACAGAATAAGACCATTCGGGGGACACTTGGGTGGCTCGGGACGTGATCCCGGGGTCCTGGAATCAAGTCCCGCACTGGGCTCCCCTCAGGGAGTCTGCTTCTCCTTCTACCTATGTCTCTGCCTCTTTCTCTCTGTCTCTCATGAATAAGCAAATAAAATCTTTAAGAAGAAAAAAAGAGCATACGGATAACAGGAGCAAAAGGATAAGAAAATTAGATAATCAGCCTAGGAGGTCAAATACCTAAAGAATAGAAGTTTCCAGACAAGGAAAACAGTGAAGCCAAGAGGAGGAAATTGGCTGACAAAAATCATCCTAGAAAGTGTCTCAGATCATGAAATTCTAGATGGAAGGGCATTACGAGTAACCCATAAACAATTGATGAAGAGACACCCATGGGGACACGTGTTATGGTAGAAATTCTGAGCTCCGAGGACAAGCAGAAGATGGTACAAAACTTCCAGAGAGGAAAACGTGAGAAGAAAAACAGGCCACTAGCAGGATCAGGAACTAGAGTGACTTGAGAACTCGTGGCAACCAACCAGGACCTAAGGATGGTAGACTGAAGCCTACAAAGGTCTAAGGGGAAAGCCCCGCCTAGGGATGAAGCAAGTACAAGTTAGAATAGTGACTGAGACACACCAGCTCTTAGAAAACATACTTCCCGTGCACCTCTTCTTAGGAGGTGTCCAGAGAGTGCACCTAAGACTCAGAAAGGACGGAGAGAACGTTTCTGGAACACAGGGTCTAGGGGCCGATGGAGCAGGCCCGGTGCCCAGGTCAGGAACTCTCGGAGAGGTTTTCCTCTGAGAGCGTGCGAGGCACACAGAGGTCCTGACGGTTGCCACAGATGACTTCTTCATGATGAATGCACAAAACTGAGCAAAGAAAATTGACTCCTGGAAAAGCAAAACCAAACATGGTGCAATGAGGTATGTGGTAGCCAATGTCTGCAACATGGCTGGGCGTCGAGCAGCATGCACCTGCTCCAACCAAAACTGGGGTGGACGTGGAGGAAGAGGGGTGGGCGGGTGTAAGGCTGTGAGTGTGTGGTGAGTGTGCCTTCTTCTCATCTTCACAACGGAAAGACGGTGCTGAACATGAGACCCCCAAAGGAGAGGAGTTGCCACAGAATTCTTCAGCACAACACGGGAGTCAGAACGTCTGGGGAAGGAGTTTCGGGAAGAAGGAGGAGGGATGGGCAGGGTTGCTTTCAGGTGGGGGGGGTGGCTTTTCAACCTTGTGAAAATTGATTTTATTTCTTCATCAGACGCATGCACAGCCCTGATTTTTTGGTTAAGGTGGAATTGTTCATTAACTCCTAGCTGGATAACCACAAGCAAAGTAGGATATTTATGACTGTGGTCCTCTACATAGAAACCTTCCTGTGGAGTTTCCGTAAAGATAAAACGAGATGATCCATGTAGAGTTATAGCAGATGCCTGACACATAGTTTGCGCTAATAAATTTTTTTTTAACGACTTGCAGGTGGACAAGGCGCTGCTCGGGCCAGCTCTGGGGCTGGTAGCTGGCTGCTGGGGAAAGGAAACATCTCCCTGCCCCAAAGTCACACCGAGGCCGCCAGTTACGGCTTCCCTGATGTTTTACCAACCAAAGACAGAGAGACGTCCCACTCTGCGGCCACAGCTACACTGGGAGTGGGCGCCGACAGGAGTGTGAATTGCCTCTAAAATAAAAGAATGTCAGGTTGGAGAGTGTAAGGTAGTTGCTGGCTCTCTTTGATTAAAAAAATAATAATACCATTCTTAGGGGAAAAAATGTAGATTAATTAAAACTTACACAATGGAATTAACACAAATCTTTTAGCTCTGCACACAGCAACATAGATTTGTGAGCACCGTAATCTGGCAGTGACAACTGGACAGATCTATGCCTGTTTAGAAGGGAAACTGTAATGAAGCCTTGCCAAATTCCAAATCCAGTTAGACAGTGTCGGACCACGACAGGTAATAAATAACAGTGGACATAAAACATAAAACATTCCTGGAGTTCTAAAGTTAACAGGGTCCTGAGGCCCCACCTGTCGATTTCCAACCCCCCCGAAAAAAGGAAACTTCCACAAGACCCACGTAAACAAACAACGGGTTACATTCTTTAATTAATTAATTAATTAATTAAGATTTTATTTATCTGTTTGAGAGTTAGAAAAGAGAGAGAGTATAAGCAGGGTGGGCAGAAAGAGAGAGAAGCACACTCCCCTCAGATCAGGATGCTGGATGTAGGGCTCAATCCCAGGACCCTGAGACCAGGACTGGAGCCAAAGGCAGATGCTTAACTAATTGAGCCACCCAGGCTCCTCCATTCTTTTTTTTTTTTTTTTTTAAATAACTTTTTAGGGACTCCTGGGTGGCTCAGTGGTTGAGCGTCTACCTTCGGCTCAGGGTATGATCCCGGGATCTGGGATCGAGTCCCATGTTGGGCTCCCTGCAGGGAGCCTGCTTCTCCCTCTAATCTCTGCCTCTCTTTCTCTGTGTCTCTCATGAATAAATAAACAAATCTTTAAAAAAAAAAAAGCTTTCTAGGGACACCTGGGGGGCTCAGTTGGTTAAGCATCTGCCTTCAGCTCAGGTCATGATCTCAGGGTCCTGGGCTCGAGTCCCACATCGGGCGTCCTACTCCCTCTCCTGCTGCTTCCCCTCCTTGTGCATGCTTTCCCTCTATCATGCTCTCTATCAAATAAATAAATAAAATTTTAAAAAATAAAATTTTTTTATTTGAGGATTTTTTGTTGTTGTTGAAAGAAGGAGAGAGAAAGAGAGAGAGAGAGAGCACACGAGTGGAAGTGGGAGAGGGGCAGGGGGAGAAGGAGAGAATCTGAAGCCGACTCCTTGCCACTGAGTATGGAGCCCAACACGGGTCTCGACCTCATGACCCTGAGATCGTGACCTGAGCAGAAACCAAGGGTCAGAGGCCTAACCAAGTGCACTACCAGGTGCCCCTGGGTTATGTTTTTGTAAGAAAATTGCATCAGGTCGGCCTGTGAATCTCGTGATACGTTGTGAAGCACATATATGTAATACGACTCGAAGCCAAAGTTATCATCTTGCATCCATAAGAAATTTGAAAGCAAAACGGTGGAAGCCCATATGGCCCAGATCGTCAATAAGGTTGAGTGTGAATTTTGAGGAAATAACCAGCAAACTGGGGTTTAAAAAAAAAAAAATCTATTAGAAAACTTAACCCTTCAGGTTTCAGTAGCTGCAGTGAATTTTGTGATCCCTCCAGTGCCCGAAATCATTGTTTCAAAAAGAGGAAGTTCTTGGGTCTCAATTGCACATGTGACTGCAGAGTGTCCCCAGAGGTCCCCTGGGTCTCCTGGGAGTGGGGGTCCCATGACCCACGAGGAACCCCCCCCACCCACCCCCCTGGCTGCCACGGACAGGCCTCCTCCCCATAGCGTCCCGTGTCCTGCCCAAGGACAGGCTCCGAGCATGTGGGTCGAACACACACACTAACTCAACCTAATCAGAGTCCTTCCTCCTTCAGAAACCCGGCACCTTCCTCAGGAAAATGAAAAGCAAAATTACTTTGGAAAACAGATTTACTAACAAAACAGCCTCGCTGGTGTCAGGTGGGCCAGGGAGTCCTCGGGGCTGAGCCTGTCCCAGGCTTCGAGCTCTCACAGCCACAGGCCCGGGCCCTCTCCTGACACCTGCCTGATTCAAGCTCCCAGAGGAGACCTCCCTCCTCTGCCCTGGGCCGTGAGCTGCTGGGAGGGGACGGTGCAGGCCGGGGCCCCGGGGAGGGTGAGCCAGACCAGGAGAAGCCCGAGCCTGTTTCCGTCCTGTAGGAGCTGTTGCCTTGGGAATGTCTGTTAAAGACCTTCTGGAAGTCTCCAAGTCTCTGTTGAGTCCAAAATGGTTATATTAGCAAAAGGCTCACTAAGGAAGCTGCATCTCTGCCAATAAATAAAATTAGAACTCAGCTTCATTTGTGTTTCTTTTTTCAGTTAGGAATGTTACTGGAATATAAAATACTTAGAGGAACGTGCACCAATCACAAGAAGTCAGCTCAGTAAATTCCCACAAATGAAACACTGCCTTGCCCCCGGCACCCAGCACAAGATGAGGATTTTGTCAACCCCCCCGAAGTCCCCGCGTGCCCTTTCCCAGCATGCCCTCCACCCAAGGGTGGCCGCAAACCCATAGGCCGGCCTTGTCTGGTTTTGCATTTCACAAAAAAAAGGAAGCCCGCCACACATATTTTCTCTGGTATCTGGCTCCTTCTGCTCAGCGTCACGTTCGCAAGGCTGACACGTGTTGTCACATGCAGTGGCCACTCTTCCGTCCCCACTGTGAAGAGGCATTTATTTCATAGTCCACCGTCGGCAGAATTTGGAAAGTTTCTCAGCTGGCTGTTACCAACATCCTGCCTTCAGCCGTCTTTGGAGAAAATAATGTTGACTAGAGAGGGTTTTAAAGTGGGATGAAAAATGACCAGCCTGAGATGAATAGAAAAATGGCTCAAAACAGCGGTGCAAAATATTAACTACCTATACAGGTCTTAATTAACTAGCCCCCACGTACATGTATTCCTTAGATACGGAGAATGGGAAGAGACAGGAGGATGGGCCATGGCGAGGAATCAACGGGATAAAGTTAGGGAAAGTGGGGGCAGCCCAAGAAGAGGGTCCGGCACATAGACGCGACATCAGTTCTCACTAAAAAGGTGTCTGCAGCGCTGCTGATCCAGTTCTGTCGAGGTGAAAGCAATAATGAGGTCAGCCCTTGAGGCTCGCTTGTCTCAGCTCATCTGAAGACCATTCCCCATCACGCAGCATGGGGCACGGCCGACCGAGCTTGAGAGACGGCGAATGCCACAACCCAGGTCTTACTGCAGAGCCTCTAAGAGCCTCCTGTCCTCCTGGGCAGTGTGTGCAATAAATCTTCAGGCAGGACATTGCACAGTGTTGCCCAAAGTCATCTGACCAGGGGGACCTTTTTCAAGTGCAGTGTCTTCGGGGACTCGATGCCACGCCAACACACTTTGAGAAATGGTACCTGGATTCACGTATGCCGTAAGCTCTGAGTGGGGGTCAGACATTGCTGATCCTGAAATGAACGTGACACAATCTCTGACCTCAAGGAGGTGAATTAATAAAATCTGGTGCCTGCCGAAAAAGAAGAAAGAAAAGAAAAAAGAAATTAGGACCTCCTAAGAGTCTCATGTAGACTGGGACTGGGAGAGCCATTGCGTCCATCTGCTCCACAGCTCAGAGAACACAGAATGGGCAAACGAGACAAATTTATTTTCCTATAGCTCTGAGGGCTAGAGGTCTGAGGTCAAGGTGTAGGGAGGGCTGGCTTCTTCCCAGACCCCTCTGGTTGACATGTGGATGGCCTCCTCCTCCCTCTGTCCTTACACACTAGTCCTTCACATGTGTCTGTGTCTTAATCTCCTCTCCGTATGAAGACACCTGTCATACTGGATTAGGACCCACTTAACCTCATTTTAACTTAAATTACACCTTTAAAGACTTTATCTTCCAATATAGTCACATTCCAAGGAACTAGGAGTTAGAACTTCAACTTATGAATTTGAGAGGGACACAATTCAGCCCATAACTGCCATGGGACACATTTTATTTCACATAATTCTCATAATTGCAAAGTTGCAATTACTGCTGTCTTGAGAAGGTCACTACCACAGTGATAGGAGGAGAAGAAGAAATGTAAATCCGGGTCCACAGCTCGCCGATGCCCTCAGCCTGCAGAGCTGCTGCTGCTGATTCATAAAGATGCATTTCCACGACAAAAAAAGATTTGCAGATATTATGCAGCTATGAGAAAAATCCGAATGTTTACCACTTTTGTAACACTGTGCATGTTACAATGGGGTGCTCTAACACCAGCAACATCCACCTGGTCATTATTTCTAATTGGGATAAATACTCAGTCACAAGGGGACATTGCTGATGTAACAAAAAAGAGTCTTCCCAAAATTTTAATAAAATGGTTATTTTAAACATCAAGTACTGAGTCAGATGCTCTAAGTTTCCAGGTGCCCCTGACATATAAATGAACCAGAGGGCTCCTGTGTTCCAGCCGTTCCTCTGAATATGTTCTGAGACAGGCGGACCCCATGACAATGAGCAAACCCTGGTGCTGGAGGTTCTGGTTTCATTCTTACCTTCCGGCAGCATGATTATCTTAGAGCTTACTTTGGACCTTTCCACATCATCACGAACTACTTCATCCACGCCCATTAAAAGGCTGTAGGGGAGCATTATCCTAACCACACACACACACACACACACACACACACACACACACACAATTAAGTGGTGGTAGCCTCCTTCAACCAGAAACACGTGAAGACAGATGGCCTTTTACACACATAGGACCTGCACCAAAGGGTCTGGAGCAGTGGCCTCCCAGGAAGACCTGCATGTCCCCTGCTCTGCTGCAGATTGCTTGTATGACATGGACCGAGCACTCACTCTCTGAGCTCAAACCCTCATCTGTGAAATGGGGACGATTCTTCCCATC
Source organism: Canis lupus familiaris (assembly GCF_011100685.1). Classification (NCBI taxonomy): domain Eukaryota; kingdom Metazoa; phylum Chordata; class Mammalia; order Carnivora; family Canidae; genus Canis; species Canis lupus. The sequence continues at coordinate 37,313,147 of NC_049249.1, read as the reverse complement.
TGATGTCACAAAGGCTAATGAGATTGTGCATGAAATGGGGTATTGTCATGTGCCTGGCTCACAACAGATGGGAGATGGTGCTGCAATTTCCAACATTATTAGCTTCATCGGTTGTATTCAATTACAAGGGAAAAGAAAGCTTCAGTCTTTGATAAGTGTCAAGAGAGAAGTGTGGCCTCAGTGGGGAGAGAAACGTGCGGCCAGTTTCCCACAAGGCAGGGCTGCTGCGTATGGTCAGGTCATGTCCCTGAGGCTGCAGAAGTGACCCTTCAGGTGGATGCTCAGCTCCACAGTCCGAGCAGGGACTCCTGGCTTGGGCCACCGAGGCTCCCCAGTGCTCCTTCACTGCTCTGTAATCAAGTAAGCCACCAATAGTGAGAATATCTGGGTGGGAGGCAGCTTAGTATTAAAACAAAAATAAACACTTTGGGGACCCAGGGGTCCTAGAGACACAAGAAGAAACCGCATAGCTTAGGTGCTAGGGGTAAGGGCGCCAAGGTCAAACAGAGCCATATAATTCCCAACTTGGAAACATGCAAGCTGTGTCATCAGAGAAGCATAATTAACCTCTCTGTGCTGTGGTTTCTTCATGCAAAATGGACCCCAGGGCTGGATGAGAGAAGGTACACGTTGGGGCATGGGGGAGATGTGCAAAATTTAAGAAGGCGCTTACTCTCTGGGTCGTGCGAGTGGAGGGCCAGCAGCCCCTGAGAGTGAAGACTTCCTTCAGTTTTGCACACCAGGTGCCTTCAGCCCCTCCCTGGCCCTGGCGGTATCTAGGGCATAGGAGAAACCTGCAACGCTCAGCAGACTGCCTGACACAGGGCGGGCCCTCAATAAAATCATAATGATGTTAGCTCTGTAAGCTCAGGAAAATACACTCTGATGTCCCATTCTAATATCTCGCTCAGTTCCATCTTTCTTCAGAGTTTACCCAGAGAATATTTCCAGCAGCACAGAAGTAGAACTCTTCACCAAAATGAGGTCCATTCCTGTCTGGATCCCAAGGCTACGTCTTTCTAATGGTTATGGCTAAGTCTGATTACCAAGATCTTCCCCTGGATGAGTACTCTGCTGTCATCTAAGTAGCACCTGGGAGCTCTGTGGCATGTGGCACGCTGTATTAGTAAGCCTTTGGGGTCTTTTTTTTTTTTCTGCAGCTTTTGTGCCTATTGACAACATGGACTGTCTTATTCATCTTTTTCATATACTGCTCATCACTTAATAAATGCTTATAACACAGAACAGCTAACGGAGCAGATATGTCTAAAGTTTCCAAATTAGTACATTTATAATAAAAGGTTCAAGATTCCAAATACATTATTATTATTATTATTAATTATAGCAGCAGTAAATTAACCAAGACAATTAGCCCCGCACTGAAATATTGATTCAAAGGTTTCAAGAGTCAATTAGAAGACATTTCTCTCCAAACTATTTTGGGAGAAAATAGTTTGGAGAGAAATGTCTTGTGCTCAAAATGAACTATTGGGACTTCATCAAGATAAGAAGCTTTTGCACAGCAAAGGATACAGTCAACAAAACTCAAAGACAACCTACAGAATGGGAGAAGAGATTTGCAAATGACATATCAGATAAAGGGCTAGTTTCCGAGATCTATAAAGAACTTATTAAACTCAACACCAAAGAAACCAACAATCCAATCATGAAATGGGCAGAAGACATGAAGAGAAATCTCACAGAGGAAGACATAGACATGGCCAACATGCACATGAGAAAATGCTCCGCATCACTTGCCATCAGAGAAATACAAATCAAAACCACAATGAGATCCCACCTCACACCAGTGAGAAGGGGGAAAATTAACAAGGCAGGAAACAACACATGTTGGAGAGGATGCGGAGAAGGGGAACCCTCCTGCACTGTTGGTGGGAATGTGAACTGGTGCAGCCACTCTGGAAAACTGCGTGGAGGTTCCTCAAAGAGTTAAAAATAGACCTGCCCTACGACCCAGCAATTGCACTGCTGGGGATTTACCCCAAAGATACAGATGCAATGAAACGCCAGGACACCTGTACCCCGATGTTTATAGCAGCAACGTCCACAATAGCCAAACTGTGGATGGAGACTCAGTGTCCATCGAAAGATGATGGATAAAGAAGCTGTGGTCTATGTATCCAATGGAATATTCCTCAGCCATTAGAAACGACAAATACCCACCATGTGCTTCGACGTGGATGGAACTGGAGGGTATTATGCTGAGTGAAGTAAGTCAATCGGAGAAGGACAAACATATGTTCTCATTCATTTGGGGAATATAAATAATAGTGAAAGGGAATATAAGGGAAGGGAGAAAAAATGTGTGGGAAATATCAGAAAGGGAGACAGAACATGAGACTCCTAACTCTGGGAAATGAACTAGGAGGTGGAAGGGGAGGAGGGCGGGGGTGGGGGTGAGTGGGTGACGGGCACTGAGGGGGGCACTTGATGGGATGAGCACTGGGTGTTATTCTGTATGTTGGCAAATTGAACACCAATAAAAAATAAATTTATTATAAAAAAAGACAAAAAAAAAGAAATGTCTTGTGCTCAACTTCATTCAGAGCTTTTTCAGACGATCACAGTTTCTCCCCCATTAATCAATCCTATTCCCGCAGCACTTGGTTTGGGCTGAGCGCTGGGGAGGCTGCAGGATTCCAGGAAGGGCCCCTCCCTGAGCCAAGGCGGTGCCCTTGCCATCCCCCGGGGCCTGCACATCGCTGAAGAGCGCGGTGACCTCGGGGGCACGAACGCTTGGTGGAAACACTGTCCCCTTCTACAGACGCGGGAGGCCGCTCTGCCTGGTACGACGAGGCCACGGACCCAGCCCGGCTGCAGCGCTCACCTGTGCTGCACCTGTGCACCCTCAGGGTGCCCGCGGGCCCTTCCACCCGACCTGGTCACCAGGTGGCGCTGCGGCCCCAGCCATCGCGCCCGGGGGTCGGTGGGGGCGGGGACGGGGTGGGGACAGGATGGGGGCGGGGATGGGGGCGGAGGGACCGGGCTCCGCTCCTGCCGAGACAATGTGGGGCGCGCACTGGGCCGGGCGGGGGATGCTGCGGCTCCCGCAGACCGGGGAGGCCCGCCTGATGGAGGCGGCCTGATGTTCTGATCTTTTAAAAGAAGCGAAAGAAGCTGAATTTCTTCTTCTTTTTTTTTTTAAGATTTTATTTATTCATGAGCGACACAGAGAGAGAGAGAGACAGAGAGACACAGAGAGAGAGAGAGAGAGAGAGAGAGAGGCAGAGACACAGACAGAGGGAGAAGCAGGCTCCATGTAGGAAGCCAGATGCGGGACCCAGTCCCAGGACCCTGGGGATCACGCCCTGAGCCAAAGGGAGATGCTCAACCACCGAGCCACCCAGGAGCCCCAAGAAGCTGAATTTTTGTTCGAAATGTTGGCCATTGATGGCCTTTACATTTTTAAACGAGGGGCAAGCAGGGATGGTGCTTGGAGCAAGCCCCCTCTGGCTGCACAGGGGTGCAAGCTGAGGATGCCCCCCGGGGTGCTGGGACTGCGGGGATGCACGAAGGCTCAGGGAGGTATCTCTAATCCATGGCCCCAGAGCCTGAATTCAGCAAACAGGACCCAGGACGGGTCACAAGAGGGGGTGGGTCTCCACTGGGCCTCCCTGGACTTCACCCTCTCCTGCCCAAGAACCTGTTCCCCCTCCCCCGCCCACCATGAGATGCTTCTTGATGTTTTCTCACTGTTGGAAACACTTGATTTTAAAGACCTTCTCTCATGGGAAAATTTAAACATATACAGAGGTGGTAACAGTAACATAATGAATCCCCAAGTACCTATCACCAGGCTTCAACAGCTGATGTTCATGGCCATCTGGTGTCATCGGCGCCCCCAGGACACCTCCACTGGCACCTCTGACCCCTACTGCTTTATTTCCAAACAAATCCCAGATATCCTATTTCTTCCTCCATAAATATTCCAGTGTGCTTCTCTAGTAGATAAGGCCTCCTTTAACATAATACCATTGTCACAATAATAATGCCAGCATCACAGCACAAATAGTTCCTCGGTATCATGAAACATTCAGTCTGCACCCTGATTTCTCCCACCGCCTCCTGAAAGTTTTGTTAACAAACTAAACCAGGTCTAAAAAACACCCATAAATTACACTTGATTTTTTAAAAGGGTGCTTTAAAAAAAATTTGAGGTAAACATTTTCACATACTGAAACGTACAGATCTTCAGGGTATGATCCTAGGAGTTTTGACATTAAAAAGAAAAAACCCACCTGTGTGATCAAGACATTAATCAAAATATACAAGGCTTCCATCATCCCTGAAAGTCCCCTCCTGCCCCCTTGCAAACAACCCCCCCCCCCACCACCACCCCAGCCCCACAGGAAACCACTGATCTGACTTCTAGCATCACAGAGATACTGATGTCCCACAAATTCACACACACGGACACACAATATCTACTCCCCTCTGTCTACACATAACGTGTAATGTGATAATATGGTGGAGATTCAGCTGCAATGTCCCACATGCCAATACCTCCTTCTTCTTCATTCCTTTGTAGTAATTCACCCCGTGAATATAACACAGTTTATACTACAGCATATCCCGTCAGGAAATACCCAGTTGATGCGTGTTGGATTGTTCCCAGGGCCTGGATACAATGAAAAAGCTGCTTATACCAGTCCTTTTGTGGCAATATGCTTTCATTTCTCTTTGGCAGATTGCGAGTTGTGGAGTCGCCGGCTGGTGGGAAGCACGTATATTTAGCTGCACGAGAATCCACCCAGGAGCTTCCAGCATGGTTGTGCCACTTGGGTTCCCACCAGCAGCGCTGAGCGCTCCACTTGCTCCGCATCTTTGTAATTTTAGCTGTGTCGGTGGGCGTGCGAGGGTATCTCGATTGGTGTGAAATTGCATTTCCCTGGTGTGTTGGCAAGGAGTTCTAGTTCTCCCCGTTTCTGTTTATCTAGAAGTGTCTCCTTCATCCTTATTTTAACAGGATGTTTTCCTTGGATACGGACAGCTCGGTGGACAGTTTTCAGATCGTGGCTGTGTCCTGCCAGGCCCTGCGGAGTTTCTTGGCGCTTGTGTGATCCAGCCTTTGGTTGAGGGCCCAAGGCAGTCCCGAGCCCTACAAATCCACCTTCCTTGGCCTCTCCAAACCCCTAGAGCCGCTCCCTCCGCACGAGGAGATGACTACTCTGGGCCATGCTGCCTCTCCCTGCACCTGCACAGGAACAGGGGTTGGCGCATGGAGCTCACATCAGGGGCTTCCTTCTCTCAAGATCAACAGCCTGGGGGTAGTGGCCCAGTTCCAGCAAAGAGCTGCCTTCCAGAATTGTTCTGTTTTATAATTGTTGGCAGTGGGAGGTCTAAAAACCAGTTGACTCCATCATGGCTGAAGCCCAAGACCTTCTGATCTGTTCCTTAAGTGTGTAGTTTCCCTGGTCCTCTTTCTCTGTTTCCTTGCACCGCATTGAAGAAGCCATGGTCATGGTCCTGTAGAGTTGCCCGCATCTGGATTTCGCTGGGGCACCTCCCTGGCGCTGCTTCATGGCTTCGTGTCCTGTGTGTCTCCCATATACTGGGTATCTCCGTCCGGGGGCTGAATCCTACTCCAGTGTAGTTTTTCCAGACCATCCGTACAGAGGTCCACACTACAGGTGAGGCTCAGCGTCTGAGGCTGCTGTGAAGAGCAGCCCTTGATAATCATTGCCTCAATGTAGGTGTTCATTAAGGGTTTGTGTGTTGTGATCTTCTACGACAATTTCTTTTTTTCTTTTTTTTAATTATTTTACTGTTTGCATCTCTAAACAGACACTTTCCATAACCCACTGTGTGATTGCACTGAGGCTGGGTTCACACAAGGCAGGCAGGCAGGGAGGCAGAAAGCTTGATTTCCTCCCTTTCTTTGCCAGAATGGGCTGGTTTCCTTCCATCCTCAGGAGGAGTCCAGCCAGTTTCTTTTCTTTCATTTTATTAGGGAGTCATTGTGAATTTGAGGAATTTCAGTGTATTTTACGTGTTTCAATTCACTGCGGTTTGTTTTTGGTTTTTTGGGTTTTCTACTGAAGATCAAAGTTTCCCCTCTGTGGATTGGGCAGGGGGGCTTCCCACTGGCTCTGGGGGCCTTTAGACATCATCCTGGTAGCCGTCAAGGAGCATCCTCACTTTTCCGTGAGACAAAATGTCCTGGCGTCATCCTCTACCGTCCTAGCCCCTGGTATGGAGTCTAGCATTTCTTCAGCAACCTGGGTTCCTTTCAGTGGGAAATGATATGAAGCAGCCACGATCTAGGTAGTAAGGACACTCCTAACTTTGGGGTAAGTTCAAGGTCTTTTCAGGGAATATATCAAGAAATATTACTTTTTGTTTAAATTTTATTTTATTATTTTTTAAGTAATCTCTACACCCAACATGGAGCCCAAATTCAAGAGGTCGAGATCAAGAGTCGAATGCTCTACCAACGGAGCCAGCCAGGTGCCCCATTTCTTTTAAATTTTAGAAGAGAGAATTTTAGAAGAGCTCATACTGACATATCCAATTCAAAATTTACTTAACGCGGGCGCCTGGGTGTCTCAGTCGGTTAAGCAGCCAACTCTTGATTTCAGCCCAGGGGATGATCTCAGGGTCGTGAGATCGAGCCCTGTGTCAGGCTTTGCTCTGGGCATGGAGCCTGCTTGAGATTCTCTCCCTCTCTCCCTCTGCCCCTCCTCCCTCTCTAAAACAAAGCAAAACAAAACAAAATTTACTTACTGTACTGAGGAGTCAGGCTGTATTTTTTGATGTGTGAGTGCTTGACAGCTGAAGCCTCACCTCTGACTCCAGGTCTGCCCCACATCTGGGCGAGCTGGTGAGAAAGCCCAAGACCCCTCCTCTTTCAAAGCAGCCAGGCCCCTGCCACCAGCCCCCTCCTGACCGCAGCAAAAACCTAGCCAGTCCTGTCCCTGCTCTCTGAAGCCAGCTCAGACCTGCCCTGCTCCCTACAGAGACCTCAATTACGTGCATCACTAACCTTTTCATACCCTCTGAAGGGTGGGCATAGCATCTTCCATCTCGACATTTGCGGTGAGGGCCCTTCCTGCTTTGGCCGGGTAGCAAAAACAACACTTCACTCTTGGGGTTCATATTCATATCCCTTTTTTCTTAGGCTTACTTCCTAGTCGTCTTCATAAAATTCCTTCTTTGCTTCTTTGCTTCATCCTACTCTTATATATCAGCCCAGAATGATGGTTCAACCAATACAACTGTTGAAAACCACTTGCTATTATAATTGGTTCATTTTATTCTTAGGGAATGACTATCAAGCGTTATACCATTAAATTATTATTTATTATTTAAATAAATAACTTTGAATTATTGTTTTCTGTGTGGCTGTGCTGCTGCCTGATACAGAGTTACTTTTGCTTTAATGTCTATGTTTCGAGGTTTCTGTCTCTTTGACCTAATTGGTTTTGTATTTACATAAATATTAATATGATCCAAAAGTCAAATATATTAAAGAAGATGGGTTCAGAGAAGTTAGCTTCTCTCCCTGTCCCTTCCCCATCATTTTTACATTATGTGGCTTATCTTCCTGTTGTTTCTTTTTTTTCTTTTTTTTTTGTTTGTTTCTTTTTAATAAAGGCAAATATACATGCATATCCATGAGCCCATTTCTTAAACATTGCATGCTGCCCATAACTTTTTTCCACTTTATCTTTTGCATTTGAAAATATTTGGAAGCAGTCATTCCAAAGCAGTGTATGGAAACATTAAAACCTTTTTGTTTTGGGATCCCTGGGTGGCGCAGCGGTTTGGCGCCTGCCTTTGGCCCAGGGCGTGATCCTGGAGACCAGGGATCGAATCCCACGTCGGGCTCCCGGTGCATGGAGCCTGCTTCTCCCTCTGCCTATGGCTCTGCCTCTCTCTCTCTCTCTGTGTGTGACTATCATAAATTAATTAATTAATTAATTAAAACCTTTTTGTTTTAATAGGTTAATTAAGGCCATTTAATATTGAATCAGTTGATATATTTTATGCCAATTTTGTTGTATGTTTAAAGGTAACAGACACAGCTGTGTGGCCTTTCACTGTGTGGTCTGCACTCTCTAACTCTCTTTTCTGCGTATTTGGGTATTTAAGCACTTTGGCAGCTAGGGTCTGACAGTTACACTTATGTTAAAGCCTTTATATAATTCCTTAGTCTCTTCTTTTTTAGTCCATTGGTTCCTTAATATGGAAATTCTTTCTTTTTTAAAAAAATTATTTATTTGGGAGAGAGAGTGAGAGCATGAGTGCACAAGCTGGGGTAGGGACAGAGGAGAAGGAGAAGCAGGCTTCCCATCAAGCAGGGAGCTCAACATGGGGCTTGATCCCAGAACCCCGGGATCATGACCTGGGCCGAAGGCAGACGCTTCACAGATGGAGGCCCCAGGTGCTCCTAATATGGGCATTCTTGAAAATCAGCTAACACCTTCTCTGTCACAATATTTAATTTGAAAGAACATTCTTTTACTCAGAGTTGATACCTAAAAAGTCAGCAGGGAGCAGACTATTTTTCATCTATCTCTCCCTCTACCCACCTGTGCTCTGCCTCTATCGTCAGCAGATTCCCACTATGTGAAGTAGCCCCTTTCTTCAAACTATCATTTACTCTTAGTTCTGCATTTAAATTTACATTTAATACTCAGCACTGAAACTGATGAAATGCGTCTCAGTCTTCAGTTATTTGAAGCTTATCCCCAGGAGTTTCTCCAAGTCAGGCTAGGGCACCACAGCCATGCGTCCCCTCTTGTCTTTCCATGACCCACATGATGTCTCTTCACCCCATGGCATGCCCATCTCTTTACTCCATGAGCCTAACTTCCTGGTGTGCTTTCATTGTTTTCTAGGGAAGTAATTCTCTCTTTTGTTATGATCCCACTACAATTCCTTTCTCTGTTCCTTGGGTTCCCAGTACTACTACTCCTGTAGGACTGGGGTTTCACCGTGAGCTTTGGACTCACCTCTGACAATGGCTGTTGTGTTAATCCCAGCTCCCCCTGCCCCACCATGTATGTCAGCCACACACAGAACTTTCTCAGACAGCTAGAGAGTTTTATTCTTTACACACCTTTATCTAAGGAATCCAACAACTGGCCATAAATATTCTTTGGCTTTATGGCTGGCTTTAAAAATTCTACTAATTCAAAAAAAAAATTCTACTAATTCTGCAGAGCAAGGATTTACATATCTGTGAAATAAATCCATAAGGAAAACTCTAGGACATTAATAGAAAATTAGGGAAAGGGCACAAAACACTATTGCCCTAAAGCCAACAAGATGAAAAGTTTAAGTAGGTGAGGAAAAGTGTTCAATCTAACTAGCAATTTTAAAGTTCGAATTGGATGTCTTCGGCTTATCAAGTTAGCAGAGAATTTGAAATGTGAATGCAAGGAGCCTGTGATCATACAGGCTTTCTCAAGCACTGATTTGGGTGGATAAATTGTTACAACCCTTTGACAAACAGGCAGTTAGAGGATATGAAGCAAATATTATTTGATCCAGCAAGTAGATTTTGGGAGATAGAAACTGAGAACATCATCTGTTATGTCTAAACAAGGTTTCTGCTCCAGATATTAATCACAGCATTATTTGTAATAATTAAAAGTTAGGGGAAAAAAACCTAAATGTTGAAACACAGTTGAAAAAGGGTTATCCAAGTGATACTCACAAGAATGAATGAGAAAATGCTTACATGGTAGCAATAAATGAAAGCCTAAGAAATAAAATGTTATCCATATACACAGATATATTTATTATGCGAAATAAACATCAGACAAAAACATGATTTCTTCATTCATATTGGGGTAAGTTTTTCTTCCTCCTACACTTGTGTATTTTCCAAGTATTCTATAATGACATCATTATAGGATTAGCTTCTTAATAAAAAACGTTTTTCAATATTTCTTTCATGTTTTTCAGTCCCATGTTCTGTCCCAGTTTCTTTTTCCTAAATTCAGAGAGTAGAGATCAGCGTTCTGGTTCCCCTTTCCTCCGGTTAGTCAAGTGTGAGTACCTGCGGTTGATGTAGAAAAGCCCCCTTGGCTGGAGCATGTCTTCACTCGTCTGGGCACATCCAGGAAGATTCCTCTCCAGGCTGATTCTTCAACCCGCTGCTTTGGGAGTAGTTCATCCACTCCGCAAAGCCCATAAAAGTTGGGGGAGGGAGGGACAAAATCCACAGCCCTCTGGCTGGAAGGATCTGGGCACCTCTGAGGAAGGAGGAGCTCAGGTGGCTAGGGCGCTGAAGTGGACTGGGAACAAGATAGCCAAAGAGGCAGGAGGTCCAAGGGCATGTGGGACCTGTTAGGTCCTGGCAGGAGTTAAACATATGCTCCATTTATTGGAAACACATCCTCTAATCAGGTGGATGGGCACAGAGGTTAAGGGGATTGCTGAAAGGTTCATTATTGGGGGCCTGGTGCAAGTCCCCAAGTAAATTTCAGGCAAGTCAAAGTGGCAAGGGGCGGGGGAGTGGGGCCAGGGAACTCCCCTAGAGACACTTTCTGGCCTGGATTGGTTTGGACGTGAGTGGGTGAGGACTGTGAGGATCCGGAAATAGATTCCCTGAAAATTCCTCAGGCCAAAGCCTTTTCTTGCCCATCTTGAGTGCCCGTTGTTCTAACAGGATCCCCATTCTACACTCTGTTCGAGACTCTGATGGTGCTGGAGCTGGGGGTCCTGATGCCAGCCCTGCACACGGGGCATGGGATGCTCCTCACAGGACTGAGGGTCTCTGTTTTCAGTGAAGTCTTAGATTGTGGGCCAGGCTTCGAATCCAGCAGAAAGCCCCACTGCTAACCTATTCCATCCAACAGTTTACAGAGGGTGGTCCCGCAGGCCGAGATCCACCACTTGGCCAACCCCCTAGGTCTTCCTGTAACTCTTGCTCTCTCTAGAGAACTAATTCCATGTACTGCAGAGTGCGTGTAGGATTATTTGACGGGAAGCCTAGCACCTCCCAGTTCTAATTAGGCTGCTCCAGCAAGGTCACAGAGCCGTCCCTGATAACAAGCAGTAATTAGAGTGACAAAAGTAGCATTTTATGGGGTTGTTCGGAGAGGCGCTCGCTGTGGTGGTGTAAAGGGGGAGAAAATAGAAACTAATCCCCTAAAGAAGGTTAATAGCATCCACGCATTTAAATTACCTACATCAGCCTTGTCACAGACAATTAGGAGTTGGAGGTCCTATGCATTCATATCTCGTTCCTAGGAGCTTTCCCTTATTCCGGAAGGCAGCCTATCACTGAGTGAGCACTCAGGAGCAGAAAGGTTCAAACTTCATTCGTCAATTCATTTTAAAGCAATGGTGAACCCACTTCCTGTTAACATAAAAACATATTTCTATGAAATACATCTTATTTTTTAATTATTGAGAAGAATGGTATTATTTTCTATTTTTGCAAATATCTGTAACACCTGATTTAGTGAGACAGCTGGTTTCTCACATTTGCTCCTGTATTCGGAAAACTCCACCCTTTGCTCCTGAGCAAATGACAGTGAAAAGGACAAAGAAAGTCTGATGTTCTTACAAACATGGTTTTGACCTCCTGAACCCCCTGCAAGGATCTCAGACACCCTCAGGTCTCCCCAGTCCATGCTGTGAGAAAGGCAGCTCCATGGGTTGTCTGGTGAGGTGGGAGGGGAGGTGACATTCAGGATGGGCATCCGGGTCTCCTGGCTCTATTCAGTTCACACCATGTTTGTCCACAGGAGCACCCCTAACCGGGCAGGTGGCCCTAGAAAATAATGCTGTGCTTATTTTAGATACCATCCATTTTGTAATGTACAAGCTTTTTAAATTGGAGATTATTTTTTTTTCTAATAGGAAAACACCCTAAACCTAAACGCATAGCAATAATAGCGATTGAGGAAATTATGGTTTCTTTTTTTTTTTTTTTTTTTTGAAATTATGGTTTCTGAAGCCGAATGCTCTGCAGCCGTCAAAAAGAAAGTAAAAGGGAAGGTTATGCTGGAAGTTAATATCCACAGGATTAATTAAGCAAAGAATGCAAAGTTCAGAACAATGTGCAGGTCATGATCTTTTTAGTGTGTGTGTGTGTGTGTTTTTTTTTTTGAAAGGGAACCATAACATGCACAGCAAGAAATTGCTTACAATAATTGTTATATTTGAGGCAATATAATTTTTAAACCTTCCGGCAACGAGTAACAAACACACCGTGTACAACTGTGTTTGTCCTTAAACGGGAGGCGGCAGGAGGGGCTTGCGGCAGGGAGACCAGGACACGGGCCGGGGAGGACCCGGGTCCCGCAGGTGCACTCGCAGCCCCCCCGCCCTCTGGGCTCCAGGAGCGCGCGCGCGCCGCTCTAGCCACGCCCCCGCCACGCCCCGCCACGCCCCCGCACCTGCCCATTGGTCAGCCGCCCGCCGCCGCGCCCAATCACAGCGCTTAGCGCCAAATTCGAATCGTTGTTTTCATTTGAATCGGGAGGGCGCGGCGGCTGCGGCGGCGGCGGGCCGGCGGCGGCGGGTTTACGAGCGGACCTGCTAACGCCGCCACCTCCCGGACGCAGCTGGGCCGGGCCACCTGGTCTCCGGCGAGGGCGAGGGCGACGGCGGGGGGCAGTGAGGGCTGCGGCGGAGGTGGCCGCGGGCGGTCCCCGTCCCCGGAGCAGGGGGCGGGCGGTGGACGCAGGGGAACGAGCAGCTGGCTTTCCCCGGTGAGGACTCGGGTTTGCGTCTCGCGGAGCGGCGGATCCGCTGGTGGCGGTGCGGGCGACTGGTGCTGGGTGAGCCGATGCTGGGGCGCCTCGGGGGCGGGGGAGGCGGGCGCGCCCGGGGGCCGGGGCGGTGGGGACGCCTGCTCGACGGGAACCGGTGGCGGCGGCGCGGCTGGGGCTCTGACCAGGGGGTCCGCAGGGGAGCTCCCGGGAGCCTCGACGGTGATGCGCTGGGTCCTGGCCGCGGGTCTTTGGGGGCACTGGGTGTTGTGGGCGCCTGGAGTGCAGCCCGGGGCCCGGCTGGGGCTCCCCTAGGGGTCAAGTTGAGTGTGGGTCAGGGTGGCAGGAGCATGGCGAATGGCACAAGCGAGCCCATTTGGTGACTTACAAGTGACTTCCTAGCTCTTTGCTTTTAGAGTGACTCTCTCCCTCCCCCCCCACCCGCGCGCGTGTTTTGTTTTTGTCTTATTCAGTGGCATGTTTCTGCAGTAAGTTTGCTTCAGCGAACTTTTTGATGCCTGACCTTCCTGTTTGGATCATACTCAACATCTTGTTTAGAAAATGGGTCCTACAGGACGCCTGGTTACCATCAAAAGGAGTGGGGTCGATGGCCCTCACTTCCCACTGAGCCTCAGCACCTGCTTGTTTGGAAGGTGAGCCCGACATAGGGGTGGACCATTTAGTATAAAAGACGTTAATATCCAAAAAAATAAAAAAATATATATGAAAAATATTTATAAAAAAAAGGCGTTAATATCCTAATCACAGATTAACAGACTGGAAGAGCCCTGGGGGCAGTTCCCCGCGTCGTCCTATTTGCTGGGGACTTTCTTATCTATTAATCAACATAATTGTTTATTAGGAAATAGAATTTTTAAAACAATGTGTATATGGTTAAGTGTTTTTTTTTTAATCAAACACATTTTAAAATTGATTTGATAAAATCTTTAAATGGAGAAAAATGTAGATTATTCTCAAATCCTGATTCACTTCAGGCATTCTTTAGATGGGGTTCATCTGAAACCCCTTCAAGCTTGGTGCACCTTGGCTGTGGGGGGACGCTGCTGAGCAAACGAGGGAAGGAGGCTGTGTATTTCGTTTGTTGGGTTTTTGGAAAAATGAAAATAGGAGAAGTCCTGCTGGAGTGTTTTCGAGACCTTCTTTCTTTTTGCCGGCCTGTTGGTAAATGACCAGGGTCCCTGTATAACAGGCACCCTCCTCCCGGTTTCTAACATGTGATTTCTCATACAAATTATAAGTCACCCTCTCTCTGGAGCCCTGTGAGGTGGGACCACCTTCTACCCACACCCCATCCTCCCATCTCTACCATGTTCTACCTTCCTTAACTCAGACATTCCAAGCTTCTGTTCATCTTGGTGCTTTTAGCCAGTTTAAACCTTATGACTGGAACGTTTTCTCTATCCTCCTACGTGAGTGAGACCTTTCCAACTTTCAGATATCCAATTAGAGGGCGCCTAAAGAGAAGCCTTTGGTGGACACTGCTCTTGTCTTTCCTAACACTGTGCAGGGTGATGAGTCTTTGGTTGTGTCTCCCCACTACAGGGCTGTCTAAGGACAGGGACTGTCTGGTTCATAATTATGTCTCAGTGCCTGGTACGGGTCTGACAGTAAGAGGCGATCAGTAGTTGACTGTGTCTAGTAGATGCTTGGGGTTGAATGTGGCATCATGAGGAGCAGTGGTTCTCAGCCTAGGGTTATTTTGCCCTGCAGGAGCCATCTGGCAAGGTCTGGAGACATTTTTCTATGTCACAATGTGGGAAGCTTACGCCACTGGCATCAGTGAATAGAGGTCGGGGATGCTGCTAAGGAGCCTACAATGTACAGAACAGCTCCTACTGTAAAGAATGTCAATAGTGCTGAGGTGAAGAACCATGGGTCCATAGGGGTTCTAGTTGGCAGTTCACAGCCACACAAATTCTCAGTTCTAATGCAATAGTCTCTCCCTCTTGCTGGAATATTCTGTTGCCTAAAAATCAAATTCTCTTCTTTAGTTTAAATGAGCCGTTCAGTTCCCATAGCTTCTTTTCTCTTCCAAGGAAAAAGAATAAACATTTTGGTGTCAAGTGTCAGTGATTCTGGTTATTATACAGCAGTGATTAAAAATCTTTTTATGCAGAATTTTATCATTTAAAACCCATTCAAGAGTGTTTGGTCACAGGACATGGTAGAAAGAGATATTCTTTTTAATTTTTTTTAATTGTTTTATTTGGGAGAAGTACTTCTTACAAAAAAGCGGCTACAAAATACAGAGACCTCTGCAACTATGACCTGTTTTTTCTTAAAGTGAAAGAATGGGTGGGTTCCAAGGAGTCAAAGTGGTAGCCGGACACATGAGGAGCATCTCCAAGTTCTTTTAGGAACTAGAGCAACAAATCTCAAAGCTAAAATTTCCAATCAAGAAATTATTCTAACAACTTAAGTTTAGCTAATCTTGTGGATGACCACCCCCACACCCCTTTAGAGAAAGAGCATGACTTACTCCTGCAAACCAATGACTCCATGACAGGAAACCCCTTCGAATGGAAGTTTTAAATCACATCTGGCTACCTGCAAAGCTCAGAGATGAAATGAGGCAAGTAGAGAAATAAAGATTGGACAACGAAACCTCAAAGGAGGATGAAGTTTTGTCCAAAAGTGCCCAGGCTGGAAAGGCTGGGAGACCATAAAACAAAATACAAGTGTGTATCTGAACCCCACTTTGTGTTAATGTGTGGGACAACCAGATAGTTTAAATCTCTGTGGCTGAGCCCATTTCTCTATTTCTATGGACAGACAGAGCTAGCACTGCTCTGTCTGCAGCTACCAATATACTGCTTTGTCCTTTTCCATCTACTCGCCACCCTAGGCTGCAACCCCTAAAGCTGTTTGTCCACTAAGGCTAGGAACACTGTGCAACACGTAGGGAAAGAAACTTACCACACACTCACACTCACACAAAGCGAGTCTATCAGCCCTTGGGAGCCCTCCAGTTCTACAATTATTTTAAGCCACTGCATCTTTTATATATGTTCTAGAAAGAGATATTTGTAGCTCTAGAATAGTATATTGAGAACGGAGAGGAGAGTATATAACTGTTTAGACTTACAGTAAAGGTAACACCAGAGACCTAAGGAAACTTAACTAAGGACCATTTTGATTAGTTTTGCACATGGGTTTGAAAATTCTCCCTTCTGGTGCTTCCTGCTGATGTTGTTTGTGTGGGAAAACAAGTTGAATCTAATAATGCTTATTCGTAGCTTGCATTCGTGTTTTTAATGATAGATTTGTGAATCTGTTAATCCATTAATACAGTGTAGTTTTAAGACAACAAAAAGCTCATGAGTAAATGGCACTGACTGTGTGCCAGGCGAACGGCAGGCATGTATAATTCATTCACTGTTTGAACAACACCACGATACAGGTGCTGATGTAATTGTCTTTGTATGTGAAGAGGCTGCTGCATAGACAGGTGTTAGCATAAAATACAGCATGTGTAGTGATGATTAAACCTTTAGGGATCCCTGGGTGGCGCAGCGGTTTGGCGCCTGCCTTTGGCCCAGGGCGCGATCCTGGAGACCCGGGATCGAATCCCACGTCGGGCTCTCGGTGCATGGAGCCTGCTTCTCCCTCTGCCTGTGTCTCTGCCTCTCTCTCTCTCTCTCTCTCTCTCTCTCTGTGACTATCATAAATAAATAAAAATTAAAAAAAAAAAACCTTTAAACGTACATAACGTTACAAATGAACACACATGAACCTTTTTTTATAGGGGAAAAAAGTACAGAGTATCGACAATCCATTCATTTCTCCAAACTGGTATAAAGTACTCCCTGATTTGGGTTTTATAAGCATAGGCATTTCTGTAAAAAGGCAATCCAGTTTTGTATTCTAATATTTTCCATTGTAATTATTTTCAAGTACCCAAAGTTTTAAAGATTTAAAATGGTCGCTTATATGATACTTGTCAAAATTGTTGGCAAAATGCACAGGTCCTCTTATCACCCAGGTTATTTTCCCTTTCTGTCGTTTCATTAATCGATCAACCATGTAGTCAAATGCTGTTTTATTTCAAAGCATTCATGGAATTTCTAAAAAAAAAAAAAAAAAAAATTAAAGTGCCCTAAAACTCTTAATTTCTTTCGATGAAGGGGTATTGAATGTGACATTCGTATCCAGCTCCCTGTCGTGTCAAAACAGCATTGCAAAATTGAAATCAGTGGGCAGGAGGTAAGTGGGGGTTTGAAATCAATTTATTTTTTAAGTTTTTATTTCACTTCTTACCCATTCATCAATTACCTATTTTCCCCTTTCTTCTCCTCTGTAGGCGGTATTGTTTAATTTCAGTTCCAGCAATCCGACGCAGGTGAACGGCTGTGCTATTGATGAGCCTGTGCAACTAAAGCACGGAGATGTGATCACTATTGTTGATCGATCTTTCAGGTGGGTGAGAACTAAAAACTAGGCATTCTCGGCATAAGCAGACCTTCTGACGCTCCAAAACTAGACTTCTGGGATTTTTCTGTGATGCTGATGATGTCAGAGCGCTAGAGGCCGCCTCTCATGCTGATGACGTCAGAGTGCTTGAGGTCGCCCCTCCCCACTGGTTCTCAGTCTGGAATCACCTGGGTATAGAAGGAATGACACCTGGGGCTCGTGTGATCCCCTTGGAGGATCTGAGTGCCCCCAACGGAGCCAAAGAGGGGTGACCAGATCCTCGTGGGGTTTATTTTGTTGCAAGTGTTGTGAAACCATATAATTTTTCAGTTTTGGTTTCATTTTAAAGTAGAAGACTGAATAAATAAAATCTTTAAAAGGGCAGGACAGCTGGGTGGCTCAGTGGTAGAGTGTCTGCATTTGGCTCAGGGCATGATCCCAGGGTCCTGGGCTCCCTGCAGAGAGCCCGCTTCTCCCTCTGCCTGTGTCTCTGCCTCTCTCTCTTGTCTCTCATGAATAAATAAAATCTTTAAAAAAAAAAAAAAGTAGAAGAGGCTCATGGGGAAAGACACCAGATGTCCACTCAGCTTATGGTGGAGTGAGCACCGTGGTGATTATCATCTGTTATGCACTGAATTGTGTCCCTTCGCATTTCCTACGTTGAAAGCTTAACCCCCAGCACCCAGAATATGACTGTATTTGGAGACGGGGTCTTTAAAGAGGTGATTAAGCCAAATCGAGGCCTTAGGGTGGGCCCTAATCCAATCTGACTGATGTCCTTGTAAGAAGAGATTAGGACACAGAAGAAAGGGAGCAGGTGCTCGGAGGGGCGGCCCTAGCAAGCCCAGCAGAGCGGCCTCAGGAGGGAGGAGCCCCGCCAACACCTCGATCTCGGACTTCCAGCCTCCAGAACTGTGAGAAAATACATTTCCGTGTTGAAGCCACCAGTGTGGCATCTTGTTGCAGCAGCCCTAGCAAACTAATACACCGCCCAAGCCGTACACATCACCCACCTAATCACTACTTCCTTCCCTCACCAAGTAAACCACCTGAGTGGCTTTTCTGATAACATCAAGTCTTTGGAATTTGGCTACCTAAGCATGCATCTCTAACCACTATGGTTTTGTTTGTCTTTGTTAAAACTCCATAAATTTGGAATAATGAAGAATATACTTGTAACTGACTTCTGGTGAGATGCAGACCGTGGATGTCCCAGTTTGTTCTTTCTTGCTGCATCATAAGTATCTCATTGAAGTAATGTCACAGTTACATACACAATTATACACAATTTTTTTCATTCTGGACGGACATTTAGGAAATTTCCAGTTTTTGAAGTGAGTCAGGGGCTTGCTTTACGACCAGATGACCAGGGGCTTACTTTGTGACTTTTGTGCTGATTTCTTCTGTGTGTTTGAAACGAATGAGCTCCCAGGTGCTATGTTCTATCCATATATGTCCATTAGATTCAACTCCCCAGCTCTGGAATCAGTGATTTACCCCTTGATTCTTACTCAGGCCAGTAGGTCGAAATCACACATTGATGATTTTTTTTTCCTCTGTTTTTTTAAGCTCTTCTGTTTTTGCTCTCTATATGCTGAGGCTAGACTGTGTGTTGAAATTTAGAATTCTCTCCAGGTGGATGAAGCTCTATCTCTTATCTTTCTGAGATGCTCTGTAGCTTTAGTAATGCTCTTTATCAGTGATTGCATACGATCATATTTTCTGGCACGTTGTTTTCAACTTTTCATAATCCTTAAGGTTTAGATTGTCTCTTGGAACCAGCTATTCCACCCACGTTACTTTACAATTGGTTTATCTTCTGGATAGGTTGATCTTTTTATCATCATAAAATATGCTTGGTGTCCGTGAACAGTTTTTATCTTGAAATATATTTTGTCTGACGTTAGTGTAACCCCTCCTCCATCTCTTTTTTGGCTACTGTTTGCATGGCGTGTCCTCTCCGTCCTACCACGTTCATCCCGTAGGTGCCATCGATTGTGCATTGTGTCTCTTGTAGGCATCACACAGTCAGGTCCCTTTGGTCATCCATGCTGCCAAATGGAGCGCCAACCTCATTACCTCCGGTCGCATTAAAGAGATATTTTCTGTTTGTTCAATCGGTCATTTCTTTCTCTGTGCTTTTGTGGATTTGCCTTCTTCATTTTTCAAGGGCATGCGTCTCGAACAGACTTCTAGGTAGGAAGTATTTGATGTGGAATGGAGATCAGAATGTGTTCCCCAAAATGAGATGCTGTTCAGATTGAGATTAATTAAGATAATTCAATATCTCCAACATAAGAGTGGGGAAGGAGTCTTAGGAAGAAGGACTTAACCATGAACTCTGTGACCATGAGAACTAATTCCAGACAGCCAGCTGTTTCGGATCACCTCACTGAGGCCAGGTTCACTATACCCATAGAAGGTTGTTCTCTGAATTGTGCCAGGCCCAGTAGAAGGAGTGGATATGTTGCTACATCTGTCTACATAGTCAAGAATGTGCCAGTCATTCTTCAGATACAGATGCAGTAGGCAGGAAACAGAAGGTCACCGTGACCCTAAGGTACATGGTGGCTCTGCGGTGACCCTGCAGTAGGTGACATCACAACGTGCCTCAGACCTCAGGTGCCGCTGGGCTCCCTGGGTGACCTTCCAAGGCCTCAGATGATTTCCATGGATATACATCGGTGGAAATCTAGTTGGCTCTCGTACTCAGTAGGTTCTCACATAGGAGGTACGCAGGTATTATTGAAATCACACAACTAGCTGGTCAGTGTTCAGAAATTAATCTGGGTCCCAGCCTCCGACAGTAACGTTCCAAAAGAAATTTGAGGCAACGTATCAAAGTTTTCGGTGTAAGATCTTTTCTCACTCTACATTTATTTCCGTGAATAAGGTTATGATCTTGAATAAAATCTGCAATTTGTTCCTTGCTCCTTGGACATTAATCAGATAAGGAGGCTTTACCGTGAGTTACAGATCTTGAATCTGAGTATGTATCTGTCCTTCTGTGCACTTCAGGTATGAAAACGAAATTCATCAGAATGGAAGCAAGTCAACTGAATGCCTGGGACGAAAACGCAAACAGGTGATGGGGGGTATTATCCAACTTCGGGCTCTGATTCTTCTGCATGACAGCGTGAGATCATTTATACGCACGTCGATGAATGGTGTCTCACAGGGGAGGGTGACTTGCCAGTTATGAGAGGGACATGTGCCTGAGGTCTTAAACAAGTTGAACTTAGACATAGTGGAATAATTTACAACTATGCTTTTTATTTTCACAGAGTACTAAGTGAGTCTTACACTTTGGTCCAAAAGCTTTTGGAGTATCTCACAATCTGCTTTTCTTGCAAACCTTTAGTTAGGACAGCCCATCACATAGAATTAAAATCTGAGAACTAGGCCGCCTGGGTGGCTCATTGGGTGAAGCATCTGCCTTCGGCTCAGGTCATGATCCCAGAGTCCTGGGATTGAGCCCTCGTGTCAGGCTTCTTGCTCAGTGGAGAGCCTGCTGCGCTCTCTCTGCCCCTCCCTGCATGTGCTCTTTCTCTCTCTCTCTGTCAAATAAATAAATGAAATCTTAAAGAAAAAAAAAAAATCTAGGAACTAGATTAGTGGCTCGTGTTATCTTCCGGTTATTGTACTCCTCCATCTCAATGCATCTGAAATGATCACATCAGAGCTGTGAGTACCAGGCATGCTTTCTAATTTTGATGGAGAGACAACCCATGCCACTGGGGGAGTGTTACGCACTGTGTCATGTGAAAAGAGAATCTTATTACCTATGTCTAGCCGAACAGTGCGGCTTATCAGAATGCAATTCTGTCCCTATCCTTGGAGACTTAGTAGGACATGTCCTGAGAATTTCTATCCTTTATGAGCTACCCAAGCTGGTCTCCTGTGACCAGGCCGTAATTCACTGGCTTAAAAAGTCATATTGTACTTGCACCTGAAATTAGCAGGAGGGCCTTCAACTAGAGATCTCTGCTCCTGCAAGGTGCTGCTTCCTCCCTAGAGGAATGGCCTTTTTGGTGACCTTGCCCCTCATCGGCTTTGGGGGAAAAGCTACCTTTTGAGGTTTTCTACCTACTTTGTTGGTAGGTATTAGGGCACCAACCAAAAAGCTGGACTTCAAGTTAGAAGTGGTCTCAATGGCCTATTGTGATAGGATTGTCTGGATTGTGATAAAGTCAATATTGAAACTGAATACTTAGAACGTGTTTGACAGTGATTTTTTTATGTCTATGGAATACGACATTACAAAAAATGAGCTTATATGATTATATTTTGCATACATTTTTTTACATTTTAATTCATTTTTGTGGTTTAGTCCTAAAATTGGCCCACTTCTCATTAGAAATTAGAAACCGATCCCTCACCTGGCGAGTTTGAGAAACGTGTTAGATTCCAAGAAATCTGAAATTGATTGAAGAAAGAAGTTATTTGCTTTTGGATATATTTTGTGATTTTTTTTTCCCCCATAATAATTCAGATGAGATAGTTTTCCTTCTTTGAAGCAACATTGAAATTTTATACCTTATGTCGCTGTTATTCTGTGGTTGTTCCTAGCTCCCTAAAAAATTTCCTGACAATTTGTGAAGACAGCTGTTGGAGGCCAGGTCAGAACATTGGAGCCGATTGCTGTGCTCAGAGGGTGCGGCGCCTGTGGCCTGCTGGTTTCACTTTCGCCTGAACATCCGGGCTATCGGCTGCACCTGCCAGCCTGAGCAAACAGGCCAAAGGGGGGGCCCCAGCTCACTCACAGGTCCTGCAGCCTCTTCTGATAAGGCTAAATCTTAAGTCAGTAATTCTGCACCCTTGTAAAGTTCACAGATGCCCAGTGTAGGTGACGTTTAATTTTAGCTTTTGTTCTTTCATATGGCGATGAGAAAGAAGTTTGAGGAAGTTAGAAAAACTCAACTGAGGTTCCATTTATACAACTTGGAGCTTCAAGTTTGTTTTTAAAATCAGCTAAGAAATACTTGTCTTGTGAGCACTTGTCCCTGAATGTCTTTGGCTCATTTCTCAAAGTCTCTAAAATTCCTGTAAGAGCAGTCTGGCAAGGAAGAGCATCCATAGCAAGAATATTTTCATAAATATGACTGTTGGTATTTGAAAAAAAAAAAAAAAAACACCTAAATCGCTGTTTGTATTTTGTTAATTCACAGGAATCTCTGCTTCGGGTCTCCAGATCTAGCTTCTCTTCTGATCCTGGTTAGTAGTTTTTTTTATTTTATTCTGGATCCTGCAAGATCAGATCTCCGTGTAGTGTCAGGGCAAGGAAGAGACAACAAGAACACAAACATTCCACATCAAGGTTCATATAAGTTAGGAAGTTGTGTTACTTAACGTAATAGATAGGCAGACACTGAGTTAACTTTTTCCTCAAGTGAGGTAGAGGGCACCATGTTTATCGGAGTGTCCAGATATAAATAAATAACACAGCAGTCAGCTGAATTTCGTGGAGTAATAGCATGTGATCCCTCGTATTGGTTATAGGAGGCTGATGTGACTTATTTGTTTGTATCATAATTCGAGTATCAGAATGCTTTTGTCACACATTTTGGGCCTTAAGTAATTTGTAGGCTCAGTGAAAAGCTAGATTATAAGTCACTTTGAAACGATTTTAAAATTTGAATACTGCACAATGTTAATCATTGAGACTAAGAACTTTCTGTTCAATAAGTACATAACTTTTCAATAAGAACTTTCTGTTTCTTGTTTCATAACTCATTGCCAAGATGGGAAAGTTCAAGATTCCAGTGCCTGTTCAAAAGTCTCTGAAGATGTTTCAGGAAGTCCTCTGGTGCACGTGAAGAATGGCAAAGCAGCCAGCACAGTCTTGGATGGCTCTGGAGATCATGTTGCCAGCCAAACTCTTGATGTTGTTCATTCCTCAGAACCGCCTGGAGAGAACTACAGAAATGTGACAGATCCTACAGCTAGGGATTATAAGGAAGATTCCAGCGTACCCTTAGTGAGCTGTAATAGAAAATTGAAGTCTTTCCCCTCTACAAGGTGTCTTGAGAATAGTGAAAACCATGAGTCTCCCTTTAGGAAGCTTTATGTGTCAATGAAGGAAGAGTTTGATGTGAGATCAGAAAAAGGAAATGTTCTGCAGAGCAGTAAAAAATCAGGATCACAGAGTCATTGTGCCCTGGAGAATGAACGTTCTGGTGGTTTACAAGACGGAACACAAGTCCCGGTCTCCCTTAAATCCAGACCCAGATCGGGCCGATTCACCCAAATCGAGGCAGACTCTGCTTTGGGGAAACAAGGAATTAGCCAGACTGAAGACAGGAGAAACGATGAAGACGCTGCTCAGAATCCCAAGGAGGCCATGAGTCCCAGCATCCCTCCTAAGGAGATGACAAGAGCCAAGACCCTGGCCCAACGTTCCCCACACAGTTCCTCCCGAAAACGTCGGAGTGAAGACATGAGTATTACCAGTGGAAGTGAATCCATGAATCTGGATCAGAGGGAAGGCTTCGGGACAGAGAACGAAACGTTGACTCCGAGGATGTTCTTAGCCAGAAATCAAACACCCGCTAAAGTAGAAAATGCTGATAATTTTGAAGATACACCAGAAAAACTCTTTTCCAAAAAGAGGAGGAGTGTTCCTCCCAGTGTGGACATTCTTACCGCAGAAACAGAAACTCAGAATCATACTATTTTGGCTCCGTTGCCCGTTCAAGTTGAAAGGAAGATTCAAGGAGTTTCCGTCCACCAACCTGAGAAAGTGGGCGCCACAGCTGGGCACACATGCTCTGGGTTACCTGGTCATAGTTCAGTTGATACCAGCAACTTTGGTGACTCCAATAGTAAGTTTACCTAACTGCATTTTCCCCCACAAGCTCACTACTACCTCGTATCTAGATATGAATTCATGAGGCCTTCCTTCGCTCGGTAGTGGCTTCACTGTGGTGGAAAGTCTGTGAGATGTGGAGGTGCGCTCATGAGGCAGCCATATGTGCCTATCTACTCTGATGGGCTCGTCCTGGAGAGTCGTAACTAGGGGCTCCAGAGGAAGTGTGGGTTGTCCGGGAGGAACACAGCCGGGGATCTCAAGGGGATCCAAAGACATGTTGGATTCTCTCTCCACCTATCGGAAGATAGGAAGGAAGATAAGCCTAATAAGCATAATTGCTTTTCACAAAGGTTTTAATTCTGAACCATAAGCACCTGTATCCTAGGAGTTTGCTCCTTTGAATGAAGTCCAGGGAAATCCCTTGGAACTGTTAAAATATGGGGTATCTCGGGATTTCTCAAGGTCTCCTACTAGCGTAGGAGGATTACACATATATATTCATATACATATGATTTCATATATACTAGCAGCCCATGCATCTACACATGGATAGTCCAGTGTTTCATATAAATTCCCGACCATACCCATGGGTTCATGCATCAGGCATTCACACTTGATGGTCTATGCAGGCAGCAGGGGTGCCCACAGGATGCACGTTCCTGTCATTTCCCTCTTGCAAATAGGGAGTTGACAGCCTTACGTCACACAGTGGGTTACAGAGCTCTGACCTCTGGAGGAGGCTTGGTACCTCCTGGGCTCTCTCCCGTGCTTTTCGGCGGGGGAGGCTCTGTGGGTGTTCTGAAGTAGCAGGCTTACTGCCTGGGCCCCTTTGGCAGAGGGCGCACGTGCAAGGTGTGCGACTCTCTGAAATCAGACCCGCACGTATCCATCACATGTCCCCGAGTCTCAGAAAGGGCATCCCTCAGACCAGGGATTTATGTCGAGGGCTGGCTCATAAGAATGTGTGGTGGACTCCATGAATCGCCTTTCTGAGTCACTTGGAGAGGTTTTCAAGTTCATGACTTCTCACTAGGTAGGTCTGGGTGAGCCCGAGTTCACACAAGTCTTTTGAAAAAACCCTCTCAGGTCACTGTGGAAACATCCATCTCTGTTGAGAAGTAGAAGCCACCAGTCCAGACCAATCCCTTTATAGGGTTTTTCACCCTTTTATAGGAAATCTTTGTCCTATCCAGCCGGGACTTGATGTTTTTGTTAATTTGTACCTGGGTCTCTTCTGAGCTCTTGAAGCAGCTCCGGATTCTCAGCATTACAAAGGGGTGAAATGCTGTGGTGTTAGATTTTGGGGGACTTCACCGGTGGTTTGTCTTTAACAGCAACCTGAAACAAGTCCTGAGCGTATGTCCTTCATTCCTTCTCCTCCTTTGTATTCGTTACTTTAGATAAGATTGAGGGAACACCCCTGAAAAAAAGGCGGGTCTCCTTTGGTGGTCGTCTGAAACCGGAGTTATTTGATGAAAACTTACCTCCTAACACGCCTCTCAAGAGAGGAGAAACACCAAGAAGATCTCTTGTAAGCCACACCCCACCTGTCCTGAAGAAAATCATCAAGGTATGTTGGGCAACCAACATTCTCACTCATCCCTGTGACATAGCCTTTCCAAATGCCCCCTACTGGTACAATTATTATGAAGACCCTTTTTCTTTCTGATAAAAAGGTAAAAAAAATATATATGTGTGTCAAGGAGAGCTCCTTCACGGGGCTCCTTAGCACAATTCTAAGGTGGCTGAGCACGGGCGAGCCCTCAGGGCCGCCTTCTGCAGGGGCCTCCTAAGGCCAGCCAGGCTTACAGGTGATCCCTCGAGGGTTTTATTTTTTTTAATTTTTTAATTTTTTAGATTTTATTTATTTATTCATGAGAGACACACACAGAGAGAGGCAGAGACACAGGCAGAAGGAGAAGCAGGCTCCGTGCAAGGAGCCCGATGTGGGACTCGATCCCGGATCCCAGGATCATGCCCTGAGCCAAGCAGACACTCAACTGCTGAGCCATCCAAGCATCCCCCTCAAGGGTTTTAGTAAAAACTAGCAATTACACTGGCACCTGGGTGGCTCAGTCAGTTAGGCATCCGACTCTTGATTTTTGGCTCAAGTCATGATGTCGAGCCCTGTGCCCAGCTCCTCGCTCAGCTGGGGAGTCTGCTTGAGACTCTCCCTCTTCCTCTGCCCCTCCCTCCCTCTGGTGCTCTCTTGCGTGCTCTCTCTCTCTAAATAAATCAATAAAGTCTTTAATAAAAACACTAGCAATTACAAGGAAACTGGAGACCTCATGACACATAACCATAAGGCTTTTTTTTTTCTTTTAGAATTATAAGGTGTATAAGGTGTAAAGGAAAGTCTTGGATGGCAACACAACAATGATTTTGACCATCATCTACTTAGAATTTTCATTCATCTACCCTAGACTGTGTTGTCCTCTTGACTTTAGGTCTCTAGAGAGGTATGGCCCCACAGCTCATCCCCATCAGAGGTCCTGGGCAGTCTTTAATTTCTGTTCATACCAAATCTTTTCGTGCTGGCTCCCAGAAATGAGCAGCCTTCCTTCCCGTGTAGACCAACCAGGGTTAAACACCCACAGATGGTGCTCTTTGCCAATTCAGATGAGAGCAGGCTCACTGGTCACTCCTTAGGAGATTCCTTCCACTTTTTCTGAATTACCCCAATTAAGATTTATTTGCTGTTTTTTCTATCCATCCTTTTTTTTCTTAAAGCAGGGGGCACAGACTCCCATTTCTACCTGACACTTGACAGACAGTGGTTGAAACGTTTTGGTGCTTTAAACAGCTAAACTTCTTCATTGGGGAGAGTTTTCACCACAGAGATGTTCCGTTGGTGGTAAGCTTTCTTATGAACATTTAAATCCCGTCAGGAATACCCTCCACCATCAGGAAAAGAAGATTCTTCAGAAAACCAACTGGAAGTGACCACACAACCCCAGCGTAAGGGATCTCCAGCTCGTGATCCTATGCAAACTTCTCCAGTTGCTACTGACACACGCCGTAGGTCATGCAAGGCGGCCTCGGTCCCCGGGGGCAGCAAATCTCCTCATCACACAGATATTCCCAAGAGGGGAGGGAAGAGGAGCGGCAACTTGCCTTCAAAGAGAACTTCCATTGATCGAAGCCAACATGAAATCTTGCAGATGATTTATTCCAGAAGAAGGAGTGGTGCTTCGGAAGCCAATTTAATTGGTGAGTGTTGTGTTAGCAGGTTAGGTCTTAAGGTAAATGTTCTCATGGATGCTGGTTTGGAAATATCAGAAAGGGAGACAGAACATAAAGACTCCTAACTCTGGGAAACGAACTAGGGGTGGTGGAAGGGGAGGAGGGCGGGGGGTGGGGGTGAATGGGTGATGGGCACTGAGGGGGGCACTTGACGGGATGAGCACTGGGTATTATTCTGTATGTTGGCAAATTGAACACCAATAAAAAATAAATTTATTATTAAAAAAAATGGAAACGTTTCAACACGCTTTCCTTCTGACAGTGGCAAAATCGTGGGCAGACATAGTAAAACTCGGTGCCAAACAAACACAAGCTAAAGTGGTTAAACACGGCCCCCAAAGACAGCTGAACAAAAGGCAAAGAAGAATGAATACACCAAAGGTAGGAATCACTCTTTCAGCGCATACTATCCTGTAAGATTACATGAAGTGTGGATTTATGCTTTGACGTTTTGTTCATCTTGTTCTATTTTTTTTTCTAGAAGCCTGTTAGCAACGTTCACAATCAATTTAGCACAGGCCATGCCAACTCTCCCTGTACCATAATAATAGGGAAAGCTCACATTGAGAAAGTAAATGTGCCCACTCGGCCCTACAGAATGCTGAACAACTTTGTATTCAGCAAAAAAATGGACTTTAATGAAGACCTTTCAGGTAAAAACCTAGCCTTGGGTCATATAAACCGTAGCCCTCTGATCCTCCTACCTGTGAGGATGTGGGTGGGTGCTACGGTTGGGTCTACTGTGAGAGGGACGGGAGGATTAACAATCTAGTCAGCTGCCTGGGGTCGTGATGGTTCAAGGAAGGGAAGGGAAGGCTGATTTGGATAAGAAGAGTGGGTCCGCTGATAACGAGGGATCATGAGTCCTGCATGAAGCAGGTATGAATGGTAAAAGCACATCTTTACCTTGGATTGCAGCATGGTTAGAGAGAACTGGAAGCTGCTTTATGGTGAAAAAAGCAGGCTTGCCCTTATAATTGCCCTTTCCCTGCATTTCTACTAATCGATTGTCCCAAAGTTAGAGCAGTTGGTTTGAGCAATATTTTGCTGCTTCACCATTTCCTTCCTTTCCATGAAGCTTAACTGCATCTTGAAACAAAGGCCTGTAAGAAGGTTTCCCTTAAGCATCAACAATCGAGCCAGTGTTTCCATTCTCGGTAAAAGTGGGATGTGACTTCCTTATGGTTGCTCTAGGATAGAACCAAGGCAAGAGCCCAGGGTTGGGATTCCATGCTACATGGCTTGACCACTGCTTTCTGCCTTGAACATTTTTGGAGGAAGGTGAGACCCGAGTCCACCTCCCATTAGATGGAATCTTGTTTTTACTTCCTGGCATATTTTAAGATGGAAAACCCATCTGAAACCCATTTTAAGATGTATAACCCAGATAAGGTACCCTGTGATTACAGTCACAGTTTGATCAACATATTTAGCTTTAAAAAAAAAAAAATCACGAACATGTAGAAGAGTTGTAGCCAGTTTTGAGATTATGCTCAATGAGAAAAACATTTTCAGGTTATGCCACCCAGTGTGCAGACGTGCACATAAGAGTATCCTCGTAAATTATGTTCACGTGTGAGTATGACTAATACTTATGTGCTGAAGCATTGAAAACCAATTCTCAAAAAATATCTTTAAGGTAAAATTAATAGAAATGTAAATACTCAGTACCCAGGATAGTAGATTTCCTCAATCTTCCTTTAAGACCACCTTCTTAGGAAGCCAAACAACTTTTCCACCCCTTGCTATGAATAACTTTCATGACAAAACATCAATCTGTACAGAAGACTGGATTCTGGGTATTTTAAGGAAAGCCCGAATAGGGGCAGAGGGATGAGATTTTTAAGTGAACTGGCTGATATGAGGGCCTTCAAAATAGGCTTCCCAAACACAGTTTGCAAACAGATGCCAGACTGAGAACATTTTGACCCATTGATGGCGAAATGAGAAAAGTCAGAAAAGTGGGATAATTTTAGTGTTTCAGAAAGATGGATCTTCCAGCTAAAGTACTGTATGATTCTTTTTTCTGAGATTATGTTATTATTACTTTTGGGTGTTAAAATGAAAAGATGGTGATATTATCACTTGACAATACTATTATGGGCAGCCCAATGGACAGTCATTTTTTAAAAAAATTGGGACGTTTTATTTGTGCATAATACCCAGGTCTACATAAGCTAGGACTTTCCAAGGCAGCATGAGGGTGCCAGGTTCCTGGATGTCTGGAGGGGAAGCACCGGGGGCCAGTCTCTGTCTCCCGGCTGCTGCTCAGGATCGGGGCAACCATGCAGGATTGAGATGTCAGCTTCCTTCATTAGATTTTCTCACCAAGAAGAAAGGCAAAGAAGAGGAGATATAATTCCAACTTCCCATTGCTCTTCTTCAACAAAATGAGTTCTTTTTTTTTTTTTTTTAAGATTTTATTTATTTATTTGAGAGAAAGCACAAGCAAGATGGGGGTCAGAGGGAAAAGCAAACTCCTCTCTGAGCAGGAAGCCGGACATGGGGCTGGATCCCAGGACCCTGAAGTCATGACCTGAGCCAAAGGCAGATGCTTAACCGACTGAGCCACCCAGGTGTCCCAAATGAGTTCATTTTTATAATGTGACTCCGTCTTCCAAGAATTCTGGGGAGTGATTCCCTGTTCACTCTCTGCTGCTTCCTCCGGTGTATGTGAGGACTGTTGGCACATATGAGCAATATGTTAATTATTTTTCCATTATTCTCATCTCACAGGGTTAACTGAAATGTTCAAGACTCCAGCAAAAGTGAAGTTACAAACAATGAGCCTATGTCCCAAAACTTTTTCAAATTCAGAAGATCTCCTTGGAAAAGAGTTTCAAGTACCTAACTCAGGAGAAAAACCTCTGCTGTGCACTTCAGAAGATTTGGGTTGGTTTACTGTTTTTTTTTTTTTCCTTGCGCTTTGATATTTTCAATAGTAATTGTAGATGGTATTATTATTATTTTAGTTTTACAACAGATGCTGTATTATCGCTCTACATTAGATGCCCCCCCCCCCCAAAAAGAAATCATTTGTAGCTTCCCTCTTCTGTTGTGTTTGGGGAAATTTCCTACTAGCAGTTGAACTAATGTTGTTATTTAGCGAGTGGCATAAAAAGGAATGATTGTAATAATAACATTTTATTTAATATAACTAATAATTGTGTTAATAATTTTAATACCATGGAGTAATAATTGCAAACTACCTATGTACACTTTTGTCTTCTTTATTTAAAGGGGTTGACCTGCAGAGAGGTACAGTGATCTTTTATCATGGTTATATAAATTTCTCAAACTCAAAATAAGTGTACATAACCAAAGAGAAAGATACTGTGTGCACTGTGCAGTTATCACCTCTGATCTTCAGGATGGTCTGTGCCCTGGTGTGAGCCTGAGGTGGGAGAAATGAGTCTGTCTTTTTGTCCTCTACTGAGTACTGTCCTCTCACTGAGTACTGGTTACCCTGTACCTGTAATAGAGGAAACCGCCTACTACACTAACAGTGCCTCCTATGCCGACAAGCAGGTGTTTTCTATGCGGTATAGACCCCACGCAAACTGAGGATAAGCCATGTTATCATGGTGGTTCAGCAGGAGAAATAGCTCTTTGCTTCTCGTGTTTGAAGAAAAGAATGTCCGTGTTCAGGTGCCTGAGACACAGAGATGCAGTCTTCAAAAGACCCTTCTTAAGGAATTTTTTTTCTTTTATCTAATCCCTGTAGATCCTAATCACCACCTCAATATGATCCCACTGTATGTCACCGGATACCATTCTTCTTAAGTGCGTGGTTCATATGTAAGACAGACTTATGGCCACATAAGTAGCCAGCTTCCTATGCTTAGCCAGGTGGGTAGGAGGCTGAATTATTGGCTCTTCTGCAATGTTTCCTAAAGGTAAAATACCAAATTGGCACAACACAGGGAACAGAATATATTTCTCATGTGTGTTTCTGTTTCCTGTAGGAGAGAATGTATTCTCCATGAGTCAGAATGCATTACAAGAGCCATCTAATCAAAGTCCTGCAAGCCCTGCCCTCAGACGACAGGCTATTGGAGTAAATACAAACATCGAGAAGACTCCAGGATCAGGGGCAGAGCCTCGGAAGTCGGCATCAAATGAAAACAGGCTTCGAAGGTCCGAGGAGCTCAGAAATACACGGATGCCAGGTGTAGGGCCCAAGGACGGAGAAGCAGAAACAGACATTGCTGAGAGCACTTCAGGACGACATCTGACAAAAATTCCACAGCGAGGGCGGAACCTGGAGGGAGCGACAGAGGAATGGGAGAGCTATTCTGAAGCGTGTACGAAAGCTGTCCAGTCAGAAGAAAATTCTGCAAAGATGGTAGCTGTGAGGAGATCAAGAAGACATTCAGAGCAAAAATGGGAACCAGTAGCAGACTTGACCACCCTCACAGGATGGGAGGACCCAGAACCCAAGAAAGACTTGAGGGGCATCCATGGTCTCCAAACCCCCACTCACACCCAAGAACCAATGGATGTGGGAAATAAAACTGCAGAAAAGTGCCAGAAATCCTCAAAACCAGAAGTAGCTGGCATGCCAACCAGGATGAACATACAGCTCAAGACCTCTCCCCAGAGAGTGGAACAAGAGGAAGAGCCCTCAGCTCTCAGGAAGCCCACCCGAACTCCAAGAGAAAGCACACACACACACAGAGAATCAGGAGGTGGTGATGAAGACATCAAATTGTTCAAGGAAACTCCAAAGAGGAAACTGGACTCTGCAGAAGATGTAACTCGAAGCAAGAGGAGGTCAAGAACACCTAAGAAAACTGCCCAGTCCTTAGAAGACCTGGCTGACCTCAGAGAGCTCTTCCAAACGCCAAACCACAAAGATAAATCAATGGCTGATGGCAAAGCCACCAAAGTACCCTGCAGACCTCCACTAGCAGAACCAGTCAACACACCAACAAGTAGAAGGAGGCAGCTTGAGACCCCTCTCCAGAAGGTGGACCTAGAAGAAGAGCCCTCAGCTCTCAGGAAGCCCACCCAAACACCAAGGAAAATCATGCTTTCACACAGAGAACCAGGAAATGGTGATGAAGGCATCAAATTGTTCAAGGAAACTCCAAAGCAGAAACTGGACTCTGCAGAATATGTAACTGGAAGCAAGAAGAGGTCAAGAACACCCAAGAAAATGGTCCATTCTCCAGAAGACCTGGTTGGTCTCAAAGAGCTCTTCCAAACCCCAGAACACACTCAGTACCCAATGGCTGATGACAAAACTACCAAAGTACCCTGCAAATCTCCACTAGCAGAGCCAGTCAACACACCAACGAGTGGAAGGAGGCAGATCAAGACCCCTCTCCAGAAAGTAGACCCAGAGGAAGAGCCCTCAGCTCTCAGGAAGCCCACCCAAACACTGAGGGAAAGCACACACTCACACGGAGAACCAGGAGGTGATGATGAAGGCATCAAATTGTTTAACCAAACCCCAAAGCAGAAACTGGACTCTGCAGAAAATGTAACTGGAAGCAAGAAGAGGTCAAGAACACCTAAGAAAAGCATCCAGTCCTTAGAAGACCTGGCTGGCCTCGGAGAGCTCTTTAAAACACCAAACCAAACAGATAAACCAATGGCTGATGACAAAACCACCAAAGTACCCCGCAAATCTCCACTAGTAGATCCAGTCAATACACCAACAATCAGAAAGAGGCAAATCAAGACCCCTCTCCAGAAAGTAGGCCTAGAGGAAGAGCCCTCAGCTTTCAGGAAGCACACCCAAACACCGAGGGAAAGCACACACTCACACAGAGAACCAGGAGATGGTGATGATGAAGACATCAAATTATTTAACCAAACTCCAAAACAGAAACTGGACTTTGCAGAAATTGTAACTGGAAGCAAGAGAAGGTCAAGAACACCTAAGAAAACTGCCCAGTCCTTAGAAGACCTGGTTGGCCTCAGAGAGCTCTTGCAAACACCAAACCAAACAGATAAACCAGTGGCTGATGACAAAACCACCAAAGTTCCCTGCAGATCTCCACTAGCAGATCCAGTCAATACACCAAGTAGGAGGCAGATCAAGACCTCTCTCCAGAAAGTAGGCTTAGAGGAAGAGCCCTCAGCTCTCAGGAAGCCCACCCAAATGCTGGGGGAAAGCACACACTCACATAAAGAACCAGGAGGTGATGATGAAGGCATCAAAAGGTTCAAGGATACCCCAAAGCAGAAACTGAACTCTGCAGAAAATGTAACAGGAAGCAAGAGGAAGAGGAGGTCAAGAACACCTAAGAAAAACATCCAGTCTTTAGAAGACCTGGCTGGCTTCAGAGAGCTCTTTAAAACACCAAACCAAACAGATAAACCAATGGCTGATGACAAAACCACCAAAGTACCCTGCAAATCTCCACTAGCAGATCCAGTCAATACACCAACAATCAGAAAGAGGCAGATCAAGACCCCTCTCCAGAAAGTAAGCCTAGAGGAAGAGCCCTCAGCTTTCAGGAAGCCCACCCAAACACCGAGGGAAAGCACACACTCACACGGAGAACCAGGAGGTGGTGATGAAGGCATCAAATTGTTTAACCAAACTCCAAAGCAGAAACTGGACTCTGCAGAAAATGTAACTGGAAGCAAGAAGAGGTCAAGAACACCTAAGAAAAGCATCCGGTCCTTAGAAGACCTGGCTGGCCTCGGAGAGCTCTTGCAAACACCAAACCAAACAGATAAAGCAATGGCTGATGGCAAAGCCACCAGCGTACCCTGCAAATCTCCACTAGCAGAACCAGTCAACACACCAAGTAGAAGAAGGCAGATCAATACCCCTCTCCAGAAAATAGACCCAGAAGAAGAGCCCTCAGCTCTCAGGAAGCCCACCCAAACGCTGGGGAAAAACACACACTCACATAAAGAACCAGGAGGTGATGATGAGTTCATCAAAAGGTTTAAGGATACCCCAAAACAGAAACTGTACTCTGCAGAAAATGTAACTAGAAGCAAGAGGAGGTCAAGAACACCTAAGAAAAACATCCAGTCCTTAGAAGACCTGGCTGGCATCAGAGAGCTCTTCCAAACCCCAGAGCACACCCAGGACCCAATGACTGATGGCAAAACCACCAACATACCCTGCAAATCTCCATTAGCTGAACCATTCAACACACCAACAAGTAGAAGGAGGCAGCTTGAGATCCCTCTCCAGAAATTGGACCTAGAAGAAGAGCCCTCAGCTTTCAGGAAGCCCACCCAAACACTGAGGGAAAGCACACACTCATACGGAGAACCAGGAGGTGATGATGAAGGCATCAAATTGTTTAACCAAACTCCAAAGCAGAAACTGGACTCTGCAGAAAATGTAACTGGAAGCAAGAAGAGGTCAAGAACACCTAAGAAAAGCATCCGGTCCTTAGAAGACCTGGCTGGCCTCGGAGAGCTCTTGCAAACACCAAACCAAACAGATAAAGCAATGACTGATGGCAAAGCCACCAGCGTACCCTGCAAATCTCCATTAGCAGAACCAGTCAACACACCAACAAGTAGAAGGAGGCAGCTCGAGATCCCTCTCCAGGAACTGGACCTAGAAGAAGAGCCCTCAGCTCTCAGGAAGTCCACCCAAACACCAAGGGAAAGTACACCCTCACACAGAAAACCAGGAGGTGATGATAAAGACAGCGAATTATTTAACCAAACTCCAAAACAGAAACTGAACTCTGCAGAGAATGTAACTGGAAGCAAGAAGAGGTCAAGAACACCTAAGAAAAACACCCAGTCCTTAGAAGACCTGGCTGGCCTCAGAGAGCTCTTCCAAACCCCAGAGCACAGCCAAGACCCAATGGCTGATGGCAAAACCACCCGTGAACCCTGCAGATCTCCAGTACCAGATTCAGTCACTCCAACAATCAGAAGGAGGCAGCTCGAGACCCCTGTCCAGGAGGTGGACCTAGAGGAAAAGCCCTCTTCTCTCAGGAAGCCCACCCAAATGCTGGGGGAAAGCACACACTCACGCAGAGAACTAGAAGGTGGTGATGATGACATTAAATTGTCTAAGGAAACTCCAAAGAAGCTAGACCCTGTAGAAAATGTAACTAGAAGCAAGGAAGGAAAGGCTCAATTCCTGGAAGACATGGTCGGTTTTAAAGAGCTCTTCCAAACTCCAGAGCTCAGCAAGGAACCAACAGCTATTGTCAAAGCCACAATAATGCCCTGCAAATCTCCACCAGCAGAAACAGGCAGCACACCAACCCACATGAAGAGATATCTCCAGATACCTCTGGGGGAGGAGGACTTAAAGAAAGAGCTCTCACCTGTCAGGAAGCCCATCCTAATGCCAGGGGAAGCCACACACACAGAGCAAGATCCAGGAGGTGATGATAAAGACATCAGATTGTTCAAGAAAACCCCAAAGCAAAAATTGAACCTTGCAGAAAATGCACCTGGAAGCAAGAAGCAGCCAGGAACACCCCAAAAAATGACCCATTCTCTAGAAGACCTGGTTGGTCTCAAAGAGCTCTTCCAAACCCCAGAGCACACCCAGGACCCAATGGCTGATGGCAAAACCACCAAAATGCCCTGCAAATCTCCAGTAACCGAACCAGTCAACAAGCCAACAGGTAGAAGGAGGCAACTCAACACCTTTCCCCAGAAAGTGGATGTAGAGGAAAAGCCATCAGCTCTCAGGAAGCCCACCCGAACGAGGCGGGGAGCCACACACACACACACACAACCAGGATGTGGTGACAAAGATACCAAATTGTCCAGGGCAATCCCAAAGCAGAAACTGGACTCTGCAGAAAATGTAACTGGAAGCAAGAGGCAGCCAAGAGCACCCAAGAAAAATGTCCAGTCCTTAGAAGACCTGGCTGGCCTCAGAGAGCTCCTCCAAACCCCAGAGCACACCCAGGACCCAATGGCTGATGGCAAAGCCACCAGTGTACCCTGCAAATCTCCAGTAGCAGAACCAGTCAACAAGCCAACAGGTAGAAGAAGGCAACTCAACACCTTTCCCCAGAAAGTAGATGTAGAGGAAGAGCCATCAGCTCTCAGGAAGCCCACCCGAACGCGGCGGGGAGCCACACACTCACACACACAACCAGGAGGTGGTGATGAAGATACCAAATTGTCCACGGCAATCCCAAAGCAGAAACTGGACTCTGCAGAAAATGTAACTGGAAGCAAGAGGCAACCAAGAGCACCCAAGAAAAACGTCCAGACCTTAGAAGACCTGGCTGGCCTCAGAGAGCTCTTCCAAACCCCAGAGCACACCCAGGACCCAATGGCTGATGGCAAAGCCACCAGTGTACCCTGCAAATCTCCAGTAGCAGAACCAGTCAACAAGCCAACAGGTAGGAGAAGGCGCCTCAAGACCTCTCCCGAGAAAGTAGACCCAGAGGAAGAGCCGTCAGCTCTCAGGAAGCCCACCCGAACGCGGCGGGGAGCCACACACTC
Source organism: Canis lupus familiaris (assembly GCF_011100685.1). Taxonomy (NCBI): domain Eukaryota; kingdom Metazoa; phylum Chordata; class Mammalia; order Carnivora; family Canidae; genus Canis; species Canis lupus. Next base: position 37,276,571 of record NC_049249.1, on the reverse strand, counting down.
ACACACAGAACCAGGAGGTGGTGACGAAGACAACAAACTGTTGAATAAAACCACGAAGCAGAAAGTGGCCCCTGCAGAAAATGTAATGCTCAGGAAAAATCGACCGAGAGCACCTAAGGAAAAGTCTCAAGCCCCGGAAGAACTGGCCAGTTCCAAAGAGTCCTCCCAAATGCCAGGTCACACCAAGGGACTGGGAGATGAGGCGAGTAGCATCCAGGAAACTCCAAAGCAAACTCCAGACAGAGGGAAACCTGTGAAGGTTTTGCAAAGAGGGGTCAGGGCCCCCAGAGGAAAAGCCGTGGATGACCTGGTGGGCCAGAGAGACCCTCTTGTAGAATCTGGAAGTGAAGGCAGCGTTTCCCTGTCCTCCAAGAGGAAACGAGGAACGGACGGAGGTCAGACAGGAATGAAGAGGCTGCGCTCTGCAACTTCTGCCCAGGACACTGCAGAGGAGAAGCCACCCCAGAAGAGGAGGAGGACAGCTCCCAGAGAAGGATGTGACCCACCGGAGCAGCCCCTGACCGTGAAGAAGAAGCTGAGTGTTGTGGTGGAAAAGATAGAAGTCATGGGAGACCTGCCCAGGAGCCACAGAGAGGCTGAAGAAAAGGGACAAGAAGTAGGAAGGATGACCCCGCCACATCAGGTGATGCTGGGTGTCCCGTGGTCATGATAGGCCCTCTCGGATGGGGTTCTCCTCTGGGGGCTGATGTTGGGTGTAAGTTGTCCTCGGTTTGAGTCTCTGTGGATATCTTTTCCCGGGGGGTGGGGAGGTTCTGCATCCTACGCTGAATAACTGCAGACCAAGGTAAAGAATCATTTTGGGATTTGTAGAGAGACTAGTCTGGGGAAAATAAGTAGTCAAAATGGCTACTACGCATTTTGACCATAGTTTCTCAGGAACTGATTGAGTTCTCCTCGTCTGCAGGGGTGGGAAAGGGCCCGAGAACAGGTGGGAGCTTAGTCCTGTGTGGTTCCAGGCCCCACCAGCAGGAGCACTGGGCCGGAGTGGGATCTGCATCAGTCTTCATGGGGTTAGAACAATCTGTGTGGGGGTTTGTGTCCTGAGAACGGTCTACCTGCTGGGCTGGTGAGGTAGAGAGGGTTCCTCCTACACGTAGAGAAGTTGGTAAATCCAGTTCCAGAAATCCCAGTTCTCCTGTCCTGCTCCAGCAATGATTGGTAAAGGATTAGGAAGTCATTTACTGCCTGAAAAGGGGGCATTTTTCTAGAGTGCCCTTTATATGTGTGTTGTAATCCGATTTGACACCTATGACACTCAGATGTGGTGATAAGGTGTAGACCGCATGCCTTATTCACGGTTGAGCAGTAGGGAGGATTTCTCCCTGGAGCAAAGTGATTCCAGGCACCTTAGAAAACAACTGTAAACTTTTCAGGCGAATTCTTTTAAGTTCCCTTGGATTGTGTGCGTCTCTCTGTCCGTGTCGAATTGTGAGAACTGTATTACTCATGATTGGCATGCTGCGGGTGTCTTGAAATTTTTAGGGAAGGTCCCTGCGCTCTAGACGCCCCAATAAAATGGAAGTGGAAGAGCAAAGACCCGAGCCTGTTACAGCAGCAGCCGCAGCAGAGAAAATGAAAACAAAGAGAAGTGACAAGAAGCCCCTGAAGACCTCCCAAGAGACGAAGCCACAAAGCCCAGAAGCCAAGAGTTCTGCTTCTGGGGGCAAAGCCCCCCGTGAAAGTAGAATGTGTCTGCGATCTGCGAGGCCGAGTAAGATGCCCTCGCCCGATGTAGCAGAGGAGAAGCAAGGGGAGAGAAGAGGGGGTGCTCTCGTGAAGGAGCAAGAGGAAGACGTGAGGCAGCCTTCCGCCCCGAAGCGTTTGAGATCCAGAAAAATCACAGACCCTCCTGGAGGAAATGCTTTGGAGAGCGAACCCTGTCCCAGAGTAACTCGGAGTGCCAAGAGATGTGCCGAAAATACAAAAGAGGCAAGTAATTGACAGTTTTTCTTTCTTCCTTCCTCTCTTCCTCTCTTCCTTTCTTTCTTGCTTTCTTGCTTTCTTTTTCTTTCTTTCTTTTTTTAATGAGCATAGAGCATCTCAATATAATTTTTGCCCCATGTGCAAAAGCAAAACACGACGTGGAGCACGCTGGCAGCTCCTAGTGGCACCGGTGTAGGAAGCATGTGTCTAAACCACGAGGCAGGTCCTAGCTGTGTTTAGCTGTACCTGTCTCAGGAATCCCACTTCAAATAGAAAACTGACATCATGAAAACGCCATTCAGGACAAGCAAGGAGCTGATGTGGTCAGTACTTCCTGACTGCTTTACAACATGCCCAGGACGAAAATTCCAGATAGATGTCTCCAGTTTCCCCGTTAGCTCGGCAAAACTTACTAAAGCGGAAAGGTGGGCCTCTCCTGTCTGGGTTCGGCGGGAGTTCCTTTAGAAGCTGGGACGGAGGAAAGTCAAGAGTGTCCATAAGGCCAGCGGTCCTCAGTGCCTGCTCATGTGGCGTCACCTCTGGCAGGACAGGAGCCGTCTGTCCCCTGAGTAAATCCAAGACACATGATTAAATTCAGTCGGTGTCCTTCTGGGGAATACTTGATTTTTTTTTTTCATTATTTTGAAATACTTGAAATTTTTTTTCAGTATTTTATCTGTTTATTTAAAAGATACATTTATTTATTAAGGAGTGAGAAAGAGAGCATGAGTAGGGGGAGCAGCAGAGGGAGAGGGAGAAGCAGGCCCTCGAAGGAGCAGGGAGCCTGATGCGGGGCTCGATCCCAGGACCCCGCGATCATGACCTGAGCTGAAGGCAGACGTTTCACCAGCGGAGCTCCCAGGTGCCCCTATTTTGTTAGTTTAAAAGAAGGGGGTTCAGCAGCTCCGAGTTTGGGAGGGCCGTAAGTTACTTGGCATGCGTCTCGAGACTAGAGGCCAGCGCTGGGGCCACTGCTCTCACGTACACGGGGCAGCTTACTGCTTGACCTGGTCCGGTGCCTGCTGCAAAGGTAGAAATATGTTTACCTCGTGCTGGAATGATGGTGATGGCACTGGCATACATCCCCATCTGGAGTGTCATTGGGTGGCCCTGCCGCCCCTTTGAGCCTGAGGGTGCAGGGACAGAGCAGGTGACGGTGGTCGGAGAAAACAGAGCGTATCCCACTCCGCCCTTTATAGCGTGTGAGGTGCCCATTCTGTTGTCCTCTGCGTGGGGGTCACCAGCTTGGCCTTCTCCCGATCTTTGGATCATCGGAAGGCCATCTGCACTGTAGTAGGTGACACCTCCCATCGATATTCAGGGATTTCAGGTCATTTGCTTTCAAACTCGGCCTTCGATTTTTTTTTTTTTTTAGATTTTTGTGTTTTGTCTTCCTGACCCATCCCTCCCGTCAATAGCGGGTTAAAGATTCCTTGGTGAGGTCGCTGGTGGGGTTGGCCTCCGAAGAATCCCCAGCATGACAGTCCATCTTGTCCTTGTCTGATGGGCTACGGGGTTGGTGTAAAGTAGGAGCAGATGCCCCACCAGCTCTGAGAAGGCAGGTGGTCTGTTGTGTTATCTAATTGTCCTGAGGGGTGAGCCTCCCTCAGCTCCTTGGAGCAGATGCCGCAGCGGGAGGTCATAGGTCACACCCGGTGCGGAGAGACTGTCCGCGTCATACGCAGAGATTCTTTAGGAGACCCGAGAGCTCTTGTCCTGTGTATATGTTTGAATTAACTTTTTTGAATGGTACTTTTTAATTAGTGGGGGAAAAAATGCATATATTTGTGGAGAAGTTTCCTTTTTCATTACCTTCATTATTAGGGATAAGTTACAAAGTTTCCTATTTAAATTTTAAAAACCAAGTAGTAAAAACAAAACATCTTAAAGAACGAAAGCAACTTTCCCAGGATACATCTCAAAAGAACTATCCAACCTTAAAATTAATTTCCTAAAATGGAAGTTCTGCATCACATCTAGTAAGGATTTGGGGTGTTTGCACAGAGTTGTTTACAAAAAAAAAAAATTTTATTTGTCTCAATTACTTAAGAGTCCCATTTTTCTTTCCAAACAGGATAATGACCACGCGCGCCCCAAGAGATTAAGAACCCGACGTCGTCGGGACGATGAAGATATTTAGCTAAGAACCTGAACAGGGAGAACAGAAACTAATAAGTTCAGTTTAGTGATATATTCTAGTACAATATTTGGGTACATTTAAAAGGGAATTCTGTAAATAATGCTGAGTGTTTAAGGAAAGAAGGCTTAGAGTGTTGTCCCAGGATGGTCTGTTGAGAAAGATCTGCCGACCTGAGACCGTGAGGAAGATGTAGACCTTGGGTCGGGGCGGGCAGGGGGTGGGGACCCAGAAATGGCCTTTGCTTTGGCAGAACCAAGCCACGAAGCTCCTGGCCCGAAGCCCGTCCCTGTCGCCCACGCCAGCACTTGCCACGTCGCGCCGTACATGCTCTCTGTTGCTCTGTGTCCCCGCCAGACTGTGGAGCCGGGGCTCCTGTCCCTGTGTCCCTGGCCCCGGGCAGGCACTCAGGAGACAGTACGAAGGGGCAGATGAACAGGCTCATCGCGACGGGGACGCGTTTGGTCCTCTGCACCGGGCAGCCCGTCCTCAGGATCCTTAGCACGGAAGGGAGTCCAGGGGTGGCCCGGCCGCAGGGTGTCGGGGTCACCGATGAGGATCTGACGGGCCGCCGGCCTCTTCCGCTGCAGCGTGGCTGCCCTGGGACAGCACCGACCGGGGAGCCACTCGTCTCCGAACAGCCGCAGCTCTCGCAGCTTCTCGAGCTTTCCTCTTCCCTGTTCCAAGCTTTCTCCTGGATCTGCCCCTGGCCTGTGCTTTCCCTGACTGCGCCTGGCAGCCGCCTTCCCCCCCAGCTCCCACCTTATTCAGGAACCAACACAAGCCCCCCTCCCGAAGGACAGCCGTGTCCCCTCAGGTCTCCCACCCAGACAGCGCCCCACCGGGCCTCCCTACCTCTGCGTCCACTTCGTCCCATCCCCCTTTCCGTGTTACCTGAACTAGGAAGCAGAGCACTGAGTCCTCCCCGCTCACCCGTCTGGGCAGCTTGACGCGGGGATGGAGACCAGAGAGCGGAGAGGGTCGCTGTCCCCGACACTGTCCCTGTCCGTCCATTCTGCTATCGTGTCTGGCATGGGGCCATGTGCACGGAATAAAAGACATTTGCTGGATGAATGCGTGAATCCAGGCACGTCTGGGGCAGCGGTAGAGGCTCCTGGCACGGGGTCTAAGGCCAAGGAGAAGAGCGCTGGGGGGGCGCAGGGGTGCGGCTGGGAGGGGACGCCTGGAGGTTCCACAGGGCGGGTGGTGGTTGAGCTGGACCAGACGGGGTGGGATCCTGGGGAGCAGAAAAAAGGGGAGTAGTTTAGGAAGTGCGGCCCTAATGAGAGAAGGCACTTTGTTTAAAGGTGTGAGACATGGTGCTGTGGTGGCAAAGTACAAGAAAAGGTAAAATAATGGGATTTTTCTATGATTAAGTTGTTCTGCCAACACTTCGGATTTAGTAGTAATTATGAACCTTGCATATAGAAAAATTTCAATTAGCCACATGCCTGGGGAATGGGGCATACTGGTTAATTAAGAAACCCTTTAGGGTTCCGTTCCAACCAAAAATCTCAATAAGTCCGCGTATTTCCTCACCTTCGTAAGTGCGCAGTATGTCCAGAGCATCGTAGCCTGGTTTTCATTTTAGGGGCTGCAGGCACCGGATTAGAGAAGTTCATTCGAACAAGTGGTTGATAAAATGTGTCCACGGGACGCATGTTTCACAAGCGTTAGGGGAGCATCAGCCGGTAAGAACCAGCTAGGCCAACCTAGTGTCAGAGGACAGTGGGAGCAACGTAGACCCCCCTGCTGTGGGGACTGGGGACTTCTCCGGGCCTCAGATTCCAAAGACTTGCTCCTACACACACTCAAACACACACATACTAACACGCACTCCTACACACATGCACGCTCATACTAACACTCCACACATTAATACTAACACCTGCTCCTACACCCATGCACACACATACTAACAGGCACTCCTACACACAGTCATGCTAACACATGCTCCTACACACAGTCATACTAACGCGCTCCTACACACACATGCTCATACACTCCACATACTCATACTGACACATGATCACACACACACACACATACTAACATGCGCTCCTACACAGTCATGCTAACATGTGCTCCTACACAGTCCTACTAACGCGCTCCTACACACACTCCTACACATGCATGCTCATATACTCCACACACTCATACTAGCATATGCTCCTACACACACTCATACTAACATGCACTCCTACATACACACTTATACATGCTCATACTAACACTCCACATACTCATACTAACACATGCTCCCACACACAGTCATACTAATGCACTCCTACACATACACACTCAATTAAGACTCCACACACTCATACTAACACATGTTCCTACACACACACACACACATGCTAACATGCACTCCTACACACACACACTGATACACGTGTGCTCATACTAACACTCCACATACTCATACTAACACATGCTCCCACACACACAATCATACTAACACGCACTCCTACACACACATACACATAGACGCTCATACTAACTCCACACACTCATACTAACATGCTCCCACACATAGTCATACTAACATGCACTCCTACACACATGTACATTCATACTAACACTCCACACATTAATACTAACACATGCTCCTACACACACACACGCACACATTAACAGGCACTCCTACACACAGTCATGCTAACACATGCTCCTACACACACAGTCATACTAACGCACTCCTACACACACTCATACACATGCATGCTCATACACTCCACACACTCATACTAACACATGCTCCTATACACACAGTCATACTAACGCGCACTCCTACACACACCCATACACATACATGCTCATACTAACCACACACTCATACTGACACACTCCTACACACTCATACTAACATGCACTCCTACACACACTCATACACATAGACACTCATACTAACACTCCACACACTCATACTAACACATGCTCACACACACATGTACACTCACACTAACACACACACACACACACACTGCACGTTTCTCTGCCTAGGACCCTCCCTCTTCTCCTCCCAGACTCACAGGTGATTCCCTCCAGCCCCAAACCTGGTTCTGGGGAGGCTCCTTAAGGAAGCCTGGGTCGCCCATTTCCCGGGCTGGCTCGGGTCCCCATTCCTTGTTCTGTAGTCATCCTGCTCACGCAAGGCGTGCAGCTCTGGGGACACTGGAGCCCTGCCCGACAGCCTGCCTCCTCTGCAAGACTAAGCCTTGTCCTCCCACAAAGGGCAGATCAGGGACTGCGAGCAGACGAGGTGCCCAGATGGATGTCTGGGAAGTGAGATTTTAAAACCCACAGGACTTTCATTAAAGGAGGCTCTGAGGTAAAGAAGGCAGGACCACGAGCTGAGAGGGGGCGCACAGACCAGGGCTGAGGGCCTGCCTTGCCAGCTGGGCTGCGTCTCTACAAGCCTGACGTGCTGAGACCAAGACTTGGGTCCCGGCCCCTGAGCCCTCACAGTAGCTCTGCGGGAGCGGCCCCATATTTAGACACGGGCACTCCAGGAACCCCTGGTCACGTCTCACCAGTCTGAACAGAAGCAGTGGGTCCAGGACAAGGATTCCACCCACAGCTGCCAGACAAGGCCAAGAAAATCCATGTGGCTCAGTCTTTTCTCTGGCCACCTGAGTACGATGTCCTAGGTCCTGGGAGGGGGTGTGCAGCCGAGTCCTGGGGGGTGGGAGCTGGTGGTGAGTGGGCTTGTCCTGGGGAAGACATTCTATCAGAAGGTAGAGAAGGGTGGTCAGATGTCTGGGTGTGTCTGGAATTTACCACTACCTGGAGGGGCTGAGGAAGAAAGGAAGGGGAGGCCCCCCTCAATCCTACACATCAATCAAGACGGGGGGCCTGGGCCTCAGTTGCCTGGCACTGAACCAGGGTGAGGTGTCCCGAGTTGGCACGGATAGACTACATCACAGATGTCAACTGTGGAAACAACGTCCACCTCTTCACTAAAAATGAGTTGAGATACGTGACTGGGATACTAGCATTAGCTGGGCTTTCCAGGAGCTTCCTCTGGATGAGGACACAGATCTGGTAATCCAGCCACAGTTCCCCGATTCTTACTGTGCGGACAGCCCGGGCCCCCCAGGACATGGTCACATCCCTCCCCCATCATGGGGCCTCTAGCACCGAGGGTCATGCTGGCACATGGGCATTCAGCTGGGAGTTCATGAGTGCTGGTCTTTACAAAGGAACAAAATGCCCGTGATTTGTGCACACAAAGCCCCTCCTCATGTCCGCATGATGATTTCATAGGAATTAAAGTTCTATTCGGTATGTTTATCGGGTACTGCCAAGCAAGAGCCACACTGAGGACCTGGCTGCTGGAAAGAACCAACCTTGTGCTCCTCAACCCAGTCTGTAAGCTGGTGAGGCCCAAAGCTTCCTGGACAAGGCGGTAAGCAGCCACCAACAACAATCTCCTCTAATGCATTAAAGGAAAATATGTATAACATGAATAACAGAGGGTCGGTGTTGATGTTGATGTGATTAAATAATGGCGATAAATCGATGAGGAAAATTCAAGGGACACAATTTGGAAGATGGATAAAAACTACAAATCAGTGATTCACAGATAAAATACAAGAAATAAAAGTGTGAAAAGATGCTCAACCCCCCGGAAGTTAGGGAAATACAATTTGAAGTGAAGCAGGATTTTTTCACCTGTCAGTTTTGCAAAAACTAAAAGGTTTGGTATTATCCAGGGTTCATGCTGTGTAGGGAAACAGGCACCACTGTTCCACGGGTGGCAAATGAGTTGGGACATCTTCGAACAATTCGGCAGTTGCTATTCATATTTAAGATGATTTATATTAAAATGTGTAGACCCAGAAACTCCACCCCTAGGAAGCTCTCCCAGAGAAGTACTGTGCACATGAGAACAAACATGCATGTGTGCAAGCATTGTCGTCATGACCCTGGAACACAACAAGGCAATGGAAATAAGCTAACGACCACCAGAGTTTGTGAGGTTTAGAGAACACCGAGCAGCCCTCGAAAGCCACGTAAGGAAGCTGCCAGTGTGGATGTGGCCAGAAACTAAGACAGAATGCTGAGCAAAAAGGCAACACACAGGGGACATGTTTCGTCACTTCTAAGATGTTTAGTTTTCATACATGAGTTCTCTCACATGCAGACGTATCTCATCCTGGAGTCCTCTGGTGCTTGGAAATGCCATGTAACCTGCCAAAAGGCACATCCCTAATCCACATCATCCAATCCTAGCGAGGTTCCACTTCCCTTGGAGGTGGGTGTTATAACCTGCCAGTCTGTCCGAGGTCACTAGCATGTGGTATTGTGTTTGAATGTTTCCATCTGATGGAGTGGTTGTGGTGGTAGGAGGGGGGTGCCTCCAAGGCTGGCCTGGTATACCTTCCTTCCCTGAGGCTGTGGGCTTGGTCAGACTGTTTGGTTGAGTCACCTGGTCCCTGTTGGCTGGTGGATGCCCATTCTTGCCCCCACCCCGCCTCTCCCAGACCTCCCCCGCCCCGCTTGTCTGCATCTTCACTTTTCCAGTCCCTTGCCCCCACATCCTGCTGTACCTAAAGCTGATAAGGGACATGCAGACAGACCCATAAGGAACACCCAACAACGAAAGGGCCTGTAGGAGCAAAGGGCATTTCATAGCAGGTGATATTTGGGGGTGGGAGGGGTGGAGAGAGGGGAATAAAAGGTCATGAAAGCATCCATTTTAACAAATACAATAAGCCTCATAACATGTATTAAATAAATACAACAATAAGAAGCATATGTTTAAATTCCATGACAAGCCTGGAATATCTGAAAGAGGACGCTGGCGTGTGGGTCCAGGAAGGAGGTGCAGGTGGCAGGGGCGCAGAGAGAGATTTGGGAATGGTCAGAGACATATGGATGTGCAAAAGGGAGGCTTAGCAGGGTTTCAGATCTGGGGAGGCCAAGCAATGTTGGAAGGCTTTCCTGATTCCACCCACCCGTGGACTTGAAGCATTTTGTCCTCCTCCTTGGGGACTCCGAGAAACCACGGCTCCGAGCACAGAGTCCAGTTTGGACTCTAATTGGAGCACAGGCTCCCAGAAGGGCGAGTTTTTACTCTGTGCTGCACACACAGCTCACGCCTTCTGAAGAGCACCGGGGAGCTGGGCCAACCCCATGGCCACTGTGCCCGGTGTCCGGGCTGTTTCCATGCCAGGGCTGAGCTCTATTCTAGAAGTCCCAAATTAATGGTCTATATAAATCAGTGTCTACCTCCTAATGAATGTCTTGTCTAAAAGGACGTAAGGCACAGGAATGCAATGAAGAGACTTCGTGGAAGAAAGAGACACAGGCTGGAAGTCAAAGTAAAGATTTATCCTTGCATCAGAATGTTTTAGATCTTGCAATTTGCATATACAAAGAATTCAGCAACATTCACTGGCATTATAATCAGAGCAAGATCAAATTATAGATGTAATAAAAGAAAACATGATAGTTGAAACGGGAATACATACATATATTATAAAGACCGCACATAAATTAAACACAACTTAGTTAAACAAAAGTATCAGTAATCATACATTTTTTAAAAATAACATGGGCCATGTCTCCGAACGCTGAAACAGACATGTCAGGCTCATTTTAAAAAGTTTTTTAAAAACACATAAAAATACTTTTTAAAACACTGGTATGCATTCTTCATTCGTCTAGCACGAGGAGAGAAACAGTAAAGTGAGTCACACAGTGACCGTACAGCTTGTCGATCAGAACGGTAGGCTCCTAATCGCTATTTGGCATTTGAATGCAACCGCATGCAACATACGAAAACGTGAAGGGAAGTCGGCGTCGTCAGTGCCACCAGCGTGGCACTGCTTGTTATGTACAACGGACCTACTTTGACTGAGGGGGAAGAAGAGGTCAGCTTTCTGGGTGGCACAGTAGGGTAGCCGGTCCCCAAGCGCCCAAAGAGACTGTTGGGACGGAGGGCGCCCAGGACCTGGGGGTTCTGGGCAGAGGCCATGAGGCTACAAATCCTAGACCCTCAGAAAGGCAAGTGCCTCCAAGGGATAGTGGCTTCTGCTTTGTTTCCAGAACTGGAAGGGCCCCAGGGGGTCCCAGGATGCCTGCAGTAGCCACAGGGGACAGAAGAACATACAAATGGGGCGCATTCCCAGGGGCGCGTTCCCCTGAAAAGGTTGATCTTAATCACCATCCAAGAGATGCCCAGGTAGGCCACTGAAAGGCCTGACAGATTCTAATGAGGGCTCCTAGGATGGGCCCAAATCCATGGCCTGGACTTTGACTTTGACCCCTCAGACACAATACTAGTCACCCTCATCACAACTAGCGAGCTCAGTTTCTAGGGTTTGGTGCCGAATGAAAGCTTGGTTCTCCCTCTTCTCCTTCAGTCAAAGGAAGGCTTTAGACTTGGGATTTTAATCATGAAAACATATGGGACCAACCGGTGGTGCATCTTGCAAAGTCCCCTCCATTTTCTTCCTCGACCCCCACGCAGTCTCGTTGTACCGGGAAGGAGAGAGGGGTGCGTTCAGCAGTGCGTGTGCAGCCCAGGGATGTGGCCGGCGGCGGTGGCAGCGGTCACAACGTTGTGCTCGTGCCCTTCCAGCTGGCACCTCCTCTCGCCCGGGGGCTGGGGCTCAGAGGGGCAGCAGAGGCTTGACTACCGTGAGGCTGCTATCAGCACGGAACAAGCCCTGGGCTTGCATTGTGCACAAGGAATGGACACAGGATGAGCAGTGCAATAGGAGGATGCAGTCACTTCTCGTGGAAATGGCAAATAAGGCCTTTCTATTTCTTTTAAAAAGCAAAGAAAAAAAAACAAATGTACCCCAAATGCACGTGTTAAACACTTTTAGTAAGTTAGAACAGGTGTCTTTTTTTAAATATATATATATATATATTGTGCTCATCTGCTACCTAATGGCCATAGAAAGATCACTGTCACAAATTAAACTTTTCTACATTCATCCTTCCTCCCTTTCCTTTTTGCCCCACAAATCAATCCTGTCTGGCAGTGAGATCGTTATTACCCAGTGTCAGAGATCTCAGTAGTATTTCTATTCAAAAATAAGTTAGCTTTTAGACGTAAGGAGTTCTCTCTCTTTTTCTTTCATTTAAATATTGAGGACTGGGACTTTAAAAAAAACTGTATAAATCTAGATTTTTAAGACTTTTCTTACAAACAATCTTAGCTTTTATAAGATTTTTTTTTTTTAATACCAAAATGCTTCTCAGAAAGTTTAAAGCGTAACTGCTTGTGGTCATCTCCCCAAGCGTGTGCTCCTTGCAGCTGTGAGAGCCAGGTGTTTGGCTTTATCAGAAGTTAGGAACCGGGAGTGGTTTGTGTTGAGCCTCTAGGATCGCTCAGGACCAGCCGGGCGGCGGTGGCAGAGTGGGAGGCGAGGGTGACAAATGCCATTGGTTGCATTCTCAGAAGACAGCAGGTGGCTACCTGGGAGCACAGCCCAGTAACGGGTTTTGTATCCTCACGGCCGTGGGCGAACCGCGCCACCAGCACTGCGTCTCCCCTCCTCCAGCCGGGACAGCGCGGACCTGACCTTGAGTAAACGCGTGTTTAAGTGTCACTCTACAGCCACCAACTACGCCGATTGTGTTTTAGACCTGGATTCAGGCTGTAAAGTCTGTGATCTTAAAAATGTAAAAATAAGCCACATGAGAGGAGATGGAGGATTTCACAGAATTCCCTCTTTACAGTGCATCTTCGTGAACATTTCCCCTTCCACAAAATGCCTCTGCTCAGGGCTGTAAAATCAGCGTCAGGAAAAGAGAATTTTTAACTGATTTTTGAGTCCTCGACCGCTTTAACAGCGGGCTCTGTGTTTACTCTTCTGCGTAAGCACACGTTGCATATTAAGATTTTTAACATTTAGAGGCGCTGGATGTGTGAAATCAAAGGCTATGATGGACCTAACGCAAAAATTAAAATATTTACTGATATTAGCAGAAATATATTTTACGGGATATTACTTGACCTTAATACATTATTCCAGTTTTTAAAAGGGGTATTTAAGATTTAATGACTTTAGAGCAGGTGGCCTTTAAAGCATAACAAAATATATACAAAGAAATTAGGACGGGTATTAATGTCAACTATGAAATAAATTAACATGATCTTTATAAAATATACTGACCATTAAATTAAAAAATATTTTAAGGCAGGAATTTTCATTTGAAATTAGCATAATCAGAAAATATATCAATAAAATCTTGTACCACTTTGTAGCAGAATTCATACTGTTCCTGGAAAAAAAAACAAGAATATGTTAAAATGATATATATATATATTTTTAATTCCATTAATTTAATTAAGAGAAACATTTTAAAAGAAGACATAAAACAATCTGACAGGTTACTCAATTTACTTTCTGTGCCCAGAAACATTTCCAAATATAGCTGGATTTTTGTTGCTGTTTTTAAGATTTGCTTATTTATTTATTGTAGAGAGAAAGAGATCCCACGACCCTGAGATCACGACCTGAGCCAAAACCACAAGTCGGGCACTCGACTGGGCCACCCCGGCGCCCCTAAAGCTATTTTTGAAATGAAAATGGGGAAAAGCCAGAATTTTGGGCTTCAGATAAGCCACATAGGAAAAAAGTAATCCATGAAAGTTAAAAAGGATGAAACTCCAGGCTACGTTTACTTTAAAAAGGGGACATTGTTTTATATAAATTTTACTAAAATTCAGAAGACTGTTGCCTTCTATCTGTCTAAGGTCCTTAACTCATTAAAACGCTGCTGCAGATCATTTGACTCTTGCCTCCCCGCGGCTCCTGGAGGGGGAAGGCCGGGAGCCTGGGTGGTGGGTGGATGGAGGTCCAGCCGCGCGGGCCTGTCCTGTCCGCCAATGATGGGCACGCCACAAGGAGACACGTAAGAGACAGAGCCAATGGCAGCTGTCAGAGATTTTGGAAAACTGTGTGCATGATGGTCCACAAGCAGATGGGGAGCGGACCCCGAAGGTCTGAGTAACAACAGACGGCAGCCAACCTGCCTCTCGAGTAAAAGGGTCTGGTCACTGGCGGATCCTGGAACTTTGTTGGCTGAGTGATGCTTGGCAGTTGGGCCCTAGTATGAGGGGCCTGGGGCGCAGGGGAGACCAAGTGTGGCCTCCCACCCTTCCCATCTTCTCTCCCAACACAGTGGGTTCGGCCTCTTCTCTAAATACACGTTGAACAAGAGCCTAAAGGCTTCTGGGTGGACAGACGGCAAACACTGGCCTGCCTGGGCCTTCCAGCATCTCAGTCAGTCTGGGCAGCAGAGGATGGGGCTTGTCTTTCCAGAGAAAGGAAAGATGGACAGAAGGTGGTCTTGAGACCACAGGGAAGTCACCGGGGGAGCCAGGAAGGGACTGCAGGGTCCTCACTACTGGCTGCTAAGATCCCCACCTGGTCATTGATCAGGACCTTGATCCTTCCGGGGCAAGATCCCCAGAAGGAAAACAGGTGAATTTTTGGAGGGAAGTTTTAATAAATATATAGACTCTCTTTAGAGAAGCAAACATCTTCACGACTCTCATGAGGTATCATATAGGCAAAGAGCTTTTGACTTGACTTCTCCACGTTCTTCTATTTTGAAGGTTCCTTCAGCTACACATCGAAGGTGGCTCCAATCAGGGAGGAAGTGGAGATGCCATTAATCACTCTGTTTTAGCAGCAAACACAAGAGCTGGGACCCAGCCCTGCTGTGTCTTGAGTATGAATCACTGGTGGCCAGTGATCAGTGGCGTGTATTTTGGCGATTTATTGGGATTGACACGGGCCACACCTCAGGTCACAGACATTTCTGATCAAGGCACAAACATTCCAGAAAATGTTTCTGGGCAACAACAAACTTTTAGCCTTGGAGTGCCGGTTGCCCTAAAGCCTATCCCAGGAGCCTTGCAGCATGGCCAGCAACTAGGGACTGGTTTGTGAGCTGGGGCGGCCACCTGCAGGGTAACTAGTGTGCATGTCAGCAAGCACCTCCTTATCTTGTTACCTTCTCACACCCTGTGCTCTCTTCCAAAATATCCCTGCCAAATGCTAGGTCTCTGCATAGAGGGTCGCTGGTGAGCCCTCCGATGCCGATGGCAGGCAGGCCAGGGGTGGATCTCACTATGACACTTTAGACCCTGGGCAGGTGACCTAACCTCCCACATGCAGGTGACAACAGAAGGTCCCTTGTAAGAGTAGGCACAGGGATACGGTGAGGGCAAGATAAGAACAATGCGTGTCAGGCACCTGGTTCCTTGGCATGTGACACCAGATATCATGATGCTTAAATGGTTAACTCTCCTCCATTTATTTCCTGAATCACCAAGTAAGTGGAGCCCTGATGATGCAGAAAGCTAGATGCTGACTTTCAAAGTCAGGTTATAAATGCTCCGTTACAAAGTGCCACCAGACCAGATTGTACAGAGCCGAGCGAGAGGACACCCACAGGCAGCTTCCCAGGGAGGGGTGCGGGAGAGGTGGCAGTGGGCCAGAGGAGAGCTGAGTCAGGAGGGCGCTCGGATGGAGAGGCTCTTGGAGATAGGACACGTTGGCCAGACCAGATGAATTTGTGAGAGCCGAGGCCCCTTAAAAAGCAAGGAAGTGTTTGTATGCTGAGCCGGACAAGAGATGCTCTTTGCTCCAGGGGCTGGGGCCTCCCTGGGCCAGACACCCGGGGGCCCCTGGCGGACACACACAAGCAGATGTGCGTGTCAACGACGGGCAGGTGCCATCACCCCGTTTCCCACAGATAAGGAACTGAAGTCCAGAAAGTGGAAGGAGCTTGTTCAAGTCTGCAGAACCAGGACGGGGGCCAGCCATCAATTTGGGGTGGCAGCCCAAAGACCAAGCATCAGAGGAACGCCGTGGCTGGGCTTTTATACTTAACTGGGGGCCAGGCAGCACCGAAGCCACTCCCTCTGCCTGCGGGAGCCTGTCGTGGACTGAAAAACAGTCAGCAAAGAAACTGCAAGAGTCTGGCTCAGAATTAAAAATGGCTATTTTCGGGAGGGCATTCCTATTATTATTATTTTGATCTAGAAAATCTTCCATGGAGGGGTCCACCTGTGTTTTTTCCATGCCCAAAGTCATTCAAGTTTGTGATGCCCCTAGGAGGTATCAGCTATCAGGAGGCAGGCATCACTTTTAGAAAGACCTCTCTAGCATCTTCCAGGGCTTTAGCAAGAAAGATAGTCTGCACTGGGAACCAGGG
Organism: Canis lupus familiaris; assembly: GCF_011100685.1. Taxonomy (NCBI): domain Eukaryota; kingdom Metazoa; phylum Chordata; class Mammalia; order Carnivora; family Canidae; genus Canis; species Canis lupus. The sequence goes on along the minus strand of NC_049249.1, from coordinate 37,260,298 downwards.
CTCTAAGGAGCGTGGAGGAGGCCTCACGCCCTTTCCTTTTTGCTCTCAGGTGTCCACCACAGTCGTGGGCCGGCCCCAAGAGGGGCATGTGGGTCCAGAGGTGTGGGGAGCTGGCGAGTACCCTGTTTCCTTTACTCATGGTGGCTCTCAAACCCGTCTTCACTTTGGGACCCCCTGGGAAGGCTTTAAATATGCTGCTGCCCCCCCTGGCAACGGGGGAATGTGAACACCCTCCCAGTCAGACTAGTGTGTCGTCAGGGTGAGAACTGCTCCCGCACAGCCTGGACGGGAGGAGGCGAACCCTGCTCTCTGCTCTGGGGATTCTAGTGGTCGGGCTTCCCCTGCAACAGGAAGGAAGGTTGTGGAAGGCCTCTCCTGCCGCCTTCTATGCCTGCTGAGTCGGGATGCTCTGAGCTTGCAGAGCGAGTGGACAGGGAGGGCAGATCTCAAAATAGGAAGCCTGGAGAAAGTGCTGTGCTCTAACCACTTTTGAAATTGCACCTACAGGGGTAGAACAGTTGCCAAGTTTGGCGAGGAAGCATGTCTTCTGCACACCAGAAAGTGTGTGTATTGGTCACAGAATGAAAGAGAATGGGAGAGTCACTTGACACAGACAGCTAGTCATCAGTGTATCTTCCAAGGGGTCTTACAGTCTAAAGTCACGAGTGCACCCCTCCCCCGTGTCCTGCCCAGGGGACAGTCCCCAGCCAGGAAGGAAGCGGATCCATTCGGTGTCCCTGCAAAGAGTGCCACGAGCCTGTGCCCTTGGGAAGCTCCCCCCGGCCCCACACCCTCGAGCTCCTTTCATGAGACAGACACCAAATGCAACAGGAGACAGTTCTTCTGCAAACATCCTCCTCACCGCGTTTCTTACCAGGGTTTGCACCATATGTGGTCTCTGAAGTCGCAAACTCTTCACAGCTTGGAATACGTCTAAAAGGCCCTCGGCTTTGACTCGTTCCAAAATGTTGCTGAGTGCTATGAAGGTACCTGTTCGCCCGGCTCCAGCACTGCAGAGGAAAAGTGCTTCATGCAGACAACCAGACTCGCCCCGGGGGGCATGAGAAAGGGACAGGCCGCAGCCCATCCCTACACATCGGCCCAGAAGCCATCATCACCCAAAGTGATCAAAGCTTGGATTTCTAACGATCACCTATGTTGAGCAAGAGTCAGCAAATGTGAAATTCCTAAAACACTTGCCCAATCGCAGCGGACAGGTCTCTCTTGGGTTGGATCGAGATCCGTGACATGCTTTCAAGCTAGTGCAACCATTTCCTTCCTTCCTTGTGTAGATCGGTGGTTCTCAGGGTGGGGTCCTCGGGACCAGCAGCATCCGCATGGCCTGGGAACTTGTCAGAAATGCAAACCCTCCTGGTTCAGGCTTAGGGAGAGATCATCTCTGTCTAGACTCTCCTTCTGTGCTAGGGACCACCTTCTGAGAGGTGCTGGTTCATAAGGTGTGATATTAGGACAGAAGGCGGTCGCCGCCAGGAAAGGTTAGATAAGGGACACTTTCCAGCATGAAGATCTGGCTCTACTCCCTGTAAGAGGACCATTTTTCTTGATAAACAGGATAAACCCTACAGAGAGCCAAGCGACCAGGCTGGCTTCTTCCAGAGAGCCCTCGGGGTCCAGAGCCCCGTGTGTGAGCTGATTCTAAGGCTCCTGTCCTATTTCAATGACCTGTCCCCACGTCTGCCCTTGTAGGATCTTGTTCACCTTTGCATTCCTGGTCCTAAACTCAGTCTGGGCCCATGGAAGGAGAACATGAAGGAACTCATTTCTAGTTTATTATAAATGAAGGACAAACATTATATGGTCTCATTCATTTGGGGAATATAAAAAATAGTGAAAGGGAATAAAAGGGAAAGGAGAAAAAAATGAGTGGGAAATATCAGAGAGGGAGACAGAACATGAGAGACACCTAACTCTGGGAAACAAACTAGGGGTGGTAGAAAGGGAGGTGGGCGGGGGGTGGGGGTGACTGGGTGACGGGCACTGAGGGGGGCACTTGATGGGATGAGCACTGGGTGTTATTCTATATGTTGGCAAATTGAACACCAATTAAAAATAAATTTATTAAAAAATAAATAAATAAAAATAAATGACGCCTACGGAGGACCCAAAACAGGCGTGTGCTCCACCTGCAAGCAAGGCCAGAAGTGCACCCCGGTCCCAGGCAAAGAGTTCCAAACCCTCCAAGTTAAGCTCAGGCTCTGGTGGCTGCAAGAGGTGGGTGGGGTGGGAGCAAATGGCCATCACCCAAAAGTGGAAGCCACGTGTGGAAAAAGAAATGGAAGTGCAACTTTAGACGCAAATAAGCACCCCAGAAAATGAAAATACCCCCTAACTCCTGTTAGGAAGAGCTTTGTCGTGGTGGCCCAGGTCCCCTGCTGGCATGGGACAGGACTGGCATCACCAGAACTGGGTCGGTGCAGGACGGCGAGCTGGCACCTTTTTAGATTTGGTCAGATTCACCCTTCCCCCTTGTAATGCTGCTTATCAAGGTCCTTGGTGGGGATGCCCAGCTGTCTCCATGCACTCCCCCGAGCACATCCCTCCTGTGGCCTCCCTTGCACCTGACTTGGGAGCTGGGCTGAGAAGCTTGGGGCCAGGGTGGGGCTGCAGGCCTTTGGTAGCCATCCCAGCCTGGACATCCTCGAGTTGGCTCCAGAAAATCCACCTGCGTGAGGATGTGCTGTAGCACTGACTCGATTCCTCAAGCCCAGCGGGGGACAGAACAGGGAGGGGTGGGCACATCAGCCGGAGCCAGAACCGTCTTTCACGGTGAAGACAAGCAGTTGAAGTTCGGGAATGGGTTTGTCTGAGTCGTGCTTGGCAGGTTTTTGGATGACTGCAAAAGCTCAAGGAAATGTGGGTTTGAGTCATCTCCTGGCTCCTCCCCCCACAACGCGTCCTGCATGTATATAAGACGGTGACCTTTACGTGGTTATGTAAAGCCATCTGTGTAAGGGAAAGTTGACAACACAGTCTAGGGAAATCACGCCGCTGGGAGCAGGAAGGGGGGGGCGTGCAGTCTGGAGGTGCCCCACCAGGAGGGGGCGCCCCGGGCCCAGGGCTGCTCACCTGCAGTGCACCGTGATGGGGTGGTTGCCCGTCTGTTGCTGCTGCTTCTGCACGGCCGCGATGAGGTCGATCATGCCTTTGCCCTCGGCTGGAATCCCGATCTCGGGCCAGCCGTGGAAGTGGAACTGGCGTACCACTCGGGTCTGCTCCTCCTGGCGGGCCAGGGGCTGCGGGCAGGAAAGGGCATCTCGGTGCCGCCCGGTCACAGGAACAGGCCCCAGGCCCACTCACCCTCCCAGGGACTTGGACCAAGGCTTGGGGTCCTCCTGGGGCCTGTCCTCACCTGGCTGGCCTTAGGGGCCTGACCAGGCTCTCTGTAGGCCATGCGCACCCTAGAGCGGAAGGCTAGCAGGACTTCCCTCTGAGAGGGAGCAGGATTTCCAGAGGATGGCCCTGGTACCCCCCAGCTGGGGCCTGCCAGGCACTTTTACGGGACTCTCGGCAGCTTGCGAGAACAAGATCGTCTCTTTCTTCAGAAGCCAGGACCCCTCATGTCCCAGAGGCTCTGAAAAAGCCTGGAGAGGCCTCTGGGGCTTCATCCACACACTTTATTCCTCCTGCCCCACGGCCCCCGCCACTTCTCCTGAGTGGGGTGTTGGCGGCCGTTGATGGCCTCTTGGAGTTGGTCGCTCTGTCCCCCCATCCCTGTGCTCCAGCAAGGGGGCAGGCGACCGTGGAGGTCCGAATGTTCCAGGAGGTCTGCCCCTTGATAACACAGCTTCCTACCCTCCTGCCCCCCCGACAGCTGATGCTAACGGACCAATTAGAAAAGGCTGAAGGAGCAAGACATTCTGGTAGGATGGCAAGCAGCCCCTGAGGGGTGCCGAAGGGCCTTCTGTCCCCGAGAGCCTAAAGCGCTCTGGCAACAATACCTGATTGAAAGTGACCAGGAAGTCCCGTATGCTGATGGCTTCGGAAAGTGTATCGCTTTTTATTTCGATTGTTATATCGCCGTGAGTCACTGAGCCCTCCGTTGGCCAATACTGGTAGCATTTATCCTTGGGGGATAAAATACAATTTTAAGTCTCATAGGAAATAACTTGCTGTTATCAGTTTGATGCTACGATGCAGAATTGCTCCTCAAACCACTTAGCATACTTGATCTGACCAAATAAATCCCATACGGATACAAATATGAATGCCCATTGATACTTGTTGACCAAAGGAATCCAGAAACTGAGACGCATGTATTTGGAACTCTGATACAGGACAGTAGTGACATGATGCAAGGAAGAAATCTCCCTATTAAATCAATGGAGCTGGAAAAATTGGTTTTCCATATAGGAAAAGGGCTGGGTCCCTGACTCACACCCTACCAGGGCTGAGAGGAATGGTCCAGCACTCCTGGGGTTGGGCAGTGCACAACCTGCCCTCCCATATAATGGTAGCTTTGAATTTTCATAAAAGTAAACCCAGAATGGGTTAAGACTTAAAGTCAAAAATGAAACTGTGAAAGCCTTACAAGAAAATGTCTTTTCATTTTGGGGTGGAAGAAGGGCTCAGTAAACAAGGCCTCAAAAGAGCTAACCACCCACAACACAAAGATTGTGACATCAGATTCTAACACAATGAACTTCATCAACAAACCTCATCGAGGGAGTGAAAAGACATGCCATCAACTGTGCCAAGATATTTGCAGTTCCTGAAACCAACGAAGGCTTAGTATAAAGAATACGCAAAGAATTCTTGTAAGTCAACACGAAAAGAACAAACAACTCACTAGCAAAATGGGGGAAAGCATGACCAGGTGCCTCGCATGGAGGAAACGTGCCATCTATAAATATAGGAAGTGACGCTCGACCTCATAGGCATCAGAGGGATGCCAAGCAGAGCCAAGAAGGGATGATACATATGCACGCCTAGTCACTCAGCAAACATGAGGGTCCCTAATGATACTAGGGACATCAGGGAAGGATCTCTCTCCTACACAGCCCATGTCCACTTTGGAAAACATAACCACTTTGCAAAGCAGTTAGGAACTATCTCGTAACTTAAATTGCCACACGCTCTCCAACACGGCATTTTGTTTCTTTTTTTTTTTTTTTTTCGGCATTTTGTTTCTTTGGAGAACTTTCTATTCATGTGCAGGAGGATGTACCAGTAGTACCATTTTTAAGATAATAAAGTGGAATCAACCCCATGCCAGGAGAAGGGATGCATAAACGGATGCAGGATGTACATAGCGTGTGCAGTGGCACAAAATGAAACACTGATGAATGAATCGCAGCTCTACGCATCAATGTAGAAAAGCATCAAAAGCATCATTCTGAGTGGAGAAAGCAAGTCCCAGAAGAATATATACTGTAATGACACCCTTTATATAAGGTTCAAAAGCAAGCAAAATGGAATAGTAGTTTTTATATCCAATAGTAGCGCATTGGATATAAAAAGATTTCTCAAGAAGCAAAGAACACAGCCACTAGGATGGCTTTAAAAAAGACCAGCAGTAGTAAGTGTTGGTAGAGAAACTGGAACCCTTGTACGCTGCTGGTGGGAATGTCAAATCGGGCAGCTGCTTTGGAAGGAGGTCTGGCGGTTCTTCAAAATGCCCGGCTATATGAGTGTGCAAGCCAGAGCTCTGGTATGGCCCAGCAATTCCACCCCTAGGTGTCGACCCAAGAGAAATGAAAACACACAGCCATAAAAGAACTCGAACGTGGACGTTCCCACCATAACTCCTAATAGCTCAAGAGTGGAAACAAACCCAATATCCATCAACTGGTGAACGGTAAACAAAACGTGGTACATCTGTACAGGGGAATATTCATTGTCAAGAAAAAAAAAAAAAGAACCTATTCTTGATACGACATGGTTAAAATCTGAAAGCATTAAGCTAAGTGCAAGAACTGGATCACAAAAGGCATGTATGATCTCATTGACATGAAAGATCCAGAATAGGCACACCCATAGAGTCAGAAAGTAGATTAGTGGTCGCAGAAGCTGAAGGAGGAAGGGCTGGGGACTGGTGGCTATTCGTGGGTATGGGGTTTCTTTTAGGGGTGATGGAAATGATCTGGAGTTAAATAGTGGTGATGTTGCGCAACTCTGCACATGTATTAAAATTCACTGACTTATACCCTTTAAAAAGGTGAATTGAATGGATTGTGAATTGTATCTCAATATGCTGTTTTTATAAAAAAGCAAAGACGTCAAAAACACAGGTCCAGGGTAGTGGTTGTATCTTGGGAGAGCACCCGGATAGATGTACGTTACTGGCAGAAGTTTGGTTTTTCAGCTGGATAGTGGGTTCATGAGTACCTACTACGTTGTTAAATAAATACAGTCCAGAAAGGCCCTGGATGGATCTCTGGGGACAGGGAAAGACTTGACTCATTCAGTTCAACCAGGACAGCATCCATAAGGTCCACCTATCAATGCCTGTGTCCTTATGTCTTGAAGAAAGTAAGTAAATGTCGCTCTGCTCAATAGATTTTGATCAAAGTTGCCATTTGTGGAAAATACAAAATGGTAGACTTTCCAGGCCGGTTAAATAAAATATCAGACAAGAACAAAAGCCAGTGGGTGGTCATGGCTAAGCAAATGGAACTTCTTTTCATTTCCAACCTGTCTCCTTCCCCAGTCACTGTGGCCAGGCCTCAGCAGCCGACAGTGGGTGGGCCATTCCCAGGGGAACACTGGGATCGTGCCAGGTGGCCTGGGCCACCAAGGGTGCACACTGTCCCCGAGCCGGGCACGAGCGCCCCTGACCTGCTCTCTCTCCTGGACCTCCGTCAGCATCACGACCGTGTGGCACTTCCACTCCCACACCATCCTCCAGAAGTCCTCCACCGTGTGCGCCAGGGGCCCCTGGGTGGCGATGAAATAGTCCTTCTGTCGGTAGCCCTTCAAACAGGGAACAGAGATGAGAGTCTGACCTCCTTTCATCGTGGGCCCACTACAGAGACGGGGTTCAAGAGAGCCCGGGGTCTGAGGAGAGGAAAATGTTCTCCAGCTTCCCCGGCTGAGCCGAGCCCTCGCTGGTGCACACATGTACACACACACACGAAGTCTGCGATGGGTCAAGACGCCAACTCTCGCTGCAATCGAGGCAACTCCCCTGCAGCACCTGGGGTCACCTCTGTGCCACCCGAGAAAGCACTGGTGTCTGTGCTCTCACAGGTTTCTGTATGGTGGCTCAGCCAGCATCACGGTGGTGGACTGGGTGTGGACATACAGGATGTGGGTTCAAATCCAGTTCCCTTCGGCACAGTTTTCTCATCTGCAAAGGGAAGTTCTACAGCAGACTTGGCCGCTGTGCATGGAGACTGCTGGTGACCGTGCCGTGAAGACACAACTGCACTGTGCACAAGGAACCGGTTGCAGAAAGTGCAGGCTAGAGAGCCGTGCGAGCACCCGTGTGTAACAGGTGCACATGAGAGACCAAAAAGAAAAATCGCTTAAGAACAGAATGAAAACTAGCCAATTACTAAGCAGCGGGCCTATGGTCTCTATTACCAAAATCCATTCTTCTTTTTAAAACAAAACAAAACAAAACAAAAAAAACAAGTTAGTCTGCTAACGAAATGGTTTGGATTTCAGGATTCCTCCCTGATTGTGAAAACGAGTTAATGAGGGGTCCCTGTGATCACAGACAAAGGAAACGTGCGTCTTTGCAAAGGACGCCCAGGGCCGCTGTACTCACATCTATGAAGGAGGCGTTGATGTAATCCGTGTATTCCTGACCCCTTTTCATGGAAAGGATCACCCGATTGAAGTCATCTGCAAAGCAGCGTGACCCCTCAGTTAGCACAAACACCGGTCCTGCCTTGCAAACTTCAATTTGTTGCTACGAGTTTCCGGAATAGAAAACTTAATAAAAAATCGCAAAGTCAAGTCCCTGGAAGGGTTTCTTTATAAAATAGGTTAATTAAATTGGCCCAGAAAATGGTGTTTTAGTAGGAAAGCCCTGAAAATATTCCAGTTGTCATTTTCGTTTGTCACGAATTGAGGTAATTCATACCAAAATACGAGCCTTAAAAATACTGCATTTCAGGAGTGAAAGGAAGGTGGCCAGGCAGGCGGCCGCGCAGCAGCCAGGGTGTGAGGCTGAGGCAGGCTTCCCGCAGCCCGCATGCACTTTTCATGCTCGTTGACACTAAAGCATGTCAGGAGCGGGGGTCCCCCTGCAATGGGGTGCTCCCCCTCCCTTCCTTTCTTTTGGTTCCTCTGATCTCTACAGAGTTCCTTTCCTCCCCCCTCAACAAACAGATGCGGGCCCTCCCTCCTGCCCCGTACCCGGGGCCTCAGCAGCCTAGGCCCCTGACTGCACCCCTGCCGCTGCCCGCCTCCCTAAGGCCTGGAGCCTGATGTCTCGTATCAGAAGCCGCCCGCCTGACACACAGGACCGTCTGGGTCATCGGTCCTCGCTTCACAGGTGGGTGTTTTCTTCCTAACACTCGCCTTGGCCTCAGGAGCCCTTAACCCCAGGCTCCGCGAGGGTGTCCTGCCCTTGGGCCCTGGCTCGAAGAGGCGGGTCGTCCAAGACTTTCACGGGGCGCCAGCCCTGATCCCTTCCTGCCCCGAGGGTTTAAATTCCCGGGGCGGCCCCGGGGCTGCCTTACACGGGATAATCTGGATGACCCTGGCCTTCTTCATGTTGGCCGGCAGGTTGCCCGTCCTCATGTTCTCCTTCATGATCCGGACATTTGTCAGTTTCTGCAGTCAAGAAGGACACACCCATGAGGTCACCACACGACACCCCGAGCGGGTCCCTCAACCTTGTAACCGCACCACCGTCAAGGGCACCTGTTATAGGGCAATAAATACCTTTCTCCACCTACAGACATTTCCTCAATCTTGGGAAATAAAACAGTGTGCACGACACGCTCCCCCACACGGGGTGCCGCTCTGCTCTGAAAGTCCCCGATTCTTCTTCCCCCTAAGTCCCAGGTGGGGCAGCCACCCTGATATTTCTGGGGTTAGTCAGGAGGGGAAGTGAGTGAGAGTGTGGCCTCCTTTCCCTGGTCGCTCGTCTTCCTTCCGAGTCAGTCCACACTTACCCTGAACTCCTCCTCCAGCCCGATCTTGTCGAAGTGGCTGGTGGTGCCATGGAGCGTCTGCAGGTGCTTTTCCAGGGAGGACACGTCCAGCTCGGTGTCCCCATAGAGGTAGTACTCCAGTAAGGCTTGGTAAATGAACGTGTACTGCATCTGCGGGGAGACCCAGAGCGCCCAGCACCCTCGAGGGAGCCCCGCAGCCTCTGGCCGCTCGGAGCTCAGCAGCTCCAACTTCCAAGCTTCCTCTTCTCCACGTCTCACCAGAGGGAGGAGATTTGGGGACAAAAGTCAGATTAACAGCCATTTGTAATGACCATTTACGGCGTTGGGTAAGGATCACGCAACAGCAGGCATTACTGGGCCCACGGGCCCTGCCAGGCGCTGTCATACATGCACCCTCTGGGGGACCGTCGCATAGTTTCGGGGTGGCGAAGGGGTCTGGGTCTGCTCTGTGCAGCTCCCGCCGGGATGGGGGGCTGGGCCCGGGGCAAGGCGCTACTCACATCCGTCTGAACCATCTGGGGGCGCTGGTTGCGAATTCTTGACACGAACTCAAAGACATCGACCTTCTGCTCGGCGTGCATCATGTCCATCATGGCATCGATGACTATGAAGGTGCCCGTCCGGCCCACGCCGGCGCTTCAGGGACAAGGAAGACGCCACGTGGTGAGGCACAGGCGCCTCCCCCGGCCCGACCACCCCGAGGCGAATGACTGCAGAGCCCACCTGTGCGCCCGGACAGAAGGACAGAGGACAGCCCGCCCTCGCGGGGAGCCTCCAGCGTCACTTAGTGCCCCCTTTCCTCCGTTAATAAAGAGCAGATCTACGGCGAGGCCAGCAGAGGGCACCGCAATCTCAGGAAAATGCTCTCAAAATGCTCCTCCACTAACTACAGAAACTGTCCCAAAGGTTTCTCAGAAAGATCTGTGCCAGCAGCCTCCCGTGACGTTGTGCGAGTCACTTGCTTCCGTTACCCAATGCTGACCTGTCACCATGAGTGTAAATGGATTCTTTTTTAAATGTCACACTTGAAATGGCTTTTTTCCCAGGTTCTTTATAAAAAGGAGGCTCCCGGGCCAGGTCTGACGGCCCTTAAGGAAGGTCAGCCTGAAGGGGAGGCACCAGCTCGCTCCCTCTGGCCTCCCAGGCCTCACCCCAGGGTGGGCTGAAGCCAGCTGGCCCCTAGGGCCTCTGCTCAGTGGCCTCTTCGCTAGGAAGCTGCCCGAGTGGCTTCCCGGGTTTGGATTTCCCGCCCTCCCAGTGCGCGCCCCACAGCACCTCCCGGGCCTCTGTCCTGCCCTCCGCCACCTGCCGGATCTCCCCCAGACGGTGGGCCGCGCACCTGTTCCCGGCACCCAGGACAACGCGGGCACGCGGTGGTGCTCAGCCAACATCTGCTGAACGAGGGACCCGCTAGGGACGCACACTCGTGTGTGCAGCATCTTGCACCAGAACTGCACACCGAACGGGGCTGCCCCCTCCAGCCCCTGCAGCGTTAGCCTCTTGCAAAAAGGAAAATCATCTCCTTAACAAAAAAGGCTCACAACTTAATGAGCTGAGTCCCCCTACTTCCCTCCTTTTTTTGGTGGGGGGGTGGGAGCTACCCCTCTTTCGGGTTAGGCTCCAAAATGGGGCTAGGACAGTGGTGAAGACCGTCCCCCGGGGCAGACCCCTCATCTCAAAGGGGAAAGCAGGTAAAACACACGAGAGGCCCTTCGCGGGGGTCTTAGCTCTTCACAGATACAAAGTCAGAGAAACCAGCGGGTGCAGAGCCAGGTGAGCCCCACCCGATGCGTGAGGAAGGCCACAAAACCACCGGCTGGAAGGCTGGAAGGCCGTCAGGGTCCCTGAGCTGCTCACAGGCCCCCTCGGCTGGCCCGGGGTGCACGCGGGAGAGACACCGCGCTGGTCCCCCAGGAAAAGGCTGAGGCCAGGTGGTCCTCGCAGCCGGCCTCCACGGGGATGCCGATCTTGGGGGATCCGGGCAGAGGATGTCGGTTCCTTTTAAGTGATTAAGAATCTAGCGTTGAGGATGAGTGTGTCAGCAAGGACACTAGGAAGCCAAAGCCCCGGGGGCCTTACATGGCCTGGAGCTGAGAGCCCCTCTGTGAGGATGAGCGTGGCCCTGGAGGTGGGACGTGGAGGCCGAGGGCTGCCACCCAGCGGGAGCCTCTCCCCCACCCTGCTGGCTTCCGGCAGGCTGCGCTCTGGGCAGCAATTCCTGCCACCGCGTGACCGTGACCGTCGTGGGCGGGCGCCAAGGACCGCCCATCTGCCCACTCGACCAACCGACAGGGTGGGGAGGCACCGGGGTGGGGAGGCCCCGGCTCAGGAAGGGAAGGATTCGCCAGGAAGGAGGGGGCTGGAGCGGGCCGCCCCTTCCACTTCCCGTGGATTAAACACCCGGTGGCAAAACAGAACATAAAAGAAGGCCCGAGAGCCCAGGAGCCGCAGTGGCAGCACCGAAGGGAAACCTGCCCACAGGGAGACGAGCACGTGCTCACCGGCGAAGGCAGGCACTCCGGGCCACGGAGGGGGCCCAGCATGGAAACGAGATAAATGGCCAGAGCACCTGTGCTGGGCACCCGTGGGCGGGACGGAGCGAGCGGGGCGAGGACAGTGTCACTCACTACGGTTTCACATGCACCACGGGTCTGGCGGGATCACAGCAAAGCAGGACCAAGCCCCCTCCCTGTGGCCACCCAAGACCCAACACAGAGGCCGTTTCTGTAGGTCCCGCATCCCCATCCCGGGGCTGGGCCGGCGGCCACCTCGAGAAGCCTGCGTCAGGGAGAGGCGGCAGCTGCAGTGGTCTTGCAGAGCCAACGGGAACTCAACCTGGAGCCCTTCCGGCCACAGCTTCTCCAGCTGGGGGCATCGGACTCTGGGTCCTGAAGACAGGCCACCAAAGTCCCCAGGGTGTCTGCCAGAGGGGGCCCCACATCTCTGATGGGTCCACGGAAGTCCCCGTGGGGGGACTCGGGCCCTTCCATCCAGGCGTGCCCCTGCTGCATGGAGGGAAGGCCCAGCTCACCAGGGTCTCACTTGGTTTTGGCCGTTGCAGACAGGTTAGTTGGGAGTACCCTGGCACTGCCAAAGGACAAAAGGGACAAGGGACAAAAGGCATCTGCACACAGTGATAAGGATGCTCTGAACCTGCCATGCAGGCCTTTGGGTAGAAGGAACATGGAGACTCTGGCTTCCAAGAAGTCTGGGCAAGAACAGGAGCGACGGACAAGACGCCCCGGCTGGGGCCAAGCAGGACTGGCCCACAAGGCTCCCCTCTCCAGTACAGCTCTGGGAGCAGCTTGCAGGGCTGGCAACTGTCACCCTACAGATGCCACCTCACTTCACGCACAGCTGCTGCAATGTCCCTTAGCTCCCAAGGACCAGGGCCAGGACCCCAGCCCTGGCCGGGAGCCAGGGGCCTCCCCTTTCACCCTCCCAGTGTCTTAGGGTTCTAACGGAGCACCCCCGGGGGGGATGGAGAGTCTGGCAGCAGAGTGTTCCCCATCTTTGTGCTTTTATCTCCAAACACAGAATGTGCATAAACCAGTTAACCAATTCGAAGTCCAAGGCCTTTTCTCAGACACGACCTGCTGCACTGGGAGCCAACCTGGGCCTGGAGTAACATAAGCCCACAGAGGGGGTTAATTCATACCCTGCCTCTGTGGCTCCCAGAGTTTCAGAGGAAATGAAAGCTCAGTGTGAAAACAACCAGGAGACACCAAGGTGTGCAAAGGCAGAGGGCACCCGGTCGGGACAAAGTGATCACTTTGGAGGCTGCTTTCCCACAACCTAAGCAATAATCACAGTGCTGACAGCTGAGGCTGGTGTAGTATTTAGTTTCATGCAAAGCTCACCCCTGGGGTGAGTCCCCAGCCCCTCCAGGACTGGAGAATGGAGGGTGGAGGAGGATGCATCTGGGAGGAGAAGCGGCAGCCAGGACCTCAGAGCAGGTCTTCAGGACGCCCTGCCCTGGACGGCTGCTCCTGGCTGCTATTAGCTGTGCCTGGGCCATGGCTCCCCGCCCCTCTGAGCCCCCGTGGCCCCTCTGAGCCCCCGTGGGCCCTCTGAGCCCCGTGCACTCTTGTATAAAGACTGGGGGCTCCCCAGAGAAGTGTGATTTCCATCTCTACCTGCAGAGGTGACTTGGAGGTCTCCGGGGGAGGTGGAGGCAGGCCAAGTGAAACTGTCGGGAGCCCTGCTAGCTCTATTTACCAGGCCTCTTGGCTTTTATCTGTTCTAGGTACTGGGGTTCCCCTCAGATGCCGTGGAAGAAACAGTGCTGCTCTCACGGGTGGGCTGAATGTCCCTCCAGCTCTCACCTCGAGGGATCCTCTGAGGTGTCAGTAGTAACTTGCACTCACCCTGGGCAGGGGGCTGCTTTCACCCCGGCCCTGCCTGCCCTCCTGCCCACCCTGATCCCGGCCCACCGGTCATCTTCCCATGACAGCCAAGTCCTCCAGGTGTGTGTGGGGGGCTGCCCTGTGGTCCCACCTGGACGTACCTGCAGTGGACCACTATGGGTCCGGCGTGGGCCGGGTTGAGAGCCTTCACCTTCTTCAGGAACTTCAGCATCCCGATGGGGGTGAAAGGCACGCCGAAGTCAGGCCAGCTGGTGAAGTGCAGCTGGGAGACGAGCCGTGGGGCTTTGCAGCCATCAGGGAGCTGCTGTGGGGGATGGGCGGTGGGGGTGGGGACATGAGTGGGGGGTGCTGCCTCCCCCCTGCTCCCGACATCACTTTCTGAGGATGCTCACTGCCCCCTGCCACCCCCTGCCTCCGCGGTCTAGGCCCTAGGCAGCCGTGAGGACACCAGGGGCAGCACAACAGACCCCACAGCACCTATCTCAGGCCCAGGGCAGGCCGGCCCCCGGGGGCAGCCAGACACACCCCAGAAGCCGGCCCTTGGGCTCACCAACCCCACTGATGAGCAGGGCTGCACTTTACGCCTGCATCCTTACCAGCAGCACCCCCTTTCACTCCCCAAAGTGTCTCCCATTTTGAGGGAAAAGAAGATGCAGCTGGCCGGCGGCCGGCCCTCCCAAGGCCTGTGATCATGGAAGGCTAGAGAGTGTACCTGGAGGTGTGTGTGTGTGTGTGTGTGTGTGTGTGTGTGTGCATGTCCTCGAAGGACATAAGCAGGGCAAGAAAATGATAAAGCCCAGCCTCTTCCCATCTTTGCTGTGGCTTCTAGAAACCTCAGACTCCGATTTGGCCATCTAAGCACGCCAGGCCCTCTACCTCTGATTCCTGACACCATGACCTTCTGTTTTTCCCATTTAAAAAAAAATTATATATATATATACATCTCATGTGCTTTGTCCCTGGGCATCGGTATTGAAGAACCTTACATTCTTTCAGGCAGGGCCTGGGTGGGGACAAGCAGGAAGTCAGTATGACAAATACTGAGGAGGTTACAGAAATACTTTCGAGACTGTTAAAAAAAAAAAAAAATCCCACCTCACCACTGCAATGTGTGAAATGACATCACGCTGCTGAGTGAGAACCCCCAATCCCGGTGCCCCCCGCAAGTGACCCAACTTCCTCCGCCCAAAACAGTGAGCCGGGCCCAGGAGCATCCAGCGCTGTCTGAAGGCACCTGCCTACGCGTCCCCTCATCCGTAGGTTCTTGTCCTCGGTCCACCAAGGCCGACCTGTCCACGCCCCCCCCTCGCGCGCAGCCAGAGCCGCTGCAGTGCTGGGGGCCGGGGGTGGGGACGAAGCTCGTCATATCAAAGACAAGCCAGATGCATACTGACTCTCGACACTGCTCTTTTGAAAAACTATCTTTCCAGAAAGGCGGTAACTGCACACGCTTACGGACTGTATGCAGAACTTCCGGATGGTGTAATCCACCAGAACCACGCAGTCCTCCACGCACACGCGGATGTTTCCATAGGTCCAGCAGCCCTGGTCCGGCCAGTACTGGTAGCACTTCTCCTACAGGGGATGGTGGCACAGAGAGAAATAGGCCTGTGGGTGCCGGGGGCCCGTCTGCACCCGCGCCCTCGACACACACGTGCTCCAGGTGCCATCGCACAGTTTCCCCGACCGGGCAAGGCCCCAGAGAGCGCGGCCACGCGGGCAGCCCCCAGTCTACACCGGGGCCCCCGCTGATGGGGACACCGACACCGGGTGGGGCGTGTCGCTGGACCCGGCAGGGAGTGTTTTCCTTGCTCAGCTCCCCGAGGACAGAGCTGTTGAAGAGGGGACAGCTTAACGCTCCCCACGGCCCCCACCCAGGACGGGGTCCGCAGGGCATGCGCAGCTGCCACGCAGGGACCCACCTCCGGACCTTCCGTCCCCCTATGCTGCAGGTGTCTGCGCGTGGGGACGGCGCATCCGCAGGCCCACAGGACGAGGCCTCCGAGGGCGCGTGAGCGCTGCCCCGCATTAGCGTTACGAGTCCTCAGGACAATTTCCCGTCCGTCCCCCAGGATGTCTCTGAATCCAAGGAGAGTCAAACACTTCAAGGTGACGGTTTGGGCCATTCCTGGCTTCCTGGGGGACCCCCAGGACCTCCTGAGCCTCTCCCCTTGAAGGGCCCCCACGGGGCTGTGCGTGCGGACGCCCCCCCCCCCCCGGCCTCCTGTCTCCCCACGCGGTGCCCTCCCTCCGGCCCGGCCACGAGCCGCTGGGGCAACTGCGTTTCACAATGTTGAGCCAGAACATTGAAGCCAGGGAGGAGGCAAGAGAAGTGCAAGCAATGAAGAAAAGGGAACTCTATTGAGAAATGATTTCATCTGAAATGGTGAAAATCAAGATAGAGAAGCAGGCCAGCTCTGAGTCACAGAAATGGAAAAATCCAGTAGGAGGCTCCGGGGGAGGGGGGGCTTCTCAGAGACCCACGGCCCCCCTGCCCGTCTCACTGGGTCTCCTGTTTGTAAACAAGCCCCCTCCCCGCCCCGTCCCACCCCTGGCAAGTGGCAGCGGGAGGTGGGGGTGTGGAGGGGGGCTCATGTCCCAGGGCCACCCGGGGCTCCCGGGGAAGCGGCCGCCTCCTCTTCGGGGGCCAGGGCCTGGTCCTGCCGAGGCATCTGCTGGGAGCGTGGGAAGGGTTCACTGCTCCTGCCTTGAAACCCCCGCCTGCTGTCACTCTTTCCATCCACGGGGTGGGCGGGATTCACCGCGGGAGAGGGGTGGCCCTCTCCAGCCCTGTCCCAACCCCCTTGGAAACAAAACAAAAACCCCATCCTACCCGACCGGAAAGGGTGACTGGAGGCCTTTTCCTGTGCTGGTTGGCAGGCATAGAACAAATCAGTGACGGTGGCACTTGGCAGGCGGCTCCTCCGTGCCCGCCCTGCCCGCCCTGCCTGCGGCCAGTGTGCCCTCGAGCCCCAGCCCAGCTCCCCGAGCCCTTCGTCTCAAAGGGCAGCCCTTCCCCGGAGCCCGAGCCCAGCTGCCGGAGCTTGGTGGGGCCCAGCAAGCGGGTCCCAGGCCCCTGCGTGACGGCGGGGCTGGGGTAGAGACCAGCAGGCACCGACCGGGACCCAGGGAGCAGCAGGACAGAGGTCTCCCCCCACGCTGACCCTTCCTCTCCACCTGCTTGCTTCCTCCACCTTGCTCTGGCCCTCACCCTGGAACATGCTAGAACAGTCTCCCCATCCCCAGCAAGTCTCCTTCTAGCCTGAGATTTTTCCACCGTGGAGAGCGAGCTCACGTCCTGAAACTCAGGCCCCTGCTTTCTGCTGTGAAGCCTGCCACGGGCCCCCGTCTCAGCCTTCCACCGGAGCCCCAGGCCCAGTTCCCAGATGCATCCCTAGTGGTTCTGCTCCCAGCATGTCTGGGGGCCCAGGAGATGACTCGGGGCCTGGCGATCACATCCCCCCCACCCCCACACCCAGGGTGTCTCCCTCGGGGTGGATTTGGTCAAGTCCTCCCCCAGCCTTTGAGATTCCATGTGACTCCAGCCCGTGCCCTGACCCATACCCAAGAGAGGGTGTGGCTCCCGCAGGGGGGCCCCCTCCTTCCTGCCCCAGAAACCACAGTCACGCTGTGCTGTGACTTAGTTGATAGGGATCTGTGTCTCTTAGGTCAAGACTGAAGGACTAGAAGGCACAGAAGTGGCCCTGCATGCCCCACGCCCACCCGGGGCTCCACCCACTGCACCCTCGGTCCACCTGGCTTGCTTGGCCCTCCCTACCTGCCGCTGGCCCTGTGCTCTCCGCTATTTTTTTTTTTTTTAAGATTTCATCTATTTGGGATCCCTGGGTGACGCAGTGGTTTGGCGCCTGCCTTTGACCCAGGGCGCGATCCTGGAGACCCGGGATCGAATCCCACATCAGGCTCCCAGTGCATGGAGCCTGCTTCTCCCTCTGCCTATGTCTCTGCCTCTCTCTCTCTCTCTCTCTCTGTGACTATCATAAATAAATAAAAATTTAAAAAAAAGAGTGTAAGATTTCATCTATTTATGAGAGAGAATGAGCAACAGAGCACAAGTGGGGGGAAAGAGAAAAGCCGACTCCCAGCTGAGCAGGGAGCCCGATGCGGGACTTGATCCCAAGGCCCCCAGGATCACAACCTGAGCCAAAGGCAGATGCTTAACTGACTGAGCCACCCAGGTGCTCCTCTCTGCTATTTTTTATGTCACCTCCTGATACAGTTTACACTTATCTGCTTTCTGTTTGGCGTCTGCCCCCCACACACACACACACCCAGAGGCAAAGACATAGCAGGAGGTAGGGTTTGTGAGCTGGTTCACGCCCTCCCCCACCGCCCCCCACCCCCCGGGGCGGCACTGCCTGCCCAGGACAGCAGACTCCAAGGAGCATTTGTCACATTTAGGGAGTGAATCTGTTTAACCTTCTTCTTTATAGAGGTTTCAAGCTCTTTCTTACAAAGCACGTGCATCACGTGTCACGTTAGAAACAGCTAAACGGGGGTGATGAATCCACATTCCTTCAATGCACCTCGTTTTCCAAGAGCATCTCTCTAGTCTGGGTAAGAAGCAGGAAATGCATGTGTAACTCGAGGCTGAGCCTCTCAGGCCTGAGCTCCGTGGCCCCCACCACGGGCGAGAGCAGCCCGCTGGCCAGGGACCCCCCGGCTGAAAAAAAGAGCTAACTCCGTGACATTTCTGCATCACGATCTAGAGCAGTGAGATGCCTGGAACACAGCGTATTTATTTCAAGATAAAAAATGCTGTGAGCCACTGGTGGTTTGTTGTTTTTTTTTTTTTTTCTTCAGCAGAGATAAGAAGGGAGAGGAATAGGAAAAGGATGTGGTGAGCATGCCTCCCAGCAAAAGTACCAGAAACTAAAAGAGAGTCCTCGGTGAGTGAGTCACGAGGCTGGGCTCACCTCTTTCCTCTCCTTCACGTTGGTCAACATGACAATGGTCGCAGACTTCTGTTCCCAGATCATCCTCCAGAAGTCATTAACCGTTTCCTGTTTGGGGCCTGCATGCAGAGGAAAAACCCCAAGTCACACCGGAAGGGGGGGTCACCGTGGGTCGCAGCCCCTGTCATCCTGGCCTTGGGGCCCAGCTGCTCTGAGGCGCGAAGGGCTGCTGTGCAGACCCGGAGGTCTGTGGCTTCTTGCCCTGTCCCACCACAGCCACCCCCCTGCCCCCCCCGATTCCCCCCCCACCCCCCGCCGGGGATGGGAGTCCTTGGGGAGCTCCTCAGCTGCACCCAGGGGGTGACCCCATTCACAAGCAATAGAGAGTATGCAGAGGAGGCTTGGGAATACGCCTGCCTGCGCGTCAGCGTGGTGTGCATCCACTCCAGGGCCTCGCCGAGTGTCTCAGTGCCACGCAGAGACAGATGCAGACAGACACAGACCACAGGCCGGCTGACTCACCCTCCGTGCCTAACCCCCTTCCCTCAGCTCTCAGCTGCCCTCGCAGCTGGCAGTGATTCAGGGCCGTCCAGGGAGCTCTGGGCTAATGTTCCTGGGGAACGGTCTGAACAAAAGATAAAGTGTCCCCAGAAGAAAGTCCTTGCCCTTTGCCCTGCATCCTGCCTGGATACAGACACAGTGCCTGGAGATGCAGCAGCTATTTTGTGACCCTGAGGAAGATAATGACGTGCTCCAGAGGGTGGAGCAGGAAGATAAAGGGGCCCCTCTCCCTGGAGCTGAGCTGCCTCCCCTGCTTACGAGAGAGAGAGAGAGAGAGAGAGAGAGAGAGAGAGAGAGAGAGACAGACAGACAGACAGACAAAGACAGAGACAGAGGTGTTGATCTGTGTCAGCTAATGCCTGTCAGGCTTTCCGACGTTGTTGTCTCCTGAGTGTATGTGTACGTGTGTTTACCTAGGTTTTAGGGAATGTGCATTTTTAATAAGCTCTCCAGTGATTCCGATGTACACGGGCTTTTGGAACCTGTAGTCTGAAAGGCTCTTGCCTAAGAGGGAGGAAGTCCAGGAAACCAGCCGATCGCTCCACACCCCTCGCTTCATAGCACCAGCTCCCCGGGGCGGTGGATGGTACGTGGGCTTGGAAGCACTCGCACGTACAAAGTGGACTGTGTGCAAGGTTGAGGGCGAGCTTCCAGAGCCGAAGCATCCTCACGGTTACGGCCTTGAGCTGAAAAGCTACTCTCTCCCCTCCCCACTGCACCCCTCCCCGCAATAAAACAACAACGTGGGAGCCACACAGGGCTCCACCAGCTGAGAGATTCAAGGTTGTCTAATGTCACTGACATGGTCCCACTGGCCTGTCACGCAGGTGTGGAGTAAAGCCATGTGTCTGTTTATCTCACGTACACACTGGGTGGATGCACATCCGACAGGCCTCTTACACCTGCATTTGGAAATGACCGCACCTGCCCGGCTCCTCACACGTCTGCCCTGACCACAGAGGGAGACCAAGGTGCCCGAGGGCTCCAAGTCGTCATGCTTCACAAATGGACGTGCAGAACGACCTCAGAATGCTCGCTAAGACGCAGATGCAATAAGCACTGCTGCCCAGCTCCCAGGACCCGCGGACACTCCGGGGCAGCGCCTTGAGCTGCAAGGCTCTGAGAGATCTGTGACCCCCCTGCATGCCCTGAGCTTAGGGACAGGTGGGACATGCTGCACCAGGCAACGCAGACGCCGCACTGCACACGTACGAGAGGCGAGGAGCGGAAGCCCCGTGTTCCTGCCATCAGGTAGTGCCAGCCACGACATTTTACCCAAACCTTGTTCTAAGAGTAACAATGCAAAGCTTACCTTGAGCTGCTATAAATTTATTCTTCTCTTTGTAACCCTAGAAGAAATAAAATCAGATTAGTAGTTTTTCATCATTCTCTTTGCTGCTTGGAAAGCAACACAGTAATCATGAAAAACTTACTAGTGATTTCAGAATTAGTGGGACTTTGGTTCGTCCCTCTGCAATACTTCCCCAGACACGCACACACACACAAATGGACACGCATTGAGATATTTTTAACTGGTTAGTACATACAAATTCTCCTATATTGTGCTTTTACGATAATTTTATGATTTACATTAAATGATTTTTAAGGTTCCAGTAAAGTGGATTCTTAATGCACTGAATATGGTTTTATCATAAGTTTGTTTGTCTCTCCCGTTCAACTTTGTCAGTAATGTAAAGAATGCTGTGACACACATTCTTTGTCCTTATCTGTTTCTTTTTTTTTTTTTTTTAAGACTTTATTTATTTGAGAGAGAATGAGCAGGGGGAGAGAAGAGGGAGAGGGAGAAGCAGACTCCCAGCCGAGCAGGGAGCCCGACACGGGGCTCGATCTCAGGACCTGAGATCATGACTGGAGCCGAAGGCAGACGCTTCACTGACTGAGCCCCCCAGATGGCCCTGCTCATCTGTTTCTTGAAACTGAATATCCAGACGGATGCTAACTTCAAAGGACTGGGTGATTCCATGCTCTCTGGGCTCTGGCCAAACTGCCCAGGAAGGCTGGGACAATCTACATTCCTGGCTCCCCCAGAGAAAAATCACGATTCACATTGAGCCCCTAAATGATCCAGGCATGTGCATCGTGCTGGGCTGGGGGACAAAAAAAAAAAAAAAAAAAAAGAAAGAAAGAAAAAGAAAAAAACAGACTTACATCTATGTAGGAAGCATTAATGTAGTCTGAACAGGGGGTCCCGTCCACTTGGCTCAAAATCACCCTGGAATGATCATCTAAAAAAGAAACAACAAAACATGCTATTAGGACAAGGCAATCACACCTGCCATACATTTCTTCCGTCTACAGCATTAAACGCCGCAAAGGACACCACCGGGTCTTCCATGGTGATCAGAGGGACAGAGGCGGTGCCCTTCTTAAACGTTTGCATGAGACCCTTCGTGCCATGAGGGTGGGAATGCACCTGTTTTGTTGAATATCACGTCTCAGCACTGACAACAGTGCCAGGCCCTCCCCAGGTGTGCAGGTAAGAACTTCAGTGCCCGGGAGCGGGGGCTGCTGGATCTCCCCCTAGAAACAGGGCAGCAGCACGGGCTGGGACCCCACAGTGAGATCACCACATTCTCAGAAACCCCAGTTGGGCCCCAGTGTTAACAACCATACTCAGGACAACCCTGGGTGGAAGGACTGAAGCCCGCTCTCCCAGGCTTTCCGGGGAACGGACAAGCCGACTCCACAGCCTGATCCTCACCCTCAGGGCGGCTCCAGGGATGGCGGGTGTGCAGGACTCACAGACCTGGGCTGGGCGCCGTGGGCCACCTGCCTGGAAGATCCTGCCTTGTTGTACGACTAGTCTCCAGAGTGGGAGGACTGACCACAGAGAGGTCTGTGTGTGAGTGTGTGAGTGTGGGGAGTGCGGGTGAGTGATGTGTGTATGTTTTCCCTGTGTATGGTGTGCATGTGCGTCTGTGGGGTGTGCACGTACACACGCACGGGGGAGGCTGCAGCCGGAGCCCCTTTGTGATTGCGGTGGGTTCTTGCCACTTTTGCCTCCGTGGGCCACTTCCTCCATTTAAAAAAATAAAAATTAAACATTTTGCTTTATGACTGTGTTACTGGTGAGTATAAAGCTTAATGTAATCCAGACTGGACTGTGTATATATTTTTTTCTGATTTCAAAGGGAACTAGATGGTTTCATGGGACTTTAGAAGTGCTGTGGCTCTGGACCTGGGTCTCTATGCTGCTGTACTCGTGCCTCTATTTATACAGCAGCTTCTCCCGGGAGTGGGAGCACTGAGGATGCCCAGACGCAGCCCAGGGCCTGGGCCAAGGGGCAAAGCTACTCCTGGGGTTATTCACGCTGTGCTGGGCACAGAGCGTGGAGTAGAGTGAGCACTTCACATGTAATTACTGCATTAATTATGGAAAAATTCTGTGTCCCTGTCCTGCTTTATCCCCTCCTCATCCCCACAGGACTGAAACTGAGAAGAATGTGCTCGTGGCATGGATCTGGGGCCCAGACCCCGGAGCACCGCTGTGGTCCCCAGCCTACCTGCAAGGCGCTGCTGGCTGCAGACGCCCATCACCTGGGTATTGTATCGCTGGGCCAGATCTGTCCTGCTCCTGTCAGGACAGGGCCAGTGAGGCTCCCAGGGAGAGTCACGACCTAATCAGGGTATCGAACCCCAAACTCAGAGCCCGGGTGGACTTCTCCATGAGACCCTCCTTCTCCGTTAGACAGCCCTGAAGCAGAAAATAGCTCTGGCTGCACACGCGTAAAGCAAAGTTGAAAATAATTTGGATCAGTTTATGCATCGAGAACAGCTATAGAAAGCAGAAGGCAAAAAATAGCCTTCTGGTTAGATTTAGAACCTTGCAGTTTCTAAGAGCTTCCTGTCTTTTTATTCTGAAAGTCACACTTCGCTTTCAAAACATTATTTCCTGAAATTATCAGCTGTTGCTGTTTTTCCAGAGAGAAGGATGCTGCCTCCCGACCGGCCACCGGGGGCTTTCCATAGGCCGGCCTTGTGCACAGAGCAGGCGTCCTGGTCTCTGAACTCGGAGCTCCCTGGAGCCCCATCCAGGACTGGGTCTCATAAAGCTGGTAAAGTTTCAGCCGATCCCGGCTTGGGGAGGACGGGGAGCGGCCTGGACGGTGTACGGGCGGTTGGGAGTTGGCCCTTCTCAGCCCCTGCTGACCCTAACCCCACCCCGAGCAAGAGCAGAGTCTCCCAGCCCCGGGCAGGGCGCGGCAGAGAGTTGAGACCCCCCGCATGACCTCAGTGATACCAGTCCAATGCCATCCTGGCCCCGGGGCATCTCTGGCCAACTCCTCAGTTTAATCGGACATGGCTCTCCTTCGCCCTGTGTCTTGCTGATGCCAGATGCCTTTCAGCAGGTGATCTCCAGGGCACATCCCAAGGGTCTCATGCCGCCGTTCCACAGCCCAGTGTCCCGTCATGTGAAACACATCCACACACCCGGGCAGAGTGCCCTGGCCCCTGAGCAGCGCTGGCACCCTGCTTCCTCTGGCGCTGTGCTCCCGGGCAGGACAGGGCTGGGGCTGGACTCTCACCCAGTGCCGGGGGGTGGGGGCAGACTGGCCCTGGTGCAAGTTTTTACTGGCAGGAAAGGCCCACTTCCCTCCGTAGCACAAGCTTGAGAACATGTGGAGATCGGTGACCCTCGGGGGAGGCAGCACCCCACCCTGGGCCACCAGCTTTGCAAAGGGGTAGAGAGAACAGGTAATTTCCACACCTGGACGTTACTTCCACTCCCACTGAGGCCTCACCAAAAATACTTTTAATTATCAGTGTAAATGCCACCTTTTAGGGATGCCTGGGTGGCTCAGTGGTTGAGCGCCTGCCTTTGGCTCAGGGCATGATCCTGAAGTCCCAGGAATGGAGTCCCACATCGGGCTCCCTGCAAGGAGCCTGCTCCTCCCTCTGCCTGTGTCTCTGCCTCTCTCTCTGTGTCTCTCATGAATAAATCAATAAAATATTTAAAAGAAAAATAAATGTCACCTTTTAAAAACCACAGGGGTTTGGGACACCTAGGTGGCTCAGCGGTTGAGCATCTGCCTTCGGCCCAGGGCGTGATCCTGGAGACCCGGGATCGAGTCCCACATCAGGCTCCCTGCATGGAGCCTGCTTCTCCCTCTGCCTGTGTCTCTGCCTCTCTCTCTGTGTCTCTCATAAATAAATAAACAAATAATCTTTAAAAAATAAAAAATAAAAACCATAGGGGTTTAGTAAGAGACAAATGGGGATCGGGAACCTGGGAAAGTGCTTAGAGCAAGGAGGTCCTCCACATGTGCATTCAGCAGATCAACACATAAATTACACTAATTAATGAGGCTATTCTTTAAAGCAACAATAGATAATAATACTACTAATACTAATAATGCTAATTTTCCGAACGTCCCAATTTTTATTTGACACAAAATATTCCAAAGACCCCAAGCATCCCACCATGGTTCTCCTCTCACTTGAGCTGCTCAAGCCAAGTGGCTTGCCTCTTCCTTTCTCTGATAACCCACACCCCATCCTCCCAAATCTCCCCATTGCGCGGCCAGAATCTAACTTCAGTCCGAGCCCCCTACCTGCCAAGTGGCACGACTACACAGCATCCTGGCCCATCTCCTTGCTGCTCCCCTGGCTGCCTACACAAATATGCTTGGCCCAGAGAGTATGTGGTTAATGTCTCTTGTTCTAGTTGGATCAGAGCCTCCCAGGGGTCTTTGCACAAAAGACGTGTAAATCCTCTGTAAAGTGCAGAAGTATTATTTGTATCAAGCGCTGGGAGTCCAGAGGCCACACAAATTGGGCAGACCGCAGCTTCTCTAGCCTACAGAAAAGGTGGATTTAACTCTGATCCTAAAAGCACAACCAAGAGCCCATGCACGGAGGCCCATGGACGGGCTGGCTTCCTTGCTCCCACAGAGGCTCTCTCTGAGAAGGAAGGTTCTCTGGAGCAGGGAGGCCTGGGGTTCAGGGTTTAAAACCTTCCTGGATGCCATTCTGCTCCCCAGGAGGGGTCCAGCTGCATGAAGAGTATGAGACCCTCCTCAGCCAGGGGTTATAAGGGCAGCTTGGAACCTCCAAGGTTGTCCTGGCACCGAAGCAGGCTGTGAAAGCCGCCCCCAGGGCACGGCCCAAACAGCTACATCCCTGGACAGACCTGTCAGCCGCCCGGCCTGATGGCCTCCCTGCAGCGCACGCCCACAGCCGCTGGTCCCCTTTAGCAGGTGGGGTTTCTGAGCCTTCCCACAAAGCTGTCAAAGCCCTACCCATTCCTTACTCTTTCATTTTTGTCCTTGGTTTGGGGGACCCACTGCTGGTGGCCAGGGACACTGAGTCTGAGTCAGGGAGATGACCAGGCCACCAGCAGCACGAGACTGGGGCTCAGGGCCAGATCCAGCCCGTGTAGGTGACACTCCCGAATCCCCGGGCAGTGCAGGTCTCGACATCAAGCACAGACTCGGTGGCCAGACCCCCAACGACAGCGGCAGCCCGAGTCCCCGTAGGAGACGGGCACCCACACCCCTATGCAATCGGCACGCAGCAGTGCGGCCCAGGGCCCTCATATCCAAGCACTGGAACCGTCACACCGCACGGTCCCCGGGAGCTGCGAGGGAATGTCGAGTTTACTCCAAACGCCCCCACTCATGCAAAAAAGGTAAAATCTTACTGGGAAGGATGTTGGGATATCTGTTTTTTTCTCTGTTTTCTTCTTTATTGGCCAGTTCAAAAGTTCCTTGTATGTGTCCGGATGGCAACGACTAGAAAAGAATACACAGTTAGCACTAGACGTGATGCATCCCATCGCCGTGTGTACATCAGCTTGCCCTTGAGCGCAGGGATGAAGAAAACTCCGCCTGCACAAACCTCCTGCGGTCCCAGGCCGCGGCCCTCTCTGCCCACGGGCGGTGGTGCCCGGTGCCGGGCGGACATGCGACAGAGACACAGGCCCCTTCAGACAGGGCGCTCCAGCCGGCAGGCCAGGTGAGCTGTGGGCATAATGATGAGCTCGCAGTTGGACCTTACACCGCACGAGGGCGGGGGGACCTGCCCAAGCACCATCACCAAATCCCGGGGAGCCACGCGTCCTGGCCCGGAGTAGGCCCTCTACAAATACTTACACACTGACCACAGGACAGCTCTGGACCAGGAGAGGACAGAGCAAGGGCACCTGTGCAGATGGGCTAGAAAGGCACCCTGTGACCTTTGGCAGGGGGCTAAGGGATGAGCAGAATGATGCGCTAAGAAGTCAGGTGGGGGCCTCCTTCTGGAGACGCCGAGAGCTCGTGGGCCGGCAGCTGAGGTGCAGCTGGGCCCTTGTGCAAAGTGCGGCTCCCAGTCCCACCCTGGATCAGCATGTTGAACCCCTGGGGATCCTGGGTGCACATGTGGTTTCAGAAGCTCCACCCTAGCCCCCCTGCCTCACGTGAGGACACTGAGGTGCCACTAGGATCCTGTAACAGGTGTGTGGCTCCGTGGATGTGAGCCCAGGCGCCCCGAGTTTGAGCTCTCCCACTACGTGGGCCCCCTCCCATCACGCCAGCTCCAGCCTCCTCCTGTCGCGTTTGCTGGCTGCTGGCACAGCCCCTGCACCCAGGTGAGGCCCTGGCCATGCACAGTGGCATGGCCCAAATCATGTCCTTCAACATCAACCTAGATATTGACTGGCCCGGGGATCCTGGAATTCGAGTAGCAAGCGTTACTATTTATCAAGCCTCTTTGACAGGCCAGGCACCGTAGGACGAACTGGGACACCTGCTCCAGCCCTCAGAAGACATCCTGAGATGACACAAGCATCACCTGTTTTACAGGTGAGCAAACTGACCTCCCCCCCAAAGCTGCCACAGCTTCATCCAGAGCCAGGAGGCTTGCAAGTGGCACACACCGGGGTGGGGCGGCTGTGTGGCCTGGAGCTGGCACTAGGCCACGAGCAGGGTGCTCACGTCTTCAAGTGTAAAGTCCCCGGGAGACGGGGGCAGTTCTCACAGTGCAGCCGAGGCCTTAGGCTCGTTCCCACCGTGAGTCAGAAGGGCTGGACTTGCCACGTACGGGTGCCCGGAGACCCCTTGCCCAGGTCGGAGGACTTCTCCATCACACATTGAACCCCCCCAGCCAGTGTCATCCTTCTCTTGTTTTGGGGCCACCAAACTGGATGGTCACAAGGCAGAGGCCCCGCCAGGGCCAGGGTGGAGGCCAGCCTGCTGGGTGCCTTGAGACCAACATGCTCTCTGCTGAAGTTCTTGTTTTTTTTTCTTTTTTGAAGTTCCTGGTTCTTATCAAAGCTGTCTTGACACGGACTCTCTGGACCTGACCTAGACAGGGAATCTGAGATCGCATTCTACAGGCTTCTCATTTTCTACACCCGAAAGCTTTTTTGACCTCAGCCCTGAAAATAAAAATGAGGTATAACACCGTAACGGTGGATGCACGATGTCAGGTGTTCGCCAAAACCCACACAATGTCTGACACAGGAGCCCCAGCTCTGGCTTTCAAACAGTGACAAAAGGTCAATATTAGTTATTAATTGGAATGCACGTTAGTGACAGTCACGCGGATAATTGGGGAACCTGTGTGCAGGGAGGGGTAGGGTACGTGGGAACCCTGTACTCCATGCACAGTTTTTCCGTGAGCCTAAAACTGCTCAAAAAATGAAAAGTCTATAGAAATAAAAAATTAAGAAGAAAAAGAGAAGCCTCCGCCTTCCTCGGAGGGCAGGGTGGCTACAGCGCGGTGGGTGGGGTGGAGAGGCTGGAGGGTTCTAGGTGGTGAGGATGGACCTATCCCTGGCAGCGGCTTGAGACCCAGAATATGGAGCTGGGATGGTGACACTGGCTCCGCAGGTGGCACAGAGGGTCACTCGGTGTGAGAGGCAAAGTGCCTGCAGATGGCTGCTCAGATGGCACAAGGGATATGGGACAGCCCCCGGGGAGGGCTCTACTGTCACCGGGTCACCCGTGCCAGGCGTGAGCCATGCACGTCGTAATTGGTCACTAACTACCTTGTGAGTGATCGTCCAATCACATACGTTGGCCAAAGAGGGTTTGCCCGTGTGCTTGCTCGCTTGAGGTGAGCTCTCGTGTCAGTGGACACACACAGAGTGGAGCCACACGTCATGTCCCTACTGCTTCCTCCCCGCTTTGCAGTGCTGGGCAGGGGGTAGCACAATGAGAAGGACAGAGAGGAGCCAGGTGTGAGCTGTTCCAGCAAGCTCCAGGGGACGGCTCTGGCTTGCATGCTGTGTCGGGACCTCTCCTGGCAGCACCTCCCCTGCGCCTTTCTACAACATGAGTGACAGGGCTGGATCCAGGCCCGGGCTTGGAGCCTGGGAAGAGTCCGTCTGGGGAGGTGGGGTGTTCTGGCCTGAGTGGCACTCACTCGCTGGGGTTTAACTGGGGGCCTGGAACAGACTTCGCTGGGCTAGGGCTCGATCACTGCGGCGTGGAGACTGGGATTGGATGTTCCCAGGAGTAGTCCTAAAAAGCACAGCAGCCCAGACACCTCTCGTGCAGACCCTACGCTGAGCCAGGCACGCATCTCTCTCTTGCACACGTCGGGACAATCCTATGGCAGTAGCGTCCTTATTTTATAGGTGAGTAAACTGAGGCAGGCAGAGGTTAAGTAAATGGCCCAAGCTCTCCAGGCTGGTAAGAGACACAGGAGGGCCAAATCCAGCACTTGTGCCTTGACCACTCCACTGAGCCCAGCACCAAACCCTTTCAGTCCACGGAAGCCCTGGATGGGCAATACACACATCTCCAACCCCGTCTGGATGGACTACATTGTGACTCGTCTATTCCTTTCACAGTTTCTGGGACTGGAACTCAGGACAGTGGGTGAGGAGAAGCGGTACAGTAGCCCATCCCAAGTGGGGTCATCCGCATCTGCAGAGCCACGAGT
Organism: Canis lupus familiaris; assembly: GCF_011100685.1. Lineage (NCBI taxonomy): Eukaryota > Metazoa > Chordata > Mammalia > Carnivora > Canidae > Canis > Canis lupus. Next base: position 37,231,483 of record NC_049249.1, on the reverse strand, counting down.
GGGCCGGTCCTAGCAGGCTCCAGCACTCTTACAACAACATGAACCTGGCGTAGGACACAGCCAGCTCTCACCGGTGAGAGGAGCACACCAGAGTCCAGAGAGTACAAGCAGCTTGTCCCGGGTCCCCGGGGTCAGGACCCGGCCTCCTTCCCCTCTGCATATCTACCCACCCTGCATGGCACAGAGCACTGCAGCGGGCCACTGGGGAGGCGCTCAAGGGCAGGGGCCGGGCAGGGCGGGAAGAGTCAGGCATCCAATTTAAAGTCGTGCCCAAAACCCTCAGAAATCAAGGTAGAACAATATTCAAATGCAATATTTCGTTTTTAAATTTTTTTTAAAAAGTCAAGAGCAAAGCAAAAAAAGAAAAAGAAAGAAAAGAAAAAAATATCGATGATGACCAAAGCACAAAAACACAGAACTTCTAAAGAATGATGGGGTGGGTTCAAATGCAATGTTTCATTTTTAAATTTTTTTTTTTAAAGTCAAGAGCAAAGCAGAAAAAAAAAATCGATGATGACCAAAACACGGAACTTTTAAAGAATGAGGGAATGGGTTCAAATGCAGCGTTTTATTTTTAAATTTTTTTTTTAAAGTCAAAAGCAAAGCAAAAAAAAAAAAAAAAATCAATGATGACCAAAACACGGAACTTTTAAAGAATGATGGGATGGGTTCAAACGCTGTTTCATTTTAAATTTTTTTTTTTAAGAAAAGTCAAAAGCAAAGCAAAAAAAAAATCGACGATGACCAAAACAGAGAACTTTTAAAGAATGACGTGATGGGTTCAAATGCAATGTTTCATTTTTAATTTTTTTTTTTTTAAAGAAAAGTCAAAAGCAAAGGAAAAAAAATTGACGATGAACAAAACACGGAACTTTTAAAGAATGACAGGATGGGTTCAAATGCAACGTTTCATTTTTAAATTTTTTCTAAGAAAAGGCAAAAGCAAAGCAAAAAAAAAAAAAAATCGATGATGACCAAAACACGGAACTTTTCAAGAATGACGGGATAGGTTCAAATGCAACGTTTCATTTTAAAATTTTTTTTAAGTAAAGCCAAAAGCAAAGCAAAAAAAAATCGACGATGACCAAAACACGGAACTTTTGAAGAATGACAGGATGGGTTCAAATGCAACGTTTCATTTTTAATTTTCTTTTTAAGTCTTAAGCAAAGCAAAAAAAAAAAAAAAAAAAAAGATGATGACCAAAACATGAAACTTTTAAAACATGACAGGATGGGTGACCGCACAGTGACAAGCCATGTTGTCAGAGCCTGGGACCACAGGAGAAATCGGTCGGCATGATCTTGTCTTTTTTTACGATTCTGCTATTTCGTTCAGCATGGATTTGTGCACGTTAATTTTGATAGATCTGCTTGTTGCATTAAGATAGCATTAACCCTGACGAACTGAGGTCTTTGTGCGCCCGGGGCCGCTGCCTCACCTGCGCGACCCTATTTCTGGCCCTGCTCCGCCGGAGTCACCCTCACGGCTGGGACCTGAGCCGGCAGCGAAGCCAGCTGGCTCTGACTCACGGCTCTCCGCCTGGCAAGGTCAGCCACCCCCTCCGGCGCGGAGAAACACAGTGAAGGGGAAATGGGACAAGACAGGAGGAGGAAAAATCACGTTGCTGCAAACTTGGGTGGTTATTATGAATACGGAGAACTAACTTCTCTTGTGCAGCTGACAGATTGCAAAACCATACTGCTTAGAGCTGTCTTTCGATATGACCTAATTTCTCCAAAATAAAAAGAAAGAAAGGTGGTGGGGGACACATTTGGAAACAATTAAAAGGAAGCAGGCTAAAGGCCGAGGAGGCTGGCGTTAAAAAAAATAAGCCAAGTACAGTCAACGTGCAGTGTCACCTCCCATGCCCGCCCGTGACGCTTCCTCTTGAAAAGCCCTCCCTCTGCCATGGTGCCACCTGCATGCAAAACTGGACAGCACGTGCTGTTCACAAAGCCGCTGTCTGAGCCTCATGTGGAGCTGGAGGGTCCCCGAGACAGGCCCGCTCCCCGAGCCGCCCCCCAGGGTGGTGGAGGCCGGCTGGCTGGCCCTGGGGACCTGCGTGCCACGGCCGGGGAGTTGCAGGCTGGGCTGGGCCTGGTCAGCTCGCAGCTCCTCTTTCCAGCTCACACTTGGCACGTGGCTGTGCATGAAATGAGGAACCTGCATGAGGCAAAACTCAGGCTGTGGTCAGGGATAAGCTCTGAGCAGCTCTCTCTCTCTCTCTCTATCTCTCTCTGCCTCTGTCTCGCTCTCCCTCTGACATATTCAAGAGTCACAGGACGTTGCATGTAAAATGAGCAACACAAGAAGAGGGGTCACAGATGCACGTTGGTATTTCTTGTCGAGGGCCAGGACAATCAGTCTGCAGCATGGGGACTGTCCCGACCGGGTAAAGCCACCCCAGTTAGCGGCTGCTGTCGCAAAGTTCACCCAGAAGGAAGCAATTCACCCAGAAAGTAGTAGCAGGATGAAGACAAGGAGAAGCTGGGGTGCACATCCAACCATAGGGATCTCGGAGGCAGAGCTAGCGACCCCTCCAGGCAGCCCCCATGGTTGCTTAATTCACGTTCTGAGGATGGCTCGGAAGGGGGACCCTTCCCATGCCAGGGAGGTGCCCAAGCCCTTGGAAGCCTACTAGAGGGGGGCCGGGGACACCACGGCTTTGAACGTAGAACTGTCACCCTGCCACCTGCTGGGGCTCTGGTCTTCCACCTTAGCGAGACAGCCGTGTTTCCATCCCACTAGCCCTCAGGACATGGCCCTCACAGTGTCTGCGCTGGAAGGAGCCTTTGGGACCATCACACTCAAGCGTCTCATCTGATGATGGAACAATGAGGGGGGGAAGGGGCTCTGCCGCAGAAGCCAGGTCTCCAGAAACCCGCTTCCGGGACAGCGTCACGACCAGTGCAAGAGTTCCCAGTCTCTGGGACGATCTCCCCTGACATCTGTCCCAGTTTTTCCAGCACACCACGAGACAGAGGACCCTCCCCACTCACGTTGAACTCCTCCCGAAAGCGCTTGCAGTCATCCGCCGACCGGACGCGGATCTCTTCCTCCAGGTGCGCCACGGGGATGGGAAAGTACTTCTTGGGCCCGGAGGGGGACCTGCTGAGAAGCATCACTCTCTGCTGCTCTGTGGGATCAAAAGAGACAGGGGTGGGAGGCCACTCAGCCATACTCCCAGACGATGGACAGCGCTCCTGGAGGAAGGACACGGCTGGAGGGGGGCACATTCCTCTCGGGTCATGCAGCCGGGGCCAAGCGGGCGCCCTGAGCACCGGAGCACAGAGGTCTGTCCCCCATAATACAGCCTCGCCCTTTACAGGCAGGGGCGTCCCTCTGGCCGGTGTGACCTGCTTCCACCAACCGCAGATGTCCCATCTCAGCGCCCCCACCCCAGCCCCTGCTCTTCCCGTAAAGGATTTAGGCAGCTTCACACTGAAGTTCAATTTTCCAAATTTGAAACAGGGGGCGTGATTCTATGGTAATAAATACAGAAGAATGGTCTCGGTTCAAGCTGGGAACGGACCGGGAATCGGCTAGGACGTGAGCCTCCCTCAGCCTCGTCATCCTCATGACACACAGGCCCGGTCGCTCAAACCCCATAAGCTCCAGCAGAAATAAGACAAACACCATCCTTGTTCTGCGAGGAGCGGGCAGGGAGGCGTGGGGAGGGGCTGGCTGCAGGGAGGTTCCCGGCACAAATTCCTTCCAGAAACTGAGCCAGAGACAAAAGGAGAAATCCTTGGCATGTGCTTGTCTTCCTGGGAAAAGCGCTGATATTCTCGACGGGGTCAGCATAACAACTCTGCTGTCACGCTTGCCAAGGGCCTGTCCCCACCTGCAGCGCTGTTCTGAAGCCCAGCCAGGAACGCCTCCCAGGGCTCATTCCTCCCCGAGAAGATGTGTCAGAAGGGGCCTGGCGGGGCCTCTGGGTCTGGCCGGCCACACCTGCCTCCCTCCGGTGACACCCGGACACCACGCTGGCACCTAACAAGGTTCCGGGACCACCAGCAGCACCCCCCACCCCCCACCCCCACGTCCCGGTCCTCGCTGCTGCTAGTTTTGCAATCTGTGTGAAGTCTGAAAGCATGTTTGTTCCCTCAAACCGTGGAACAACTAGGTAGCCAGCGACCAGAGGAAGTCAGCGTCACTGGTGTGAACCAATACTTCTGAAAGCCTCTGCCTCGCACAACCCCACAACCCGCTCAGCCATCTGGACGTGCTGAGGGTGAGGGAGGAACAATGCGCCGCGAACGTAGCTTGAACACTTTCCCGACCGGACTCGGGGAGCCGGAAAGAAGGGTCGGGAATGCCCTCGGCCGGCTGCGACCAGCCCCGCCACACACGCTGGCGGCCTAGCTCCCCCTTGGCATCAGGGTCCGCCAACAGTGGGAATTTCAGGGGAGCCCTGGGAGCACTTGCGAGTAGGACCCAGGCTGTGTCATCTCAGAACGGCTCCAAAGGGCTCCCCGAAACCTGTTACATGCCACAACCCCGTAGAAAAGACAGGATGTGAACAGCGTTTCCAACAAAGCCACAAACTGAAGGCCTCAGTGTCTGTTTCACATCAGAGAGAAATGGAGAAAAATCCCGAAACTGTAAAACTCTAGTCCTGAATGCTCAGCATCATCCCCAGCAAAGCGAGACCAAAGTCGCAAAGGAGAAGGACTTTAACATAATTTAAAATAAGAGGCAGACAAGAGCCCCCGACATGGTCAGAAAGGGCCAATCTCCCCCCTCCAGCCCCTCCAGCCCCCAGCAGCCCCCCAGCACCCCCAGGCTGTGCCCCAGCCCCCAGCAGCCCCTCAGCACCCCAGCACCCCCCCAGCCTCCAGCAGGCCCTCAGCACCCCCAGGCTGCCCCCAGCCCCCAGCAGCCCCCCAGCATCCCCAGGCTGACCCCCAGCCCCCCAACAGCCCCCCAGCACCTCCCCAGCCCCCAGCAGGCCCTCAGCACCCTGAGGCTGCCCCCAGCCCCCAGCAGCCCCCAGTCCCCCCAGCACCCCCAGGCTGTTCCCTAGCCCCCCAACAGCCCCCCAGCACCCCCAGCACACCCTCAGCACCCCCAGCACCCCCCAGCCCCCAGCAGCACCCCAGCACCCCCAGGCTGTCCCCCAGCCTCCAGCAGCCCCCCAGCACCCCCAGGCTGTCCCCCAGCTCCCAGCAGCACCCCAGCACCCCAGGCTATCTCCCAGCCCCCAGCAGGCCCTTAGCATCCCCAGACTGTCCCCCAGCCCCCAGCAGCCCCCCAGTATCCCCAGGCTGTCTCCCAGCTCCCAGCAGGCCCTCAGCATCCCCAGGCTGCCCCCCAGCCCCCAGCAGCCCCCCAGCACCCACAGGCAGTCCCTTAGCCCCCAGAAGCCCCCCAGCACCTCCAGGCTGCCCCCCAGCCCCCAGCAGCCCCCAGCACCCTCCCCTTCCCGGGTACCTTGCTCTTCCAGGATTCCGTTGGGCATCTTCTTGTCATTGGCGCTGACCACGGCTTTCCTCTGCTTCCTGAACCTTGGGGGGACAGACCGGTTAGCAGGGGGCGCAGGGACACCCCCGGGAGCGCGGCCCCGGCGCGGCGATACCCACCAGGTGAGCCTGGAGAAGCTCTTCCTGCTGCTCATGGCTGGGCCCTCCTCGCGGGTGCCCGGCACCTCCGGTCCCCAGCCCCGCCGCCCTCCGCCTGGGCCCACACCCGCAGCGCAGCCTCAAGGAGCTCATTTCCTCTTCGAGGCTGGTCGGGGCACGTCCGCCTGCGCCCCGGGGACACTCCTACCTGAAGAAGTAGGCGGCGAGAAGCAGAAGGAGGACGCAGAGCAGCAGAGGCAACAGCAGCCAGGCCAGCTGGGGCTGGGGCGCGCCGGGGTCCGGAGGGCCTGCGGGCAGAAGGGGTCCCCAGTGCCACGAGGGACCCGAGGCAAGGACTCAGAGGACGGGGAAAGGTTTGGGCAGGGAAAGATCCCCGGTGCCAGACTCACTCTACAGTTTGCCAATGAGTTGCCCCTCCATCCCATCAGGACGTCCTCCCTTAGAGCAGAACCGCCTTCCTCGGCGCCTCACTTTACAGTCTGCAAACCAGCCCCCCGTCCAGGTCCACCGTGCTCACCCCGTAAGAGATGAGTAGCGTTGACACAGGCCAGGGAGCCTGAGCTGAGGAGGGACAGTGGAGGCACAACGGGAGCCCCTGACCCTCACGTCACCTGTCGCCCCGGGGTCCTGGGGCGCCTGCCTCTCCCCATCCTGGGGAGGTGGACGAGGGTAGAGGGTTAGCTATTCTGTGTGAGGACAGCGTGGAGAGCATCCGGGGCCTCGGGTAGGACTCAGGGCACGGGGGTGCAGTCTGGCCGTTGGGCCGGGTGGAGGTCCTTGGCCGTGCCATGATCAGGTCTTCTGGGACCTTCGAGCCCCCAATCCTACTGATCCAGGTTGACCTTCCTCATTCAGAAGGTCCCACATCCTTGGACCAAGAGCAGCTGCTGCCCTGTGGCTGCCCAAGACCTGGCCCGTAAGCCCAGATGCCGAGGGGCTCTGGTGGCCTGGCCGCGCCCTCCCCCCCAGATGTTCTAACTTAGTCCCTGCCTCCCCAGCCTGCCATGCTGCCCTCTCCTCACCAAAATGTCCTTGTCCCCAGGGAGCGTGGCAAATGCCACATCCTCCAGGAAGCCCACTTGGCTCCCCTCCTGTGGATCCCAGAGGGTCCGTATGTGCCCTGAAGCACAGACTCCACTCTCCTGGAGTGAACAGGCTCTGGGGGTGACCGTCTTCAGTCTGATTCAGTGGAAGCCCCTCAAAGGCAACAACAGGACTTCCATAGCTTTGAGTTCACAGGAGCACCAAGCAGGGACTTGAGCCCAGCGGGGACACAGCAGTCCTGCAGCTTCCCGCCCCCGGCACTGCCCCCCGCCCTGAGTATTCTAAAGATCTTTATCTGCATCTCATGTCCCAGGTTGTAAGCACCCTCCCCCTCCAGGGCCTCATGCCGACTCCGGCACCCTGTACGTGGGTGTATGCACGTAGTTCTAATAAATGACAACATTTTACTGACTCGAGTGACCCCTTGATGTAGAAGGGCACGGAGCGATGTCTGGTCTGTGATGAGAAGGTGGCCGTGGCCACCATCAGCCTGGACAACCAACAAGACACCCTCATTCCAGGCTAGGCCAATGCCTCTCCCACCTGGCTAGTGACCTCCCAAGCTGAGCCATACGACAAAGCCAGGGTGACAGCAGGCTCCGGGCCGGTGCCCCAGGCTGCAGAGCTGCCCTGGGGAGCTGACCTGGCCTGAGGCTTTCACACTTGCCCATCCAGGGGGTACCCTCCCTGCACTACCAGGGTCTTGGAGCAAACTCAAGCCCAGGCTTATGGGGGAGATGCCTGACACCCAAGGGGCAGAGCTGGGCCCAGCCTCAGAGAGGGTCGGGTGCCCCACACCCAGACTGGGCTCCATCGCCACCCTGCCAGATGCAACTACAGAGCACAGGCGTGTGCCCTTGTGTCCCTACTTCTGCATTTGCACAGAGGTCGGGCTGCCCCAACTCAGCAACTATCTTGGCAGTGACTTGACTGCCTAGCTTGTGGGTCCCTTGTGGGTCCAAGGGCTGGGTGGACCTGGCGGACGGAGGGCCATGGGCCTGACCTGGAGCTTTGTAGGGCACCCGGACCCCAGACAGCCCATCCCTGGGGGGTGTTGTCAGGAGGCTCCAGGGCCCAGCCTCCCGGCAGTAAGGACTACAGTTACAGAAGTGGGTGTCTCCTTGAGGACCGAGGCAGAATGACCGATGGCCTCAGAGTGTATGTGTGGGGGGAAGGGGCTATACTCAGGGGCAGAAAGCGCAGATCACAAGGACAATGCCAGCCACTGCCTCTGTCTGGAGGGCAGAGATGGGCTAGGAGCACTCAGGAGTCCACAGGCCTGGCGGGGGCTGGAGAGCTGGGGCATCCGTGTCCGGCCTGCAGGTGGGGGTGGCCCCAGTGGGGTCCAGAGGAAGGTGAGCCCCCTCCCCACTGTCCAGTCCTTCCAGCGTGCCAAAAGAAGAAATTCATATTTTCACCCCCAAATCATCTGATTTTTAAATACAGATAAGTAATTCAACCTAAGTGCAAATTTAAAAAACACAATGAGGGATCCCCGGGTGGCTCAGCAGTTTAGCACCTGCATTCGGCTCAGGGTGAGATCCTGGAGTCCCGGGATCGAGTCCCACGTCGGGCTCCCCGCATGGAGCCTGCTTCTCCCTCTGCCTGTGTGTCTCTGTCTTGCTCTCTCTCTATGTCTCTCATGAATTAATAAATAAAATCTTTAAAAAAAATAAAATAAAAAACAAAATGATCCAGGAAAGGCCTCTGCAGGCTGTGTCCCCCGAGGGGGCCAAGCGAAACGTGGAAAAAAAACAAAAAACGGGTGACATAGGCCATCAGGGCAGCTCTGTGGCTCGTCTTTCTCGTTCGGCCTGTGTCTTGGAAAGCTCCCGCGCGGGCACACACGGGCCTCTCCGTTTCATTGAACTGCTGCTTGCACTTCCACTTTGTGAATAACCCAAAATTTCCATGGACATTTGGGTTGTTTCCAACTTTTGGGCTGTTACCTACAATTTTACACCTGGTATCTTTTATCTCTGTGTACCTTGAAAGTGCGTCCGTAGGGCACTCCGAGAACGGGACCCTGTGCATCGGTGTGCACACACCGTAAATGGTAACAGAGACGGCCACGTGGCCACCGGCAAACTTTGCAGCTTCCAGGCTCACCCAGACTGGGGTTTGGGGCCAATGTCTCCTGCCTATTAGCCACCCTTTTAATTTTCGTCAATCGGATAAGGAAAATAAAACCACTTTAATTTGCACTTCCCGGGCAGCCCCTGTGGCGCAGCGGTTTGGTGCCACCTGCAGCCCCAGGTGTGATCCTGGAGACCCGGGATCGGGTCCCACGTAGGGCTCCCTGCACGGAGCCTGCTTCTCCCTCTGCCTGTGTCTCTGCCTCTCTCTCTCTCTCTCTCTCTCTGTCTATGAATAAATAAATAAAATCTTTAAAAAAATAATTTGCACTTCCCTAATTTCTATAGAGTTAAGCATCATCCGATGATTAATAAAACGTCATCAATTCGGTATTTGCACTGGGCTTGGTCATATCCTCCACGTTTTCCTGCATTACCTTTTTGCTTATTTGTTTTTAGGAATCCTTCCTGTAATACGGACCGTCACATCTGGCTGTGCTGTTTGGGAATATTCACCCTCAGCTCCTGCGTAAAGAAATGTCCCTTGCTGAGAACAAACAAAACGGTAATTTTTGGCTATTCGGTGCACCGTGCCAACGTGCCGTGGTCATCCGGAATGATCCGTCTTTCAGGGAGCAGAGTCCCAGAATCCCCCCTGGCATTCTAGGTCCATGGAGCCTGTCCACGTGGTATCACCGAGATCCTGAAGTGGAGCCAGTGTCGACTTCCCTCCTGGTGTGTGACCAGCGACCGATGCCAAGACCGCAAAGGCCGCAGCAGAAGCTGCAAGGAGCTGTGAGCGTCACATCCGTTCCGGTGGGCACGAGGTCACACGACAGTCCCTCCACATGAGGGAACACCTGACACCCACAGCCACCTTGTGAGCCAATCATCTTATGTTCAAGTGAACCGACGAGGCCCCGGAGGGCGCTGAGTCACCCTGCCGGTGCCCTGGGTGCCATCTGCAGGAGAGCCCTGCAGCTCCACCGTCGCTTCTCCGGCACGTGCGTTGTTGTGGTTACTACGCGCTTCTGCGGCTGCCGGGCCTCGGACAGCCAGCCCCTCCCCGCCGGGCACGGGACACACGGTCCTCGGGGCAGGTCCGGAGGGTCCCAGGCTGTGCAGTCCCGCCAGTGGCCTCGCATCCCGACGCCTGCTGGAAATGAGGCAACACAACAAACGGCAGTTTCCGGGTGCCGGGGGCTTCTGTCTCCTTTTTTTTTGAGGTTTTGGACTCCTCTGGCTTTCAGCACGAGGACAGTGCTTCTCCTTGCTGGCAGCTGGCATCCACGGATGCCACTTAAGATGAGTTTGTACGACCTTTGTCTGGGGTTCGGAGATCACGTAAAGCTCTTGAGCTGGATGGGGGCTGAACCCCTGACCCCAGCCGGAACAGTGCCACCTCCAATCACCTTGCCCAAGCTGCTTCTTCCAGAGGGAAATTGATAGTTTTTGCTCTCCCAAGGCCTTGTGATGAGCAAGTGCGATGCTTAATTTGTGTGTGTATGTGTGTGGGCCATGAGCTGCCAGATGTTTGGTCAGACATCGTTCTGGGTGTTTCCAGGGGGTGCTTTCTGGGTGAGATTGAGCATTCAAACTGGGGGTCTTGGAAAAGAAGATTACACTCGTCTCCCTCCCCTCACTGTGGGTGAGCCTCGTCCAATCAGTTGAAGGCCTGCACAGAACAAAAGCGCTGAGCCTTGAGCCTTCTGTGAGTAACAGGGAAGTCTTCCCGCCTGATTGCCTTCCAACTGGGACATCACTCTTTCGGGTTCTGTAGCCGCCTGCCAGCCTTCAAACTCAAACTGGGACACTGGCTCTGCATATTTTGGACCTGACAACCTCCACAATCGTGTGACCCAATTCCTTGTCATAAATATAAATATAGATACGAGTATAGATGTAAATGAAAATATAAATACATAACGGATCCCGTTTCTTTGGAGAACACGAACCAATTTGCCAAGGGATACCCTATCAGAGAAGTCCCTGAGTTTTATGCCTGGGAGTCTCGGAGGGACGGAGAGGGAAGGGGATGGGGCAGGCATGTGGGCACTGGCACGAGGCCCCGATGCACGCTCGGCAGGGGGTGGGGTGGACCAGGCCTGCTGGTTATAGGCTCTTGCTGCCCTGGCCATGGACAGAGCTGGCTGCCACAGGCGGGCCTCCAGGCTGCCAGGGAGGTGTGGGGTTGCCCTGGGGGTCCCCAGGTTTAGCCCAGGGGACCCTGAAGTCTCCAGTCGGGCTTCTGTCTGTGTTGGGCTCACATCCAAGAAGGAGACATCAAGGGACCCTGAAAAGCCAACTTTCTGGGCAGTCAGAGACGGGCTGGGGGCCGGGCCTCCTCTGACGCCTTCTCCTGCCAACTACAGCAGCGGCCCACGTGGACGAGCTCCCGCACCCAGCTCTGCTGCCTCTTTCATCCTCACAGCACTGCCGAGCAGTGGGCACTATCATTACCTCCGGTCTCACACATGGGGATACTGAGGCACAAAGAGATTTTTTTTTTTAGGAACATGCTCCAGGTCACTCAGCGGCCAGTAAGCGCAGCACTGGGACTGCACACGCACGGGCTGCGTGACGCCAGAGCATCCGCTCCCGCTGCTCCTTCTCCCCCTCCCTCCTCCTCTTCCTTTCAGTTTGCACGGCCTTTATTGCATTTCATTGATGTAAAATTTACATACTACAAACTCCCCCTTTTGAAGCATATGATTCAACGATTTTTAGCTAATTTGCACAGTTGTGCCACCGCCGCCACAGCGTCTCAGGACATTCCCATCCACCTGGCGCCCATCTGCGGTCACTCTGCGTTGGCCACCCCCGTCCCCCCGCCTCCCCGCCCGCCCAAGCGCTCGTGTCCTTCCTCTTCCATCACCTGTTCTATTCCGGGCATTTCCCCTCAACGGAGCCACACACCACGTGTCTCGTGTCTGGCTTCTTCCACTTAGCGTGTTTCTGGGGTTCACCCACGTTGTCACAGGTGCCCGTTCACTCTTCCTTATCCTTAACTTTCAAAATATGGAAAAGGGGACGGCTGGGGGGCTCAGTGGTTGAGCACCTGCCTTCAGCTCAGGTCGGGATCCTGGGGTCCTGGGATCGAGTCCCACCCCACATCAGGCTCTCTGCATGGAGCCTGCTTCTCCCTCTGCCTGTGTCTCTGCCCCTCTCTGTGTGTCTGTCATGAGTAAATAAATAAAATCTTTAAAAACTATATGGAAAAGGCAGGATAAGAGAGCAACGAGCCCCCCATACCTGCCACCCATCCTTCTGATCAGGACAAGGAGCCGTGTTGGGTCTATGGCCCGCCCACCGCCAGGTCCCCACTCGCTCATTCTCAAGTCATCTCTAGGCCTCGTGTGGTCTCACTCATAAGGACTTCAAAATGCACCTCTAAAAAGTAAGGACTCTTCTTTTAAAAGTATAAATCTGACCACGACCCTAATATCTAAGAATATTAATACTCATTTCTTGATCGCACCAACTGTGTATCAATATCCCCTATGGACTCAGCAGTGCTCCTCCAGGGTGGTCTGAATTGGCCTCCCACGGGGGGCCTGCGGGGTGGGGGGTCCATGAACCCCTGCTCTCCTGCCTCCCACCGAAGCGGACACCGGCTCTCAGCGCAGGGCTGCCCTTGCTGCCTTCCGAACCCTAAGCTTTGTCCTGGTCAAACTGCCAACAGCTGGCTTGTGGGGCAGGTGTCACCTGCGAGCTGCTGTGCTCAGCCGCTAGGGGAGTCAGCCTCACTGTGCCCCCCCACCCCCCCACCCCGTGCCCCCCCCCACCCCCCCCCCCCCACCCCCCGCCAGCCTCGTCATCCCAGCCCAGACAGCCTTCTGGGAGGGGCAGGTGGCCGGGTCCTCACCTGAGGTCGTAGAGGTCCAGTTGCTGTAGGCTGGGGTGGTCTCGTTGCCCTTGAGCGCCCTGGCGAGCGGCAAGCTAACACCCGCCAGCAGGAGCGGACAGATGGGCTCCATGGCGAACCTGCAAGAAGCGGGGACAGGCTCAGAGGACTCCCCACCGCGCACCCTCCACGGAGAAGGGCAACAGGCGGGGAGCCGGGCGGGCAGGTGCCGGTGGGCCTCCTTCCGAGTGTTGCCTTGTGGATCTGGGCTAGGGAGCCGGGCCTGTGGGCCACCGAGCCGGGTTAGCAACCCCGTCAACTATTCCCAGGTTGTAAAAGCTCGTGCCGCCGGGGTGTATTTCCTTTCTTGTTTGCTTGCCTCGTTTTGCAGGGAGAGGGGAGGTGGGCAGGGATGTGCAGGTGTCCGGGGAGGGTGAAGTCTGAAAATACCAGGAGATGGAAGATTCTGGGAGGCAGCTCCGCAGAGCCTCAGCGAGGCCCTTCACACGGCTTCTAGATCGCCACACGGTAATGATTTGGTCCACATTTCGGGTACATTCTACAGGGTCTGGAGTGCCATGCCACACGGTGTACACACAGGTGCAGCATTTCTATTCTGCATGGTGACACCCAGAGAAGCGCAGCCCCCTTGGGAAGAAGCACAGGCCCATGTGGTCACAGGGTGGGGGCCAGGGAGCGGGAGCCCGGCCCATCTGCATGGGGCCCACCTCCCCTGTCCCCCTGGCCACGACCACAGCTCACACCACGGCCCTTACCCTGAGTGCAGGTCTTCACTGCCTCCCACCCGAGCTACAGGAGCAGGTCCCTGTGTGTCCAGCCCCGGACCCTCTGCCTTTCCCACACTCTGGAGCCTGATGGACCTTTCAAAGGCCAGCCCGGTCCTCCCAGGCCTGAGACGTTAACAGTGAGAACGGGCAAGGGCAGGCCGGGCCAGGACCGAGTGTTCCTCGGAGCCACCCACTCTGCCTGTTGTTCTCTCGAACTTCCTGCATGGCTCCAGGGTGGGGGTGGGGGGGTCACCTTGCCTCCTCTCTGAGCTCTCAGGTGAGGCAGAGGGAAGCCCCCACCTCCCCCAGGAGGGGCCACCATCAGCACGTTTCTAACAGAGCCACGTGGACACTGTTAGAGCAAGACGGAGGAAGTCTTTATTGGGTGGGTGGGTGAGTGGGTGGGTGAATGCACCGAGCAGACCCAGATTGCAGTGCTGTTCAACATAGGAAAAGGCTCTTTCACCCAGACCTGCAAGGGCCACCTCAGATCCCCACTCGGCGCACCCTTTTGCCAAAATAACCTTAGACCCTCAGAAAACGTGGCATTGATCTCTGGGTGGTGTAGAAGAGGACTGGCCACAGGAGAAGGTGGGTGGCTGCAGAGCCGAGGGAGATGTGGTGGTGAGGATGCGCGCGGTTGAGCTGTGGGCTCCCTCCCTCCTGCATTTCCCACTTGGTGGTCAGCCGGGGTGCCTGTCTGCTCAGACAGCACTTTCCTGCAAAAAGCCTTGCTGAGGCGTATGAATGCACCGAGGCCCAGAAACACTGGTCGCTTGTAATTAGAGAAGACATCTGAACCGGCACCAAAAATAAATAAATAAATAAATAAATAAATAAATAAATAAATAAATAAATAAATAAATAAATCATTATGTTCCAGCAACCACTGCTGCTGAAACGGAGCCATCCTGAGCCTACAGCTATCCCAGGACGACTGCGATAGCCACAATCAAGGCTTTCACCTCTTTCCCTCGTGTTCATGTCCCAAGTACATGTTAGACTCTCAAAGTGAGCCACACGCACACACACAACAGCTCGTGTCCCGTGAGCCTCTGCCACGGCCAGGCCTTCCTGTGGGCATCGCCCTCACACCAACCCTCCAGGACTGAGAAGCTGAGCCCCACGAGGAAGAGGAACTGGCCCAAAGTCCAGTCAGAGGGGATGGAAGAGGCGTAATTCGAACCCAGGACCGACGGAGCCAGAAGCCCTCCAGCCTGGAAGGGCAGCTCTGCACCGGCTGCATTAAGCAGAATGTGTATTTTTTTTTTTAAGATTTATTTATTTATTTATTTATTCGTGATAGACATAGAGAGAGAGGAAGAGGCAGAGACACAGGCAGAGGGAGAAGCAGGCTCCATGCTGGGAGCCCGACGCGGGACTCGATCCTGGGACTCCAGGATCGCGCTGGCCGAAGGCAGGTGCTAAACCGCTGAGCCACCCAGGGATCCCCCAGAATGTGTTCTTGAACAAAGCTTTGACATAGTTGAATAAACTGCAGAGTAATCGATTAGGAGGTACTAATTGGTTTATTAGAACTCAGAGATGCGGGCCTCCTAGTTGAAGCATTAACTCATTTTTCTTGTTCACGTGCATTAACTCAAAACCCTCCCCTCTAAATGCTCAATGATCTAGGAGAAAGCTGACACTTTCGAGCCAGACCAAAACCATCTCTTCACAGGGCAGACACCTTGGGGTCGGTCGCGTCCCCGAGCGGCAAGTGATTTGCCCGCTACGGCCAGCAGAGGGCACTGAACTTGGCAGACTTCAAACCCCCTTGATTGCGGCATTTTTATTTTCCAGGCGGATGACACCGTCCTGGCTCTTCACCCTCAAAGGGTTGGTGCAAGCCACCAGTAAGCACGGACACGAATCCGTGCAAAACTAATCCTTGACATCACCATTAAATCCACCGTGAATTTGAAGGGTTTGTACCGAACCTATTAAACGTTAAGTACTGTGGGCGGAAAACATGTTGGATGTCAGAACTGAGATTATCAAAATCGTCTCCAACAAAGCAGCCTTTGTTTTTACTCCTGTCCCAAGTCAACCAGCTATCTGTCGATTAGAATGGCCTTTTTCCTCCATTTGATGCCTTTTTAGGGCTCTTTGTTGGGCACCTGGTCTGGAGCGGGCAGGTTGCCAGGCCCTGGAGCTGCAGAGACGAACATGAACATGATCCTGCCCTAACGCAACTGCATGGAGCTGGGAAGACGGCGCCACACAGCTCCCCCCGGGACCCCAGCGTTCCAGAGACGTGCGGTCACGGTGCCCAGGAAGGAAGTGATGAAGCGATGACTCGACCCACCCAGGACCGCGTCGAGAAGGCCCTTGAATGTCATGTTCAAGACTTTAGTTTGGTGTTACAGGCTCCTTTCCCATCACAACCTACCTTACTAGGACCACTCGAGGGCATGATAAAAAGATGCCGACTCCTGGGCTGGACGCCAGATGCATGACATCCAAATACGGGGGAGCGACGGGTTTTCTAGGGACCACAGTTGACAATCATGGCTGTGAGCAACGAGCTGCCACGGAAGTTTCCAGAGGGAGCCCTGGAAGCCGGTCAGGAGCCACAAGAGATGGAGCATCAGCCTCTGCTGCCCCAGAGTGGTTGGGGGTGTGGGCATCCCCGGGCTGCTCGCTGGGGACGCAGCGTCTCAGGTACCACAGGATGGCCCACATTTTCACAAGATCCCTGGGGGCTTCCCATGCACATAAAATGTGACCCACACAGGCCCACACAGCCCAGTAAGGGGGTGTGGACTAAGCCAGGATAACGGGAATGGCAAAAGAGGGAGGGACTTGAAAGGGGTCTCAAAGGCGGAACCCGTGCGAGTGGTCGTCAGCCGGATGCGGTGATGAGCAGGGCTTCAGAGGTACTGGGGTTCCCATCTTGGGGGATGGAACGGGACGGGGCGTCATTCACTAGCTGACATTGGGAGAACAGGGGGTCCCCAGTCTGAGGATAAAGATGACTTGGGCTTGGAATATAAAACAATAGTACAGGCTCCCATTTATTGAGCTCCTATGAAGTGTGATAAGCCATCGAGGCAAGCTCTGAGGCAAGCTACCTCACCAACCCTCCCAGCAATCCTATGAGAAAGGTCTCCTGCTGTCCTCGGAGATGGCCCGTTGAATCTCAGGGTTCTGGAACATTCTAGTGGGGACTATCAACAGGAATTGTGTTCAGGGCCTGGGGCTTGGCTGCACGGCAGTGGGAGCGGAAGGGCCAGCGTGTGGGTGAGTTGACTCTGAGGGTGTGTGGAGGGGCAGAGGCGAGGTTGTGGCGCCAAGCTGAGGGACGCTACTACACTTAGGGACAGGGGAAGAGGAGCTGGGCTGGGAGTCTGGCAGATGGCAGCCGGGGGGACAGGTGGACGACAGGAGGCGGGTGGAGGTGGAGACCCCACGGCAGGGCAGGGAGTGTCCTGACCCCTGTCCACTTTCCCCAGCCCTTGCCCACATGCTTCCCCTCACTGGGTGACCCCCCTCTCCCCTGTGCCTTGACCCCACCAGCTTCTGAGGTCCAGCAAGCCTGAGAGATATACCACCTGCGTCTGTTCACAGTCATCGGGGTGTTGGGTCTCCCAACCGGACCTTGAGCCTCTGGAGGACAGGGGATGTCTCCTGCCCCACCCAGGCTGGCCTCCCCAGCTGACTGGGAACTCCGGGGTTTTTGAGGGTGTGGAGTCGTCCCCGAGCCAGTGGCTTTGAGGCTGACCCCTCGTGTCTCGAGGGATGGAAAGGTGCCCTGGGTGTCCCTGAGCAGACTGAGCCACGCTGCCTCTGCAGCTCAGACCCATCCCCCGTGGCTGAAACGCCTGGTTCTTCTGCTCTCAATTGCAAGACCGACTCAGCTCCGCCACAGAGGAGCAGAGCTAAAGATTTGCTCCAGCTTTGAAGCTGCTACAGTTAAAGAAAGAGCCCCTGGGAGGGGCCACGTGCAATTTCTCATCCAAAACAGGCCTCTTGAGGGCAAAAGAGAGGCTGAAACAGTTAAAGTCCTATGCTTTCCTACAGTATTTCATTATCGGTCAGCATTTGGTTTTATTAAAATGGAAACCCACTAAGCAGTTCTTTTCGAAAACTATTTTTAAAAATTAAAAAAAACATCTCCCTAGGAAACAAAACTACCAGGGCACATTATTATTTTTAATAAAAAAAAACTATTTTTATATTGATTACATAGAAATAAAATGAGGACATGGACAGAATGCCTATTCTCGGTATATATTCACCCACTTTGATTAATTTCTTAGCCTTGCCTGTTCCTAATACGTTTCACTTTTAATGTATTTTTCAATATCCTTAATATTAAAAAATTTCCACAAAATTGACTTCAGTGTTTTTCAAATGAGCATCTTGTGAGCTCTCATCATTTATTTCATTTGCTTTATTCCTTCCTTGCTTTTACAGCAAAGGATTTTAACGTCTTCCTGTTCACAACCTATGTTTTCAACAGTCATAGGCCTCTATGAGTTTAAAGCCCTGAGAGTTTTTTGTTCCTTTTTTGTGTGTGTCTGTGTGTGTGTGTTTTCTGCTCTGTTTGTTGACTACTTTTACTAAATATTTCCAACTAATTTAGAACAAAATGCAACCAACGCGTAGGGCCCCGTTTATAGAAAAGCTCACTGTCTTTGTAGGACCCTTAGGTTGACTTCCAGAGCAATTTTTTGAAGGCCCAGACGTTTCTGAGATCTGACGAGCAGGGACGAGAACGTGCACGCTCCCCAGCTAAAGTATTTTTAAAAACTCAACATCAGCTTCATTACATAAACTTGTAGCTCAGCTACTCAGTATGTGCAACTGTTGGTAAAATCTGACATCTACAGCTTCTATTTTAACTGGTGGAATATTTAGCTGGCGTGGGCGCAATTAAAAACGATCTGTACGTCAGAATCCATTCTAAGCGCGATACGTTCACCCCAAACGCTGAGCTCCACCAACATCTACAGACTTCTATCATCCCACAAAGCAAATAAACACATCTTCGGCGTCGAATTCTTTCATTGCATTTGCAGTGATCTTAGCAATCATGTCAGGGGCTCGCCTTCCACGGGAGGAGCCTCTCGATCGTAGCTGGATTCCATTAAATGGATGAAAACCAGCAGAACCACTATTGGAATTAACTCATTTTGCTTGAAAAATGGCTGTTTGAAAAGGACATGCATCTGCAGCTGGCATCATTTGATGGGTTGGGAAATTCATCTGCCCTCGGGAGCACTCGCAGCTACGTGCTTGCTTCACCTCCTGCACATGAACAAGGGGACCTGGAGCTGAGAGTGAGCAAGATTCACGGCGAAGGGTCATTGGGTCTAAAGGAATGGTCGGTCGTGGTCGCAGAGCTGCGGGGAACGCCACCCGCAGTCGTCGTCCTCAGGCCCCGAGTTCTTCACGTCACCCTTCAGGGGCTGCTGCTGCTGCTCTCTTGGAGGCCTTTTCCTTCCTCGGCTTCTCTGTGGCCAGTGGGACCAGTGCAGACCCCGAGCAGGAAGGTAAATGTTGATGGATGTTTTGTGCAAATTATAGCTTGATCATCAACCGCCCGTGAAAACAGAAAGTCGGTGCTTAACATGCCCTTGGTCCAAGTTTAGTCCTGAGGTTTAATGCAAATTCCCAAAGTTTAATGCAGATTCATAAACTGTTACTAAAAAATAATTTCAGCCAAGAGTCGTAGACTTCCACTGTACAGCAACTGCCCGGGCAAAGGGTAGTGAGAGGTCAGCCCATTCTCTCTATAAGTTTTACAGTAAAACTCTTCTGCCTCTGTGTCCTGCAAATATTTCAAAAATGCCATCTTGCGATGTCTCATTTTTTCCCTCTAACTCGGATGACCAGGTGGCAACAGGTAGGTGGTCCACAGGGTCTGCAGCCTCAAATACGTCTCCTACCATGCAAGGGGCCAGGGGAGTTAGCATCCAACCTACTCTTGTCCAAGTGCATGACTTCTTGTCTTTTTTTTTTTTTTAAAGATTTATGGATTTATTTGAGAGTGTGTGGGACCCAGGGAGGGAGAGAGAGAGAGAGAAAGAGAAGCAGATGCCCTGGTGAGTGTGGAGCCCGGCACAGGGCTCGAATCCCAGGACCCTGAGATCACCACCTGCCTGAGCGGAAACCAAGAGCCTGGCACTTAACCGACTGCACCACTCAGGGGTCCCTGCGTGACTGCTTTTCTAACCACGGGGTGTCCTCCAAAGGGAAGTACTGCCTCCACTGTGCCACCAAGCCCTTCCTGGGCTCCTTCCATGCAACTGTTCACAACTAAAAATTTTCATTTTTAATTACAATGAGAAGAAACACATGGAAGAAACATGAAAATGGACAGGATACAAGGACCCCAGGCTCAGCACAGAGAAAGAGGTGAATATGGGTCCCTGGAAGGAACGTGGAACCCACGTGCACAGAACGAGGTGGGGTGTTGGGAACGAAGCCCGGGCTCTCCAGGACTGCCATTCTCGGAGGCCAGCGTCATAAGGATGAGCTCCTGGTCTTCCTTCTCTCTCCTAGATAGGCTCGTGCTATCTGATCTCTCCCAACTCCTTTTGTCCCGAAGGTTCATGGCTGAGCCGGGTAGTGAACACAGCCACGCTCGCATCTGACTGATGGCTCGGCACAGAATCAACACCCTGGGTCCCTCACGTTCCCCAAAGGCCCGCGCACCCATCACTCAGAACAGATGCATCCTATCAGAGGATAGGATGGAGCGACCCTTCAGGAAGGTCAACGTGGGGGCGGAACCCCTGCCGAAGCACCTGAACAGGAATGGGACCCCCAGCACCAAGCCCCATCCATCTGCTTGGGACCCGGCAGTAGTGGGGTGAAAGGTAACAAACGCGGACACGCAGACGCATGGCCCTCTCCCCATCTCTCACCACGAAGAGGCGCCCAGCACAGGCTCAGCCCTCCACTGACCCTCCATCAGAAGCGTGGACGACGGGGGAGAGGCTGGCCGACTCCAGGGGCTGGGCAGCCCCCCTCTGGGTGAGCCCCGGGCCATGCTGCAGGGTGCAAGGGGACTAAGCTTCCCGGCTGGGTGTACAGCAGACTTTTGATTTCAAACAAAAGAGTGGAACCATAGGCTGACAAGTATCTGCCGGTTAATTTGTGCGTCCGTTCGTTCGGCAATGTTTACGAGACCTGCCGGAGTCTGGAGAGACACCTGAACAAGGCAAGCACCGCCCTTGCTCCCCTGGAGCCTGCATTCCAGTCGGAGAGATGAAAGAATTATTCACCGAGCACCCCCAGGAGACTCGCACCTGCTAGTGCTGGAGGCGGCCACCTACCCGGTCTGGAGGCGTCGAAGGCTGCCCAGGGCGAAGGGCCTCTGCTCAGGTGAGCAGCCAACTGGGGGCGGGGGTGGGGGGCTGCGGGGAGAACAGGCAGCCCCAGGCCTCACCCAGGATCCAGGAGCCCGGAGTGTCTGCTGGCAGGACCGGCCGATGATGCCAGTGTTGAAGGATGTGGGGGGGAGGGTTGGGGTGCGGGGAGCTTTCCAGCAGGACGGCTTGGAAGCAGAAGCTAACAACACTGGGCAGGATTATCCACGCCCTGGGGCTTCTTGGGGGCGAGAGCAGGGCTCAGGCGCGTCCATCTGGCCCAGCGGAGATGCTCAATGAATGTTCTTGAAGGAAATAGGTCATCGGGGCTCTCATGGAGGATTTCTCTCCATCTCATCAACTCACGTCAGTGTTCAAAGAGCCCGGGCCTCTGAGGCTGAAGACGCAGCTGGGCTCGGGGTCTCTCTGTCTCTGTCACCCCCTCCCCTCCTCTCCTCGCCTTGACCCAACCACAGCCTCCCCCGGAACACGGGGCACCTCTCCGGCCCACTTCCTGATTCGTGGAACAGGAGGAGCCAATGATAAGAAGCCCGAGTAAGTCCTCACGACGGGCTGCCTCCTAGCACCCCTGGGCCCAGGGGCCTCGGGGTGCAGCCCGGGAGTCTGAGCTCAGCCCAGCGTCTGCCGCTCTCACTGAGAAGGCCTGAACCCCCAGACCCCTTCCTTCTGGAAGCAGCCAGGCTGCGGGTGAGCATCGGTTGTTTCCAACGGGGACCCCACTCCGCGGCCCTGGCTGAGAACGTGCCTTGTCTTCTCCTCTGGGGATGTCGGGTCTTCCTCTGACGGAGGGTGTCGGGGACAGAAGAGCCCTCCCCACCCCCCGGGAGAACAGCTTCAGAAACAGCGGAGCTAGAGCCGGCTGTGGCTGGGCGGGTACCCGGGGCCACCACCCGGTGCAGGCGGGCCAGGCTGCCAGCAGCCCCGAAGGCCCCGGCCCCAGCCTCGTAGGGACCTCAGGGGGACCGATGCCCAGAAGCCAAACTCAGCCCCCACGGGGCCCACTGTCTGTCCCTCGTCCCTTGTTGAAACGGCCCCGTGACCCCACCGGAACCGTGTGTGACGCGACGCCCTGCTGCGTGTTCGGAAGCAGCCTGGAGCGTCCGTCGGGGCCTGGCATCACCCGGAAAGGAGACGCGCAGGCCTGCGTAGTGCCCCCCGGGGCCCATCGTGTCATCTCCCTGCAGTGTCGCGCTCAGGGACGGGGCCCGAGGACGGTCAGCGCGAGGGCGGCACGTGTGCTGCCGGCTTCCAGAAGCCCCGTGGGCCCGGCGACGTCCTGACTTCGGGGTGGGTGCCCGCACCGGGCTTGGCTCACGGCAGGCGCTCGATGTCCGATGTCCGCGGACAGAGACGTCCCCGGGCCCCGGACCCACCGCGCTCTCGGGAAAGGTGGCGCCTGGGGAGCCACGCAGTCTGCCCCTGGGTGAGCGTCCGAGAACCAGCAGCGGAAGCAGGTTCCAGGCATCCCCGGGGCTGCTCCCTGCGGCTCAGACACCAAGTCAGCAGGCGGCTGCAGCACGGGCCCCCGGGACCGTCACACCAGCCACCACCCAGCGCCTGCCGGGGGGAGCGGGGGCAGGAAGGGCATTCCGGGAGGCACCGGGAGGGTGCTGCTCGTGCGGGCAGCCAGGGCCTGGGTGCCACAGGGTGGACGTCTCCAAGGCCTCCCGGGGGAGGGCTTCTTCCTGGAGCCCGATCCCCACTCCTGGCCTGGATTTGCTGCCAGAAGGTGCCAGAAACTGACAACCAGGGACCCTGCCTTTCTGGCCCTGGTGCTCCAGCGGGAGATGAGGCCCCAGGAGCAGAACCGGCCACCCCGTCCATGGGCACTGGGGGTGAGCTCCCTCCAGCCCTCTGAGCCCCGTCCGCACGCAGGGGCAGATGCAGAGCTGAGCTCACTGTGTGCCCAGCTCCCCCAGTCTTTCTGGGAATGTGGGTCACAGTGACCTGCAGAGGCAGCTGGAGAAAGAAAACCGGGGACCACTCACAGCCTGGGCAGGCAGGGCTCAAATCCCCGGGCACGGCTGCACGTGTGCCTCCCAGAAGGGAAGTTACCTCATGTCAGGGGCACAGGAGGCAGGCACCCGGAGACGAGATCCCGTATTTCCCTGCAGGTGGGAGCAGCTCCTCCCTCCTCTGCTGAGCCTGAAAATGTGGCCAAGAATGTCCCCTGCTCCTTTCTGGAAGCTTCTGAGGATAACTCAGGTGACCGGCTGGTGAAGCTCGGCCCTCCCTGGGAGCCCGAGGATTCACATCACCCCTGCCTCTGGTCTCCTGAGCAGAGGGAAGCTCCCAAGCTCCCCGCCGAAGTCGGAACCACTCCAAGGCTGCTGACTGCCCTGACACATTCCTGCACATCACGCCTCTTGGCCTCTTTGTTTCTTCCAGGAGCACGGCCCCTTAGTGGCCAGGTCTGCCCAATGGCAGGGGTGGCACCTCTGGTCCAGACTGGGGTCTCTCTCTGTTCCAGCTTTTGCAGGCCTTTCCAATGCAGGGTGAGCCCAAAGAGAAAGACCACCCATTGCCCCCTTCTGGGTGATCCTGGCTGCTTCAGAGAACTTTCAAGGCCTTCTGTGTACCAAGAAATAAGGCAAGCACAGATGCGGCAAGGGCACTCTGCCTTCCTCAGTGCCCCCACTGCCCGCCTTCTGGGGCCACCACGATTAGGCACAGGCGCTACCTCCACCTTTCGGGTTAGGAAACCAAGCAGAGACCAGGAGAAGAGCCAAATCCTTGTTTGCTGACAAATCTCAAGAGCAAGGAAGTTAATCAGCTTCAGCTGGGATGACGACAAACGGGACCCAAATGCTCCCAGAAGATGGACAAGCCCTTGTTTGCACCACAGGTCAGATTTCTCCTTGACACCTGTGGGCTTCAGGTGTGTGAGAGTGAATTCTGGGCACCGGGGATCCCTCCACCCAGCAGGCAGCCGAGAACAGACGGTGCTTGGGACACAGTCCTGGCAGGGAACGAGCCCCATCAGCCCGCTCGCTGCGGAAACAGACTGGGAAGGACAGTGCCAGTTTTCTGAAATCACAGCTACAAGTCAAGTATGTCCTGTCACAAGGAGCCAGGCCGGGCCCCCCATCCCCTTTCCATCACGCCGGCTCCCAGTTAAGTCCTCGAGGAACCAGGGACCACCGTGGGCCTCGGGGGGCGGGGCTGGCCCAGCCACACATCTGGCACCTACTACCACTGTGCCTATTTCTCATAAAATCAGGGCAACCTTACTCACAGGGCAAGACTGTCCTTTTGTTGTGCACTGGGGAAGAGTCAAACCTCAAAGAACAAAGATGTGTTTTCACCATAAAGGAGGAACAAATCGAGGCCTTTTCTGAGCTTCAGGTGTGGATACACTTCCACGGATGAAAGGTTTAAATAATAATAATAAAAGCCCCTTAAGCAGCCCAACTTGCAGCATCAGCATGTTCCAGATGTGTCCACAGTGATCCTTCCTTTTTGGAGGAGGCTTTGCTCGTTAAAAAAGATGCACAGGGCGTGCTTTTTATCTGAGTTGGGGAAGGCTGGAACTTCACTGCTCCTGAGCAAAAGTAATTGCAAACCTCTAAATGTGAAACCATTGAAACGTCACTAAAAATGCGATGGGCAGAGAAGTCCCCTTGTTAGGAGAGAAAATGGGGAAAACACATACACACACAGAGAAAGAAAGAAGTGACAGGGAGGTGCTGGATGGTGGCCCTGTTCCCAGGTCTGGCTGACTGTCACCCAGCAGAGACTGGCACCACCCATGATGACCTCCAGTGTCCCCCTGTCTGGCCCTGCTCTGACAGACAGCCACCCACCCAGACGAGGACAAGCAGGTCAGAGACAATGACGTGCCTGCGGCCACGGGCAAGCTGCCGGGGCAGAGAGCACTGACCCCTCTTGTAGACTGAGGTACATCCCTAGGAGATCATGCAACGTGCCCCTGTGCACACATGCAGCGTCTGGTTGGGGTTCCAGGATACACAGAACCCGCAGGGTTCAGGAGCCTGAAGTCCGAGCACACAGAAGTACCAGGCTGTGGGGTGCCCAGGGGAAACAGCCAGGGACTCAATGTTTCACCTCTTTCTCCAAACATCCTTGTCCCCCATTGCCCCCCCCCCCTGCCCAACACACACAGGCCAGCTGTGTCTCGAGATGGCTGAGGTCCTTGGGGGATGCACAACACCCCCCGGGGAAGGGGCCCACCCAGGAGGCCCGGGGAGCTGGGAAGGCACAGAGCCCCCAGAGTCCCTGCAGCAGGTCGTAGGGAACGAACATCCAGGGCCCCACAGACAGCCCTGCTCTCGGCCAGCATGGGCAGAGGAGACCGGGGAGGCAGGCCCTCAGGGGCGAAGGGGCCCTGACCTGCTCACCCGTGTGGGGCTCCTTGGGCAGCCGCCGGCCCACCCCGGGGACAGGGCAGCGGGAGCATCTTCGCCCCAAGAGCATCTCCCCTTCCTCACTCACTGCGTGTCCCCCACAGACCCTCAGCTGGCACAGCCCCAGCCCTTGGGGCCCCTGGGGTACCAGCCTCATGGGATCTGGGACAGCTGGGAGGACGCTCAGCTGGAGTCCCGTCCCCTGTTAGGAGGCTACGCACAGGGAACGCACAGGGAACGAAAGGACTTCCCAGGGAACCACAGTTTTGTTTTTTGTTTTTGCACTTTCTCTCTCACTATGCAAGCACCAAGCAATGGTTTTTCTGAGAAGAGAGATGAGGAGATGGAAATTATTTTTACGAGTTGGAGCTGATCACACTATGCTTACATCACTGGGCACAGAAGCAGCCGTCAGATGAACAGTGTGTCTTAGAAGAACAAACAGAGCATCTCAGGAGGTCTCCATGGACCTTCAAAGCAGAGCACTGCCCTTGCCCGCTGCAGCCTGGCCGTGAGCCCTTGCACAGGTGAGTGCTTCTCCTCAGGTACCTGCAGGCTCGCCCCTCCCCCCGCCCTAGCCTGGAAGGATTGCCCAGCCCAGAGAGCTGCTGGCTGAGCAGACAAAGAAGAGATTAAGGGGGGCTCTTTGGAGTCTTGATTTTACTTTTCCTGAATGTGGGCAGTATGAAAACGTGATTCTGGAAGTGGAACTATTGGGCCTTCCTCTCTGAGTTCATGAAGGACCTCCTGGGACTTTGCCTGCTTCTTGGTACATCCCTGAGACAGGGTGCATCCCCGAGACAAGGCACATCCTCAAAACAAGGTGCATCCCCAAGGCAGGGTGCATCCCCAAGGCAGGGTGCATCCCCAAGGCAAGGTGCATCCCCAAGGCAGGGTGCATCCCCAAGGCAAGGTGCATCCCCAAGGCAAGGTGCATCCCCAAGGCAAGGTGCATCCCCAAGACAGGGTGCATCCCCAAGACAAGGTGCATCCCCAAGAGTGGCACATCCCCGAGACAGGGTGCTTCCCCCGAGACAAGGCACATCCTAAAACAAGGTGCATCCCCAAGACAGGGCGCATCCCTGAGGGTGGTGCATCCCTGAGACAGGGTGCTTCCCTGAGATAAGGCACGTCCTCAAAACAAGGTGCATCCCCGAGACATAAAGCTCCTGGAGGGGCCCACAGGCGGTTCCAAGTGAGTAGGCCAGTCTGGGAGGTGGGACTGCCCACATCGGGTGAGTCAGGGAGAACTCACTGCCAATGCTGGGAGGCTCGATGGCCCCAGAATAATGGATAGGCTCATATTTTAGGCCATCAGTTCTCAACTCGTTAGGAAAAAAAAAATGACTCTTCAGCAAACCTCATTATTCTTCCTTTTAATTGGGGGAAATAAAAATTAGCTCATGAAATAACATCTGAAAACGTGCTTTGCCAGGTACAGGACAGAGGAGGGATATTTCTAGAAGACAAAAGGGCTGTCTGTTTTTAGGCGCAAAAGGGTTTAAGTGCTTTCTACATTTGGTTTAAGGTTACCCAGGTCAAAGGCCTCACAAAGAGAAGTGGCTCCCTGGGAATCCGGATGTTTTCACAGCAGAATGGGAGTTTTGTTTCAACTATCTCAGGCTTGGTTTGAGGACTGCTTGACATAAAATCAAAGTCTTCAGAGAAATCCTGTTTAGTAAGGTCAACAGAATTTGACATTGCGATTGGACTTCGATCTCTATCCACTCGATTTTCTTATTTTCCCCTAATAAGTAGTAACTTGTTCTTTAGGACAGGGCATCGGCTGCCTGGCATTTGATTTCACTTTCTCGCTTGTCCTAATGACATGTTACTCATCTCTTGTGTCCCTGCAGCTTTGGGGACTCCGAGGAGGCCAGGTGTGCGGGGGCTGTCTGCAGGTGCGCCCAGGTGGTACAGAAGCACCCCGGGCGGGGAGCAGCACCGGAGAAGCCCTGGGGTCTGCAGGGGAGCGTGGGCACGGAGGACAGAGGGTCTGTATTCGCTCCCTGGCCTGCCTGACAACTCAGCTTCCTCCTGTGATTTAGTCTTTTCCATTCAAGAACAAGAATGATGTGTTACTTGAGTGGCTAACTTTTAGAAGAGAGAGAGCGTTAAATGTGGAAGATCTGACTCTGGAAAACCAACCTCTGCCCAACTTTGACTGGTCTCCTGGAAATGCAAGCTATTAGATTAGAAAAAAAAAACAAAAAGAAAAACAAAAAGAAGTGGGTGGCTGTAGGGATGAGGTCTCAGTTTACTCTCCCATAAAGTCGGCCAGTAAACATCTACTGGTATTGCATCCCCAGTTGGCCGGGGACAGAAACCCGCCTCCTTTATGAGAGGCTCAGAATCTGGAGAAGGGGTTTCCCGGAGCAAAGGAAGAGCTCCATCAAAGGAAGCCACAGACAATGCTAAACAAAGCATCCTCCCTGGGAGCTCCACTGACCCTCCTCCCCATGCTGACACAGTAACAGGGTGGCAATTAGTCTTCAAGGAATTAAGAAAAGCCTTTATGTTTAAGAGTAAACGGTCCTTTATAATTCATTTCAGTGCTTTATTATACGCACAGTGCTAAAGACCCGTGTGCACATATCTGGATGACATGATGAAACCGATTTCATCAAAGCATATTAAAAAAAAAAAAAAGACCATACATATGCAAGAAAAACGTAAAGCCCCAGTGCATCACACAACCTCTGAAGTACTGGTCTGCGCTGGGCTTCCTGCGGGGCCCCTCCTGAGCAGGGCTCCGGGTCAGCACAGGCAAGGGACCCTCCCGACACAGGGCAACACTCCACCTGGGCCACCAGCAAAGACCCGTAAGGATGCTGGTGTGTCAGCAAGTCTGTTAAGGGATCGATTCAGTTTCAATTTCCTCTGGGCCACGCGTGCTAATTTGCATAGTTCCAATTATGCGGCTTGCCCTCTTGAAGATGAATAAAAAGTGAAGGGCTTATTCTGTAAGAACGAAGTCCTCCACTGCGGCCAAGACAACAGAACCACAGAGAGTTAAAGATCCAAGGAAGCTTCTCAAAGGCACATTTTCACCCACCCTAACGCCGTACCTGACTTCATTTAATCACCAGCCACAAGCCCACTGACCCCTCACCCATGAAAGAAGAGGAAACTAAGCGTGTTTCCATAGCTGGAGACAAATCAGACAGGAATGAACTATAGCTACCTTAGGGATTTTAAAGATTTTATTTATTTATTTATTCATTCATTCATGAGAGACACACACACACACAGAGAGAGAGAGAGAGAGAGGGAGAGGGAGAGGCAGAGACCCAGGCAGAGGGAGAAGCAGGCTCCATGCAGGGAGCCTGATGTGGGACTCGATCCTGGATCCCGGGATCACGCCCTGAGCCAAAGGTAGACGCTCAACCGCTGAGCCACCCAGGCGTCCCATCACTCTTGAAATCATTTGAAGAAATGATTTCATTCTTCATCATTTGAAGAAAACCATCCCTCTTGTTTTGAAAGAACACATGGAGGAACCCCTGACAACCGCTACGTGGCAACTCTTCATTCCTGAAAGCATTCCCATAAAACCGAAGACAACGATGAAGGCTTTGTGGTCTCATCTCAAATATTGTGAACGACACACCGCGTCTCATAATTGTTCACAGGCTTCCCAAACTAGCAATAATGAACTTCTCTACACTTGTAGGGGCTTGTAGACTGTCATTTCACATACGATGTGACTTCGCTGAATTCTTTATTCATTAAAAAATTACCACCTCAGCAGTTTCAAGATGGTTCTGCTCCGGATAGTCTTTGGATTTTTACCAAAACCAAATTATGATTATAGAATAGACTATAAATCAGACGGGGGGTGGGGAAAGTCCGGAGGATGGCACCTGTACAGGGGCAAATAAACAATAATTAATAGACACCAAGGACCCTGCCTTCAGTAGGTTATCAGTTCTTGTTACTTTTTCAATCAGAAATCGCCTGGGCCCTGATGGAGGGCGCTCTCGATTTATCTGTAGCAAAGCTGAACAAATGCTGTTACTCCCTGGGAAAGGCACTCAGAATATCCTTCATCCTCACCGTGTTGCATTTTAATTTTAACAGACACATTTAGACTCTACAGCCAGCCAAAGCAGTACGACCAATGGAAGGGGACCCTGGGGCGAGGGTGGCTTCTTTCCATCTCAGCTGTCATCTCCTGACCCTTGCTCACACGGCTGTCCCGAGCAGATGCCAGCCTCGCCCATGTCACTTCAGGATCTCGCCCGCGTCCAGGGCCCCCGGCACCTGCCACGGCCCAGGGAAGCCCTGCATTGTCCACACCAGCTCCCAGGCCTGGAGGTCTGGGCTGGCACCCACAGCTGGTGGTCTCTGCTCCACGAAGCCTTCTGTCTCCTCCTCCTTTTGAACTCGGATGTGGGCTCCTAGTGAGTTGGGGCCAGCTCTCAGCCTTGTACTTCCTGGAGGGGCCTGCAGGCAGAGGGCAGAGTCTGCACCAGCACCCAGTAAGACTGTAGGGGTGGCATCAGGACAAGACTCGGCGGAAGGCTGAGCCTGTGGCTGGGGAGGCAGGACAGCGTGCGGCGAGAAAGGACAGGGCCTATGCACTGTCTTCTGGAGGGGCCTCCGTTCCTGAACATCTCCTTTTCTGCATCTCACTGAATCCCCAAAGAATGCACAGTAGAAAGGTGGTCGCAGGCACAGAAGCCATTTCACGAAGCCCAGAGCATTGGGCTCACTCTATGTTCTCACTCGAGCTTTGTGCAGGGAGCAGGTGTGCGGGACGCCCCCGGGGAGGACAGGTCCTGCCGATGGAGTGGAGCCGGCTTTAAGAGTGGAGGGTTAAGAGTTCTTCAGGGCTTCAGAACACGGTCAGAGCACCTTCGAGAACACCTTTCATTTGACTTTCATCTGGGCTGTGTCAGTAAATCAATTTTTGACATTCTTCAAACAGGATCCATAAATAAACCAACACTTCCATCCCTGCCTCCAGGGCAGACGCTGAGGTGGGACGATAAACCGAGGTCCTCTATCTAAGTGGGGCGATCGTCTCGCTGCAACCTTGGGTTAATTTGTCCCGGCAAAGACGCCAACCGCCTGGGCACACCGCTCTCTCAGAGATCGATACCGAGATGCACATGCTACAGTGGTTCCTGAAAACTGCAGCTGATTATACTGGGAATCAAAGTCCCGGGAAAGGAATGTGGAATCGACGTAAAAGTCAAATAAAGATGCTGGACCTTCACCTAAAAGCAACCTCGCGGGAACCAAGTGGTAAAAGATACAGTAGGAAACTAGGAATCTGCTATTCTTCTTTTCTCTTTTTTTCTTCCCTAAGAGCATTTTTAAAGGCGCCTTTGGACCTCTCTCCTCTCCTCTGTAGCAGGCACCTGTAGCGGGGTGTGGCAAGATTTGTGGGAACAATGCAACGAGAAGAGGGCTCCGTGTGCCTGGGGGCCCCCCAGGAGCAGGTGCTGGAGCACTGAGTGAATGCACCTGCTTGGCTTTGGAGGGCATCCCATCCTGCGGGAGCTGACAGCAGAAGCTTTACCGTCTTACTGGTGCTCTGACTGTGCTAATGTTCTGGAAACAGCCTGCGTGCCGGAGCACCCACTCCTGGGGGAAGGATGGAGGTGGTCTGAGGGCAGGAGACCCTCCTGAGACCGCACGTTGCTACAGAACGAGGTGCCAACCGATCATGGTTCCATTCATTTCAGCCCGACTCGGTTCACTGAGCCTCTTGCCGTCGTGCGGGCGGTGCTCCTGCTGCAGAGGCTCACCGGGTGTCAGAGGCCCCATCCCTGCCCAACGACATCCCAGTCTCCTGGGCGGCCAGCGCAGGACCTGGGGCACGGGTGGATGCCCTCTGCCACTGGACATGCGGAATCTGCAAGGGTGGCGGGCACAACACTGTCTCACTGAGCCGACTCCAACCCCACACGAAGAAACATGTCACACTTGCACACCTGCAGGGCTAAAATTCGGCTTATATGGAACCATTGGGCTCCCACTAAATTCCATCACTCCCAGGGGAGCCCACGATAAAACCTGCAGGATGGAGGAGGTACGGGGGCTGCTGTGATTATTCTCCATCTCTCTACCCATGTGAGACTGGAAGCCCAGGGCACCAGCTGGGCACGGGGAGGCTGGGAGGGCCGGGGCTTCCCAGTGCAGCTGGCCAACCAGCCTCGGGATCTGCAGATGCTACTGGCCATTTTGCTATTGCACAACCAAATAGTTTGGTTTGGGGTATTTTGTTTGGATACACACACACACACACACATATATATATATTTTAAATACAAACTGAGGAGAGGATAGATAGATCTGGATTTATCTAGTTCCACGTGCTCTAAAACCTAAATACTGAGCCATGGTGACACTCGGCAGGTTTTCTGTTTGTTTGTTTTGTTTTGTTTTTATGCTGAAACGTCCTTAAGCAGATTTCTGTTGTCATCAGCCAAACAGCAGAAATGTAATGGGGGAAAAATGTAATGGGAAAAAAAAAAAACCCTGCTATATTTGTGATCTGCTTATATATTTGAACTTGGGATTGAGAGATCAATCAGCAAAACCCAAATCAGTTAGAAACAGATTTGCATTCGTGCCAGATGCAGCACTTGAGCCAAGAACAAGGCTAGGACCGCACACTTCGTGGAATCTGAAGTTACATCACGACGCCGCTCACGTTCTGACCCGTCAGGAGGAAGGTCCGCGGGCAGCCAGCAATTATCCTTGCTCTGAGCAAGGATCTGCCTCGCAGCCACATAGTTGTCCTTGGCCACACAGCCGCACCGCCTCCACCTCTTAGCAAAGCCGTTGGGGAGCCCAAGCAAGGGTCTTGATCGTCCTGAGACAACGCTCGTGCTTCCTCGTGGGTGTAACACCTGTTCACATGGAGCATCGCGAGGGGTTTAGGTGAAGGCAGAAGGGACTGTCCCTCTTGGCCGTCCACCCTTCCCAGCATCGACGGAGGGTGGGGGGTCCTCCCAGGAGGCTGCCATCCCGTTGTGAGATGCACATCATCTTCTGCCCACACTTCCTAAATGCTTCCAGAGGAAAGACGGTAGAGGAAGGCCCCCAGAAAATGCCTGGCCATTGGGGTCCACGGCCGAGATGGGGCATTAGGCCATTTGTCCCCTTCCCCCTGATGCCCACAGGCACCTTTCCAGCAATGGGTCCTCCCATCAGGAAGACAGGAAGGCTGATGAGCCTCCGTCACCTTCGTCTGAACCAGGTGAGCATCTTCCTCTAAAAGACCAAGTCACAGCAATAAATTCAAACCAGTCCCATTGCAGGGGCCACCGGGTGGGCAGGACTTGGGTGAGATAGGGACCTTGCAGCTTGCACGCTTGCTCCTAGTCACACCCACAGACCCTTGTTAGGGAGCGATGTGTTTCTCTGCCTGCAGACGGCGGGTCCTGAGGCTGCTGATCTAGGGGTCAAAGTTCACTGTAGCACAGAAGTTGATCGGAGCCAGCGGACCCAACGCGACCCACAGATGGCCTGCGCTTGGCCTGTGATGTGTTCCAGAAGTTTTTCCTTTTGTAAAAAAAAGCATAATCACATACAGTAAGCCGGTGGTTTGATGGGTTCTGACAACGTGTGCCCCCTGCAATCCATGCTGTGGCATCAGCCTGCCCACCTCCCGACCCCGAGGGGCGGCTACTGTGCTAATAATCTCCATCTCCAGGGATGATTAGCATTGCCAGTTCTAGAACTTCCTATAAATGGAAGCATACGGCACATATTCTTTTGTGTCTGGCTTCTTTGATTCGGCAGGTTTGGGAGGCTCATGCGCGTGTCTGTGTCCATGCCTATTCTGCTGTGAAGAATTTTCTGGAGTGTGACTGCCACAATTGGCCCACCCGGTCTCCTCTTGCCACACATTTGGGTTGATCCCCATTTCTTGCTGTTATGAACAACGCTGCGGAGAGCCCGATTACAAGTCTTTTTTTGTGGACGAATAGTTCTGGTTGATTTGGGCCTTCAGGTCTATAAGTGGAACGGCTGAGTTCCAGGAGTGGGTGCAAGCCTGCGGTTTAAAAACTTTTAAATTAGTCTGAAATCTTTAAAAAGAGGAGAGTCCTCCGTGTAAAGGAGGGAGATCTGGCTTCTCTCGGGAAAACCAGGTCTGGTGTGCATTTGTGTGCGGCCGCAGGGGCTGACCTCGGCATGAGCCTGGATGTGCAGAGTGCCATGTAGCCCCCCACTGGGCCCCAATCCCTGCCGGGTCATCCCCCCCAGGTCCTTCATCACACAGCCTGTGGCTGCCACCCCACACGTGGGCACCTGGCCCCCGTCTCCGGATTTCACGTGGTTCTCGGTCCCGCCACCCTCACTCCGCCAGAGGATGCTGACCCGGGGTGGGCGGAGGGCAGAGGGGAGGGGGGAAGGCTCCTGAATGTCTTCTTGTCTCAAAGCCAGACATGTTACTAATTCCAAGTGAAATCTCCCTTCTCAGGCCTCCGCAGTCCACAGTTGTGGGAGGACTTTAATTTGGGTTCGTTTTTCCTTAATATGCTGTACATACACAGTTTTTAATCTTCTTTTATTAAAAATAAATCCACCCTCATCGCTCCGGTCTCTTGTGTAAATATCT
This sequence comes from Canis lupus familiaris, assembly GCF_011100685.1. Lineage (NCBI taxonomy): Eukaryota > Metazoa > Chordata > Mammalia > Carnivora > Canidae > Canis > Canis lupus. The sequence continues at coordinate 37,197,867 of NC_049249.1, read as the reverse complement.
AATTAGGGCAGAAGCCAGGCCCAGCCCAACAGGGTGTGTCGCTGTCCCTCAAGAAGAATCAACTTCAAAGAACTGCCCCCATCTTCTGAAGGATGTTAATGGGGCCAAACAATGAGCGTGAATTATTTATAACCACACCTCTGGTTCTCTGGAAGAAAATGTGCCCACAAATTGCAACTAAGAAGAGAACCCTCCACGTTTTCTAACTCAAAGACGCTGCTTCAGAACCTCCTTCGGAAACCCCAAGTATGAGATAGAGACATAACCCTATTTGGGCCTGGAGGGGACCCGGCAGCCAGGGTCCCTCCGGAAAGCCTGGCCCACTTTGCGCCTGACCTGGCTGGCACGGCTCACGCTCCCCAGGCAACATGTGAGGGGCACGGGCTCCTGACAACCTCGGGCCAAATGCTCATATTCGTCTTAGTGTTGCAAATGGGCATCAGGGCCTCCTGGGCGCCGCAGCACTATGCGGTGAGCCATTTCACCGCCCCTCACCCCATGCTCTGCCAATCTGGGCAGGAGCAACCAAGATCCTTCTGCCAGAGCTGAGACGACCACAACCATAGAGTAAGAGCGACGTGGCCCACATCACAGAGCCAGAGAATGGCCGAAGCAGGTTGCCACCTGGGTCTCAAGGAAGTAAGTCCCCCAGAGCTCCTTTCCTTCATTCAACCATTTACCCGCACCTGCTGGACGATGGTCAACAAGATAGACATCACCCTTGGGATGCCCGGGTGGCTCAGTGGTTGAGCGTCTGCCTTTGGCCCAGAGCATGATCTGGGAGTCCCGGGATCGAGTCGCACGTCGGGCTCCCTGCATGGAGCCTGCCTCTCCCTCTGCCTGTGTCTCTGCCTCTCTCTGTGTGTGTCTCTCATGAATAAATAAATAAAATCTTAAAAAAAAAAAAAAAAGATAGACATCACCCTGCCCTCAGCAACCCCCCTGCACGCACCTCCTTGGCCCACTGAGGGATCTTCACAGGACTCCTCTTCTCTCAACAGGCTGCACCCCATAAGGTTGACTTCTATCCATATCCTCTACCACCAGCCGCCAGGGGCACTCGGAAGTAGGATTTCCTTCCATCCCTAACTGATTCCAACACCTTTCCTAATAGAGCCCCTGCCTGCTATTTATTTTGACCACCCAAATTCAGACCTGCAGAGCAACTCCGCGTTCCCTCTCCTTACAGTCCTGGGGAGGATAGTCTCTTTGCCACCTCTGACCCACTTAATTGATTAGTTTCCATCTGGTAAGGGCTAAACACTTCAGTAATAGAGTTCCAGGGTTACATTTTTCTTTATTGATGCTCTGTCAGTAAACTACAATCAACACCATATAATTATGGAAAATTATAACAGCAACACAGCAGTAAACCAAAAAAGTTACCCTTTGGGAATATTAATAAATAGATACTCTTCTCTCTAATAGAAAATTCATGCCTGTTTCGTAAAATGCTCTGCTCTCACACTGGGAAACATTATGGCACTCATGAATTTTTAAAGAAACGCTGATTTTAATATGACCAAGAGCCAGTAATAGAGATTTGTTTGTTTATTCATTTAGCAAATATTTACTGAGCATCTCGTGGACACAGAGCATGGAAGGAGGCTTTGTTTAATCAACGAGATTAGACAGAGATGCTGCCTTCAAGGGATCTCTATTCTGAACGGGGAGATCAGCTGTCCCCTTAAAAGTGGGGTCAAGGTGGGAGTGTCTGGAGCCAAACCCCTTGGAGGTTGGCTCCACCCTTTGCGTGCCACATGGATACATGGGGTTCTGGGGCTGCCTCCCAGACTATAACCCTATTCCTGCCTTTGGGAAGCTGCCACTGGCAGAAAATGATACCCCTCCTATGTCTAGTGTGGAGTAATTGTGCATGACGACCGCTGCATGGAGCAGAAACCCAGATGGCCAATGGCATGGCTTCGGCAGGAGGCGGAGTGTGCACCATCTTCGGAGTGTGCACCATCTTCTTGCTGTTCCTGCCTCAAAGGAAAGCTTTACTTGTTTTCAGCAAAGCTTGGAGAAGGTATCAGTGGATACTTCAAGTGTTTGGGCTCCTGCAGCGGCTGGGGCTGCCCTCCCAGGGCTATGGGTCAGGAAACTGCTGAGCGGTCCTATGACAGTGACCTCAGAGCTATCCCTGGCATATTTTATTGCCCCACAATAGCCCTTACAACTCACTGGGAGGCTCCAGGAGGCAGGGGACAGGACACAGCAGACAGGCGGCCCGGGGTTCACACCTGGGCTTCTCTACCTGTCACCTGGGCCACGTCGCTGGCTCCTCCGGGACTCTCATCCTCTGTGACCTGGAGGCAGGATTCCTGGGGACACACATGGGGTCTCCTAGCTGGCAGGAGGGGCAGCGACAGCCGCATCCCAGGGCTCAGGGCACTGAAAGGCAGGCGGCACCCGCAGTCACTGAGCTTCTCCTCCTCCTGCGCTCCAACCGAGGCACCCCCGGGGGGCCTGCAGGTGTACCCCCTCCCCAGGCCTCACAGCCTGATGGGTCAAGTAGACTCATAACAACAAGCGTGACGGTACAAAGCGGAAGCCCAGTGACAGGAGTGTCCGAGAAGGGGGTTCAAGTGATGCAAGTATCACAGTTCACATTTTGTTTTACGGGGCCCCACTTGCTCGGGCGGGGGGGTGGGGGTGGGATTTGAAAGCATCAGGGATGCAGGTGAGGGCAGGGGAGGGAAGGCCTGGCGGGGCGGGCGGGGGGGGGGGGGGCGGGGGCTGCACACATGCGCAGTCACTGGACACTCGGGTGCGACGGCAGCAAAGACCAGCAGGTGGCGGCGTCGGGGAAGCCAGGAGAAACATCCCCTGGCACCTGCCGGTGCTCCAGAGCCCGGGCGCCCACCCCCTGCAAGGTCAGGCTCCAGGCACCAGCATCTTGGCTGCACCACTCCAGAAACGAGGTGCCTGGTTCTTGCGCACCCCCCAACAGCAGCACCCTTCCTGCCAGGACCAACACTCGTTCTCCGGCAAGTTTTCTCTCCATTCATGACGCTCAACTGATTAACTAGTGCTCGGCTTTGAAAGACACACCTGAGCGGGTGCTCTCACACCCATCGTCGAGCCCGGAATTTTATTTTACCATCTGTGGATCCATTATGTCCCCCTCAGTCAAGATATTAACACCGGGGGACGCCTGGGGGGGCTCAGCGGCTGAGCATCTGCCTTCAGCTCAGGTCACGATCCCGGGGTCCCGGGACCGAGTCCCACATCGGGCTCCCTGCATGGGGCCTTGCTTCTCCCTCTGCCTGTGTCTCTGCCTCTCTCTCTCTGTGTGTCTCATGAATAAATAAATAAAATCTTTTTAAAAAGGGTATTTAACACTGGAATAGACTTTCCTTGCCTGAAGTGAGAGGGTGACCAATAATTCGGATGACACGCCGCATCCAGGCCATGGACCTGATTCTCACAGGAAGCGGTACTTCCATTCAGATTAAAATTGACTGTACTGGAAACCATAACTCCAAGTATATGCAGACAAAGTTCTGTATGAGGACGGGGGTGGCAATTAATGAGCCCAGAGGACTTCCAGGACACAGGTTGTCTTTGCCTGCCTTCCGCTTAATGGACCAGCTATCAGTTATGTAATAAACCCACTGATGGCAGCTGCTAGGTGTGACGTTTGCCTTTGGGGAGCCCAAGGGGGAGAAAGAAGGAGAGAGAGAGAGAGAGGCAGGAAGGCAGGGAGGGAGAGGGAGGCTGTGTGAGGAGGGGAGGCCAGGAGCCAGGCCAGGTGGACAGCACGGCCCTGCCCTGACGGGGTGTACCCCAAGGAGGGGAGCAGTTATGTTGTTCCTCAAAGGAAAAATGTCAGCCCCCCCCCCCCAGCCAAGCCTCTCCCTGCCTCCAGGGCAAAGGGCAAGAACCTGCTTTGGGAGCCCCCTTGGCTTCGCCACCTCCCGTCTAGGAGCTCAGCAAGTCGCCTCTGCTGTAAAATGCGGAGGCTGCAGGTCAAGGATCCAGCGATCAATGAGCAAGGCCAGGTGAGCAAAGTGCTCCAAACCCGTTGGGTTATCGAGGCTGGGACGGGTGGGCCTGGTTCATGACAGGAGAGGGCCCGGCACCCAGGGGCTGCCCCCCAACGGCCTGTCAAACCAACGGCACTCACTGCCGAGACGGGGCCTTGCCCAGCGTGCCCACGCGCCCACTTGTCCTGGACGGTCTCGGTTCGCGGCAGCTGCCAGCATAATTGCCAACAGTGACCTCTTTCTCTCTCGAAGGCATTAAGACTTGGAGGCTCCACTGTATGTCCCCCCCCACCGGGAGAGCCAGATGACGTGAGGCCACCACGCTTCAACCAAGGGAGACATTTGGTGTCTTCGTATGAAACCTCGCCAAACAGAAAGGTGCTGAGTAAATCCTCCTCGATGCAAGCAATCTATTTAAACAGGTTCAAAACCGCAAATTACTGAATTCTTTTCAGCATCTTTTAAAGCACCGCCGCCCTCCCGGCAGCACAGTGACTTGGCCTTCAGTTCAAGGAGACCTGGGCTCCTGGCCACCATCTGTGTGGCTCTGGGTCAGCTCCTTCCCTCTCGGAGTCTATAAAATGAGCAAAACGGTGACCTGACTGAGCCTCTGGGGAAAGTCTGTAAGATAAGAAGAAAGCCCTTCACACCCTTTCTGGAATGTGAATCAACACTTTAAAATATGTTCAGCTCAAAGGCAGCTAAACGAGCAGCCAACAGAATCCATTTTATTTCTCTTATAATAGACTCTGGTGCTCGGAGTCAGGGAAAGAAACCTAAAGCAAGTTTTCAGGCCCAGAGACACAAGCCTTCAGAACGACCAGCAGGTTCTGGAGCAGCGAGAAGCCTCAGGTTCATAGGCCCAACAGCATTTTCGGAGCCGTGGCGGGGCCCATGCCCTGGCTGGATGCTCCACACCCCACCCACACGCTCCACCTCCTGGACACGGCCCGGGTGGGAGGCCACCACAGAGGGAGGTGCCAACAGTGACTTCCTAAGCCGTCCCAGATGGAGAGCTTATCCTGGTAAGATCTGCAGAGGACACATGAAGAGTCCCAGGACCCACCAGACCAGAGACCTCCCCTCTCTGTCACCTCTGGGCTTGGCACTGTGCCCGGGACTCACGCAGGGTTTGCTGATTGATGTGCTGGCTGGACACACAGCCGCATAAGGAGCAGAGGAACGTGGCAGGATGAGAGTGTGGCCTGGCTGCCTTGTGCTTCTGGAAGCATCACACTCGGCTCATCTGCTTCTGAGAAAGGGCTAGAACCTTCCAGCCTCTGCTCCTGAGTCTCCCCTGCTCCATCTCTTTCTCACACCCCTGGCCAGGTGCAGGGGTCAGCACAGAAAGGCCAGAGAAGATGTGACCTCAGCCTGCAGGAACGAGTAAAGCCATTTGAGTGGGGCCCTCCCCACGCTGAGGCCACGGGAGGGATGCTCGCCTCCCACCAGCCCAGCTCGGCTACTGCCTCCATTCCAGGGCCCCCCAGACTACCGGGAGAAGGGAGGCCGATCAACTTGATTTAGAGACTACAGGACTGGGTTTTTGAGGCCTTATCCCTGACCCCTGAAAGTTGCTCAGAATCTCTACGATTTCTCCATCCTGAAATGAGGCTATTTCAGGCAGAGAGCGCCCTGCCCCATCCCCTGGCAGGTGCACAAGCCAGGGAATTCTGCAGGCCCTCCTGGCACAGAGCCTGCTCTGCTTCCCCAGGGGGAAGGAAGCCTTCTTCCCGGGGGCTGCTCCCCGCCCCGGTGCAAGCCCGCCCCTGGGAGCTGCAGGGAGGATGGAAAGCCAACACGGGGACTAGGTACCTGGGACAGAACACGCACCTTTATTTCAGCGACAACCACTTCTAGAAGAAGCGAGACAGAGGAGGACTAGGAATGGTCCTGGTCATGACAGTGACCTTTCCAGGGTACTCGCTCTGGTGTGGACACCGCTCCCCACAGTTCACACACACACACCCTGGACCCTCCCAGCAGCTCTCAGAGACATACAAGGCTCTCCTTATGGTGGAGGACTGAGGATCAGAGAGGGTAAGAAACCTGCCCAAGGCTTTATGGCTCTCAACTGGCAGAGCCTGAGTTCAAACCCAGGCAGTCTGAATACAACCAGATTTTTGAAAACCAGGTCTCCTCCGGCACAGTGAGCTCACCAGACCTGGGAATATTCTGAAACCCTGTAAGATTTTTACTAGGACAAGCGTGGGGAGCATGAGACTCTGTCTAAACTGGAAAACATTTCCTCTCGGGACAAATAGAACACATTCTGTAAATTCCAAAAACTCATTGAAAATATTTACTTTCACTTCCGCCCCACCCCCACTCCAAATCTATGAACCGCTTCGGTGCTAAGCCATGTTAGCATTTTGTGGGGTTGGGATTCCAAATCTCCCCACTCACAACATCATTTTAATTCTGTTATACCTGGAAACGCCCTTGCATCCTAAAAACGGGTATTTCATAAATATTTGTTCAGTGAGTGAATGAAATGGCCAAAAGGTTTACAAAAAAAAAAAAAAAATCCAACGAGCAAGCCCGGGTTGAGCTTTGTTTTTACCCAACCAATGTCTCTATAAACAGCAGCTGCATCTCCTCAAATATTTATCAATGTAGAATCACAGAATTTCATGTCCTTTGAGAATTCCTTGTTCTGTTACCAGGGGAAAAAAAGCGAGGAAAGAGACCTCAAAAGAAATGAATGTCAGAATCTGCTAGAAAGTCAGGTAACAGGAAAACAGGAAACGGGCCACGAGAAACGGAGTTTATTCAATTGCGTTTAGGAACGTTCTGGTCCAAGAAACGTTGACCTCTTTTAGGACAGTCAGACAGACTGGACATCAGCTGTATCAAACCCTTTTGAGCAAAGAACAACTTTTTTATTTGAAATCCAAGGATGACAGGGAGGAGGGGAGGGCAGAGCCATCACAGAAATGCTCCTTTTGGTGAAAGATTCTTTCATGGGACTTGACACTGTCTCTGGGGCTCGGGAAGGCCCTTTGATTGTCCTGGGAGAGGCTTTCTTCATTCCTTTATCCGCCCAAATGTTGACTGATCTCCCTTCCTCTGTACCCCAGGTCTGGCAAAGTCAGGCGGTCGGAGGCAAAGGACAGCAGCCCCCCATCAAGGAGTCTTCCCATCCACAAACGGAAGTTTTCAATAAAGATGCTACCCCAGGACTAACACAGCATAACTATTGCTCTGTCTCTCCTTTGTATCTAAAAACTGTGTAAACATAATTTGGCAAGCTTGAAAGACTGTAAACATCTTAATTTCTATTTGACTCAGACAGGAGGAAAGAGACTTAGATTAAGCAGTGAGCTTCATCCAAATTACCTAAGTATCTAAGAGGCAGCTCTAAGTAGGTTCTTGTGCTCTGATTTAACCTTGCCTGTGAAAACCCACTTTCTTCTTGGTCTGTGAATTGCACCCAGGGACCCGGTGGTACAGCCCGCAGCTGAGGCCAGGCCTCGAGCGGGAAGGTGGATGGATGCGCTAGATTGCGTCTCTTAGGAAACCCAATGGTTTCATCATCACCCTTAAGACCTTCCTTCAGTGAAAGGGGAGAACCTGCCCTGGGTGTTGTACCATTGAATTGTGTCCCTTCCATCCCCCAAATTCATATCTACCTGGAATCTCAGTATGTGACCTATTTGGAAATAGGGGTCTCTGCAGATGTAATTAGTTCAGTGAAAATGAGGTCGTGACGGGTTAGGATGGGCCCTCAATCCAATGACTGGTAGCCTTGGAAGAAAGGAGAAGATGCAGACACACCCCCCAGAGAGGGTCATGTGAGGTGGAAATGGGGCAATGGAGTCAGAAGCCAAGGAACCCAAAGGTTGTTGGGAGAAATCCAAGCTGGAAGAGGCATGGAAGGGGTGCCTCGCGGGGCCTTCAAAGGTGGCATGGCCCTGCTGACACCCCAGCGTCACACCTCCAGCCTCCACAACTATGAGAGAACACATTTCTGTTGTTTTAAGCCACCACGTTTGTGTTAATGTCTTACGACAGCCCCATGAAACTAAGAAAGGTTTGCATCCAGTTTCCTATCTGCCTATGTCTCCCTTCGTTAGCTGTGGGATCCTTCCAGGTCCTTCCAGATCCTTCCAGATCCTCCTCCTTTCCTCATGTCCCACATCCATCAGTCACCATGTCCTACCACATTCTTTTCTCAGGGGAATTTCACACCCTTCCTGTGCTCTGAAGAAAAAGACCTTCTTCACCTCACCCACGGCAGTGAGGAGTCCGTGAGACACCGTGAAGCACATGCTTAGTACATCTCCCAGAACTTGGCGAGGACAAGTCCATAATGGCAGGCCCGCCCAGCACTGTCCATCCAGACTGCTGGCCTTAGGTGTCCTTCACCTGCCACCTGCTCAGGGGCACCCAGGGACCTCCAGCAGCACCCTGGGATTCTCTTACCACCTTCACAAGCTTGTCACATCATTCACTCATTTTTCCCTTCCTTCCTTCCTTCCTTCCTTCCTTCCTTCCTTCCTTCCTTCCTTCCTTCTTTCCCTCCCTTTTTTTTTTTTAAAGTTTTATTTATTTAAGTAATCTCTATACCTCACGTGGGGCCCGAACTGACAACTCCAAGATCAAGGGTTGCATGCTCCTCTGATGGAGCCAGCCAGGTGCCCCTCACTCATTTTTCCTAAAAATTCAGATATGTGTATTTAAAAAGAAATCCTTCTCATTAGTGTAAATTGGAAAAGTAGCCTTGCTAGCCATACTCGGAGATCACCTTAATCATCAACTCAGGGACTGGGAGGAAGGCAGGCAATGAAATGGAGGCCTTTCGGTCAAACCCTGCTGTTCTTTTGTTAAAAAAGGTAGATTAACAAGTTTCAAGGATGTTAAAGACACTCAAAGTGAGCCTCTCTTTGAGTTTGAGGAAGACAGGAGGAGAATAATAAGGAAAGGACTTTCTCCCTTTGTGATTCAAAGTTTTTTACTGCTCAGTTTCCACCAAAAACTATCAAGGAATATGGGGTAAGAATCTGGCATCCAGAATGCATAAAGATATCTACAGCTCAACAACAGGAAGACAAATAGTCAAAAAAATAGATGAGGGCTTTGAGGGGACATGTCTCCAAAGATAACCCATGAATGGCCAGCAAGCACAAGAAAGCTCAATACCCACTGATCATTAGGGAAATGCACAGCAAACCCCCAATCCCATACCACTTCACACCCACTAGGGTGACTCTAAGTTTTTAAAGGGTTGGCAGGGATGTGAAAGAGCTGGAACCCTCACACACGGCTGATGGGAGTGCAAAACGGCACGACCACTGTGGGCAGCTTTGGCAACTCCGCAGAGAGTCACGATGGCACCCAGTAATCCCAGCCCTGGGTAGATATCTACCTGAAAGAACTCAGAACAGGCGCTCACACAAAAACTTGCACCCGAACATCCCTAGCAGCACGATCCATGGTAGGCCAAAAGCAAAAAACAACATTCATCAGCAATGGAGTGGATAAAACAAGTGTGGTCTGTCACATGATGGGATATTATTCAGCCAGGAAAGGGAAGGAACTATGGACACATGCTAGGGCAGGTGTGCTAATCCTCAAAACATGCTGCTATGAGATAGAAATCCGACAAAAAGGTCACAGAGCCTATGATTTCATTGTATGCAATACCCACAAGAAGTAAGTCAACAGAGAAAGAAGGCAGATTCGCAGGTTGCTGGGGGCTCGGGGGTGGGGTACATGGGACGCAACTGCTGATGGGCACAGGTGGTTCCTTCTGGGGCGGGGAAGATGTGTGGGGACTAGTAGAGATGGTAGTTACACGACAGTATGGACGTAGTACGTGCTCCTGAACTGTTCTCTGTAAGACGGTCAATAGTACGTCATGTGACTCTTGTCTCCATAAAGACAGAGCACCCGAGGACCACCTTTGGGAGAAAAGCCACCCTCCCCAGTCTGGCTTCCAAGATCCTCATGGACAATAATAACATTTGTGGAAGTGAGAGCAAGCAGCACCTGTTGAGTGCTGTGGACTCAGTGCTAAGTACTGAGTGCTTGCCTTCATGACCCCCCGTTAGGCCCCCACCACGAGAATAAGACGGCGGGAGCCTCAGTGCCCTCCCTTGCCAGGTGAGGAGGCAGCACAGAAACGCTCAGGGAACGGGGGGCAGTCACACAGCTCCGCAGAGGACACGGCCTCCCGGGGCGGCTGGGCAGGACACCCTTGGGCGGGGGCGCGTGAGGCCCTTGGAACCGCTGCTGCAGGTGGGCTGTCCCAGCAGGCCCCCGGGGCCCCCGCCAGGCTTCCAAGGCTCCCAACGCCCGCCCCCCTTCTGTATTAATCATTCCTCTTGATTAAATTCTCGTCCTCCGTTCCGCGGGTCCCATTGTGCGAAACCACATGGTGAGTCCGCCCCGCAAATGACACTCATTATTAGAAGCTACACGGCAACATTTATACTAATTAAGTTGGGTCTCATTTCTTTAGCTCTAATTTTAAAACTGGCACAACTCCAGCGCCTCGTGTCCATTCACAAACTGCCGCAAACGGATGGAGTAAAATGGCCTTTTAATTTTTCAGCGCTTCGAGATTATTTTACACTTAAAAACCGCTTACTGGCCTTAGGATGCCACTTCCTTTTCTTTTTCTCTTCTTTTGCACTATAATCAGGGTGAATGTAACACGGTATGGCTTCGAACTACGAACCTTACGGCACGCTGCAGAACCGACCGGGCTCGTATTCTTTAATGCGCTAGAAGATATTTTTGCAAGTTTGTCTTCCCAGAGTGTGGCTGGTTTTTAAAAATTTGTCTCCCCAAGAAATACAAATCACGGCTCCCTGGGGTAATCGGGAGGAATGTGAAGGCAGAAATGACAAGCGCACGAGCCCCTGGGTGGCTCAGAGGTTGAGCATCTGCCTTTGGCTCAGGGTGTGATCCCGGGGTCGCAGGATCGAGTCCTGCATTGGGCTCCCCACAGAGAGCCTGCTTCTCCCTCTGCCTGTGTCTTTGTCTCTCTCTGTCTCTCTCTCTCTCTCTCTGTGTGTCTCTCATGAATAAATAAGCAAAATCTCTAAAGAAAAAAAAAGAGAGAAAGAAAGAAATGACAAGTACGGTAATAACAGCGAAGCTGCCTGGGGTCTGCTCCCAGGCAGGTGGCAGGTCGAGTGCATCAGAGGAGCAGCCTCATCTTGGCCCCTTGGTCACGACCTTAACTGAGGTCTCAGTGAGGAAGCGACAAGGCAGGATTTGAACGCACTGTCTGGTGAAGCCCACGCTGCTTTTCAATACCCCAAGCTACGTAGGTACACATGCGCAGTGAACACACAGTGGACAGAGCATGTCATATGTAAGACATATGACCCCCAAATCTTGCAAAAGCGAGATGATGTTGCCTGTCCTTTAGTTCATTTTCAAGTACACAGAAACGGCTGCGTGAACACCTGCTATGTGCCACGCAGGGTGCCAGGTGCTGAGAAGATGACAAGCAAAGCGGGCATCACCCCCCCCCCAATTCCTGGGCTTTGGCACCACCGACTTCTCCTGGTGGCCCCATCGCTGCCTCCTCCCGCCCTCAGGCTCGTATCACTGGGGCCCCGGAGTCAGACGGCGATGTCCGCTCCCAGCCTACTCCTGAAGAGCATTCTCTTTCCTATGCTTTCCTCTGCGGAGCTCTCCTGCAGGTGGCCACCTGCATACAGGCTTCCTGAAACCGCCGTCACTGCCCAGCACACACCTGGGATAAAACACTGTACACAGAAAGCTCGGGCTTCACTCACTATGGGCCTTTCCCCAGCTCACCAGCAACCAGGCTGCCCAAGGTGAAAGAAAGCAAATGGAAAACCGAGTGCTCCTTAAGAGCATCCCCATCCACGCTTTGCAGTGTCCCCTTTCTCTGCATGCTGTTCCCTGCACAGCACGCACGCCTACGTGCACAGGCACACAATCAGATTCCTCTTTAGCGAAGAACGTTGGGGTGGCTCATGGTTGACCGGAAGGTAATGGAAGCCCCTTCCCACCATAATCAAAGCACAAGTAGGTTCCCCTCCACCCCAGACTTTCTAACATAAGATAGTGTAAGGTTCTCCCTAATGCAAACAAAATAAAGCAAACGTTATATTTACAGCGAACTGTGGATCCCACTTGTTAGGCTCCATGTGGAGGCCCAAATGCACAGGGACCCCCATCCGCCTGGGCTCTGAGTGACTCTGGCGGAGCAGCAACCCGTCCCTGGGCACGGTCACCACCTGGCGCGTGATGGACCCCACCCTGCTGAGCGCTCGGGGCCAGGGACCCCAGTCAGGGCCAGCGGATTTCTTAGGGTGACGTGGGGATGACCGGCATCCTTTGAGTGGAGGACAGAGCTTGTGGGGCAGCGAGGAGAGGCCGGCGTTCTGGGATAAGCTGGTTGAAATAAAACACTGCACAGGATGCAACCTATTATTTCCCCCCCAGCAGGAAAGCTGCTCTCCCCATACGTATCAAAAATAATTCACAGGCGAGTCGGACCTGGGTTTATCCAGGCAGCAGATCTGCAATTGAAAAGTAATTTGTGTGTTTATCAAAGAAGGTCTCTGGGAGAACGTGGGCTCTTCACGGTGGTGCCGCCTCCGACCACAGGCTGTATGCTTAAAAATAGAGAGAGGGAGCGAAAAGAAACGCGGGCAGAGAAAATCTCTTCCTCCAATTTCACGCTGCAATGTTTCAAACAATTGCTTAGTCAGCTTTCGTGCCAAATATTTCCTAAAGTGCCTTTATGATGTTCACATTGGTGGGAAGGCGCGTGTCCAAGACGTCGAGCACGTTCTCGCGGCTCCCAGCACATTTAGCTACGATGTTTTAGGTGGGAGAGCGAAGCACTTACACGTTAAATAGCAATTTATGAAGTAGGGAAGCAGAAGACTGGCATGAATCACTCCCAAAAAACTGCACAACCACCACCTACGTGGATGCTACATCGTACAAACTGGTGGGGGAAACTCACGCACAGACTCGGCAAAAATAAAAAAAAAATGTAAAAAAATTTAAAAAAAAAACAGAATTGCCACGACACGCCTAGCTTATCAGGGAGTCGCAACATGAGCTATTAAACTTTAAAAGCTGCTGGGGAACCCGTTCTCCTCGCAACCTAAGTGAGAGACAGAAGGAACGTTCCGGAAATCCCCTCGCGCGCCTGTATTCTGCATCCGCGGATACTTACAGAGAGCACCGCTTTCTGAGCAGCCCCCAGATGATCACCTGGTGCGAACCCACGTCCGCAGCGCCGGGGGCTCCCTGGCCGACTCCAAGCGGGCCACGGACGCGAGAGGCAATACATTATTTACGTGGGCATTCCCTTTGTGATTCTCCTTCCGAGGCTGGCGGCTGGCGGCACTGTCATCAGAAACCAGAGCCAAAAATCCAGCCGGGAAAAGGGGACAGGAGAGATCGCTCGGCTCTCGTTGAAATACACGATGAAAAATTAATTCCTAATCGTCGTGGCGTGGTGACTTTTCTTTTCTGCCCCCACCTTAAAATAAATCACTAAGAAAGGCGGCATAGGATCCAGTCTGGCTGCCGGGAGCGGAGCAAGCCGGGGGTGGCAGCTGCGGCAGGTGACAGTCCCCGGCCGGCTGGGGAAGCAGGGGTCAGCGGCGGTGTCCTGGGCGTGGGGGGCAGAGGGCAGGGGGGACGAGTGGACGGGGCACAGCCCGGATCCCGAGCTCCGGTGCCGCGCGTCTGGTTTTCTGGCAAAACCCACTGCTGATGTTACACGTTCAAAAGGGTTCTTTCAAGGCAAAAAAAAAAAAACGAAATCGAAATACATCTACGGTGACAACGTGGGAAGAGAGGCCCGTTGGCACATCCATCATGAGTGCCTGGCCCCGAACAGGGCTGAGAGGAACATTTCCCTCATCCTAGAGCTTTCCACTCAGCCCGAAGAGCAATTCTATTTCCGGCACGGTGCTGCTTTGCAGAGTCAACTTCTCGTATCCAAAATATCTCCGTTTTCTTCCGCAGCACTTCCTAAAATAAAAAAGGGAAACGTACCCACATGATGACTCTCTCCCCTGTTACCCGAAAAACCGAAACTCCTGCTGCCGGCCTGTTGTTACCAAGTCGTCCTTCCCCTGCGACAAAGTGGAAGCTTCTTTATTTCCCATTCTGGGGGTTGAACCGAATTCCCCCGGGAAGGCAGTGGCTTCATCAAGCAGGTGCCCCTCCCCGGGAGGCCGTGGCTGACCTGCCGGGGTCACATGCACACAGGGCAGCTCTAACGCCGTGTCCAGCTCTGCGGAGCAACCCTCACACACGTGCACCAGAGCGCCACACCGTGTGGGACAATGGTTTGCTCTAATGTCTTACTTTTTTGGTTTTCTGTTTTTATTTTTTTTATTATTATTTTTTTTAATACTATGACAAGTCCTCTGGCCAGCCCCAGGCACTGACTTTCATTCGGCCCTGACAATGTGATTTCAAGGACTGTTTACGGAGTACTTGCGTGTGCAAGGACTGTGCTAGAAACTCCAGCGAATCCGCCCCCCACCCCCATCCTTTCTGCCTCCAATACAGAAAAAAAAAAAAAAAAAAGAAAAGAAAAAAGAAAAAAATCAGCCACGGTCCTGGAGATGGGCTCTGTGCGGCAGGGACAGTGGCCAGACTGCGCAGTTACTGGACCCGGGGTGGGCGTGCAGTCCCCAGCTTCTCGGATCTCGGCCTTGCCCTCCTCGGGGACCTCGATGATCGCGTTAGTTGCCTGCAAATCCATTTATTTCCTGAAAACACCGCTTCTCATTCATTTTCTGTTGATAAGGAATTTCTGAAACAATCACTGAAAACCATCTCTCCTGCAGACAGCCAACGCCACTCGCGTGCAGCACGATTGAGATCTCCCCGTTCCCGAAGGGGGCCATTATTTCTACCGGTTGCCATGGTGATGCTGCGGCATTGCTGCTGTGTGCTCAACTGCTTCCCACGGCGGTCACACCACACAGTTAAATCAAACCATTTGTTTCACGTGGCACAGGTTTTTTTTTTTTTTTTTTTTTTTGGAAAACAAACACCTGGCTATGTAAAACTTAGTTAACAGAACTCCGCGCTTCATGCCGCGGCGGTGATGCATGGGGACAGCTGAGAGTGCCCTTGCACACAACCCAGCACCGGCGCGAGCCCCGACATTAAAAACACGCAGACGAAACATCTCACACGATACCTTAGCGTACTCCCGTTTATTAATCCCAGGGAGAAACTTCTTACTATTTCCGACGACCTGAGGAAAGCTTCTCCGAGAGCAAAAGTGACGTAACTAGAAATCAGCAAAAACAAATGGTTCCCGGTTGGGAGCTCACGTTTATGGAACCTCTGCCACACTTGTTTTCCAGGCAACGGCTGAGTTCTGCTACGTGTGCATCTCCGATCTTGCTCTTACTTGTAACTAGTGCACACGCACATACACACGTGACACCTCAGTTAATCCCTGAGGTCTCTAACCTGTGGGGTCTGCCTTAAACACAACGAGGGGTGTGCTAGTCCTGGGCTGCGCTCCACTTGAACTCAAGGATGCTGGTGCCCTGAGGCTGTGACCCTGGAGTCCAGGCTGTGAGAAGATGTCTAGGCCTTGACAGCCCCGCAGCAGAGCGGGGACGCGAGGACTGGCCTTGGAGCTGGCAGGTGGAAGCGCCCCTGTGGAGCACGTGGACCTCACTGCTTCACCTTCTGCAGACACCGGGTTTGTCTGGACACTCGGGCCGGCAGCTGGTGTCCTCAGCTCCTACTGCAAATGGTCCTAAGAGCTGGCTTGGACTTCTGACAAAACGGTGTTCATCAAAAAGGGAGAAGTAACCTGGAGTGGACTTCAGAGGTCGCTATTTGGAAAAGGTGCTAATTAAGTAAAGCCAGACTTCAAGGAAAATGTCAAATCTAAATTCGGCTCCAAGTCATGAAGTTATTAACCTGGGTTTGAGTCGGGTTATTTGTGCGTTCGGGTCTTTTGTTTCCACGACTCCCTCTCCGACTATCACCACCAATGCCCTTTATTTGTTTTTGCTTTGTTTTTGCCTTCTTTGCTCCTTTCTCTCTCTCTCTCTCTCTCTCTCTCTCTCTTTTTTTTCCTTTCTCTTTTTGCCAACGACTCTATAAAGATTGGCCAGGCTTGAAGCTGAGAAGGTTTGTTGTTTTAGGAACAGAAAGAAAACCCTCCCCACATAGGAAAGAATGTCATGGGGGCTTTGAGCCGAGGCTAAAAACAATGAGTAGACACACACACTTCTTGCGACACCCACTCCACAAAGAAATGGGGTTGTGGCATTTGCAGCCACTCCCAACAGCCAGGACCCGCCCGCCCAGCGTGTTTGCGAGCGCACAGCCTGAGGGTGTGTGATGTGAGCCCTGCGGCCCTCTGCGTCCTCCTTCCCTGGGAAGAAGAGATTTCAGGAGCTGAGCTGCTCACAGGGCACCAAGGCAGACAGTGGGAGCTGGGGCTCCTGGACGGATGGGAAATGCATAGACGTGGGCTCCATACTGAGGGGCCACACTTATAACAGGGCTGGCCTCAGCGGGAAACCTTCTGAAGGAGATTCCACTTGATTTTTTTTTATTTTATTCATTTATGAGAGAGAGAGAGAGAAAGCACAATCATGAGCAGAGGAAGAGGGAGAAGCAGACTCCCCGATGAGCTGGGAGCAGGACGCAGGACTTGATCCCAGGACCCCGGGATCCTGACCTGAGCCGAAGACAGACACTCGACCGACTGGGCCACCCAGGTGTCCCATGAAGATTCTTAAGCTGGAGATCGTACAGTTAGAATCCTGAGCAATTTGATACGCTTTACTCCTAAGTCAGTAGGGTGCAGGAAGGATGGGGTACCACTGAGCCCCTGCGTCATGCTGCGTGCACCGGTGTGCAGCCCTGCAGCCTGCAGCCCCACCCGGACCCCCTCATCCGTGCTTATCTGTGGCAGAAGCAATCATCTGACCAGGGCAGGTTTCCCCTTTATACACTATCAATATTAAGTGGGCTTTGGCCCATTTACCTGCCTTTGGTGAAACACAGGTAAAAATTACACGTTGCTGAGCAACGGAGGCTTCGGACACGGCATGTCCTTCTTAGGCTCTCTCGTTCCAAATAATTAGACATCATTCACGGCTCCACGTCCACACTGGGAATAACACATGAGACTTTACATCATCTTGAAATGAAAAGTGAATTGCACCGGTTCCCGGCAACAAGATGTCCACGACATGAATTCTCCCAGAGAAACTAGACTCTTGAATGCCAGGGCTGTCATCGGAGGCAAGGAGCAAGTGGAGTCGATGGCTCGCTGAAACCTCAAAGAAAAGCTCCCTACTTCACACGCACACACATTTTAGAAATAGAGGTCAAATCCATTTAGTTCAAGGTGGCCTGGGATTTTTTTTTTTCCCCAGCGTGTGCACATGTGGAGATTGAGTACAAACACGGGCAGAAATGCTCAACGAGGCACAGAGGAACGATTAGGCTCCTGACCTGACAGCTTTCCCCAGCGCTCAGCAAACCCGAGACAACTCCAAGCAATGCTTATCTCAGCCACCCGGTTATGCCAACCAGGAGGACTGGCCAAATACTGCGGCATCACGGGAAAACAAGGCGTTCACGGGGGTGTTTATCACCATCTATCGCACAAAGCTGTTTATGAAACCACAGAAGGCCTTGGGGGCTGTCCGGTGCAAACCCGGCTGCAGGCTCCAGGCCGTCAGCTGAGCACCTGCTGGGGAAGTCTGTGGTGCTCTTCTGAAGCCACTGACCCTGAGAATCTGGGGGCTGCAGGTACCCCTCTAAGTCCTCCAAATGGAGGCCCAAAAAGGCGCATGACCGTTCTGCTGCTGGGCAGCCCGCGGAGGGTGAGCTGGTGGGGCAGAGGGAGAAGCAGGCTCCCTGCGGGGACCCCGATGCGGGACTCGATCCCGGGTCTCCGGGATCACACCCTGAGCCAAAGGCAGATGCTCCACCGCTGAGCCGCGCCTCCCCCGCCCCAGCACCCTGCAAGCTGGTGTTTGAACTCGGTCCCCCGGCTGCCACACCCGCCTTCTGGCAAGCCCCGACTCTGCACTCCGCACTCGGGGGTGTTAGTTGACCTCATTTATTTATTTATATCCACCGTGCTCCAAGCACCATGTAGACCGATGTAAGGAATACTAACTGCATAATCATTCATTCGCCCTCACTGGCTGCGTACACCGCAACGGGGGACGGAGCGGATAAGTTCATGCCAAGGGGCAGTGCGGGCTGGGATGACCATGTAGAGACAGTGAGGTAGGAAGAGGGACGGGGCTCAGGGAGCGAGGGCCGTCCCCGGGCGGGCAGGGCTCACCTTCCCAGAAACTAATGATGCAACAGGGAGAATTAAAGCGCTCGTTGGGAACAGAAGCCCCTTATTACAAAATCCTCGGGTGAACATTCCCAGGCTCTGACCATCATTTCTTACAGCGGGGCCGCTCCAGGGAAGTGCGACCAGAGCCACCCCCCAGGAATCCACGTTCAGAAGGGCCTGGCACCTGGGGGCTACGCCCAGTAGCCGCTGCCTTCGTCTGTAGGAATTTTATCTCTGAATCTGTGTTTGGTGAGCACAGTCGGATGGGCCAGTGGCAGGGCATCCGGGGGTCCGGAGCCTCATTCCCACCTGGCCCACCTTCCGCCACCTGCCCAGGGCGGGTTCCTGACGATCTGCTCCCCAGCCCAGCCCCCAGTGTGGGCACTTGCCACCAAGTGGCGGGGCCCAGTCTTGGGCACCTGTGAGGCTCGGTACTGCCCGCAGTATCCCCCGAGCCCCGGGGAGCACAGCATTAAATAGAAATTTAAAACAAAATAAAACAACAAAAAACCCACCATGACAGATCCAAAGAAAGATCACAGGAGAAAGGAAAATGTTTTTTATCCTTTTGAACAAGCCACCCAGCCTTGTTTGCACTCAGTGCCGCCCCAGGCTCTGTGTAGGGTGTGAAGGTGCTTTCTTTCTGCAGGATGCTTGCCCCCCGACTCCCTATAACCCCCCACTGGCTCATCCCCTCCTTCACCAGCCTTTCGAGGAGTTGGGGGGGTCTGCTGGGTGCTGGGCAACCCTGGGGCATCGAGCGGCGTTAGGACGCTGGCTGCCCGCCCCCCAAGCTGCTGTGCCCCATGGGTCACCAGCAGGCACGCGGCCAGACCCACTGCTCGCTGTCCTTTTGCAAGGATCCAGCCAGGCACTACCTGCAGTGACGTCTTACATCGTCCGTAAGTCACGGGGAGGAGAACACGCGGTCAGGATAACAGGCGTCTCCTACTGTGGACTGCGGCCTTCATCGGGCCGTCCTCTTCATTGGACTTTTCATCTCCCAAGATGAGGATTTAATTCTCATTTAACCACATGCTCCAAGAAAACCATTTCCTGTGGATTTAAGAAACTTCTCACCGGGGACGCCCGGGTGGCTCAGTGGTTGAGCGTCTGCCTTCAGCCCAGGGCGTGACCCTGGGGTCCTGGGATCGAGTCCCACGTCAGGGTCCCTGCATGGAGCCTGCTTCTCCCTCTGCCTGTGTCTCTGCCTCTCTGTGTGTGTTTCTCATGAATAAATACATAAAATCTTTAAAAAAAAAAAAAAAAACCCTTCCTACCAGGATTGCTGAGACCCCAGTGACACGAGCTCCGTGTCTTTCACGGAATCTGGATTAGAAACGTCAAGGAGCAACCTCCTCAAGCATCCGCCGACCCTCGGCCGGGCTCACTGCGCTCTGTGACCAGGGCCAATGCCAGACTGTTTCATATTTCCCAGGAACACTATGACTTACACAACAGCCAAATTTCTATAAAATGCATGACAGCCCAGCTGAAATAAAAGTTAATTTTTAAATTTATTTGTTTGTTTGTTTTTTACCTTTCAAATGAATTTCAGGAAGGGGTCAACACATTCTAGTGAAAAATGAAGACTCCTACATGCACCAGCATGACAAACGTCCAGACTTTCAGGAGGCTTTTAGGACCCAAATGTGCTACTTGGGTTTCTGAGTAGGCATCTGGACTTGTGGCACAATGCCTGGCTATCTGACACGGTATCTGAATTTCTAGAGAAGGTACTTGGAGAACCGGCTCGGTACTTGGATTCTCCATGTAATATTTATATTTCTGATGCAGTATGAAGAATTCTGACATGGTCCTCGAATATCGGAGAGGTACCTGGAGTGCTGACTTAGTACCCAAACCCCATGCCGGGGCCCTTGGAGCTGAGTGTAGCGGCTCAGGAGCGTCTGCGAAGGTTACGGACCAGGAGGGGTACATGAGCCCAGCCGGGTGGACAGAGGCCACTTGGCACAAACAGGCGGACTCAGGAAGCTTGAGTGAGTGGAAACTGATGATGTCACTAGGCTCTCTGGGAGGGAGAATGACCACGTGGCTTTCCAAATGCAATGGATTTGTAGCAACATGGGGGAAAATTTTTAAAACAGCTACACAGAGTTTAAAGCCATTTTCATAGAAAGGAGGGTTTGGGATGTTTAATGAGGCCTGATGTCCTCCAACTGGGGGCACTCTGGTCACGAGATACCCTCATCACTATTTCGTAAAAGCCCAGGGGGAGGCTAAATGCCTTCTCTTGGTCATATCACCATGTCTCCCTGTGATGTCTCCACAAGTGTGCGGAGCACCACATTACCCAGATCCCAGCAAAAATATTTTTTTAAAAAGGAAACAGGTCTTAATTCTCAGCAGGAGGAAAACACACAGCCATGGGCTGTGAATCACTCATTAAAAATTAAATAAATCCACCCACAACAGGAAACAGCACAACAGAATGTCGGTGTTGACTTCAGGTTGGAAGGAATCCAGAAACAGGACTTGGAAACAGTGTCGGCTCTGAGTGCGATCTCGCTTGCACTGGGTGCCTCCAGGACCCCAACCTCATCCCCGAGACCGGCACCGCCCAGCCTGTCTTTTCCCAATGACTCCATGACTCGCAGGAGGAGAGGGAAGCAGCGTGGCACTGGGGGTTTCCATGGTTTCCGACAAGATCGAGCCATCCTCCGTCCCAGTGACTCGCTTCTCCAGGTAACATAGAGCATCACCCAGCCCCCAGAACCACGTGCCAGGATGCAGCTCAGGACAGTGTGGGGAAGTACCTCGCGTTACTACCTCATGCTTGGGCTGAAGTCTTTATTTTTTTGGGGGGGGGGGGCTGAAGTTTTTAAATCAAAGCCCAAGGATTCCAGTTTTCTCTTTGCACATGTAAGCAACACTATGGAAAGAATATTGCTTTTCAAAAACACCTCCCTATTAATAAAACCCTCCTTTCTAGGTCCCTGCCTCTTTCGGAGGCAGCGGGAGCAAACACAAATAAGAGCAGCGGGAAGAGAAGGCAGCAAAGGACAGCTGCTTTCTTTTCCAAGCGAAGATTATAAAACATTTACATCATGAGGTATAGACCTCATCCCGGCAGGGAAGGTGATGGATGCATCGGGCCCAGGCTTGGCAGGTTCACAGCAGTGGCTACTTTAGAGGGATTTCTGTATTAACTCCAAGCCCAGACGGGCATCACCCGAGAACATCAACTTTGTCTGCAAGGGGCCTTTAAACACATTCTCACCCAGATCTTTATTTTTTAGACAAAGAACGTATGTATGACTCAGGGCACAAAGGGATGTGCCTAAGTCATTCAGCTTTCTGGAACTAAACTCTTGTGCGTCCAATCCTTTCCTAGGCTCCTGTGCAAAACACACAATTACAGTTGCTACAGCAAGGACTCAAGCACGGGCCCTACAGGCGATATTTCCTGAAGTCAGAACCAGGACCTACCACTCCATTTGTCAAGACCTTGCACAATTAAGAGCCCGCAGGGGACACCTGGTAAACGCTGGTGGAGGGAACCAACCAACCCCGCGCTGTGCCGAAAGGAAGCCTGGCAAGCGTGTGAAGAGAGATTAGAAAACTGGATTTGGTCAGCAGATAACGTGCGGAAACGTTTGGAACTCTGGCCAAGATCAACTCAACTGATCATAACCTGGTTCCAAAATATAATTACCTACCAGCAACCTGTTTGCAGAACCTGCAGGATATGTTCTTATTTATTACTATCTTCTACTACCTTGCATAACTGCAAAATTATATTTTTCGCAATGGAAAACATTATTTTCTTCGGGGCAGGTCCCCTTCCTCATTGTGGGTGGTGCTAACGAGAGCCGCCTGGCTTCTCGGTGGGAGAGGAACCTGTGCACAGCGCAGGGGCTGCGGGACAATGACGAGTCCCGTCCCACTGTCCTCCCAACTCACTTTGCCCAGCCTGCCCGGGTCCCTGTCTTCTCATCTTCAAGGTGGAGGTGAGGATGCACGCCCAGGCTGCCTCCGGGAATCTCTGAGGCCTGAGTGAGCACGCTTCGTAAACTGTAAAATGCTCTACCTGCCTGCGTGCACAGTTTTATAAATGCAATTTATGTTTTCGGCATAAGGCATATGAGCTATCTGGCAAAACAGGAAATAGATCAAGTCCTGTTTTTGTGAATAATAATTTCCACCAACATGACGTCGTGAAAAAATTCATCTCTCAGCAGCAGCATGGTAACCTGGTGGTTTTAAATGTATTTTTATAAAAAAAATTAAAATAAAAATAAATGTATTTTTATATACAGCACTGGAACACAAAATCTCTATCATTTCTGATAGCAAACCAATCTTGGTAGAGGTATTTGAAATCATTTAAACACCATCAACCTATTTTTTTTAGACTTATTAGAATCCAATCAGCACCCCCTCACAAAATAAGACAAATCCAATTTTTTTTTTGCTTATGCTCATTTTCATTCAAAACAAGAAGAAAAGCTACACAGAGACATATCTTTGTTCAGCAATTCCACAGAGATCTTTTCTTTTCCAACATTTTAAGTATCTTATACCAAACTCTGTATTATAATAAGCTGCTTTAAAAAGTCACCTTGCATGGGCAATTTTGAACAGAATGGATTCATCCTCCTGTTGCTCAGTGTCCTGAGTCACATGAGGACATCACCCGGTTGATAGACTGCAGGTGGGGCGAGGGCCCGCATCGAATGGGGACTGGTTCACGTTCCTTCCACTGGGCAGCACCTGCTTCCCAGGTTCTCCCCAAGTCACTTCTAACTAAAATGCCACTTTCGCAAATCTAGCTAATACAGAAAGTTAAGAGGGTGGATTCGATTATAAAAAGAGGAAATGTCCGACTTAAAATGGGTGGGATTTTGATGTGTCATCCAGTCGACAATAATTGGGGATTGTTTTCCTAAAAGGTGGACCTCACCTTGGATTGCTGGCAGCCAGACCACCCTCCCGCCCTGTCCACTATCCCCATACACCACTTGGCCAGGCTGCAGTGGATTAAAACAGTTTCCTGAAGCATAAATCCCAGATTTCCTGCACAGGGCTGGACCAAGTTACCTGCGGTGCTTGCCAGATTTTCACTTAATGACTGCTTCCTTGAACCGAAGTTTTAAAATACCTTGGGAATTATATTACAAACAGCCGCGACCTAAAATCCAAAGCGATGAGAAAAGATTCCCCCTTGCAGCTTCCCTTTACCTCTTGTCCTCCTGGAATGACCCCGGGAAGCCATCGTGGCCTGCGAGAATCCATGTTTTCCTATGAGCTGGAAAAGGATTTCTCGAAGAATCCCAGCCCTGCACTGAGTCCGCAGGAGCCCAGGGCTGAGCCAGGAGTTTATATAGAAAAGCTGTGTTCCTATTTCCTCCAAGTGGAAACTGTGACAGCTTAATATCCATGGCTTTGCTCTATGACAAACGATTACCTAGTAGACTCTTTTAGGAGGTACTTCTTGGAAGAACGTTGAAACTTTCCTGGGGGGGAAAATGGAAGTGGAAATAAATGAGGGATTAATCCGTTTGTCACCAGCAGGTCCAAAGGCGTCCTTCCAACTTACTGTCAGCTTCCAGTTTCAGTTTACAGGAGAATAGCTCCTTTGCTGCTGGGAGAAACACGGTTTGCTCAATGGGAAACCCAGAGGATCCACCGATGCAAATAAAAACCCAAGAACAGGGCAAAAACAGGAAACAGGAATCAAATATCTGAAAAAGGTTTCAAGCCTTCCACGCTCTGCACATCATCCGCAAAGCTTCTTGTTTTCTTTCCGCAGATGCAGAAGCCAGCATGGGAAGGTCTGTTCCACCTGCAGAAACGCAGGCCCAGCTGAGGCGGGCAGAAAGCACATGCTAACTGGTGTGCTCTGCCCGCAAACATTTAGAGACATTCGGATTCTTCTTGTCTTTTCCCGCCGTGGTGGCCATTCGACTCCACACCAAGGAAAAGAAACACGACTTAGAAGAGAAAAAAATCACACATATGGAAACGGATAGGGGAGGCATGATGGATCATTAAAGGGGAGACAGCTAGTGAAGGAATATTCCAAGTTAATTTTAAAATTAAATTCACTGTTAATACCAGCACGTTAATTTCGTTGCCTTTTATTCCTTTGGTATTTCCACGAGCCAAAGTGAAATAGTCAAGTTACGGTATCATTTAATTTTACTTACTGGTGGATACCCTTTGGTATAGCAATATAAGACCTCATAGAGCCCGGAAACAATATTTAAGCCTTAATTACATGTCTTGCATAAATTCTTAACGCCGACATTCCACTGCATTATTTAAATACTGTGCAACCGAGACCCACAGAGTTGCAAGCATTCTCTGGTTGAGGGAATGTTGGTCATGTTTGATGGTTGATGTGAATTATAGTGTCACTTTCCAAGTGTATTTTTACATGTTACAAAAAGGAGAAATAAAAGAAAACCATGGGAATGGTGGTCATGCTAAAAAGGCCCCCCTTAATCCAGTTAAACAGGAGAAAGTTGACTCTCTCTTTTTTAAGGTCAAATATTTATAGAGAGTGCCCCCCCCTTTTTTTTTAAAGATTTTACTTATTTGAGGGCAAGAGAGAGTGTGTGTGAAAGAGAGAGAAAGAGAAAGCATGGTGGCGGGAAGTGTACAAGGGGAGAGAGAGGGAGAGAGAATCCCGAGCCAACTCCGGGCTGAGTGCAGAGCCCATGAGATCACAACCTGAGTCAAGAGTCAGATGCCCAACTCACTGAGCCACCCAGGTGCCCCTAAGTGCCCTTTTTTTAAATGAAAAATCAGAGACTATTGCTAGAAAAGAGAACTCCTTTGGATCTCCATGACAGTAATGGCACATACATCATTACCCAGCTAAAAGACTTCCTTAAACAGAAACAACTGCCATAATTTTGTGCGGATGTTAATTTCAAGAATTTTATTTTATTTTATTTTATTTATTTTATTTTTTTAAAGATTATATTTATTTATTCGTGAGAGACACAGAGAGAGAGAGAGAGGCAGAGACATAGGCAGAGGGAGAAGCAGGCTCCCTGCAGGGAGCCCAATGTGGGACTCGATCCCAGGAAGGGATCACGACCTGGGCCGAAGGTGAATGCTCAACCGCTGAGCCCCCTGAGTGTCCCTCAAGAATTTTATTAACAGCCAAGTCGGGGTGAGCTCACTTACACAACACAGTGGCCCTAGGAAGGGACGGCCTGCTGATAGCAGGGCGGGCTCCCCAGAACACAGTGGGTTCCTGTGTTCGCCCAGAAGGCATCTACAGGGCTCCTGCCCTGCAGCCGCCCACTGCCTGTAGAGGCAGCTTGGAATAGCCACCAACCTTAGGGGGCTTACTCTCTCCTGCCCTGCCCAAAGTGAGCTATTTATTTAGTTCTAACTGACTCCAAAGCAAGTTTCTAACCACCCCCCACCACCACCACCAAAATGGGAAATAAATTCCCTTCTGTTAGCTGAAATCTTGAAATTCTGGAAGAAGACTTCAAATGTTTAGCAGTGAAGCTGCCACAGGCTGAAATATCAATCTGACATTCTCCCCTGACGCCCTAGCAGCAGATTCCAAACAGAGGCATCAAATAAGGTAGCCTCCACAGGAAGGGGTCATGCTTGGAACAGCCTTGCGTCACATGGAGAGAAAATTCCTGAAACAAGAAGCACTTTTTACCTACGCACTCACAGCTTCTGAAAGCCACCTTGACTTTCCTAATGAAAGGAGGATGAAAGATGGCACCAGGCTGAGCGACATGGCCAGGCAGTGGGCCAACTTGCCAAAAGGACAGAAATCCTAGAACAGGCAATGGCAAGATAGGGTGTGAAGGGCCAGAGCTGGGTGGAGATAGAAGGTCAAGGGCAGATGCTTTTAACAAACCATAACCTGGATCTTGCATTTTGGGAAGGAGGTGAGTCTGTGGGGCAGGACCCTCCAATGTTTCATTCCGGCGAGGTAGGGAGCCACTGCTCTGTGTAAGTAGCATGTTGAAGACCCATCCAAACCAATATGGATGAGCCAACCCCCTCCTGCTTAGGATGCCGAGGCAACAAGGGATTGCAGACTTCTTGACCGTAAGTCTCCACCCAGTAATACCACCCCAGTAATATTCCTTCTCTTGGAGCCCACTGCTGACACTTGCATTTGCTCAAGTAGATCATGCCATTCAATATCGGTAACATCCGACAACGATACAGTAGAGAACTGGGACACTACAATTAGCTTAGTGGGTGGCAGGTGGAGCCTTTTCCATTCTCTCCCTTGACAAATCGCTAACTATATTTGCATTTCCTCCAAGACAGGGAGCAACAGTCCGTACAACCCAAATGCCTTTTATCACACCAGCAAGACCATCAGCATTCACGCCCCAGATGAAACATTGCCACGAGACCCACAAAGGGGGCCAGCCAAAGCAGAACAGCCGACCCACTGACCTTAAAATAATTCCGGACAGAGTTAAAGTATTTCAAACAAGATGATGCACATAAAAAAAACACGACTTCCTGGCCACCCACATCCTGGGACGCTCACTGATGGTGAGCACCCAGGGCCACTTGCCCACATACTACAACCACTTCCCAAAGCTCTCAGATTCTCTTCCCTCGATTTCTTTAGGGAACTTAACACCAGTAAGCCGATTAAGTGAAACACAAAAAGGCCACGGCGTGTCTTTTTCTGAGGACTGGGACATGGAGACCTTGGAAAGCTGCCTAGATCTCTAAAGGCATAAAATTACCTGGCGATGACACGGTTATTGATGTTGTTGGCATTGTGTTTTTTTAACCCAGAGCGCAATCCAGAAAAGCTCCTTTTCAGCAATTTTCCCCACAGCAGATCAATTTCAGAGGCAATTACCGTCAATGCAATTATGTGCCCCCGTGGTCCCCAACAGTCACCCTACGCGTGCAGCCAGATAAAGCAAGGCCCTTTCCAAACTAAGGACAAATCAGCAAGAGGAGAGCGTGTGGAAATCGTGGTCTCAACAATATGGTTCAGGAGGCTGAACAGCCGAGCCAGGTTGTAAACACGCACACACAAAACACACAAAACGACGTAACAAAAACTGTGATTGATACAAGCCTGTTCCAGCAAGTCAAGGCATAAAATTCAAATACAACATGCTAGCCCTATTGGTCTACTTTCTCCAGAAATAGTTTCTCTAACAATTAAATCCCACACACTCTTTTTTGTTGTTGTTGGTAGCTAACTTTAAGTCAGGGGAAATAAAAATTATTTTAAAAAGTCTTGTACTCACCAAGGGAAAACGAAGGCTATTGTCTGAAAAAGAAAAGGGGAGGGGGGGAGAGAAAGGATTAGTTTTCTGGTTACCAGGTTGCTGGTTGCTGATTCTAGCCACTTCTTTTGTAGCCACTTCTTTCTCTACAGCACGAGTTGATCGTGCTCATTTTTGCTCGGTTGTTGGGGTCTTCTTGACGCCTTTTTATCTACATGGTGATAACTTTTTGCTGCAGTCATCAGCTTTCAGAAGTGTCCTGCCCCAACCTCTCCTGTAATTTCTGGTCATCGGTGATGGGGGTGCTTGGGAGCTGACCGCGATCAGAAGTACTGGGTGTCTAGCCCCCAGGCCGGGCCCCCCCACCCCGATGGCAGCGGCCTCACCCCCCTCCCCAGACGCCACCTCTTCACACCTGCATGGGATGGCCCCTCACCCCGCTTTTCCAGCTCAGGAATTATCCAGCCTGCTCATTACTCAACAATTTAGCTTTTATGTCCTCTTCGTTTTTAACATCTTGTTAAGATAGACTTTACATACCATCAAGTCCACCTGTGCATAATCCAGTGCTTTTTAGCATAACCACAGAGTTTTACAACCATCACCATCACCTAAATTTAGAGCATTTTCATCAAACCAGCAGAAACCCCAAGCCCATTAGTTCATCAGCTCCCCAGCCCATCGTCTCCCCACCCCCTGTCCTTTGGCAACCCCCTGTCCAAGGATTTGCCTATTCCAGGCATTTCATAAAAGTGGGATCCTATAAAATGTGGCCTTTTGTGACTTGCTTGCTTTTATTTAGGGTTTTTTTTTTTTTTTAAGGTTCACCCATGTTGTAACATATACCAGTTTTTCATTCCTTTCTGTGGACAAATACTATTCCCTTTTCCACACACCATACACCTTGTTCTGTCCATCCATGCCTCGGTTGGTAGACATGACCCTCTGGTTCTTGTACGAGTGGCCAGTAGGGCAGCCTCACACCTCTGCTCGGTTCTCGCTGTGCATCTGCACTGTTAGATGTTTCGATCTCCACTATCTTTAAATGGCTAATGAGGTGCATGGTGTTTTCTACCAAAATAGAATAGTTCTTATCTTAGTCATGGCCAGGCTGGATATTTTAAACCAAAGACAATATGCTACGGCACATAATTTTAGCAAATTGTGGCACTAATTAAAAAGCTGACCTGAGAAGTAGGCTTGAAGCCAAAGAAGCAGAAGAAATAGTTCTTCTAATGCTAAAGGAATTTTAAATCTACTTGGGCAAATCTACAGCTAATGTTACCTTTAGTGGTGGAAGAGTGAATGCTTCCCCGCTCATACTGGGAACAAGGCAAGGATGTCCACTCTCACCACTCGCATTTAATATTGTACTGGAAGCCCTGGTCAAGGTAACAAGGCAAGAAAAAAGAAACAAAAGACCCAGAAATGGGAAAGAAAAAATAAATAAGACTTCTGTGTTCTTGGATGACTTGATGACCTACACAAAAAAATTCCAAAGAATCCACAAAAAGAATTAACTGGGGGTCAGGTGGGAAGCAGAGTCACGGAGTTCCCAGAGGGCAGCAGAGGCCAGTGCAACACGAAGCAAATGGCGAGAAGGTGAGGGAGGGACTGACTGTTGGGCAAGAGCTGATCATCAGAGGTAAGGGGAACTGCTTTTTGTAAGAGTAACTTATGACACGAGTCCACCTCTTGCAATCCCCTGACAGAACCTGGGAAAGCCCTGGGAAGAGTTACCCATGTGTCTGTCTGGGGCCAAGCATGGGGAGAAGCCAGGAGTAGAAGGAGCCCTTAATAAGACCTCAGGATGGGTAGAAATGCTTCAAACTATATTCCAAAGCAACACTGAGTTATTTTCATGCAAAATGAAACCAACATATGCAGAAGTGTATCATGGGCAGAAGCAAAACTGCAAGACTGAGTCAAACCAAAGTAAAAACCTCATAGGAAAAAAAAAAGCCATAGGGTGTCACACCAGGTGGGCACTCTCTCAATTGTTGGTTAAACTGATGCATAAGGAGAATTTACTCAATAGCAACCAAACGCAAGCTATAATTTTGAATTACACTTTGAACTAATGTTGCTCTACTTTTCAAACTCAGCCAGGACCCGGGCACCAAGGCTGTACAGATGGATCACATACCGCGGTGGTCTGGGCTCACACATGTTAGCACGAAACCACAACTATCAGTTTCTGAAAGTACGGAATTAGAACAAAAACCAAGCAACCAGAATACCCTCTGAAGTCAACCCTCATCACATGAACACTTCCTTTAGCCTCAGGCCCTGAGACAGACTGCTACTTGAGTACTGAGCACGTTTGAAAAGATGAAAATAAATAAGCACATTGAAAATTAGGGGTGGGGGAGGCCCGTTCCCATGACCAGATCTGCTCCCGTCAGGAGGGGCCGTCCCCCGGCTGCTTGTACAGCATCGTCCACAACTGGAAAGGCTCCTGGTCTTATCGGGAAGGGCACCATCCTCCAAACGAGGGAAGCAGAGAAGTTATTTTGGGTTTGGGATCCTGTCCAGTGCTGCTTGTGGTGTCTCTCCCACAGCCCACAGCCAGTCCTACGGAACAGGCAACACGAGTCCCATTTTATTTTATTTTTTAAAAAAGACTTTATTTGTTTATTCATGAGAGACACAGAGAGAGAGGCATGAGAGAGGCACACAGGCAGAGGGAGAAACAGGCTCCATGCAGGGAACCCGATGCGAGACTCGATCCCCGGGACTCCAGGATCACACCCTGGGCTCAAGGCAGATGCTCAACCACGGAGCCCCCCAGGCGCCCCAAGACGAGTCTCATTTCAAAAAAGAGAACGCTGAGGCTTGGTGAGCCCCTTGACTTTGACCGGCGTCATGCACAGCGGAGGCAGGGGCAGCAGGGAGGCTCCCCCAGGGTTGCCGAGAGCCCTCGTGGCCGGGCCGCCCAGGGAAATCCAGCTTACCCTACAGCTTACTCTTGTTCGCTTGTTTTTCTTTCTGTGTCTCCAACCCCGGAGTGGGGGAAGCTGTAATTCCTCCAAGGCAGGGACGGCCAGCCTTTTCTTGACAGGCCTAGTGTCTACGAGAGCCTGCCAGCAGGAGGACCCGGGGAAGGCGCGCTGTGCCCGGGCGACAGACAGCACTGACTCTGCAACTCCCCCAAATCCCTTCTCACCCCGGGGAAAGCTCCACGGTGATCTGTGTGCCAGAAAGACCTGGGAAGGCCCAGGCTGGCCACAGACTTCCGGGGGGTGGGTGGGGTGGGGGGACAAGAGGGCCTGGGGGAGTGGCTCGGCCCCCAGCAGCCCGGGCCAGCCGCAGCCTGGACACGGGGAGGTCTGTCCCTGGGGCATCCATCGCGGCCGCTCTGCCTGCAGGGGCCAGGCCAGACCCGGGGAAGGAGGTGCTGTGAGGACACGGAACAGGGGAAATCCGCGGAGCAGGCGGGGAGCCGGGCTGGCGAGGTCAGGCGGGCGCTCTCCCGCAGGAAGGGGCCCCAGCTGCAGGGAGGCCGCCCGGTCGCTCACAAGATATGGAAAGAGCGCGCCACGCTACTGTCACGGCGCGTCCGGACCGCTCGGGGCAGGCGGCGAATGACAGGGCTCGGAGGCTGTCCCTCGGGGCGGCCTCGGTGAGGGAAGAAATTAAAAATGATCCTGACTCGTCAAGTTCTGACGTGGACAGAACCGGGCAATCTTTCCAAACGCAGATGAAAGTTAAATGTCTTTTATACACACACACACACACACACACACACGCACACACACACACACACACCCTTGGCCCGGAGCGCGCCAAACATTCAAGTGCGCGGCATAGACGCTGCCTCCAGGAGGTCTCTACAAGCTCTTCCTTTAAACGGGCGGCGGGGGCGGTGGAACCGTCGGGGGGGTGGTGGGGGGGATGCCCATTTTCCTCTCCCTTAAACACGGTTAAGAGCATCTTTCCACATCGGGCAGTGAGTGTATCTACAAACATGAACTTTTATGACAGGTTAAAATTCTACAAAGCAAAACAAAAAAAGGGGGCGGGGGGCAGCCCAGGTGGCTCAGCGGTTTAGCACCGCCTTCAGCCCAGGGCCTCATCCTGGAGACCCAGGGATCCAGTCCCACATTGGGCTCCTGCATGGAGCCTGCTTCTCCCTCTGCCTGTGTCTCTGCCTCTCTCTGTGTGTGTCTCTCATGAATAAATAAATAAATCTTAAAATATTTTTTTAAAAAAATCTACAAAGCAGGGACACTCAAATCCAAATCCAAATCATGCCACCCAACAGCTCAAATCCGGGCTCGCCGCAGTCCGACCCCAGGGAGAAGCTCCTCCACCCTCGGCTGCCTTCTCTGGGGTCCCAGGGTCTCTGGAGGCACTGAGTTGTGTCCCCATCAAAGTGTCAGGGCCCTTGAAGGGCCCCCGAGTGTTGTACCCCATCAGGCACAAGGGCTCTCGAGCCCCCTGCCGGGCACCCCCGCTGCCCCCAGGGCCAAGTGCACGGTGCCTCCCTGCGGGGTTCACACGCCGGCCGGGGTGTCGCCCACAAGGCTTCTGGATCATCCGGGCTTCGGGTCCTCACCGACACCACACCCCGCCGTCTCAGGGTTTCCCTGTTTACCTTCCAAGCATCCCCAAAGTGGTTAATTACTGGATTTTCTAACATATGAAAGAAAGGCTGAAAGGGGCAGAGACACCTCCCCCCTCCACCCCGACCCCCCCCATGAGGAGTTTGGGAGAATCACATTCTTGCCCACCCCCCAGCGAGCCACCTCGGGAAGGCAGGGGCAATCCTGTTGCGAAGGCTGGAGAAAAGATCCCTTTTCTCAACCCGTTTCGTCCTTCTATGACCAACAAGCTGGACTTCCAAACATCTGGCAGGTTTTGAGACTTATTCATGGACAGCTGCTCAGCGAAGACCCACGCACACCCCTGCCTGCTCCTGGGGTCTCTGGCGCGCCATCCGCAGCCTCCAAACTGCACAGGAGGGCCCCCCTAGCTACCCCGCAGCTGGTGGGGGCCCCCTTTGGGTTAGGAAACTGCAAACTAGCGCGCCAACCGCTCTTAGATTTGCAAGTTCAGACGGCTGCTGGCTTCCATCGGCCGCGTCCGTCTCTCCAGCTCTGCCGTTCCGTCAGCACAGTGTTTGGGAGCACAGGGCTTGGAGTCTCCCGCTCCCTTCCGAGGCACCAGGGGCTCTCCCTGCCCCAGACAGCAGGGCGGCCTCTCCTGTGCCCGCCCCCCAAGGGCCAGGAAGGGAAGCTTCAAGGTAGATCTCCTCCTTTTAGCCACCCCTGCACCCGCACGCCCCCCACCGCACACCCCCATGCACCTGCACACCCCTGCACCCATACATCCCCTCACCTGCATACCCCCACTCACCTGCACAGTCCTGCACACCCGCACACCCACACTCCCCATTCACCCGCACACACAGTCCCACACACCTGTACACCCCCATGCACCTGCACACCCCCACACCCACACACCCACAAGCCCCCTCACCAGCACACTCCGTACCCGCACACCTGCACGCCCCCTCACCCACACACCTGCACACCCACACATCCCCTCACCCGCACACCCCCATTCACCTGCACACCCCCGCACCCGCACACCCCCGCACCCGCACACCCACACATCCCCTCACCCGCACACCCCCATTCACCTGCACACCCCTGCACCCGCACACCCGCACACCCCCACACCCACAGGCCCCCATTCACCTGCACACCTCTTCACCCACTCACCCCATTCACCCGCACACCCGCACACCCACACACCCTCTCACCCACACACCCCCATTCACCTGCACACCCCGCACCCGCCTGCCCCCTCACCTGCCTGCCTCTTGGCACTCAGCATAAACACTTCTCAGAGACCATCACCGTCAAGTTCCAAAAAGTCTATGCGCCGTGAGCGCCTCCTTCGTGGGGGCCCTGCTGCTCAGGGGCAGGGACATAGGCTGCACCTGGGAGAAAGCTCGGCCCACAGGGAGCAGGAGTCCAGCCAGATGCCTGCCGAGGGCCCACGAGGATGCTGAATCCTCTCTCCCAGGAAGAGTCTGGTGTAGACCTGACTCTGAATCCTCTCTTCCAGGAAGAGTCTGGTGTAGACCTGCTTTGCATGTGGGAAGACTGAGGCCTGGAGAGCTCAAGGATTGTCACCGGGCATCCCTCCTTCCGGGGCACTGCCACAGGACTCCAGGGCCCGGGCACAGGCACCCTGCCCTCCAGAGCTCCCAGGGAACGTGCTGGCTGCTCTAAGTACTTAAAAACGAAGGGCCCCACTGCCTGGACTGTGGAGTTCATGTGGGCTGGGCGGCTTGTGCGGGTCCCCAGGTCAACCTAGAGCCGTGTGGCCTCCTGGAGCTCTGAGCAGGGCCAGGCGTCCACAGCACCCACGGCCCGCTCAGCTCAGCCTGGGCCCTGAGGGCAAGAGGAAGGTGCGCACCCTCGAGCCCCGCCCCCTGCAGCCAGCTGGCCCTGGGTGGTAGGCTGGGTGTCCCGTGTAGGCACGTGCCCTCGAGCCTCCTCCTCACTGTGCAGAGCTGGGCTCAGAGTCCTGGGGCGGGGAGGGGACCTGGACTCAGAGCCGGAAGCAGAAGTGAGGAGACAGGACTCCCCAGATGCACCTGTTCCCACATGCGCTCCCCTCCCTCTGCCAGCCCACCTGGGACGAATCCAACGGACCAGCACGCGGCCTCCGGGCCCCCACTCCGTCCCCACCCCCCCCACCCCCGGATGCTTGCTCCCACCTACATCCAAGATCCAGTCCTGACACCAGGGATCCAGCTTCCCTCTGGGGACACTACACAGGGATCCCGACTCCCCGGATGTGGGATGTGTAGATTTCACATTTTCCCTCAAAAACTTTGATGAAGGGAACAAAGTAGCTGCTGCTGGAAATGCATGGACCTATGAAGCACACAGAATCCCTGCTGTATAAATGGTTCTCTCTCCTCTGCAATAAGGTGCACATGAACATTTCTCATAGATCAAGAAAACCCAGGAGACCTTGGCTCGTCGGCAGGTGATGTTTCTTCCATCCTGCCACCCGCTTGGAGGTCTTGCACTTCACCATGGGGTCCTCTGTGAGCCCGCCCCTCCCTCGCCCCAGATTTTCATCCCACACCCGCGACCAAGCCTGACTTACTTCGCCACGCTCTTCTCATGAAACAAGGCCCCACCCTGAACCTTGGCCGCAGAGACCTCTTGCTTCCTGGGTGCCGGCTCCCATTTCCCCCACTCATCCCATCCCATTCGATTGCAGTAAACTGAGTCACGCTCTGCCACGTTCCCAGACAAAGCTGACCAATTCCCATCCCCGCCTTGTGGATCTCAGGGTCCTGGCCTGCAGAATGGGCTCCCCATGCAGGGAAACCCAAGGATCCTCACGGTTGGGTCAGGACTTGCTGCCTAGAAATATCAAACGTTGACATCTTTCCCCAGTTTGCAGAAAAATCAAACCAGAAGTTTCATTCAGTCACTCTTCCTTTTTCCCACTACTGCTTGCTTATTGGCAAGTACCACGTGGAATATGAATTAACTGAAATATAAATTAGCCATTGATGGGCAGATGGGGACCCCAGTGGCTTTCTCAGACTGGTTTTGTGGACTCTCGTGCTTAAGAGAGATAATCTGATAACACACACACAAGGCCACGCCTTCCTAGTGAAAGTGGAGAGAAGTATCCCAAGTGCTTAGAACAGTGACTGGTTCAGGGGAGGCGTCCACATCCCTTTGCTGAATGGGTGAACGGACCTCATGGTCTTCCGAAGGAGCACCGGAGAGTATCGTGATTCTAAACCTGCTGCTGCCCGAGCACGTGCGAGGACCATTCTCATCTTCCAGGTGATGCTCTCGGTCAGCGTACCCTAAGGTGGATGCGAGGGGCCAGGTGTAACATGGTGCCAGCAAAGTAGGAAGGGGTCCCAGCGACCACCCCTGAACACACCTAAGTGTCTCCACCAACTGGGTGAGGCAGGGAAGAAGACGAGATTGAGAACCAGCTCAGAGAGGGAGGGAGGGAGACTTCACCTGAGCACTGCCTCATCTATATGCTCTGTGCTTCTTCGCTCTCCTTTGCCAGAGCCTTGATCACATCTTACCTGACACTTGGATTTCCCACCTCAGGCAGGGAGGAATGAGGCCATTCGGGGAGCATTCCTTGAAAGCAAGGCCTGCTTCCCTCCTCTCATTGCACTCAGACTATGGAAGGTACTCAGGTAGGGGTCGTTGGGTGCATGATGCTAGACGTCACCCATCATTGAATCGGATTTCAAAAGATGTGTTTCTTGGTTTAACTAAAGTTCAGTGAACCTCAAAGAAAAGGATTTGTCTCTCATATCCAGATAGTAAACTGATGTTCCTGGGAGTTAATTTTTAGGAAGCCAATGGAACGCCCCTGCCTTTTGCCAAGTGGCCCTAGGCCTGGGATCAGCCCGCTAAGCACGTATGGGAAAGATTTGGTTACTTATCCTCACACTCAGCTGTAAACAGCAGCACACTGCGGAGGCCCAGGGCAAAGCACCGTTTCCCAAGGCAGCGAAATGGATGAGCCATGGCATTAAATAACTATTTAGGAGGATCATTATTCCCTTGGACCCAGAATGAAAGACAACTTATAACGCGCTCCTTAATTTAAAATTATCTATTGTTGCTGTTAATTAAAATGCTAACTACCACCAATCCTATACAAATGGCAAAGGGACAAGGACAATGTAATGTGCTACTTCACCAGTATTAATAAACACAGTTTTATTATCATCTAAGAATAGCTATTGTTGATGAATTAAGGAAATAGCGTTTTTTTTTTTTTCTGATTAGATTGGCATGGATAAGAAGAGAGGAATGTGTTGGTAAACAACCCTCTGGATTGCTTCACAGAGTTGGAAGTTCCCAGGGAAGACCCTAGGCTGGAGAAGAGGCAGCAAGACACCCATACACAGTTCATAGACACCCTCCTTCTTAGGGGTCCCCTTCCTACTTCGAAGACCAAACCTCCTTTGAGAAGCCCCGCCAAAAGCCACGGCGTGTTTCCTCTCAATGGTGTCCAGAGCAGGAACTTTCTAGAGGCGCCTCACCTGCACAAAACCGTTTCTACCACCTTCTGGACACACCACGGTCTTCCTATTTGTTGCTTTCTTGACGCTGTTCCCTGACCCAGAAAGCTTTCCATCTCACCCAACACAGCCAGGTGCTTGCTTCTCATGTGCAGCCCCATCCCGGATCCCTTGTCAGAGCCCTCCAGACTACCCCGAGTTTGTCCGTCTTGGTGCTTCTGGAGCACGGAGCTGTCCTCCAAGGCTCCCTCCATCTGCCTGGGTCTTCCTCCTCCAACCACATCTTCACAGCAACAAACATAGGAGGATGGCACGTTAAGATTCAATCGGCCACCTCTCCCCTGCCGTGGGGAGAGGCACAGTTCACCATGTTTTACCAATGATGAAGCAAGGTGTAGACACTCACCCCAAAGATACAGAATCTGTAGCTAGTTTGGTGCTTTCTGATGGGAAATCCTGTCATCTCTAACTTGAACTTTCTACATAAACAGTTCTGTGCACCTATTAGCAACTTGGAAAATCCTAGTTGGATGAGTGAATAAATGCACCAAACCAGTGGTGACCATTCACTGGGTATCTACTATGGGCTCGTGTTATGGCAAATGCTGAAGATCTAGAGATCAAAAACTAAAATAAACAACCATGCGTGGATGGCTGCTCGAGGTCTTTACTCTAAAGGAATTCTGAAAGACAGACTGATAAGCAGATTATTGAAATGCAGGGTGAGCACTCCTGTCACAGCCAGCCCGGGGGGCTTTGAAAAGTGGATGCAGTGGCATTAAACTCACATCTGGCTAGAGTCAGGGGATCTTTCTCAAGAGTAAGATTCCTAGGCAAACGACATAAACAAAGGCAGGGAAGCCAGAGAACTGAGAAATTTCTAGAAATGGCAAATAATTTGAATCCTGGCTTTGACCTTGGAACGAGACACCCAACCTTTTTGAGCCTTACTCTCCTCAGCTGGGAAATAGGAATAATAATCCTGACTGTGCCGGGTTAATAAATGAGGTAATCCACAGAAGGGATCCAGTGCAGAACTCTGCATACGCAAGATACGGCATAAATCATAGGTGTGGATTTGGAATGTGAGGTGGGCTGGGCTTGGGATGCTGCAAAGGCATTTGGATTTGGGTTGAAGCTGCGAGGGGGCTGTAGAAGGCTTCAAGCCTGCACACCCCTTTCTGCCCCCTACAAGGAAGGCCATTGTGGTGGCTGCAGAGGGGAGAAAGGCCAGGAGCCACCTTGCATGGACAGGCGGATCCATGAGCAATACGGAGGCTATTCCATGGTCTAGGTGGGGAGTGGGGAGATGCAGGAGGGATGGAGCTGGGGGCAGGCAGCTATTTAAAGATCAAAGGACCCAAGCCCACCAGCTCCCAAGGAATGTAGGGGGAGGAAGAAATCAAGGAAGACCTCCTGGCACAACACGAGCCCACAGTAGACACTGACTTGGGGCTTGAGTAAAAAGGTTGGCCATTCCTGGAGATGAAGCTGCAGTCACAGTTGCTAGGAAGTGACTGTATGAGCATCTCTCACAGACATTGGAAGATTGCTCCAGAGACTCAAAAAATATATAATACCATCATAAGAAAAGGGGAAAACCACTCTTAAAAACAGTACAATTCTTTTTCCGGAACCTGGTATCCAGAGCACAAAAGTATATTAGCTATTCCTAAGAGAGAATTTGAAAATTTACCTAGTAAACCAGCTAAGTGAAAAATCTGCTCATCAACCAGTTATTTTGGAAAAAAAAAAAAAAACCTCAAATATTTTGGTTTAATAACTTCCCCCCCCCCAACCTAATGATCTGATCTGACCCATTAAACTAGGTCATTACTAAGAATCCACTTGTGGTGCATGGAGAAGAGACTAGCTTTAAACAATGCTTAAGGAGGTAGAGGATATCACATGATATCTTAAAGGGAAAAACTGAGTATTTCCATGTAACGCCAAGTTCACAATGAAAGGTGAGTTTTCGGGGAATTCATACATCCCTGGGCTACGAGCAAAACTGTCTCCAGGCTCAGTATATTCTGCTGAGGACAAGCACCTATTTTTTTCACCCTGTCGCCACTGAAGAAGTTCCGTGAACTTGTAATGAATCCCTCCCCCACATGAAAGAACACTGCGGTATTCACTTGAAAACAAAAACAGCATTATAACACAACTATGCGGCACCCCATTCTAGAACAATCTACTGCAACAGAAGTGTAATGTTGGACTGGCATTCTGTTTTGTCTACCTATAAAGGTCAGCAGCCCTCCTCTTCCACTGGAAGGCCGCGCGCCCATCGTTCTCAGGAAAAAGCTGGGGTTTTGTTTTGTTTTGTTTTGTTTTATCCTATCCCTACAGCTCAAGGAATCATCTTAAGATGCACGGGTTTGAGTTGCTTCAGTGAACAAGCTGTGTAGTCTCAGGCATTTGGGTAAATGCGGAGATGTGAGAGGCTGGAGGTGGAGCTGGACTAGTATGTTTGCACACTCTGCAGGGCCCCCCAGGTCCCCCCAGCTGCCTCGTGCAGGGCTGGTGGTGTGTCCTATAACCTAAGACCGAGGGACAGAGGAAGACCCAGTCAGTGTGTATGCTCCACTCCCCACGCCAGAGCCCTGCACGCTGCCACAATGGAAAGGTGGGTGACCTTGGGTGGGTGACCCCGGGGCCGACCCATATCGTCTCAGTGCTTCGATGGCCTCTACACATCGATGGCTTCAGATGATGATCTAAAGACACAGTGTTGTATGACTGAGCTCGTAAACCACAGAAGTGAGACAGTGAGGTCCAGACAAGGGGCAGCTCCGATAGGGATGGAAAATCTAGTGCCTGCCCCTCTCCGGGGGTGGGACGCATGCACAGGGGTCAGAATGCACAGATGACCTGTCAGACACAGCACCAGACAGTCGATCTGCAGGAGCCCAGCTAATCCACACAAAGACCTTGAGTCAAGTTGCCAGGGGTCACATGGTCACTAGGAGGTAGAGCCGGAAACGAAATCCAGCTGGATGCATGCCCTCCCGCCACTGGGCAACAAAGCCTCCAACATTAGGAAAACCCTACGCTC
Organism: Canis lupus familiaris; assembly: GCF_011100685.1. Lineage (NCBI taxonomy): Eukaryota > Metazoa > Chordata > Mammalia > Carnivora > Canidae > Canis > Canis lupus. The sequence continues at coordinate 37,158,266 of NC_049249.1, read as the reverse complement.
TTGGGGCCCCCAGCCAGAAGTCCCTTCTTGGGACACAAGCTGCATGCATGCAGGGAGCAGTCCCCCGGGCCATGCGGAGGAAGTGGTCACGACCCAGAGACCAGACACAGAGGACACTTGCAGTGAAGCTCCCTCTTGGTCAAGAAGCACCACTTCTTTAAAAAGCCCACAGTTCATCTGATGTGTCCTGGCTGAGGACACGATGGTAGTATCTTCCGCCGAACTGTAAACTCAGATCTGGAAGTTCATGAACAAATGTAAAGAAAGTCTGGTGCACTGAAAACAGGGCTGGTTTCTGAAAAGGTAAAAGCTCTGGGAGTTGCATATGGGAAGACTGCACGGAGCTCCACGTCTGAACTTGGCAGGAGCCTAAGCGAGCCCTGATGGGAGCCCCTGTGGCCTGGCCCTCCCAGCGGGGGTCCCGACCAGCCTTCTTGAGCCACCCACCCTCCTGGCCAGGGGGTAGTAGGGAGTCTCTTTCCAGAGCTGCCACACTGCTCACAAGCATCCTTCTGCTTTAAACTAAACTGGGAATCACGGGTCCTTGAGGGGTCCCCCAAGAACCACCACAGGACTCGATGGGAACCTCCTTACCTAGATGCTCATTCTATCAGAGGATCCAAAGGCAGCATAACCAGGACAACAGCAAGGCCACGACTACGGGGCACGGGCTCTCCTGCCCCATTGGCCATGCCATGCGTCACACACCAGGCAGGCATCCTCTCTCCAAACCCCTGCCACAGAGCGGAGCTGGGAACGAGCCTCCCCACCTCACAAGGGAGTAAACGGGAGCTCCAGGAACACAGGTGACATCCTTGATTTTCATGTCAAACCTTGTCCCCAGCCCAAGTCTGTTATTAAGCCCCATGCTCCAACTGTTCCTTGATCCCTCGTCCTGGGCCCGACCTCCTGGGCCCACCAGGGGCCTTCCATGGGGTGTGAATGTCTGCACACACCCAGTGGTGTGGTAAGCATCACGTCAGCACCTTGTGCACACATGGTGAACCAAGCTTACGTCGTAAGGGCACTTTCTGTAACATTCCAGTTCTGCGTGACACCCCGGCAGGCCCTCTGCACGTGACAGAGGACTCAGAGAGCTTTACTGCTGTGTGTTAGACAGTGAGGCCTCCATGGCTCTGTGATAGACATGGGACAGGATAAGGACTCCAGTTGTTTTGCTACATCAGTTAATTTTAATGACACAGAAGCCCAGGCATCCAACCACCAGCCCCAGATAAATCTCCCCCGGAGGGATGGTTTATTTTTAAAATGGCTAATTATTCAAACTATTCGTAATTAAAATGAAACGGCCTTTCTCCAATAAAGGATCCCTAGGACACGTATAGGAATGTCATCCACCTGAAATCTTCAACAATCCAGGACGAATACCGGGTTATCTCGTTCATGAAAGCAGCTATAATGAAAACTTCGGTGTCCATTAGTAAACTTAGCCCACTGTAGGAATAACGAAGGAATAGAATAATCAAGCTTCTGAGCTTAGACTAAATAAAGAGTTTGTGGGAGGCTCATAGGTATCATTCCATCTGTGGCTATAATATGTAACCGGGGAACCAGCCGATATTGATATGTGTATGGAAAGTCCACTACTTCGATGCAATGCTTTGGGCAAACAACAAGTTATCAATGGTGTTTGAGGGAAAGTGCCCCCTCCCCCTGGGAATGAGGGACAAGAGAGGAGCAGCCTCAAAGGATGCAAATGTGGCCCTGGGTGGTTAGGGACCAAGAGGAGGGCTCCCTTGCATTCTATGCAGACTTCTCCTATGCAAACTATGGGTAGGGGACAGGGCCGCTCAGTGGCCCTCCATTGTAAGGAGCAGCTCTGAGACCCAGGCTCTTGGGGTCATGCGGCAGGACAGGGTCCCCAAGAACCCCTCTGTGACCTTTCACAGCTCCCTAGACTGCCTCTCCCAGTCCTGAGTCTGTGTGCCGTGCATTCCCAGGCCACTGAGGGTTGGGGAAACACCTTGGTTACACGCCACTCTGCGTGTGTGGTAAGTTCCTCTGTGAAAAAGCAAATAACTCAGTTGAAGTGTTTAAACCACTCAGGTTGAAGTTGCAAACTAATCCCGATTCTGAAGTCTCCAGGCAGGTGGTGAAGAGAAGAGATATCCACGCCTCCCTAACTCCAGCAGCCCTGCGAAGTCTCCTGGCTCTGGATCCGATGCCCATGAGCCCTTGGAGCAAATCCCCACACTCATGAACCAGCACATTTTCACAAGGCACTCACGACATGTGTCAACAGATTACTCAATTTTTCACTAACCAGTTTCCACTCACAATGATGCCACAGACGTGTAATTTTATAGCAGAAAAGCCTCCCAGTCTGATCCTCTCCTTCATGGACGCTGATGCCGAGAGTGCACACAACCCTTGCAAGTATGTCATCTCCTTCGTCCTCCCAGAGACAAGCAAAGGTGCCAGAGACGTCAGGCATTAAGCGAAGGACTCCCACCTGTCACCCTAGACGTTATGCCTTTTTTGTGTATGTTTTTATTATAAGATAGTGACTAAAAAGAGACAGAAGTGGAGAAACAGGATTCTCTTAATCCAAATGGCAATGCAGTAGCTCTCATACTTCATTGATAGCCTCGGACTAGTATTTTTAATGAAGAGATTAATATATGCTATGGAGACAAAAAGGTGATTTCTCCATCTTCTGGTAGAAAAAAAAATGTTGTAAATCCTACCAACCGAATTGCTCAGGCTTTGAAAATAGCGTTGTTTTACAATCTAGCACCAGGAAAGTGTTTATATTTCCTGAAAAACTGGGAACATTCTTTGAATCAGACCAGAACAATACAAGCCACTGTGTTTTCATTTTTGCTTTGTCAGCCAGGAAGCTTAGGACCGAATTTAAGGCACAACTGCGATCACATCTTATCTCTAGGGAAAGGGAGCTGGCATTTAACGAATGCCACTTGTGCAAGGTGCTTCCACAAAATAATTTTCATTGAAAATAAACTGCTCGGTTATTACCACTCCAAGTTCACAGAGTGGAACACTGCAGTTGGTGAGGAAGAAGCCCGGAGCTCAGTAATTCAGCTGGCACGTGGTGGAAGGCGGCCTCCAGACCCAAACCCCGCTGCATTAGGGACCATCCTGACACAGCACAGATTCCTTTCCCCAAATTACTCCAAGCCCTTCTTGGGGATCGAGAGTGTAGAGTGCCAAGATTTAACAATGGTAATGCTGGCTTGCCAGGCTGGAGATGGTGGAAGCTTCCAGCCCTGGTCGAGGGCTCCCAGGATGTCAGAGGCAGGGCTTGTAGATGGGTGCACATGTGGGCAGACCCCGGGGCTAGAAGGGGACAGCCTGTTGAGACAGCTGTGCCTTCATATCAGGTCCCCTCTGATAAGGTAAAGTGATAAGATGCTACCTCCCCTCAAACCTGACAGCAGTTTCCCCTTATTGTCCTGACTTGTTTGCTCAAGCCCACAGTACAGATGATTTCAGCATCTAGAAAACTTCCCCACACAGAAGCCAAATACTCTGTTGAACTCAGTTATGCAAATCTTACAGGGTTGATTTACATAGCGGTGATGGCTTCCCGAGTGCGCACAGTATGCAAATGTGGCCTTTTGGGACTGGCTACTAACCCAACGCCGTGACCCCAGTGAATGCCCAGGCCCCCATAAGAGCATACTGGATGCACTCAAAGTCAGGTCTTTGAGATTCACTGAAAATCTACACAGCTCCTTGCATATCATCAGTATTCAAGAAACTTAAAAAAAAAAAAAAAGACTTACACACTCTCTGAGTCCATTTATATAAAGTTCAAAAGCAGACAAATTGAACATATGGTGTTAGAAGTGTGGAGAGTGGCCAACCATGGGAGGGAGAGGGAGAGACCACCAGGAGGCTGGAGGGGGCGGCTGGGCGGTCATGCTGCATTCCTTCACTTGGGAGCTGGTCACACAGCTGGCTCGCTTTGTGGAAACCCAAGGTCTGTACATTTAACACTCGTGTGTACTTTCTGAAAGTACGTGTTACCTTGATCTGCTATTTTGGATCGTGGCTGGACTTGTTTTTGACCCTTATAAAGAGACAAAGAAATTAACTCACTTTTCTTTAAAAAGTCAGTTTACAAAGTTGGTCAATGGAGAAATGCCCTTGCATCATGCGTTCCTCACACAACAGGGTGATGGACGACACCGGCAGACTTGAGGGATGGGAGGGGAGAGTGCCCGTTGGCCTGGCTTTGCCCTTGGAGTGTTTGTTTCTTTGGACCAAAACCCTTATTTCTAACAGAACAAGCTCGTTTACCTTTAGGGATGGCTTTTGTTCGAAAATATTTTTTTCTGATTTTTACCATTTCCTTTTCAAAAGGGATTAGGAATCTCCAACTTGCACTTAAATCTTCTTAAGGTGTTGGTCATATGAATGACCCTGAGCGTCCAGCGGAGGAAGGACTGCCTCTCATGGCCATGATCTGGGTGCTGTGGTCAGACTATAGGGAATCGGGGTCTGGCCTACACGGCTCCTCCCGCCAGAGAAGGAGCTTCGGCTGGTCACCTCACCCTTCTGGGCCAGGGGGTTTCCATTTACAAAATGAGAGAAGTCCGCCTTTACCCTGGGGTGCTGGGTGGGGTGACCAATTTGACCTGCTTTGCCCATGACTTTCCGGTTTCACACTGAAAGTCCAGCATGCCGGGGAACCCCTCAATCCCTGGCAAAGAAAGTGGCTGGTCACCCCACAGTGGTGTGGGATGTGCAAGGTCATGTCCATAATGCACCTGCCATCGTGTCCGGCACATGCCGCGTGCTCAAAAAATACCGATTTTTTGGCATCACCGTGACCACAGCCTTCTCCAGACAGCGTGTGTGGATGCCTGGCTGTGATACCTGTCAGCTGTGCCCACGCAGGCTCCCATCGCCCCACCTTTCCTTCAATTTCCTGACCCACTTTAAACCATAACTGATCAGTAACCTTTGAGCAATTCTTACCAGGACACGAGTGTCCACGGGCTGCACACACCTGCTGAAGGAGGTGTACAGGGGTCCGAGACAGCAAACTCCGCTGACCCAAGACATGGGGTGTCTGGGCTCCTGAGCTTCCGCTGCTCGTGATAAAACAAGGATGGAGCGCCCCTCGGCTTCTCGGCATCGTGGCAGGTGGAGGGAAGAACCGGCGTGCCAGCACCCACTCCGTTCAGTGAGTGTGGAAGCTGGTGCTGCACCCAGCCAGGGACGCCTGCAGGCCCCCGTGGGGACAGTGACCACACAGAAGCATCGGGAGGCCCGAGGACCTCAGCGTGAACGCCGCGAGGAGAGCAGTGCAGGCACAGAGGCCAGCACGGGAACCCAGTGTGGGTGCGTGGCCCACAGCCAGCGCATCCAGGGTCAGTTGGCCCGAACGGGAGAAAGCGGGAGACCGTCTGAGCCTCAGCCAGCCAGGATCGGAATGCTGGGTTTCAGGCTCAGCCCCTCACCGTGCCCAAGGACGGGGTCCCCGAACTTCGCTCAGATAGAGCCAGTTTGATTTCTCATGTCTGCCCACTAAAATACATTTATATTTATGCTTTCATGTGAGATGTAAGAAGAATACAAATTAAAGTCATTTATATTCTAATATAAATTGCCACAGGAATGCAAAGGGGAATCACAACTTCCTCCTGTTGTTTCTTTTTTTTTTTTTAAAGATTTCTACATTTTTTAAGATTTCTACATATTTATTCATGAGAGGCACAGAAAGGGAGGCAGAGGGAGAAGGAGGCTCTCTGCGGGGAGCCCAATGTGGGATTCAATCCCAGGACCCCGGGATCACGACCTGAGCCAAAGGCAGATGCTCAACCACTGAGCCACCCAGGCGTCCCCCAAATTCTTCCTGTTTTAAGGGAATGCAAGCACTTCTGATGAGGATCTGGCCCTTGCCTTCTACTGCAAACACCTGGCAAGGATTGGAGAGAACACAGTGTGTTAACAGAAAACCCCTAAACTCCTAGTGGAGTGGACATAGTCAATCCCTGCTTTTTTCAGATTTCCACAAGGATCTAAATCAATTTAAGTACTTAAAATAGCCATAGAGAGGGGGGAAAAAATCGAGTTCTATTAGTTACCATGGGAATTACTAATTGAAGCACGTCTTTTGTCTTCGAAAGATCCTTGCCATTCCTGTGACGTGTGGAATGATAACACGAAGGGAACCAGCGACTATTTCCTGCTGTTTGATGAGTACAAAAATACCGTGCGGAAGTTCAAATTAAAGAAACTTCTGAAGAAGTCAAATCCACCCACCGTAGTAGTGACATATTTATTAGAGGAAATCCATCTTAGGCTGAATTTTACAAGTGGAATATCGGATCTTCAAAGGGCTCTGAGAAATTGGGAAAAGAGGCTGCTACAGCCCAGATGTGTTCACGGCATTTCAGGGCGAGAAGGCGGGAAGGGCCGGCTGGCTGGACGTGTCACTCATCCGGGCCGCAGTTTCAGAGCATGAACCAGAGAGCCCTGCAAGCTCCAGCAAACCGCTGTCACATGGGGGACCGCGGACAAGCCCGTGTTCCGAAGATCATACAACCGACCGTGAGCACTTAGTAGTGAAAATAAAACTCTTCCCAGCATTCGCTGGTGCAGAGATCGTTTTTAAAAATCACCACTTGCACAGAGTTTGCAATCCCCAGTGATATTCCCGAGCATTAGCAACTTGTACCTTCTCGAGAAGGATTAATTGCCTCCTAATGCAAGCACCCCTGGAATACGGAAAGAATTGCCAAGCACCCAGGTTTATTAATAAAGAAGTAAATCTTTTCTTTAAAATTGAGGATTGTCCACAGTTAGCCAAGGGCTGAAAAAAAAAATGGGATTAAGAACTTCATTAATTCGCAGAGACAGCTGGAAGCGTCATCTATCAAAATATATTTCTAAAAGTTTAAATTTAATAAAAGAAAAGGATCCCCTGCAGCCAGAGTGGGAAATAGGCTGCAGCTACACTGGTTTGACTTCAACTAATTAATTTTGCAAGGAGGGGTCTCAGCAGGATAGAGGCCGACGACACCAGGAGGAAGATTTTAAGACCTAGGGGCCGGTGCTACCCCTGGCTCTTGCTTTAACAAAGTAAGACTGAACACTTTCACCAAGGGATGGAAAGGTAGAAGGTTAAAGCATGAGGCCTGGCTTCTCCTCCAAGAGGGAGCAATCGTCCTTCTGTCTGAGGCACAGACGGGCGAGGCAGCTCTGGAGATGGGCACTGGGGCTGGAGACAGCGGCCTCGGCCCAGAGCACACCTTGCTTCCTTCTCTGTGCACAGTTCCCGGCTCTCCCAGCAGGTGAGCACGCACCATGCTCTGCCCCAGGGCTGGAGGCCACACACGGCTGGAGAGCACCCCCTGCCCAGGGACGTCGCACCTATGCACGTGCACAACATGCATGCACACACACACATGCTGCTCCCCTGGGTGAGGCAATGAGGAGACTCACCTGCACTCATTCTACACCTTTCCAGGACTGGAAATGCTTCCCTTGCCCACTTTGGATCTGTCAACTTGGTTCTGTCACACAAGCAGTGCAAAGAGGCCTCTTGCTGAGGCATCAGGGACAAAGGGTACTAATTTATAAAATATTTACCAACCACCTGCTATGTGCTGGGCTCTGAAGATAGCCTGATGGGGCCTACTCAGAAGCCCCTCTGGCTCTCAGGCAGTGCCTAGGGTAGTGGCGGAGACAGACATTCATCGCTTGTTCACACAAACAAACACGGTTCTTTGAGAGAAGGCAACCTGAACTGGACTAGCAGTCGGGGAGGGCTTCCTGTAGGAAGTGGCCCTGGATGCAAGTTGAAGAAAGAGTGAGTACAAAGGTGCGAGGGGGGCATCCCGGACATTTGGGCTGGCCAGTGTGTGTGTGCAGTATTGAGAATAGGCCCGGGCCACAGGCCTTCAGCTGTCTTCTCACCCCAGCAGGAGAAGGACGCTCAGTATTTTGGGCCATCTGCATTTCCACATGCCTTGGTGGGGCCTAGATGCCATCGTAACAGTCCTCCATGACCCCCTTCCTCTCAATGCATGTCCTTCCTCCAATATCAGCAGATGTTTCTCAGCCTGTGACCTCCCCACCCCTTCAGCAGCGGTCCCTAGACACACAGTTCCACTTCTACCTAAGAATATGAAGGCACCTCGATTGGCTACCTCCAAAGACCCAGTCCAGCTCCTCTCCCAGGCCCTGGTTTCTGGGGATGGCAAGGTCCCTTCCTTCCTCCCCATCTAGACATCACCTTGGCCTAGGGTTTATCTGCTTTGGCAAGATGACATTTTGCACCAGATAATCCTTTGTCATGAGGGTGTGTCCTGGGCACTGTGGGCCTCTACCCACTGAATGCCAGTAACACCAACTCCCTCCCCAGTCATGACAATAAATCACATCTCCAGGGTTTGCAAATGTCCTTTGCAGGGGAGGTGGGGGTGGTGCTAAGATGCCCGGAGTCAAGAACCTCTGCTTTAGGCTGCTCCACACCATCCTCAGCCACATCCCCCTGGTTGTGGGACCACTGAGAGCTCGCTTTTCCTGACCAGCTCCAGTCACTTCGGTCTGCATCAATCCGAGGCAGGACCATTTCCAGTCCACCCTCGAGCGCTCAACATGAGCCTGGAACAAACTTCATGTTGAATAAATGCTCATGTGTGATGAATGGGCTCCTGTGGTAGTATCCCAAATAATCTCCAAGCCTCATTGCTTGGCCCACCGCTACCCTTTAAGATCTGATCACGCCATGACTTTGCTCTAAAACATTCCGTGGACCCCTGCTGAGGTCTCAAGTCACCAGGCCGGTGCTTTTCCAAACCACCTCTGACTCATCCCCGTGCATACCCTGCACTGACCTTCAACCAAAACGAACTGCTGCTTTTTCACAAGCACACCTTGTCTCGCCCCGGTGATAAGTGCCTGTGATCCCAGAGAGAGGCTGGGCAGGGGCCTGGTACGTATTTATGAAGGGGATGGATGGGGGGATGGGGAGAGTTGCAGGACTCTCTAGGGTAAAGCTGGGCCAGCCTTGGGTGGGCCCTGAAGGTGAGGGCTTCACCCTCTCTAGCCAGATGAGGGACACACTTGCCAAGGGCACCTTCTCTGCCCGGACCTACTAAGGGGTCCAGCACCGACTCTCCCAGAGGCTTGACCCCAGCGTCAGGCTGCAGGAAAAAAAATCAGCCCTGTTAATAACTCGCATCGTTAGTCTCCGGGGGACAGTGATATGAGCAGTTGGAGGCACTCTTGGGGTCAGGGCTCCCTTCTCTACCCCCTTACAAATGTGCAGAGTTCTGACCCTGAGCCGCCACTCCCTGCCCCACTGGGCATTGGGAAAGGGGGGGGGGCTGGAGATGTAGGCAGCTCTGGGCGCAGCCCAGCAGACCCTGTGCGCCCGGGTGCGCTTCCCCGGTCCTCCCTCCAGGGGAGCCAGGCTGTGCCCAGCGCAGCAGGACCCACGGGGACAGCTGGGCTCGGGACACGAGGCCTGGCCTCTTGATGCCCTGAGCACCCTGGGAGAGGAGGCGGGAGGCCTGGCACAGTGGCCACACGCCAGGGTGTTGGCCCTCGGGCAGCAGGGAGCTGTCTCGGGGGCTGTTCCCCGAATGGGGGCTGGCCCCACTGGCCTGGATGGCCAGACTCCCCATAACCCCCCCTACTCCCACCCCAGCAAGGGGGAAGGACCAAGTGTGGACCGTGTTTCCCTGTGGTTACCTAGAGCGGAAAACATTTTTTAAAAGATAATGAATGTTTGCGGTTCAATGAAATTAGAACAACCCAGTAATTCCTGCAGGAAAGTTGAGTCTCTCCCCCGCCCAAGGATGAGCATCTCCCAAGTGGTTGTGCGTGCACCAGGTATCATGCAAGGTGCATTCTTTCTCTTGCTCACTCCTTCATTCATTCTCTCCCCCATCCATTCATTCATCCACAGCCTGCCTGGCCCGCCGTGCCCAGAGCCGAGCGTGGGTGAGACAGTCCAGGTCCTGCTGGGTGTTGCTCACCGCCCTGGGGGGTGGGAAGTAATTCGAGGAACACACAGAGGGATCCGTGACCACAAGGGCAGCGAGGCTGGGAGGATGACAGGCAGTCGTGGGGAGAGAGGGTCACAGGGCTGTAAGGATGCCAGACCCAGGGCGATGCACGCGGCGGCCTGGGGATCACAGAGCAGCCCCAGGGGCATCCTGCCTCGCTCAGGACACGTCCACGTGGTCTGTGCTGGCCTGGGGTGATGCTTGGGCCCCCGCCAGCACACACGTGGGAAGGCCCCACGCGCCCTCCCTGGTGCGGCCCAGCCCCCAGGCCGCTGATGCCTTCACCAAGCAGCCCCCCTTCTAAACATACCCCCCACCCCGGCCCACAGAAAGGCCTCTGAGGAAGTATTCTCAATTCCCCGCGCCGGGTGCGTGATAAACAGCCCCGCCACAAGCCCAGCACTGTTCTCCTCTTACCTCCCGCCTGCCGGGCTCCAAAAAGGGGAGGCTGTCACCAGTAATGCCAGGAGACAGGCGACGCTACAGCTGGGGTGTTCTGCTGAATGTCTCATCGTTCTCGTTTGTGTGAGCTGGGGAAAAAAAAGCACTTATATGCCCCGGAGAAGGCCACATACACACCGGACACGTGCAGGCTGAGCTGAGACCCCTCCTAAGCCCCAGCTCTGCCCCGAGGAGCCCACTTGTTGGCATCGTCTGAATGCACACTCAGAGCAGAGAGGAGGGGGCAAGTGGTTCCCACTTGCTTCTCTGGAAGAAAAAGCCTCACATCGGGGGGCTAATGGAGCTGCACGTTCACAAATCCAAGCGCCATGTGGGTGATGCAAATTCACACATTTACAAGTTAGAGGGCCAAAGACAATCTGGACCCACTGCAGGCTCCAGGGATATGAAAGATAAGTTTGTGAAAAGGGTGTATGTGTGTGTGTGTGTGTGTGTGTGTGTGTGAGAGAGAGAGAGAGAGAGAGAGAGAGATTGAGAGATCCCAGGAGCTCAGGGTCAGAGGTGAGACCAGACCCCAGGGAGACAGGACTGCTGGATGAGGGTGCAGCAGACCCAAGAAGAATCCGTGAGGACCAAGTGTGTAAGGCAAAGAAGTTACATCAGGGCCCAAGGTCAGGAAAAGTGGATAAAGGACCTTTTAAATGAGCAGATGAGAGGGACGCCTGGGTGGCTTAGCGGCGGAGCATCTGCCTTTGGCTCAGGGCATGATCCCAGGGTCCTTGGATCAAGTCCCACATCAGGATCCCCACATGGAGCCTGCTTCTCCCTCTGCCTGTGTCTCTGCTTCTCCCCATGTGTCTCTCATGAATGAATAAATGAAATCTTAAAAAATAATACATAAATGAGCAGATGAGAAATCATGGCTCTTGGCAAATAGAGGAGGCTTTCCTCATTGTCCATTTTCTTGAACTGTTCCGTCTCCCTAGAGTTCAACCCACCCTGGGCTCACGAGTGTTTGCCCCATGTGGATGATGGTGTAGACGTTGGGGACCGCACAGGAGGAAGGCCCACTCTCCCACGTGCATCCCACATCCCCTTTAAGTCCACTTCAGATGCCACCATCCGACCATGTAGTGCCGGGCACCCAAATCCCCAGGCGCCAGCGCACAAGATTGGAAGAATCAATGTTGTCAAGATGTCAGTTCTTCCCAACCTGATCTATAAATTCAACGCAATCATAATAAAAAAAAAAAATCCCACCAAGTTATTTGGTGGACGTTGACAGACCCATGCTACTATTTATGCAAAGAGGCAGAAGACCCAGAGTAGCCAACATAATGCTGAAGGAGAGGAACAAGGTTGAGGCACTGACACTACCTGGCTTCGAGACTCGCTACGAAGCTACAGTCATCAAGACAGCGTGGTGTAGGCACAAAAATGAACAAATAGGTCAAGGGAAAAGGAACAGAGTCCAAAAATAGACCCACAGAAATACAGTCAACTGGGCTTTGACAAAGGAGCAGAGCCAATACAATGAAAGACAGTCTTTTCAACAGATGGTGCTTGAGCAACCGGACATCCATTGGCAAAAAAAAAAAAAAAACTGAATGCAGACACAGACCTTATGCCTTTCACAAAAATTAGCTCAAGATGGATCACAGACCTAAATACAAAACTGAAGATGATAAAACCCCTGGGAAGATCACACAGGAGAAAATCTAAGATGCCTTTGGGTGTGGTGAGGCTTTTTTTTAATTAAATTAATTGATTAATTAATTTATTTATTTATTCATGAGAGACACAGAGAGAGAGGCAGAGACACAGGCAGAGGAGCAGCAGGCTCCATGCAGGGAGCCCGACATGGGACTCGATCCCAGGGTCTCCAGGATCAGGCCCTGGGCCAAAGGCGGCGCTAAACCGCTAAGCCCCCCGGGCTGCCCGCCTTTTTTTTTAGACACACCATCCAAAGGCACGATCCATAGAAGAAAGAATTGATGAGCTGAACTTGATTAAAAGTAAAATACTTAAAAAAAAAAAAAAAAGTAAAATACTTCTCTGCTCTTCCAAACACAACGTCAAGAGAATGAGAAGACGAGCCACAGACCGGGAGGAAGACCTAGGCGAACGTCCTATCTGATCAAAGATGACAATCAGTGATACACGGAGAACTCTCAAAACTCAGCAACAGGAAAATAAACAACCTGGCTTAAAAATGGGTAAAAGACCTCACCTCCCTGAAGAAGGCATTCAGATGCCAGATGAGCGCAGGGGAAGACGGACCACACGGATGCCATCCGGGACATGCAAATTCCAACAAGGAGACGCCACTGCGCAGCTGTCACGATGGCCCGGAACACGGACACCACCAAATGCTGACAAGGATGTGGAGCAACAGAAACTCTCACTCATCGCTGGGAATGCAACGGTGCAGTCACTCCACAAGACAACGCAGCGTTTTCTTAAGAAAACATAACGTGCATCACATGGCCTAGCAAGCAGGCTCCTTGGCATTTACCGTAAGGAGCTGGAAACGGATGCTGACGCTAAAACCTGCGTATGAATGTTTCTTCAAAACTGCCCAAACCTGGAAGCAACCCCCGGGTCCTTCGGTAGGTGAATCGGAAAGCAAAGTGCGGGCCACCCCGACGACGGAATATTATTCAGCACCACAACCAAGGGAGCGAGCACCCCGAGAAAAGACGGGGAGGACCCTCCGATGGCCACTGCGGACTGAGGCAGCCCATCGGAAAAGGCTGCGCGTCTATGGGATTCCAGCTACCTGACATTCTGAAAAAGGCAGAACTATAGGGACAGGACAAAAGATTAGTGGTTGCCAGAGGTTAGGGGAGAGGGAGGGATGAAGTCGGGGGAGCGCCACAGGATGTTTAAGGCAGTGCCCCTGAAACGGTACATACATGCCCTGGGCGTCTGTCAAAGCCCATAGAATGGACACCAGCAAGAGTAAACCATGACTTGGAGGGATAATGAGGTGTGAGTTCACCGGCTGTAACACAGGTGCCCCTCGGGTGCCAGGTGTTGACTGAGGATGTGCACTTGGGGGGTGGAGGGTGCAGAGGGAGCTATAATGGAGCTATAATGAGGAATCTCTTTGCTTTCCACTTAATTTTGCTGTTACAGGAAAACTTCCCTAAAACTGAGAGTCTATGAAAGGAGAGGTGATGGGGGGGCGGTGCATGTTCTCAAACTCTCGGGTGGTCTCCTGATTCTACACTTATCATCCCCCACCTGCTCTTCACCTGGGCTCCAGAGGCTCGCTCCCCATGGCTTCGTAGGACACAGCCCAGACCCTTGGGCGTGCGTGACAGGCCGGCCATCAGGTGGTCGCCAACTGTACCGCCGCCTGCACCCCCACACGCCACCCCCCTGAACTCCGGGGACACTCAGCTTTGGTGACCCATTGTCACCTGCCAGTCCCAGTTCTGGGGTAATGCTTTAGTTTGTGCACTAAATTTTAGAAGTCAGGTGCTTGTTTTTAGTGCACGTGTGGCCCAGCACACATATGTGCTAACCCGCCGCGTATCTTCGCACGCCTTTGCTCTTGAACACACACATAATCACATGCTCTGAATAATCCACCTGAAAACCTACAGCGTACCTTAGCGCCTCTTCCCTGTGCACCCGATTATCGACGGCCAAGGGCTCACAGATGTAGGCTTTGGGGACACGACCGCACGCTGGTGCATTATATTCTTCTCACTTATTAATGCATCACAGAAACCCCACCTGCCAGCCCTTCTGGATCTGAAGGACGCCTCCACGGGCCGCGCACTGTTCCACGGCTCCTAAGTAGAAGCAATCTGTTTTCAAACTTTCCCCCACTGATGCGCCTTCACATATTTTATTTTATTTTTGCCACAGTCAACATCCCTGCGCATATGTCCTTTATTTATTGCCCCTGAAACGAGAGCAGAGTCTGACTTGTCATCTCTTTCCTCCCACGGCCCTGAGCAGCATCAGACACTCAGGGGGTGACCCATGTCAGCAGAACGGTATACGCACGAACAATTATTTTTCCTCCATGTATTTTAATGCATGTGTTCTCTTAGTGCTTAGGCCCTGGTGCAGTCTCCAACTAAATAAATAAATTATTTTATTTAATGACTGAACTAAGGGATGCCCGGGGGCGGGGGATGGGGCTCAGTGGTTGAGCATCTGCCTTCAGCTCAGGGCGTGATCCCAGGGTCTCAGGATCAAGTCCCGCATCAGGTTCCCCACAGGGAGCCTGCTTCTCCCTCTGCCTGTGTCTCTGCCTCTCTCTGTGTGTCTCTCATGAATAAATAAATAAAATCTTTATAAAAAAAGACTGAATTAAGTGAATACATATATTTATTTTCAATCACTTGAGGATTTCAATGCATCTGATGTGTTTCTCCTTAACATAGGGACTCGTTGAGAGGGAAAATGATCATTTCCTTCACACCACCATAGTTTGTCCCATGGACACTTTTCCCAGCAGAGAGCCACCAACAATGTGACCACGTCTTGGGGAAAATGAAAATGAAAGGTCAAGAAAATGAAAATTTCTTGGAGGCAGGATAAGGAAAGTGCAAGAACTAAAGTTCTTTTCTTTGTTAAGATTTTTATTTATTTATTCATGAGAGACACACACAGAGAGAGAGAGAGAGGCAGAGACCCAGGCAGAGGGAGAAGCAGGCTCCATGCAGGGAGCCTGACGTGGGACTCGATCCCGGGACTCAGGATCACGCCCTGGGCCGAAGGCAGGTGCTCAACCACGGAGCCCCCCAGGGATCCCAAGAACTAAAGCTTGGGGTTCTCTCCCAGTGCTCTGGGCTCGTGGAATCTTCCTAACCAGGGCCGACAGCGGAGGCCGGTCCGAGAGCAGCCAAGTCCTTCATATGGGAGGTCAGTCGGTGACCCCAGCGGTCGCCTGACGGCGCCAGAACTGCGAGGGAAGTGAAGGGACTCCTGGAACCGCAGCAAGGCACGAGGAGGCCCCCGTTCCTCCCGTCAGCGCCCTGAATTCCGCGCTTCGGTCCCTTCCGGGCCGGTAGTTGGCGCCGCCGTCCTGCCCCTCGAGGGCCGCGCCGGGAGGGGGAGCCTCTGCCCGCGCCCCCGCCACCTCTCCCCCACCTCGGCCCCCCAGACTTTTCTCCGAGTGGC
Organism: Canis lupus familiaris; assembly: GCF_011100685.1. NCBI lineage: Eukaryota > Metazoa > Chordata > Mammalia > Carnivora > Canidae > Canis > Canis lupus. The sequence continues at coordinate 37,142,712 of NC_049249.1, read as the reverse complement.
CCGCAGCGCCCACGCTGCTCCTGTGGTGTCCCCGCTCCGCTGCGTTCCTCCCGGTCCGGGGCGGCCACCCCCGCCGCAGGGGGACGCCCCACGCCCCGCCGAGGCCTCGCTCCGAACGCGTGGCAAGCCCACCAGTGGCCACCCCCTGGAGGCCCGCAGGTGGCCACGTCCTCCCCTTCTTGGGCTGCAAGGCAGGACCGGGGAGAACCCGAGGACGGCAGGGGCAGCCCGGCCCGGGGCGGGGGGGGGGAAGGGTGACACCGAGAGGGCCTTGTGGGCGGGCCGTGCCCCCCAGAGCAAGCAGGTGGCGCCCCGGGGCGGCCGGACTGCCGGGAAGACTGCATGCCTGCTCGCCCTCCCTCCGCGGCCCCAGGCAAAGGAAGCCCTGCTCGGCCCAGACCTCTCACTCCCGGCCTCTGGGACCGCCCTGGGGACACATGACCTACTTCCCCGAGGACATGTTGTAAGAGGGAGTCTTTGGTTTATTGCCAAACCCTGTTCCTGCGGGGGAAGGCAACCGCACACAGTCCGTCCACGTCCGCTTCCTTCGCAACAAGGGGGACGCTCCGGGTTTGTGACATTTGTCATGAGAAAGGGGCCTCGTCAGGCAAGAGTCTGGAGCAGCGAGACAAACACGGGGCCCGGGGCGGCGAGCAGGAGGTCTGGCGGGCGCTTGGCCTTCGGGCTTGACACTCGGCCCCCACACAGAGACCTTCCCACCCACCCCACCCCCGGCTGCCCGTTTGCTCTGGAAGCTTCTGCCAGGTCCTCGGGCCCTCCTGCTGTGCCCTGTGTACGTGTCGCAGGAGTGACACCGCTGAGAGGGGACGGCTTCTGGAGACGGTCCGATCCCAGCGCCGGGTTCACCTGTCGGCCCACCAAGCTAAATACCCCCCACGTGCCGCCCTGCGCTGAGTTCCGGGGTTGCGGGGACACGTGGGGACGCCGTGGGACCTGCCCTCAGCCCCAGTGAGGAAAGGCCTGCAGATGGACCAGCGCCGCCAGGCACCACGGGCAGTGACTGCCGGGGTAACCCCCCCTTCTCGAAGCCGATGCTCTGTGTCCCCCTACCCTGACGGAAGGTGCTGCAACCCTCCCAGCCGCCTCATCAACTGGGGGGCATCCTGGGGCCTTCCTCCAGGTACCCTGAATCCCTAAGTCACTGTTTCCTGAGAACTGGTTTCTGAAAATGTGTGGAAAGTGCTCACTTTCCTTATTCTGTTGTCACTCACCTGATTTCAGGGCACTATTATCTTTTCACTGCAGCAAACTTCCAGCTAGTATCCGGCTTCCAGCCCTGCACTTCCAGCAGCCTATCATCCACGTGAAGCCTCTCATACACACAGATCCGTTTGTCCCCCTCCTGCTGAGGCTCCCTAAGTGGCTTTCCACGCTATGCTCAACTCCTTATAAGGCCTTCATGGTCTGATCTTTGTCTACTCTTCTAGCTTCATCACCTAGGCATCCATATCCACCAACCCACCCACCCATCCACCCATCTATCCATCTACCCACCTACCCACCTATCCATCCACCCATCTACCCACCCACCCATCCACCCATCCACCCATCTATCCATCTACCCACCCACCCACCTATCCATCCACCCATCTACCCACCCACCCATCCACCCAACCACCCATCTATCCATCTACCCACCCACCTACCTATCCATCCACCCATCTACCCACCCACCCATCCACCCATCCACCCATCTATCTATCTACCCACCCACCCACCTATCCATCCACCCATCTACCCACCCACCCATCCACCCAACCACCCATCTATCCATCTACCCACCCACCTACCTATCCATCCACCCATCTACCCACCAACCCACCTATCTATCCATCTACCCACCCACCTATCTATCTATCTACCCACCTATCCATCAACATATCCAAACCCCCACCCATCCACCCATCCAATCAATTCTTCCTGCATGCCTCCCAGAGCTAGCTCATCTGGCCTCGACCACCACACTGTCACTATGACACCACAGCTATGGTCTTACTCTTCATCCCCACTCCAGCTTTATCGCTCAGTCTGGTTCCTGGATCCTCATCACACCCTCTGCACAGGGCCCTGATCTACTTCTGCCCTCCACCCTGCCCCTGGGGCTGAATTGTTTCCCTGAAGGCAACACCTTCGCTTGTTCTTGGGTTCCACAGCTTTGACCCTCCCAACTTGTTGGGGCAACTCCATTACTTCTTATTAGACAACCTTGCCCAAAACCCATGGGAACCACTTTCCCCTCCATCCCCAAAGTCTGCGGGGGCAGGTCAGACTCCTTCCTTCAACACACATGCCCCACAGCCAACACTGCCCACCCCAGTGGGGAGGCCCAACCCGGGTCATGGTCACTGCCTAAGCTGGGGCTGGGGACTGTGAGGCACTCTGTGGCAGGCAGGAGGCCACCGGCTGCCCCCAACCACCCTACCGAGTCCCGAGGAAGCTGAGGAATCAAGAAGCCCCAGAGGAACCCCCAAGGCCTTGCACGCTACGGAAGGACTAGCAAGGCCTTCTTCCCCAATGTCACAGAGGGCAAAGACTGGCCAAGAGTAAAATTTCAAATCATCCTGTTATAGTCCAGAGTTCGAGAAATGAATGCAGACCACTGACGTGTTCGGAAAAACACACCCTTACAAAACCCGATACGGACACCAGCACATGTGGCTCTGAACTGCACGTATAGGGATGGTTTCCTTAAATAACCTTCACAAGTTTAATAAAGAACCCTATTGTTTCCGTTAGGACAGGCTGTGCCTCTGCTTGGCAGAGTAACAAGAGACAAACAAAATTACGAAAAACATTCGAGGGGTTTCTGTTAGACCCAAGAGATAAAGAGATAAGTCACTCAGGTATCCTGGCCCTGCATGATAAAAGTGACTTCCCGGTCCCAAAGCTGTCTGGGTCTGTAGACTGAGCCACAGTCCTCAGATGCCCACTCTTGTGAGATTTTTTTTTTTAATTGTGGTAAAATCTGCATAACATAAAATTGGCCATTTTCATGCTTTTTTGGGTATACCATTGGGTGGCATCAAGTACGTTCAGTGGGCGACCGCCACCGCCGCCACCACCGCCGTCTCCTGCACATTTTCATCCCCCCAAACAGAAACTCTGCCCCAAATTGAAATCAAACAACTGCCACCCTCCTCCCCCGGCAACCTCTGATCTTTCTGTCTCTGGGTCTGACTGCTTCTAGGTACCGAGGGTGAGCAGAAGCCTACAGGATTTGTCCTCTGAGACAGGCTTATTTCATGCAGCAAAACGTCCTCGAGGTCCCTCCACACCGAATATGTGTCAGCACTTCCTTCCTTTTTAAGACTGAATAATGTTCCATTGTTTGCTGGGACCACATTTTGTTTATCCCCTCCTCTGCTGGTGGGCATTAGTATGACGCACTTTTTAGATCTAAATTGAACGTGACCAGACTGACCTGTCCAAGACATAGGCTTCTTAGCTGATATGCTTTTCTAAATCAAGGATACGGTACAGTTTAAGGAAAAATTTTCATTTTCTAAAATCTCATTTTAGATAGGCAGACCGCACAGCACCCTAACCCCTGACTTCTTCGTTTCCTCGCCATTCTTTCATCGCTAATGATTTTTACAGCCTCGGATTGCTAGCAGATGGAGCAGGGTTCCTTGGTCCCTTTTGCTTAAAATATCTCCCTGGGATTCAAGGCTCTCTTTCCATTCCCAGTCACCCTCATTACTTCTGACATGGTGATCTCAAGCTTCCTGGCATGTCAAGCAGTACATCTACACGCTCTTGATTGGACTGCAGGAAAATTGGCCTGCATTTGGAGTGATGCTGACCTATTTTTTCCCTGTGAGATATTATAAAAAAAAAAAAAAAAAAAAAAAAGACACTCGGCTCTGGAGAGATGCATTGACATTTTGCCTGTTTTCTTTGCCTTTTTCCCCACTGGTGACACAATCTGGGGTGTGCTGATGAGATCAACGTGTATCCACATTTTCGCCATAGCTCTGCCCTCGGCCTGGAGGGACAGCTGGGCTGTCTCACTGCCTTATCTCTTCCCTACTCTGCAAATCACTGGGCCACAGGTAAGGACTCCAGGGCTGGTGTCCAAGAACCAAGGGAGCCTGAACATAAAGACAGAGCCTTCAAGAGTGTCCATGGGGACTTGGCTCACATAGTTTTAGGGAAGTGGGGGAGGTGGGGCGGTACTTGCGCTGGAATGGATATCTTCTGGAAGTAAAGAAATGAACCCATAATGCATCTGTTGGGGTAGAAAGATGACTGCCCAGAGGCCAAATGCAGCAGGAAACATACCCTCTTTAGCTCATCTGGTGTCAAAAAGAATTTTATCCAGCTGTCTGCATTTTTTAAATTGCTGCATTTCCCAAACAAATCTAGATGTCCAGCTTCTCTTGCACAATCAGAAGGTGTGCCCACGGAGGCTGCATTCTGTGCATCCACCCCGGGGCCCACTCTGAGCAGCAGCGTCCCCTGTGGCCACGGCAGGTGCTGCTCCTCCCAGCTCCGGCCTGCCCGGCTCTCCTGGGCCATGGATCACACCTGCCTGACATTTGTGTCTGTGACTCCTCCGGGGCTACGGTGCCAGCACACGGAACAGGACGGGCACTCAGTAAATACATGTTGTTCCCATGACTGCTGAATGGCAGGTGTCCAAGAATCCCGGGATGGAGACAGAGAAAGCAGAGAGTTCTGGCTGGAAAGAAAGTTGAATCTGAAGTTCTCGATTTTAACATCTGGAGACATCCAAAACTAGAGCACTCTCCACAACCCGCCTTTTCAGGGCCACTGAGCCTGACCCCTCAAAAACAGCAGGGCCTCAGCTTTCCACCAACCCTGCTCTTTTTCATCCCGCCCCACGTTGCTTTGCTAGCACTTCAGTCTCCTGTTCCAGGAGGGCCTCCCCACACAGCCCTGCCTTTGCCAACGCTGTGCCTGGATCCACATTCTGCTCTGCATGGGCTCATGGGGGAAGCCCTTCATTTGTTCATTTCTGAGTGAGCACAAGGAGCGCAAGAGCACAAGGGAGAGGGCACAGTCTCCGGGGGACACAGACCAGTGAACTGCAGTGGGAGGAGGTCATAGAATGCAAAGCAGGTACCGTGACAGCAGGCCTGCACACTTCTTTATCCAGTCTTCCAACACTAGATGACTCCATCTGGGGCACCAGCTCCTAGTACCAAGCCTGGTACACAGCGGGAGCTGCAGCTAGACTCTGAAGGAGGGAACGTCCTGGGTGCAGGGGAAGCAGGAGGAGCAGGGAAGGAAGGAAGAAGGGAAGTTCCATGTGAGAGGGAAGAAGTCCCTGGGGCTTCTTGGAGGAAGGAACGAGGTGCTACTTGAGCCAAGACTTGGATGAGGGGTGCATGTAGTGGGGACATCCCAGGCTGTGTGAGCAGCACGGAGAGCAAGTGCGGTTCATTAAGACAGGTGTGAGCCAGGACACTCCTGGGAGACAGCAGGATGGGAGGTGTCAGAGGTCGGCTAGGACCTGGTCGGGGCCTGCTCTCTAGGCGAAGCAGATGGAATTCTTGCATGAAGACAACAAGGAGCATTTAACCAAGGAGGCATCCAAGTCAGGGCAGGGTTGTCAGAAAGGTGTTCTGGGGATAGGTGTGTGGAACAGATCAGAACCACAGACGGGCTGGACTGTCAGCCACTCCACGTGGCCCGCCTCCAACTGCCTCTCCTTTGGGACCCAGCTCTCCCCTCTACTCATCTGGGCCCTGCCTCCACTCTGATGTGTGGACTATGTTTCCTTGGGTTGTTCTTTCACTTTCCATGTATCCGAACTGCCTCTCCACCTGCACTGGGACCCCGGGGAGGACCAGGCTATGTTTTCTTGCTCCACGTATCCCCTGGCCACCACCCCACATGGAGATACAGTGGCCTGCACCCAGCTGACCCTTCCAAAATATGTGCTGCGATTGCTCATGATGACAAAGAATCCTCTGTTTGGGCCTCTGGCCTGTTTGTTTATTTGTTTGTTTCTGGAATAACTAAAGACCTAAAATGTGAAAATCCTGTTCGGACACCGCAAAATGCATTCATCTTCCAAAGATAAAACCTAACATGCACTGGATGTTTGCTCTAGGAAAAGATAAAGTTCATAAATAAAGGACGGTGAAGGAATCCAGAAAGGATCATCCCAAGAAGAACTCTGTGATTGATGGAATGATTTGTTAGCATAGGAGGAAAGTTCTCAAGTCATATTTTACTGCAAAAGCTATAATGTGAACCACAAACAAATGATTTCACTTGCTGAAACATCTGGAAAAACATTTCACTGGAATGTTATGCTATTTAAAGATCATGAATGATGGAGATTAGTTCATAGCCTTTGTTCAGAAAGGCATTCATAAGCTTGTGTTCGAAGGGAGGGAAGCATTTCTCTGCAGCGGGCAGCTTGCGTGTGCCAGGTTCCTCTAGCTCTTTACATAAGATCCGAAACACAGTGCCCAGATTTACCCCAGTGCGGAGCACCCTGGGATCGTCAGGTCCGGGCAGGGGCGGAGAGGAGAGATTTGGGGCCTGAGGATGGAGATACTGCCTTCTGGCTCTGCCTCTATTTTTCCAATTCCAAAAGTTACAGTAGCAATTATACTAACTCACACGCTTCTCACCAGAACCACAAAAGAATATAAAGAAGTGAAATGGGCAGCCCAGGTGGTGCAGCGGTTTAGCACCGCCTTCGGCCCAGGGCGTGATCCTGGAGACCCAGGATCGAGTTCCATGTCAGGCTCCCTGCATGGAGCCTGCTTCTCCCTCTGCCTGTGTCTCTGCCTCTCTCTTTCTCTCTCTGTGTCTCTCATGAAAAAATAAATTAAAATCTTTAAAAAAAAAAAAGAAGTGAAATATATCTTAAAACTTAAAAAAAAAAAAAAGGTAGCATTGATCCAACAAGGATTGGGTATATATCCAAAGGAAATGAAATCACTATCTGGGAGAGATATCTGTACCCCCAACATCCTGGCCGTTCGCTGCAGCACTATTCACAATAGCTAAGATACAGGAGAAACCTAAATGTCTGTCGATGGATGAATAGCTAGAGAAAATGTGAGATAGATATATATACATATAGAGATATACACATGTATCTACTATTATATATTATGCACACATAGGTACACGTGTTATATACTATACATAATGTACCACATACATATAATTTATACACGTATCACCCACACATGTGGACATTACACATGAAATATGTGACATGCATATGCTTTATATATAAGGGAGGTGATGAGTGTGTTAACCGGCTTGGGCATGTGATTATGTTGTTCTACGTGTATCAAATCCTCACGTTGTACTCTTCAAACATATACAATGAAAAGTAGCATCAGTCCTAAAAATATCGTGAACTGAAGAAAATATAAACCTACTTTTTAAAAAATGTCTGTGTAAGCAGCAAATAGGGTCATGATAGCGCAGTGTCCCTTGATGAGGACGAAGCATCCAGCTCACTGGCACAGACCCGCTGGCTTGTTCACAATGACTATCTCATTTGGCAAATTTTTTTTTTTTCGGGGGCAATTTCCTTAACAGTAAAGAAACTGAGTCCTCGGGACGTCTGGGTGGCTCAGTGGTTGAGCATCTGCCTTCGGCTCAGATCGTGATTGCAGGGTCCTGGGATAGAGTCTAGCTTCGGGGTCCCTTCAGGGAGCCTGCTTCTCCCTCTGTCTGTATCTCTGTCTGTGTGTGTCTCCCATGAAAGAAAGAAAGAAAGAAAGAAAGAAAGAAAGAAAGAAAGAAAGAAAGAAAGAAAAAGAAACTGAGTCCTCAACAGGAGAGCGATTTTGCACACAATGGCAGGACATGGGGAAAATGCTGGTCTCCTGACTTTAAACCAGCATCACATCCAAGTAGCCTGCTATTCGGACACCCGCGGGCATTACAGCTTTTTAAAAAATACATGCGATGCTATTATCTACTTGAATATCATTCATACATCTTCACTAATATTTCTAGGTAAGAGCCACAGGCTTAACATACATGCAAACTTCAAAGAAGTTTACTTTTAAAAAGCACAAGTCAGGAATTCCCCCCTTTTCTCCCTCGTGAGATATTGGTTCTACCTGGATGGGGAAAGGCCCCAGGACCTCGGTCTCCTTGTCTGCAAAATGCCATTCCCGGTTTTGGCAATCGCTAGAACCACTTTCAATTCAGAGTCCAGGATTCTTTTTTTTTTTTTTTTTTTTTTTTAGAGTCCAGGATTCTAATTGTAAACCAGACTCCTGGTTTCATTTGGGCAAGTGCAGAGTTGCAAATCACCCAATTTTCAACAATTCCACAATGAGTGAACAGTACAGGGTGCTGGAGAGGAATTTTAATCAAATGATTCATGAGGAGGTGCCTGCCTTCCATTTCTTCCTGAGGCGGGGAAACATGCAGATTTTTAAAAAGGCACTGTCATGTGAAATACAGCTTAAGTCACATATTTCAAACCCTAATCCCATTAATAAAAAATTTGCAGCCAGGTCGCTGGAATCAATACCCTCATACGCTTCCGCCTTTTGTTCTTCAAGTATTTTCAGGAATAAAAACTTCAGCATTATGCCCGCCGGAGAATGTAACTGTCTCTGGAGGGAGAAGCACACGCACGCAGGGATTGCGAGTCCAGACCTTGAACCTCTATCCGTTCTTAGACCGGCTGCCTCCACTGTACCAACAATCGTGACTCACACCTCTTAAAAGGACAGCAACAGCAAACACTTGTCATCTTTAAACTGACTTGGGGGCTGCCTGGGGGGCTCAGCTGATCAAGCATCTGGTTCTTGATGTCGGCTCAGGTCATGATCTCAGGGTCAGGGGATCGAGCCCCGCTGAGTGCAGAGCCTGCCTGGGAATCTCTCTCCCCACCCCCAACCCTATGCATGGTCATGAACTCTCTCTCTCTCTTTCTCAAATAAATAAATAAATCTTTACACTGAATTGGAATTAGAAACATTAAAAAAAAAAAAAAAGAAACGTTTAGCTAATTAGCCATGAGGACACCAGCAGGGGGAACAAGCCAAACATTCGGTGAGCTGGGACAAAGCGGTTCTGGGGAGTCACAGAGCCCAATGGGCTGGGTGTCAGGATCAGGGCTTCAGTATGGTTACCTATTTGAAACGTGACGTTATTTGAACGGCCTGTTCAGTCTTTACGCTATTTTTTTTAAAGGAATTAAGTTCTTTTTTTTAAATTTTTATTTATTTATGATAGTCACACAGAGAGAGAGAGAGAGAGGCAGAGACATAGGCAGAGGGAGAAGCAGGCTCCTTGCACCGGGAGCCCGACGTGGGATTCGATCCTGGGTCTCCAGGATCACGCCCCGGGCCAAAGGTAGGCGCTAAACCGCTGCGCCACCCAGGGATCCCTGTCCTTACGCTATTTAATTAGCGGTGGCCAGTTTATGTATATGTGTCTGGGCTTTCCCGGATCTGTAACTGCAGCCCTCAGTGTCCCCAGCATGACCCTGGGTGGGGGTGCTGGAAGCTTCTCCAAGCCAGTGTGCTTTGCAGAACAGGTCAGAGAAGGGGGCCCTGATAGAAGAAGGGGACCCCCCCCACCTTAGGCAGAACAGGGACAAGTGGATGAAGGTGAAGGGCCCAGACATCACCCCAGCCTGTGTCATAAGCAGCTGTCTACTTAAGACCGGCCAGTTATGTCTGGACACCGTGAGCATCAGTCATCAGGAGGAAGGACAAGGAGGGCGGGGGGCACCCCTGGCACAGGGCAGGCAAGGGCAAGTCTCAGAAGTGGGTCAGCCTGAGATGATCTCACACCCTGGGCAGCCCAGAGCCTGAGAGTCTCTGAGTTGATTTTCATCACAAAACCTCTGCTTTATTCATGGCCAAACAGCAACCCACCCGGGAGCAGGGCCACCTTTGCAAGACAAGGGCAGGAAAGCTCAGAGGAAGGAGGAGGGGACCCCACACCTGACAGCAACCAGAGGGGCTGCTGGTGGGCCGGGAGATGACACTGCCAGTCATATGTCCCCGCTGCCAGCCTCTCCATGGAAACCGGAGGAGAGGAGTACAGATACAGATGGGAGCACCGGCTAATTAGAGCCTTTCAAGCACCACAGAGGCAGAGCTAGGGGGATGCAGGGTCGGCTGGAAACCCCCTTCCAGGAGGGGTACCTTAGCGGGACCCCAAACACCAGCCCCATGCTCAGCACTGCCAGGGAGAGACACAGCAGTCCTCTGCATAGAGATCTAAAGAAGGAGGCCTCCCAGCCCCTCAGACACCCCTGGGTCCCCCTGAGGCTGTGCCTTGTGGACGGGCCACCACCCCACAGCCAGGGCAGCCCTTTCCACACTTGCACGCACAGCTCCCCTTGCGGCTGGCCCCTGGGCCTCAGTGCTCCAAAACCTCTCCAGGCCGGTGGGGTGCAGGCCAGGTTCTCTTCCTTCTCCATGAAAGAGGACATAGCTCACTGTCCCATGTGAGCTGGGCAGTACCAGGGCCGGACTACGGAAGTGACGAAGTTCCAGCAGCCACCACATCCTTAACACATGCTGATCCTCAGGGAGGAAGGCAGCGTTCCGGGAAACTGGAACCGCCACCAGTCAGCCACGATTAGATTTTCCCATTTGCAGAGAGAGCCAAGTCCCATTTAAAGGGAGCATCTTATTTCTTGAAGGGGGCATCTCAAAGAAACGTCCCAAAGGACCAATGTGTGGGCCTTTGTCCCCAAAGCAAATAAATATTCCAACACACTGAAGGACAGGAACATCATGTTAACACATGGGCTGGGGACGGGGAAGCGATACGATGGAGCCTGGGAGCTGACGCTGTGTCTGCAGGCTGGGCTGGCCCCTGGCACCCTCCAAGAACCCACTAAGATGCTAAGAAAAAGGGGAAGGCGAGCCTCATCTTTTCTGCTTTTGATTCCAAGATTACCCCCTGCAAAGAACCTTTATTGCAGAAACCCCATTTCTCTACAACGGTTCCAGAATTTTTCAGAACAAGTATGAGAAAGAAAGCTAAGTTGCAATCACTAGATTCCTTCTCCCTCTTCCCAAGTGTGTGTGTGTGCGTGCGCGTGCATGTGTGCATGCATCTGCGCATCTGGTTGTCCAAGTAGCATTATTCTAGCTTTCCCTAAGTTACAAATTATTTTCTTCAGTATTACTTCATTAAATCCTACAGGCGAGATTATTATCCCCATGAGACGAACACTGAGGCTTGAAATCACAGAACTTGCCAAAAATGAACCAGCTTGGAGGAGTGGGGCCTGGGGACAGAGGATGGAATCCAAACCCCAAGCCTGAGCTCCTGCACTCTCCACATGGGGTGGACCCATCTTTCCCAGGCGACAGAGCTTGTCCTGGGCAGCCGCAAGGAGGACAACAACGATGTGTGTTTAAAATTACTTTCACTGTTAAATGCCCGGGAACCTCAGACATATTCTTGATGTTATAATCAAATAGCTTCTTAATATTAATTTGTGATGATTCCTGCAAAGAAATCCCTAGGAAACCTAAAATATGCCATACATTTGAGCACGTTTTCTCTCTTCGTGCATCAGAATCCTCCCAGAGTTTTAATTTGGCTCATGGTGTAAACAATTCCTCATTTTCATCCAGAATGTGCCGCATGTTGCTATGTTTTCGGGAAGGAGAAAAATCATCTTAATTTATGTAAAGAGAATTCCTAAAGATATGTATAATAGAGTCCATGAGGCGTAAACACCAAATGTGTAAATATCACAGAATTATCTCAGCACATATTGTCTCAGAAATGGAAACAAATCCCTGGGCTGCAAACAGTCACTCAGGAGAACCTTGAGTTTTGTTATTTTGCTCTGAACGTGCACGTGCGGGATGCTGGGAGGCAGGATTCGGAGAACATCCCCCGACATCCCCCCACCACCCCCGCCCGGGCTTTCTCCATCAAGCGCTCATCCAGGTGCGGCTGGGAAGGGCCGCGGCAGGTGGAATCAGGGTTACCGATCAGCTCACATCAACCCGGGGTGAGCATCGCGGATCAGGGAGTGGGCCCAGGTCCCACGAGTGAGAGAGACACGGTGGGGGGGGCGGGGACACCCCAGCAGGAGAGGGACCCCCTAGGTGCCGGCCTGATGCTAGTGGACGGGAGCCAGGAGCCACGGAGGGGGGCTGCCTTGACCCGAGGGCCACCCGACCGACGGCCTGCGTGGGAACGCGCACCCCACCAGCTGGCCTTGGGAGCCCCACATCCGGAGCCCCCGCCAAGGAGCCCGGCCCTGCCGACACCCTGATTTCGTCCCCTGAGCATCTAACGGAGAACCAGCAAGACGCACACAGCAGCTGTGCTGGGCCCTGACCTCCGGAACTGGGGGTCTACGCTGCTAAACGTTTGCTAACTTGTCACAGCAGCAGCGGGAACCTGATACGGTGGAGAGGGAGAGTGGCCCTGAGCACACGCGTGTGCAAATGAGCAAAGGCGCCTTCTCCACCCTGCTTTCTCTGTAGGCTAGGAGAAAAAAAGAGTAGAAAGGGACACCCATGAGGCCTACATGAGGTCACAGGACTCCAAATGGACTCCCCGAGGTGCTTCTGCTTTATAACCGTTCCCATCTTTGCACCCACGGAGATCCTCGTTTGCACGAGGGACTGCACACAGCTAGGAGGTAAGGAGTTTTTTTCTATCTCTTACTCCCAGAACCATAAGCACTTAACATTCATTTGCATATGCTAAATGTGCCAAATATAAAATTTAGGGCATCAATTTATCACAAGTGCTCATTCTAAAGCAATAATTAACACATGGCAGCGTTCCTCACCACGGCATGTTTTCATGTATGCGCCCAACATGAATTTTCAACGTATACGTTGCATTTACTTTTCTTGTTCAGTTTCTTTTTTCTTTCCTTTTTTTTTTTAAAAGATTTAATTTATTTATTTGAGAGAGAGAAAGAGTACGAGCAGGAGGAGGGGCGGAGGGAGAGGGAGAAGCAGACTCTCCACTGAGCAGGGAGCCCGACGATGTGGGGCTTGATCCCGGGGCCCAGGATCACCACCTGAGCTGAAGGCAGACCCTTAACTGACTGAGCCACCCAGGCGCCCCTTCTCTTTTCTCTCTGATGGAGAAAAAGAGAATCCTCAGTCAGATTAATCATGTATTAATCATCATTACTATATTAATTATCAGATTAAAATAAAATAAAATAACATTTCTGGGCCTTATATTCTTTAATAGAAGAAGCACAAAAGGGCAGCCCGGGTGGCTCAGCGGTTTAGCGCTACCTTCAGCCCAGGGCCTGATCCTGGAGACCCGGGATCGAGTCTCACATCGGGCTCCCTGCATGGAGCCTGCTTCTCCCTCTGCCTGTGTCTCTGCCTCTCTCTCTCTGTGTCTCTCATGACTAAATAAATAAAAATAAATGTTAAAAAGAAAAAAAAGAAGAAGCACAAAATAAAACTCCTGTGCTGGTGATAACTAAGCTGATGATTTCTAAAAATATTAGCCACTGAAGACTGTATTGAGCCTTGTGTCACAGATTTGGTTATGACTAAGTCACAATTTAGTTATCCACTTAAAAGAGTCCACAAGACAAGTAAAAAATATCTCAACCAGAGAAAAAGCATTTTTGCTGAGACGTGAGCTCCACTGAGGAGCTGTGTTGGAAACACCAAAAATCGTTAATTCGCAGTGTTGCAGAGACAACTGCACACTCACGCTGCTTTAAGAAAAGAGCTCCTAATGCAAAAGCTGGAATGGGACCATTTTCTTGGAATATATTGGTTCACATTTTTCCTGCAAATTAAGATTCCTTCCATTTGAGTAAAGAATCGAAGAGGGCCAAAGAATTTCATAAATAAAAACAGAAGAAATGCCTTACTGCTCACTGAAGAGGAGGGGAGGCATAAGGAATCCCGCCCACACTTGAGGGTGATGTTTTGAAATCCCATTTTATGTACACCGCACAGAAAGAATGATGGGGTAGCAATATATTCTATCACGGGCAAGCTGCTACCTTGGAAATGGTGTGTGACAGACTTTGAACAAGGACATGTGCCACAAGAAAATGCAAAAATGTAAAGAATAAAACATATTTTAAGGATAGTGTGTCTCTCAAGGGCTCTTAACCCTTTTGGTGACATGGCTCCCTTGGGCCATCGAGTGAAGGTTACTCACAGAATAATACTTTCAGTGACCTCAAAATATATAGGTGGAACAACATTTAATTTTTAAAATGGACAAAAGAGGGACACCTGAGTGGCTCAGCGGTTGAGCGCCTCCCTTTGACTCAAGGCGTGGCCCCGGATTCCCAGGATCGAGTTCCACATCGGGCTCTTTGCATGGAGGCTGCTTCTCCCTCTGCCTGTGTCTCTGCCTCTCTCCCTCTCTGTGGGTCTCTCATGAATAAATAAATAAAATCTTTAAAATAAAATGGACAAAAGATTTAAGCAGACACTACCAAAGATGGGCATTGAGCAAGTAAGCACAGGAAAAGACGCTCAACACCCTTAGTCATTAAGGATATGCGAATTAAAACTGCAGTAAGATCCTATTACTCACCTATACCAAAGGCAAAAATCAAAAAAGGAAAAAAAAAAAAAGGGAAAAGACTGACAATACCAAATGCTGGTGAGTGTACAGAGCAACGGGAACATTCACACTCTGCTGGTGGGAAAGCAAAGGGTTGCCCACTATGGAAAGCAGCTTGGAAGGTTCTTATCAAAATAAACATACATGACATGCCATCCAGCAACCCCATCCTTACTCTTCCAAGTGAGTTGAAAACCTAGGTTCATACCGAAGCTTCTATGCACATGTTACAGCCATTTTATTCATATGTGCCCCAAACTGGAACCCACCCACACGCCCCACACCTGGGGAAAGATGAAACACACGGTGGGCCTTCCGTACAATGGAACACCACTCAGTAAAATGGGAGGAACTGGTGATCCACACCACACAAGAGTGATTCTGAAATCCATAAGCTATGTGAAAGAAGCCAGACTCACTAGGCTACATATTGTAGAGAGTCCAGGTATATCACGTTCTGGCCAAGACAAAACCAGAGGGAAGGAAAGACTATGGTGGCTGGGAGGTGGGGCTGGGCTTGGAGGGTCCCACTGTATAGGTACAAGGTGTATAAGACTGGAAGGTGATTATATGGAAATGAAGGGGTAAATGTTCTTGCTGTCTAAATTTACAGACCCTCTGAATTTTATCCACAAACTCTCATGAGACCCCAGGCTAAGACTTCCAGAGCCCAGATCATGATACTCAGGAACGGGATGGAAAAGAGTGTCTTGTGGCCAAACCGGCTGGCGTTCCCCATACCTTCTCTAGGGGTGCCCGCTGCCAGCCACGGCTCCCCACCCATCTGGCCACGCCTGGCAGGAAACCCTCGGGCACACTTGTCTCAGGGAACCTTTTGAAAAGGTCACACAGGACTTGCAGGTTCTCAGGGGCAGCGAACCTTGTGACCTTTGTGTCCCTAGCACCTGGGCCTAGAGACTTGATCAACCCCTGTATTTGTTAGACAAATAAAATACCTATCTTTGCTGATTTCTAAAAAAGGACATCAACTTTGCCTACGTGCCATACAACTCATACTTCCAAGTAATTTACTTAAAATACTTTATTGCATTAATACTAAGGATTTATACAATAATTTAAATGTAGAAAGGGATTTATAGCTTTATTATTTACCCAGCATACATCGTGGAAGAAATTAACCTGAAAAATTACAGTTGACAGAACCTAATTACATGAGCCACCACGGAAGCCAAAGGAACTCCTAATTTTATTTTACAACGTGTATTAAACTCCCTCCCCCGGCCTAGAACGGCTTAGTGTGGTAACTTGAAGTGTATATACCAATGCAAGGTTTAATTTTGCTTTTAAGATTAAGCAGTACATGTGTAATTTAAAACTGATCTGAAACAGCAAACAATGTCATTGGGCTTCCAATTAATGAGGTTTTGACAACTGCAAACAAATTGGATGCATAAATCCATTCACAACAATCGCTGTATTTAACAAACATGCCACTTTGCAGGGCTATTCCGCTAATTTTCATTTCCCAGGGTGAAAACTGATTTGTGCTGACCTTGACCTCTCACACAGCGCTCAGTGCTTGGTTCCGCTATAAAAGTTGGGCTAAAAGCAGGACGATATGAAACTGAACGCTACGATTGTTCTCTGATGAGACATGACGAGTGCGGCCCTTATCTACCAAACACTGTGTTTTCCGAAATGTTCTTTCCAAGGGAGACACACATTTCCAGCACACACCTCCAAGTCCGCACCCAGGACAGGATGTTTACTATTTCTCCCCTTTAATCAGGCTGCCTCGCAGATGGATTGGGGATCAGACAAGCATGCTAATCGAACCCAGCACAGCAAATCTGTCACACGCCCAGAAGAAATGGTTCTCGGTGCACAGAAAAAGACCATTAAAAACGTGGAAAAAAAAAAAGAAAGAAAGAAGAAAGAAAGAAAGAAAGAAAGAAAGAAAGAAAGAAAGAAAGAAAGAAAGAAAGAAAGAAAGAAAGAAAGAAAGAAAGAAAGAAAGAAATGGATTGGCACCGGGCAAACTTCCCACAGAAGGACGGATGGAATCGATAACGAAGCAGCGATCATGTGCGCATTTAAAAACAGTTAAAGAAAGGCCGTATCTGCACTAAGTTTTCTCCTCTTTCCTTCCTGCTCAGAAAATCCAAGCTCTAAGGAAACACACACAGAGGTCTGTCGATAAGGACAAACGCAATTTACTGAAAGAGGGAGCAGGCCAGGAAGTGGGTGCACTCAAGACACCCGGATTAACAAAACAAGAGCAATCAGAGGACGGTCTCTTTGTTAAATTAAGAGAATTGCAAAGTTTGTTCAGATGCTTTGTATGAGAGGTTGGAAAACTGAAAAAAACAACAAATCTCCCGAAATAAATCTTCTCTGAAGTTCTGTTTTAGCCATAAATCTAAAGTTTACCACTAATGCAACCTTATGAATCTTGAGGGGAAAAAAAGCAATTCAGGATTACTGTATGTAGGAAACCAATACTCTCTAATAGTTTTTGTAGACTGCATCAATTTTCTCAGCTAAAAAAATGATGCTGCCTTCTGTGTTTTATGGCTAAATATAATAAACTATGGAAAAAGCCACAGCACCTTTAAAGAATAATGTTAATACAATAATAATAAATATACAATAAAAAAAAATAAATAAATATACAATAAAATGCACCAGGTAAGCAGAAATTACTGTTCTCTCTTAACAGAAAAATTAAAATCAGGAAAGTGACTCACTTTATGCCCCACCACGGGATCAGAGTCATCTGTAATCTGGTATAAATGACGAAGATACCTCACTCAAAAATGTTACTTACTGTATTTTCTTTAACCTTATATTTTATGCCAAGATGTGAGCATCTGGGAATCATGGTCTGGAGGGACAGGAAGAGGCACATATAAGCTACCGGGACTCCCAGGCTGCAACCCCTCCAAGCTGTTCCTCCTCAGTGAGACCTAGTGTCCAGGTCCAGCGACGACACACGCCCCACTTGGCATCTGGAGTCCCAGCCCGGCCGCTTTCTCGTTATATGGCCTTGAACAACTCATTTCACTCGTCCAAGTCTCAGTTTTACCAATCATAAAAATGGGCTGACACTGCACACACAAGCAACCCCTAGACTGAAGACGATTCAGACCCACCAAGTGAACCCACAACCTTCTCCTGTGCCCTCTCAGACGGGAGCACCTTGCCACAATGGGTCTAGTAATTAAAGGAATATGTTCCTTAGTAACACAGCCCCTGAAAATATCAACCAGTACTTCATTTATATCATTTATATCAACCAATGACCCCTCTAGGTTCTAGCTCTAGAGAAGAAAGCAGCCGAATTAGCCTCATTGAGATATTAATGCCGTCCAGGTCTACAGTGAGCACCCCCCACACCCCTCGAGAGGTGTAAGAGAACCTACCGCGACGGAGACCACTCCACTCCACTGGCCTGTCACCGGCAAAAAGCGACGAGACCCAGGCATGCATCTGACACATAGAGGCACCTGAACGGCAACCATCATCAGGCACTCTCTGTCATCTGTTAGATTTTGAGAGCACCTGCCCCACCGGTCTCCCCGCCTGCTTCCAGTTCCTCCTCTGCTGCTTCTCCGTGCTCCCCAGGCCATCGGGACTGTTCCGGATGCGCAGAACCTGTCACCAGCTTGGAGCAGCGAGTCAGGTCTCCGTCTGGCTCACCACGCCCACCCCGTCCAGGCTCCTGCCCAGCTGTCACCTCGGGGCCTCGCTCCCTCATCCAGGAAGCGTGAAAGCAGCCCGAGGAAATGGAACAAGATATTTCTGCCATAATGTGAAAGCCTCTTGCGGGAGAAAAAAAATTAATGTTAAAGGTGACTCTTCCAAATGGGACTCCCCAGGTCTTAACAGCAAAAAAACAAAAACAAGAACAAAAACAAAACAAAACCAAAAAAAAGCCTGTATCTTCACTCATGCAAATGTTCCAGGTCTTACTTCTTAAATTGGCTTTTTAAACAGTCTTGCAGGTAAGATAAAATAAATAAATACAAGCTCTTTAAAAATTTTAATAGCCCCATACTTCCTTCCAGACAATCATCAATTACAGTGGAGAAAGAAAAAAACCCTCAGTGTTCTGATTTTTTTTTTTCCCACACAGCATGAGCGATTGCAAGTGGTTATCTATAAACCTGAAACATTTCCTCACTCTTGAGCAAAAGAGGATGCCTAAGTGCTGGATACTCTGCCTTGAGAAAACCCAATATACAGAGTCTTGATCTTCAAAAATAAAAAGGTTAAGAAGTGATTATTTGTTCTCTAAAAGGATTAGCTGCTTTGGGGAAGGATTATCTGCGAGACTTCTAAAAGGTATTAAGCTTAGCCAGTGTAGATAAACCACAATTCGAATCAACGTAACTTTTCAGGAATGTATGAATGTTGTAATTCGGGGTGCATTTTTTTTATTCGGGGTGCATTTGAGACCAAAAATAACCCTGGAGCTCAGTACAAGGCAGGAAGGGGGGACGTCTGCTGTCCGGGGGCTGCCCTCAGCGTCGACACTCTCTTCCTGCCTCCTGGCATCGTCTTCTGTGTGCCACCAGGAGCCCACCTGCAGGCCCCGCCCTCCACGTACCTGTAGCCAAACCGTGGCAGGGAGGTGCGACGGGCTCCACCAATCAATCCTACCCAAGACTCTGACTCTTCAGGGTGAACACACCCAGGGATGTTTCGGAAGTGTTGGCGGAAGCCACCGTCGTGAGAGGCCGGTGCCAGACATGCCCAGCAGCATCGGTGCCACGGACCACAGGCCACATCCTTACCCGAAGCTTCCTGTGGCTGGGCCTTAACTGTGGTTCAGGGCCTCCCGGGCTCCTGTCCCTCTTCTGAGCCTTGGTCTCCAGACTTCCGGTTGATTCTCAGAACGATCCAGGAACCTTCTGTCCAGTTCTTTTTCTCATTAAGTTAACCAGAGTTAACCAGAGCTGGTGTCCAGCTAAAAGCCACGACTCGCCAACCCAGGATAACAAACAGCGAGGTTCCCCAGCACCCTGTCCTATTTGGAAAGGGCTCCTCATTCCTCCCTGCACGGACAGGACCAAGCCGTGCGACCAAGAGGGCGCTGCAGGG
The DNA here is from genome assembly GCF_011100685.1 of Canis lupus familiaris. NCBI lineage: Eukaryota > Metazoa > Chordata > Mammalia > Carnivora > Canidae > Canis > Canis lupus. The sequence continues at coordinate 37,123,116 of NC_049249.1, read as the reverse complement.
AAGACGGCGTGACTCCTGAGCCGAGGTCCTCAAAGACGTCGTGGTTTCCGCCTGGCTTTCCCTGGGATCGCTGTCTCTGGGGGAAGCCAGCTGCCGGGGCATGAGGATGCTCGGACAGGCGCTACGCGTGGATTCACGCAGGGAGAAACTGAGGCCTCCTGCCCTCCAGCCAACCTCGGCCTGCCAGGCACGGCAGCGGGTCCTCGAGCCCTCAGGTGTGCTGGCTGCGGCCAGGTGGGATGGGGCCAACCTGCCAGCTCTGTTCTGGAGCGCAGAAAACCGCGTCAGCGTAGTCCAGGGAGCCTCCTCTGAGCCTGGGACTGCGCGTCTCCAAGAATCCCAGGGACTCCTCCGGATGCCTCTGCGCAACCTGGAGATGGTGCCATGGGTGGGGTTTTCTGTTTATTCATCACAACAGCTACTTTGTAGCAAGCTCGGCTACAGTTGCAGCAACGCTCCTTAAAACTTCTAGATTTAAACATTTTGTATTACCCAGAGTTTTGAGGAAAGATGAAAGGAGCCAGTTACGTGGGTCCGGGCCACTTTTCCCACCGTCTGTAACCCAAGGGGACCCTACTGAACATTAGCCCAGGTGGTTAATCTTGCAGTTCTTATCGCTTGGGTTCTTAAATATGCCGCAAGCACAGCGAGCGGAGGTGGGCAGAGGGCATCAGCGACTGCAGCCTGACGGCCACGCCCTGCTGACAAATCACGCCTGAACTTGTGGCTGAAGACGTGCCGTCCACCTCCACTGGCCTTTCTGCCGAGGAAAGCCATGCCTGTGCCCCTATAACTCAGCCCCATTTACACACCAACTCTTTCTCAATCGAAACCCTTCGCGGTCTGTTCTCACATCTTCCTGTCATTTGTCGGGCACCCAGTTTCCCAGAGACACCTTCTGCTCGCCCCGGGCTTTCTGGGGCTTAATGTGATTTCCAAGCAACTTGATACAGTATTTAAACGCCCCCCCCCCCGCCCGTCCCCCCGCCGCCCAACGTGCCGCTGGTGCGGTGGAGGCAGCGCCGCATTCCCACGGAGCTCCCCGGGCCCGCTCTGCTCCTTGTGGGGGCCCCGCCTCCGCCCCCCAGAAATCGGGTTGCAGGAAAGGGGCGCCAGGGCGGAAGGCGCAGCTCGCAGAGGCCGGCTCCCGTCCCCAGATTCAGCCAGCGGCTGCAGAGACACCCAGACGTGACGTGCGTGTGCTTCGGGCACACATTAAAGAGACTGGGGGCTACGTTGAGGGGGCTTTTCGAAAGCAGAAAGTCTCTACAGAGCCCTTCCAACCGATTCAAAATGATTTTCAATCAGAAGGGAACAGGCTGAGAATCGTCCCACCGTACGGCTCCCCGCAGACTCGGAGCACCCGCCCTGGGTGCTGGGGTCGGGGCTCCCCGACGGACCCCCCGAGGCAGGGCCCAGGCCCGCGAAGGCCGCTCCCTGGACGCCTCACGTGATGAGGCAATTGGCTCGCCCCCTGAGACCGGGCAGCAGCACTGGCTATTTCTTGGACTAGCTCCGGATTACTCATTTCCAAAGAATGGCATGCCAGCCGCTCTGAGGGTGAAGTGCCAGCTCTCAAGGCCTCCGGCCTGCGCAGGAGCACGGGGTGGGAGAGCCGCCAGGGGCACGAGGCGGCCGCAGCTGCCGGCAGAGCCACGGCCTGGGCCACGGGGGCCGGGTCTGGGGTCGCGCCGGTCGCCCCATCAACGCCGGGGTCCCCAGCGGAGGTGAAGGGGGGCGATGGGGAGTCTGGGGTTTCTGGAAGCAGAAGCCCCAGCGGTGAGGCTGTGAATGGGGAACCCAGAGAGGGGAGGGGGACTGGGAAGGAGGAAGGGGAGCCAGGGAGGGGGCAGGGAGGGGACAGGGAGGGGGCAGGGAGGGGACAGGGAGGGGACAGGGAAGGGGCAGGCCCGACCACAGCCCCACAGCCGCTCCGGGGGACGCTGCTGCCCGTCGCCCTTGGCCGTGGTCTCCTCCGTACGCTGAAGTCAGGAGCAGACAGGAAGGCGCGCGAGTCTACGAGACGGGGGAGCCCGTTAGGAGAAGGCCTGACAAAGGGCCCCACGCTCACGCTTCATCCTGTGCCACTCGCAGTCCTGAGGGCAGCCTCGCGCTCACGAGCACCGGCGTGGCCGGGGGCCCTGGATGAGCACGCCCCGATTGGGATCTGCACAGAGAGGAGCAGCGGGCAGGTCCCAGCAGGAAAGGCCTCCTCGGTCCCCCGCAGATGACCCGGGGACCGCATGGCCACCTGCCACGAGGCCCCGGGCCCGCTCACCAACCCCGGGCCCCACGGCGAGCCCCAGCTGGGCACTGCCAGCCGTCCAGGGGAGTCCCAGAGACAGACGGACTCACAGACACGGAAGCCCAGGCCCCAGGTAAAGGATGCAGAGCCGGGCCTGCGGACGTCATCGCCCACAGTCGGCAGGTCTTGCATCCTGTATCTGCTGAACAACTGAACGACAGATGGGGACCGTGTACGTGAGGCCAGCCGCCCCCAGGCCGGGCGCCGCTGGAAATGCCCACGGCAGCTCTATTTGGTCTAGGCCCCGTCTGCCCCAAGCTGTCCTCCTCTTAAAATCAACCCTTTGGGTGCACCTGGGGGGCTCCGTCGGTGAAGCGTCTGCCTTCGGCTCAGGTCATGATCTCGGGGTCCTGGGATCGAGTCCCACGCCGGGCTCTCTGCTCAGTGGGGAGTCTGCTCCTCCCTCTGCCTTGCATACCCCCCCATACACACACTCTACTCTTGCATGTGCTCTCTCTCTCATAAATAAATAAATAAATAAATAAATAAATAAATAAATAAATAAATAAAATCTTTAAATGAAAATAAAAGCAACTTTGAACTGGCTCTCATGAAGTCATTAACACCAGGTCATCTGACAACGTTCCACTAGGACAGAAGGGGCCAGAAAAGGAGCGTGCAGGGGAGCAGAGCACACAGGAGACTGTCCAGGACAGAAGTCTCTCATTGAGACACTCAGATGCTCCCTTCCTGATGGCCTCACTTGGGTCCTGAGAGCTGTCAGCACCAGCCAGGGTGTTGGTCGGCCCTGCGAGGCATCAATCCCTCCCTCCTGCTGCCCCCGTGGCGGAAGGTCCTGACCTCATTCCTGGGCCCCTGTGGAAGCCCCAGTGTTCTCCAGCTTGGCATCGGGATTCCCAGGGGGCTTTGTAAAACACGCAGCTCCCCAACCTCACTGCACGCACACATGGTGCTCTGGGGCCTTCCCCGTGCCTCTGATGCAGGGCCTGCCAGAGGGAGCACCTGGGAGCCTTTCCCGGCCCCTCTCTGCACTCCCAGCTCATCCCTATCCATCCTGCACATCATCTTCTCCCTCCTCAGAGCTCTCCATGGCCTCCCCCAGCCCCGGGTTGGAGCCTGGGCCCTGCTAGACAGAGACCCTTCCCAGGCAGGCCATGCTCCCATCACTGTGCTCCCTCAGTGAAGCTGGGGTCCACCTCCCCACAGGCCCCATGTGCCCCTCACATCTTCCCCCCTTGGTCCTTCTGTGGGTTTAGTCCTCGCCTTGCCCTGCCCCCACTTGGGGGGGGGGGGTGCCTGCATTTCCTCTTTTCCAGAGCAAGCCCAGTGCTACTCCGGCCTCACATGCTGCTGTATGCAGAGTGCGCTCACATATGAAAGTACTCGGAACAGGCCTGACCGGGCAAGTGTCCCATCAATACAACGGTTTCTAGGATTATCACAGCTGTTGCTTTATTTACTGCCATAGCCACCCCCCACCAAAGAGAAGGGAGGACTGACCGCTCCACTATGTATGGGTTTCATGTGTCCACAGTCTTGGTGGTTCTCAGGTCTGAATTTTTTAAATGACATTAGGTCACAGAAAAGGGGTCAGGGATGTTCATGCTGTCTGCACAGATCGGGGGGGGGGGGTGGCCTGCTACATGCAGTGTGCGGTGTTCACAGAGTCTCCCAAGACCGGCACCCCAGGCTCGGCCCCAGCAGGCCTGAGGCTGCTCTATGTGCCAAGATGTCAAGCCTCAAAAGAAGGCATGATCTCCTCAAAACCCTTACAGATCACCGCCATACAGAAAACAACAACAGCAGCATCCATTACAAAGGCAAATAACCAGAATCGACGTCATCGATTCCTGCCTGGCACCGACCATCCATTCAGGATATGCTTTTCAATATAACAAATAATAAATCATTTGCTAGACAAAAGCATGCTACAGATAAGACACACACATGCGACGGCCTTCTAACGTACCCCGGGAAGCAATGTGCCAGACAAGCCACACCCCAAATAGGCCTGTTGTGACACAGGCCAAGGAAGCAAGAGACGGATGCACAGCAGTGAGCTAATCACAGCTCACCTTCGGGGCCCGCTCAGGGTTAGATAAGGTGGGCTTTCGTCTCCCGGAACCTGACGAGGGGCCTCCATGTCCTGAGACCCCGGACAGTGTGTCAGACAGGGCAGGAAGGATGAAGGGGTCTGGGAGGTCAAGAAAAGAGGCGCTCCGGGTCAGGACAGGGGGGCCTGGAGCAGAGAGTGTGACCTTGGGCAGGCCTCAGGCCCCTCATCACAGCTGGCAACGTGCTCAGACTCTACACAGGGACGTCCCAGTGTTTGCCAAGCCTCAGAGATGCCATCTAAGATGAAAAGGGAGAACTGGCTTTGGTTTCTGGCAAACTGAAAGGCTTGTACAGAAAACATATTTTTGGTTATCTAAAAACACACGAGCAAGGCTATTAAGAAATAGCTAGAAATGAGTAAAACCCTATTCTTTTTTATTTGATGATAATAAATGTAAGGGGTGGCCCTTGGGTGTGCAATGAGTTCAGTCTCCTGAGCACAGATGTACGGCTGAACTGCCAAGTCTTGGGTCGGTCCCAGGAACCGTTCTGGGGTCCAGCCCGATATGTGTACAATGAAGGGAGAAAAGGAATTTTTAATGCAACAGACATGCCATGATCTCTGACCACCGTGACTTTTGAGAATGTTTGAAAAGCCAGGGAGCCCTCTGTAAAATTTCCTTCCTCCAGAAAGGAACACAGAACTGGTGATTCCCAGTTGGTCCAGGTCACTGGGGTTTGGACCAAAGGTTCTTTCGTGCTCACTGAGAAATCGGCGAAGGCACCCAACCAGGGTCAGAACTCCTCACGGGGGCAGCCTCGGGTCCCTCAGGCTAGAACTGGTGACTTTCCTCCCACTCTGCTGGGATGTTGAGCAGACTGGGATGCCCTACCACAAGACAGCTCCCCCCAACCCCCAGGCACAGTCTGCCTCTGGGACATTTCCTTTCCCCTGACCCCCAGAGCACCATTTTCCACCCCTTTTTTAAAAATTTTTATTTATTTATGATAGTCACACACACACAGAGAGAGAGAGAGGCAGAGAAACAGGCAGAGGGAGAAGCAGGCTCCATGCACCAGGAGCCCGATGTGGGATTCGATCCCGGGTCTCCAGGATCACGCCCTGGGCCAAAGGCAGGCGCTAAACTGCTGTGCCACCCAGGGATCCCTTCCACCCCTTTAGTAACTGTCATTGCTTCATATGGATTCTCTCCATAAGAGGAAATATAGAACAGGTTGCCCCAAGCTAGACTGAGGTCTATAAGGCAAGAGTCCTGGTTGCCAGAGAGAGAGCTCGGGGTGACTCCCAGTTTGAACCTGTCAGAGGCCAACGGTGGCCAACCACACGGAGCTTCATGAGCCCATTCTTATCCCACTCCCTATGAGCTGGCTCTTCCGATGACAACAGCCACAATTAAATGACTTACTCCATGTTACCATATTAGGAATACTGTCCAATGTGCACAGAGGTGCACTGTAATCAGAGTTTTTAATAAGAAGAAATTAGGATGATTAGCATAGTGAGGCACGCACATTATCTCAGCCACTTTGAAGAGACCCTAGCAGAGACAACTGCCCATGTCCAAGGAGTCCATTTGGGTCCCCTAGGGCAGCTCAAACTCAACCCATGATCTGAGCTCATCATCATCTCTCAAGATGTGTCTGGTCCAGATGCATGCAGTATCCTCAGCTGAGAAGTATGGGGCTGCGGTCAGGCAAGTCTTTCTTGAAACTGTAAAACCCAACCCAACCCAAACCAAAAAAACCTGTGTGCACACATGCGTTTTTCTACAGAATGAATCTATAGTTTTCCTCAGAATCTCAAAGGCAGCCATGATTCCAAATAGGTTAGGAACTACGGGTCCAGGGGCGCCTGGGAGGCTCAGTCAGTTAAGCATCTGCCTTCCGCACAGGTCATGATCCCGGAGTCCTGGGATCGAGCCCTGCATCGAGCTCCCTGCTCAGCAGGGGAGTCTGCTTCTCCCCCTGCCTCTCACCCTGCTCATGCTTTCTCTCTTGTTCACTCTGTCTCTGTCTCTTAAAAAAATAAATAAATAAATAAATAAATAAATAAATAAATAAATAAATAAATAAATAAAATCTTAAAAAAAAAAACAAAAACTACCTGTCCATCAAGCAGACCCACACTCCTCAAGGGCTTACAAGTGTTTGCAGATTCCCAGATTTTCCAGCCTTCCTCTGGTCTCGTCCCCTCCATCCCTGGGCTCTGGCCCCACCCAGACCCCTGCTGCTCCCCAGACAGGACATGATACTTCTCACTGCTGGGCAAGCACACGGGAGCTCCTCTGTCTTGAATGGTCTAGCCCTGTTGGCTGCCAAGAAAATATCCTCGAAAACCAAGCCTGTTCTACCTGGCGAAGCCCCTCCAGGACCTCCTCCGCAAGCCCACCTCTGCGGCCGGCATCACGTTTCACACACCCTGGAAGTGGCGAGTGCCACCTCCCACGGACGTGGAACCCTCACAGGATAGGCACTGAGACTCTTTTTTTTAATGACTTCACTACTAACCACGGAGCGTGTACACGGCAGGGACCCAATTCATGTTTAACATTTCCAACCACCCCGTCTCGATCTTCTAGATGACCTCACGGAGTCTTGTAAATACTCCACACATTTGATGAAGACCAAGAAATATCCTTTGAAAGAATATTGTTGGCTGGCTCAGAGCGGACCCAGCTTGGCACGATGTGGCACAAAATTATTACATTTCTGGCTCTTGCATTCTTCTATGACACTGGGCCAAAACCAGGACTTTGCTCAAAGGAATCTAAATGGGCAGATTGATAACATCTCCAATAGATGCCTGAACTTTAGCTGATGTTTGCAACATTCGCAGAAAGTAATTTATTGAATTACTGATGCACTTAATAAAGTGCTGCCAGAGGCTTGGGAGACACAATGCTGAGTCAGCCTCACTTCAAAATTAAGGCCGGGGCTGGGTTCCTGTTTCAAAGTATTTTTACGTCCACTACTTAAACATTCAGCTGTTTATGAAACCAAGGACACTCCCAGAGCCAGAGAAACCACATCCTGAAAAAAGAAAGGAAAAAAAAAAAAAAAGCGCTAATTATAAGGATTAATGATCCTCGTAACAATGCAGGTTTGGGGATGACCTGAGCGAATGTGGCAGCAAAGGCCAGTTTCTGTTTGGTTAGCAAACGTCATGGTGCAGCCAAGATCACACGTGGGCTTATCTTTACCTGTTCAAGAAGCTGGAAAATTCTAATCTCTTTGGAAGAGCTTTCACCTGTTTTCTAGTCATTAATGCAGGTGCCCTGAGGCAACATTCTGGTAGCCCAGATAGGGTGGCTGTAGCTGCTTGAATGGAATAAAGAGACACAAATGTTCTGGCTTTTTGTGCGTTCACGGAGATTTTGCCCTGTTATTGTGGGAGCGCTTCTGCTTCAGAGACTCAGAGTGTTTGGCTCTGAATGTTGGCTCCCCGTGCCGACGTCACCAAGAAGGCCACCCCTGTGCCCTCTGATACTGTCCCCGGCCACACCCTGGCCTGTAGCTCTTGACCACATGTGTCCAGCGTCCCCAGCTCCCATCTGAGCTGAAAGGGAATCGGGAGGCAGATGACAAATACTAGAAGAAAAGAACCTCAGGGATCCCTGGGTGGCGCAGCGGTTTGGCACCTGCCTTTGGCCCTGGGCGCGATCCTGGAGACCCGGGATCGAATCCCACGTCGGGCTCCCGGTGCATGGACCCTGCTTCTCCCTCTGCCTGTGTCTCTGCCCCTCTCTCTCTCTCTCTCTCTGTGACTATCATAAATAAATAAAAATTAAAAAAAAAAGAACCTCAGTATCTGAGTCTCTCTGTGTCTCTCCCTCCATGTCTCTGTGTCTCTACCTCTATCTATGTGTCTCTGTCTCTGCGTCTCTCTTTGTCTCTCTGAATCTCTGTCTTTATCTCTACTTCTCTGTGTGTCTCTTTGTCTCTTGGTATTTTTATCTCTTTATCTCTATCTCTGTCTGTGTCTCTGTCTCTGTGCATCTCTCTTTGTGTCTCTGTGTCTCTGCTTCTGTCTCTCTCCTCTCTTACTTTCTCTTCTATATGCACAACAGTGGAGAAGTGCATTGTAGACAGGAAAGCTCTGGAAAGAGACACAAACATCTGTAGGAACAGCTCTGCTAAATACCGACCTTTTAGCTTAATTCTCCAGCACCTGTTTCTGGAATCTAGAAAGTGAGCCGGAGCATTCTGTAGGGAGGATCTACTTTTGTCTCCATAGGGGAACATGGATTCTCCAAAGATCCATCCCTTTTTTTTTTTTTAGATTTTATTTATTTATTCCTGAGAGACACAGATAGGCAGAGAGAGAAGCAGGCTCCATGCAGGGAGCCGGATGTGGGACTTGATCCCGGACCCCAGGATCACACCCTGAGCTGAAGGCAGACGCTTAACCACTGAGCCACCCAGGCGTCCCAAGACCCATCCCATCTTAACCTCCCACTGAGCCACCCAGGCGTCCCAAGACCCATCCCATCTTAACCTCAAAGAGAGCCTTGCCTTTCATCAAAAGTGTGTTTTGTAACCCACTCGGGCCCTCTACTCATCTGCCTCCTTCAACTCTTCACCCCAAGCCCCCGGGGGGAGTCAGCACCAGAGCTCAGACGTGAGCCCACTCTGAAGACACAGCCCTTCCCACGGAGGGATTTCCACCTGTGCCACATCTCAAACAGCAAAATAAAAGCTTTAGCCCATGACCAGAATCCAGACGAGCAGACTGGGTGAGGTGGGGTGGGCCGCAGGCCATCGGGCCCGTGGGTGTCCACCTCTGAGGGTGGCCTTTTGAACTGGAGAAGAAAGGAAGACCAGAGCGCCCGCAGTTTAACGAGGAACCTGCCAGGACAGGAGCTTCCACTTGCCCGGGCTCCATGCCAGCAGTGGGCCCCCACCCTCCAAGGACACCCTGGGGTGCTGGCGAAGGAGTCAGGGCCAAGTCTGCCGCAAGCCAGCCGACAGGCCCACAAAAGGCCCACTACAGAGACACAGCCCGAGAAATGCAAAGTCCTTTTGGAGTGAGAAACAAAATTAAAAGGCTTCCAACAAAGGTCACTTAGAATAATACATTGTAATCCAGCAGCGATGTGAGAGGACATTCTGAAATCCTGGTTGAGGAGAAAAATGGAACTAATTTGCACCCTAGCGCAAAAATCGGTGACTAACATTCAGCTGGAAACGTCCAAATAGATTTACGGACATTAATAACCAAAAATTATGTCTGCATTTATAGAATGAAAATTAAGTGACTTGCCCTGAGGACAAAGCAAATGTGGCAGAGGAGAAAGGAGAGCCCGGACCGTGCCAATCCAAAGGCCGGCCACCCCGAGACGCCCGGGCGCACAGCAGGTCACTGACCATTTGGCAAGCTCTCGCCTGCGCTCCCCACACGTGACCTCAATCCAGCCACACGACAGCCCTGTCTGGGCAGTGTCACTGTCGCCATTGGATAGACAAGAAATCACACTGGGAAAAGGTCAGCCACTTGTCCAAAGCTTCAGTGTCAAGAGTCCCAATGTGACCCCATGCCCTGTGCTCCAAAGTCTGTGCTCCGAGCCTGGGACTGGAGCCCCTAGCACTGAAAAGCTCTGTTGGTTAGATTTGTTGCCGGTACTCAGACAAAGTAAAATCCTCACTGGGCGAGCCCTCTGCAAGCAGCATCCTCCACTCCCACCCTCCAATGTCTACACTTCACGTGCAAGGGCTGGATGCCCCGTGAGTCCCAGCACCACACAGGTGTCCCTCTGTCCCCAGAGAGGACCGTGCAGCCACTCACGTGCCTCAGGAGCCCCCTGAACACTGAACACTCATTCCAGGATGAGCCCACCTGCTGGACCAAACCCAGTGGTGCCACAACCCCAGCCTGGGGTCTAGACAACTTTTCATTTTCTTTTAGTATTTTATTTATTTATTTATTCATGAGAGACAGAGAGAGAGGCAGAGACACAGGCAGAGGGAGAAGCAGGCTCCATGCAGGGAGCCCAATGCAGGACTCAATCCCAGGACCCCAGGGTCACACCCTGAGCCGAAGGCAGACACTCAACCACTGAGCTACCCAGGCGCCCCTACACAACTTTTCCTATCATTTCTTCATTCCTCACCCAAGAAACACTGACATCAAAATACCTGTCCAAAAAACACTTCAGGTTTTTGGCATACAGTCAAACATCATTTTTTTTTCTCCTCACCTCCTGGTGGAGTTTATATTTGATTCTGGGCAAAAGAAAACTTTCTCACCTATTTGGTTATCTCATACAAGATACACTAATGGGCTGTATTAATTGGAAAGTCTTGTTTTATATTGGAAGGGTATTTTTTAAATTTATTTTTTATTGGTGTTCAATTTTCCAACATATAGAATAACACCCAGTGCTCGTCCCATCAAGTGCCCCCCTCAGTGCCCGTCACCCAGTCACCCCCACCCCCTGCCCACCTCCCTTTCTACCACCCCTAGTTCGTTTCCCAGAATTAGGAGACTCTCATGTTCTGTCTCCGTGGAAGGGTATTTTAAAATAAACATCCTTTAAAAATATTTATTTGGTTCCTATTTCAATGGGAATCAATATAAAAGTTGTTTGCCTGAAACACAGTGTTAAAATTTTTCTATTTCGTAAGCATAATCAGCCCTTTTGAAGTATTCGTGCAGTTAAAAGAAAGGCAAGAATGCCCACATTTCTGGCTCCGAGCCGGGTGCTGTCCCAGTTCAAAGAGGCTGTGAACCACATCAAAACTCCCGGAGCAGAACACCTGGATGGGGCGGACCCTGACAAGTGACATTTGGGGAACAGCAGCCAGACCAAGAGAAGAAAAGGAAGCTGGCCTGGTAATCCCCAAACTAGGGATCTTGCCGACAGCATCCAGCAGAAGCCCCCCACACTGTGCACCCATGTCTGCTAGAGGATTCGTAAAATTCGGTGAAACCCCTATTAGCTCAGATGTCACTGATCCAAAACCCCAACCAGCTAGAAGATTACCCAGCACTCTGCTTTGAGGAAAAAAATGCAGGTGACAAAATAATGAGAAACTAACCATCTAAAACAGATTTTTGGTATGTCCCGGGCCAGTATTTGACATAAAAGCGTGCTAAACGTGCCCATGAGCCACATCTGACTTTAGGTAGACCTGGTACCCAGGGCACAGAGAGAGAGATGTGGCCAGAAGGGGTGAGCTGAGAACGGGAGGCAGCCCCAGCAGAGGGACTGAGTCCTAGAGAGTCAGCAGCACTGCGAGCCCCAGGCGTGGAGAGGGTGAGGTTGGCCAATGTGCTGGAGCTACGAGGGGCTCAGGGGTGGCCCAGTGCCACACGTCCCTCTGTGCAGGTAAGAAATGCTCAGCTGTGCATGTTTCGGGGGTCCACAGCCCCATAGCTGGCATGCTCTATCCCATCTAGGAGCTGTTCTTTCGACCCCAGATCTATGCACCCGGTTCTAGCCCACACTGCTCCTTGGTTCTGGTTTACCTCACTTTTGTGTTGTCTCACCCACAGACTGGTCTAATCCAGCCCCCAAGCATAGGGGAATGTGCATAAAAAATTGCATGTCTGCCTCACAGACCGCTCTAACACTGCAGAGTCAACGGTGGGTGTTCCAGAATGGACTTGATCTTGGAGCCCAGGTAGGTGGTGGCACTATGAGATTAAAATACTTAATCACACAAAATTTACATAATCATTCACACGATCATGCAAAAAATAAAGTTAGCCAGCGTGTCACACCTATTGGCTTGACCTAGCACTTTGGATGGCAGGCAAAACGTATCCACTAATATGAGTTCTGACTTCGTTCATTTAATTTATTCGTTCAAATTTCACTGGATCCTCATGGATGCAGTCCACAACTTTAGGTGTTTTAGGAGTTTTAGCCCAGCACAATTTACTGAGTGCCAGTCATCTGCCTGTACTGTATATGTACCACCTGTCACTCTCAAAATAGCCACGGGAGGTAGAGATGATCACTCCCATTCTACAGAGGAGAACACGGAGGGATCAGTTTCGAATAGCTCAGCCGAGGTTAGCACCAGAGCCAGGATTTATGTAAATCCATACCTCCACTCGAAGTCCAAACTCTCAGAGACCCACCTTCTACTCTAGGAGAGAGAAACTATTCGAAAAGCCAAGAGTCTGCTAAGTGCTCTAGGACAGGTGCAGTTAACCTTCTATGGAACTAAAGGGGAAAAGGGAAGGGGGATTTCCTTAGGTAGAGGGGTCAGGAAGGCTTAGAGGAGCCCAAGGCATTTGAAGTGGGCTGTGAGGTATAAATAGGAGTTTCTAAGATGGAGAAAAGGGAGGGGGAAGGCTCAGGAGGCGCTACCTCCAAGGATGTGGAAAGCGTGGGGGCACCTCCAGGGAGTAGTGAGCATTGGTTCCCTAGGACAGAGCCCGCCTAAAGAACTGGAGATGCTCCTGAAACACACAGGTTCTCTCTTAGTGATAATGAAGTATTAGGAAGGCCCGTCTTTATCCTGATGGATACATCTGTTCCTATTTTGATAGCAGAAGCTCTCTAAGTATCACTCTAGTAAAGGAATGGGGTCGGGGGGTAGCTTCCATGCTGTTCCCTCACTGCTCCCAAACCTGCCTCCTAGAGGTCATCTGGAGTGTCTCTGGTCCAGCGCAGTCATTTCAGCACACGTGTTCAGCATCACCAGAAGAAGTGGCAACGTAAGCCCTAGAGGGACCTCTCTCACCTCTCCACCATCCAGTCCAATCTACTGCGACACAAGTGTGTGGCTGCCCATCAACCACAACTGACATCCGCTAAAAGGACACAAATTCATCTGCCTCAGAGGATGAGCTCCTCAAATACTTCCTCGTTTGTCCACCTGCCCAATGACAGTTACGACGCACTCACTGCCAGGTGCTTGGCTGGACGTTAAGGATACAATATTGTCCTCAGGGAAACTAGAACCCAGCCTGTCCTTCTACAGCAGTGGGAGGTTGGTGTGACCAGATGGCTAAGGTGGGAAAACAGTGGGAAAGTGCTGGGCTGGTGGGGCTGGGGGCGCTGGGGGGCTCACAAGTTTGACCTTAGGAACTGTTGAGCTAAGGCACTGGATATTCCAGGAGAAACGTCAAGAGGGGCCGTGTGGGTGCGAGACTTGCTGGAGAGTGGTCTGGATCGGAAACTCATCTGACCTCCAAGGAGGGAGTTTTGATAAAAGGGGGTATGGGGACCAGGATGATGGCAGTGGACGCGGAGCCAAGTGGACCACTGGGGGCGGAGTGTGAAGGAGGCGTATGTTTTGACCAACCGAAACTCATTTCAGCTTCATTACTAACCACCTGGCAACTGCTGCGGATTCCTCAGGCATCGCCTTCCACACACCCCTCCGATGCACTTCCACCCCCGCCACTGCGGCCCCCCTCAGGAGTTGATGATTGGCACACATGTGTGAGAAGGGGCTTCTGTGTACAGCATGGGGACAAGGCTGCACTGCTTCATGCTCGCCCTGGGCCTCCGGGGGGTCCCAGAAGCCTCAAGGTGACAGCCGTTGCACTTCTCACAACTGATTTGGTGCAGGGGGTCGACGTGGTATGTCTCGGTACGTCTTCAAATCCTTTTTTTTTTTTTTTCCGTCTTCAAATCTAAAACCAACCATTCATCCAACGACCTGGCCCTCTATAGGGACAAATCCAGCTTCTAGTTCATGTCAATGCACGGAGACTCTAGGGTTTTCTTCCTTGTGGAGGCTACTGATCCACAGGTATCACAAACACCCGTGAACAAAGACCCGTGTCCCCGAGGTCACAGAGGCAGAGCCATGCCCGGGGAGGGCCAAGTGCCACTACAGGCCCTCTAGCTGACAGCACAGTCCCATCTCTGGGGCCTATTCCATGTCACCAGCTGGCCTTTTCCTCCCTAAAGGCCTAGAGTCTGTGCTCAAGAGCACAGACCCCAACAACATGTGCACACAAAGCGCTGCCCCATACCTGGTAGGCTGGGTGACCACGGCCGTCAGGAGCCAGCTGCGTGCACCCCACTGCATCATGCCCACCTTTGGTTGAATGTACTGGCTTGGGAGACACCCCCTCCACCTCTCCCTCCGCTCACAATTTAAATGGGCCTGAGTCTACTCTAGAGACAGAACTTCCTCAGTGGCAGGGGCACAAAGCCTCCAGGCACTCTGGGTCAAGGGGGCACTCGGGGTCAAGAGCTGACTGGACAGGATCCGGATTTCTAAACCGAGCCACCACCCCTGGCTGGTCACCACTCCCCTCCATGGGCTTCCCACCCTGTAACACCCAGAGCCCCGTCCTTCTTTCCCGGAGTTTCCAGCATTGCAACTCCCGTGGAGCGGTCCTCCTTTAAGACACATCCACACGGTTCTGCAAGCGGAACGTGCGCCCTTCTAGAAACGTTTGCCAGGCCAGGAATTTCGGGTCAGGTCCTGCAGGTCTGGCGGGGCTGGCCCTGCGTCTGCACCCCATGGCTTTCCCAGCCTTCCCCCTCCGTGCGGTCCCCAGGGCGGGGGGGAGGGGGGGGTCCGCAGGTGCGCCCCGGGCCGACCTCGGGTCCGGGAGCCCTGACAGGTCACATCACCCACCCCGCCGACACTGCAGACGGGGTCGGGGTGCTCCCTGCAGCAGGTCTGCGCCCCCCCCCACCCCCGCCGCCGCGCGGACCCTCCCGCAGCATCCGCCGCGCGGCCCCCGCCCCGGCCCGAGTTGGCGCAACTCCGACTCACTTTCTCCAAGGCTCCAGTCTCCGCCCGGCACCGTGTCGCCCCCGGCACACCCGTGGGACCCCCCGTCGCCCCCCCCCCCGCAGACACGCGCCCTGAGCGCCCGTTTCCCGGGTGGGGGGGGAGAGCGAGAGGCGCCCAGGCGGCGGCCAAGGGCGGGCGGGGGTTCGGGGGCGCCGCGGCCGGGGTCGCGCCCGGGGACCCCCCCCGTCCCCCCCCCCCCGCCCGCCGGGGACCGCGCTCCGAGAGCCGGCAGCGGGCGCCGCCCCTCCCTCGCTCCCTCCCCCGCTCCCTCCCTCGCTCCCGCCGGCCCGCTGTCCGCGCCCAGGGCGCACGGTCCCCGAGGGCGCGCGGTCCCCAGGGCGCAGGTCCCCAGGGCGCACGGCCGCCGCCCCCCGCGCGCTCACCTCGGGGCCGCTCCGCCCGCGCCGCCGCGGCTCCGCATCTCCCGGGCGCCGGCCCGCAGCCCTCCCGGGCGCCCCTGGGTCCCCGCCGGCGCGAAGGCGGAGGCTGGGGGGGCCGCGCCGGGGCCGCGGGGTCCGGGCGCCGCTGGCGCCGCCTCCTGCCGCCCGCGGCCGAGCAGGAAATCTGCGCCGCCGGGTCCCGCCGCCGCCGCCGCCGCCGCCTCCACCTCCGCTGCCGCCCGGGCTCCGGCTCCGGCTCCGGCTCGGGCTCCGGCTGCGGCTCCGGCTCCGCGGCGGGGGCGGGGGCGGCGCAGCGAGGAGCGGGGGCGACGCCTGGTGTCCGGCGCGGGGAGCGCACCCCGGGCACCCGCCCCCCCTGGAAGCGCCCCGCCGCCCAGGCGGCTTCCGGGGAGCCCCTGGCCCGGCCGCCCACGGGGCGCGAACCGAGGACGGCAGGTGCGGCAGGTGCGGCAGGTGCGGCAGGTGCGGCAGGTGCGGGAGAGGCCCTGCTGCCCGCCGCGGCCCCGGGCACCAGGAAGTGGCCCCGCGGCTGCTGCGGAGGAGCTTCGGCTCCCGCGGGCGCTGCAGGGGAGGGCGGGCACCCCGCACCGCTTCTGCTTCCGACAGCCCCCGAGAGCCTCCCCCAGCAGGTGTCCTCCTCCGTAAAGAGGGGGCAGCGGTGGCCCCTGGGGTGCTAAAGGGCTTGCTTGACCTGGAGGCAGTGTCTCTCGCGAAGGTTAAACACCCACCCCTGCACGCCCAGTGGAGGAAGAGCCACTGCTAGGAAGGGCCTGGACCTGCTGCTCTGGCGGCCTGCCTCCCAGGTGACCCCCTGGAAGCTACTAGGCAGGGGTCCGAGTAATGAAAGTTCCATCAGAAGCGCGGAGAGGCTACATGCTGCCTCCTTGGGGTGCTGAAGCTGTGTGCCATGCTCTAGACCTGGCCTTCCTGGGGGGTCTCGCATCCCTGCTTATAAGGCCCTCACTCATCAGGGTTTGTGGATGAGTGAGGCCAGAAGGGGGCGGTGAGGTCATGGCAGCCCACCCGGCATCAGGAGCCCCCACGCGACTCCTGGGGTGTGCGGGAGCTGTTCCAGGCCGAGCTGTAGACCCCAAGGACTGAGGATTGGCACCTACTGGCTCAGACCATCCACAGTTGACCTGCCCAGAGCGCTACTTCCCTCCCACAGGGGTAAAGCGCCGTGAAACCAGTGGAGATCTTGAGCTCGGCTTTCCCTCCCTGCCCTCCCCACGCTGTCTCTGGGGCTTGTGGTTCCGCTCCAGGGCTTTATGCACCATCCCTATGCAGGGGACTCACATAAAGCCCAGCGCCTTGACACAGGCCCTGCGCCTTCTCCCTCCATCCCACGCCGGCCTCGCTCTTACTCCGCTTCCCCAGGAGCATCCCTGTCTCTACCTCTTCCCCCACCTCTGATCACCTGCAAGCCCACCTCCTGCCCAGCTCCGAAATGCCTCTAGAATGTATCCCCTTCTCTCCTCTCCTCTGCCTTCATCTCTCGGTGACTGCCACTGGTCCCCAACCCAGACTCACTCCCAGACAGTCTGCTCGTTACGTGCCATCCGGGGGGACCCTTACGAATGAAGCCAGGACACGCCAGCCCCCTGCTTAAGAGTCTCCATTCAGAATAAAGCCCAAACTCCTGGGTGGCTCTGCCTGCCTGGCAGCACAGCTGCTCTGAGCCCTCACCCCTGTGCACAATGCCTTCCGTGTGAGAGCCCAGCACTTCCCCCCCTGGGCTCTTCCCCTTGGCACCTGGCTTGCATTTCCTCACTGACTGCCCTGGAAGCTCCCTTCACACTCCTGTGCTCTGCTCCTCTCTCTGCGATGTATTCATTTGTTCGGTGGCCGTCATTCTGGCCTGCCACCCCCACGGGGCTTTGGGCTCCAAGACAGTCCACGCCGTGCTGGACTACATCACCTCTCCGTCTCCATCTCTGGGCCCCTAGCACAACCCTGAGAGCCAGGAGGTGTCAATGAAGGCATGTGGGCTGGCAGGTCAGAGGAGGAGGGCCCAGCAGACCGGCAGGCAGCTCTACCTCTGCAGCAACCCCCCCCCCCCAAGGTGCCTGCAGGGAGGACCCAGGTTGGGTGGAGCCAGGTAGGCCAGTGACATCACCCTGCTCTCAATGTGCCTGCTGCGGTGGCCTGCGGAGCCAGGCCTGTGCACATGAAGGCCATCGTGTCAAAGCTCTGGTGAGCACAGTTCTGCTTGTTAACGCTGCAGGGCTGTGGAGACAGTCTGTAATGCAAGAAGAGAGAAACAAGTTGCCTTTGTCAGACATCTGCTATTGGAAAGTCAACAGCCCTGGTAACATGATGAGGGGCAGATGGCTCCTCTCTCCTGGTAACATCCTCTCTGTTGGATTCTTCCAGGAATTAAGCAATATCCCTTAACTTCTTCTAAAGTCTAAAGACATTCATCACTGTCGCACAAAAGCATGTTGTCAGGGGCACTGATGCTGGGGTCGTGTTCATTCCCAGACGGAAGCCCCATGATCCCTCTTAACCTTCTTCTGCTTCTCTTCCTTCCGCTTCTCTCCAGTTCAAGGACCCTGTTGACACCTGGGTCAGTTCCTCTCTTCTCATCCTAGGCTTCAAGGACCTCCCCTCCCCTCCCCTCCTTGCCATCGTGACCATCCATCGAGCCGCTGTCATGCTTTAGGACCCCAGGACACGGCCCTTGCCAAATCAGCCCCTCCTCTGCATTCCTGTTTGATCCCCACCCCCAGGGAGTGCTCCTACTTGCTCTCCCCCTCCTCCCCTCCTCCACACCCTCCAGCTCCCTTCCTTGAACATGCAGGAGGCTGGAGGCGGTTTTCCTGAGACTCTTACTGTTAACCCTCTTTATGCATCTTGTCTTCTGTTTCATTTGAGGACTGAGACTTTGGGCTCAAGGTCAGGGGAAGCCCGATTACGCTCATTGCGCCTTAAGGGCCCGGTAGACGTCAGTTAAAATTAAAACACTCAGGCCAGAGATGCTCGCTAGGAGGATAAACAACACAGGCAGACTTGGGATGTAGAAACCACATAGGGGTTTGCCTGCCAGTGTTGGGCAGAGACATTAACATAAAATTCCACGACTTTAGGAGATGAAATCAGGTGTTGGTGGTCCATTGGCCACAGGGCAGGGCAAGCAAGGAAAACTGCTTCTAGGACCTATGCCCACAATGAGGACACGCAGGATGGCTATGCTGATCTCTTGAGTTAGAGGATCCTCGGTCCCAAGGCATGGCCTTTTTGAGGTCCGAGCTGAAGCTGGGAGGCATTGGACAAGGTCTTTCCACTCTAGCCGATTGGAATTCCCGGAATGCCCTCCAATCTCACACCCCCCATGCTCACCCCCGTATGTGTTTTATGATGCACTGTTTCATCCTGGAAATGCACAGCTTCCTATTAGATGGAAGACCTTCAGGGCTCTTGGGAAGAGCGCTAGAGCTTCTTTATAGCCCGGCCCGCACTGCTTGGGTCCCCTGCCTCGTGTATTCCTGGCTTCCTGGATGCAAACTGGATTTCTGTCCTCTGCTCCCCGCTCCCCGCGTGAGTTTACCTCTCCATGCTGCCCTTCAGAGAGTGACCCTGGCAGCTCGCAGGGACTAATGTGTCCATCTTTCATGTTCTGTTCCTCTCAAGGATCATGGCTGTCCATTGACCCCCCCCCCCAAAACCCTTTACCACATACTTTTTTTCCTTGGTTTTATACTTTTTGATGACAGCAGGATAAATTTAGTATCTGTCCCTTTGTCACAGTTATAACCGTATTTACCACCTTTACTTCAAATACTTATTACCTTGGTCTATAGCCATCTACATGGATTACTTCCCCAGAGGCTGAGTCCCCTTCATTTTTGCATCGTTAGCACTTGGAAAGCAACTTAAATCGCACATAGTGAAAGACTTTCAAATAAATCAATATTATGTACATTATACATACATGTAGCAATTCAAGTGCTGTGTATGTGCCGTTCAGAGTCGCAATTAGTAATTGTAGTGAAGTGATGTAGTTATGTTACCTAAATGGCAGTGAACATGATGCTTAAAAAATTAGGGATACATACACAAGACTCAAAATCCAAAATGCTTTTTAAAAGAAAACTGAAAAACCTAAGTCTTGCTTACTTCCTTGTTCCCCAGACAACCAGTTCACATCTCCTGAGACCAGGTCAGTAGCCAGTTTCTTCTCTGTCCTTCCGGAAGAACCTTAGGCATTTACAAAAGTATATACATATGAATTTTCTGCCACCTGAATTGTACTCTCTGGATATTTTTCATAATCATATTCATTGCAATCACCGAAGTCGATATGCAAATACACCACCATTTATTCGAATACGCTTCTGTCATAAGCCACTTCAGTGGTTCCCAGCTGTTTTCTAATACAAAGATGCTGTGAGGAACGTCCTTGTTCATATATCAAGGCTCACATAGGAGAGTATGTGTGATTAGGGAATACAGGGGCCCCTGGGTGGCTGAGTCTGCTAAGCATCTGCCTTTGGCTCAGGTCATGATTTCAAGGTCCTGGGATCGAGTCCCTTGTCGGGGCTCTCTGCTCAGCAAGGATTCTGCTTCTCTCTCTCCTCCCTGCTTGCTATCTCTGTCTCTCTGTCTCTCTCAAGTAAATAAATAAAAATCTTTTTTTTTTTTAAATAGAGAATACAAGTTTTTTTTTTTTTAATAGATGAACAATACGTGTGTGTGACTCTTTTGGAAATAAGTTTTCACGTATGTAAGTGTGAGGGCACGTTATTGTTCCATTTACAGTAACAAATATCTTAGTTACTTCTTACGTGATTAGGAAACTTTGATTCAATCCCTTAAGTAAACCCATGTCTAAAAATTATGGCTGATACCCTTGGAAGGCCAAGTAACAAAACAATCCAGCACAAGACTTCTGTGATCTGTTTAAAGTGATTTCATAATGCATGTAATATCCTTTCATTCCTCACTTAAAAGTCACAGTATCTCAGAGTACCTGGGTGGCTCAGGTGTTGAGCATCTGCCTTTGGCTCAGGTCATGATCCCGGGGTCCTGGGATCGAGTCACGCATTGGGCTCCCCACAGGAAGCCTGCTTCTCCCTCTGCCGTGTGTGTGTCTGTCTCTCTGTGTCTCTCAGAATCAATAAATAAAATCTTTAAGAAATAAAAAATAAAATTAAATAAAAATTACAGTCTCTCAGAATTGCTTACACTCCAGGAAAAGTATTTTTCCCCCAACCTCTTTGAAAAGCCTTGTGACCTGCAACAGAATTTTAACAGAAGGAAATGACTTCATTTTTCACCATGAAATCGGTGTATGTAATCCACAGAACATTATCACTTATGGAATAGTTTATTATCCATCTAGTTTTGGCCTTGTATATATTTTCACTTTGCTCTTCGGAATTGAGGGAAAAATTGGTGATCAGATATAACACAGCAGTGAGGTACTAGGTCAATGCTCTTGGAAAACAAGATATAGGTAGCTATTTCTTACTTGTTGTTAAAGAAGGATAAAAAAAATTAATGCTTGGTTCCTTGAAGCTTTGTCATGTTAGGAAAGGCTTTTATGTATTAAAAAAAAAAGTGCCTCTTTAATGGAAAATTAGGATCATACCAAGGCACTCTTTCTACTGAAATATCCCAAAGGTATGTGTGAACTACATACATTTTATAAGAAAAACATAAATGGATATGAATTAATTTAAAAGAGTAAGATAAATCCTATTATGCACTCTAGAGCTTTGTGTGCACAAGGTGCATATTTGTGATTCTGAAAATAAACCAGAAAAAAGAAGAAAAAAGAAAATAAACAACCACTCATGTTTAATTACCCCCGTGACAAACAGAGAAAGGAATCAGCGGCTTCAAATTGTAAAGGAACAAAGGTAGCGGCTTGTCCTGGTGCATTCTGGCCACACCGAGGGCATTTCCTTCTTCGTACCGTCCAACTAGCATTTCCCAAAGTAAGATCCGGTTAGCAGAGACGTGTGCGGAGGACCTCAGAGATGACTGCAGACGGGGATCCTGCAAGGTGGCCAGGTTTTACTTCATATGCAAATTGCATATTTACTTTCACGTATTAGAAAACGATTATTGATATGCCATTTGAGATTCTGTTACAACTACACTGATGTAAATGGTGTCATGCTGATTAATACAGACACAATTAATTTAGATAAAATTGTCAAGGGCCTAGAGATGGTAGTGTTAAAAATCCCGAGTGGAGTTGAAGTCACCAACTCAGCGCCACCTGCCAGCTGCTGCTCTGGCCTTTGTCTTAGATTTTGGTCTTGCTCTGTCCCTTCCTGTGAGGGCTTTGTGTCCCAGACTGGGTTCTAAGTGTGGTGGGCTCTGCAGCCCAGGCCCCAACGTCCCTTTCCTTGTCCCCTCTCCCTGTCATGGTCTGCCTTTATGCATCCACCTTCCTGGAGGGGTGCCAGGCCTCCTTGTCCTCCAACAAAGAGGTAAGGCTGTATCCCTGCCATGCCCAGGAGACTCCTAAACCTCTTTGAGAAAGGTTCTGGATTTGGGGCAAGGTCACAGGTTCTACCCCCCCAAACTCAAAATGAGTCAAAAGCAACTCCAATAACAAGACTTCTTCCCCTGAACTCTAGGCCTCAGGGTGTCGGACAACATTCAAGCCAACAAAATGCCAACAGTCTTCTGGGGTAGAGGTCTGAGGGTGATGTCATTGCTATGTTTTGGGGGGGTTGTTTAGTTTTGTTTTACAAGAACATGAAGCTGACAGGATAGAAGTTCTGGACAAAGATGAGAGTCTGTGAACTCAGGAGCAGAGCCTCAAGAAACACAACCAGCAGATGGAAACAGAGCAAGACAAGGTGACCGTGTTTGAGGCCCTGTGTCAGGTTGTGCATGAGGTTGCAATTGTTCCAAATTAACGTGAACTTGAGCTAACTTGACTTAGGTGTTTTTGTCAGAGCTCTGTATGTTCTTCCCTTCCTGCATGCATTTGGAAAAAAATAAGACAGAAAGCCATCTAGCCAAAAACCAAAACTTGGAGAAGATACAACCAAGTAGGCCCAGATAAGGTGAGCAGGATGTCAGGGTGAATCACTCAAAATCTGTTAGAACAAACCAATGGTTGGACAGGCCTGTCCACTTTCAGCTTATGCTGAAAAGTCATTCCCCATTGCTTATGGGGGAAAAAGTGCCAAGGGAACTATGCAAACAAAGAACAAGAGGAGAAAGACAGAGTAAACCCTCTTCAGGATGGAAAACACTCAATCCCATGAATAAAAGCAGTTTCCCCTGCATACACTGTGCTATGTAAGAACTGATAATAAAAAGAGTTTAATAAGGGGTGCCTGGGTGGGTCAGTGGTTCAGTGTCTGCCTTTGGCTCAGGGCATGATCCCTGAACAGAAAATGTCTAGACACCAGACAGTGGGCAGCATAGGGCCGTCATTTCCAAGAGGAGATACAAAAGAGAGGAGACTGATCACTGCCCCAGGTAGTTTCCAAGGAAGAAGAGGAAGACATAAAGAGCCCAGAAAGAGGGGAATCAGAAATTGGGGAGGCAAAAGCAGCTAGAACTAGCAGTATAGTACTGTGGAGAGTAAGCTGTGGAGGGATCCCTAGAATTTTTGGCTGAGCGCTGATCCACACCTATGAGGTAGCTACGTAGGGCCAGCAAAAGACCCACTGGAAATCAGTGTGACAAACACTTCCTGGAACTTATACACAGCTAGGAAGAAAGACCTTGTGACAGAGAATCCAGAAAGAGACGCACACAAATGCGATCATCTGATTTTCAACAAAAACGTCAAGGCAATTCATTAGGAAATGAGCTGTTCGTGACATCAGACTTGAACGGTTGCACATCCACATGTCTAAGGATGAGCCTTAGATCTTATTTTATACTATATACAAAAGGTAACTTAAAATACACAATAACCACCAATGTAAGAGTTGAAATGGTAAAACATCTAGAAGAAAATGCAGGAGAAAAAAATCTTTGCAGTCTTTGGTTGGACAAAGATTTTCTAAATCTCCTACTCGAATCACAATTTGTAAAATAGAGAGATTGGTAAATATGACTTCACTAAAATTTAAATTGTTTTTCTCGGGATCCCTGGGTGGCACAGCGGTTTGGCGCCTGCCTTTGGCCCAGGGCGCGATCCTGGAGACCCGGGATCAAATCCCACGTCGGGCTCCCGGTGCATGGAGCCTGCTTCTCCCTCTGCCTGTGTCTCTGCCTCTCTCTCTCTCTCTCTGTGTGTGTGTGACTATCATAAATAAATAAAAAAAAATTAAAAAAAATTGTTTTTCTCTTTGAAGAACGGTGTTAAGAAAACGAAAAGGTGAGTCAGAGATGAGGAAAATAGTTGCAAAGCGTGTATGTAATAAAGGATTTCCATGCAGAAAACATAAAAGAAAGAACCCATGGAACTCAACAAGAAGATGAGCCAAGTTAAGAAAATGGGCAAAAGGGGAAACTGGGCGACTCAGTGTTGAGCATCTGCCTTCGGCTCAGGTTGTGATCCCAAGGTCTTAGGATTGAGTCCCGCATCAGACTCCCTGCAGACTCCCTGCTTCTCCCTCTGTCTACATCTCTGCCTCTCTCTCTCTGTCTCCTGTGAATAAATAAATAAATAATCTTTTTTAAAAATGAGCAAAATATTTACATGGATACTTCACCAGAGGAAGTATACAAGTGGCAAATTAGCACATAAAAAGATGCCCTATTATTAATATTAGCAAAATGCAAATCAAAACCATAGTAAGACACTACAAAGCACTCAGTATAATGTAAAATTATAAGGGACTGATAACAACAAGTGTTGGAGAAGATATAGAGCAACTGGAACCCCCAAGCGCATTGCTTGTGGGAATGCACTTAGCACATTCTGTTGGCTTCTTCTGAAGTTAAATGTATTTACCACATGTCCTGGCAATTTCTGTCCTATTTATCTGAGAGAAAGGAAAGAAAATATCCACACAAAGACTTGTATGCAAATTTTCATAATAGCATATTCATAATAATTGATGACTTGAATCTACCAAGTGTCCACCAATGGCTGAATGGATTAGCAAAATAAGGTGCATTTAGATGAACCTCAAAGCAAGCCAGATACAAAAGACTACATACTGGAACATATCAGTTCTATGAAACTCTAGAAAAGGCAAAAATGTAGGGATCCAGAAAAGTAGACCATATAATTGTTGCATACGTAAAATATATAGATAATGCAATGTATGTACAGGTGATTCAATATTACCCACAACAATGACGAAAATAAAAAACATAATAGCCAGTCTTCTCTAGCTCTATAGAGGAGAAAGCTTTCTCATACATTGCTGGTGGGATCAGGAGTTGGAGACACATCTGAAGGCCAATTTGCATTTGGTATTAAAAAAATCCAAAAATGTCTATATGAACCAGCAGTTCTCCAGGAATTTATCTTGAGGCTATAATTAACAGTCTGTAATCAGGCAAGATTATATAGGAAAGAAAATAACAACACTCCGAATGTCCAAAATAGAACACCATTAAATGAATGATAGCAAATCCATGAAATGGAATAGCATCAAATGACATGAAATGTTACAAACCTTTATAAAAGTGGCTTATAAGTTGACTTGCACAGAAAATATCAATAAAATCAAGGCGTAAATATTGTAAGACTATATTCTTTTATCAAAATTACAGAAAAGTAAAAATAGAAACAATACCATCATATAATTATTTTACAAATTTATTCCTCAATAAGGAAGAAACAAAGATTGCAATATCAAGACATTACATGTCTGTTTACAAAAGACTCTATGTAAAATCTGTGGGAGTTGGCCAAAGTCCTATGTTGAGACAAAATTCAGTTTTAAATACTTTCATTATTAATTCAACAACAAAATAATTAAGGAAATAAAACATTTATTTCAGAAAATCTAGAAAGAGAAAAACAAGTGTAAGGACAGAAATTCAATACTGACAAAAATGACTTTTAATGTTAAAATAGTAAACCCAGAAGAATGGAACATACGTAGAAAGGAGCAGAGAAAATGGAAATCGCTAGTTCGGGAGACACCCAGAGTCCTCATTGTCACCCTCCCCTGGGGGACTGCGAGATAACCACGTACCCTTACCGAGTACGTCACTTTTCCATTTTTAAGCAAGCTTGAGCTGGTTTGAATATGTAGACAGCCTTATGGCTTGGGAGTTGAGATACCAAATCCAGGAAGCACAATGTGTAAGACTGAAATATTTGACTAACTACATAGACTTTTTTAACTTTAGGCAGCAAAGCATCCACAAAGATGTACACAAAAGTCCTGCCAATATGTGAAATACAAACCACAAAATTAATATGTAGACTCACATATCCATATATATACACGTATACTTATCATGTGGAGTTGACACAGGTTAATACCCTTACTGTACAATCATATATAAAAGAACATCCCTATATAATAAATGAACCAACACTGTCAACAGACAAATGTCAACACACATTTGTGTAAACAAAAAAACCAACGAACAATCAAAATGCAAATAGGAGTTAACCTTACTGCTCCTTTTTTAAAAAAAATCATACCAACGACCTATTTCTCTTCTCTTAGCTTGTGAAAGGTGAAAAGGATTAGTAATAGTGTGTGGTGATGGGGTTGTGGGAAAATGAGCTCTCTGCCCAAAGTGCTGTTGGCAGGTGTTTAAACTGGCTGAAACCTTCCGTGGGTCTACATGTACTTGTTGACTTAACAGTTTTATGTGTGAGAATTCATCACAAAAACACCTGGAAAGGCTAACAAAATTAAACATAGAAGAGGCATCATCACACCGTGGATATGGCAGCGAAAAACTGGAAACAACTAAAATGTCCCACCAAAAAGATATGTGTGAGTAAATTATGATTACTTGGCACAATGGCAAACTTGATCGATTGGTGAAGAGTCCCATGACAAATTGTTGAGATCTGTAATAGCGCATTTCAGAGTTGAACATAAAGTAGAACTTGATTTTAACGTGAATGTAGACATAGACATAAAGACGTGGGGATGAAAGTCTCTGCCCACGTATGAACAGAATTACTTCTCCTAGGGTGAAGTTTTAATTATATTTGCTTTCTTTATTTTTGTTAGTTCTATTTGATATCTTTTTTGTGTGAGCATATCTAAAGTGCATATCACGAGACAAAATCATTTCACTCTGGAAAATGGGCTCAAAGGAAAAAACTACTGAAATTCCGTCCCATCCCTTAAAAATGTCGTCAAAATAAATATACCTTATCGGAAAAAATCAATTTTCTCAAGAATATACAATGCTGCAAAGATAAAGCATGCCCATTCAATTGCGTAAAGGTGAGTGGTCAGATTGGTACAAATCTTTCTCATGTTGCTACACTTTCACCTTCAGTGCCTTGACTCATTTCCAGAAATCTAAGCCAGGAAATACCTAGAGTTATGACAAGGGTTATGTAGAAGGAGTACTAAAGACAAATAAAGATGGACCCTCTCAAGTTAGGATTTGAATAATGTACGACTATGATCTAGTTTGGGAGCGGAAATTTGAATGGTGCATCTCTCTAAGAAGGTCTAAAAGTAAGGAGGCTGTCGACTTTGCTCTTTACATCCCCCAGCATCGTCAGCAAAGGCTTAATCTTCTTCGTGTTCCTTTTTGAACTGTTGTTAGGGTCCCGTCCTTAACGGGTAAAGCAAGTGGATGTTGGCTGCTAGCGTCCGCGACCTTTGGGAAGGACAGGCCCTCGTGTTTTAGGGGTCCTGGCCCTGACGCGGTGGCCGACCTTGCTTCGACGGCCTGTGACAAAGAGTTATAAATTAACCGTGTGCTCAAGGAAGTCCTCAGGAAGACTGTGCCTGCTCCCTTGTTTCTGCTGGTTGGCTGTAACCATAGCAACCCCTAACTCCAGACCAAAGTTCAGCCACTGTAAATCTTTACGACTATATTCATAGTCCAATGTTCCTCGGGGCATTTTGTCCCTCGAAGAGCAAGCTTTTATATTTTACAAGAAGCATTCATTCGACTCCATTTCTAAATACTGGACATCAAATGATAAGGCCCAAACATATTATAAGCAGACCGTTGCTTTCTTTTGTGACCTTAGGACCTCTACTTTCCCGAGAAGATGCCTACGACAAAGAAAATACTGATGTTCCTATCAAGCTTTTTAACAAGCTTTGGGGCCTTCATCGTAGTCTGCTCTATGCTCGGGACCCAAGAATGGGTCAGCAGCAGAATCGCTATCAGTGACTCTTCTTCAAACGGTAGTCTCATTGTCACCTACGGACTCTTCCGTGGCAAGAGCCGTCAAGAATTCAGTCATGGACTCGAGGAATCAGACAAAGACTTTGGAGGTAAATGAGACATTAATTTTGAATGGGTACAGCGAGATTGCGTTAACTGGGGTAAGACTTATGTCATCCTCTATTGGGGCCAAATACCTGTTCAAAACTGATTTCCTTGTGAGCTCTGAGCTGGCTCATAGATATGAATATATATTTTAAATTTTGAAAATTCACCCACATTATTATTTTAGCTTCCTCACTCTGGGTGTGTCTATTAGCACCACCGTCTACATAGTTCTGGCAGAGGCTGTGTTGAAGCGGTACTATCGAGTTTACTGACAAATAAATAAGTCTATCTAGCCAGGATATGGTATCCAACATGAGAGGATAGTGGGAACAGTATTTTTCATTGTATTCACGGGGGATTTTTAGTTGGAACAATAGCCTCTGGCCAGAACTTCATTAGTGGCATCTTGGTGAGGAAAAAATGAAGTGGAAAATATGAGTGAGTCCAGCTCTCATTTCTAGATCTGCAGTTCGTTTCTTTAATCAACTTGAATTTGGATTTTAACCTCCAAAATATCTCACTGGTGTCGGACATGATATTAAATATCTATTAATTCTATTAATTGCATGGTTTATAGGAATTCCTAATTTTGTTTCCTGATTTCTTACATCATAATGCCCTCCTCTCTTAGGGAGTGGAACACAAAGATCCATTAAGAATGATAAACTGAATTTAGCTACTTATTTGACTTTCGAAGACTGAATATATGCCATGATGCTCTCAAAATTTAAAAGCAACATTTGTAAATTATTTAGCACCTCGAGTGGACTTTGCATTGAGGAGTGTTGCATGCAGGTAGACAGCATTATGGGTTATGACTCAGGCATTACATGCTGACTTATAAATGTGGGTCATTTTCTACCTCATATAGATGTAATATTTAGTTTGAGTTTGAGCCTTAAGCCCTGAGCAACATAGTTGTATCTCCAAGTTATGAAATTTGTCCTTTTGACATTAGCAAGAGCAAGGTCTCCTCCGGTGTTTTAGTGATGTTACACACCTCCTCCAGTACCGGCCTCAGCGTCTCAGAAAGACAAGGAATATTCCCTTTGCAGCAACCAGAAACTAAGACTTTCAAACACACAGTCACACATTCAGTATGTGAATAGCATTTTCAAAACCAGAATGTGTACTAGTTCCTAAATCTCCAGACACATTGAAAAAATTTTAAATATGAGATAACAGCCGGTGATTTTTTTGATTTTCATGCTGTCTGTTTGGAACCAGTCGGTTCCAAGCCGAGATCCATGGCTTCAGTGAGAGCCCTGATTACCTATGTCAGGAGAGCTCAGGGGAGGCGAGGGAGGTCCAGGCCTGGCTCTAAAGCCCGGGGTGAGGGCAGTGAGCACAACAGTGTGGAGTTAGCAGGGAGAGACGTGGTCTTGGACGACCCCAAGGGCACAGGGCCAAGTGGGCACTGCAGCGCCATATGGCAGCGTGAAGCAGGCACACTATTTGCATTTTTTTTTGCCTGGCTCTCTACTTTTATTCTTTGTTACTGCAGAGCCACGTTCAACTTTCTGAAGTCACCACTCTCCCAGGGTCCAGGTGCTGTAGAAAATAAGCCACCCCCTAATCAGTAAGAGCACATCAGAGGTGCTCTGGCCAATGTCTATTGGGGCCCCCCCAGAGCCTAGGGAGTCTTCACTGCTGATGGTTTTAGCAATCACTGAATTTGGAAGACTGGTAAGCAGTTCTGTAAGATAGGGGATAGTCACATAAGGAGGACGTATATCATGGTGTTCAGCTGCTGCAGACCCGGGCCTGTGTTCCCTGGAGAGCAGAATTGGAGGTACGGCTGCTGCCCTGCTAGTTTCTCAGGACTACACGGGGCTCAGCTCAAATCAGAAACCAATCCTTGGCAGTAAAATAAAATCCGTAAAAATGCCACTTCCCCTTCCCCAGCAGTGATACATTAACTTTTCCTTTTAAGATGTGAACACTATCAGCTTCCTGGCCAGGATGAGATCACAATGAACATCTATCTCCAAAGGGTAGTTTGTATCGCAAAGCTCGGCTACGTTTCCGCACACTGTGCCAATTCTGGCTGTAGACTTTGAGATGACAGCACAGTGTGAGGTGACAATGGCTGGTTTCAACAAGCCAAAAGAACCCGGCCACCAATAGGTCAATGGCTGGGGAAAATAATCGGTCAAACCTGCTAAGGAAACTCTCCCGAATGTGACTGGATTATTTAGCCAGCTCAGCCCGACCAGGAGATCCACTAGCTTCATCTAGTGGCCTCTCAATCTGTCCAATATCCAGATGTAAATTTACAGCCCCTGTGTCTACCAGTAGACACTTTGCTTTTGCTAGCTCCTAAAGTTCTGGATATTGAATTTCAATCCAAAAACACTTCCCTGAGCAGCTGGTCCGGGAAGGAGGGGCTGGGATGCTGAGGGGCATTGCGCACGCCTCCTGGGCCTGGTGGGCTCGCCATAGCTTCTGTCTAGAGAAAGGCCCCCTTCAGTTGAATCAGGCAGTGCAGGTGGCTATGAGAGTGACAGGGAGTTTCGCCCAGTCTGTTCCCCCCCCACCCCACCCGCCAGTCCCTTTTCTCCACCCACCCCGTTTGTTCTCAGGGGAATCAAAATTGCACTATTGGCCCAAGATAAAAATAATTAGAACAGTAAATCTGCTGCAAAAAAAAAAAAAAAAAATTCATTGCGAGGAGACAAAGGAGGCTGATTTCTTCCTTAGTACTCTTGCTTACCCACCCCCTCCCCCTATACACCTCTACTTTTTGGAGGAGGAGCCACTGGTTTGTCCCCAGAGACATGACCACGCTGGGTGATGGAGTTGAACAGGGCAGGAAATGCACTCCCCCTGCTTCTCCGTGAGAGAACCCAGATACAGTTCTCAGAGGCTGGGCATGCCAACGGGGACTTCTTGGAAGACCTGGAAGGCCCAGCTGGTCAGGGGTGTACTGCAGCCCATGGGTTGAGGAGCCCACCAAGTCAGCCTCCCTGATGACCCAAGCGCTTGAAGGGAGGGTGGAGGCAGGTCGCACCCACCCACAAAGCCACTGGCTCTCCCCCAGGCTCTGAGAACTTATGGAAAACCAGAGCTAGGAAGACCATAGAGCAAGAGGATCCTGAAGGGTTAAATCTCCACGCACAGAAAGCCCGATGTCCAGATGACCCATTTCTGTACGCAGCCCACCGCCCCCAGCACATTTCTGCGTCCCAGCTGTGGGAGCCGTGGCCTCTTTCCTGAGGTTGCCAGAATCCGGGCAATTAGTTCCAATTGTGAGGTGGTTTTCCTGATTCCAACGCTTGGCCCTGAAAAGGAAGAGGAAAGAACGGAATGTATTTGCTACTTTTGTAGGCAGAGAGCAGCTGTCAGATGCTAGTGGGGGGGGGGGGGGGGGGGCGCTGGGGCGGGTGGGGGTTATTCTGCTTCATTCTTGCTAACTTTCCCTGAATTTCCAGCTTTCATTGTCTGAGTTCTGAGCCAGGAGGGGGCTGAGAGATACAGCTGTCATACCTGTGTGGCAGGAAACTCAGAGGCTGAAATAGAATTTTAAAATACGGCAGTTTAAAATTAAGTTAAATTGTTACATTAATACAAAGAGAAGTATGAGTCAGTCGGCTCCAAATTGAAGCCCTTCTGAAAAATCATGTCTGTTAGATGTTACCAACAGTCAAAAACAAAGCCTAACCTCATTGTCACTTTCTGGTTTAATCTGAAAAAAGTGCAATGTTCGCCATTTGCAAAGGAACATCCATTTATAGCTTTTAATAAGCGCATGAGGCAGAAATATTCTCCAGGACACTCCAGGGATGACATTCTCCTCACACCAAAATGGCTATTTTCTAGTTAAGTATCCAAATTATTTCTTATTGGCTCCACACAGAGTTTATTCGGTCCCCAGCAAATTTCTGATGAGAGCTCCGAGCTTCCTCCTTGATGGGAGGGACAAACAGGGTGACTGGAATGGGAAGCAATTCTTCCTCATGGTCACACTTGGAAATTCTGCAGCATCCCACCCTCCACCTCTGAACAGGTGTGCCTACTTCCCATTTTTTATCTACTTCTACTCTGAGGTCATCATCCACTGGTTTCTTTCTTTTTTTTAATTTTTATTTATTTATGATAGTCACACACACAGAGAGAGAGAGAGAGAAAGAGAGAGAGAGAGAGGCAGAGACACAGGCAGAGGGAGAAGCAGGCTCCATGCCGGGAGCCCAATGTGGGATTCGATCTCGGATCTCCAGGATCGTGCCCTGGGCCAAAGGCAGGTGCCAAACCGCTGCGCCACCCAGGGATCCCTATCCACTGGTTTCAAAACAGATGCAGGAGGAGGCGCCGACCCCAGCATCTCCAGGGCGACCCAAAGAGCTAGAGTCTCAGCCTGTGCTCAGACCCTTCGGAAAGACCCAGGCCAAGGGCTTCCCTGGTGCAGGTGGCACCCAGGGGGCAGTGGCCCATTGGACCTCAGCCATCCCCACCCAGGCAATAGGTGGGGACAGGCAGGACCACATTTTTAGTTTAACCTATGCCATGAGGGTTCTTCCGTGAGATGCATAACACAGAGGCCTGTGCTGAGGACTTGGGCCAGCCTGGGGGTCATTCATGAGCGGAAATTGTGAAACAGTCCAGTCCCCACTGGGTACAAGAAGATTGGACATGTGTGAGTTGAACTTTGCTCCCAGGCCCGCCTCTCTCGCCGAGGAGCAGAATGTTCTCTAGCCAAGGGCGGTGAGGTCATCGGGGCCATGTCGCTGGGCTGATAGCTCCCTTTTTCTGGCCCCTGTGTTCTCGGGGTCCCCAGGGATGCGTGGTCGTGCTTGCACGGGGCAGCATGCAAGTCTCTACTCCTCTTTCCACCAGTTTGGTTTCTGTAGCCTCTCAATGTCCACTGTCCAGCAACAGGAAATCTGTCTCCCTCCTAGCATACTGCTGACTTAAAAAAAAAAAAAAAAAAAAAGAAAGAAAAGAAAGAAAAAAATCAGAATTAACAATTTAGATGCTTAGAAGTGAAGAGAAGAGAGAGGGGTGGTATCCGTTTGGGCAGAGAGAGCTGTGCCGCTCTGTCCAGCATGTTTTGAGGCTTAGAGTCAGAGTCAATATGTACAGAGCAGGGGGCAGGCTGGTGGGAGCTTTGGAATCACGCCTTCCAAAGAACATTCTGGAGATGTGGGCTGTTAATCACACGGGGGCTCACATCTCTCTTCAATGACCAGAGAGGAGCAAGTGGGTTCTGTGTTGCTCTGGAGGAAGCATTAGGACTCCAGGCAGAGGTCGTAGAGATGCCCATTTGGGCACGACACAATTAAGAGCTTTTATTTATTTATTTATTTATTTATTTATTTATTTATTTGTGGGTGTTTTTTTTTTTTTTTTAATGTAAATTTTAGCTAGTTAACATGCAGAGCAGTGTTGGTTTCTGGAGTAGAATTCAGTGATTCATCACTTGCAGCCACCACCAGTGAAGAGCTTTTAAGTAATGAAGGCGACAGGGCATGAAAAGGACCACCTTGCAAAGACAGGGCCCCCTGCTGCCAGGATGCAGGTCAGGAGCAGGCTTGGCTGCGCCTCCCCTGGTGCGCACCACGTCCCGGGGCCCCCCTCTGGTTCCCAGGGACCCTGTTCTTTGAAGCAATCCGGTTCACACAGAGAGAGAGAGAGAGAGAAGAGATGAGGAGCCCCTGGGCCTGAGAACAAGGGATGTCTTTCCTGGCTTTTCTGGTTTCTGTTCTTTTTTTTTTTTTTTAAAAGATTTTATTTATTTATTCATGAGAGACACAGAGAGAGACAGAGGCAGAGACACAGGCAGAGGGAGAAGCAGGCCCCATGCAGGGAGCCCGATGCGAGACTCGATCCCAGGTCTCCAGGATCACGCCCTGGGCCGACGGTGACGCTAAACCGCTGAGCCCCCCGGGCTGCCCGGTTTCTGTTCTTTAAAGCTGTGGCCAGGCTGTGAGCGGTTCCCGATCTCTCCCAGGGCCTGAGAAACAGGAATGGAAAGAAGAAGGTTTTGACTTTGTCTTACCAGACCTCCCCACCCTGTCAGGGTTCTCGTAACTCACAATTCCCGAAGACTTCGTGAACATATGACCATGAACCCCGAAATCCTCTCCCCAGGTTGCTTTTCCCGTGTGTCATTGTGGCTTTCCACAGAACATCTTGGTAAACACTTTATTTAACGTGGTGGCGATCACCGAAGACCCCAAGACACACCGGCAGCCTTTGGAGATGTTTTATAAATGCGCGGCTGGGGTTACGGGGAAGTGTGGGGACAGCGTGCCCCTGGTGTCTGGTCATTCTGTGTTGTAAACAAAGGCGCACGCAGAGGAAACAGCTGCTTAGGGACCTCGGCTGGTGGCGGAGCAGGAGGATGTGGCAAAAGCAGGAACCCATGGCCAACAGCACAGGGCATCTGTGTTTCGTTGGGCACAAGTGCATATCCATGCCTGGAAGCTCCTTTGCACTTAAGAAATATGCACATTTTATAAAATGCTGTTAGAACTGAGAGGACTTGAGCTTGGAAAGAATTCTGATGGTTTGCCCTGCGGTCACCTTCTGCGTTTGAGCCACACGGGCCCTGGGAGCCCCGGCTCCAAGGAAAGTGAAGTCGGGAAGTGCGGCCGACACCTCAGGTGTACACACGGCTGTCATCTCCTGTCTCTGGGCCATCTCTGGCTCCCCGCTACCCGGTCACCCCCATCAGCCCCTCCCCCCACCTTCTGTGTAATGGGCTCACCTCAGAAATCTCAGGTTTGACCAGATCCTCTCTGTCACAGGTTTTCCGGGTGGCCCCCCCATAGGTGTCCCCAAGTGGAAGCCCAGTAATGCTCAGAGCAAGGGACCCCCGCCCATGAGGAGCTGTGGCAATGCCCACTGGCAAGCATCTGAGGCCAGGATGCCCCGAGGAACGTTGTCCAGCCCTGCGGCAGCTTATCAAGGAGGGCGCCCTCTTTTCTGGGGGAAATTACAATTGGGATAGCGAGCCGCTTATCCCAAGCCCCGAGGCCACACACATTCAAGCAGGGAAGGCGGATCCTGGGGTCCCGCCCCTTCCTGTCCCCACCCACCTGACACATGTCTCCCGCCATCCCTAACCCCGAGCACCTGGCGGGTGCCTCCTGCCATCCCTAACCCCGAGCACCTGGCAGGTGCCTCCCGTCATCCCTAACCCAAGCACCTGGCAGGTGCCTCCTGCCATCCCTAACCCAAGCACCTGGCGGGTGCCTCCCGCCATCCCTAACCCAAGCACCTGGCGGGTGTCTCCCGCCATCCCTAACCCCGAGTGCAGAGGCCTGCCTGGGCGTGGGGGGGCGGGGGGGTAGCCTCTGGTCTAGGGGCCTTGGTGTTTGCTTTCTGTGCTCTGTGCTTACCAAACGCTGCTTTAGTTTTAGAGAAATTGAACACCTCTTCCCAAAGAACTCTGCATTTGGTGACGATCCTGTTCCTGGTCCTCAGCCTGTGCGCTTCGCTGCTCAGTTCGGGGCTCACGTTCTACAACAGCATCAGCAACCCCTACCAGACGTTCCTGGGACCAGTGGGGGTGTACACCTGGAGCGGGCTTGGTGGTGAGTGTCCCCGGGAACGCCTGGCGCTCCGCGGAGAGCTGGCCTCCGCGTCTCGTCTCTCCGCTGCTCGGGCACACGACGAACACACACAGGGTGTGTGCGAGAGCCGGGGAGATTAAGCAGACCTAGTCTGTGCCAAGTTGTGTGCAGGGGCCTGGGGGTTATTCGTATAAGCCTACAGCATTTATTAAGCCCCTCGGAAATGACATTGTTTTAAACGCACGGGTGGGCTGGGACGCCTGGGGGGCTCAGCAGTTGAGTGTCTGCCTTCAGCCCAGGGCATGATCCTGGGGTCCCGGGATCGAGTCCCACATCGGGCGGGGTCCCCGCACGGAGCCTCACCTCCAAATAAGTCACTGTGGGCTAAAATCCACACATGACACAGCTGTATGGCTGCCCCACAGAGAACCACAAAGGTCACCCAGAGAATCTGAGGCCAACACCCTTCTTGTGGGTGACCTGTGAGCCCTGGTGATTCTGTACGGTGTGGCCAGGTCGCTTTATCTGTTTATGGTAAAGGTCAGGGTGGGGCTGAATGCCGCCGGGGAGCCGATCTGAGCGTCAGTCACAGTACGCGACCGCGGCTCTCCCTGGGTCTCCGCGAGGCTCAGCGGCCACCGTGGTCCAGTGGGGTCCCTCTGGCTCGCCAGGTGCCAGATTTCCTCTGCTCTCCCCACCCCCCATGAATACCTGCTCTTGAGAGCGGATCTGAAGAAGCCTGTCGTACCTGCGGGATGCCTCTGGGGGTGGCTTCACGTTCCAGGGAGCACATTTCAACAGAGGCCAGGAACTTTCAAGCACAGGCAAGAGGGTCTGGATATTAAGGTGACAGGAAACCTGGAGGAGGACAGTGGGCAGCTTCCTCTTGTCTTTCCGTGAGGGGCCACCCTTGCCCAAGCCCGGGGCAGGTGGTGGGAAGAGATCCCCGGGGCTTTGTGCCGTGGCCGTCCGCAGGGCTGTGGCTCCCAGGGGAGGGGCGCCCTGACCCCTGACCCGAGCACTGTGGCCTTCTTCAAAGTAACAGTTGAGGAGCTGCATGAGCTCACCTCAGATGGCACAGAACAAGGGAAATCCATGCAATTCACTGCTCAAAAGGGGATTTTTAAAAAGAGTTTATTTATTCATGAGAAACACAGAGAGAGAGGCAGAGGCACAGGCAGAGGGAGAAGCAGGCTCCCTGCAGGGAGCCCGATGTGGGACTCCATCCCAGGACCCCGGGATCATGCCCTGAGCCAAAGGCAGATGCTCAACCTCTGAGCCACCCAGGTGCCCCTAAAGGGGATGCTTTTAAGGGTGCAATTCGTAATCGTTAAGCCAGGCCAGCGGTGGGAACTGGGACTGCAGGTAGGGCCACACGGCAGGCTCGCTCCTCGGCTCTGAGGATTTGGGGCCGGGCTGCTTTAGCATGTGTGGATGACACATGACTTGCCCTTTCCTTTCTTCCTGTGGTCTTATTACCTGGTGGTAAAAACAACCAACCCCCCCCCTCCCAGCAATTGAATGGGCACCGGCTGTGGGCCAGCCACACTGTGTGCCCAGCTCTGGTCTCATAAAGGCACCAGCAGCCGAGCCGAGGACTTGGTTACAAACTCAGATACCCTCTCCCCAAGGCCAAGCTTCCTTTCCCCCCACTATTCCTAGGATGACCGTCACCCCAGTCGAACCAAAGGCAGGACCCACCAGCACTCTTTACCAAGGCAAAAAAAAAAGGATTATTTTAATTTTTGCTCATATAATGAAGCAGCTAAAGAAAACGGTGGCCTCAGGCACAGCTGGATTCAGGCTCTTGGCCTCCACCCTCGGAACTCTGATTCCCCTCAGTGCTTGTCTCCTGATTTTGCCAGTGCTCTCTCTGGCGTTAGGCAGGAGGCTGGTACCCTCGGAGGCAGGATGGCTGCCAGCAGCCCCAGGAGAAAGGACTTCTTTCCCCCCAAATCTCTAGCTAGAATTGTCCTTCCCGTCCCTGAAACAATCTCCGTGGCCTCCAGTGGGGTTGAACTCCCTGGCTGACCACCTGGTCCTGGGACACCCGACCCCTCAGAGCTGGGGCTGGGGAATCAGGTGCCTGTACCAAAGCAGGATTGGGCGTGGGGCGTCAGGGACAAGCCGGGACCACGTCGCCGCTTGACACCCTGCAGGGCTCAAGGCCCATTGCTTCATAAACCCTGTTTCTGCAAGGCTGGAGTTTCCAGCTCTTTGTCCCCACGGCTGAGTATAAGCTGACTTTGCAAGCGGCAGAGGCCGATGCGTGTTTGTGGAGGAAAACATGAAAAACGCAGGGCGGACGGCCTTCCCCTCAATCCCCACCTACCTGTAACAACAAAGTATCGTCTGCCAGGGAGAGCAGAGAGCTGTGCGGAATTCCTTTCCCGGCTTGGGGCAAGTTCTAACACACAGAAGAGGCTGTTGGGGGGCAGAGAAATGTAGGGAGACGTCGATGTGTAAGAAGGAGGTCTGCAGTCTAGCAGGGGTTGCAGGGAGATGTGTGTGGCGTCGGGCTTCACGTCTGGCCTCCTCTGAACGCCCCCCCGTGCCCCATAGCCTCTTGATCCCAGGGCCCTGTGAAGCCAGATTTTCCCTGAGTGTGCCTCTGAGGACTCCCGATTTTCCTCACACGTGCATCGAGTGTGCAGCACGTAGTGAAAACCCTGATGATGTGAGGCTCGGCCTGCACACAGCTTTTATGCACAAAGATGCCATTGACACCCTTGCTTCGGGTCATCTTGGCAGGAGCCTTGGTCACCTTGGTCAGGCTGGCTCCAGGGGCTCTGGAGCCAGAGGGAAGTGCCGCAAATCCCCATTCAGGCTGACTTGGAACAAGCTCCCCGTGGCTGCAGGGAAGAGGAAGTGGGCTCCCTAGCAAGGTTCTGAAAGAACAGGAGCAGACTGTGCTTTGAGGGAAACAACAGCATCACAGCCTCCCAGGCAGCTCCCGTGCCCTCCAGCCCCAGCTGCCCTTTGCCCCACAGCGGTCTGGGGTGGCCCGACCCTGACCACAGGGGATATCACTGTAGATGGAGAAAATGTTGGAGCCTGAGACGACTTTGCAGATTGTCCCAACACATGTGATCCTCAGCCCAGGAACCCAGAGAGCAGAAAGTGATGGGGCAGGTCGCATGGCCTGATGCGGGCAGGCCAGGCCTGGAGACAGCCTCCTGAGCCTTCGGGAGCTCCCCCCTCCTGCCACGGGGCCCCCTGTATCCCTCTCTAAATCCCCTGCTCCAGAGCCCAGGAGAAGCAGTCAGGGAGAGGCATCTCCTTCGTGCAGGGGTTCAGGTCAGCACTTGTCTGCGGCGGCCCCTCCCAACTGATATCAAAGCCGAGCACGTCCCACTGCAGAGAAAAGTGCAACCCTGTGTTCACCTACTCCTTTGTGACTAAGCTTTTATAAGAAATTTCACAAGAGCGTAATGAAGGATAATTAAGGAGTGTGAGACGTGTAGAGCATCAGAGGAGGGGGCTCTCGTATGCACACATTATTGTGAAGCAGAACCATCATGCTGAGGATGAAAGTCCGTCATCAAGGTCAAAGCTCTCTCCTCACACCAAAGCCCTGGAGTCAGGGCGTTTGGAGGATTGGGAAAAGTCCCTGGGCATGGGCTACAGCCTGGACACGTTGACCCCGGAATGTCTGTTGAGTGCTGGGCAAATGTTCACAGACATGTACAGCCCTCCCCTCCATCACTCTTAGAACATTCCATCAGCTCAGAGAGAACCCGATGCCTGCTGGCCATCATCGCCTCCCCAACTCCCAGCCCAGCCCTGTTCCAACCAACCCCAAGTCTACCCTTTGCCTTGGTTAGCCTGATCCCCTTTGGAAGGTGAGGCATGAGGCCCAGAGAAGCACACGTGTGGGACCGTGTGGCTGGAGCCCTGGAACTCGGCTCACTCTGACTCCAGAACTCTGTTCACCTGGGCCAACGTGACTGTCCAAAGTCAATACCCAGACACACTCTCCAGGGGAGGATGTTGTGAAGAATTTAAAAAAAAAAAAAAAAAAAAAAAAGGGATGAGAACACAATGATCAAATTCTCTTCCCACACGAGTTTAGTGAGGAGACCCTTCCTGGCTACACGCCACCCTCCACTGTGAGCAGGATGCAAGTCCGGGCTCTGAGGCAATGTCTGCAGCTCTGCAGGGAGGTGGCCTCCTTGGTGGGCAGTGCTCAGGATGCTCAGAGCAGCTCCCATCAGCCAGGACCTGTCTCGTGGCCCCCGCGGCTCTGAGCTCACTGCCCCCTGTGTGTCTTCATGTAGCCTGGTCTCTTCTGTTTGCAATGCTCTGACCTTTCAGTACTTGTCATCCATCCATCCACTCCTCTCTAGAAAGCTTCTTGTTGGCTCTCCTGTCTGCTCATTCCAGGGTTCATTCCACGCAGCTGTGTGGGCACGGGCTGAGGGAGGGGCTCCGCAAAAGGTCTTGAACCTTATGTTTGCCTTTGGCTGGACACTGCCCCCCATCTTTAGTGGTCGGTGCCTAGAATCTAGCTCAGGTGTTACGGTTCCTTTAAGCTCCGGTACCTAGAAGACTGTAAATCCCCATGTAGACAGTCCATAGTTGTCCACAGAGCACAGGGTCCATCAAGAAAGAAAGTGACAGCAAAAAAAAAAAAAAAAAGTATCATATCATTTATGAGACTGAATCTTCTTTCCAGCGTTCTTGATTTTCGTGGCCATGATCCTGTTCGTGGGGAACACACAATCCAACCATCTCTCCAAAGAGCTGGCCCAGACGCTGTACCCTGTATATCCAGCAGCCACCTACGGAGGAGCGACCCACAGCTATGGTTATTCGTTTTGGCTCACGCTGCTCGTCATTCTTCTAAATGTTGTCACCGTGGTCATCATTTTTTTCTTCCAGAAGGCCCGATACCA
This sequence comes from Canis lupus familiaris, assembly GCF_011100685.1. Lineage (NCBI taxonomy): Eukaryota > Metazoa > Chordata > Mammalia > Carnivora > Canidae > Canis > Canis lupus. The sequence continues at coordinate 37,082,948 of NC_049249.1, read as the reverse complement.
GCGAAAACAGGAGGAGAGAAAGCCCATGGAATCTGCTCCAAGAGATGGAATTCTATTCTGAAGCCAGTGTTCTGTAATTTTGTCAGTAGGTCTATTGCACCGTCCATCAGCTCCCCAGCAGCGACCGGCTCGCTTGTCTGGACAATCAGCATGCAACCCTGGTTGACTGTCACTTTGTGATAGTCTTGTATCTCAGGACATTCCATAAATGATGTCACCTTGGAAAGGGTTCTTCCCACTAGGGTGGGGAAGATGAAGGGGAAAGCGCTCCAGTCCATGCACGATTCAAAGCCGTAAAATGATTATGAGACTATGGACCCTCCCGAGCTGGTCTCACTCTCTAAGACAATAAAGGTTTGTGGTATGGATCTTTCCCTTAAGTAGTTTAAAGCACTTTAGCACCTACGATCTCCTCCTCCTCAGGAGGGACCAGGTATTTTTATGCCACTGTTTGAGTGAAGACTTCCAGGGACAGAGGGAATCAGAACTCATCATTCCAGGACCGGGTATTGGAGGCAAAAGATGGGTGAGACTTGGGAGTAAATGCCCTGGTCCTCTGGACCCTCGGTTGTCAACATAATTCAAGCCTGGTAGTGGGTAGAAGTGCTGATATATGACCTTCAAATGCATTTTTTTGAGGTGCCAAGGTGCAGTTTTTGTATGGAAGAGAGTAAGAAGTGAGAAGATTTAAGAAAGATAAAAATTACAGTCCTAAAGCCTTCACACAAGGGAGTCTATATGTATCTCTGGTTTAAAAGGATTGTGGTTAATTAGTCAAAAAGGGAAATATAACATTGCCACAAGTTCTAGTAACCAGCCCTTTGCTGTTGACACAGTATAGTTGGCCGGATGGGAGTGTATCAGCCATCAGTGGCTTCCTGCCCAGCCAAAGGCTAAGCTGTGGCTTCGAGCTCTGAGCTTGCAGGCATTCCCCAAGTCAAGGCTAGGCAGATGCAGAACACAGAGGTTGGGTTGGCCTCTAAGAACATGTGAGTAAAATGCGTTCGCAGACTCCAAAGAACACAATGGCCAATCAGGAAATTTTTGAAAAACTCCAGAATGGATTAGACCTACTTTCCCAGTAGGATATTCTTCTAGAAAATCCCTCTGAGGATCTTTTGGACCTGAATGTCCCACAAATCAGTCAGGTTTTGCATTGACAGGATCCTGAAATCATGACCCGTCGAGTCTTGATTGAACCAAAGCCAAACAGAGCAGAAATCTATTAGTGTAATTTTTGAAGCAGCAGCTCTTTGGACAGAAAGATATATCCTTTATGAAGCTGTTAGAGATTCATGACCTTCTTATCTACTATATTCCAACAATCTTCCTTAGAAATAATATTTTTCATTCAAAAAAACGCCCATTGACTACCTATGATGATGCAATTAGCACTGTGCTAACCCAGGTACCTGCCGCGGCAGAGCTTACTGTGGAGAAGTCAGGACAAACATTCCAAACGCAGTTGTTAAATTCCACATAAAACAGGTACTTAGTCACCAGACTGTGCTGATTCTCTGAAAGGTCGGTCCTCTATAACCGCCCACCCCCAAGTCCAGGTTACGCTAATAAATTAACTTGCTGTGCAACATTGGACGTATTAAAAATATGATTCTCAACAGTGAAAAGGTTCTAAGCTCTTTGAAACTGAAAACATTCATGTTCTTTGAAAGTTGGATTTTATGTCGGGCTTGGATAATGTGGACAAGCAATAGAAGAGGAAACAGGTATGGGTAACAAATCATGCAAATCATCGCTGAATAGGTAGGCGCTCACACTCCATGTTAATGCAAAGGACACTACGAAATATAAAGACCATGTTTCCTCATTTTCCTCATCTCAGAGTGTGAACTATCTCAAGCCTTATATCACAGATGACCTTTAAAGAACCATTCAAAACAGGAATCTGGTATGTGGAAGTACAGCTCACAGTTCTGGGGATGAAGAGCTTGACTCTTACTGTGTCTGAAGGTAGAAACTCTGTGTGTTCCTTAGAAATCTTAAGGAAGAATGAAGTCTGCAGACTTCTCCTAGACGTAGCCGTGATCGGCTGTTCTAAAATTACTTCATGAATGTGCATTATGTTTGTTGTCATGGAACCACATGAAGCACGATTTTGAAGGTCTGAACTATTCTGTGGAATTAGAAGGTTCCAGCGGTCATGATATGACACCCCCCCCCCCACAATTAGCCCATGTGGTCTTATGACGATGAGCTGGATGACAAGATTCATGCACACTTGAAAAATAAATAAATCACATAGAATATTGTCCTCTTCAATATCATAATAACACAGGGTCTATGATGATAATTTTAGGGAAATTAATTCTTTACTCAAAGTGAGGGGATCCCTGGGTGGCTCAGTGGTTTAGTGCTGCCTTTGGCCCAGGGTGTGATCCTGGAGACCCGGGATCCCACATCAGGCTCCATGCATGGTGCCTGCTTCTCCCTCTGCCTGTGCCTCTGCCTCTGTGTCTCTCATGAATAAATAAATAGAATCTTTAACAAATAAATAAATAAAGTCAAAGTGATTAGTACCCCCACCCCCCTACCCCCCACCCTCTCCAGCAGTGAGTTGATGTTTGCAAAGCACTTTGGGAGACAGGGACACCCACCCCCACCCAAGGTAAGGTTTGCTCTCACTATTAGAGTTTTATTTGCTCATCTCAACAAACCCTGGGGATGAAGCAGGGCGGGAAGGATTGTGTCCATGGATATGAGACTGTTCGGGGTCCATGCAGCGCTCCAGCAGCCAGCCCTCCATGGCCATACAGTAGTGGTATTCCTGCAAGTGACACGTGGCCATACGGGTGGACAAATCAGCTGCTTGCTGCCTTCAGGGCCTGCTCGGTGCTCTTGGAAGCCCTGGGAGCCTGCAGATTCTGCAAAGGGCAGGCGGCCACCAAGCAGAGCTCCAGAACAGGTTCTCCTGCCTGCACATCGCCCCCCCAGTGACCTTCTTCCTCCTTCACTGAAACCTGCCACCGAGCACAGACTTGAAGGCAGGTTCTTAGTCACCTGATCTGATGTCCTTCTGCAGCCTGACTAAGGACGTGGGCCCAGCGTGTGTGGGAGTGGATGGCTCAGAGGCAGGAGGCTTTCTGATTCTGAAATTGCAGCACAGAGAGACTGGGCCTTGGTCCCTGAGCCACACTGTGCTCTCCTGACCCCGGCACCCAGAACCTCCCTCCCCCTCACTGGGTGGGGGGATGCTGTGGGCAGATAAATCCTTCAGCCAGAAGTGTGGAAGGCAGATCCGTCCACACAGCCCTGTTCCCCATCCTCACCCCCGAAAACCTCATCACCCAGGGCGTGGAGACACAGCTGGAGGCTCCACGTGTAAACTGCTCTGGGATCTCAGAGCCGGCCCACTCATGGCCCCTTCTGAGCTTCTATCTGTTTTTTCACGACCAAAAACTAAAACGTAAATAATAGAAATGACAGTCAGCACAGGGTAGAGAGGGCCGTTCTGGAGTCAGGCTGCCTGCCTGTGTGGAGAAGTTACTTAACCTCTGAGAGCCTCCCTCTACTCATCTGTGAGATGGGACGACAAAAGCAGGATTCGCTCTCAGGGCTGCGAGATGGACCCCGCCGAGGTGTGTGGAGGCTCCTGGTCCCCGATAACGGGCACCATCCTCCCTCACAGACCCTTCAGTATAAAAACTGTAATCCGGATTAAAGGTGAGCTCGTGCTCCCACCCTTAGCTACTTCAGGCCACACCATTCTTGTGCTTGGTAAGTGACCCTACAACCTAGACTAGGGAAGTTGGTAAACTTGACTGAGCGTCTGAAGGTGGCAGGTGGCAAGGCAGAGGTCAAAGCAACACTCGGACGGGTATGCTTTCCGGCCTCTATCTGACTCAGTTCCCAAAACACTGCTTTTCGTCAGGCTGGTGGCACAGACCTGCGGTGGGGCTCCGGGACAGAAGTGGGAAGGGAAGGCGGTCCCCACGGAAGGCGCGGCCTACTGGGTGTCCCCGTTACATTTCACCGCATGTGTGAATCTCAGGGTGGCTCCCGTTCACTCAGAACCAAAAGGAGCAGCTTGTTCCAACAAAGCAGCCAGTTGGTTTTGAAGAAAACCTTCAGCTGGCCTGGGTGCTAACCTGAGCTGGAGAGGGTGGGGTCTGGGTGACACGACACACCCAGAGAAGGCAACACATCCTGTGACCAAAGGACTTTGTGCTGCTGAAAATAGAAGGAAGGCCCGATTACTCATGATGACCAGGGTCACTGGCTTTCGAACGTCGTGCTCAAGGAGGAACTGAGGTAGGTGGGAAGCCTGACACATGACGTGCGCTGAGTGGGAGGCCCCGAAGCATGCCCAGGTTCTGTTCCCGTTCTGGAACGTTCTTTCTGCTGTGTGTTTTCACCCCACCCAGGGACGGAAAATTGATCACGCTGTCAGAATTTCAGACAACATCCCAGCTACTACGACCATCCTTTTGTGTTTGTGATGGGCTTCAGATCATGAGAGTTTTCTTTTCAAAACGTTTACTTGTTAAGGCAGAAAGACAAGTCAGAGAGAAGTTGCGTTGTGTCCTAGGACTATTAGTCTTAGACACACAGCTCGGAAAGCGAGCGCTCCGCCGGCCGCCCACCTCCCTCCTTAGCAAGAGGCTTAGACTTTTCCTTTTTAGCCATGACCCTTTGGGAGAGGCTCTGCTTGCCCGGTGATGTGGAAGTAAGCTACTTCAACAAAATGTTCAATGGATAAATCACTCTTCCGGAAGAGGAAGTCTCCACTCTTCTAGTTCCTCGCAGCCGAGGTGAGGCTCACAGATGGCTGGGCTGTGGTCCTCATGGCTCTGAGAGGAGCAGCAGCACAGCACCCGGCACTGTCTCTCGTGTGCCCTCCTCTAGATGCTCTGCAGGAGGGCTCGTTGGCTCCTTAAGCCCAAGCATGGGTTGGTTTACAATTAATCCCATTTTTTTAAAGATTTTATTTATTCATGAGAGACAGAGAGAGAGAGGCAGAGACACAGGCAGAGGGAGAAACAGGCCCCATGCAGGGAGCCCGACTTGGGACTCGATCCTGGGTCTACCAGGACCATGCCCTGGGCCAAAGGCAGCACTAAACCACTGAGCCACCCAGGCTGCCCCAATTAATCCCATTTTTAAGGCAAAAGGCTGAGGTGGTATGTCTGCCACGCCAGATAAGGGAGAGGCTGAGCAGAGATTCCATCTTAGCCTCTCAGCCCAGGTCTCCTGAGAGGTACACGGCTGAGACCAATAACCCCACAGTGTCACCCTGCACACATATGAAAGGGTCGTAAAAAATCTCAAGTGCACATACAAGCGTTAGACCTTGGCCCCCGCTGGGCATCCCCTAGGCATGTGGCATTTGACATTAACTGGACTTGCTGGATTCTTAAAGTGTTTAATTGGGTAATCATTCACCTTTTTTTTTTTTTTTTGGTGTTTTTTTGGACTTGTTTTTTTAAGATTTTATTTATTTATTTGACACAGAGAGAGAGAGAGAGCACAAGTAAGGGGAGCAGGAGAGAGAGAAGCAGGACCCTGGGATCATGACCCGAGCCAAAGGCTGACACTTAACCAACTGAACCACCTAGGCGCCCCTCATTGATTAAAAATTTAACCATTTTGATGAAAAATTTAACCATTTTCACCAGACACTACACGCTGTGTGTAATCTTTATGTCTGTAAGGTAGGACTAACCTCTTGTGGCTGGCCCCATCACAACTGTGAGCAGGGAGTGAGTATCCTACTAAAGGCGGCCATATAGTACAGAAAACACATGCTTCAGTGTTAACAGACTTAGTTTTAGTGAGGACGCAGTGTGCGGATATTTATTGAGTGCTTAGTCTACTTAAGACATGAAGTAGAAAAGAAAAGAAAAAAAAGACACGAAGTGGGAGGTCAGGACCCAGCAGTGCATGATAGGTATGGGGCTTCCTGTGCAGTGGGACAGACAGACAAGCCCATGACAAGTTGGCTTTCAAAGGAGAACCTCTGGGTGCTGTGGGAGCACCCCAATGGACAACCGGAAGGCTTCCCTGAGAAAGACCTGGCCTTCTCCTCTCCAAACTCTGTGACCTTGAGCAAGGACTACAACAGGCTCTGGAGGGGATCTAATCTGACCCTCCGGTCTCAGGGTTAGGAGTAAAGGAAGCTGAAACATACTGAGCGAAGGCACAGCTTTCTTGTCTCTGCTTCCTCATTTGAAAAATAAAAATTAATGGGCAGAAGAAGATTTAGGAGCCTCTAAATTCTTTCTTTTTTTCGTTTTAATTTCATGGAGTTGATTTTTTTTTAAAGAAACATTTATATAAACACCAAATGTGGTCAGATCAAGTTTTCAAGTATGGAGGACACATGTAATACGTGTTTTCCAGAGAATGTTCCTATAACATTTTATTTTGGCGAATGCAAAGGGATATAATGGGCCTACTCTGTGGGGAGCTTACTTTGCTGCACAGTGTTGTTGAAACTTGATCTTCAGCTTTTGCCTAACAAAAGCAATAAATGAATGATGTCAATTGATAGGAGGTGAAAAGCTCATTTCATGCTCCAGAATAGGGGATCTTTGAGCAGAAAAAAACAAAAGTCTACTTTCCAGACTCTTTATTCCCTTTACACTTATGTTTAGATGCCAAAAATCCAGGGGTACTGTGCTGTCGAGGCAACTCCGGGATCATCCCTCTGGGAGCTCCATGGTATTTTACTGAGCATTCGGACCCACGGACATCTCACATCCTGCTCTATCTGCAGCCTCAGCAAGACTTTCAGAGCTACTCTCTGACCCGAGTCAATGAATGCCACACCAACTAAGAAATTGCCAACTTCAGTGTCAGCCATGTAAATTGTCTAGCTTAATGTCTCCATGAAAATGTGTCCATTATGGACTTGTCCAATCAAAAACGTGTAAAGAGTTTTGGTAGCACGGGAGGTGATGCATCACCTTTTGAGAGGGTTGCAGAGGTTGGTGACACTGAAGACCCCAAAGAACTTTTGTTTACTTGGGCTGATTCCGCCAATACTTGCCACGTTAGAAATTAAACTTATTACAAGTATTCACAGTAATATTTATTTATTTATTTAAAAATCATAGCATAACATAACATTTTAATGAAGACCATGAAAAATTTTAGAACGAAAAGTATGAATCTCATCAGTACCTGGCATGATAGAAGACAGCTGGATCCTCATGTCTGCTCCGTCTTCCATCTGTCATGATAAGTTATTTTAAATCCGGCTGCACATAGAGATATAGTCAGAAGAGGGAGGAGTATTTTGATGGACTTTTTAGAAAACCATAGATATGGTTTTCTCCTTTGATGCTACACCAAAACTCAACAGAGGGCCATTGCTTAAAGGTCGGTTGTGATGTGAAATCTGAAGCTATATGAGCGAATTTTTCCTTCTCTGTGACATCAAAACCTTATTTTGGTCTCCCTTGCTGTGAACGGACGGACCTCTCACCCATGCATGACTTTGTAACATCAAATATTGGACACGTAAAAGACGCCGGTTCACTGAATTGTGTGGCTCTTCCAAAAGCTGATAAATTCACTCTAAACATTGAAAGCTCACTTTTGTAAATACTGCCACCAATCTCATCAGAAAAATATGTAAGTATCGGGGAGCTAGTGAGCCCAAGTTGGCAGCTAGCAGCAAGTTTTCCAAAATTCCCATCTTCACTGGAAAGCTCAAATTTTATCATTGGCAACAAATGCTGTCAGTTGTTTTCCTTGAAGTGACAGACTCACTTTATTCATTTTGGAGAAAATGTTGCCAAATACTCAATGCTGAATAACCGTGGTTGGTTAGTCATTCTTCCAAATAAAAATTCCATGAAAAAGGCAGCAGAGCTCACAATTCAATGAATCACACAAATGCTTTTCCTGGAGACTATCCTGTACTTGAGTAATGCAGCAAACAAGCTGTATGCATATCTTTGTTTTGATCAAAAGTGTTCCTAACTAAAAGTGGTCTTTTTTTTTTTTTTAATCCGCTGCAAGTGTGTGGTGGCAAAGAATGCAATGTCTAGTGCAATTTGATGTGTACAACTTGATTTGTGTTAAGGTGTAAGCAATTTTACCACCGTTGCCTTTCCTCCATTCATTCAAGTATCAACCTAGTAAAAAAGACAATGTCTTAGTATTATAATGAAAATAGTTCTGACCTCATAGACCTTCCGTGGGAGTCTCAAGAACCCCAGGAGTCTGGGATCATTCTTTTGAGAATGGCCTCTATAGATATTTTCCATCATAAGTCTGTCATGTGAGAATAACTGAGCTGAATGAAGCTTATTAAGTCAATGTCACAAACCTGATTTTTGATCTTTCCAATGATTAGGTTTCAGTGTAGGATTGATATCCAGGAGTTGAAAGGTTCTGGATCTTTAAGAAAACCTTCTAATTAGTTTGTTACTATTCACCTCCCAGTGGGTGAGTGTCTTCGGGCCCTTGGGCAAAGGCCCCTTCCCTAAGAGGTGATCCATAGAGACGAGTCAAGAACTGGACCAGTCAAGTTTGATGATCTGGAGTTTATCTTTCTATTAAAAATAATTTTGATAGTTGCTCATTGATTTAGAGAAAATCAGCTCATCATTTCATGGGTCCTCAACAAGGAAGTTTGAAGTCAACATTTCCAGTGCGTCTGGGTTGCATCTAGTCTATGGGGCCCCTACTATCATTGTGTGGGTTCACCTCCACGACTTTGTCAATCTCCGTGTGTTTACGACCCAAGGCCCTGCTCCATAAATTACAATTAACTTTCTTTCTGAGGGCTTCATGATGTTTTTACAAAAATTCAAATTTTTGCAAGACATTTACAATCATAATTCCTTTGTCTTAAAGACCTTGCCCTGAGTTAATGGGAAGTGTATCTAGTGATATAGAAATAAGCTGTGTTCCACATATGGAATCTGATTTTTGGCTTTAAAATCACAAATCAGTTCCTGTTGGAGCGGATACTCCCTCTGGGAGGTTCACCCAAAGCCCCCTAGCATGAGATTTTCATTAGATCTTGAGGGAAAACTGCTTCTAGAATGTTCTCTGAAAGCTCTGGCTTCTGTAAATTTAGTTTCCGGCCGAGGTAATCCATAATTTTCTTTTTTTTTAATCTTTAAATGCAGGAAATGAAGAAAACAAAGAAAGGATCATTTTATTGACTCCTTATACGGCAGAAAATGTTTTTAAAAAAATATTTTATTTGTTTACTAGAGAGAGAGAGAGAGAGAACACAAGCAGGGGAGCAGCAGGCAAAGTGAGAGGCAGACGCCCCACTGAGCAGAAAGCCCATAGTGGGGCTCTATCCCCGGACCCCAGGATCCTGACCTGAGCTGAAGGCAGACACTTAACCAACTGAGCCCACCAGGTGTCCCGCAGAAAATGTTTTTAACGAATCTGGGCTGGGTTTTGAATCTTCAGGCATGAACCCCGGGCTTCCCAGCCTCCAGAACCCTGAGAAACAAGTGTCAGCTATTTCAGGACCCGAGTCTATGGCCTTTTATGGCAGCAGCCCTAGCTGACCACGACAGGCTCTTTGGAGCCACTCAGCTACGGAGCCTGGGAGAACGTGAGCAGAAGCAAGGCTCTGAGGTCACTGCTTTCCAGAAGCACCGGTAGGTAAGTAGCAGCGGGTGCAGGAAAGCAGTGAACTGGCTGGTGACCGTGGAGTGGGGTGGAGGGAAGTGCCCAGCAGCTAACCCCGGGTGTGTGTCCTCCAGGGGTGAGGACGGATTGTAGCAAAGAAAGAAATCTTTGATTTGAGAAATCACGGCAGCTCCCCAAGTGAACCAGTGAGCCCCCCAGCTGGCTCCCGTCCAGGTAGGTCTCTGTGGGAAGGAAGGAGGGGAGGAGAGTGCTGGGCCCTGGGCCAGGCGGGGTCAGGGCTCTGAGGGGCTGGGGGGCATCGCTGGGGCCCAGGGAGGGGCTGATCCAGGAGGGCGGAAAGCCATCGAGCAACTCCTTGGACTCCTTGTTGCTGAAGACCTGAGGCCCCCAAAGGATCTTCCTTCCCTCTAGGCCTGTGGTTTGGGGGAGCCGTGGGGCGGCGGGGGCAGGGCAGAGACACAGTGGGCAGGTGCTCCTGGGAGATGCAAAGCCCTCCCTGAGCATCGTCACTGAGTGGATGGCGGATGGCGTAGCTGACCTTTGGGGAGTCTTGCTACGGGAACTGAGTGAGTGACCTTCTGACTTGGGAAGACAGATGCCCGGGGGGCTCTCAGGGCTGGGGACATGGGGAACAGCCCGCTGGCCTCCCTGAGTGAGCCGCAGGCAGGGCGGCTGGGGGCGCATGTGGGGAGCCTGCTTGCACCCCGACTCCTCCATGGCTGAGGCATCATTCCCATTTTCTGGGGGTGGACTGTGCATAAACACTCTGCTAATCAGATGTCAGCAACCCATTTTTAGACAACATGAAACACATCGGGAAAAAAGAGAGAGAGAGAATAATGTGCCAAATGCTCCTGCTCCCACCACTCAGAATTTAAAATGTTAGAAGTCTTTGCTCAACCTCATTAATCACCAGGGAAACGTACATCAGGACCACAGTGACATCCACTTCGAACCCTCTAGTTCCGGCTGCAATCGAAGGGTCAGACAATAGTCGGTGCTGGAGAGGTTGTAGAAAAATTAGAACCTTCCTGCACTGCTGGGGGGAACTCGGAATGGTGCAGCCACTTTGAGAAACAGTCTGGCAGTTGCCCAAACAACGAAACAGATTTACACACAGCCCAGCAACTCCAGCCTGTAGAGACACCCAGGAGAACTGAAAGCACACGTCCACATAAAAGCTTGTATGTGAGTGTCCATGGCAGCATTATTCGTGATCTCCAAAAAGGTGGAAACCATCGAAACGTCCATCGGGTGATGGATACATCAAGAAAATGTTGTCCATCCCTACAAGGGAACGTGATTAGGGCCCTAAAAAGGAATGAAGTTCCGACCTGCTACGACATGGACGGATCCTAAACACGTGATGCTCGGTGACAGGAGCCAGACACCAAGGCCCGCACGTCACATCATTCCACTCGTGTGAGATGTCCAGAATCGGGAAATCGGGAAAAACAGAAAGTGTTTGCTTGGAGCAGAGAAGACATTGATTGCTGAAGGCACAGGGCTCTTCCTGAGGTGGCGGAAATGTTCTAAAAATCGACCGCGGTGATGGTCGCACATCTCTGGGAACAGAGCAAAAAGCACTGAGTCGAATGCGCTCGTGGGTTGTACGGTATGTGAATTGTAGCTCCATTAGGCTACTTAAAAGTCCGCGATTAAAAAAAAAAAAAAAGTCCGCGATATTCTTCTCCAATGTTTTTCGTATGAAAGGACCAAAATGTTATGAAACACGTGGAAGTCCCCTTTCTCTCCCTCCCTTCCTCGTCGTGAGCGAGGATTCCCTTCCAGTCTGCTCTAAAACACTGTTCCATGTCATGCCCCTCTCTCCCCTTCCTCATTTAACCACATGCGAGAGCGCTGGGAGACGGTGCCATGACCACCTCCATTTGACGGATGAACAAACTGAGGTCACACAGGTCAAAACTGAGCTTCCCCCGGGGTCAGAGAGCCAGGCTGACCAGGGCCGGGTGCTCCTGTTCCACGTCCGGGTTACAAACTCTACGCCCGCTCCCGCTTCCTCCAGCAAGCGTCTTTGGCCAAACCTCACAAATGATCCCACTGATCTGAAAAGAATATCGCAAGTCACATTAACAGGGAATCTGTTGCTCGCAGAAATCCCAAAACATCTCTGGTATTTTCCAGGAAACACTTTTAGAATCCCAAGGTGATTTCCTAAGTCCTTGTCTAAAAGGTGAAAAATCACTATGCCGAACAGCTCGAGCAGACGGTCGAGATTTCTTCAGCAGAACTCAGCTAATTCTCACGTCCCAGACCCACAAATGTCACAAATCTCCCTACAAGCCTCGAAAATGTTACTACTTTCGTCGGCAAAGGATGAAGAACAGAGAGGAGCTGAGATGCTTCGCATTTCAGATACTCCATCACGATAGGGATGGACCCTCTGGGAGCCGTGAAGCAGTTGCCGAAAAAGGGACAGGTCGACAGAGAAACTTCGGGAAGGCCCATCGCGGGGAGCCTCTGATCACCCCCCCACTCCTGCTGCTCACTTTATTTATTTATTTTTCTTTTTTCTTTTCTTGATTTATTCATGAGAGACCCAGAGAGAGAGGCAGAGACACAGGCAGAGGGAGAAGCAGGCTCCGTGCCAGGAGCCCAATGTGGGACTCGATCCCAGGATCCCGGGGTCACAACCTGAGCCGAAGGCAGACGCTCCACTGCTGACCCCCCAGACGTCCCACTGCTCACTTTCAGAAACCAGCCTCTGAGCCTGGGGGATGAGAGCTGAGCCCACCGGCCTTGTGGGGCCCAGTATCTGCAAAGTGTCACAGGAGACCCAGTGATGGACGAGACCTGGCCCTCGCCTTCAGCGCGATATCCTTATTAACTGATGTTGAGTGGTTTCCTATGGAAAGTCGGCCCATAATAGTGAAAAATAGCAGGGTTTTTAGATACTCTTTAGACCCAGGAGGGAACAGAGATGCACAAACTAACTGGGGCGCCTCAGGCCGTGTGGGAGCGTGTTTGGCGGACGAGCTCGAGGCCATAGAACCCACTTCGCTCGGGGCAATCTAGGCGTGAACCTCCCGGTTGCAGGTCGAATTGTGGAAGTCCCAGAAAGAGATGTGGAAGTCCTAACCCCGGCACCTGTGGATGTGGCCTTATGTGGAAATAGGGTCACGGCAGGTGTGATGAGTTACGAGGAGGTCAGACTGGACGAGGGTGACCCTTAATCCCATATGGCTGGTGTCCTTGTAAGAAGGGAGAAGGGAGCTGGTGGAAACGAGGCAGGGACTGGAGGGACATGGCCCCAGCCAAGGGAGGCCTGGGGCCCCAGGAGCCGAGGGGTCAGGGAAGGACCTCCCCTTCTCTTTGTTGAGCATGGGGTCCTGGACATGGGTCTTGCCCACCCTTGCTTTTCTAGGTTGGCCCTTGCTCCTGAGCCCTGACTCCGTCTGCACGAACCCAGCCTGGCTTCACCCGGGGCCCCTCGGAGAGACGCCGAGCTCTTGGGCTTCTGCGGCGTCTCCCTGAGAGGCTCTGTCAGCGACGGGACGCAGAGTTGAGTTGCCCCCACCTCCTGAGTAATCCCAGGGTCTGAGTCGAGGGTCCAGACAAGGAGCCCCAGGCCGGCGGACACCGGTCAGCTGTTTCTAGGACCCCAAGAGGTCATGGGACCCCAAGCCACCATGCCCTGGCCCCAAGGAGCCTCCTGGCCTCAGCGATCTCCAGCCCCTGCTGTTTCCTGGCCCCCTGCAGCTGTCTCTTTCCAGAACTCTGGTTCCAGGGTTTGTCCAGGCCCCTAAGGTTGGGACGGTGTCTGGGACCTGCGGGCCTCCTGGCCCCTCTGAGAGGTTCCACCCTTGACGAGCCTCCTTCTGGCAGGAGGCCCCGAGCCTGGGGCCTTGCTCACCCTACTGTGCGTGTAGAGCATGACCTGAGAGCTCCAGCAGGGCCAAGGGTCCCCATGAGCTTCGTGATGCCCCATGGCCCCTCCCGAGGGGACACGCCTCCCGGCGGAGGAGCAGCAGCCAGCGAGGCCACGGCAAGGCCAGCACACAGGTCATCGGATCTGCTGGATCTAATGACGTGTGTTATGTGTCTTGTCATCCTCATTTTCCAACTTTCTTATTTAGTGTATTTTACAGAACTCTCAGGCCATAATGAACTGAAAACAAGAAACAAAACTGGCCCTGGACCGCAGCGAGTCTGGAAGCAAGCAGGTGTCAGAGGCACAGGGTCCCCGGGGCGTGACTGCAGGGGCCTGGCCCCGTGGGGGGCCGTCCTCTGGGGCTGGAGCCGAGTGTCCACCGCAGGACCCATCCCGTGGACGTGAGCTGGTGAGGGTTCAGGCGGGTGGGGGGGAACTGGAGGTGTCCCAACTGAACACGGATCTTCCCTTTGCACCACCTGTCATCCCTCCCCGAGGCCCCCCTCACCCCATCCCCCCCCAAACACACACACAGCTGAGGAGTGACAGCCTGGGGACTTAGGGAGGAGCCAGGAGGGGGTGGGGGGGGTGTCAGGGAAGCTGGCCTTGCTCTCACTGGGTCAGGGTCTCACGTCCTAGCCTTGGCCCCTCTCTGCCACCCCTGCGCTCCCCAGCCCGCCTGCTCGCCTGTGACCTGAAGGGGCTGCCCTGGCCCAGGGGTCAGCGCCAACTCCGACCAGGCACCTGCTTTTGTAAAAGAAGCTTTATTGGACCCCGGCCGCGCCTGCGCTTTATGCAGGGCCTGCGCCCGCCCAGCACAGCAGGGTTGAATAGTTGTGTCAACCTGCAGCCTGCAAATCCCCCAAATCCCCCAAATCCCCCGTGTTCACTGGGACCGCTGCCCCCTCTCCGGATGAGCCCTTCTCTACGGGAGCAGCGCCGCCTCCTTGCGGGCAATTTGGAAATGGCACGTCTGCGGCGCCCACGAGGTACTCAGGATAATGTCCTGTTAATACAACTGCCGGGTCATTGCGCTGCACGCCTGAGACTCACACAACATTGTAGCCGACTATACACTAATAATAAAAATATATATATTTAAATGACATAAAAATAAAACTAAAAAAGCAAAATAAAAAATGGGGCGCCTGGGTGGCTCAGCGGTTAAGCATCTGCCTTCGGCCCAGGGTGTGACCCTGGAGTCCCGGGGTCGAGTCCCACGTCGGGCTCCCTGCGTGGAGCCTGCTTCTCCCTCTGCCTGTGTCTCTGCCTCTCTCTCTGTGTCTCTCGTGAATAAATAAATAAAATCTTTAAAAAAATAAGTAAATAAATATTTTAGAAATAAAAATGAAATCTTGCCATTTGCAACGGTATGGCTGGAACTAGAGTATATGGGGCTGACGGAATGAAGTCAAAGACAGATGCCAAGTGATTTCACTCGTAAGTGGAGTTTCAGAAGCAAAACAAATGAGCAGAGAGGAAAAGAGGGAGACACGAACCAAGACACAGACTGTGAACTCTCCAGAGCCCACTGAGGGTCACCAGAGGGGAGGTTGAGGGCAAGGGTGGAGATGGGGCAAACAGGTGCTGGGGGGGCAGTGAGGGGAGCACTTGCCGTGAGGAGCGCTGAGGAAGGTATAGGATTGCCGAACCACTATACGGTGCACCTGAAACCAATATTAACAGTGTGTTAACTAACATTTAAATGAAGACTGCAAAAAAGAAAAATTTAGTTTTTTTAAAAAAAATGTATTTTATTTATTTATTCATCAGAGACACACAGGGAGGCAGAGACACAGGCAGAGGGAGCTGGATGCCAGACTGGATCCTAGGATCCCGGGATCCCGCCCTGGGCCAAAGGCAAGACAGCCAACCGCTGAGCCACCCAGGCGTCCTGAAAAAATTTACCCTTTTAGTTCTTGTAGTCCCAGTTGATGCAAAATTAAGGCATCGTACTTATCATTTTGAGATTGGGAGCACAAGCAGGTGGCAGTCTCCGGGGCGTCCCTAGGGAGGCTCTGAAGGGTAATCTCACCCCATCAGGGCGTCTCCAGCCCTGGGACAGACTCTGCATCCGCATCCCAGCGGCCGTGTCAACGCGGCACCACGAGAGGGCAGCATAAGCCCGTGAGTGTGGCCAGAGCAGGACCTCGCACTGGGGACCCGGGCAGAGGAGGGGAGGGGGGCTCCGAGAATCTTGGGGCTGGTGCGGGGCTCTCAGGAGTCAGGGGCCCCAGTGCGGGGGTCCCAACCGTGGAGGGGCGATCCTAGGGTCCAGGGCACCTGGGGGAGCAGAGTGTCCCCAAACCCCCCCACCCCACCCCACCCACCCCCTGTGTTTCTGGAGATGCTCTTGTCTCAGAGATGCTCCTTCACAGGGTGCTCGGCCTTCCCCCTCCCTCCCGCAGTCCCGGTGCTCATCTGCATCCTCAAGGTTCCAGGAAGTCAGGCAACAGAGAAATGTGCCCCGTTCAGCTCTTGTGACCCTTCCCCCCCATGTCCCTGACGTGCGGGTGTGTTCCTGAGGCCTCTGTGTGGGTTACGATGACTTACACCGCCAGGCAGGCCTTGGCAAACGCTGACTTGGCATTTGGGGGGAGGCTCCTTTTTTTAAAAAGTTGAATTTTCGTTCATTTGCAAGCTGCCTTTGCCAGAATGGGGTTTGATTCCACCCAGCAGAGTGCCTCCCCCTGCGGGACTGGGAGGAGCAGACTCGGGGTGGAGGGGGGTGTGCCAAGAGGAGACTGGGGATCAGAGATTCTTTTTTTTTTTAATGATTTATTTATTTATTCATGAGAGACACACACAGAGAGAGGCAGAGACACAGGCAGAGGGAGAAGCAGGCTCCCTGCAGGAGCCCAATGCAGGACTCGATCCCAGGACCCCAGGATCACAACCTGAGCAGAAGGCAGCCCTCCCACCGCTGAGCCACCCAGGCGCCCCAGGATCAGAGAGTCTAAGTACACTGGGGACCCATCCGTCAGGCCCGTGGGCGAGTTTGCTTGTCCTGATCCCTGGGTCTCCCTTGGGCCCCTTGTCTGGGGAAACTCTTGTTACTTGAAAAAGCAGCCAAATGTTGATCATTATAACCCAACAGAGTCATTGAAGAAATGCAGAGGCCCCACACCTCAGGCTCTTCCTCTCCATGTGAGTCGGTGCATCTGCCTGCTGGACCACAGGCTTCCAGGCTGGAGGCTGGGAGAGGGGACGGCAGTGGGGTCCTCCCCTCCGTCCCCCACCCCGCCCCCCAGCCTGAGAACACAGCCCCCCGCAGTAGGACCACATCGCTGGGTGAATGCAGCCAGAGGAAGCACGAGCCTCGGAGCAGCTGGATCAACCTCACGCCTCGGTGATGCAGATCATCTGCCACGGCGGACACCCAGCCCTTGAGCGTCCCCTTCGTCATTAACGAGTGTCACCAACTCACATTTGTGCCGAAATCCTTTTAGGTGCCACACGTGCTATATCCTTGTAGATTCTGGGTGTCGGAATCCCCCTCTCCCCCCGACCTCACCCACGGACCTGTGACAACCTCAGCTACATGATGGGCTGATGTCCCACTTTGTGTCACCGGAGGCCCTGAGATCAGGCCACCTCCTTCACGCAGCCCTCCACAGCGCCCTTGGCCGCACACCCTCAGCATTTTATTTGCATTGTGTGGGCACGGTCATCCCCCCACCAGGACAGGCTGGTGGCCCCGGATCCTTCTCGCACAGAGCAAATGGACTAAATTAAGCATGCATCAATGAAATTATCTGCTTCCCCTGAAACTAGGTGACCTCTGAGCGGGGACACGTTCCTCACAGCTGCCCAGAAGCAGCCGGAGTGTTGACATCCAACAGGAGGATGTGGCCAGGCCCGCTGTGGACAGGCGGTTCTCAGGTCCTGTCAGGAGTCAGCGGCGAGGCGCTGGCCTGCTCCCCTCCCCGCCTGGCCGGCCTCCCTGGGAAGGGTCCCACCTTCCTGCAGGGTGCCGGCCCCTCTGGGCCCTCGGCCCCTGCCTGGGGCAGCCCTTCCCTCCCTCGGCCCGGTGCCCCCGCATCCCAGTCCTGCCTTCCTCTGCGGCCCCTCCTGCTGCCCGCAGCCCTGTCCTTCCTGCCTTCTGGAATGTTCCCCCAAAGCAGAGGCCAAGCACCTCTCGTTCCACTCCCAGCTCAGAGTGGAAGTTCAAGAGGCTCTTCAGGGGGGCTGGTCAGAGAAGTCTCCGGAAGGCACGGCCTGCAGACCCCAACCTGTCCAACCCGCTTCCTCTCCCCTAAAACCTCTCCTCGGTCTCCCCGAGCAGCTTCCCGTGTCTCACCCCTGGGCGCACCTGCGGCCCTGCTGCCTTCACCCTGCCTTACCCTGCCTTGCCCACTGCCCTGCCCACTGCCCGGCTCTGCACAGCCTCCGCACCCCTGCCGCTCGCATCCCTGCTTGGCCTGGCCGTCGGGCTCAGCCGCCCGGGGTCCCCGCTGCTGCACCCTGGCCAGGACCAGGTGCCACCCTGCCTGCCCCTCCCGCCACCTTCCTGAGCATCGTGGCTAGATGCAGCCCCCCATGTGCTGCTGGGGACACTCTGCAGGCTGCGGCTGTCCCTTCTGGTCTTCGTGTAGGCCACCTCCCCGCCCACACGGCCTCCAGAGCACCGGCTTCGGGCCCTCACCCCCGCCAACCAGCCCAACCCAAGTGTGTCCCCCTGCCCGGCCAGGCCCCACGCTGCCCTGCGGACAGAAGGTGGCAGGGGGTGCCCCCCAGTCAGCAGTCAGGGTTCCTAGACCTCACTTCTGGGCATGCACGCTTGGCTCTACGCTCACCCTCAGGTTTGAACCTTCACTTTGTCCATCTCAGGAGGTGAGATTTATAAAAAAAAAAAAAAAAAAAAAAAAAAAACCCTTCTTCTCTGCCTTGAAGAGTGGCAGCCACGGCTGGAACCGGGTCACTGCCTCCTGAGAAGCACAGTCCCCAGCAGCAAGGCCCCGGAGCGCTGCCCCATAGCTCTCCCCCCACCTCCTCCCCTCGGAACTCCCTGCCACCCCGAGCATTGAACATTGCTTCCAGAACCCAGCTCTCTGGCGCTGGAAACTGAGACATAAAAGTCAATTACTTTATTGGGCTTAAAAAAATGAAAAGCAACCAGCAGACAGGATTTGTTTCCTAATTTATTTTCGGAACGAGTTTTCACTTGGTATTGATTGCCGCCAGTCCCGGGTTGGGGAGGTGGTTTGAGATTTGTGTCCTGGTCCCTCTAGAGGCTGGCACAGCAAAGGCCAAGCACGCATCTCCTTGTTTGATAATAAATTCATTGGTTTTTTTTTCCCCCTAAAAAAATGGTCACCAATTTATTAATATAATCAAAATTAAAAATCTCACCAATGTCTTTTTTTATAGTTGGTTTGTTTGAATCAGAATCTAGGGCAGCCCCGGTGGTGCAGCGATTTAGCACCACCTGCAGCCCGGGGTGTGATCCTGGAGACCCGTGATCGAAGTCCCACGTTGGGCTTCCTGCATGGAGCCTGCTTCTCCCTCTGCCTGTGTCTGCCTCTCTCTGGTTCTCTCTGAATGAATAAATAAATAAATCTTTAAAAAAAAAAAGAATCTAAAACAAATGGTTAGATATATTTCCTAGATCTACAATGGTACCCACATGCTTCTCTTTCTCTCTCTTAACAACTATTTTTTGAAGAAACCAGATCGTGTGTCCTATAGAATTTTCCACCTTTGCAATTTGCACCATGGAAATTCATTGTTTTTAAAAGAAAGTAATGAGGAAGCATCTCAAGAAGCTGGGGATGTCCCCCCACCACCACCCCTCCAATGGAATATTCTCCAAGGCGCTGCCCATCCTCCCTCTGATCAGAGCATCCCTGGGCAGGTGAGTGTGAGCTGTAGGTTAATATGAGGCTCCCTTAATCCCTCCTAGAGTGGAAACCTGTTTGCATTGGGAGCAAACTTCCTTCCGGGGCCTGGCGGCTGGGGGCGGCCACACCAGCTCCTCCCACCCTCCTCCCCTTTGATGGGATTACTGGGGGCTGCGGAGGATCCATTTCACCTAATAGGCTCTGACCGATGGCCTTTGGTGGGGTCACCTCGGAAACCTCCCAGGGCCCGAGGCGAGAAGCCTTTCTTTCTTCTTGAAAAATTATTTCTCATACTCGGCGTAAGTTCTGTCTCGATGGGGATGTTTCATAAGTTTGCTGCTCTTGGGAATCATCAACCTCTGAATAAGCTCATCCTTCTCTCCAAGAAACTCGAGGGAGGAAGGTGGATTCTTTTTATTAGTGTAATTATTTTTTGGTGTCCTTCCTGTGGGGTGTTCAGTGTCTGTATTTGATGTATTCGAATGAACACGGGGGAGTTAGTTCTATGAGCAACGACCCCTAAGGAGCCAGCATCGCGGTAATGCAGCAGACCCGTCTCGGAACGCTGGGCATGAGGACGGCGTTGGGGTCACAGGTGGCTCACAATATTCGGAGTACGACGATGTCTTATTCGAATCCACATGCTGTGAATATCGGAGGCTGCTGAGCGGGCCCTGGAGGGACGTGAGGACCAAACCCTGCGGAGGCCGTGCGCTCATGCACCTATGGGTTCCATCTGTCCCCTGGTCCGAGCTGGTCTGAGCAGGTGCCACGTGCCCCCGGAGCCCTCTCCTGGCCCCCTCACCCAGGAGAACCTCCGCACTTGCTCTACGTCCCTTACGCCTCTTCACGGACTCCCTAGCGCTTATCTCTGATTTGTCCGATTCCCCCTCTCTCCCTTCCTTCTCTAAAATCTAAGTTCCGTGAAGGCAGACCCAGGGCTGAATGCACCTGCTACCACCCCGGGCTCCTAGTCGGCACCCACGGCGGCTGCTGGGGTGAGTGGGGGATGAGAGAGGATTTGGGGTCTGGCTCAGATGGTTTGGCATCTCAGCTACCCTGCAGGCTCGGGGTGGCCGGTAAGCTGCTCCAGAGCCAACTGTGGGTCCTGCTGGATTGTGAGGGGTGACAGGTTCCTCCTCCCCAGGTCCTCAGAGGGCACAGGGCAGGGAGGAAAGCTGAGAGGTCTGTCCACGGGCGAGTGGAGGCCAGGGCCGGGGAGGCCTCTGGAGGACTCATCTCCCGGGGAGCTCTCCCTGGATGCCCAGGGCACCTGGCACGCTGCTGGGCACGCTTGTCACACGACAGTTGGTCTGGTCAGTGCTGTCGATCGGTGTCTCTATGACCACAGGTGCGGGGTCTCGTTCACCTCCGTGTTCCAGGTGTCCAGTGGGGGGGGGCATGCAGGAGGCCCCCCACCAGCCTGTGTTGATTCAGTACGTGTTTGAGTGTGGGGGGCCCTGCAGCAGCAGGACGGGGTGCCCGCCTGTCCCCGTGCACCGTGTCCCTGCGGGGTGGGGAGAACCGCGAGGACGGGGAGCCGGAGGCCGGGCATCATTCAATCACAGCCGGGCACCCACAGCAGAGTCCTCACCTCCACCTGCCACCCCAACCCTCGGGCAGCTCCCAGGTGATGCGCAGCCGGTGACACCCTGCCGCTGGAACAGTACCTCCCAGCTTCCCCTACAGACAGAGTCTAAGTAAAAATTGCTAGAAAAGGGATCAGGCAAAGCCTCACTCACTGGGTGAAATGTAATTCTGTGACTGCCCGCCGAAAACTGCCCGTGCACCTGACACCAGGGTTCGAGAAGACTGTGGGCACCTTCCTGGGTGGCACAGAACCCCCCCCCCCTTCCACTGTGAGGAGCTGCTCTACACAGGAATGAATGCAGGTTTTTGGGGGGTTTTTTTGTTTTTCTTTTTTTTTTTTTTTTGGTTTTTTAAAATATTTTATTTATTCATGAAAGACACAGAGAGAGGCAGAGACACAGCAGGCAGAGGGAGAAGCAGGCTTCATGCAGGGAGCCCCATGAGGGACTCGATCCCAGGACCCCGGGGTCACTCGATCTCAGGACCTGAGCTGAAGGCAGATACTCACCTGGATGGAGCCACCCAGCCGTCCCGAGGTTTTGGAATAAAAAACACAAAACCACAGAACTGTGTTTTTCAAGGCTGGAGCCTCTGGCAGCCCATCTTTATTACATACACGTATTACATGTATATTCTTATATAGATAAAATTTATATTGTGTCTAAGTATATTGGTAACATATATGTGATAAAGATGGACTAGAATCAACTGGTTTTGCATATGTAAATATACAATAAAACAACAGCACACATAGGTCTACACGCGCTGTACTGGCGTCACAGCTATACTCTTAAATGCATAATTTATTTAAGATGTTTAATTTAGGGGCAGCCCCTGTGGCTCTGCGGTTTAGCACCGCCTTGGGCCCAGGGCATGATCCTGGAGACCTTGGATGGAGTCCCGCATCGGGCTCCCTGCATGGAGCCTGCTTCTCCCTCTGCCTGTCTCTGCCTCTTTGTGTGTATGTGTCTCTCATGAATAAATAAATAAAATCTTAAAAAAAAAAAAGATGTTTAATTTAAGGGGCGCTTGAGGGGGCTCAACAGTTGAGGGTCTGCCTTCAGCTCAGGGAGTGATCTCGGGGTCCTGGGATCGAGTCCCACGTCGGGCTCCCTGCATGGACTCTGCCTCTCCCTCTGCCTGTGTCTCTGCCTCTGTGTCTCTCGTGAAAAAATAAATAAAATCTTTTTTAAAAAAGATGTTTAATTTAAAAACACGGTTATACTGTAGGCTGCGGTGATATTAACCCTGGTGATGGGCTCCCTTACTCCAAATCTCAGAACCAGCAGATCCGTGGCCTCCGGTGTAAGCCCCCACTTAGATTAACTTCGTGTTGGGTGGAATTTGTCTGCTACCCTTCAGGGAACAGAAGGCAAAAGTGCAGCGTCACTGGGGGACAAGGAGGCTGGGATGGGATGCAGGGGCATATCAGAGAAGGCTTCCTGGAGGAGGTGATGTGATGGCCAGTGGGAGCTAGTCAGCCAGGTAAGGGAGGGAAGGACATTCAGGTAGAAGGAGCTGCAGGTGCAACACCACTGAGGTAAGGGGCAGGCAGAGAGAACACGGCAAGCAGCAGGGAGGCCGTGGTGGCCGTGGGCCCAGGACAGCAGGGGATGATGTGAGCCACAGAGGGACGTGGAGGGGGAGCACAGGCCGTAAGTCGGCAGAGGAAAGAAGATGGAACTGATGGGCTCTGGAGGGGATTGTGGGGAAGAGGCAGGACAGGAGCCCCTCCTGGTTTCTTGGAGGTGGGAGGGAAGGGGTGCTGGTGGGTGGTGGGCCCTTCACTTGGAAGGGGGAGCAGGTGTGGGCCAGTGGGGAAGAGCTGGCTTCCAGACAGGCAGCATTTAGGGGCATTTGGGACATCGTAGGGACTCCATCCAGGAGCCACTCGGCTAGGCCAGCCAGGAGCCCTGAGAAGGGCCTGGCCGAGGCTTGGGGAGCCGCACATCTGGGAACAGGTAGCAGGGGAAAGCATGGGAGGGGTGTGCCGAGGAGCCCGGAGCACAGGGAATGGACCGGCTGAGGGCTGGGCCCAGAAATCACAGCCCCTCCTCCCCCAGGAGGACCCTCCACCTGGTTTAGGGGCTGGAAGCAGCTCCCAGGCACTGTAGCTCCGGGTGGGACAGAGTGGGACGCACCCTGCAGCCCCCCCAGGAACATCCCGGTGCGGGGCGCCTCCTCTCCCCCCACCCGACTGCCCGGGAAAGATAAAGGCCGAAAATCTCCCCAGATCGGTTTCAGTACCTGGGGAGCTGAGAGCCGCGGATGAGTGACAGGCGGTGATAGAGATCTCTCCTTGTTTACCTGTCAACAGAAACCCCGCAGGGACCGAATGAATACCCCACTAATCTCTTCCTCTGCTGCCCCTTCATTTAAGCAAAAGATAACAGGGATCAAAAGGCCCCAAGAGAGGTGAGAGTGGGGGGGCGGGCTTTGTCCTTTTCCGAGGGAGACTTGGGTGCTTGGAAACCGCCTCCCCCCCAGGGGACTTGAGTCCAGGCTCCCACCGGTATCTCTGCAGCCCCGGCTTGGGTTCGAGCTGAGCCTTGGTCGTGGGCACACGAACATGCACACGCACTGCGTGTTTTGCAGAGAGTGTTTCGGCTTAGCCCCCGAGCGAGGGCAGGAGGGTGTGTGCGTGAGAAGCGGTCAGCGGGCGGCAAGGCACCGAAGCTGGAGGCGATGGGGGGCAGGGGAGGACACAGCTGACGGCCTCGCAGGTCCCAGATTGCCGCTAGGACACTGTCGCGGTGGGGCCCCCTCTCGTAGGGCTCCAGGTGGCCTCCCCAGGTCGCCTCTCTCACCTCCACCGCGTGGGACGCCCTGGGACCCAAGTGCCTCCCTCCATCGGTCAGGGAACAGAGACCAACGGGGAGGGTTTGCAGGGTCTCGGGGACATCACCGCTGGGCTCCCCACCACATGATCGCACCCTCTTTCACGTCCCACCTCACACAGGGCAGTCTGTCCCGTTTTGAGACGTTTTTCCAGAACTGAGCCTGCCGGACGCAAGGCCAAGTGTGGTCAGCCAAGGCCTCCCACGGATGAGCCAGGTCCCCCACGACCGGTTGCAAACTCTGGTGGCTCCTGCTGGGACAGCTCCTCAGCAGGGGACTTAGAGAAGCCCTCGTTGGGGGCAGCGGTCGCTGGACACCGGGCACCCCTGCCGTGGTGTGTGCGCGTGTGTCTGGGGGTCTGCGGGCATGATCGCTCGCGCCGGCGGTACTCGGAGGTGGGAATCCTGCTGATGACTGGTTTCACCCAGAGGATGCCCGGTGTGGGAGAGCTCGCATGCCTGCACTCCCGGGACACTGAATTTCTAAAAGGTCAACCAGGGACCGTGACCCACCTGCGTGTGGACTTCCAGCTATCACTGGCATTCTGGACCTGGAAGACATTGCACGTTTTCCGAGGAGATGCCCATCACCTCTCCAGAGCTTCAGGGTGAGGATTCTCACCCCTGACTCTACTGCAGAGAGAGACCCAAGGAGCCACACTTCCAACGCCCAGGGCCAGGTCATAGCCACCTCCCTCTTGCTCACAGCCCTGGGAGCCCATCAGCACCACCTACTCCCTCCCTGAGGACATTTCCTCCCTGAGCCCTGGACTTCTGGTCTGTGCAGCGGAGATAGCACCCCAGCCCAGCGGCTCCAGTGGGCGGGCGTTAAGTGGAGAGGCCCCGACGGGACCCAACAGCTTCCTTCCCACCCCCTAATTCCCTGGCCCCCTTGACAAGACCTGCCACGATCTAGCTTCCCCATGCTTCTCATCTCATTTCTCATGACTGGGCACACAGCATGTGGGTTGGTACAAGGCTTTCACGCACTCAGTCCATGATCCCTGTATCATGCACACTACCGACAGCCAGAAACCATGGCCGTGCTCACAGCACCATTCACTACATGAATCTTCCACGTACTCATTCATCTGTTCACCCTTCGTCAAGGGCCGTCTCCTGGGTACACAGGACTAGGACGGCACCAAAGCACAAAGCATAACTTCTGCTGCAGGGACCCCGCTGGCATCACACACGTCCTTACCCCCCTACACGCTCACTGGCCTTCCAGGTTCATGGAGGTGGTTTCACCCAGAGGATGGTTACCCGGAGGTAACCAGAGCAGTGATAAAGTCTTAAATGAAAACGGTCTAAAGAGCCAGAACTTGTGAAATCACACAGAGACATGCACGTACGGGCTCTGTTTATGAGTCATTCGGGCTCCCCAGAAAACTTAATCGTAACGTCTGTACAAAGATTTCCAAATGCCACGTTTATTTCAATCTTGGGACCCTCATCTGTGGTTTTCTTCCTTCTCCCAAAACACATATTCATAAAACAGAAAGGGGACACTTATGTTCCAGAGAGAGACGCACTGCCCGACAGCGAAGACTCAGTGGACTGGGGCTGCAGTCAGCACACACCCGGAATCAGGTTTGCGCAGCCAGACGTCAGTTAGGAAGACTCCCTGTGCATCCCGGTGGCATCCACGTGCTGCGAAAACACGAAGCCTGTGTCACGTGGTGCCGGGTGCTGTCTGTACAAACACCACGGAGAGCACGTGAGATCCTCAACGGGACCTGCATCCTCATGCTTCCAAAATGCCTTCCTCAGACCAGGTTGCTCGGCGGCAACTTCCTGCCCACGGAAGGGCGATGCTCAAGGATAATGCTTCGCCAGCCCCTGAGAGCAGCTTTTTTTTTTTTTTCCATCCTCATGGGAGATACCACCTTGATGATGAGATGATATTTGTAACCAGGCCCCAACCCCCAAAACACTGCAATAAAATCAGCAGACGGAAACAGGTGTTCACAGAATTCCAAGAAGCAATGGGTCATCTACCTGGAAAGGAGGGCTTTAGGAATTGAGACTTGGCCCGTGGAGAAGGCATGGTCCTAAAATTACCGTGCCCAGCCCAAAGATGCTGTCAGCTGCCCACGGAGCCTTCCTGTGGGCAGAGCAACCAAGATAGGGTTGGGCAGCGCAGAGAAGGAGCTGGAATGATTTTCCAGAACTGAGCCTGCTGGACGCAAGTGATTGAGGGTTGAGTCTGGCCTTGGGTCTGCCAACTACCAGGCCTGGAACCTTGGGCACGTCGATTCTGTGGCCTCCGTATGTTGTTCCTTGTATATAATTGAGGGTCGGTTCCAACAATGCCATTTTCTCATCTCGTTTTTTCTGGTTGACACCAATAAATTGAAAAAATGGTGACTGACAACAATTAAACAGCACTTTCCAGGTGCCAGCACCGCCCTAAGCATTTTATACATGACATTGTGTATGATATCTGTGATGTACATGCTCTAAGGATCCCCATTCCCCAAATGGGTAAATGAGGCCTACAGGGGTTATGTAGCATGCACAAGGTCACACGGCTAGCTAGGTAGTAGCGGAGTGGAGAAGCGCCCAGGCCGTCTGCAGAGATCTCTCTGTTGGAGCTGCAATAGTGATAGGCAAGGGAGGGATGGTGGTGGGGTGACTCCGAAGGGCACCTGAAGCCATTTTTGAACTTTCATCTTGTGTGACCCTCTCCAGCCCTGGTCCCTGCTCACTCCGGTTCCCGTATCCCGTGTGTACCCACTGCCCAGGCTCCCGCAGCCCAGGATCCCTCCCCAGTGACCTCCTGCTTACCTTGAAGGCTATTGATCTAAACTGGCTTCATCACCACCACCACCCCCCACCCCCCGATCTGGTCCAAACTATACCTTTGGCAAAACACGACCAAATAAACTCAGTCCTTTTTCTCTCCTGCCTGCCAAGGGCAGTGGCCCTGAAGCCAGCCACGGGGGTCGGCAGACCTTCCAAGCGGGGGGTGCGGCCCCTGACTGCTGACAGTGTACACAACTCCCACGACGCCTTCCAAGGAAAATTATAGCCTGCGGTGAACGCCCTGAGCCGAGTGTCTTCCCAAAATGCCCTCCAGAGCAGCAGCTGCCCTTGAGACAGTGACACTCATCCCCGATGGGCTCCCGGGCTCCAGAGCACCGGAACTGCCGGCGCAGACTCAGACCGCCACCCAGAGGGAGAGCTCCTGTCGGGGCTGACCTACTCTCCAAGGCGTGAGCCCCAGTGCTGGGAGGATAATTTGAACAGACTTCCTCTTCCGAGGCTCTCGGATCCTCCTGCGGCATGGCCTCCCCATCTGCCTCCTCTGCGCAGGCCATGGGGTACGTGCCGACCCAACGAGGTTGCCAGAGCCCCAGCGTCCTCTCTTGGCTCTACCTGCTTCCCTCTCCTTTGCTGGGCTGAGTGAGCCTCGTGCTACAGACCTGGGTGCTGGCCTCCTAATTGCTTAGACACCCACTTGGCAACAGGTGTGCTCTGAGCGCAAGAAAACCATCAATAACCCAGCTGCCCACAGGTGCCACTCTCAACTCTTTTTTTTATTTATTTATTTTTTATTTATTTATGATAGTCACACACACAGAGAGAGAGAGAGAGGCAGAGACAGAGGCAGAGGGAGAAGCAGGCTCCATGCACCGGGAGCCCGACTTGGGATTCGATCCCGGGTCTCCAGGATCGCGCCCTGGGCCAAAGGCAGGCACCAAACCGCTGAGCCACCCAGGGATCCCGCCACTCTCAACTCTTAAAAGACTTATGGAAACAGGGGCCAGCTCCGTCCTCCAGGGAGTGAAGTGGTTGGGGTTTTTTTTGTTTTGTTTTATGTATATAATAAGGTCTGGGAAGTAAACCCAACTTAAAGCTGTGTGAACCAGTAACGCCGCCTCCCCTGGCACTGACAGGTGCGGTTTGCAGACAAATGGCTTCTGGATGAAGAGTCGAGGTGTCCCTCCAATGTCCTTATCGACCTGTGCTGTTTGATTTACCTGGCCGCCTGGTGAAAAGCCACATGGTGGCACCTTAAATCAGCCTGACCGGGAAACCTGCCAGCCCTGCCTCATCAATCTCCATTTGTCTCTCACGAACGCAGGAGAACCACTGGGCCAGCAGGGCCTCCGGCTTATCCCACCCACCCTGGGTTAAGTGACTTTTAGAAGTGCTCCCCCACCCCAACAAAACAATAAAACAAAACTTTTGAGGGCAACCCCTCCCAGAATCTCCCGGCTTGAACTCTCCTCCCGCTGACAAGAAACACATTGGCCTGAATGTCGGGCTCGCTGACGCAGTGAAACGAAAACAATCCCTCTCGTTCCAATGACTTCATGCCATTCCTTGCTTTAATCTTTAGGAAAGAGACTGCTGTTCCTATTACAAATTGAGAGACCGGGGACGTGTTTGAAGCAATTTATATTCAAGACTAACATAGCTAATATATCCTGAGAGAAAGGTAGACAAAGCAAACATTTACGAGTCCACACTCGTTTCTTTTTTTTTTAATTTTTTTTTATTTATTTATGATAGTCACAGAGAGAGAGAGAGAGAGGCAGAGACACAGACAGAGGGAGAAGCAGGCTCCATGCAGGGAGCCCGATGTGGGATTCGATCCCGGGTCTCCAGGATCGCGCCCTGGGCCAAAGGCGGGCACCAAACCGCTGCGCCACCCAGGGATCCCCACACTCGTTTCTTTTAAGGAAGACCCTTTTGCCGAGATACTATGTTAGTAAGACTATTTAGGAGGATATGGTGGCATCTTTTTTTTTTCCGCTCCCCAGATCAAGATCAGATCTTCAGCGTGATGACGTTAATACAGATACTTCGGAGCTGAGAACTGTGGAACGAGGGATGCTTTAAAACAAGAGTAAACGCCGACGGGCTGCCCAGAGTGTGGTGCTGCAAGAAGAGCGGCTGTAGTTGGCTGCCGGGGAGATGCACCTGCATCCAGGGAAGGTGATGGGCTGATGCACGCCCTGCACACCTTGCCTGCTCTCTGACAGGGGTGACTGGTTTTATTCCGGTAACTGTCAACTTCTCACATCTCCGGTGGGTTCCTTGGGTCCTATATTTTCCTAAGTGGAGATCCAGACAACTCCCTCACAGGACTGGGGACTGAGTGCACTCTTCCCTTTGAACTGAAGCCATTCCACCCCCACATCTGGGTCCTGGGTCTCCTGCTGGCCCCACTCTGATGGCTACTGCAGTGCTCGTCACCACCCAGGGCACGAAAACATCCTCCCCAGACGCCCCCTCTGTGGTGCCTGTGTTCCAAGAAGATCCAGCGAGGGAGCCCTTTCCTTCCTTAAAAGGGGGGGACGCCCTTGTGGCTCAGCGGTTGAGCATCTCCCTTCGGCTCAGGTCATGACCCCGGGGTTCTGGGATCGAGTCCCACATCAGGGTCCCCTCAGGGAGCCTGCTTCTCTCTCTGCCTGTGTCTCTGCCTCTCTCTGTGTGTCTCTCATGAATAGACAAATAAAATCTTAAAAAAAAAAAAAAAAAAAGAGGGCCGTGGGCAAGTGTCCAAGGACCTACGTGCTATGTGATTTCAGTTGGGCGACTTCATCAGCATTTCTCAACTGTTGTCTTGAGGATTTGAAAAGCTTTGTTAGCAAAGGAAAAGTGGACAGATGGGAAAGTTCCGGGCCCCTCTACGGTATACCTCCTTCAACGGAAACCGGTCACCACCAGCCTCCATGAGGTCAACCACGCTCCTGTCCCCAGTAATAACTGCCAGCACCAGCCTGCAGAGATGAGGAGGAATTGACTTTCTCTGCCAAACGTCACCAAGGGCAACGCACCTTTATGTTGTGTAAAGTACGTCTGGCCTCGAGCGGAGGAGATGTTCGAGCTGCACCTGGGCTCTTCTCCGGGCTTCCAGACGCATCCGGGAGGGGAGGTCCTCGAGCTGAGAAGGCACAGGCTGTCCCTCTGCACCGAATTGCTTGAGTCCTTCCCGGGGATCAAGAGTTAGGGGCCCCCCGGGAGTGTCCCCGGGGGAAAGGAGCATAATTACAGCGAAAAATTAAAATTAGCCTACGTTACAGAAAAGAAGCATTTGGCCAGCCGTCCGGTGACATTTCAAATGTCTTTACGTTCTCGTCTGTCTCTTAAAGTTTGGGCGTTTCAGACCGAAGAATAGATGTTGAGCATCGAAGGGAAACCAGAGTCCAGGCCCCCGATTCCACGCCAGCGCGGCCCCGCACGTCTACTCTCCTGCAAGTTTCCCGTCCCCTGGGCCGGTGGCAGTTGCTGCGCGTCTGAGCTGCTCGGTGGTCACTGTCTGCGCGGCCAAGGCGGCGCGTGTGTGCGTCCCCACGGAAAACAGAAGGGCGGCTTCATCAGGAACAGGCATCTGTCGCGGGGCCTCTATGTCACCTGACCCCCGCAGCAGCTGGACCCCTGGGAGCCGTCTAGCCGGTGACGCGGACGGGAAACTCCAAGGTCTTTTGGCAAAAAACACAAGTTTGGGGGCAGCTTCATCCTTTGAGGCAGGATTTCTAGACCTCAACACGCTTGACACTGAGGTTGGGGCTGAGGATTCCTTGCCGGGCGGCGGTGCCCCTTGTCATAGGCGGTTTACCAGCATCCCTGACTCCTACTCACCGGGTGCCGGCTGCACGCCCCTGCCACCCCGAAGCTGTGACGACCAAAGATGTGTCTACACGTTGCCACACGTCCCTGAGGGGCAAAGTCGGCCTGCACGAGGTCAGCTGGTGCAGAGACCCGCGTGCCCGTGTGCGTGCGTGCGTGTTACTGGTGATGGGAAGTTACACGGTCGCACACACACCCTGGGGAGCCCTCCGTGGGGTCGGTTCCAAGCCATCTGGTCCTTGTCTAAGGGGCAGTGGTTCTCGGGACAGGGGTTTCTCTTGCCCTGTCTACCTTATGAAACGGGTGGACAGCTGGTGTTTCTAGAAAGATCCATCAGATTGGTCTTGGAGAAGCTGTGCTCACTTTGGCTTCAGGGTTCTGCCTTCGGCCCTGTCACTCCCTCTCCTGGACCCTCATCTGGTCCAGGAATCTCTGGGACAATGGTGACAGGAGTGCTGATTTCAGGAGCTCGGGGGGCTCCGTGGGCCACTCCCAGCCTCTGTGCCCACATCCCCAGCCTCGGCCCTAACCCACCAGCCAGTTTCTCCAAGCCCCTGACACGGCTTTCCTGATCACGGAGAGCAGGGCTCCTGCCTTCGCATCCTTTGGAAGCAGAGAGAACTCTCCTCAGGGACCTCTCTGCAAACCAACAAGGAAGGTTCTAGGCCACCATTCTTTGTGCTCCCAACCCCGAGAGCCACGTGCTCTCGGGCTCCTGAGAGCTGTTACTACAGATTATAAAGCTATAAAAGGTTAGTACTAAACAGGGAAACTGAGCCTGGGATTCACTCAGGATCCCACAGCGAGTGTGGACAGGCTTGCCATGATAGGCAGGCCTGTTCTGTCTCCCTTCAGCCTCCAGAAAGCCAGGGATTGGTGCCACCTGCAGGTGAAGAAAGGCACACTGAGTGCTGCCATCGGCCTTCCTCCCTGCTCACCTTTGAGGACCAGACCCCAGAACGCAGAGGGCAGTGAGCCATCCGTCCTTGCCTAGAAGACGGAACCTCACAGTGTGCAGATGGGAGTGGGGTGAGCCAAGGTGGTGAGAAGGCCCACATGTATCTCCAAAGGCCTTTCTCGTTGAGCCATCCAGCACGGAGCTGCAAGTCATAGGCTGCTTGTCTACCAAGCATCGTGCCAGGCACCAGGGTGGAGGGGCTCAGGGGCCGGGGCTCAGGGTGTGAGTGGACCATCCCTGCTCCCGCCAGGTGCTGGGCCTCTTGTGGAGGAGGAGAGACAAACAGCACTGGCCTCACTCTAAGGAGCCCTCCCGTGGGGAGGCCAGGCCCCCCAGCCAGGGCCTGGAAGGTAACTCAGAACCACAACCCCTGGCAAAGTCTGCCATCTGTCCCAGCCAGGATGAGCCCGGAGGGGCTCTGAGCCTGGTGGGTAGAGACACGGGTCTCTGTGCTCCTGGGAGAGGGTCCTGCAGAGAACCTTTGGTGTCGCTGAGGAATGGAAGCAGCTATTTAAAGAAAGAACTACTAGCCTGAGTACCCTAGGGAGCACCCAGGAGGAGAGGTGCTCTACATCTTTTTTTTTTTTTTTTTCTCTACATCTTAAAGGTGAATTTTCATGAAGATTTTCTTCTTATCCGTGCTCCCTGGGGGCTGACCTCTGGGTCTTATCAGAGGCACAGTGTCTTGGTCAGAGGATAGAGCACAGTAGAAACGTGACATCCTAAGCAGCTCAGGTGGAAAGTCTTTTGCCTCTGGAGGCCTCGACCAGCCCACGTCTTGGGCACCAGATTTGCCCATTTGAGCAAATAAAAGCATAGGAGGCCAAATTAAATTTGCATTTTAGATAAACAACAAATAAGACATTTTACATAAAAGTTATTTATTGCTTATCAAAAAATCAAATTTAACCAGGCTTCCTGCATTTCATGTAGCACTACCCCCTACCCCCCGACGTTCCTGGGGTCAGCTGACTCATAGGGAAGGCTCTAATTTCACCCCAGTGGTCAGCTGAGGGTCCCGGGCTACAATTCGGAAGGTGAGTGTCCATCTCAACCAAATTCTAACCTGCTGCCAAAGAGCCAGGAATGGGCCACTTCGCCTCTTGGCTTCTGCTTTTGGACAAGGAAAACTTGCCTGGGCCATCTCCAAAATTATCATCCTATAATAATTTAATCTCCCTTTGCTTTGTACCATCCATTATATTAAAGCCTATACAACTTGATATAAAGCAAAACCTTCAATGAAGGTGCCAAGTGTTCGGATCCAACATCATTTTTCCCCCAACTGTGTTCTTTAGGACAACAAACAAGTTACACAAAACGCAATATATTTTCTCCCCCAAAACTGCAATAAGAACTTGCCAAGAGGAAACAGAAAATGTTCTACAATGTTCTTTCCAAAAAAAAAAAAAAAAATGCCTATCAACAGTAAGTAATGCTTGCAAACCCCAAATGGATATTCAGGCCAAAGTAAACATGCAGCGAATTGTTATTATTAATGGTATTATTTTGTAAAACATCAATGTTGTCTGGAATACAGTTTGGTGATGCTGCCCTGCCATATTGCCTCTAATAAAGTTCATGCATTTATTTTTTTTTAACTGAATTAGCCCACTGTTTGACCAACATGGACTTAGTCAACATGTTTTGATGTGAATGTTTCTAATATTTGAAATTGTAGCCTTATTTATAAAATGGAGCATCCAGTCTTCCTCCCCAAATAAGAAGAGAGTGAGATTGCCAACGGACACAGAACAGGATTTCCCATGAACCAGAGTCGTATAAATCCAGCGCTTCCTCAGGCCTGTTTGGTGAGCTCAGTAGTAGTCATGCTTAAAACCCAAGGCATTTGTAAAAAC
The DNA here is from genome assembly GCF_011100685.1 of Canis lupus familiaris. NCBI lineage: Eukaryota > Metazoa > Chordata > Mammalia > Carnivora > Canidae > Canis > Canis lupus. The sequence goes on along the minus strand of NC_049249.1, from coordinate 37,049,805 downwards.
TCCAATAACAACAAACCCAAGGCATCTGTGTAAGTCTCTTACATTATCTCAATTACCCTAATATCAACATTAGCATTCATTTAGAGCTCAACTATACATTGGAAAACCAAGAAAGACCCCATTCGCTAGTCTAATGAGATCAAACAAGCAAATACATCACAAATGGGCCTTCCGTCCAGGAAATTGCCCTGGAAAAAGCACTGGGCACATCACTTCCCTCATTCCACCGATGGAAACCAGACCTGACTTCTCACTCCTCCCCTCCATCCTCACCCCGCCCTCTGGGTCTCACCAGCTCCCTGACTCCTCTCCCGCCTTTGCCCTCTCCTGCCTCTTCTCCACCCAGCAGCTCCAGGGAGACCTCATAATGCAAGCTGATCCTACCAGTCTTCTTCCCTCACAACACCAGACACTCTTGCACTTCTTGGAAGAAGCTTCTTTACTAACGTCCCTGGGCCCTGGAATCTGGCCCACCACTTCTCCCTGCCAACTTGTGCTATAGTCTCCTTTACTCTCTGTGGCCCAGTCTTTAGATTTCTGTATCCTCCCTCTGTCCTCTACCCCAGCGCCTTAGCACACGCTATATAATGACCAAGAAGCTCTTCTCTTCCTGCTTCCCTGTGTGTATCTGTTTCCTTGGGCAGCGCTAACAAAGGTACCCAGTGACCGGGTACCTTAAACAACAGAAATTTCTCTCTCCACAGTTCTGGAGGTTAGAAGTCCAAGAGCAAGGTGTTGGTAGGATTGGCTTCTTCTGAGGCCTCTCTTGGGTAGTAGATGGCTGCCATCTCCCTGTCTACTCACATGGTCATCCCTCTGTGTTGTCTGAGCCCTAACCTTCTTTTCTTTTAAAGACACCAGCCGTGTTGGGTTCAAGTCCATCCCAATGATCTAATTTTAACTAAATTGCTTCATTAATGACCTGATATCCAAATATAGTCACATTCTCAGGAAGTGACAGTTGAGACTTGAACATATGGATTTGATGGGGGTGGGGTGGGGGGATGGGACACAATCCAGTCCATCACACACCATAGAACCATGCTAACCTCTTAGCTTCAGACCTCTGCACACCCCAAGGAGGGCAAACGGCCACTTGGAGGCAAGCAGAGGACCACGTTTCTCTCCTTCAAGGCCCTTGGCAGGTGTGATTTTTGTGGAGTGGGATTATGTGACCAGGGGCTGCCCCTCTTAGACTCTATCTCCAGGTGGGCAGACATCACATTAGTGCTCCTGTTTGGTCGATTCCTTTGGTGACAGTTGCCGGCACATACTAGGCACCTAATAAACTGTTGAATGATCTCCTGAAGCTCTCTCCCACAGGAAAACAGTCGTATAAATGGAAGGGTGTGAGTGGACCATCCCTGCTCCCGCCAGGTGCTGGGCCCCTTGTGGAGGAGGGGAGGCATATCTGATAAAGGGTTAGAATCTAAAATCTACAAAGAACTTATCAAAGTCAACACCCCAAAAACCAAATAATCCAATTAAGAAATGGGCACAAGATACGAACAGACATTTTTCCAAAGAAGACACACAGATGGCCAACCGACACATGAAGAGATGCTCGACATCACTCATCTTCAGGCAACTACCAGGAAATCAAAACCGGGATGAGATACCACCTCACACCTGTCAGAATGGCTAAAATTAACAACACAAGGAACAACAGGTGTTGGCGAGGACGCGGAGAAAGGGGAGCCCTCTTGCACTGTTGGTGGGAATGCAAACTGAAAAACAGTATGGAGATTACTCAAAAAGTTAAAAACAGAGCTACCTTATGACCAGCAAGTGCACTATTAGGTATTTACCCAAAGGATACAAAACTACAGATTCGAAGAGGTACACGCACCCCGAATTTATAGCAGCATTATCGATAATAGCCAAACTATAGAGAGAGACTAAATGTCCATCAAATGATGAACGGATAACAATGCGGTGTATGTATGTACAATAGAGTATCACTCAGGCAGCAAAAAGAATGAAGTCTTGCCATTTGCAACGACGTGGACAGAGCTGGAGAGCGTAATGCTAAGCGAAATAAGTCGGTCAGAGAAAGACAGGTACCGTATGGTCTCACTCATACGTGGAATTTAAGAACCAAAACAGGTAAACATACCCATATTTGCCTCTTATGGGGGCAAACCATAAGAGATTCTTTTTTATTTTATTTTATTTTATTTTATTTTATTTTATTTTATTTATTTATGATAGTCACAGAGAGAGAGAGAGGCAGAGACACAGGCAGAGGGAGAAGCAGGCTCCATGCACCGGGAGCCCGACATGGGATTCGATCCCGGGTCTCTAGGATCGCACCCTGGGCCAAAGGCAGGCGCCAAACCGCTGCGCCACCCAGGGATCCCAGAGATTCTTAATAATAGAGGACAAACTGAGGGCTGTTCGAGGTGGGTGGGGAGGGGCTAGATGGGGGATGGGTGTGAGGCGGACACTTGATGTGATGAGCACTGGGTGTTGTATGTGAGGGATGAATCACTGAACTCTACTCCTGAAACCAGTATCACCCTATACGTTAACCAACTAGAACTTAAATAAAAATTTGAAACAAAAGCAGCAACACCAAAAAAGCAAGTTCTTGTCTTTTATAACCTAGTCCCACCCACCAGGTCTATTGGCTAGAAGCCAGTCACTGGGTCCAGCCCACACTCAAGGGCAGAGGAATTAGCCTCCGCCTCTTGAAGAGAGGACTGCTAACAAACTTCTGGGCTTAGTTTAAAACCATTGCAAGGATAACACATTCTTAAGCTAAAGAAATAAAGCTCACACCGATGGGGTCTCGGTTTTCAGCCCGAAGGAGGGCATGTAGATTCCTGAAGCTACGGCTCCTGGGGGGCCTGCAGGGGTGTCTCTGGAAACCCTGGACTGGCAGGAGTCTCCCATCCTTTGGTTTGGGAGCCTGGGTTGGAAGCTGACCTCCCCGCCGAGGGCGCTCACCCAGCGGGGTGACAGGGTAGGGTGGCCCCAGAAGCCTTGATGCACATGGAAGGGACATTTTGGGGGCAGCTGGGGTTTGAGAGAGAGAAAAGAGGAGCAGGAAATGACCAGAGGCAGAGTCTGAAGGTCGACTGAGGGTCGAGTCACAAAGAGGCCCAAGGGAAGGTGGTGGAGATGACGTGGGGTTCGGGGTCCTCACAGACTCCGGGGAGAGCCCAGCCTCTGAAGCCAGTGCGCTCAGGGTGTGCGGAAGGGGAAGGTACGGGAGGGCGTTTCAGAGGGCTTTGAACAAGACGGTGGGAAGTTCTGACTCCACATTCTTTTCTGAGCCTCAGCAGTTCCACCTCCAGGGGGGCTTAAGGTTGTCTGCAAAGCCCCTTACAGTTGCCTCCCAGGAGAAGTTCTGGGGAGCCCCCCGCCAGGTGTCACCAGCGGGGATTATTGCATTCCCATCTTGCAGACAAGGAAACAAAGGCCCCAGAAGCCCTGGAAGTCAGCTCAAAGATCACTTCCTCACGGAAGCCTCATCTGACCACCTTCGATTAGGAGACGTCCCCCCACCCACCCCCACCCATAGTGGGCACGTGTGGGTGGCTCAGCAGGTTGGGCGGCCTACTCTTGGTTTCGGCTCAGACCATGATCATGAGAATAGAAACATGAGCTGAGAAGCCAGGCAGCGCGGGTTCGAGTCCTGACTCTACGCCGTCCCGGGGTAAACAGCTCAGAGTGCTACAAAAACCAAGCCAAACCAAAACAAAAAACCCTCAAATTACCCCCAGCACCTCACAGCACGAATGCAGAGGTGTGAGGGGATCTGATTTTTTTTTTTTCTCGAAGAATATGCCTTGATGGAAGGGAAACTGAAGACTTTTCTTTGTGCATAACTTCATAAATCGGACGCATTTTGCCAATTTAGCCTAAATTGGTGTTTTCCTGCCCCTGATCGCTATTTCACTTAAAAATAGTCACACTTGACATGCAACTTTGGGTTTTCCAGATGGCCTGAGGACGACCGACCTTTTGACTCTGCTGCCTAAACCTCTTGCCTGGAGGTGCCTTCAAGTCGTGCAATCTTGTGTGCTTCAGTGGGAAAGACCAAAACCACCTGGACTCACTGCTTAGCGTGGCTTTCAAAAGCTCCTATGTCATGGGGGGGGCAGGGTGTGATCCCAAGGCTGCCCCTTCATTCAGGGTCTCCGGGGTGTCAGCTGGGAAGAAAGATTTGCTAACCTGCAGCAGGCCCCAAAAGGAGACCTGGGCCCCCTGGTGGGTTGTGGCTGTGGGCAGGAGGATGCTCTGCGCTGTGAGGCTGGGCTTTTGCCTCCAGCTGCTTCCTAAAGGTCAGGGGTCTGGAATCTGTTCTCCAGCAGTGGCTGAGGGCCCACCAGGCTGCTGCTGACAGGCCTGGAGTTAAAACTGTTGCTGACCACCAAAAAAATCAGTGACGCACTCCGGTGGGACCTTCCCAACTTCTGTCAAGACAGCAGACATCCTGCCTGGGTGCCAGTCAGAGAGTCCAGGACCCCAAGGTCCAGAAGAGCTCCCCGACTGGTGCCCATATGTGCGGGAGGAGCAGGTCAGCCAGGCTCAGCCTGGGGACGGGAGGACCCCGCTGCAGCCCCTTCCTGGGGGCTTCGGGCCCAGGGGCAGCTCTGCTTTGCTTATACCCACACTTGCTCACCTGGCGCTTCTCCGCCTCTGCCTGTGGGCCCAGGGTCCGGGCGAAGGTCTGGAAAGAGCAGCCCCCAGAAACCCAGAGACGAGGGACATAGGGCGGGGGTTCCTCTGACCAAGAACAGGAAGCAGGATGGTCAGTGTGTCATTACTCCCTTGTCCGTCCTCACAACATCCAACAAGCTGGTTTTAGGACCCTGCTTTATAGACGAGGACTCCAGAGCTCAGAGAGCAGCTTGGTCCAGGCCAAACAGCAAAAACGTGGTAGAGTCAGGACTCGAACCCGAGCTGGCCTGGCTTCTCAGCTCTTGTTTCTTCTCTTCTGCTGCAGAGAAATGCAACATCTAATCCTGGCTCAGTGCATCATTTCTTCATTCACTCATTCATTCATTCATCCATTTACTTAATTCTTTCCATCACCCTGCCCCCCACCGCCATCCCCACCAGGTGCTGGGGGAGCAGGGGTGCGCAGAACCGTGAGGGCCCATCTCATAGCACTGAGGTAACACAGCCCCATCTAGTTATATTCCCTCTGCCTGGACATAAGGGAGCCTGTCATGGGGGGACCTCTCCCTTTTTTTTTTCTTCCTTTTTATTTTTGTATGATTTTATTTATTAATTTATTTGTGAGAGAGAGAGGGGGTGAGCACAGGAGGGGGAGGGAAAGAGAGAAGGAGACAGAAGCCGAAGCAGAAGCCACACTGAACACGGAGCCTGATGGGGGCTTCGATCTCATGACCACGAGGTCATGGTCTGAGCCGGAACCAAGAGTAGGCCGCCCAACCCGCTGAGCCACCCACACGTGCCCACTATGGGTGGGGGTGGGTGGGGGGACGTCTCCGTATCGAAGGTGGTCAGATGAGGCTTCCGTGAGGAAGTGATCTTTGAGCTGACTTCCAGGGCTTCTGGGGCCTTTGTTTCCTTGTCTGCAAGATGGGAATGCAATAATCCCCGCTGGTGACACCTGGTTGGCTTTCAGATACAAACAACAATAATTCCCGTGTATTTTTCTATTTCGTCATCAGGAAGAAAAATTTATCACAGTCGGAGAACAGAACATGTTTTCTTTAACAATTTGTTAGCTCGACAGATCCCTTTAAAGGCGTGCGGGCCTTCACCCGTGGGCTGGCCCTGGGCCTCCGGCTGTCTCTTCCACCCCCGGCCTCTCCTCTGGCCCCGCTGATTGGCCCGCTGATTCCACGACCCTCCCCACCCCTCCAGGCCCAGGAAGGTTCTGGCTTCCCACTGTGGCTACTTGCTGGGGCCTCAGCCTCCTTGGTGGTCCCTCAACCCCTTCCTTCCTTACGTGGCTTTCCAATCAATGTTTTCTTGAGGGCTGGACCTGCTCCTTTCCAGAACCTTGACGGATACTCCTGGCACGTTATGAGTGTTGAACAGCACACTCCGTTCTCATGCAATTTTTTTGGTCTTTCCCATACACTTCATTTTCTTCTCAATACTGACTCCCTCTTGACAGTACAGGATCTGCAGACTTAAGCTTGTTTCCGGTCTCTGCCCCAGACTGTGAGGTCTCTCTCTAAGTGCAGGGACTTTGACTTGTTCTCTGCTGGAGCCCCAGGGCTGCAAACAGTGCCGGTCACATAGTAGCTGCTCAATAAAAATTGTTAAGATTGAGTGACCTTCAGTGGAAGAAGAGAACACACATGTAAATGTCTACAAGGACAGCTGGACTCTAAAAGACTGCGAGCATTGGCCCGGGGCACGCGTCTGTACAACGGTCAGTGAAGGGTGAGTGGGGAGGTGGGGCAGATTTCAAAAGGTCACAGTTGGCAAGGCTGAGATGAGACACCCAAGGTGCCACCCAACGCCTGGCTCACGGCGGGTGCTCCAGCTACACGAGAGCTCCGTGCATCCCGTGGTCACGAGCAGGTGGGATTGCTAAAGGCCCCTCCTGCCCGCGTGACTCTGTTAGATCAACTACTTGAAGATGAGGGACAGGAGTTAGAGTTGACCAGGCTATAAATTGGCTAAGAGGAGAATTTCGGTCGTGGACCGAGAGAGACAGTGTGTGCCTCGGGGGCGCTCCGTGTGTCAGTTAAAATGAGAGTCGCCTGATGATGCCCTCACCCCGATCCTGAGGTTTGGTTTTTTTTTTCCCCTCCTTCCCATACTGAGCTGCCAAGGACTGTGATATACAATCACACAGCAATTATTTGGAACCCGCAGCCCAGTGAATAGACTGTTCATTAGTTGAAGGGATTCTGGAAAAAAAAAAAAAAAAAAAACAACAACCAGTTGAGGCTTGTGGGGGTCGGGCTGCCCGAGTGAGGAACACCCCGGTCTCTGTCACTCAAAGCAGAGCGAGGTTGGCAGCCCTGATGGGGGAGCTGGCTGCTTGGCCGGGGAGGGTGACGGGGACACACGTCACGGCCATCAGGGCCGCGTGGAGGAGGAGTGAGTGTTGTGGGAGGTGTCGGGAGGGGCTTGGTCGTCCCTGCTGTCTGCAAACAAACATTTTTGATGCGTGCCACGAAGAGATGAAGCTATTCTGGTGATGGATCCTGCACTCTCAGGAGGCACAACGTCCTGCGGGGGGCTGACCTCCAGGCTTCGGCACGCCAGCCCCGGCGGTGGCAAGGGCGGCGGGACGGCGACAGGTGCCACGGGCCCCCCGCGGAGCCGGACTGGGGCTGGCCGCCTGCTCCCCGCGCTCTCCTGCTGCCCATCGCCCGTCTCCAGCTGGGCTTTATCAAGGGCCTTTTTGGTTTTGTTTCTGAAGTCTGGAAAGTGGCTGCAGATAAACAGCTGAGTTGATGCTGGAAAACCTCAAATGCGCAGCTCCTAGCGCGTCCGGGCCCCAGGCAGGAGAACTGAGGCCCGGCATCCACCTCGAGGGGCGTCCGGCGAGGCCGAGCACCGAAGTGCCTACCTGGATCCAAAGGTCCGTCCGTCAGTGAGTTCAACACTCACGGCACACCCCCGGCTGGGACTCTGCAAGAGACTCAAAGGTTAATGAAAACAGAACAAAAGTGGTTTCCATTCGTTTAGCGTCAGGCACTAGATCAGCAAATGATAAATATAAAATCAAAGCAATGACTGGTGTGGGGGGAGGCCGCCTGGGGGGCTCAGCGGTTGAGCCTCTGCCTTCGGCCCAGGGCGTGGTCCCGGGGACCTGGGATCGAGTCCCGCATTGGGCTCCCCGCGGGCAGCCTGCTTCTCCCTCTGCCTGTGGCTCTGCCCCTCTCTCTGTGTCTCTCAGGAATAAATATAATCTTAAAAAATAACGACTAGGATCTCATTAGTACTCACAAAACCCTATGAAGTGGGTGTCCTGATTGTCACTATTTGAGAGAAGGGGAAACTGAGTCTGGGGCAACTTGACCATGTTACGCTGACCCTGGTGCACCGGCTCCCCAGGCACTGAGGCCAAGCGGCCTTCTAGGTCTGACGCCATCCATCCTGGGGTACCCTCACCCCTGCCGGGGAACGCAGCAGGTAAGCACGGGTGGGTGTTACCCATCCGCAGGAGGGGCGGCCAGCGTGGGCCAGGCCCTGGCCCGTGGGCTCCAGGCCATGGGACGGGGCCCCTCTCCTGGGCCCTTGTGTGTGCTCTGCTCACCTCGGGGGCCGGAGTCGGTCGACAGGACCAGACACCCGAGCCAAGTGGGGATCTGAGAAATTGTGGCTCAGCCACAGGGCTTCGACCTCCCCAGCTTGTCCTCACGGGGCCTGGGGCGCGTTCAGGTCCACCTTCCACAGTCACAGGCTCTTCCAGCGGTGGGCCCCAGCAGCTCCCCTGCTCCCCGTCTGTCCGCTCTGTCTGCCTGTCGCACTTACGAGGGTAGCGGATGGCACGGCATCGCTACACAGGGGACAGTTGGAGACACGCGGAGGACCCACACGGTGTGCGGGGTCCGTGTCCACGCGGTGGATTTTCTTTTCCAAAGGCACTCACGGGCACCTTCCAGGGGCTGTTGTCTCTGCATCAGAAGGTGCAACCGAATCCCCGCTTCCACAGCCCCCTGGCCTATGGCCCCCTGCTGCCACCTCCGTGACCGAGGATGGAGGCATGGGTCTGCGGGCCCGGGGGCTCCGTCCCGCTCACGGCATCGATACTAGGCGGCTGCTTGATGCCGTGGGAACACGCAGCAGGCCTGCTTACCAGGACGGAATTTCTCAGAGGGAAGCAAGTGGCCCTCATGCCCCTGCCCCGGGAGCTTTGGCGACGGGAGACTACCAAAAGTCAGCATGATGTTCAGCACGTCAGGCTGCCGGTCCTGACTGCGTGTCAAACCCCTAAAATGCAGTCGTAAGTGGTTTTCCCCAAATCTTTATTTGAAAATGAAAAAAAAAAAGGTTTTTTAATAGTAAAGAATGGTCAAGATTAGCTTACAGAGGCTCTGCTTCCTGGGGGTGATCGAAGGCTGGTTCCACCCTTGGGAGCAGGCCAGGCGCACCGCGGGGGCAGACACCCGGGCCGCGGGGCTACACGCCAACAGGCGGGCTCTAGCAGCCTGGCATCGCGCACGGAAAGGACACGCTTGGCCTCAGGGGTCGGCCTGCCTGCCTTCCCTCCTTCCTCCCTCTCTTCCTCCCTCCCTTCCTTCCCTCATTCCTTCCTCCCTTCCTTCCATCCCAAAAATAGTCAGGCTCAAGAATCTTCCAGCAGAGGTCACACTTGCCTTTGTGATGATGGAAGGTAATTTTTTTTTAATTTTTATTTTAGAGAACAGAACTGATTGTTCTGGGCTGTACTGTACGTTTCCACAGTGCGTGGAGAGATGCCACGATGGCACGAGGCCACGGAGAGGTGTGGGAGACACCGTCAGAGCCATGAGGCCGCCAGGCAGCTGCACATCACACATCATGACAAAGCGGGTGGCACCATACTGCACTGTCCACGTCCCCGGCGCTGGCCCCTCATGCTGCTATTAGCATCTATTCCCTGTGATGTGTTGGCTAAACTGGTGATGGGGTCGCCTGAACATTAGCCTTCCCCTTGGGGCCTGAGCATCATGAGGGCTTCCTTATCAAAAGCTCACCTCTCCACAGGCTGCAGGGGTTTCACGGACCCCTCGGGGCTATGGCTGCAGGGTCGTCGCAGGATTCTGCAGAAGGGTCTAGACTCACCGGGTGCCTCCCAGGGGCTTCCAGTTTGCTGGGGTGTGAAAGCTCCATGCATACAGGTAGAGGGGCTTCAGGGAGGAAGGGTGAGGACCAGGCCGGCCTGGGGGAGGTGTGTAGGAATCGAACTGGCAGAGGGAAGAGGAAAGACACCACCGCTCAGGAGTCTGAGCGATTTGCTTGCAAAGTCACGTGGGATGTTTCTTCTGGGCGATAGTCCACTGGCTTCCAGCACTAAATACGGCCTAGAGAGCTGAGATTCATGAGAGCTCCCTAAACCCACTCCTCTGACCTAAGTGCTTTCCCTACATTGTCTCGTGTTGGTTCTAGAGTCGGGAAATCAAGGTTCAATAGTCTGCCCGAGATTGCGCAGCTTCTAAGGAGTAGAGTCTGGGGTCACGTCCAGATGTCGCACTGACCAGACTGAACTTACAACTGCTACCCCACCCTCCTGATCAACGCGGGTCCCAACACGGTCTCTAACCTCACTGGGGCTGGTACCCACGGCCACAGTGTCTTGTGTGCATGAGCTAGGGCAACGTTAGTCCGCGGCCAGCTCCCCAGTACCGCCGCCTAGTTCCTTTCAACTCCTTTACACTCAATTCACACATACACACACACACAGCTACCAATGTTCACAACTTAAAATGGGCTAGAGATCAGCTTTTTGGAGTTTGGTCCTTGGGCACTTGGCTAGTAACGATGTGATGTCACGTGTCTACAGACTGAAGGTCCCCGAACACCCCTAACACTTCCTCCACGTTTCTTCATTCCGCATAAGCTCGAGCAGCTCCTGATAGGATTTCCGATCCCATTGCACTCAGGGTATGTGGGACGACAAAGAAGGAATGGTCCTTAGCTGTCAGTTTGGGGGAGAGGAGGAGAGTTTAGGGGTGACACAGAAAGTGCCATGAGCTGCCTAACTTGTGGAGCAGAGGGCCCAGGTTCCACCGATTTCTGCGAGGACTCACGGTGTCCCCCTTCACCGCAGCCTGCAGTACCCTGGCTCACGGCCGAAGATCTGAGAGGGTTTATTCCAGGGAGCTCGTGGCACAGAACATTTGTCCCCAGAAGTGAGGAATACAGGCATGTGCTTCAAGAGGCCTGAGCGAGGTGTGTACAAGGCTAGACGCACCGACAGAGTGTGCACAGGAGACGACTCGGCCCCTGGTGAGGCTTGGCCTGGATCCTCAGCACCTCCTGTCACCTTCACGCCACCTCGCATAAAGGTTCGCCAGGTAATACACGCATGGTTCCCATCAAGAACTGCCCGGAGCACAGTCATCGGCTATTGATCCTTCTGTCTGCACCTCTAAATCCTTAAATGAAATGACCCTGGAAGCATTTATATTTTTACCCATGGGATCTCCATATAACCACAACAGTCAAGGTTCTGGTGCAAAACAGAAAACAAAACAAAACTCTCCTCCTGTGTGCTTGTCCTAACAGGGCCCGTGTGCGTCTTGGAAACCAGACAGACCCTGTGTACATGAGGGGACGGATATTTCTAATCTGAGTGTTTTATGCCTTGTGCCCGTTTTATGGGCCAAATCGCCGTCTGGCCTAGCAAAGATGGGTCAGGTTGTTGAGAGGAGTGTGTGAGTAGATGTGTCTGGAAAATTAGTATCTTGGCCAGTCATGATCAGAGGGAGGTTACATCTGTGCAAGGACATCAACTCTTTACAAAGCTCCGGCCTGTGGTGGACACTTAGTTAACATTTGCTAAATGAGTGAATGAAGAGACAAAAATTAGACTTTAATCCTACCTTTCAGGATCCTCTGGTTAATATCTATCCTCCATCATAGGTCCTACGTAGACAGATCCTCCACATACAGGGTGCCTAGTTAATACCGCAATCCCGAGCAAAGTCTGAAATACTGACTACAAGGAAAGACTGGATAGTCCAGTAGCCTGAACATGGAGACTCCCAAGCACCCCCTTTGTGTGGAGAGTGTCCAGTGAACCAAGCCTCAGATTCGAAGTGCCCAGACCCATTGGAATCATTCAATTATATCTCTGTGAAGCAGGCAGGGTGGTTTTTCTGGAGCAGTCTAGAACCCCTGGTCACCTGGAGCAGCTCTAGGAGGGTAAGTCTTCCAAGGGTTGATCTCGTTGGGACACCAGGTCCGGGTCCCTTCCCAAAGAAGCTGTTTGCCCTGGAGTCCCTGACCTAATGTGTGAATTCCCCCCAAACCTCACTCTTCAAATCCTGGGGACTGCATTCTGCTGGGCCAGCCTGTCATCTCTTCGGGGTGTGTTCTGTTTTATTATAATGATCACATCCAACACCTTTCTGCGAAATAATCACTTGTTGACTTCCCGCGCCCCCGTTCACGATTCTCCGTAGAGTGAAGCCTAAGGAGTGGTGAGACTCGGGTTATTTTCTGCAGAAACCCTGCTCCTGGTCAACCACCCTCGCTCTTGGGGCTCAGATCCCATGGCCCCCAGAGTCCTGCTAAGACATTTGAGAGCTGAGGCCTGGGGCTGGGGAGGTGACACAGGAGGAGCCTGGGGTTTAACCTTACATCTTATGTCACGCTGCTAGCAGGAGCTCATTGCTGCGTCTTTCAGAGATTTTCCGGTCCGCACAGTGGGGTGCGTATCATGTAGAAAATGTTAAAGGAATTATGCTGTGTGCTTACGGAGTCATTACATGGATCTTGGGAGAACCAAGAAATTGACTTTTATCTTCCTTCTTATCCTTCTCTCATCTGTGCAAACCTGAGATGAAAGTGCAGGCAGGTAGAGCCCAGACCTGGGAAGAGCAGAAGCCGCAGGACATAGAGACCTGGGTGTGATCATAAGGGTTCAAATTAGCTTTTTCCGTCAACTCTTCCAGAAATTGACCAAAGCAGAAAAGGACTCATTTTTCAGTTATTTGTAAGAGTCCAACCACACACTAACTTACTGTGTACCTTTTGCCTTCTTTATATGGACCATTTCAGATTTTTCCAGACTGTTTAGTGAGTAATGGCCATACCACACGGTTTGCTCCACAATTTAACTTCTGAAGGTTTTTGTTCAGTAACCGATTCCATGGAGGTAGAAAAAAAATATTTTTTCCCCATCATTTGCTCCTGAGATAATGCAGGTTTTTCAAAGCGGGTTGGGTGGGGGCATTTCTTCACTCTACAAATATTTATTGATGACCAACTATGTGCTGGGGGCGAGGTTAGGTGGAGACAGCCAGCCAGTCCTTGCCACCACTCGTCCTTTGACATGAAGAAGACGCACAGTGTACCAGGTGGTGGTAAGTTTTATGGCAAAAACTCAGAGAAGAGGGTCAGGAGCCTCCCTGAGAAGGTGATAAGTGAGTTTCCGTGGTAGATGTCCCCCATCAGTGGGTCAAGTTTCCTGTGTTGGGGGAGCCTGGGCATTCGAATTTTGGGTTGGATTAGATAGATGCAGGTCTAGGGCGTAAAACCAATAAAAGGCTAAGGCAAGAAGTGACCCTGCAAACCTCGTTGTCCAGCCCCATTCAGTCTACTTGTGGGGAAACTGGCCTCCGAAATGTCAACTGACCGGCTGAGTCTCTGCTCAGCCTCGGGGCCTGAGCACTATGCCTCCAACGTAGATGCTTCCGTGAGAATCCAGAGTCAACCCACTCCCCGTCCGTAGTCACGCAGCCTGCTTATGGAGCGACCCCTGATGGTTACCACTGAACAAAAGGCAAGCAGGCTCACCTGGGCACTGCGCACTGTCTCAGACTCAGAAATGGCTGGAATTCTGCACCGGAACATGGAGCCGTCCGTCTTCCCCGTGGCAGTGAACTCCAAGGGTTGTTAGACAAACCCATTCAGCTTCCGTAGAAGGTGTAGCGCCCCCTCCCCTCCACCCCCATGCACTTGTCACGTCAACTCCTACCAGCATGAACCTGCAAGAGGAAGGAGAATTGCAAAAAGAAGGCCTTGCACGCTCCCGCTACACCCGTTTACGAACCCAAGCATCAGTGGCCAACGGGTGTCCCAACGCCAAAAGGGCTGCCTCTTCTTCTCTCTTTACTTTCAGAATGCAATTCGAGTATTAATTTAATGCTTTCTTTCCATCTGCTTTGAAAAGAGCAGATGCGGAATTTGACGTGGAGAAGTAATTGAGATTCTTCTCCTGGAAATGTTGTGTTCTACAGAGTGGGGAGTCATCAGCGCTCCATCAGGAAGCCCACGGGGCTCCGGGGAGACTGTCACGATATCTCTTTTTTTTAAAAGATTTTATTTATTTATTTATTTATTTATTTATTTATTTATTTATTTATGAGAGACACAGAAAGAGAGAGAGAGAAAGGCAGAGACACAGGCAGAGGGAGAAGCAGGCTCCATGCTGGGAGCCCGATGTGGGACTGGATCCTGGGACCCCAGGGTCACGCCTTGGGCCGAAGGCAGACGCTCAACTGCTGAGCAACCCAGGGGTCCCTGTCATGATATCTCTGAGCAAAGTGAGAACGTGCACGTCCATCCAACCGTCCAGAAGACTCAGGGGTCGAGAGAAGGCACCCTTCCCTTAGCGAGCTCGTACCATCATAGTGTTAACTGGATAATAGAGGGAACCCATCATACTGGTCCAATCATCTTAATTCCATATATGTTTTAGACTCCACCTCAGATGATACGAGGAGGACAGGGCAAAACACGAGACCCTCCCTCTCTTTGGGGTTTGTAGTCAGTGCTGGGGGGCCGCGGTCAGGTCGCAGGATAAATAGCTATAGGTCAGCCTGGTGGGTGTTATAACCAAGATAAGACACAAACTCCTCCAGGGATACAGAGGAGAGGGGACCAGCCCTGCTGGGCTTGGGGTCAAGGAAGGCTTTTTATTTATTTATTTTTAAGATTCTTATGTATTTATTTGACAGAGAGAAAGAGAGAGGGAGAGAGCACAGGCAGGGGGTGCAGCAGAGGGAGAGAGTGAGGGAGAAGGAGAAGCAGGCTCCCCGCTGAGCAGGAAGCCTGATGTGGGGCTCCATCCCAGGACCCCAGGATCATGATCTGAGTTGAAGGCAGACGCTTAACCGACTGAGCCCCCCGAGCCCCCCCGGAAGGGCTTTTTAGAGGAGGTGAAATCGAAGGTGCTCCTGAGGGATGCACGGGCACTCGTCGGTGAGAAGGAGAGAGAGGCACTCCAGGCAGCGGGGGCAGCAGGCAGGAAGGCATGGGGATGTGCAAGAGCAGGGGTGCGGTCGGAACCACAGGTCATTGCACGTGGCCAGAGCGGCAAGTCCAGGTGGGAGGGTGTGGGGGACCAAGCCCCAAGTGGGCTAGGCCCCTGCGAAGGGCCTGCACACCTGCTGAGCCTTGGGGAGGTGGGGTGGCGCCTGCACAGAGCCCCCTCCCTGAGGCGAAGCGGGTCTCAGGCTCCCTGTGGGTGGATCAGGAACCTGGAAGCCTGCTGCCCGGACGTGCCCCTTCTCTCCCAGGATCATGGGCTCGTTTCCCCACATCAGAGCAGACCCGCAGCTGCTCCGGAATTGAGTTTTCGCTCCTCTTCCCCGAGGACGCGCGCTGCCCACCAGCCCTCCAGGCCCCGGCTGCCAGGCCCGCTCACCGCTGACTGCTGGGATGGTTACCATCGCGGGGGCGGGCCGCCCTCCATCTGCGAACCAGACCCAGCTCAGCAGCTGGGGAAAGTCTGCTCAGCCCGGTGCCCAGGTCCCCACATCATTGTCCCCTGCGTCCCCGGCAGTCGGGGCTAATTGGGAGCTGGCGGCCGGGTCAGCTTTGCTGGCCCTGCGACGCCACCACCGCCAGGTCGCTGCAGTAATTTCACAGGAGCGAGAAAGGCCAGCGTGGGGTGGTTTTCACCTTCTCTGCAAAACAGCAGAGCCGTTTGAATTTGTCTTGGGCAGGAGCAGAGGGTGGGCAAAGCTGCAGTAAATGTGACAGGAGGACCCCACTGTGGGATCCTTCACGTGCTGCCACATGGGTGGGGGACGGTTAGCAGGAGAATCACGTTCTCTTTCCCTCTGCCCCTGCCTCCCTCTGTGATTGCACCTTCCGGGGGGCCAGGCAGTGCATTAGACCACAGGCAATCCACCCCCGGCTGATCCCTTCCTAGGGAAACCAAACGTGCATGTAGAGTCCCTTAGCGTAACCCTAACTGCAAGTAACTAATGGGGAAAAAAAAATACTTCTTTACACTATTCGGAGAGCATGAGTTTCATGACTAATTTTTTCTTAAAAAAGAATCTTATTAAAAACTTAAAAGTCTAGGGGCACCTGGGTGGCACGGTTGGTTAAGCATCTGCCTTTGGTTTTGGTTCAGTCCTGAGGTGGAGCGCTGCATCGGGCTCCATGCTCAGCGGGGAGTCTGCTTGGGATTCTCTCTCTCCCTCTACCTCTGCACCTCCCCCTCTCTTAAATAAATAAATATGTCTTAAAAAATTAGAGTCTATTCAAAAGCACACAGAGGTTGAGCATAAACACTGGCTCAAAAAGACAGGGCTGCTCAGCTGGAAGCGTGTGTGAAAGAGGGAGGTGGCATTTTTAACATGCGCATGGGGAAGAGCAAAATCGGGTAGCGGTACAGATGTCCCCAGTTGGTCCATCAGCTCTAGAAAGATTTACTGACACCTGAATATGCCACGATCGCCTAGGATTAAAATAAAGAGGAAGAAAGTATCCCTACCCAGTAGGAGAATAAGCTTTTCTACAGCAGTGTGTTCAGGTCTAAACTATAAATACCAGGCAAATAATGGAGCACAGTGTGGGTCACGTGGTGGGCAGTGTCTAGAAGGGGCTCTGACCGGAGCCTGCTGCTGAGACCCGCCTTCTGTGGTTACTGGGAGACACGTAGACATCGCAGGAAGAAAGGCTCAGGGGGCTGGGGAGGGAGGCTCCAGGGCCTGCTAAGGAGTTTGCAGAGGGAGAGACCAGTCTAGCCAAGGGGCCATGTGGCCACTGATGAGCAGAAGTCCTCACCCAGAGACGGCAGCAGGTCCGCAGGCCCCACGCAGAACTGGGGTTCTGTTCCTGCATGCTCTTCCCATCTGCTGGAATCCAGAGTAATGGGTTCCCAGCTCCCTCCTCTCTCAGGAAAGCCACAAGACAGCAACAGCTACAATCTCATCTCACTGTTCCTGCCTCAGTCCACTTCTGGATTCGGTCCCCCAGATAACCTGGGAAGGAAGGCCATCAGAGCTTCTAGAATGAAAAACCATCCCTTTGGCTATGTGACTAACCCAGGGGTCTGAGCGCAACCTCTGGAGGCTGAGGTCCTACCTATGTTCCCCGCCCCCGGGTGACCTTGGGAAGTATCCTTCTGTTCCTGTCCTACTGTATTGACAGTCAACAGCGAGAAGAGTTGCCCCAGCTGTTTAGAATGTCAGTGAAGGCAGGTGCCTCGGTGCTATGTTGGCCAGTGTAAAAATAATATTTACTGTAAATCATTTGGGTTGCTTCATATCTTCTAAACACATTTGAAAAGGAAATCGGGTTCTCTGCTGGATTATAAGAATTGTATCCCAGATACGCAACTGTGTGGGTCAAACTCTTCTTTATCCCAGGGGCTCTTGGCATATGGTTGGAAGAAAGGAAGTTCTATGGAAATCCCGACTCCAGTGTCATTACAGGAAATCTCAGAGGTTGCATAGCCCAACACTTCAGTTTCCAAGGAGACAGTCTGATGAGGAAGTGAAACCATGTTGACCTGAGTCTTTGTCGTATCAGAATTCACACCGAGGGAGTGGGATGCATTTAGGGAGGTTGTTTTGTGTTTTCGCTGGAAATGAGACAGCATATTGGTGTTTACCAGGCTGCAGGCTGTGTCAGAAGCTCAACTGCTGTTACCGTGGCAACCAGAGGCCCTCACATCTCTCTGCAACACCACCTTGGCTTTGTCTGAACCATCTTCCAAAGTGTCCAGGGGGTTATTTCCCAGTGGACATTTCAACCTGACATTGTATTTACAGAACATCAGCCAGAGAATGCACACAGAGTATGCATCTTAGATTCAAGAATGCTCAGACTTGGGAATTTTGCCCAAACTGCTTCCCTCCCACCTCTTCCCCCGCTACCCTCTGCACACACACACACACACACACACACACACAACCCAAAAAGTGATGGTCAGTCAAAAGCCCATGGAAATCTAACTTAGCCACAGGCAGGAGAAAAGGTCAGGACATTTCCAATGAAAAGGCATGAGTTTGGCCCCAGAAAATGAGCAGCCATTTGTCATACATCCTAGATGAAGTCACCTTAAGAAAAAAAAAAAAAACAAGAACCAGCACAAGTCCTGAAGCCTCTGCCACAGGAGGCAGAAACCCCAAAGGAAAAGCCAGAGCAGCTAGAAGAAGAAAGAGAAAATTTTTAGGCAAATAGTGCACAGATAGAGTCTAAGAGATGGTTTCCATGGTTTCTAATTCTCCTGTAGAAGCTCTGGTCTTTAGGAAGACATGGCCTAGGCTTGATACAGGTTGTATGAAGCATTAATACTGTGACTTTGAAGAGGTAACGTGACCTCTCCAAAACTCAGGTGTTTTATTGGAAAAGTGTGGTTTAGGGACGCCTGGGTGGCTCAGTGGTTGAGCATCTGCCTTCAGCTCAGGTCATGATCCTGGAGTCCGGGGATCAAGTCCCACATCAGGCTCCCCACACGGAGCCTGCTTCTCCCTCAGCCTATGTCTCTACCTCTCTCTGTGTGTCTCTCATGAATAAATAAGAAAAATCTTTAAAAAAAAATGGAAAAGTGTGGTTTATAATTTTAATTCCTGCAGGAGTTTGGGAGGACTGAGTATCACAGCTCATGTGAGCTCTGGATCCCTACGTGTGACACACAGGAAGTGCTCGGTGACCTCCCTGGCTTTCTCATTCATTGTTTTTTCATTCATTGCTTTTTGGGCATTGCCGGGTGATATGGACACTCAACGGAACGTGTTTCAATTCGTGCTTCAAGGAGGTGAAAGCCCAAAGGGGCAGGGTGGTATATAGGTATTCATCTAATGTTGATGCCGTGTGACCGGTCTGAGAGCAGAGAATGGACAAGCTGGCCAACCCTGCTGGAAGAGTTGGGTGAGGCTCCAGAGAGGGTGGCCCCAAAACGATGCCCTACAAAAAGCTGGAACTTACCAGAAGGAGGCCAGAATGGCACTGGAGCAGAAGGTGGGGACGCAGGGAGCTTCAGGTGGCCGGATGAGGTTGTGCCCTGGGCAGTCACCCGAAGCCTCCTGGACAGTCTCCTGATCACTGTGCAGGATGTTTGTGTGTGTGTGGGGGGGGGGGGCGGGGGGGGATGGAGGGTGCTCAGGGACTTCGGACTGTCTTGAGACGATGAGTATAGTTTGTCCAAAAAAATCAACATATGCTAACCACTTGCTTATTTTTTAAATAATAGTTTGGTTAAGATATAATTCACATACCATACAACTCACTCATTTAAAGTATGCAGTTCGGGCCGCCTGGGTAGCTCAGTGGTTGAGCATCTGCCTTCAGCTCAGGGCGTGATCCCAGGTCCTGGGATCGAATCCCGCACGGACCCCGCTTCTCCCTCTGCCTGTGTCTCTGGCCCTCTGTCTCTCTCGCGAATAAATAAATAAAATCTTTAAAATAAATAAATAAATAAATAAATAAACAAACAAATATAAATAAAGTATGCATCTCAATTAAAATAAATAAATAAATAAATAAATAAATAAACAAATATAAATAAAGTATGCATCTCAATGGCTTGTAGGTCACGCACAGAGTTGTGCAACCATCACCATAGTCAGTTTTAGGATATTGTCATCTCCTCAAAAGGAACTTCCTGTACTCATTAGCAGCGACTTCCCCTTACCTTCTGATCCCCGGCCTTAGGCACCTGCTAATCTATTTTCCCTCTTTATGAATCAACCTGGTCTAGATATTTCATATACGTGGAATCATATAATATGTGGTCCTTTGTGATTGGCTCTTGTCTCTTATATCATGTGATTGTTTCAGCAGATGTCACTACTTTATCCCTTTTCGTGGCTGAATTATATTCTATCACATGGACACCCCACACGTGTGTATCCACTAATCAGTTGGGGGATACCGGGTTGTGTCAGCCCTTTGGCTATTACGAATAATGTTGGTGGAAGCATTCATGGTCATGTTTTTGTGTGAATGTATGTTTTCGTGTCTCTTGGGTGTGCACGTAGGATAGAATTTCCGGGTGGGAGAGTAACTAACTCTGTGTTTCCCCATTTTAGGAACTGTCAGACTGTTCTCCAAATTGGATGCTCCATCTTACAGTGCCACTCCCAGCGTGCCAGGTTTCAGTTTTTCTCCCCCCACCCCCCCACCTCCCCACCCCGTCCTTGCCAAATCTTATTAGGCTTCTTTTTTATTTTCGCTAGCCTACAGGGTGCTGAATGCTATCTCATTGTGGTTTTGATTTACATCAAAAAACCTAACTAATGACTCTGAGCATCTTTTCATATGTTTACTGGCCATTTGTACATCTTCTGTGGAGACATGTTTATTCAGATCCTTTGCCCATTTTTCACGAGGCTGTCTTTTTCCCGTTGAGCTGCAAGTGTTCTTTATATAATCCAGAGACAAGTCCCTTATCAGATACATGGTTTGCAAAATTCTTCTCCCATTCTGTGGGTTCTTTTCAGTGTCCTTTGAAGCAGAAAAGTCTTTTGATGGTGTCTAATTTATCTATTTATTCTTTTGTTGCTTGCTTATGTTTTTGAAGCTGATTTACAAATGGCTTTGAAATTTCAGGTAATCCAGCCCTCTGGGTACTTCTGCTGTACATAAGTAACTGACCATATTGCCTGGGAGAGAAAAAAAAGTGTCCAGAGATGTTAGTTATAATAATGGACACAATAATAATATAATAATGGAGACAACAGTATTAATTAATAACAGTTATAATTACGTATAATTACTCTACAATCTTAGGCAAATGGCTTAACTTTCAGTAATGTGGTTTTTCTATCTAGAAATGAATAAGTGAAGAGAAAGCAACTTTCAGTGTGAGTGTGTATTATGTGTTAGGCACTGTGTTAGGTACTTAAAAAGGTAGAAGAGAATCCTGAGGCTCAGAGACATTAAGTACCTTTCCCAAGGTCACACAGTAAATTGTGGAACTGGAGAAAAACTGAATTTGAAGAGATTGGCTTCAATATCTGTGTTTTTCCTGCTATCTATGTAATATATCATCACATGGCATAAAAATGTCTTGAGGACAATTTTATAATAATATAAATTATTCTACCAACAACACAGAGGATCAAGTGTTTTGGTAGAAACTTAGAACAAAACAATCGAATATGTAGTCTAAAAATGTGAGGTTATGCACTTTTCTTCTCGTCCTTTGCAAGCTGAGACTTGACGGGATGCTGTTTGATTAATGATAAAAATTCACCTATACATTTAAATTCCAGAAAAAAAGCAGTCTAGAAGGGCGACCAGCCAAGGTGGTAGGGAGGATGCATGGAGGTTAGGTGAGAATTGCATGATATCAGGGGTGGAAATCCCCCCCAAATTCACAAGGCTTCTGGTACCCCATTTTGCAGAAGACTTGGCTGGGGGCAGCCTGGATGGACTCTCCCATGCTCCTTTGTCTCTGGTTTCAACTTGACCCCTTCTCCACAAGGAATTCATTCTGAGAAGCCATTGCAGTAGTCCCCAGAATAAAAAATAGATTATTTTGAAGCCCTGGCTGAAATTGTATATTGGCAGGAATTGAGTGCTGGAGGACCCTGAGTCTGACTGATTTCCAGAGATAGTCTCGTTTTGAGGTGACGCAATCACCACGCACATTAATTTTGTTGCTGTTGTGTGTCTGGCAGCAGGATTTGAAAGTGTGAAGTATTTGCACAGCTTGAGCAGCAAGGAACATTCATATAGAGTGATTGATTCCCTCTCCGTCTTGGGGTGCTTGCTGTTTTGAGTGATGAAGAAATATTGAAGGCCCCACCACCTCTTTGGAGGGCTCTTTGCCAGGGTGACACAGGCAATCCCTCCAACGTGCCTTGACTTCCGGCCATGCTGCTCTGTCACTGTCCAGCGTGCCTGCCCATCCTTCACCAAGCCAGAGGTGGGAACTGGACACCTAAGGCCACCACTGGCCGGCGTTCCCCCACCTAGAGGGTGGAGGTGTGTCGGGCTGGGCTGGGACACACTTTCCAGGAAGACCCCAGTGGAATGATGTCTGGGGCAGAAGCATCGAGTTCCCTGTGTCTCCTGCACCATCTCCCTGGTTCACTGAGGCGTGAGCAAACAGCAGAGTTTTGCTTTTCACGTTTCGTTTCCTGTTGAGTTCATAAACTTCTCTCTGTTTCTGGGGAAGCTGCCAACTCCTCTACTGGAACAACCTGCCTCAGCAATTTTGAGTGTGATTTTAGCCTTTGGACAAAATCCCCAAGAAGAAAAATTTCCCAGGGCTGCCTTTTTCTTCTGAAAAAAATCACCAGTTTCTCTGCAAAATCAACTTCAGGTAAAACAAAACAAAAATAACAACAAAAGTCCCCAAACTGCCATTTTAGATCAATGAATGCCTGTCCCAAGTCCCCAGCTTTCCGAAGGCCACATCGAGGGCTTCACTGAAGGACATCGGGTGGTTCCCTGATGTGCTCAGACAGCCTTGGGCCTGGAGGTCCACGGTGGGATGGGTGGAAGGCATGGCCTCCTGCCCTCTTGCAGGCAAGGAAACCCTACTAACCTAAGCCTTCCTTCTGCTGGGCAGAAGGAACGGCGGGTATGTGACATCCTTTGGCACTTTCCAGTGGGAAGGCTCTGCTCTGCTCCTGGAAAATGAGGTTTCCCCAGGCCCTGTTGGGGGCCCACCATCTCCCCACTCCTTCCATTTCTTCACAGCACTATCCTTAAAGCAGACATATCTGGTGCCATAATCCAAAAACACTTCTTAATCATTGACAATTTATTGTATCAACCAGGTGACATCCTTCAGAGATGAAGACATCTCATAAAGAATATAGTCTAGCTCTCCCGGTTTTAGAAATAATTCTCAGAGAGGTCAACTTTGGTTCCAGTTACACAGCTAGTGGTTGGCAGAGCCAGAACTAGGCCCCATCTCCTGAGCCTCATCCAGAGCTTGCTAAACCAAGGCAGACTGTCTCCATGTTATATTTTAAATAGTGGCTGGTGGAGGTATGGCTGGGGAGTGGGGAGACACATGGTTTGGACCAAGTGGAGTAATTATCAAAGTGGTTGGAAGTTCAATGCCAGAAGAGAGAAGATGCTTTTATACTAACTAGTCTTCTAGAAACTTCTAGAAGACCTAGAGTTGAGCATCTGCAGATTCACTTATGATTAAAGGAAAATGTAAGCAAGGAAGACAGCTTATGTTGAAGAGATACATGGCGTAGCTGACCTTGTGCACACATATGTTCCTCCTTCCTCAATACCTTGATTCACACAATCATTAAAATGATGGAAGCCTCTTCCTGGGTGGTAGCTGTGAATCTTAAATCATAAAACGAGCACATGGCTTTCAGATCTGAGAGGAAATGCATGCATTGCCATTGCTTCACAGTTTTTATGGGCACACAAGTTATGGTTTGTGTGCAATTCTCCTCATGTTTTGACATCTTCTAGAGCAAGGATGTAGATTAGGAGTGTTCTTCGCCTCCTGTCACCTTTTCACACTATTGACTTAGTATGAAAGTTTAAGGAAAAGCAAATATCCGCCACTAAGCATAGAAATGTTCTCAGCAGGAAGGATGTCTAATATCTTTGACTTACAGAGAACATTGTCCGTGACAGCAAGAGACGTCTCCTCTTTGTCCTCCAGATGCCCTAAAAAAAGGCTCAGCCAGAGGAGAGAGTCAGTAAGTGGCAATGAAAAATGAAAGCTTGAAGCCCTTCAAAGACAAAAGTACTCTTCATTCTTGACCTAAGTGCTTGTGAGCATCAAGTTTCAGTTGAAAGGTATCAGTAAATAACATTTGCTTTGTAGATAAATACTGGGTTAGGAGGCTGAGCAACAACAGCTAGCTCGCTCTGGTTGTATGCAAATTGCTAATGGAAATGCAAGCCAAGGGCTCTGAGTGGTCAAGCAGGGCTAGCATCCCTGGGCAGAGCTGGCCCAGATGGAGTGTGTGTGTGTGTGTGTGTGTGTGTGTGTGTGTGTGTGTCGGGGGAAGGGGAAGTAGAATTCAAAAGCTATTGTTTCCCTGGAAGATAAGGAGGACCTTCCTCCTCTGCCCTCTTCTATGTCTCTTTCTTCCTTGCCACATCCCTTCATCAAACACTACGCAGTATCTCTCCAGGCCAGGCATAAAATAATGACTGCACCATGGTCTCTTTGCCAACACAACTTGGATTTAACTTGCATGATATGACAGCAGGATTTGCATATCCCTGCTTGTCATCGAGGCTCTAGACACCAGGCACAGCGCTTCAAGGGTTAGACATTCACCAAACATTTGAGGAAGGAACAAGTGGATTGTGGAGACTTTGGAGGTTTAAAGGGAGACTTTTGCTGTGACCCAGCATCACAGGTAAGTAAAGCAGAGTTTGGGAGTAGAAGACAAGGAACAAAAGCAAAAGGGCAGCACACAATCTGAATAGGCCCCTCCTCACCCCAATTTTAAGATTTTCCAGATCTTCACCAAACTACTTTCTGATCATATTTCATTGAGGGAACTTAGTTACAGGGCTACCATATTTTCACGGGATGATATTGGTTTCTTTCTTTCTTCTTTTTTTTTTTTTTTTTTAACCAGGTATATCTCCAGCACCCTCCTACATAATAATATTGAGATCTTGGGGCAGCCCAGGTGGCTCAGCAGTTTAGCGCCGCCTTCAGCCCAGGGCCTGATCCTGGAGTCTCTGGATCAAGTCCCATGTTGGTCTCCCTGCATGGAGCCTGCTTCTCCCTCCGTCTGTGTTTCTGCATCTCTCTCTCTCTCTCTCTCTCTCTGCCTCTCGTGAATAAATAATAAATCTTTATTTTTTTTTTTTTTTTTTTTTTTTTTTTTTAATAATAAATCTTTAAAAAAATATTGGGATCTTGTAGATAAAGAAAGAGGAGAGGCTAGTTATTCTGAAGGCAATTAACTATCTCCATTTTAAAATAAAGCGTTTAAGTGACAAACATTGGAGAACAAAAGTCTATCACCAGGATATTCAAAGTATATAACCCACTAAATTAAAAAAATATATGAAAATAAAACTTTAGGGATGTCTGTCATGATTCAATTATATAGGCAAAGAAAGTTTCAAACCAGTTGAGCAATATTGCTGGGCATTTTTAAAAGGAGATATTGAAAAAACAAAGAAGTTAGAATTACAAAAGTTCTTCAAATGCATGATGAACATACTTTTGCATCTAAGATTTATTACATTCCATGTGACCTCTTGTTAGAAAAGAAATCTGTAGAAGAATGCTGTGAGATAAAATGGTCACTAAAACATTAGACCCAAAACTTCAGCCCAAAGGTGGAGTGATGTGGCAATGAGTACAAGTAACTATTTGTAGAGGTGATCTCTTTATGTCTATGTGTTGACAGCATCATTTTTATTTTAAAAGTTGTGTTTATTGAAGTTTGTATATATCATATAAAAAGCCTTAACATAAATTCTCCATTTAGACATAAGCTATTATTTAGACTTAGAATTTATAAAATAGCATAAAGGACTATAATACAATGTTCTAACCAACACATATTTGCTGTTCTTTCAGCTAATCTAAGTGAAATTTTCTTGTACATAAAACACATTCTGATGACAAACTGTATTTAAAACTCAACAAGCATGCACTGAGTGCCTACTCTGGGATGGATTTGTGCTGGGTTCTGGGAATATGAAGGTGACGAAAGGAGGACCCTGCCCTAGAAGAGCTAGTCATGGTGTAGGTAGTAATGCAATGAACTGAGGGGCTCTGAAAATGGGCTCAGGAAAACTCCATAAAGTATCTCAGGAGCTTCCAGATGGATGCTAGTAACTCTGCTTTCTTCCCTAGGAAGATGGTCCCCAATGATTCCTCATGGCTTATCTTGCTATGCTTAATCACCATGTGTAGGTGTTTTCCTGGTACTATGGCCAAAGCTAAGCAAACCAGAAATTGGTGCATTAGCAGGAGGAAATCATACTTGGAGGTTTCCTACCAGAACTCTGCAAAATTCAAAGCTTCTCTTTGGGAAGTGGTATGAGAGAGAGGAGGGTAGATGGTGGTTAAGATACAGGCAGGTGGAAGAGTAAGATTGTCTGAAGTTAAAAGTCTTTTCCATCTGGCTGTGACCCTTATGAGTGTATGCATGGCCTAACTGGCATGTAAACTTTGAAAATTACCTCAAAAATACCTGTACCCTTGGGCAAATCAATCTCTAAATCTCAATATCCTCATCTGTACAAATGGTGATGATAATACTTTTCTCACAGAGTTGTTGTAAGGATTCAGTAATGTCATAGCATTACAGTGTGTATCATGGCTTCTGACTTACAGAAAGGGCTGAGTAAAGGATAACTTGACTTAAATAGGAATGCTCATGGAATAAGAAGGTCATATGAACTCATGTGATGTCCAGTGATGCTGAGCAACTCACTGCTTGGGATATGTGCTGAGTCTGATGTACATTTCAGTCCTAGACACAAGAGATTCTATGAGATGAATAGTTGAAGAGGACATAGAATATTTTCCATCTTACAATGTTCCTATAAAATATTGCAGCAAAATTCTACTTTGTGATTATTTTGAATCAGAAAAGGAATGCACAGATTAGTTTTAAACAACTAAAATCATGTCAAATGGGAAGAATGTGTAGGACAATAAAAAATTTACGATTGAAATGAAGTACTGAGAAGTCTTTTACAACAATAAATGTATATTGTATAATAAGGCTATAACTGCCATAAATTTTATATACCAAATAATCTGCAATATTATTAGCATCAGCATGCATGTAATATGTAATAATAATAGCACCACTATGCATAAAATATAAACTCCAAGAAATAAGAGAAAAAAGTGGGCAGAAGCATAATAGCAGTGAGAGATTTCTGTAACTTGTAACAGCTTAACACAGACCTAGAAGACAAAAAAACAGTAGGTGATATGGACAACATTAAAAACATAATAGATAACAT
Organism: Canis lupus familiaris; assembly: GCF_011100685.1. Classification (NCBI taxonomy): domain Eukaryota; kingdom Metazoa; phylum Chordata; class Mammalia; order Carnivora; family Canidae; genus Canis; species Canis lupus. Next base: position 37,023,084 of record NC_049249.1, on the reverse strand, counting down.
TACCTAACACATATATCAAACTTTATTCCATTTTATCTATGAATATATCTATTTAGTCCGGTGCTTGTGGGGCACCATGAACAAATGTTGACTGTATCTTAGGCTACAAATAACTTCTCAATAAATTCCTTCCAAAATGTAAAATGGATTCAGACCCTCTGACATAATGAAATATACCTGTAATCTTTTAATAGATAGAAAGCTAAATAAATTTTAAAAAAACCTCTAGCAAACAATAATAAAATAATTAAAACTTCAGAAAAATTTCTCTATTTCCATTACTGGCCAAGAAATAAAGTGGTCCTGTGACTCTCTGCAGATAATAGTATAAGAAATGGGTGAAATAAAATAACCAACTATTTAAAGACACTGGAAAGCATCCAAAAACAGAAACTAGACAGGTTTAATTTCAAGAGACTACAAATGGAAGAGATAAAAACTGTTTGTGGCTTCCTGGAACAAGCATGCTGATCCACACCAAGGCTATGGCTGTAAGAAATGGTAGTTGGACAAAATATGATCTAACTTCCAGGGAAGAGAGTTCAGGGCTGGCTGAGAAAGCAGCTGAAAATTGAAAGTGGAAATTATGGCAATATGAGAACTCAAAAAGTATAGCCCCAAAGTCAGAGAATAAACTCCAAAATTCTGGCTGATAGTTGAACACACAGATGTAGGGGAAAACCCTTGAAAAGCAATAAGAGGACAAAGAAAAACAGATTCTTGAGAGATACGATATTCAAAACAGATAAGTGAGTTTGACGCTTTTTAAAAATTTTTTAAGTTTTTTAAAGAATATATTATCTATTCATTTGACAGAGAGAAAGAGAGAACACAAGCAGACTCCCTGCTCCACGGGGAAAGACCCATACTCCAGAAGAAAAGCAGTCAATAAAAATAAACGTCAAGCAGAATCATTTGTTAGATTTAGCAAAAAAGACTTCAAGTGAACTACTATAAGTACGTTCAAGAATTAAAAGAAAAATGTTCAAATACTTGGAGAAAATATGCAACCAATGAATGGATTGAGAATCTCAATACAGAAATGGAAACAACAGAAAATATTGGAGCTAATAAGTTCAATATTGAAATAAAAATTTCCTAGCTGGCTGCAACATCCCTTTGGAGATAGCAGAAGGATTAGTAAACTGGACAATGGAGCAATAAAAATGATCTAATCTAACCAGAAAAGAGAATAATATAAGTAGAGAAATTAACAAAACATTTGAGACCTATGGAAAATATGAAGTGGCCCAGCAGATGTGTAACTAGAATCACAGTAAAGAGAGAGAAACAGAAAATAGTCTCTTTGAGGAAAGAATGCTCTAAGTTTGGTGTAAAACAATATTTTACAAATTCAAGGATTTTAACAAACCTCCAAAAGTATAAACACAAAGAAATTGCTCCTAACCATGCCATAGACAAATTGCTGGAAGCCAAAGATAAAGGAACAATCTTGAAAACATGCAGAAATGAAGAAACACATCACATCCAGAGGGACAATGGCAAGATTGACAGCTGACTTCTCATTCAAAACCATGGAAATAGAAGATCAGAATAGCCTATTTAAAATGCTTAAAAACAAAAATCACAAACTCTGTCAACTAAGAATTTGATACCCATCAAAGTTATCCTTTAAAAATGAAGACAAGATAAAAACATTTTCAAATAAACAAGAACAGAGAGTCCATCAAACATGTTAACAAAAAATGCCTAAGAGGCACCTGGGTGGTCCAGTGGGTTAAGTGTCTGCCTTTGGCTCAGGTCACGATCCTGGGGTCCTGGGATCAAGTCCCATGTCCAGCTCCCTGCCCAGCAGGGAGTCTGCTTTTCCCTCTCCCTCTGCCCCTCCCTCCCTGCTTATGTGCATGCTCACACTCTCTCTCTCAAATAAATAAATAAAATCTTTTTTAAAAACACTCTAAAAAGTGCCTAAGAAAGTTTTTCAGAGGGAAGGGAAAGAGCACAAATAACTTGGATTTACTAGAGGAATAGATAGTACCAGAAATGTTATATACATGGGCAAATATAAATATTATTCATGTACTGTCTCTCTTAACTTTCTTAAAAGACATGTGACTTCTTAAAGGAAATACATTAATATTGTATTGATGCGTTTATCATATCTATAGATGTAATCTATAACTATATCACTGAGAATGTATGTGAGGATAAACAAAAATATATTCTTTTAAGTTTACTAAAACAAATAAATATTGACTCTCAGTAGCTTGATGCAAGGCTAAGATGTATGAGGTAATTTTTAAAGTAACCAATAAAACATAATACAAAGACCTAGCTATAAAGCCACAAAATGAATAAAAACAGAATATTAAAATCTCTAATTAACATACACGCACACATACACACATTGGGGAGAATGAAGAACATATGGGAAATAAACAGATGAGATAAAAAACAAATAGTAAAATGGAGATCTTAAAACATTACCAATAATTAAATTAAAGGTAAATGGATTGAATGCTCTTATCAAAGTGCAGGTTAAAAATTCAGGAACCAACTATATAACATACATATTATAAGATAAATAATTTAAGTACATTCAGTACAGATTGAGAATTAAACTCTAAATAGACATGTTCTATGAAAACTTTCAGCATAAGCAGCTGCATTAATATCACACAACCTGGATTTAAAGACAAAGAATATGACCATGAAGGATGATATTTTGTATATCAGGACAATATAAGCTTATTTTTTTGCCATGAAGAAACATTTTTTGTGACATTAAATTTATCAATCTTTTTCCTTATTGGTTCCGGATTTTGAATTATCCCCACTCAACCTATATCACACTTCGTAGACAAAATCACTCATGTTTTTTGTCTTGTACTTACACGGTTTCATTTTTTTTATTCATTTTCACAGACATTTAAGCACATCGAATACTCAGGAGACATTTTTGCCTCAAAATGTACTAAAGATCTTGATTCATTGTAACTGAATTAAACTGACACTCGATAGTTAAGACTGTATTTTCAGTTGATCTTCTTGTGCATTTAATTGGTAAATAATCAGCATGAAATTTGGTGGGGGGCATAAAAGGAAAACTCTGCAAATACGCTCTCTTTTCGCCATCAAAAGGGTGGGAAATTTCACAAGCATGAAATAGCTCCAGCTCCTCACAGCTTTCTGATTGGGTTACTTTAAAGTCAGCAGGAAGCTGCTGGGGCATGGTTTGGACATGGATCACTTCTGGAAAAGACAGAGCTGTGATTTGGGTTTCCCAGCATGATCATGCTCATTGTGTCCCTCTTTGTTATTAGCAGCTCTCAGAGTGTCTCTCGTAACTGTCCAGCCCGGGTGATATGTGGCTCTGTGCTAAGCCCAGTCTGAAAGCATGAAGACGGGTCAGGTTATACAGTGGTAATGAGACAGGCAGACACACCAGTAGGGGGTGAGGAATCTCTGCAGAGGCGTGCTTGATTCCAAGGGCTTCCCATGCCTGCCTTCGCACCACTATAATTTATTAATAGCATTAGCGGGATCCTGGTTAAGTTTCTAGAGTCAATAGTGTTTGTCTTTTCAGAGAAGCTTTTTCTAGGATTAGGATACATGCATATATGTTGCACATATACCTCTTTTGTCTTCTATCTTTCTTGGCTCATAAGTCAAGATTTACTGCCGTGTTGTTTCTTTTGAAAACTAGGCTGATTTAGATACTCACAGTTATTACCAAACACTATGTAGAAATGGTATGTATAAGCCTATTTGTAATGTATGTATACATAACAACATATGTATAAACCACTGCTCCTGTAGTTTGTAAGTGTTGGAACATGTAAGGACCTTGGGGTGTGGCAAGCACCAAACACCACCAAAGTGGTTTTCCTGGAGTATCTTCCAGTTATACAATGCTTTAGCAGATTAGTACATGGATGTCCACCCTAGTGATTACACTGGACTCTGCTTATGGTTCATATTTAGGAAGTAGGCCTCCCAGGTGGTGAGAAGGGCCCAGGAGTTGTCCTCTAGCTTAGATCTAAGTCCTGGCATGGCCTCATCCCTGCTAAATGGTCAGGTAGGGACCAGCTGTTGAGACTATTAGCCTCGACTTCCTCAAATGAAAAATCATGATGAATATAATCTACCTCACTTAGAGGCTGTTTGTGGGGCTCAGATGGATCGTTTATGAACCATGGACAAACTGATCTAGTGAGGACTCAAGCCAGACTGTTTGAGTCCAGATCCCTGCTCTATACTTAGGTGTTATGTCATTTGGAGCAAGTTACTCAACCGTTCTCATGCCTCAGTATCATCATCTATACAGAATCAATAAGTCCTACTTCATAGGGTGGGAGGGTTCCACAAATTAGAAAAAAAAAAGAATGAAGTCTGGCACCTTGTATGTTAGCTACAATTATTACAAATGGAGGAAGTTTCAGAGACAGTCTGGAACTGCAAGATAAAGAGTGACCCTACACTGTGCCTCCACCAGGTGCCAAGCATTTCCCAGGGACTTTATGTCTGGTTCCCCATTCAGTCCTCACGAAAAGCTTGCCAGGTAGCATGTCCGTAAAGGGGGAGTGAGAAACCAGGGAGCTTATGAACTCAACAACTGCCTCAACGTCATCCTGACGGTATACACAGAGCCAGTATAGGAAGTCAACGCTCACACTCTCCACTATACCATAATTGTTTCCAAAAGCAAGTAAGCACACCACTTCCACACAATGCCCTCCTCACCAGGCCAGCCTCTCTTATTACCATAAGTACCCACTCCTTTGCTAGTTTGCCCTCCGGTCAAGTCCTAACTGCGGGGAGGAGTTGGCCCCTGCTTTGCCTTCCAGCCTCCTCGTGCTGCTCCCAAGTTGGGCGCCATGCCAAACTGGCCTTTCACTTCCCTGAAACATGCCAACTTCTCTCTCACCTCCAACATTTGTGTGCCCCCGCTGTCTGAACTATTCTTATATTCTTGTTCAATTTTTGGTTGGTTGGTTGGTTGGTTGATTGGTTGGTGTTTAAGTAGGCTTCACACCCAACATGGAGCCCAGTGTGGGGCTTGAACTCCTGACCCTGAGATCAAGACCTGAGCTGAGATCAAGAGCCAGACATTTAACTGACTGAGCCACCCCAGCACCCCTCAGCTTTTTATTTAAACAAAATGATAAGTCACAATGAAACATAGTCAAAAGGCCTGGAAAATTCTTGAGGACCAAAATTTATTTTGTGTGTTAGTGGGCTGTGCTGAAAAGTATCTCTCTCTCTGCAAGAGAAGGAGATAGAATATTCATCACTCAGTGGGCTGAACTCTAAAGCTGTTTATCTGACTAATCAGGCTGGAGCAACGGACTCAAGAATAAACTTGGCTGTTCTTTGTTCTTTATCATTAATTAGAGATTCTCTTTTGTGTTCCTTGACATTCAGTGTACGGCAGAAATGGCTCCCTGAAATGTCAAATTATTTTACTGCAGAGCCCGTTTTAATTTCTCAGGAATATAACCTTTCAAGCAAAGGCTTATGTTAATGCTAAAGTTGGAAAAACATGTTTTGGAAAAACCATATGAAGTCGTGAAAGTGTTGATTGTAGGATCTCGGGATGTATAGAGACAGTCCACAAAGATGGCTGTGAGGATGGGGTCAAATTGAAAGAAATGCACCTGACCCTTCTCCCTTTCCTCTTTTCAAGATGCTTGACTCCTCTTTTGACTCTATCTGGGCACCCCCTAGAGACAGGAAAATGCGCCCACCTCCAGCAACTTGTATCAAATGTCTCTGGTGGTTTGGGATGCAAACTTAACAAGATAGATATCTCTCTCCCATCCCCTAAATACTCTCATCCTGTGTCAGGGACAACTTCCTGAAGCTCCCAACTGTCTCTCCCAGAATCTGAGGCATAGTCAGTGCCAATCTGCTAATGAGGACTGCTAATGAGGGTGCCCCCCAACAGCACCCCACGTGAATTCAACCACAGTCATGCATTGAGCAGATATTGGATGAGCAGCAGTGTCCTCAGCCGAGATTGGCATGCTTTTCCTAAAGAGGGCCAGGGAGTCAATATTTGAGGCTTTTTAAGCCAGAGTCTCTGCTACATATTCTTTATCTTATTTGCTTGCCTGTTTGTTTGCTTGGATTTGTGTCCAGCCTTCTAGAAACTTAAAAGTCATTCTTAGCTCAGGGCTATACAGAAGCAGGCTGTAGACTGGATCAGACTCTTGTGATATCTCCAGATGACGCTGTGATGAAAAACTCAAGCATGACCCCCCCTTAGAAAGCAGTGGAGAGTATGCTAAGTCATCTACAAGAGGAAGTCAGGGTTGTGAAGATAAAGAATAGGTTAAACCTGGGAGGGGGCTTCCTGGAGGATGGAAATGCTTAGGGAGTAAGTGGGGTCACAGGAATGACCACAGCAGATGCATCAGTGAGCGGGTTCAGGCAGAAAAAGCTATGTGTGCAAAATCGATGAAGCAGGAGAGAAATAGACGGGATAGGCCCAGCATGACTGTGTGGCTGTGTGGCTGCACCCCACAGGCTGAGGCATGTGAGTGTGGTCTGAGGAAAGACAGAGTCCTGTAGGAAGTGTCAGCAAACTGGGTTTAAAAGGAGGATGGAGGGCAGCAGCCCGGGTGGCTCAGCAGTTTAGTGCTGCCTTCAGTCCAGGGCGTGATCCTGGAGACACAGGATCAAGTCCCACATTGGGCTCCCTGCATGGAGCCTGCTTCTCCCTCTGCCTGTGTCTCTGCCTCTCTCTGTCTCTCATGAATAAATAAATAAATAAAATCTAAAAATAAAAAAAAAAAAAAGGAGGATGGAGCTACTGAAATGTGTTCAGCCAGGTGCCAGGAGTCATGACCCTGGGACTACACAGGTGAGAGGCTGCAGGGACACAGGGGAGGGATGCAGGAGACAGGGTAGAGCGGGGGCTGGCACTTTTCCACTGACCTTGAAGTTTGCCAGCCCCTCTGAGGCAAATTAGAGGCTAGACAGCATGTATGGGACATGATTCCAAGCTCTCTCCTCATAAGAGAATTGTTTGGGGGAGGGGGTAGCTTCCAAAGAGGAATCAAGCACCCCCTCTTCCCTATCAGCTTAGGGGTGGAAAGCAAGTTTCTGCTAATACAGAGACAATGTCTCCTCTGGGGTCCAGAGGCTCTCAGCATGACACTACACAGTGAGACACTTTATCCATTGATCCCCCCTTGTCCTGTATTTACTGAGAGTCCACCAACATGCACCATTCCTGGGTCTTGGGAATAAGATGAGGGCACCTGTGTGGCTCAGTGGCTCAAAGGCATCTGACTTTGGCTCAGGTTGTGACCTCGGGGTCCTGGATTAAATCCCCGCATCAAGCTCCCCGCGGGGAGCCTGCTTCTCCTTTGCCTGTGTCTCTGCCTCTCTCTTTCTTTGTGTCTCTCATGAATAAATAAATAAAATCTTAAAAAAAAAAAAAAAAGAAGATGAATCAGCCAACACTGTCTACAGCGAGTTGACAATCTAGTTAAAGAGACAGGTAGGCAATGCAGTCAACATGTAAGAAAGAATAGAATAAGGTTAATAGTTGGTATTAGGCAGAAAAGTCCTATGGGAAGAGACAGAAAGATGGATTGATGGGGAAGCAACCTCTCAAAGGCCTCGGCTCTTGAAGCTGGAAAGACTTGACTGCTTCTTCTAGTGGAACTTGAGTTCCAGGCAGTTTCTGTTTTCTGGTGCCCCTGGATATTTCAGAAGTGGATGAGGTGACCTCTATTTTGGGAAACCAACCTTGGCCATGGCATGCATCATGGTTTGGGAAGAAAAATGGCCGGTGGGGCAGAGAATCCACCTAACTTGAATCGGTACCTCATTCACCTTGATTAATTTAGTTACTTGTCCATCTTTTTGCACCCGAAATGCAAGGTGGTTATGTGACTGAATCTTCCATTTCTTGTTCTATTCCATGCCACGCAGCTTCTGTCCCAATGCTGCAGTCATTAGCCAGGCCCGGACTGGAGAGACGAGAGCAATTCAATGATAATGAGTCACATTCATTACTGAGAGATAGTAATGATTCAAGGGAAAATAATGACAAATGTCTCTTTCCCTCGAACAAGGAACTTGATGCCAAACTGGTGTTTGACGGTGCTTGAAAGAAAGCAAGAGGTCATTAAAAATCTTCTCCCAATTTTGTGTTCTTCGTATAAAACTTGTAAAGAATCAGTTAGATTTATAATGAATAAAAACATACAAACTTCTGGATCTTACATGAAATGCGCAGGAATGTGCATGATTCAGCTGAACCTTCCTCTGATTATGCTTTTTGGAAATGTATTCTCTCCAAAATTATATGGTTGTCAGCCTGATGCTGAACTGGGTACAGGAGAAGGCCGAAGTCAATACTGCTTCACGTTCTATATTCGTTAGAGAGCCATTTGCACCCCTCCTGGGAGAATGAAGACCCTGGAGAGAGGCAAATTTTATGGATGACTCTATGACTGACCAGATGCAGTGGGACCTTCTTGCCATTTCACCCTGTTGTCCCTACAGGTGGTGGGCCTGGGCTCTTACAGGAAACACTGTTTTCATTCCCATTGTTAGAATGAATGAGTCCTATTTGTAAAACCCAGTGCGGTTGACACTTGACCCATAAAGCCTTTAGCTGGGGATGGAAAAGAAATAGAACACTCTGGCACCAGCTGTCTGGGGCCTCGCCTGATGGAGGGAAGTTGGGTTGGAGGGAAGAGAGAAGCAACCTTCCACCTGAGAACCTCCCCCACATCCTGTCACCAGCACACAGCGTCTCCATCAGACTGATCCTCTGCGTATCTGGCATTGCTGTTTAGACAAGCTAGGAGAGGGGGAAGGCTGGTTTTCAGCCAGGACAGCTGAAGAGCGCTATCCTAAATATTTCATATAAATTCAGCTTAAAGGAGGTTTTTGTAGTTACGCACTTTTTATTTCCACTGTTTATCACCCTATCTGTAAGCAAAAACGAAGGCTATTCTTCAGAGAAATGACATTGGGAGAAATTGTCTCTGAAAATATTTTCATTTTTGACTTCATTTTACCCCTTCCAATTTCAAGGGAACAATAAAGCTTGATCACATATGTAATCTGATCAGATTTTTCACTGTAAACCTATACAAGCTTTGAGTTCCACAGTATGCTTATTTTCAGTTAACTATCTGAAACCAGTAGGTTGCATTTAGGAAAGAAATTTTGTCTATGAAATATCACTTCAGAAGCTGTGTTGTCCTGTCAGCTCCAAATTACTTCTGGTGATGCTCAGTGCTCAAGGTTGGTTCAATCTGGGTCATGGTGATGCCACCCACGGCCTGAGTGGGGACATGTAGCAAAAAGAAGCAGAGCAGTACTTATCTAGCTGCTGACTGTTGGCTCATTATTCATACAAAATCTGGGTGTCAGTCCATGGGCAGAGTAAACAGACCTGTGAAAATTGCCCAGGCCCAGTTGAAATTGAAGTAAAATTTAAAAATATGAGTGACAGGGGAATTAAAATATTAATTATCCAGAAAGGTTGTCATGTTGCCGGTAGCAGGAACTTTGGTGAAGAAAGCTCTGGGCCTGGAATGAATAGATCCGAAGTGTTTGGCAGGGGCCGATAAGATAACGGCAATGAGTCAGAAACATCTCAGCTTAAGAATAAAAAGGGGGCAGAGGGATGTCAGGTAAGTACAAGATAAACCCTTCTAGCATCTTCTGGATGCCAGGGACAAAGCTGCACGCTGGGTGACAGAGAAGCACAACAGGTTCTAGGCTTTTCTTGCAAGAAGGAGATGACCGACTAGGGAAGCAGATTCTTAAGCAATTAAGCCTTGGTATAGTGAGTGGTACAGGCATGCGGGGGCAAAGGGACTCATCGGGAAGTGAGTGTGTCCCGTTGATGGGGGAAGGGTTCACCCCATAAGGGGGCCCAGGAAAGGTGACCTGACCTGACATGTGATATGAACACATTGTCACCATATTGACTTTGGGGGATGTCCATTACCTTTTGTGCATGTCACGTATCACAGAGGCACTCTTCACCTGGATTCATACCTCAAGCTTCCAGTTGTCTTCCCAGAGACCACAGCATAGACATTAGGGAGCTTTCCATTACGGAGATGTTCTAATGAAGGGTTTTTTTGGGGGGGGTGAGGGGAGGCACAGAAAGTGCTGCGTTAAAATGCAGAAGAATAATAGCACTGATATAAATCTGAGCTGAGTGACCACCAGTGGATCTGGAAAGAATAAGTAGGGTTTTTGTCATCTCAGCTAAAAGACCAGGCATTGCATATTTCCAGAGCCTGCAACCAGAGCTTGGACCCCAAAGTGGTCTTTCTGGGTCACGGCAAAGGCACGTGAGCCCAGTTTCACATAGAATAAAATTCTAGCTCTGTAAGCCCTTTCCCTGAGAAGTTCTCCTGGGTGGTTAACCTGGCTCCTTCTCCCATTGATCAAATATCAGCGCCATCTTGGACTTGATTTCTGGTTCTTTTCAAAAATCAAGATGATGACTAAAGCCACCTCCCGTTTCAGTCCTCTGCTCCACCCCTCTGTTCACCTAATGGAACCTCAGTGATGGAGATCACACCTTCACCCTCACACTCCTGATGTTTATTTGCTGTTTCCAGACTCCAAGGTCTTTGCTCATCTAGTTTCCGCTACTAGAAGGACCTCCTACTCAGCTCACATGGAAACTATTCCACCTTCCAGCATCCATGAGTAGGGCTCCTCATAAGGAAGTGTTCTTGGGCCACACGCTGCCATGGGAGATGGATACAACCCTGTCTCCCATGGTCATGGCCTTCCTTGATTTACTTACTCCTTTTCCTGACTCGCCTGCAAGCTGTTCTGATAGAGTCCCAGGTATATGCTGAGCACCCAGTCATTGTTTGTGGAGAGAAGAAATATACAGACCTGTACATAATTTGATAAACTTTATTCAAGCCCCTCCAATATAATAACAATAATTCAGTCAAACAGTAATTAATCTGCCTGTTTTTTTCACCCTCTCAACTATTTAAAAAATAACATGACTCCAGCTTAATTAACCAGAAGCTGTTGTCTATTGTTTTATGAGGCGTGTCTGACTCAATTTGAAAGTACATTAATGGAGGGTTTGTTTATCCCACTATTTTCTTCCTCAGAGAACACTCAGGGTTCCTTCAAGTTGAATCTTAAACATTTAAGTCAAATAATTTACTCAAGAAATGAAAACACGCAGAATGAGACAAGCAAACATTTAAAGACTCATGGGATTCTGTTTACGTCTACTAAACTGGATTACTGGTTAACACATTTGACTGCTTACCCCTGTGTATATCAGATGAGGCGGCAATGAGAACTTCGAGTGAGTGGTGACAACCCAGGAAATCAGCCACGTCACCTCCAGGCTTGGATGAAGAAAAAGTTGGTGAGAAGGGTGGATTATTCCATTCTGTAATGGGAAGAGGGAAGAATATTTGAAAATATGAAAAACCACTCCTTAGGGGGGATAGGCTACCTTTTCCACAGTATATTAGCGTAACAAGATGGTGGGCTGAGTTGAGAAACCTAGAATCTATGCATAGCTCTGCCACTTACTGCAAGTTCCACTTTGAATAAATCATTTTACTTTTTTTCAATTTTCATTTATGTTATCATGGCTGGACACACATTTAACTCCTTGTGTGAACTCTGAATGACAGATGATGGCTTCCTGAAGGACAGTGGTAAGAAAGATTCTGAAGATGAGTCAAGATGGAGAAGATAAGAGCCCTGTGATGGATGATGTCTGCCGTGGAAGTAAGGAACGGGGCAACAGTGCAGTGTATTAGCCATCCTTGGAAGAATATTATCAAGGGTCTTTCAGGCTCTAAAATGCTTAAATTTTTAACCTACTTTACGCCAATGCAACTTCAAGTTTTTAGTTGGAAAAAAATTAGTTGAAGACCCCTGACATAGGTTTTTAGGGTTTGGGTGCGACCTTGATGCTTCTGCCCCACCACCCCTGCTTGAGACCAGGATACACGCTTGAGTAAGGAACCTGTCCCTGCCTTCATCTGGAATCTTGTTGATGCTTCCCAAAACTTTTAGGGATACCTACTCATCTCCTTTTGATATTTGCCCCTATATTCTTCGGCTCCTTCCCTTTTAAGACCACTTCCTCCTTAACTTCTTCACTCCCTCCTTACTTCTACCTCTTGACAGGTTGACCTCACCTTTTGCTTTTCAGAGAAAATAGAGCCTCCCATAGCAACTGCCCCCCTCCCCCACTCCCCCAGCTCCTTCCCTGGAGTCTCAAAGGAGGACATGGCCTTTGTCCCCTCTGGGCCAACCCTTCCCCACTTCTGAGCAGCCTCCTACTTCCTCTCTCTGCTCTTCCCTCTCTGGCTCTATTTTTCCCTTTGCCCTGCCATTTGGCCCTTTACCTTCTACATTTGAACATGCTTCTGCTAAACACCAACAAAATTAAAAGTACTTTGACCTCCTCCTTCCCTCTCTTCTTTGGGATAAGTATTTAAAATAGATGTCCACACTCTCTGACCCCCACACTGGTGCCTTGCCTCCCAGCCCTCCAAAACTGGTTCCTGTCTCAGTGCTGAAACTCTTGCCTCCAAGATGGTGAGCTCTGCTTGGGACATACTGGATTTGAGGTACGTGGAGGTCATCCACACACAAATGTCCACAAGGCAGTTGGATATACATGTCTGGAGTTCAGGAGTGATGTGAAGTGTGAAGAAGCAGACTCAGGCACCACATGACCTGTCAGGAGGCAGTGATGTGATAGTCGTGGGCCAGCAAGATCCCTGGGAGCAACTGGAGTGAAGCTCTGCAGAATTGGGCCTCAGCACTCCTGGGTAAGGTGGTAGAAGGGACTGTGGCACGCATCCTTCCCAGGAGTGCTTAGTGGGCCACCTCCTTTTTCTTTTCTTCTTGATCTACCTTGCTAACATTTTGTCCAATTTATTCATTTTCTTTAAGGAATGCACACTTGGGTTTATTGATTGTCTCCATTGTTTTGCTTTCCTTTTAATTAGGCCAGTCTTATTAGGAAATTTTATGATTTCCTTCCTTCTTGTTTCTTTAACGTACTTTCTCTTTTCTAGTTACCTTTATTGAACATGTAACTCAATTATTTTTATTCTCCTTGTTTTTCTAAATAAATTCATCAAAAATATAATGCTAGATATCTGCTTTAACAACCATCTTGCAAGCATTTTCATAATTGTTCATTTCAATTTCCTTCTTAACCCATTAACATTTTTAAGAATTTTAAGAATTCATTTTGGTATTCAGACATTTTCTTAACTATCTTTTATTGTTAGTTTCTAATTTAATTGTGTTGTGGTCAGAGAAATGGTCTCTGTGACAAACTTCTTCCATCACTGTGAAATTCCCCTCTGAGATGTAGCCTGTGGTTAATTTATAAAGTAACACTTGTGTAAAATGGGTCCCATCATTTTTAGCATATGGTTCTAATTATCTCTGGTATATCAGATTGGCTAATTTCAATGTTCAAGGCCACAATGTTACTAATCTGTGTGTGTGTATGTGTGTGTCTACTTGAGCTAGGTGGAAGTGGGTTCAGATCAGTTACTCTGTGGATTGGTCAAATGTGTCTTCTTCTGTCAATTTTTCTTTACTGAATTATGAGAAAATATTGTTGATTGTTCATATTCCTTACATATTCTTTTTAAAAAGATTTTATTTATTTATTTGAGAGAAAAGAGAGAATGAGCAGGAAGGAGGAGTGGGGGAAGGGAGAAGCAGACTTCTGCTGAGCAAGGAGCCTGATGCAGGACTCGATCCCAGGACCATGGGATCATAACCAGAGCTGAAGGCAGGTGCGTAACCAACTGAACCACTCAGGTGCCCCTCCTTATATATTCTTGATGTGAATTCATTACTATGTAGACTTATTCTTAGCCCATCTCAATATTTTTTCACCTAAATTCTATTTTGTATTAATAGTACTATTCCAGCTTTTTAGAATGTGACTCTCTGTCTTTTTCTTTCTTCACTTTTAATTTTCCTTGAGGTTTATTCTAGGTATATTTCTAATCAGCAACAGTAAAAATAAATCCAATCCTTTGTCCTTATTAGTTAGCCATTTACATTTATTATAATTGATCATGTATTTTGGCTAATTTCTACATCTTATTTTGTGTTCATTCTTAATGATTCTTTCCCATTCTCCTTTCCTCTTATCTGATAAATCGGGTGTTAACAACTTTTTTTTTTTTCTGGAAAGGATATTTTTTGATACTTTTATAAAAGAGAAAACAAATGTGAAAACATTTTCGATGACATTCAAATTATAAAACATGATTATAATAGAACAAAATTGAGGGCAGAAGCTAATTGTCTTAAACAAGTTTATTTTTTTCTGGACATTTTCTGGGCACATTTTTCAACTGCTGCACAAAATCCAGCTTAATGAATCTATCATGAATTAATGGCCTTCTTTGCCTATCTGTCAAATGAGACACTTGGAAACTTACTGTGATGGCAGCCTTGTGTTCATCTTCTTATTTTGGGGAAGAAATTTTGCTGCGCTGATATACCTGTTGTAAATTTGCTAATTCCTCTGAGCATCACTGTCCTGAATGAGGAAGTGCTTAGTCTAGTAATTTGGATGTAGTATGTGTGCCCTTAGCACACGTATGGTGTTATTGTGTAATATACACCATGTCTCACCACGCAACTCATTAGCAAAACAATCCACATTACCATGCCTTAAAATCACAACATTTGAAGTCCACGCTTTTCTTTTTTTGATAAATGAGTATGCCTTGGTGATGGAAAAAAAAAGTCTTGGAACATCAACATATGTGGTCCTCAAGAGGCTGCACGGGGCTGCCATTGGGATTTGCAGTGTGTGGCTATGATAGCGGTGATCGTGTCCAATGCAGCTGTGGTCTGTGATGAGCTGCGGTGCAGTGCCAAAGCCCTGTGGGCAGCACATAAACAAATGGGCGTGCTGTGTTCAGTAAATCTGTATTTATGGGCACTGAAATTTTAATTTCATGTAATTTTCACATGTCATGAAATATTCCTTTGTGTTCTTCTTTAACCAATGGAAATAACACTCCTAGCCTGTGGGCCACACAAAGACTGGTGGTGGGCCAAATATGATAAATAATTTGGAGTTTCCCATTATAATTTTTCGTTCTTTTTGTTCTATTTGGAAGCTATTGATTTTATCTTATTCATTTAGTGATTTCCCTTAATGTTAAAAATTATATCTAATAAATTACATTTTATAATAAAGAGGAATTGGTCTTTTTTTTTTAAAGATTTATTTATTTGAGAAGGAGAGACAGAGCGAGCAAGTGTGCTGCAGCAGGGGGAAGGAGAAGCAGACTCCCCACTGAGCAGAGAGCCTGATGCCAGGCTCGATCCCAGGCCCTGGGATCATGACCTGAGCTGAAGGCAGATGTTCAGCAGACCTGAGCCGACTGAGCCACCCAGGTGCCCCTGAGTTAGCCATATTTAATTAATTTTTTAAAAAAGCATGCCTACTGAGTCGTGTTTCTCACAAGAAAGTCCAAAGTTGGTCATGTTTCTTTTTTAATCATTTTACTAAATTATACATATTTTTTATAATAATGTCCAGAGTCAGTCATGTTTCTGTCCTGTGTCTGATCTTTCACAGGAGTGGGACACAAAGGATTCAGTTCTCAAGAGCCAAGCTTGAGGACAGAGACACTGAGTTCCTCTGCTACCTCCATCTGCTAGAGAAAAGGCAGCGCAGATGATGGGAAGACCATGGGCCGTGGAGTCAAGACACCTGTGGCTTTTAACCTTGGTCTCCCGCCCCACCCCCTTTGGGGCAAATCACTGAACCTCTCCAAGCCTTAGTTCTCTCACTTGTAAAGGTTAGTTAACAATACCTCCCCTGCGTATGAGCTTTTAGTAGACCTGGTATCCTCGAAGCCCCTGCTCACAGAGGCCTTGATAGCGGGTCACCACCATGAACTTCACTCGTGTCCCAGCAGGTGCATCTCAGCAGGGCTCATTACAACTACAGGGCTCTGCACTCTTAAATTCAAAAGCCCAGCTCTATGCTTTTGCTCTCTTGCAGGGATTTCACTCAGTCTGTAAGTGGGAAAGCATTTATAAAGCATTTGTTTTGGTCACCTCTAGACTGAATGTGTCCATTCCACAATGGCCACAGCACCGTGTCTGGTTTGGTGAAAGGCTGGTCCAGCAGGTGGTGAGCTGGACGTGCTGTCTCAGCAAAGGCCGTCATTCTACACTCGCTTATGCTGACAGTCCTTTTGACTAAGGACGCCCCATTAGGCCATCAAGGGAGCTTTGAGGTTGCTGTATGAATGAGCCCATGTGAAATCTGAGCCGAAGAGTGGGGTCCCTCCTGAGAGGTCAGAAGAATGTGGTAACATCCATCTTACTAGTTGCTTGAGAATGTATGACCTTTTCCTGTTATAAATCTCATTTTAATTTTGTGCCTGCAATAAGTGCATAAATATGGTTATGTGTACTAACAGACATACATGCTCAAACCCTGGAAATGAAGAACGATGAAATCTTGTTGTCAAAAAGGGCACATGAAAAAAGAAATCTTGTTAATAAAAACGTATTATTGATGTGGGTTCTTATATTTCATATGTTTCTTACATATCTTTCATTGGTTATAGATACCAACCAGGACATAGCAGACAAAATTAAAGCAATAGTAAATGATCCCCCTAAAAAATTTAGGGACAATAAATCTCTTAAGAATTGCATAAAGGGGAGTTAAAAAGTACAAACTCCCAGCTATAAAATAAGTTACGTGGATGTACTGTACAGTATGATGACTGTAGTTAATAATACTGTATTGTATATTTGAAAGTTGCTAAGAAAGTAGGTCTTAAAAGTTCTCATCACAAGAGAAAAATGTTTGTTAACTATGCGAGGCGATGGATGATAACCAGACTTCTTGTGTTGATCATTTCACAATATACACAACTATTGAATCATGATGCTGTACACCTGAGACTGACATAATTACATATCAATTATATCTCAATAAAAGAAAGAATTTTATAACAAATTACTGAACATTTTCCCTTCCTTTTTTATATTTCCTTTGTTATGCTATTCTGTTTAATGTGATCAATTTTTAATATTCCCCAATTAAATATTACGTGATTTATTCTTTTTAGCAGGAATTTAAAAATTAAAAAAATCAAAGGAGGTGGGAGGTGATGTAAATAAAGCAATGAAGCAGTCCTGTTCCACTCAGGATTACAAAAAAAAAAAAAAAAAAAGCATAAAGAATTAAGCACCATACTTTTCAAGAATCCTGAAACAGAAACCTTTCATTAAAGTATTAATTCTGCTCACTCCTGAAGTCCATCTTCCTGTACACCAACCTGCCCTCAGGCTTCCTGGAGTAAAGTGGACCCAGCAAAGTGAGGTCCAGTCAAAGCAGCAGGTTGTTTGGTTCAGGTGCAGAAGTTAATGTGCGCCTTAGGCAGAGCCAAACCGCTGGTGCATGCACACGTGCAGGCCAGCCACAGTGATGGATTACTGCAATGGATCAGGGGCCAGGAGACAGGCTGACCTCTGAGCTCTTCCAGGAGTAGGTAGTGAAAATTATCTATTGCACACACATTCTTTACCTCTCCCCATTGTTAAGTCTTATTAAGCCCAGACCCTGTGGAAGAAACTCAGAAGCATGACACAATTCCTGTCCTCAAATTCTTCCTGCCACCTTGGGAGCTAAGCCTCGTTCTGGACAAGGGGACTTAGCTCTGAAGAGAGCAGAGGTGGAAGGGAGGAGTGGCCTAGAAAATGCACAGGCATCACTGGCAAATATGGAATCATCCCTTAGATTAAGGACTGTGTGGTTAACCTCTCATCAAGAAGTGGCCACCAAGTATCGGCCTCATTATCTGGAACATCATTTGTGTTGTTCTGATGGCTTTCATAATCCAAATGTGAAGCTCATGTGGACTAACTAACCAAACTTAATTGGCATCCGAATTTCCTACCCCCCAACCTCCAGCTCCAGCCTCCTCTGCACACAGCCCTCCAGCACAGCTCACTCTGCATAATGGCAGTTGTCCCCACCGCCCTGATTCAGTCATTGTTATATCTGAAGGGTTCAGAAAAAGACCTGACCCTATGTATGGGGGAATCTGGCCCATCACAGGGGACGCTGGTTGCGGGGAGAGTCCTATGATGGGATGGAGAGTGTATGGAAAGCTTAGGGTACAACTACACTCACACACTCATTCGCTCATTCATTCATTCATTCAACTGGTACTAGCTGGGTGTCTACACTGGGGATATTACTGCGAAATAAAGCAGGCAGGCTGCTCCCTACATGGACAACAATCTGGGGTGGGAGGAGGAGTGAGGTAGACCATCCAGGAGCTGCAGAAGCAGAACAGAAGGATACCAAACTTTGACTTTGGATGCCAGGGAAAGATTTCTGAAAAGTGAGATCCTTCTGGAACCTCAGAGATGAAGTGGAAGGCAGTAAAGTCAGGGGCAGAGGGTAGGCAGGTTCCCGCTGACATCACTCAGTATTATCTGCAGCCTTGGGGAGATAAGCAGCTTAATGGGTCAGTTTCCGTATCCGTAAAATGGGGGTAATAATTTGCCTCACTGGGTGGCTGTGGGGGCCTCATGAGATAATGACCATTAAGCAGCTAACAGAATCCTTGTCACCTTGATGTTCAATCGATGTCTGATGGATGGATGGGGGATTCTCAGGGGTAGAGAAAGCCTTAATGACTCATCAGTTCAACTTGCTCAATGTTAAGGCGGGGTATAATTCTGATTTTTTTTTAAATGAAAATCCAATTTGATATACTATTCACTTACCCTCTGTGAGCTGAGTGAAACTAAAAATATTTCACATTCTTTGTGTTCAGCCACTGATGACAACTGATCAAAGAAATAAGTCAATTTATTGCAGGTGGCAGGCAGTTTGCCTTGAATAATGTTGTTTTACAAATTTTATATTAAATTAGAAGAGAAAGAGTTCCCCAAATTTCAACTAATGGATGCAGAGGTTCACAAAAGGAATTCGTACCCAGGAGCCCTGAGGAAGGACCAGCTCTGGTCACAATTGCTCTCTCCTGTCACTATCAGACGATAGATCTTCTAGTAAGACGACAGGTTTTATGTGAAGGTTCCTGAATGATGCTGCGGAGAAGGGAGAGGACTGGACTGGCTCCAGCCCGGGGCAGGGCTCGACCCCTGGCCTTAATCACAATGTAGTTTATAAAGCTGAGAAATCAAACAAACATATCCCGAGTTAGCCGAGTGTGGGAAACACAGTGAGGTGTATTTAAAGACAAAATGCACTAATCGTGTGTTCACAAATGAAACGCCCTACTGACTTGATCATAAAGTCATCATTTTGGAGCCAAATAACCAAGATTCGGGCGATAATTGCTCCTTCATCTCTGTCTCGCCCACTGCAAAGAGGTCCTAGGAAAACAGCAATGAGCCCAGGCAATTCGCCGCAGGGATGAACGCCAAGCCCAGTACGTATCTGGCACCTGAAAAGATTTCCTGAAAGCACGGCATTTTATTAGGAGATATGCAACTTGACCTCTGCTGCATTCTGTGATATTCGCACGCAGTCCTCTCCATCTGAAGTCAAATCCTCAATGCAAATGTGACAGTCTTAATTTGAAAATACCAGGCCCTTGCGTATCAGGGGTCGGTACTGTCATCCACCGCTTCTCTCATGAGAATCCCAGGCACAGCGTGACACTGTGATGTGTGTGTGTGGGAATATGGCATTCGCAGGTGCATTTCTGAGTATGGGCCATCGGAAGATTGCATGTCTATCAGGAGTCCTTTCTAGCTCTCATTAGATGAGCTTCTGGAGATCACTTAGCCCATTGACTCAGCTGTTCTCTCAGCAGAATGGCGAAGAAGTTCAGTTTTCTGCTTCCCTGAAGAGTTCTAATAATTACTCTAATGTTATTTCCCTGAGTGAAAAATGCCACTTGATCGCAGTGGGTACGCTTAGGAAATTAAAAGATTCAGAGTTGAACATATACATCCCAGGGCAGCACTGCTAACGTGCAAAACTTTCGCCCATCGTAAATAAACGAACTCCACGTTTAACTAATATGTGAAATGTAAACCCCTATCTTGAAATCCAGTGCTCACCTTTTAAAGCACTAGTCACTACACTTTAAAAAACACTTTGAACATATTTTTGAATTTTCATCACCAATCGTTCTTTGGGGATTCCTGTTTATCCATGACTAACATGTTTGGAGGGGGGGGGAGTGTGGGGATTACAATTTATTTTATAATTGTGCTTTTCGGTTTTCAATGAGAAAACTTCCACTACAGTTGGGCAATGGTAAAAACTCCCAAATAATGTGATATCCTGGCCATTTTAATTGTCTTTCCCTTCTGAAATTTGAAACACATTGTTTTTATTTTTAAATTATTCGGCACGACCGAAATGTTTGTTCAAACGAAGAACAAAGTATTCCGAGGACATACCATCATGGTCCTGTAACATCATGCAAGGCACTCCTTTTGTAAAGGCTTACAGTTATTTAAAAGAATATTTTGGAAATTTCCATAGGCTTTGTTACTTTGAAGACCAAAGGGGGAGAGAGGTGGAGAAGATGGGGCCTGAGTGCCGTGACAGGGCTCTAAGTCCAAAGGTGAGGGGGTTCTCCTGGCCTCCTGGTAGCTGCTCCCCATCTGAGGCACAGGGAATGGCCTTGAGCAGCCCGTGGGCAGCTTGCTTTTAGAACTATGGTCAAGTTCAGTGAGTCCTGACCGAAGAAAGGTTTTAATTATAAACTGATTACAAGCTGCTTTGCTGTTTATTTATTGTGATTTCAGCACAGTTTCCTTTCTCTGGGAAAACATCTCTTTGGGATAATAAGTGGCCCTCAAGCTGACTGTGCCAGGGCCCAGGGACTGCATTTGGGCTGCTCCTCCCCGCACCCCCACCCCACACCCATTGTGCAAATACATCCAGACACATGGACCGTCATGGAGGAGAGATGGACTCTGATTTCTAAATGCCCCACCTGGCTAGAATTATTTTTAATTATACATTTGTCAGAAAGATTCCCTCTGTTTGATTACACAATTACGTATTAAGCTTAAAAAGCTTGAACAGATTAACAGTTTTTATTTTTTATTTTTTTTTTTTAAGATTTTGTTTATTTATTCATGATAGTCACACACAGAGAGAGAGAGGCAGAGACACAGGCAGAGGGAGAAGCAGGCTCCATGCAGGAAGCCCGATGTGGGATTCGATCCCGGGTCTCCAGGCTCGTGCCCCGGGCCAAAGGCAGGCGCCAAACCGCTGCGCCACCCAGGGATCCCAGATGAACAGTTTTTAAATACCCAAAACTGATTTTTAGTGACAAACCAAAAACTGAAAAATATTTTTTAAAAGTTTTGTTTTTTTCTCATTTTTAACAGGAAACCATTGTTGGAAGGAAAATAACCAGCTTTGCACCAATTTCTAGCCATCACGTACTGAGGTATAATATAACGACGTTTATATACACATTTGTCAATTTTCTGAAAGCTCCATTGATTGTCAGATTGTACATCGTATTTTCCCAATGTTGTCAAACTTTTTTTTTTTTTTTTAATTCTTTCTTTCTAAGTTTCCTGCAAACTCGGGGTCTCCAGTGGGGACGTTGAAGAACACTGCTGGAACTCTTCTCATATACAAAACAGCATGTACATTCAAGCTCCATGTATTGGTGTTTCTTTTTAGCATGATAGTTTATTAAAACAGGCTTGAGATAAAAATTTTCAATTTATAAGGGAAGGGTTTTCTTTCTCTTTTCTGGCCTTCTTGCATTATATTACACTTGGGCAGTGTTTCTCCAAGAGAGATTTGGCGTTGCCTGTAAGTCTGGCTGGGCAACATGGTATCGCAAACGGAACCAGCACGCTGCCTACCTTCGGGCTGCCTGGCCAGCAGCAAGATGCCTTGCGATGCTGAGGAGTTAGTGAGTTTGTGGCTGCCACCAGGAAGGCTCAGTGACACACGCCCCAGGATCCAAATTCACCCAACTCTTGGTTGTCCTACCCTGGTCTCCAACCTCCAACCTCTTCTGTCTCTCCCTCTCTCCTTCTCTCCCATCCATCTCTCTCTCTCTCTCTCACACACACACACACACACACACACACACTAGTGTTCATCAGGACCACTGCTGGTCAACTCGGGGGGAACTGACACAGGGCAGCCCTCCCTTCCAGCAGCTGCAGCAGCACTGGGATTCAGAACCAAGCACGGAAATCCTACCAGGGGTGGAGGCAGGGGCTCTGGCTAGCGCCCTAATCCGCTCTGCTCCAACTCCTCTGTCCCTGTCCTCCCCCAGGGAAGGTGCGTCTCCCAGGTCCCCGGGTGCAGGGAAGGTGGGTGAGCACACGGAGCACCTGCAGCACCAGGAGGCTCTCTGAAATGACTGGTGCCCCTATGTGACCAGAGACTTCGAGACGGCCTAAGTCTGGTACCAGGGCCACCCTTTCTCTCCCAATGGCCGTGGGGTCTAAAGAGGACCTTCTGGGTAGATACAAAAGAGGAGAGTGGCTTACATGTACCTGGAGGCTGCTGCTTCCCTCTGCATGTGGGGGCAGCCGGGGCCCAAACTAGGGGGGGGCGGGGTGAGGAGCAAGAGTGAGTGGGGTGTGAGTGTGAGTTGGGTAGGGAGCAAACCCCAACCCATCCTGTGAGTGTGGGTGGTAGGCACTGCTGCCGTGGCCACCTGAGGCTCCTGGTCCTAGGAGGAGGTCAGTAAGGGCCAGGGGAGGACCAGGAAAGGAGCTGCTGCCCCTGGCCTCTGGCAGCCCTCCTCCCTCCTCACCACCACTAGGAAGTCCCTCTTACACCTGGCCCAGTCCCTGCAGTCCCAGATCCCCCTCGGCCACACTCTGGTCAGGGTGAAGAGAAGCCATCCGGCCCTCAGGGCTGCCGTTCACCGCCACTCCCTACCTCCCTGGAGCACCCAGGGAAGACCCAGAGCCTCCAGGTGGCCCAGGCTGGCCTGGAGGAGGAAAGGGGCCGCGGGTAGCACCCCGGCTGCCCTCCCACAAGTACCTAGAAGTCTCTTGGGCTGGGCCAGGCTCCCCTCGACAAAGCGGGGGCTGGGTGCCAGCCTGTCACCCCTGGAAGGCGCGGCTCCGGATCAGAGCACAGGCTGGAGGCCCAACAGCTGGAGCAGGGCCCCTCGGAAGGGTCACCTGGGGGAGGCTCGACAGGTGCGCGCCCCGCCCGTCTGCGCTCCCCGCGCGCCCCCGCCCCGGCCCCGACTCCGCGGGCGCCACGCGGGCGGGACCGGGCTGGAGCTCAGGTCCTCCGGACGACACTGGGCCAGTCCCCGCGTCCGCTCAGACTTCGGTCCCCTCCCGACTGTAGACCAAGGGGCCCAGGCGGAAGCCGGCGGCCGCTGCCTGCGGGCCGGCGCCGAGGCCGGGGGCGGGGCCGGGGGCCGGGGGTCTCCCGAAGGAGAAGTCTCCGGCCAGGCCTGCGGAGAAGCTGCCGAGGCCGCCAGCCAGGGCCCCCATGGCCGAGGCGAAGCTGGAGAAGCAGGCGGCGTCGGGCGGGGACGGCGGGGCCCGCGGGTCCGGGGAGGGGGCGCCCAGGGGCTGCAGCTCGGGCGCCCTGGCTCCCCCGGGGCTCCGCGCTCCCGACCCGGCGGCGCCCACCTCTCCTCTCTTCTTCCTCTTCCGTCGGAAATTCCCGTTGTCGAACATCTTCTCGCAGTTGGGGTCTAGGGTCCAGTAGTTGCCTTTACCTGCGCAGGTAAAGAGAGGGCGCAGCTCAGAGCAGGTGCGGTCTGAGCGCCCCTGGTGTGCACGCCGCGACCGCAGGTCAACCTCGAGAAGATCCCCCCGCGCTCCCTCCATCCGTCCTCGCCCCCCACCTCGTCCCCCACGCCTCGAGGTCTGTGCCTGGGACTGGGACGAACAGCGACATCCCAGAAAGGCCGGGAAGGGCCCCCACCGAGGCATCCCGGGGCCCCTCTAAGTTCAAGGCCAGGGAGAAAGCAGCCCCCCGAGGTGCAGAGCCAGCTGGGCCTCTGCGTCGTGTCCCGCGCTTCCGCGAGCGGCATCTCCTCGGCCTTACTTACCATTTTTTAAAAATAAAGATTGTATTATTTATTTACTCATGAAAGACAGAGAGAGAGAGAGAAAGAAAGAGAGAGAGAGAGGCAGACACAGGCAGAGGGAGAAGCAGGCTCCATGCAGGGAACCCAACATGGGACTCGATCCCGGTCTCCAGGATCAGGCCCTGGGTTGCAGGCGGCGCTAAACCGCTGAGCCACCCAGGCTGCCCCCTTACTTCCCAATTCTGGGGTGGGCACCGTCTTCCCCGTTTTACAGCAAAGGACCCCGAAACCCGGAGACGCGCCCCCCAAGGCCGCCCCGCTGACCAGCGATCCGGCTCGTCCTCCGCGGGAGCGCACAGGGGGTTCGAGCCTCACAGGGCGCTAGGCCCGAAGTCGGGGCCCGCGCGACCCGGGCGTCGTCTAGGAGCCTGTCTGCCCCTCAGCCACCGCTCCTCTCCAGCTGGGCCGTGCAGCTGGGATGCCCCGGGCCGCCGCCCACCCCCCCTTGCTCGCGCGCCAGCAGCAGCCGCGCTGCGGGAGTCCGCGGGGTGCGGCCCGGGCCGTCGGGGGCGCGCCCTTTCACCTGGGTCGTCCTCCTCGCGGGGCACCTTCTTGAAGCAGTCGTTGAGCGACAGGTTGTGGCGGATGGAGTTCTGCCAGCCGGCCTTGCTGCGCTTGTAGAAGGGGAAGTTGCCGGCCACGTACTGGTAGATCTGGCTGAGCGTCAGCCTGCGCCGCGGCGCGCTCTGGATGGCCATGGCGATGAGCGCCGAGTACGAGTAGGGCGGCCGCACCAGGCGCAGCAGCTCCTGCGGGCCCGACAGGCTCAGCCAGGCCAGGTCGGCGCCCGCCAGGCCGCCCGGGGCGCCGAGGAGCGCGCCCGGGGCCGCGTAGCCAGGGCCGGCGAGGGGCGGCGCCCCCGGGCAGGGCGCGCAGGGCGCGGGGCCCAGAGCGGGCGCGTCCAGCCACAGGCGCTGCGCCCCGCCGGGGGCGCCCAGGTCCCCGCGCGCGTAGGGCGCCGGGGGCGCGGCGGCCCGGGCCTGGCTGTGCGCGCCGGGGCAGACCCCGGAGCCGTCGCAGTACGAGGCCATGTCCAGCCGGTCCCGGGGCGGGCCGGGAGGCTCGGCGCCGAAGCTCATGCGCGCCCCGTCCAGCCCCGCCGCCGGCAGCTCCCGGGCCCCGCCCTCCGCCCTTTAAATGCGGTCGGGGGCCCTGGCCCCGGTGCCCGCGGTGACGAGCCCCCTCCCCCCGACTGCGAGGCCCCGAGTGCCGTCTGGATCCCCGCCCCAGGGTCCGCTTTCCGCCCCGCCCCGGCCCCGGCGCACTCCGGAGACGCCGCCCCGGGGATTCCAGCCCGCGGTGCGTCCTGCGCCCCGGACCGGCGTCGGCGGGAATCTCACCGGTCCCGGCCTCATCTGGCCTCTAGGGCCCCGAAGTCCCGGCTGCCCTGCTGTCCTGGGCCTCCTCGCGCAGGTGCCACGTCTCCCGCAGGCCACCAGTGGGACGCACGGCACCCTTGCTCGCCCTTGGGGGACCCTGCCCTTGCGGAATGTCTCATCCCCCCGCGCGCTCCGCAGACGGGGAGGAGTCGCGATGAGGCCCACGGATGTCGATGCGCTGGGCCACGAGGCGAGGCAGCGCGGGGAGGACGCGAGCGACCGGGGCCAGGCCTGGCTGGGCCGGGACAGTGGCGCTGGAGGCCTACGGGGTCCCGGCTCCATCAGTGCGCGGAGGCGGGCCGGACCCCTGAGACAGGCTGGAAGCTCCAGCCTCCCCAGCTGTCCCGGGAAGCCTTTTTTTTTTTTTTTTTTGCAGAAACCGCGCCTGGCTTGTTGGCGCCGCGGGGTGCAGGGATTAGCGAAACCCTCCCCTGGCCGTCCCGGGACTCCGTGCGCGCCCGCGCGGTTCTCCCGCTGCCTCCGGCTCCCTCTGGCTCCCCCAGCCTCCCCGCTCGCGGCCTCCCCGCTCCCCGCCGGCTCTCCGTGCTCCCGCCCACCCCCCGCCCGGTGCGCCTGGCACCCCGGGGCTGGGTGCCTGGGAAGAGCGCCAGCCTCCTGGACCCCCGAGTTCCTGCCACCTGCAGGAGACGGGAAAAGTCTCCGCCGATCGAGGTTCCGAGATAGGAGCTGGGCCCCATCACTTCGAAAACCAGCGCCTGCTGCAGCAGAGCCAGTCTCCTTGAAACTGGTTTCGCCCTGGGTCTGTGGAACGACAAAGCAAATATATTTAAATTCATTTAAGGGACCCAAGTTTCAATCCTACAGCCCGCCTCCTCTCCTCTTTGGTGGTGGGGAGGAGGAGGAGGAAGAGGAGGAGGGCGGTGGGTTGGGGTTAAGGATCGGAGGAGGGAGGGAAAGATTTGGATTTAGGATTTAAGGGTCTCATCTTGGGTCACACTGTTGGTGTGGCCTTAGGCCTCTTAAATTGTGATTTTAAATTTTATGTAAAACAGCCAATTTGTGGAACAATTTAAGGGCAGAAGGGAGAGTCCCTCCATTGCAACATAGGCCTCTCCCCTTAAAAGTGATGGCCCCTAAGAAGTGGTAGGAGACCTCAAGGCAGTTCAGGGGGTGGTTCAGGCCGTGGTTCTGGGCTTCTAGAAGGTAGAGGCCAGCTCCTCGGCCAGCTTGTACCCGCCTGCCCCTCTCTCCCTTCCCTAAAGATTTCCAATTGTTGTAGGATCCCAGGCACCTTTCAGAAGCTCTCTCCCCACCCCCATCGCTCCCAGGACAGCCTGGGGGCGGGGGCTGTACTCAGGTGGGAAGACACTACCTGCTTTTTCTTCCTTCTCTCATAACAGCAGCCAGAACCATCTGCCTGTCGGCTAAGCGGTTTTCAGCATGTCCTCACAATTTTAAACACGTGCTGCTCTCTGTGGAGGCGACAAGCTTTTGGTAACAGCATCTTAAAGAAAAAGTCTTTCCATCAGCCACTGTGGCTGCGAGCATGACTCAGATGTGTTCATTCTGAAGCAAACTGTCTGCGCTCCCGTGCACCCCTCCCGCCCTCCCTAAGGATCCTTAGTTTGCTGGAAGTCTAAGCAGGTTTCCACACCTGACATTTGAAAAGACTGCTGGTTAGGAGGCAGCTTTCCAGAAACCAGGCTTCGTGAGGCCGGGGCACCTCGGAAGCCACACAGCTCCATCAGGACCCGAACCACAGGAGCAGTGGAGACGGAGCATCAGGGTCAGAAGCGCAGCCATGCGGTGGGCGTCCCAGCACAGCCCGCATCCACAGGACCTAGGGTCCTTCCCTTTGTTCCAGCAGCAGATGTGGGTGTGTAGCTTCTGCAGAGTCAGGAACCTTCTGCTCCTCCCTGGGGGGGTGGGGGGGTAGGGGGGGTGGGGGGGTGGGAGGGGGTCTGATCGCTCCAGGCTCTGAATGTACAAGACACTTATCCTAGTGCAGTAACACTGTGATTTGGGAAGAAGCATTAATGTGATCGCTGTGAACTGCTTTACTGGGATAATAAAATCAGAGATACAGAATTTTAAAGAACATTTTGGCTCATCTCTTAACAATGAAAAGGAATTTAAAAAAAGATGATAGTTCTTTCCAAATCCCCTTTAATTTGAACAGCCTTTCTTTCTGTTAATATTGTCAGTCTTTAACACGCGTGCGCTTCAGACTTCTGAGAAAATCAGATGAACCTTCATGTAATTTCTCTCAATTTGGCTTTTGTAAAAAAAAAAAAAAATCACTACAGTTTGTGCAGGAATGCCCATATTTTAAACACCGTTCTTTGCTTCGTGAGCCCAGTGTCCATCTTGCGTCTCTACTGTCTCAGCCTCCCTATCTCTCAACAGATTGGACTCATAAAATGAGTATCAGTAGATGGAGTACAGTCATTTGGGGGAAGAAATGTCTTAACACTTGAGTCAGACTTGGATGGAACTCTGATGAGAATTTTTCCAAGAGGGAAAAAAAAAAAAAGCTCAAGGGGATGAAAGAATAGGGAAAAAGTCTCCATCTCCAGGGTACCCAGCTCCCCCTGCACCCTCAGCCCCACTAGGGTTCCGAACACAACTCCGTCCCTCCCTCAAACCCCTGCCCCCCTTCCCCTTTATTCTCAAAAGTGACCCCACTGCCTCCTTTGAGGATAGGTCTCTCCAGTCTTCCCCCATCACACTTCCAAGCCCCCCCTGCAGCCGCACCCACACCTGGTTTTCCTCCCCTCTGACCATCTGGGACAGGTGTCCCTCTTTGTCACATGGATCTCTCTCCTGAGGTGCACCATGTGAGGAAGCACCCCAGTCCCAGGGGCAGGACCCCCAGTGAGAGATGCACTCTTCCAGTTCTTGGGCCCACACTTCTCCCAGGGGGCCTCCCAGGGGCCTCCTTCTGTGACCCCCCCCTCAGCCCCCACCCCAGGACATATCTTAATGTCTTCAGCCTGAGTCCCTCTCCAGATGCTGCTCCCTCTCTTTGCTTGTCCCCTGCCTCTGCTGAGGGTTGCTCTGTCTTCCCCTCTGGAAAACAGCCTCGTCACTCAGCCCACACGGGCAGCTGCTCTGGCACAGTCTCCAGTGGCCTCCGACTCCAGGAATCCAGCGATTACTTCCATTCCTCACTGCTTCACCCTCTGCAGCTCTTGACGCCTTCCAGAACCAACACCCCTTCTTCGCCCTGTTTCTCACCTCTATTCTCTGACTTACCTCCCCTTTCCTGGCTTCTTCTCAGGCTCTGGGTTGGCCTGCCCTCCTGTTAGGGCTGTGTTTTGGAAGCCCTCTTCTCCTCGCTCTGGGAGCCAAGTACCAGCCAGTAACTCACAGTTTCTTAGACTCAGCACTACTCACACTGGGGTGGCTAATTCTGTGTTGTCCTGTGCACTGTAGGATGTCTAGCAGTGTCCCTGGTGGCTCGTTCCTAGATGCTGGCAGTCCCAACTGGCGTGACAACTAAATGTGTCTTATAACATTGCCAGCTGTTCCCTGTGGGGCCAAGTCACTTCCAGTTGAAAACTCCTGAATTCACTAAAAATTCTCTCATTTCTGCCAGCTGTTTGCATGTCCTCCTCTGAAGTCAACATGTCCCAAACCGAATTCCTCATCTTTCCCACATGAGCAATGACCACAGCCTCTAGCAGCTGAGAGTGACCCCAGGCTGACAGCTATCAAGGAAGCAGGAACCTCAGTCGTATAACCACCAGGAACTGACTTCTGTCACTAACAGGAATGACCTTGGAAGAGGGCCAGGGCTTCAGATACAATAGCCAACACCTTGATCTAAGCCTCAGCAGAAAACCCAGCCATGCCTTCCAGACACCTGGCCTACAGAACCATGAGCTAATTATGAAGGGGTATTGTTTTAAGCTGCTAAGTTGTGGTAATTTGTCACACAGCAATAGAAAACTTAAAAATAAACAAAGCCATGTCATTCCAGTTCAGTGATCATCCCCCCCCTCTTTGTGGTGAGAGGGAGGCTCCCACTTCTCACTGAACCTGGATCTCTCCATGGCAAGGCCCTGCCCCCATGCCCTAACTTCTCACTAGCTCTTGTGTGGGACTCCAAAAAGGGCACTTCCACTGATATTCAAGCCTGATTGGCAGGACCCAACTTGGTTGGAGGAGTCTACACAACTTCTTAAAACATTCAAAATTGGAGAACTCAAGCTTCTTGGTCTTTGAATGGATCATTTACAGCATCCCCCAAAACCGTCCTTGACTTTGCAGTTCTTGTCTTCCAAAGAATGCCCCAAGTTCTGGAATTGTATAAGGATTTCCAGTGTCTTGCTCTAGAAGAGGTCAGGTCAGGTCAGGGGCCACTGTAGCCAAGAGCTCAGGAGGGAGTCAACTCAACCTTAGCCTCAAGCCATGGATCTTCAGTCAGTGATTCCACCTCTGACTTCCCTTTTTTTCCCCCCACTTGTGAAGTGCTTTGACATATTAGGTTTCTCAGTTCATACACGACCTGTGCCATCACCCCCCCCCAAGGTGGTTCATAACTGAAATTTGCCTCAAACTCTTATCACTGCGAGAAAAGGCTAAAGCAACATTGGGGCTCTGCAGATTGCCAAGACGTTTTTTTCAGCAGAAAAATGTAGAAGGTAAGAGCTTTAGCTACAGATAGACCTGGACCCAAGCGTGGGCTCTAGTTCCAAGCACCTGAACAGGTGGGCTGCTAACCCCCTCCATCTGCAGAGGGAGCTAATAGTGCCCATCTCATAGTTACTCTGAAGACTACATGAGGTGACACACATAAAACAGGCATTAGTGAGTAGTTACTGTGATATGTATGGGTAATCTCTCTTTCAATTAATCAATATCCATCAGTCTAGAGAAGGAATCTTGGGTTTAGCACACACTCAAATATATTCTATTTCTGATGGGTAACTGAGCAAAAGCTTTATTCATATTTTTTCCCCTAATATACTCTAGTTTCCCTTTATTAAGGAAAAACCTGCCTATATTTAAATATAATATTTAAATAGAAGACAACTCACCCATTTTTAAACTTTTGCTAACCAAAAGTTTTAAATAAATAATTTTTAAAGTTTTAAATTATTTAAATGATAATAGCCAAAAATAATCACTTTTGTTCTAACCAAGATCAAATATTGAATTAAATTTGTAAACTCCTACTACATTTGCTTCATCTCTGTGCACAGGGGTATTTGTTGTTGAAGCACTTAAAGCATAAATGATAAACCTTTTGATTCTTTGCTCTGAAACATATCAGTATCCATCTTTTAAAAAAAAACGATATTGTCTTATACAGCATCTCATAATGACAACTAGCAAATTGGCAGTACTTCTATAATTTTTTAAAAGATTTTATTGATTTATTCATGAGAGACAGAGAGAGAGAGAGAGATAGGCAGAGACACAGGCAGAGGGAGAAGCAGGCTCCATGCAGGGAGCCCGACGTGGGACTCGATCCCAGGTCTCCAGGATCACGCCCTAGGCCGAAGGCAGCGCCAAACCGCTGAGCCACCCGGGCTGTCCAGTACTTCTATAATATTATCTAGTACACACTTCGTATTGAAATTTTCCTAATTTGTCATGAATAACATTTTAGCTTTTTTCTTCTCAAATCAGAATCCAGTGTACCTATGACAGCTCTCATGTATTGGTCATGTCCTTTCTGTTTCTATTATTCTAGAACAGCCCTTGCCCTCTGCTCCCCCACCCTGAAGTTTTTATTTAAAGATACTGGCTTTTTAAAAAGAGCAGTCCAGTTGATGTGTGGGAGGTGCCACAATCTGGATCTGTCTGATTATTTCCCCTGGTAATGTTAACCTTGTCATCCCCTGCAATTCTTTTACGCTGGAAGGTAGGTTTCAAGATTGGTATAGTGGTTAAGTGGTTTTATTTTTTTTTATTTTTTAAAAAAGATTTTATTTATTTATTCATGAGAGACAGAGAGGCAGAGACATAGGCAGAGGGAGAAGCCGGCTCCATGCAGGGAGCCCGACATGGGACTCGATCCCAGGACTCCAGGATCACGCCCTGGGCTGAAGGCAGATGCTCAACCACTGAGCCACCCAGGTGTCCCATGGTTAAGTGGTTTTACCCCATCATATCAGCAGGCACACAACGCCAGTTTAGTCCCCTGTCACTGATTGAGTTTGATTATTGGGTTAAGAGAGCGACAGCTAGAACTCTCCATTGTAAAGGCAACTAGAAACTAATTTGTGGCATGATGAATACCATAAAAAAATCCACCCAGCATTTGCACTACTAGATATTTATCCAAAGGATAAATCACTACAAACATAGTGATTCCAAGGGGCACATGCACCCCAATGTTTATAGCAGTAATGTCCACAATGTCCATCAACAGATAAATGGATAAAGAAGATATGAGATAGATGAAAAATAGATAGATAGATAGATATGGAATATTACAAAGCCATCAAAAAGAATGGAATCTTTAGATGTTGGGTGGCTCAGTCAATTAAATGTCTGCCTTCGGCTCAGGTCATGATCCCAGGGTCCTGTGATCAAGTTCAGCATTGGGGTCCCTGCTCAGCAGGGAGCCTGTTCTCCCTCTCCCTCTGCCTACTGCTCCCCCTGCTTGTTCTCTCTCTCTCTCTCTCTCTCTCTCTGTCAAATAAATAAATAATATATTTTGAAAAGGAATGGAATCTTGCCATTTGTAAAGGTAGGAATAAAACTAGAAGGTATTATGCTAAGAGAGATAAGAGAAAGATAAATACCATATGATTTTACTCATCTGTGGGATTTAAGAAACAAAACAGAGGAACATAGGGGAAAGGAGGGAAAAGATAAGATAAAAACAGGGAGATAAACCATAAAAAGCTCTTAACTATGAGAAACAAACTGCTGGAGGGAGGTGGGTGGAGGGATGGGGTAACTGGGTGATGGGCGTTAAGGAGAGCACTTGATGGAATGAGCACTGGGTGTTATATGCAACTGATGAGTCACTAAACTCTACCCCTGAAACTAAATTGAGTTTAAATAATTTTTTTAGGAACAAACAAAAATCCAATTCTGCAAATAAAAGGATCTCTGCGTAGAAATTGCTACTGATCTTATTTTCCATTGGTGGCTGCTGCCTGAATCACTCTACTGGGAGTTGCAATCTAGAAATTTCCTAATTCCATCACTCCATTAACATTGGTTAGCTGCCATTTCTCTGTAAAATAGAGCTTTCTATCATCAACTGGACTTCTCTGAACTACAATTCCTATTAGAAATACAAAACCAAAGCATGATTATTTCCCTTATTGATCAGTTTTAAGAATAAGGTGTTGGTCAAACTGTCATTCCTAATTGGGAACAATACTTTTTTGGAGTTTCTCTTTTTTTTTTTGAGTATCACTATGTAGTCAGGAATTTTATGTATTTGACATTTTAATGAATTCTCATTATTTTTGTGATGCTTATATTGTCCCCAAACTGGGGCATTGGGAGTCTCTTTGAGCTGGCCGCTGTGTCCTCCTGACGTGGCCCTGCTAGTATTTGAACGTTTCCTTGCTTTCTGCCACAAGGTATCTCAGGCTTATTCTGTACTTTCCCTGATGCAGATCTTGAGTCAGCTATTTCTCCCATGGACTCTGGCTCCATACTCCTGGGAGTAAAATGCCTCCTGGGAAAGGGATAACATTGTTTTTATGCCTTTTAGTGGAAAAAACTGGGAAATATTTATACATATGTATACATATACATATACATGCCTTTTATGTCTTTTTAAATATTTATATATTAAATATAATATTTCTATGTTTTTAAAGATTTATTTGAGAGAGAATGTGAGAAAGGGAGGGGGTGGGGCAGAGGTAGAAAAAGAGAAAGAGAGAGAATCTCAAGCAGACTCCCCGCAGAGCACAGAGCCCAATGAGGGGCTTGACCTCATGACCCTGAGATCATGACCTAAGCTGAAACCAAGAGTCAGACCCTTAACCAACTGAGCCACTCAGGCGCCCCTAGAAAATATATTTTTTTAAATCATTAATTAAAATACTTCTTATTTAAATTTAACTTATAGGGTTTTTTTTTTTTTTCAACTTTTACTCTATACCCATGTCTCATTTCTGTTACACTGGAAACCTCATTCTTCATAATATAGACGTAATTATTTCTTGCTTTATCTCACAGTATATTTCTATGGTTTCAAATAGCTACACCAGTATCATTATTAACAGAATGAGATTGAAGATTTCTTTGCAATTCCTTTTTATCCTTAAAATACATTCCACTAATGAAGTACAGTCAAAGGCGTATGTTGTGAAATCACTTGAAATGTCTCTTTTCTCTGTGTGGTCTGTAGCTGTGCTGGCAGGTAGATTCTTCTCATTTCATTCCATGTAAGTTCAAAGCCTTGAATTTGCTGAGGAGTAAGAAGCTGGAAAACACGCTTGGTAGGTTAACTGCGCAATGTTCATTTTCTTTCATGCATATATTTAGTAAACGGGTGTGATGGAATTTATATAGGGTTACTTGAATGTTAACAGTTATAGCAGCCATTGGGATCATATAAGGATGGTCTAAGTTTTATGGTAACACTGTCTTGTGTCTCTGCAGACAGGCAGACATTTGTAGACGCCGGACAGGACAATGTCGCAAGTGGTTGGCTTTGGCAATGAGGCTGCGAAAACAGGCCAGCCTGTAATGTCCCACGGAGTCAGATTTGAATCTTGGTCCTGCCAACTACTATCTGTGTGACCCTGAATGAATTAACTTGGATCCTCAGCTTCCTTACCTCTAATGCAACAATAACTATGTCCCAGGTCCTCCTCGCCCCACTGAGGTAAAATGAAATTATGCATAAGAGGCACTTTGCACATTTTCCAGCACAAAACATGTCAATTAGTGTACTTAGGGTGGCAAATAATAGTGCATTTTTTTCTCCTCACTAGTCTGGAATTTTTTCCTAATATATACATATTTTTTAAAATAATGAGTGGGCCTTGTCTTCCTTGTAGTCAATAAACAGACCTCCATCTCCAGTAAGCTGAGATAAAAAGTCACCCTCTTTGTAACCACGTGGTGGCTGTGTGTGTGTGTGTGTGTGTGTGTGTTGATCATTTCTCTTGGGAGTGTTCCCATCCTTAATTATGTGACTATAATGCCATCTAGTGGGAAGCTAGAATCTGTTTCCTCAAGTAGACCCGTTTGATAAGAAAAATCCCACATTTATATCGCATAAGTTCCATTACTTCCTTGTTAGAAAGTAGTGAAACAGGTAAGAGGAATGAAATATTCCAAATCCATAGCCATGGTAAGGATATTTTTGAATGAAAAAATTTTAAGGATATAAACTTTCCTCGAGAAAGATTTCTCATGAAGTAAATTTGTTTTATAATATAGTTTTCTTTTATATCTAATTTTTTTTCAGGAATCAATTCATTTAACTTTTTAAAATTAGCTTCAGAGGCATAATTTAGTGATTCATCAGTTGCCTATGACGCCCAGTGCTCATTCCATCATGTGCCTTCCTTAAGGCCCATCACCCGGTTACCCCATCCTCCCACCTGCTCCCCTCCAGCAGTCCTTTTTGTTACCTAGAGTGCGTGTCTTTTGCAGTTTGCCTCCCTCTCAATTTTCATCTTATTTTATTTTTCCTTCCTTATATTTTTAGAATCTGAATTAAAAATTGTAATGTCGATTTTCATAGTAAATTCTATTGAATTTTTTTAAACAAAATGCTAGTAAATACATGGGACTTTATAATAAGTGTAAAAATTTTATTTCTGAGAAAGATCTGCTCTAACTGAACACCACAAATATCCCCTTGATTTACAAAAAATAATAATGTATCTGGAATAAATTTCAAGTTTCGCTGATTACTGAGCTAAGCACCTCCAGTCCCCAGCCAGAGGCAGGAAGTGCCCGGGAGCCAGTGGACCCGAATTCCCCTCTGGGCTGTTCTTTTCCCACACTGTGTGACCTCATCTGGGCAGAAGCCCCACTCCAGCTTCACGTGTGAACGATCAAGTCTGTAAAAGTGAGATCTGCTTTTTATGAGTCTAACTTGCCAACCATATGAGCATCTAAACCCTATTTTCACTATGAAATGCATACGGTAATACGCGTATAATGGACCAGGGTAGAGGTGAAGATGCTCTTGACTACTAGCGCTTTGCACCTTCTTGCTTGCTGCTGCCCAGATGCATTTCTGGCTACATCCTGTAATGACAAAACATTAGAAAATCCCTTTATTTTCAATTTCTTATTATTCGTTTTCCTTAAATGTAATCCACGTACCCTGATTCCTGACCACTTTGGTTCAGACTTGACTTGGGCCAGCACATGCAGGTGGACAGAAGGGGGGTCCTGGCTCCTCCTCGCCAGGGATGCGGGTGGAGACCATATGAAACATCCAGGGGCAGGGTGCAGTTGCCCCCGCCACGTCTGCTCTGTGTAGGTGCCACAGAGAGAAGGTTGCTGCCCCTCCAGAAGTGAGGCAGGCCTGAGTGGCTTTCCAGTACCTGCTGTGGCTCAGACTGCCTCTCGCGGTTCTGTCCCAGCACAGAGTGTGAGCCAAGAATGCTGGTGCCAGGAACCAACAGGCCACGGGAGCCCACACCTTGCCTAAGTGACAGGGAAATTAGTATTTAGGAGCATGGCCTCTGGAGGCAGGCAGTCCTGGCTTGGAATCCACTTCCTTGCTCTGTCCCTTTCCCAAAGTGACCACACCTCTCTGAGTCTCCTTATCCCTGTGGGTAACCTACGTAATAATAGTGTCTGCTTCACTGGGTCATGGCGGGTAAATGAGGTAATACATGCGAAGCACCTGTTTAGTGCTCAATACGTCATTATTAAAGAGTAACTATTGCAAATATCAAATTAATTCGATATTAATATATTATTAATGTAGCAATCACATTTTATATTGTATCATATAGGTTACATGTTATATAACATAATTATATTACTATATTATGTAATATAATAAAGCACACATTACTTATATATTTTTATAGTATATTAAATTAGGTTAAAATACTGAATTAAAGATACATTATAGAGTATAATATTAATCTGTTAAATTCTATTTCTTTATTTGTTTAATTGGTTTTCTGGGACACCCGGTCAAAGGAAATCATGTTCCTATTTCCACATGGTGACTGCCTGTCATTTGGTTCTTTGTTTCTGCTGTCTGCATGTGTCAGTTAGATGAGGCTGGCTCTTCCTCTTGCTGCACTTCACAGGGATTTTTCCAGGGATGACCCCCTTGGAATTTGCTAGTGTACAGTTTTTTAAACTTATGGATTTCTGCAATTTTGGCAATGTTGTCTGTATTGCAGGTGCTTTCTGGAGCGGATTGGTCCCCCCGGCTCACACCCTCTGCCCTCCATGGACTTCATCTGAAGATTCCCTGTACCCACCTCAGCTCACGCATTGTCTATGACGGGCTGGAATTGATGGAAAGCTTACAGCGTTCGAAGGACTTCCACCCCGCACTCTTTGCCATGCCAGGCACTGTGTTCTTCCCAGCCAAAGCCTAAGTATTAGCTCAGTTTCCATCAGATTCTCCCAGGGCCTGGTGGAAAAGAAGTAATTTTCTCAGCATTTTATAACTGTCCCCTGTGTCTTCAGTTACCTTTAGAAAGCTACCAACAGAACAGCAGCTCTGCAGACATGGAGACAAACACCCAGCATCTGTTTAGTTTGGTCACACATCTGCAGAGAATTGCATTAAGGAAAAAGGAAGCCAATCTAATTACCAGATGATAATTAGCTGGGTGTCTCTCCAGGCCCAGTGGAGCAGGGCATCCGTTCAAGGTTGGCTCATGCACCTTGTGGCGTCGCCGGGGTGGTAGGTTCCAAGCACGCTACTTAGTTTACAAAGGATGGGGCTGGTAGTCGGGCTTCTTTGCCCACCCAGTCTGGCTGCTTCTGGACTATGTCATAGGTGTTCTTGAGCGAAGAGCCCAGGCCAGGGAAGCAGACGAATCTCCATCAACGCTCAGGCCACCGACCGTCTCTGCGCCCTTGGACATGCCCCCCAAACTTCTGCAAACCTCAGATTCCTCTTGTCTATAAAACATGCCCTGCCTCAGAAAGGTTCTGTGAGGGATTAAAAAAATAAAAAAGATATTGTAGAAATATTTGCAATATGCTGTGCAATTTATGGTGTTTTTTTCTCTACAGAAAAAGCTTTGTTGAGAACTAAATATGTATGCTTTTTAAGAAGTTAGGTTCTTTTTTTTTTTAATTTTTTTATCGGAGTTCAATTTGCCAACATTTAGCATAACACCCAGTGCTCATCCCTCCAAGTGCCCCCCCTCAGTGCCCATCACCCAGTCACCCCAACCCCCTGCCCACCTCCCCTCCCACTACCCCCTGTTCATTTCCCAGAGTTAGGTGACTCTCAAGTAAGAAGTTAGGTTCAATGAAACTTTTAGAAAATCGGAAATATCTTCTTACCACTTTTTTTTTAACACTTATTTTTTTTAAAAGAATCATTTTAGAAACTAATTCTAACCCGTTGATCTGTTTCTTCTTATATATCTGTGTGGTTACAATGATCAGGGCTAGATATTTTTTTGAAATAACAGGTAGTGAACTTGGTGCCAGATATTGTCTGTTGCAGCCCTTTATACTCCTGTCCTTCTAGACTTCTCTATGCTCTTTGGTTCTGCTAGGGTAGGACCCTAGATGCCGTCAGGCTTCCTGACGGCGCCTGGCAATGCAAGGTTGCATCCGGCAGAGGCACATGTGAGCTGTTCTGTGCCAGGTGGTGCCTCCAGCCCCCACAAGGCCATAGGTCAAGGGCTGCAGTAGGGAACTATGGGAAGCTGCAGGCTTTGGCAGGAAAACCCGCGGCAGTGGCAGATGAGCTGAGTTCGTCCCACAGAGGTGGCAGCCAGCAGAAGATGGCTCCTGGAGTGCAGCTCAGGAGAGCAGAGACAGTGGACTGTGGGCCAAGGAGCATTGGCTCCGGCAGGGATGTGACAGCTTTCTGTGTCATTATAATATTACCTTTATCCAATAATTTCATCATCAGGGACACCTGGGTGGCTCAGTGGTTGAGCATCTGCCTTCCGCCCAGGTCATGATCCCGGAGTCCTGGGATCAAGTCCCACATCAGGGTCCCCACAGGGAGCCTGCTTCTCCCTCTGCCTGTGTCTCTGCCTCTCTCTCGTGTCTCTCATGAATAAATAAATAAAATCTAAAAAAAAAAATTTCATCATCAAATTCTCTCTGTTAGATCTTCTCTGTTTATCTGTTTTCTTAATTGGGCAGTGAAACCCTGCCAGTTAATTAGGTTCTACTTATTGGATCATTTTTGCTGTGCTGTGTTACTTTTTAATGATATGATTCTCAATCTGTGCTATCAGCAAAAAAATGATAACTCATCATATCTATGTGTGCTTCGGAACACACAAATCGCCCTTACAGATGTGGTCTCATTTGAGGTTTTCCAGTAGTCAGTGAGGTAGGACAAGTGGATCACCTTTATGCGGGTAAAAGCACAGAAACCAGGGGTGGTTCAGTAAAGTCTGAATTCTCAGTCTCCTGGTTTCAGGCTGAGTCCGGCTGTCAGAGATTGATGTGCAAACTCTCAGCTCAGCTGCAGAAAACACTCCTCCAGAACACACTCCCAGCAGGAGAAAGTGACTTCCCCACTTTCAACTTTACCTCTCTCCTCTACCCTTGGTTGCACAATACCCTTCTGGATCATTTCTTTTTTCCCCAAGGCTTGTCCATGATCATCATTTTAACAACGTGTCCCCTGCATGAAAGTGTGTGGAGCAAGGTTATGCCAGTTCCTGTGATTTTCTGTCGGTGGCCACACTTCGTAGTTCTCATAAGTTACAGGAAGGACGTGTGTTAATGCTTAGTCAACAAGAATTTACTCAACACCTAACCATACGCCAGGGGTCTGTGTTAAGTCGTGCAGGGACAAAACTTTCTAGAAGGAAGAACACAAGTGAGGAAGCACTGAGGCAAACATCTAAGTGCAGTGCAGGACACAAAAGGACAGGATGATGCAGAGGCACCATATTGGTTCACCATGGAGACAGGATGTTGGCAGGATTGGGAGGGCAAGAAAGAGTGTGCTATGGTGGTTAAAACCATAGCAAGGAGGCGTGGAAAGAGCAAAGGCTCAAAGACAGAGCAAGCTGGAAGAAAAATTTAGAGCACGTAAGGCTACCTAAGCTTGTGATAATATGTGTATGCAGTATTTTCTCCTCTAAGCCGGGAATTTTATAGTATGCTCAAGTTAAACTGAGGGTACACATGTCTAAGAATGTATCAAATGTATCAAGGCTTCTTCCTTGGTTCCATTTATTTTTTTGTGAATGTTATTGATCTTTCTACAGAAAAGTCCATTAAGTCAGGTACACAACTTGATGAATTTTCAAAGTGAATTCATCCATCCATTAGGACCTGGAAGGTAACAGCCCATCAGAGAACTCCAGATGGAACCTCCTCTCCTCCTTGTCATGGGCGCCCCCTATGTTAATTTCTAGCATGAATGAGTTGTGCCTGGTTTTGAACTTTATATGAATACAATTAGTACTGCATGCTGTTTTCTGTCTAGACCTTTCATTCAATATTTCCTTTGGTTTAATTCAGTTTTATTGTTGCAAGTACTTATAGTTCCCCCCCCCCTTTTTTTTTGATGCAGTACATTCTGTTGTGGGATCATTTTATCTATCCCTCCTATAGGTGGATATTTGTACTATTTCCAGTATTTTGGTTATTATATATAGTGCTGCTATGAATATCCTATACAAATATTTTGATGAAAAAAAGAAAAAAAAAACAAATATTTTGGCGAAGATACCTAGGACTTTCTAGGAGTAGAATTACCTGCTCATAGGGTATGTATATGTTTAGATTTATTATATACTGATCATTTTCTAAAGAGATTACACCAATCTCCTTACTAGTCCTGCATGAGAATTCCAGTTGCTCTGGTCCTCACCAACCCTTTAGATGTCCAACTTATTCATCTTACTGACTCAGTACACTTTGGGTGGGTGGTAAGTGTAAGATTTTGTCTCCAGGATTTGTTATAGATCCATAAACAAAATCTCTCACCCTGATCCTTAATAGCATTGGCAATGGGCTTTGTTTTGTGAGATGCCACTGAATTTTCAAATCTCTGACATTTTCTTCCCTGAGAGCTCATATTTCTGAAACTAGAGCTTCTTTTTATAGCCTAACACAGCTCTATACTCTAACACAGACCCAAAATCCAAGTTCTAGGGGGAAAATGTTTCAGTATAAATGAAAGATGTGAACAAGAACTTCAGCAAAAGTGAAATGTAGGACTTGAAAATCTAGCCATAAATGTCTTCCAAACATTACTCACTGCTGCTGCCATTTTGACATGAAGAAAAGAAAGGGCGTGAGCACATTTTGGAGACTTCAAGTTGCACAGGGGTAATGCAATATGGTGGTTAAAACCATAGTGTTTGAGTTTGGGATTACTTAGTCTTGAATCTTCTTCCACTGTGATTTGTAAGTAATCAAGTTACTTAACCCTGCTAAACGTTAACTTCTTTATGCGTTAAATTGGGGTTAAGTTGGCTGTGACTACCTCATAGCACTTTAAACACCAAACGTGTTAACTCATAAAAAAGCATTTAGCTCAGTAAACTGGCATTCAGTAAGCTTTCAGTGTTTGTTAGCTAGGACATTTTCCTTTTGGTGCGATACTGGATATTTTTCAAATTACTATAATGAACTTAAATGTGTTAATTTTAATCCTGTAGTTACTTTGTTTTTGTTATTAAAGTAATGTGCATGATGCTAAACGGGTGAAAGCAAAACATAAAGATCTCCTTCCCACCATCCTCCTTTCCCAGCTCCTTCCCTATGCCTCAGATGTGACTACTTTTGGTTTTTTCTGTTAGCCATTCTGAGGTTTCCTCCATAATTCTATAGTACATACTAGTATTCATTTTCTTTTTTTAATTAATATTTTAATCAAAGTAATACAAAGACCTTATGGCAAGAACTTATATGCTTTCCTATCCTCCTACTCTATTCTGCTCCATAGGAGTAATAATTTTTTTAATATTTTATTTATTCATGAGAAACAGAGAGACAGAGATGTAGGGACACAGACAGAGGGAGAATCAGGCTCCATGCAGGGAGCCCGTCGTGGGACTCGATCCCAGGTCTCCAGGATCATGCCCTGAGCTGAAGGCGGTGCTAAACCATGGAGCTACCCAGGCTGCCCTAGGAGTAATAATTTTTAAACTCTATAGCCTGATATCTTAATTTTTACCTCTACATTTAAATAATATGCAGATACTGTTATTGCCTAACTCACCAATTTTAGCAGTACCTATTGGCTTCATTTTAAAAGAGATGAGATTTTGATTCACTTATACCTAATCCTCCAACCCATTCTCCCAGTTTAGCATCTTAATTTTTATTTAAATTCATTCTCAGGGTTTTAACTATTTTACTTAGGTAACTATCATGTACTGCTGACCAAGCAGAGTGGTATGATTACATTTTCCTTTATGTAAAATATTATTTTTCCAAGAGTTAAAACAACTGCCTCAGTTTTAAAATTTTACATTGTTTTCCTTGAACATCTAAGTCTTTCCATACCTTCAATATGTTCCACAAGGCATATGAGTATAATTCTTTACAAAGTCTAACTTGTCTGATAATAAATTACCCTGTTTTGTGTATGTGTCTGAGAAATCATCGTTCTGAAGTCCTTCTTTTAATTAATATCTCTAAACCTGCTCTCTGTTTTCATATAGACTTTCCTTTGCAATTCTCCAGGGAATTTCTTTTTCCTCTTTCCTTCTTGAACCTCCTGCTTTCTGGGTCTCATATATTTCTTTTTCTTGGAGTATTTACTTTATGTTAGAGCACATCTTGCTACTTCACAGAACTACATGTTTTTGAGAATTTTATGCACTGAATTTCTACCTTCACTTTGATTACTAGTCTGTCAGGGTATAGATACATAGGTTGGAGATTATTTTTACTTGGAATTTTGAAGATATTTATCCATTATA
Organism: Canis lupus familiaris; assembly: GCF_011100685.1. NCBI lineage: Eukaryota > Metazoa > Chordata > Mammalia > Carnivora > Canidae > Canis > Canis lupus. Next base: position 36,980,685 of record NC_049249.1, on the reverse strand, counting down.
CACCAGCTTCAAAAGCTACTGTGAAGTGCAAAGTTATTTAAGATTCTTGATTCATTTTTTTTTCTCCTTGGGAGTGTTTAAGGTCTTCCCTTGCACATCCTATGTTGATCCACTATTTTCTTGTCTTCTCTGTCCTATTAAACCTTCCTTTTTATTGTTCTACTTTCTGGGAGAATTCCTTGACTTTATGTTCCAATTGTTCTATTTTTGTTTGGTTTAGTTTTCATGGATATTCTCAACAATTTCTTAAACCAGACTACTTTCTTATTTTTTGCCTGTTCCTTGTAATAGTTTCTTGTTCTTGTTTCATGGTTGCAAAATTCTCTCTTAAATCTTTTAGGATATTAACTATAATTATTTTGAAATTATCTTCTGCATTCTGTGTTGTCTCTTTCCTTTGAGCTCATTTACACTTTTTTATGTTTTCATCGTTTCAATCTTTGTCTTTCATGTTGGAGTCTATCATTAAAGGTCTAGTGATTCTTGGCTGACCATGTATATTTAGGAGTGAAGCAATAAAAAAAGTTGGTTGGTAGCTCATGTGTGCCCACACACAGGCACACATGCGCAAAACCAAGGCAACTTTGGAGTTGACCCCTGAATATCAACTCAGAAAACAATATGGAGGCAAATTTCTTAGAAAGATGCCCCAGTGCTCTGCCTGGGTATAGAGCCTGCTTGTGATGTTGTGGGCCTGGGAGACAGGACTCCTGCCTCACTGTTCATCTTATAGAATTTCACTCAATTTCCCTGGTTTGAGTAAGACATTTTACTCCCATCTCCCTCTGTGCCTGATGCTCTTGAGTCTGGAACTCTCTGATTTAGTTACTCCAGAAATTAAATGTCCTTTCTTTTATGGGTACAGGGTCTCAGAAACACCAGATGGGAACAGGAGGTGTAATTACTCTCTTATGGGGATTTTCAAGCCATCCCTCTCTCTTTAGTCTCCTGCCTTATCCCTGCCTTTCTTAGTAATTGGTACTTTCAATTCTCAGGATGTATTGGCTTGTTCCTAATAACATGTTGAATCTAATATTTTGTAAGGATCAGCAAAGTTCACTAATTACCATAGAACCGAAAGTCCTTTAAACATTTGGGGATTCTATTCTCAGCAGTTACTGTACTCCATCCTTGCCTTAATTACCTACTCCTCCGTCCCTGCCTATCTAAGCTTTAAAACTTGTGAGAAGTTACGGTATTTATAAAGCAATTGCTGAAACCCGATCTTCTGAACTGTTCCTGTAAAATAGCTGATCTAAGCATTAGATCAAGCCCCACCCAAGTTAGCACTCAAAGATCGTTTTATCATAATAATAATTTTGTGTGGGAACCAAAAAGTGTATAGACCTGAGTGTCTGTAACCTTCTGTTAGAAGGAGGTATAATTCCCAGATACTTGGTGTCACAGAGGAGGAAATGGATGGAAAAAGAATCCCTCTCACGCTTTAGGGAAAGATTCTTTGTCTAATTCTTTGGCAGGGCACAGCAGGGTGTAGATACTAGAACACCTCCTTGTTCCAAGGAAGAGGTTGACACTTCCTTCCAAGCATTTAATAACCCGGTTGGATACTTTTGGGGAGTTATTACAGCATTTGTCCTTAATGGGGAGCCTCCCTCAGAACAGACAAGCTAGCCTCAGGTAACTTAATCTGCAAGACACCTTAATTGATGGTACAGAAGACCAGAGAATGGAAAGCTTAAACATGGACACGGTTTAATAGCTCACACTAAGAATCACTCATTGTTGGTGAGCTGATGTCCCAGATGGCAGGACTCTTCTTTTCAACAATTAATCACTCAAGGGGGAAAAATAATTAGGACTCTTATCAAGTCAAAGCAAGATGGATACAAAAATTCTTTCAAGAAGTTACCTGGGGTCCAGAATCTGCCTTGAAGGAATCACGGTTTTATTTTCCAAGTACCTTCCTGTAAAAGCAGAGATGCTCAAGTTACTAAATACAAAAGACAGCCCCAGCTTGGAATGAACAACCCAATCCACCTTTGAACTTTTGCAGAATTAACTTCCTACCAAGTGCATGACTGTAATTCTGCAAGTAGCTACAGCAGGTGGAACCTCCCAAACAGACCTCAATCCTCTGAAGGCAGCGGCGACAATGGTTTACTTGACAACAGAGTCATTTCTAAAGGAAAGGTCACAGGCTTAGTCTTTGCTTAAGCAAGGTGGATGTACTTTATTTGGCTCTTTACAAAATTGAGGCTTCCTGGAAAAAGCGAACAGCCGTATCATGTGTCCTATCCAGTAACTGATGGAAGAGCTGTCAAAAGCCAGACTGGATCCTTCTGGTTCTGATTTTATCTGAGGCATGATTGAAAAGCACATATGTTGCCAGATGTAAGGTAGCAGCCCTGAAGTTCTGGGCAGTATCCCATCCCTTGAAGAGCAGGACAGGTCCCACATGTCCCCCACTGCCTTGTGGATGTAGAAAACCAAGTGATTTTTTTTTTCAAAAGCTATTTATTTATGGAGTGTTATTTCTGCTCACTGTGTTTCAAAGAGGGGTCCATAAATATTGTCTAATTCCTTTAAATAATGAGTTACTCTTTTTAAATAGGAAAAAAAGAAAGGATTTTAAAAAGTGTTTTTTTTTTTAGTAATTTTCCTGGTGACTAAATGTATGAGGAATTACAGTGAATGGGCATGTAATCAGAATGCATTTTGTGGGCTTAAAGACAAATGTTAAAATACATTTTTCCATGGATTGGTCACATTGGATAAAATGATTTTTAAAAACACCTATAATAATTCTTATTGTAAGAGATTGTTGTTATTTTTTCTTGGACTGAAGTCACTGGAGTGCAATTTAAATAGAGTTGGTGGAAGTTTACTCTTTCCTAAAGCTGGGGTTTTAAAAATGTCCTGTACATGTTTCTAAAGTGGAGTAGCTTTTCATTGTTGATTGATTTACATGCTGTTAGTGGCTCCTTTGGAAAAGAAATAAAATGTCTCAAACCGCTGGCGCACTTCATTCTCCTCCACTGAAGGTTCAGAAAAAAACAGGAAGTAGAGACATCTATATTAATGTGTACATTCAAAATGAACAGACAAGTCTAATTTTAGGCCTATCAACCTTGATAGCTCCTTTTTAATCATTTGGATTTGAACAGATATGCAAATACAGGAATCAGAAGCAAAGAACTCACAATTTAGAAGTCACAGCAGCGCTAAAATTGCTTGAGAGGTGCATAGATTTGTAATTCGCTCATTACGCTCTGGTCCCAGAAATCTGTGGTTCTATTAGGAACGGAAGCCAGAAATGATCTATAATGTGCAAATCCACATGAATGGCATGCTTGTTGGTAAATGTCAAATCTGAGAAGCCACAGATGTCCCCTGCACAGTTTGCTAGACTCGCCTGTGAATAGAGTGTCACCCACTTTTCAGCACTGGGAAAATGAGGACTGATGAATACACGAAGCCATGCAGCGACCTCTTACACCAATATTTTGGTGGATGAGCTGGGGCTTTAAAATCCAGGTACCAGAGTTTGTAAAATTTGAACTTATATCATTTCTCTCACTTTCAGGTCAGAATCGGTCCTGTGCTCTAAAACCAGTTCAGTAATAGTCAACTGTGATGCAAATGGGGTCAGTACGAGTCCAAAATGTATGTTGTCTAGGAACCAAGTGAAGCTCGGGATTCTACAGGCATGTATAACAGTAATGTAAAGATGGCAAAGCATGGAGTCAGGTGAGCCCTGCTTTATTTTCTGGATGAAGCAGGACACTGTGCAGCTGGCCATAGTCCAGAAGCGTTTTCATTAAATCAGGGCCTCTCTTGGAGCTCCTGATGCCCAGGATATGGCACCCCTACAACTCATCTGTCTTCCTGGCTAGTGAGCTGCTGTACGATCAATTTCTCTGCAAAGGATGGTCATAAAATTTTTCAGAGGTAACTGCAGAACTCTCATTCCATGAAACATCATGTGGTGACGCATTATGATCAATGTTTAATCGAAGACAGGAATTAAAATATACAGCCAAGGCCTGTCATGGTGGGAGAGGTGCTTCGGGAATGTTGGTGCAAGGCAGACACAAAGCAGGTCCAGCTGGGTTGCTAATGGTCCTGGCCATTTTCATCATGTGGCTTCTATGAAATGACTTCAGGCTTCATTTGCCACATCCTCCCCCTCACCCCTCACACCCTACCCACCCCCCCCAGCTGGCCCTTGTCCTGTGAAAACTGCACATCAGCGCTAACTTCTAGCTCTGCTGGAATTCTCTGGCAATCAGGCTTGAACTTACCAGGCAGGAAGGCTAAACCACCCACACAGGAGCAGAGCAGAACAGATGCTAGATGGCTCGGGGACAGCTGCCCATGAGGATGTTCCACATTGGCCCCAAGTTCCAACACAAAGAAATGGCATTTTTTCCCCCTCTAGGACCTTTAAAAATAGGAGAGGTAGGAGTGGCTGGTGGGCACTTGGAAAAAGCCTTCAGACTCTGGGGTGGTTGATGTCCCATCGTCAGTGCTCTGCTTAGTGATGGAGAACCCAAGGCAGAATTAGGATGCTTCAGAGCTTACCCGGCCCTGGAGCAGTGGCACATGTATCACTGCTTGGGGCCGGTTTTTCTTCATGTTTCGTGAATAACGCTACAACCTGGGGAACATTGGAAACAGTAGTGCAGCAGGACACTCTGATTTGAAGAGAATTTGAGGGGATGGAGATCTTGCTTTGAGGACCAGGACCTGAAAGTACCCAGGGGACAGATCAACACTGTCTATTTTAGAATCTCTCCCGGTGCCCCCTGAATAATTTTGCAGTAAGCCCTGGATTCGGGTTCTTGCTGCCTGTTCCAAGTGGCCACCGTTGGAGTGTTCCAATGGTATGGACTGGCTTTCTCTGCCTCCAGGTTCTGACATCAACCCATGGAAGTTATAATTTCTCGACGGGGTCATTTTTGGCAGCCCAGGGGCTGGGAAGTCCTCTCACTCACTGGCAGCTGGCACTCCCTTTCTCTCTTTCTTTTCCACTCTTTCCTTTCCTTCCCAGTGGCGCTCACACCCAGAGCTGTATTTTGGATGGGGGATATGTCTGGTGCCAAGCATTCTTTTCAGCATACAATTCAATGGCTTAATCTAATAGGTACTCAACAGGCGACTCTCAGCATCTCTGGCATCGTATTTTATATGGGTGGGCAGGTGGCCGCTGCCACCATACACCCCCCCAGAATGTTGAAGACTTTTTGTGAAGTACAGATAAACACTTATACATGCAGTTGCCTAAATCATTATTTATGGGATGCTAGTGTTCTATCATTTTCGAAAATGACTAAAAGTATTCTATGTATTAGTATTTCAAAGTTGATGAGCCAGTAACTCAAATTCCATTTTTAGGTATGCTTTTTTTTTTTTAAAAAGGTAAAAAGATCTATAGGTAAGCAGTATCTACCACTATCAATTGTCTTCTAAGCCTTTACGTTGTATATCAGTAATATTGGCATGTTGATAAGTTATGGTAAGTTGTATTTTAAAAAGCCTAGGTAACATACTTCTTAGTGAAAAGTCAAATAAAATCTGAAGTGCCATTTGAAAAAGCAGTAGTAGATAAAACTAAAAATATATGTACATCTATTTATAAAGACACATACATGTGTATAAACACATACATATGCATAGACATATATTTGCATATACATAAATATATTTGTGCACCTATAGATTTGAAAAAATATTTCCATTGCTTGACATTTTGGTTTCCTGATTTCACAGGGTTTCAGACATCAATCACCTTTGCAGGGGTGGATTGGTTTCTTAATATACTCCTATGGGTTTATTACATTTTATTTGCTGCTACTGAAACCCTGACTTATTTTTCTCTTGGGCCTGGGTTTGAATATAAACTTAAAATATTAACTATCGACAGGAAAAATGACTCTCATCCCCCTCAGACTTCATATGTACCTTTATTTATTTAGTTTGATCCTGAATTCCTTTTAACTCTCATGTTTTCACTCATCCTATTGAGAAGTAGATTTCATTTAAAAATAAAATTTCTCTGAATGCTTATAACTAATTTAGCTGTGTCTTTCCCAGCCTCTAGGTTATGCTGTCTAGCAGGAATGCTTTTATATCTGAATAAATGTCAGAAAACAAACAAACATCTTACGTTGGAATGAAATAAAGCCTCTGAAATGCATACAAAAGTCAGTATTGTCTTTTAAGTCTGTAATCTTTTAAAAATGCTTTTATTCTGTTTCTAGTTTCTAGCATATTTTAGTTTGATTCACAGGTTTGTAGAGCATTTGTCACATTCATTTACTTAGTGAATGAGTTTATTATGGACACATTAAATTATTTTCATTTGAGCTTTGATAATGATCATTTATTATGACTGATATACTCCATAGCTCTTGTACTTTTGTAACATTAGAAGTACTTTTGTTACACTTAAGAAATAGGCTTGGGGAATGTAATTGATGTTATTTATAAGTGAAGGCGATTGGCTGGGGACTCCAAAACAGTGTTCTTCTCTCCAAAAGTGTCATCATCATCTTTCACCAGCAGAAAGCTCTGAGAGGAGTATCGGTAGCCTACGGCATGAGAGGGGATGGGGACAGCATGAGATGCCACACAAACATTGTCAGCAGGAAGCAGCCACATGTTGCAGCCAGACACCTTAATGGCCATAATTAAAGTGAAGAAATGGAGAAAAATGTTCACAGGAGTGCACCGTTAAAGTATAATACATTTAAAGTAATTATTCCTCAAGAGTAGCCCTAAGAGATGATCACATGTTAAATGAGGTCCTGATAATGAACATAGTTTGGTGATGAAAAAGAGAAGAACACAGAATGTGTGAACAGCAGATCAATAAAAGGATCAAACTCAAAAGGTAACTCATGATCCATCAGTCCCCTCTCATCACGGTTCCGCTCTCCTACTTTTCAGATATCCGGGGTCAATTGTGGTCTGGAACCAGATGACCCTCCTCCTGACATATCATCAGAAGGTCAGCAGTAGCCTCATGCTATCCCACAGTGCCATTGTCATTCACCTCCTTCATCTCATCACATAGACATTTTATCATCTCATATTATTGCAAGAAAAATGGTAAGTACCATATAACAAGGTATTCTGGAAGAGAGAGAGAGAGACCACATTCACATAACTTTTATTATAGTATATTGTTATGATTGTTTCATTTTTTATTGTTGTAGTAAATATCTTACTGTGCTTAATTTGTAAGTTAAATTTTGTCATAGGTATGTATGTATAGGAAAAAACATAACATATATAGGGTTTGGTACCATACAGCTTCAGGCATCCACTAGGGATCCTGGAACACATCTCCAGTGGATAAGAGAGCACTACTGTATTATATGGCAAACACTTCAAATAAACAGAGAAAAGGAAGATTATTTATTAAAACGTGTAACTAAGCTATAGACTGACATTGAGAAAGAGAGCAAAAGAGAAAGAAAGAAAGAGGGGAGGAGAGAGGGACTTTTCTCTACTTTTTAAATCATAATCACTTGTGAATAGATTGAAGAGTAAGCTAAATAAAATAAAGCCATAAAAAACACAAACCCTTACGAATGAATTTATTTATAATTTTTCAGTGCAGAAATCCTTTTGTAAGCAGGGCACAGAACTCAGAAGCCATAAAAGAAAATTGAGAGATTTTATTATTTATAAAATAAAAATTTCAGTATGGATAAAATATCTTAAGTGAAGTCAAAGACAAATGACAAACTAGGAAGAAACATTTGTGGCCTGTATGACAAATTATGGGCTAATTTCCTTAATTTACAAGAAGGTCATAAAATGAATGAAAGAAAGACAACCCAATAGAAAATCAAGCAAAGGGAATAAACATGGAGTTCATGGCAAAGAAAACCTACTGACTAATTAATTTAAGAATATCTTTTGCATAATTAAAGAAATGCAAGGAAATATAATGATATAACATTTTAAAATCTGAGTGTTTAAAAATTTGACAGTACCCAGTGCTAGTCTAATTGTGAAATCTAAAACCCTAGTTACTGATGGTCAGCATATAAAATATAAAATATAAAAACATCAACAATCTTTGAAGAAAACAGGATAATTTTTTAAAGGCTATATGTTCTCCTATTTTAAAATTTAAAAAATCCGAACCAAATTTTCTGCTTTCAATAATGATGGGGTAGCTTGTTTTAGACCTAATCCACATATAACAATTAAAAAATATCTTTTGAATAACTATTTGAATATATCAGAAAGTATTCAAGAGAAGTCAGAAGGTGGGGAGGTTTGAATGTTAAAATGAAAGAAATGCATTGAGTGAGATTTGCATTTATGGCAGCCTTTTGCTTGAGAGTGCTCTCCTTCATCACCATGTGAGATAGCTAGATGTGAAACAGAAGTCTACAGGTTCACTCCCTAGAATATCCAAAATGGAATTTAGGCTTGCAAGGGTAGCGGAAAAAGTAGGAGAGGATATCCAGAAATAGAGAGGGATACAGAGGGAAGAGACTCAAAATCTGAACCTAAATGCCACTCAAATGCTTGACTGACTCCTGAACTACATATACTTGGAAGAAGACACCAGGAGACCCAGCAGACAGCGAAAAATGAAAGATTGAAAGAACTGAGTGGGATTTTTAGCTTCTCTTCACCCCAGGACAGAGTCTGGAGTTTAATCTACTCAAGTTTATTTAATGCTGGGAAAAACATCAACAATCTTCAAAAAAAAAATACAGAATCAGCAGTTTCCACATAGTTCAACATACAATAAAGAATTACTACACAGAGGAAGAAACAGGAAAATGTAAGTCAGAATCCAGAAGAAAGAAAAGCAATAGAGACTGACCCTCCCTTCTGACCTAAATGTTGGAATTAGTTTGTAGTATGTATCTATAATAACTGCTTTTACAGTTATTATAGATACATTCAAGGACTTAAAGGAAATGTGGCATTATGAATCTACTGGTAGGCAATCTTGGGAGAGAGATGGAAACTTCAAAAAGGATGAAATAATCATTTTAGAACTGAAAATAATACTACCTGAAATATAAAATTCACAGAATGAGCTTCACAGTGGATTGGAGACAACAGGAAAAGATTCACTAAGCCTGAAGATAAATGAAGAGAAATTATCAAAGATGAAGACAAAAAAAATTAGAAAAAATTAACCTAGATGTCACAGATGGTTGAACACCTGACTCTTGGTTTTGGCTCAGGTCATGATCTCAGGGTCGTGAGACTGAGCCCCACATTGGACTCTGCACTCAGCAGGGAGTTGGCTTGAGACTCTCTCTCCCTCTCTCTCTGCCCCTCTTGCTCATACTCTTGCTCTCTCTCTTTAAAATAAATAAATAAATTTTTAAAAATTAAAAAAATAAATCTTTAAAAAAAAAAAAAAAAAAAGAACAGATCCCTCAATGACCTTTGGGACAACATCAAGGAATCTAACTCGAATCTGTAATTCAAGTCCCAGACAAAGAGGAAAGAGAATGGAACAAAAAAATATTTTGAAGAAATAAGAGCTAACATTTTCTAAATCGGTCAAATCTTAAACCAAGAAGATCAACTAATGTCCAGAAGGATACATACAAAGAAAAAAAGTCATCTAAGTAAGTCATAGTTAAATTGCAGAAAATCAAATATAAAGGGAAAATCTTGAAAGCAAAGAAAAAAAATTGCATATTGCATGCAAGAGAACAATAATATAAAAACCAACTAAATTTTCGTAAGTATCAATAGGGGTAAAGAGATAAGTGGATGATATTTCGTTTAAGTTCCAAAAGAAGGGATCCCTGGGTGGCGCAGCGGTTTGGCGCCTGCCTTTGGCCTGGGGCGCGATCCTGGAGATCTGGGATCGAATCCCACGTCGGGCTCCCGGTGCATGGAGCCTGCTTCTCCCTCTGCCTGTGTCTCTGCCTCTCTGTCTCTCTCTGTGTGACTATCGTGAATAAATAAATAAAATCTTTAAAAAAAAAAAAAAAGTTCCAAAAGAAAAATGGTCAGTCCAGAATTCTGTGAAAATATTCTTCAAAAAAGAAAAACAAAATAAAGATGTATTTAGATACATGAAAACTGAGAGAATTTTTCACTATCAAAACTGCAATATAAGAAATGTTAAAAGAAATTCTTCAGGTTGGAGGAAATGATCACATGGAAAACTGGGTCTGTGAAAAGGAATGGGGGGCATTGGAAACGGTAAATATGGGAGTAAATATTAAAATTTTTTTTCTCCTCTTAACTTCTTTAAAACACATGATCGATTAAAATAGTAATTGCCACACTGTGCTGTGTGGTTTATACCATAGTTGGATATAATATTTATGACAAAAATAGCACAAGGAATAACAGATCAGGGGCAGGCATGGTCTCTTAATGCATGTCATTGTGAATAAATAGTGTTTGAAGCAGAGAAACACTCTGCTGCCACTCTCCTGCCAAGCACACCAGAGCTCGGTAAGCTGCTTGAGAAGGTACTTCTCCTCCTTGGGGCTTGGTTGGGCAAAACTGCTCCCTGCACAAACCCTCCAACTGTACACACAGATCCTGAGGGAGGCTATAGAATCCTAGAAGGTGAGTATGACTCTAATCAAGACATTTTTTTTTTTTTATTTTTTGGAGTTGGTTAACTGATTCTTTAATCTCCCGCCCCAGTCACTTGGTAGTTATGGGATTTGGAGCAAAATATTTAAAAGCTCCTTCTTAACTAGATGAAAAGAAAGTCTAAATATGACTTTTGAAAAAAAAAATAAAAATAAATATGACTTTTGCAGAGTTACTGGGTTTCCTGTTGTTTTTCTCTTCAGGTGAAAATGCCTGGAAGCATTGAGGCCTTCGTTTTTTGTTTTTTTTTTTTAAGTAGCAGCTTTATTGAGATATTATTCATATATAATTAACCCATTTAAAGTGTACACAGTTCAGTGATTTTTAGTAGTTTTTTTCGGATTGTGCAACCATCACCTCAACCAATTTTAGAACATTGTCATCACCCCCAAAAGAAACTCTGTGCCCTTTAGCAACCACTTTGCAAGCTCCCAGCTCCACCCCTAGCCCTAGATAACCAACAGTTTACTCTATATCTCTATTTGCTTATTCTGGATGCCTAATATAAATAGAATCATAAAATATGTGGCCTTTTGTGACTGGCTTCTTACACGTAGCAAACATTTTCAAGTCTCATCCGTGTTGTGACATGAATCAATACTCCATTCCCTTTTATTGCCAGATAATATTCCATTGAATGGATATACCACATTTATTTATCCATTCATAAGTTGATGGGCGTTTGGTTTGTTTCCACTTGTGCCCCTTTTGAATAATGTGGCTGTAAACATTCATGTACAAGTTTTGTGTGGACATGCTTTATTTCTCTTGCTTAACTGTTTAAGGGATCTCCAGACTGTTCTTCAAAGTAGCTGCACCATTTTACATTCCTATGACCAGCGTACAAGCGTTCTAATTTCTCCACATCCTTGCCAACTTGTCCTAACTGTATTTTGATTCTAGCCATCCTAGTGGGTGAGTGGTTTTGATTTGAATTTCCCTAATGACTAATGACGTTGATTGTATTTTCATGTGCTTGTTGGCCATCTGTCTCTCTTCTTGGGAGAAATATCTATTTGGATACTTTGACCATTTTTAGAATGGATTCTCTTTCTATTGAGTTATGAGAGTTCTTTACATACTCGATGTACTTAAAAACCTCCTGGAGGAAAAAAAAAAAAAAAAAACCTCCTGGAGGCAGACATATTTACTAGGTAATAAGGTACAGTAACATTTTATGAATATTATCATCTATCATCTATTTAGTCTATATACCTTTCTGAAAATGTAGATATGAAAGTACATGCATATATCTCTACAAAACAACGAACAATATTTTAAAATTTGAACTTAGGAGTTGTATTTTGCCAAATGATCATTTGGGACGCTGCCAGCAATTGAGCTCTTGTCTCTCAGCCACACACACCCTTTTTTCTCTGGTTTATGATCTAGGGCTGGGACTCTCCAGATTTGTTTAGGCCGCTGCTCCCTGTTGGGAACTGCTACTTGGTGGCACTACAAGGAAGCAGCAGGCCTAGGGGATAGGGAAGAGACTACTTCCTGTGCATTATTGTATTCCAGGAGAAGTTGATTCCAGTCTGCAGTTTTTCCAACATCTAGACAATTAGCCTCCTCGTGTTCCACTCAGGGAAAACTGTCCCACCAATCAACTTCTCTCCTCAAAGGTCTGGGTCTCAGCCCCAAAAGGACCCTCCTCCAAACTTCGACAATTCCAACAGCTTCCACTTGTTCCACAAGTCCTGTACCTTAGTGTTTATTTTTTGCCTTTTCAGTTCTATAATACTTGGCTAACAATCCTTATGTTAAATTCTCCTGTTAAGAAGATGTGGTCTAGATATACAATATTCCTCAGCCATTAGAAATGACAAATACCCACCATTTGCTTCAACATGGATGGAACTGGAGGGTATGATGCTGAGCGAAGTAAATCAATCGGAGAAGGACAAACATTATATGGTTTCACTCATACGGGGAATATAAAAAATAGTGAAAGGGATTATAGGGGAAAGAAGAGAAAGTGAATGGGAAATATCAGAGAGGGAGACAAAACATGAGAGACTCCTAACTCTAGTAAATGAACAAAGGGTAGTGGAAGGGGAGGTGGGTCGGGGGACAGGGTGACTGGGTGACGGGCACTGAGGGGGGCACTTGACAGGATGAGCACTGGGTGTTATACTATATGTTGGCAAATTGAACTCCAATAATATATATATATATATATATATATATATATATATATATATATATCCTCCTGTTAAACTGGAATGGTTCCTGCCTCCTGACCAGACTCCAGCTGAGAGGCAGGCCATTTGAATAGTGGGTTGAAGCTTTTGTTTTCTTTGTTTTTGGTTTTTTTTTTAAGATTTTATTTATTTATTCATGGGACACACAGAGAGAGGCAGAGACACAGGCAGAGGAAGAAGCAGGCTCCCTGCAGAGATCCTGATGGGGGACTGAATCCAGGACCCCAGGATCACGCCCTGAGTCAAAGGCAGATGCTCAACCACTGAGCCACCTAGTTGCCCCTAAAGTTTTTGTTTTCATCTCAATCCTCAGTCTACTTGCCCTGTGTTAGTGGACAACAGGGAGACAAGCCGTCTTCCTACTTCTCTGGATTTAGTGAACAGTTGTAGAAGGAGTAAATCAATGTGAGATTGGGAGTCAGGAACAGACAGCCATCCCTGAAGGACTCTGTGGATGGTCTCTGACTTGCAAGGGGTTTGGATGTGAGAAACCTTCTCAATCCAGAAGAGGTGTGTAGGGCCCAGTCAGAATTGGATATGTGACTCTCTGGAATGATGGGTCATCTTGATGCTACTCCCATGTAGTCTGGATGGAGGTTGGACTAAAAATCAAAAATAATAACTAACAATATGATTCTGTTACACATTCCCCAACTCCTGGATTCCATCTGACCCCCTATCCTTGCTTGCCATGCTGCCCCCTGTGAATCAGCTTTCATATAGCCACTGGGGGTCTTCTAAACTGCAGTTATGATCATGTTATTCTCCTCCTTGACACTTGTAAGTTGCTACTGTTGACACTGAAGACAAAACCACAAATGCACACTGTGTCCTCAAGGCCCTACTGGTTGGTTCCTAACCACCACTGTGGCTGTGACCTTGTTTCCAGCTCTTCTAGTTCCCTTCCCAAGCCTCAAACATATCAGCAATCTCCCAGCTTCTTAAAGAAAGCCATCAAATTTTCCACCTTGAAGGCCATCTGCCCAGCATGTTCTTCCTCCAAGATTTACCTACCCAGTCCTACTCTTTCTGCAGGTTTGTTTAAGTCACTCCTCAGGGAGCCAGGTGGCCCAGTCAGTTAAGCAGCCGACTCTTGATCCCAGCTCAGGTCATGATCTCAGGGTCCTGGGGTCGACCCCCATGTCCAGTTCCACAGTCTGGGAGGAGTCTGTTTGAGGATTCTCTCTCTCTGCCCCTTCTCCATAGTCATATTCTCTCTCTCTCTCTCTCTCTCTCTCAATCAATCAAATAAATAAAATAAATCCTTTAAAAAAGAGGCACTCTCCAGAGCAGACTTCACTGACCCCCTTCAAAAAATAGTCCCCATGATATCCTTGTAATACCTTGTCCTTCTTGATAATCTTTATTGTCATTTATAACCAGATATTTATTTGTGTAATATCAGTCTCTGAAGGAATAATCTATCCTCCTGTGGTTGGACGCATGGTAGATATTGAGTAAGTGAACAAATGAAGGTACATATGAATGGATGAATGCATAAAGTAGATGTAGACCCCTTGGAAAAATCTAGAAGTGGCCCATATGCCCAACACTGCTAGCTTTTAAGAACTGACCAAGTCTCAATGGTTTGAGTGTAGACAGAAATGGGTCTCTTGGCTTTGCTGTCCCTGTGGCTCCAAACATTCAGCCCCATTCTCAATCTGGTGGCTTCTGGTACTTGATTCCTTCCAGCAAGGTGATGCAATTCATATCATGGCCTTGATGTGTCCTTTCGGAGAGAACTAGCAATCAGTTTGTTTCCTGATTACCTTTATGCCCCATGAATAATTATTCAAGTTATTATTAGATCTGAAATGTGACTAATAAAGAGCTCTCTTGAAAGGTTTCTTACATTACATGTAAAGATCCTCAAGGTGTTGTTGACATTAGGCTGATAAGGCTAGGAGCACTTCATGGACTTGATTGGAGAGGGAACTAGGCTCTTTAAGGGGAGTTTCTAAGACCTTGGTCCTACAAAGTTGGTTAGTGACAAATTCTGATATCTGAAAGAAGAGGTGTTGAACACATGCTAGACAACGGGCCCAACACTTTACAGGTGATTCCTCATTTAATCTGTATAAAGACTCAACAGGATTTAATTGACACCATCATTGCCACTTTGTAGGTGAGGACACAAACTGAATAAACCTAGATAGTTTGCTGCAGGGCATGCAGAAAATAAATGGTTGAGCTGGCCAGGTCAAGCAAAATCCAGACCACCCTCTCAAAAGCAATCTTACTTGCTGGACTTGAGATAGAATTCCATCCCCTGACCCTATGGAAACCCATAAAAAATCTAGGCATGATCTTAAGGCTCAACGAGGCCATGTCCATGACCTCTCTTCAATCACAGTTCAAAATGTGTACTGTTGAAGAAGAGTCCAGGCCACATCTGCACCTCCTGTAGTAAAGATCCCCACATGTTGCCATTAGATGTGCACACAAGACCCTCACTTTTGGCTCAATAGGGTAAACAATCATTTTCATCGCCATTACTACTTACAAAGTGCTTAAATGACCTACCATTGAAAAATGCATTTTTTTTTAGATTTTTGCATTTTATAATCTATTCCTATAGGAAACCATGAAACTTTAATCAAAATAGGTTACTTCTTAAAAAGAGGGAAGCATGAAAATCAAGTATATTAAAGGTAAGATTTCTGTATTTAGAGAAGCATGAATTTCAATGATGGTACAATTAATGAAATGCCCAGGAAACTAATTTCAGCATCAGGGAAGGCAGATTAATTCTTTTCAGAATTATGGGGACATTAGGGAAATAGCCAGAGAGTCAAGGAACCTCTGAGCTTGAAGTGACAGTAGAGATAATCTCACTCAATATGCTCATTTTACTGATGAAGAACCAAGTGGGATGATTTCCCACTCACACACCTGATTGTCTCTTTAACACATAGCTCTTCTGCAGACAGCCAATTCTAATTTTTATCAAGTAACAATGGAATAAAAATGGCAGAACAGGAGAAAATTGTCTTGGATTCAATTTCACTTAGCTCATGGCCTGTGTTCAATTCAGCTTTCCCTTAAAGTGAAAGGATCCTGGTTAGTTCTTTTATTGTGACTAAAGCGTCAGGCAAGATTTTTATACTGTGTTTGGAAGCTTTTTTTTTTTTTTTTTTTTTTTCAAAAATAGCCATACACCCCTTATCCTGACGATCCAGTGATTTGTTGAAGGCAGATATATATCAGAGAAGCCAAAGTAAGCAGATCTGAAGAGGCACAAGAGAAATAAATCATTTTTAGCCCAAATGCTACTGATAACTTCAGTAGATAAAATTTATACCACAAGAATTTTTATTTGCAAGGGAGCCACAAAGTAGTTTATGTTTTTTTTTCCAAGAAAAAAAATATCTCCAGAAAAAATGTTGATCTAATATATTACATTCATTGAAGTTAATGTTTAGAAACTTTCTATATTCTGTACTTAAAAACAATTGCCTCACCTACGATCATTTAGAATGATTCATGGGTACAGATAAACACATTAAGTTGTGGGTTTTTATTTTTATATTTTTACTATATATTATAGTGATCAGCACTCTAAGTGCAAAAGTAAGTATATAGAAATTCCAAAGCTAGATTCCACTCTTCTCATTAGATTTTTTAGTGCTGAAAAAAAAAAAATGTTCTCATTTGATGCCACATTTAATTTGAAGTATTTTTCGGCTTCATTTTCAATTCCTTGTCAGAACTATGTATTACAGAGTCATTTAAAACAGACCTGAGCTGGGCAATGACCAAATAAATTCATTCCAAGGAAAGAAGATCTATTGTGCTGTGCATTTTGGAATTATACCTTTTAGCTCATATTTTACCACATGCTGCATAACTAGTAACAAGCCGCAAGATGTATTGTACTCTTGGGCATTTTTTGAAGGGAAAAAAAAGTCAAGGACATTACTTGCCAGAAAAATGTTTTTACATGAGGCAAAATACATTTGTGATGTTCCATGGAACCTTCCTTTTCATTAACAGCCTCCCCCAAAAGCACTTTGCAAGAGTGGTGCCCTCTGCCTACCTTCCTGCTGCTTCCCCCAGTGCTTTGAGCGAGTGCCAGGGCCATGGGTAGTGTGTAATAGCTCTTGGAGCACAGGCCACCGTAGTGACGGCCGAGATGCTGGATATAGGAACTCATACAGTAGGGCTTTCAGGCTCCATTTCTCCCACGTCAAGCTGCCTCAAACCAGCATACAGCAAATGAATTCCAAGGAGAGAAAAAAAAGCTCAATTTTCAGGCCCGTTGAATCTCTGGCCTCTTTATAAGACCCACCAGTCCTGCAGGGAGAGCTCCTTGACAGGCTGGGGGAGCTTTCTGTGCATATGGCGGCCTCTCGTCCAATGGATGGCGATTAGGTTCAGGAGGGGTTCCTGGTTGTCTACACGAGCAGTGTTGTGTCACTGACAGCTTGGGGAGCTTTCAAGTAATTAAGTGATTTCTGCAAACACAGAGAAAGGAGGAGAAATCCAATTTTAATGAATGTGAATATTACCGGGCTGATGGATAGGAAAAAGGGGAGCTTGAGGGGGTTTAGCCTGTGGAATGTTAGATGAGGAAGGGCTTCAAAAAGTACCCAGGGCTTCTCCCCCATTTCATGAATGAGCAAACTGATTCCTGCAAAGGGAAATGATGGAGGTCACATAGCAAGCTTGCCCTTGTGATTATATACTAACTCTGTTCAATACTCAGTACAAAGGCTTGGACCTTTTCCAAGAGGTAGGGACTGGATGTAGCACAATAGGGGGTCACAAACTTTCACACCTGGCAAAATCTAGCACATAGAGTGAATGGGTTGCGCCAATGCAGGGATACCTCGGAATATTGCGGGTTAAGAATCCAGAATACTGTGATACCACCACAGGGCAAGTTAATGACTTCTTTGGTTTCCCAGTGCATACAAAACCTGTATTTGCACACTACTGTAGTCTACTAAGTGTGCCATAGTGTTATGTCTAAAAAACCAATGTAATACGTGAATTTGAAAACATCTTATTGTTAAAAATGCTAACCATTGGGGCACCTGCACGACTCAGTTGGTTGAGCATCCTACTCTTGGTCTTGACTCAGGTCATGATCTTGGGGTCCTGGGATCACGCCCCGGGTCAGGCTCCACATTCAGCAGGAGGACTGCTTGAGGACTGTCTTGCTCTTCTTCTCCGTCTGCCCTACCGCCCCACTGGCATGCACTCTTTCTCTCCCTGTCTCTCTAAAATAAATAAATAAACCTTTAAAAAATGCTAAACATTGTCTGGGCTTCCAGTCATAATCACTCATCATGGGTCACCATAACAAATAAAATAACCATGAAAAAAATTTCAAAATTGCCAAAACGACTGAAATGTGGGGACACAGACACAGAGTGAGCAAATTCTATTGGAAACATGGCACTGATAGACCTCCCCAATGTGGGGTTGCCATAAATCTTCAATTTATAAGAAAAAAAATGCAGTATTTGTGAAGTGCTATTAGCAAAGCACAAAGGTCTGCCTGTGTGAGGCAACTCTTAATCTCACGTCACCAAGGAATAGAGAGGGTGGTGAGGATTTGAGCCAATGGTAGGGCTCATGCCCTCTCCAAAAAGGACAGCTACCGCCCGGCCCTTATCAGTCGCTGCCCCATAGGAGAGCAAGGCCAGGGTATGGCTTCTTTCTCCTTTAAAAAAGGCAGCGGAAAACCAAATGCATGTGTGAGAGTCTAAATTTTAAAATGTCAATCAATAACTAATTTGATTTTGGAATTTGGTGAAAGTCAATCAAAATGCTTCTGCAGGCTGAGTTCAGCTCATGAGTTACAGCTTTAGACCTCTGGTGGAGAGGCTGATCTGATCCTGCATTCCAGAAGCAGACGGCCTGTGGATGGAGGAACTTCTCAGGCACCAAGATCTTCACTCTTCGTGGTTTACCAGCTGCTTCGATGGAGTCTCG
The DNA here is from genome assembly GCF_011100685.1 of Canis lupus familiaris. Taxonomy (NCBI): domain Eukaryota; kingdom Metazoa; phylum Chordata; class Mammalia; order Carnivora; family Canidae; genus Canis; species Canis lupus. The sequence goes on along the minus strand of NC_049249.1, from coordinate 36,961,975 downwards.
AGACATGAGTCACAGCTTCTTGGCATGGAGAAGAGCTTTGCTCTGCTGTTCTTCAAGCCAAAACAGTCTGAGCCATGGCACAGGTCTCCAGGGGAGCGTGCCTATGGCTTTGGCATTGCTTAGCCCGAGGGGTCCCTTTCACCCACGCTGCCTGATAGGGGCGCGCCTCCATCCCCAGCGCTGGACGCAGAGCAGGGCCCTGGTAGGGGCTAGCGCTCGGGGTTAGTGCTCTGCACCTAGACGGTTCCTGTATCCCCGGGGATCCATATGCTTTCACATTAAAATGTTTCTGTATTCTATTGAGCAAAAATGTAGTGCATTTGCCTGCTTCCAAGGAGAAAAGGAACATTCTGTCCTTTTTCTTTGACTCCCAAATAAGGAAATGCCACAGGGCTTTAGATTATAAAAGATATTTTCGCATTGTACAGATTTGCAATTATTTTCCTACCCTCCAGACAAAAATAAACAAAGCAATAAATGCTAAATTAGTTACATCCAGTTATCAATGCCTGAGACTCCACCGTTTCTCGTTTCTGCCTGCCTCTCCTCTGCTTTCCCTTTCTCTCGCCTACGTGTGTTTTTCCTTGTAAGTTGTTTCATCTTCTGGCAATTTGGCCCTGCCCGACTTGAAACGATGTCCACGAGCCCTTGCCATTGGGCACCTTCCTCGGTTTCTAACCTGAGTGCTCTTCAACGGTCGAAGCTCTTGCTCATTTTTTTTTCTCAGAGGGGTGGAGGATGTGTTGAGAGCCCTGGGATTTAATTCCTCGTGGGCTGCCAACCAACCGCATGCCTTGAGGAATTTCCTCCACCTGTCTGGGACCTGGCTGCTCTGTGGCAAAGGGGTGGGTGGGAATGAGTGGATGGTGAACTGATCCGAGAGGGTAGGTAGGCAGTGCGGACAACCGGGGGAGCAAACAGTACGAGGGCCTCAGATCGGTGCATGGAGCACACACTTCCTCATGAGTACACCCTGGAGAAGCAAGTCAGCAGGTACATATGCTGAGAGCCAAGAAGCACACTTTTATATATGAAAAGCAGAATATGATATTAGACGTTTTATAAATAGAACTTTTAAACCCAATTACAGCACGGCTCCTCTGGTTAATTTTCCAGCTCACTTCATCATCTTTACGACTGTCTTATGCAACCTGCCATGCATTCTCTCTATTTGTTATATTATTTTTTTTTTTACCAAAACAACTTACGTCCCCTTTAAATGAAACTTCAAATGGATAAAAATGTCCACAATTCAAGTAATAGATCATACCACAGTTCAAAAGCAATTATTTCATTTCTCTGTTCGCTAATAATATTGATCCATGTATAAAACTTAATATGGAGAGATGAAATCCTGATAAAAATTTTTATGTTTGATTTATCAGATCATCATCTAGCAAATAAAATACCTTCAATGCTTTCTCTTCGTTTTTATACATTTTAATGTCCGCAAAATATCTCCTCAATTATTTGCTTCGGGTTAACACGCCATCACTCCTCAAACACTCTCCCATTGGTGTATTTAGATAGTCCCTTTATTTGAACCTCCATGCCTGACTACAAACTCGGAAGGGGTGAAACCAAGGCTAATTTATCATTTGTAACTCAGGGTTCAGCACAGGAGAGAAAAACACAGCAGGTGGTTTAAACAGAGAGAGATTTAGTCCAGGGAAGCAGGTGCGTCCACACCTGGGGGTAAAGGCTCACAGAGGAGGAATTGGAGACTGACAGGAACTCCTGTATTTGAGACACCGGGTTCAGAAGCAACTGCTGCTGCTGCCACCTCTTAAGCTCTGTGTCCCCATCACCTGGCCCAACCAGGGGAAGAGTCAAAAAAGCTGGATCCACCATGGCCTCCATCCACCTTCTGTGTCCCTCGTCTTAAGTGAGTGCATGATGCATGGAGCCACCGGGCCCTCGTCTGCATCCCCATCCCTGGCTGCCCCGGGGTCTCTGAGAAGACGGCTGTCACCTTCGCAGGGTCGGCTGCAGAACCACGCTGGGAGGCAGTGGGCACTGATGCTGCACACATCCTGCCCTGCCCCCCACCCCCCATTGCGTTCCCAGTCCCACTCACTGGGTTCTGAAGGGATGTTCTAGTAGCTCGGCCTCCTCTCCGAAGGCACCTGTGGCCTGCCTACGAGACAGGGGCGAAACAATCCATAATAAAAAGCCAGTCAAAGAATCTCTTGAGGCTGTACAGCAGAAGCAGCAATTCTCCGACTAGAAAGACAGAGAAGGACTTTTTTCAGGGTTATTATTAATCACACGGAATCTAAAAGATACTTGGACGTGAACTCAGACTCATGTATTTATTTGTCGGGCTGCCTCCCCCTCCCTCACATGGCATTAAAGCAAAATGCTACCAGAAGGCCAGACGGTTGATGATATGTTTTTGTTGGTTCTTGCCCCACCCCCATGCCTTTTCAGAAATCACCATGTGCACCAATTCCTTCTGTTGGGGTTCGGTCCCACCGATGCAGACAGCTGGGTGACTTAGGACGATCAGAGCATTGCCTGGGCTTTGCTGCTATGACACACATGGGACTTTCAAAGAGTGACACTGGACTCTTAGACAATCTTGGGTCAGAAAATTTTCCTTCCGTTCCTTTGTTATGTGGGGACCGCCCAGATGAAGGAGAGGAGGTCAGTGGACTGGGGAAAGCTGAGAGAAATGTCTTAACCTCCCAGCTTTGGAATCTTTGTGAATGCATACCTCTCTAACGTTGGCCTTGGGGGGTGGGGGCACTGCTGGGTAGACACCACATAAGTGATCAGTTCTAATAGTCTTCCAGTGAAATGGTGTGATGCATTACTCTAGCGGGGCACCAGTGGAGGAAGCACGATTTGTTAGGGACTTGACCTACCCAGCCGCGGGGGCCAGCTGGAGCGACATGAGCAAACATCTCATGGCAAGGAAGGTCAGTTTATCTGTGGAGGTACTTGATTCAATAGGGTTTTATTTATTTTAATTCTGGTAAAAAAAAATGCACATGCACTGCATTAAACTTACCGTTTTAACAATTTTTAAGCATACACTGTCGTGGTGTTAACTATGTGCATGTTGGTATGCAACCAATCTCTAGAACTTCTTCTTATAAAACAAACTCTCTACCCATCACACAGCAACTCCTTACTTCTCCCTCAACCCAGCCCCTGGTAACTGTATTCTACTCTCCGCTTCCGTGAGTTGGACCTCTCCTAACCTGTGTGGCCAAATTGCTTTCCAGAGGGTCTGTACCAATTTTCCATGCCACAGATTAGCATTGCACAAGTAAATCTTTTCCTATGGGGTTTTCGTAATCTATTTGTGTTCCATGCTTTGAACCATCCTTGATTTCCTGGCATAAATCTTGCTTCATCAAGATGAATTATTCTTTGACTGCCTGCCTTAATGTCCTTGATCACAACTGCTCTGTGGCTCATCTCCTTTGTCATTATTTTTGCCATGATCACCATTACCGTCATTATTATCATCAGGATCACCAGAGTGCCCCTCTCAGGTAAATTGAGGCACCAAAGGGTAGCTCCATGGTTATCCCGAGTAAACTCATGTAGAGCTTTCTCCGTGATCCCTCACCTAGGCACCATCCGATGGGTCAGCCATTCTGGCGTGCTTTCCTTAGAACTCAGCACAGTTTAGGGACCCTCTGGACTTAAGTGCAGTAAAGTGGGCTGGTTTCCTGTGCACTTGAAGGCAGAGATGGAGGCCTGGAGAGAGACAGCACAGACCAGCTCCACCCACAGAAGCACTCAGAGAGCTGTTAGAGTGTATGCGTCCCTCCTTTACACGGGGCCATATGTGCTGTGCTTCCTTCATGGCCTTCATATGCCTGATTCCAGGCCAGATGGAGATGAATGCCTCTACCCTTGTAGATGCCGCCTAAAGAACTCACCGCCACCACAGGAGCAATTATGTCCATAAAGGACAATTTGTAGGGTGGGCTTTTCACTTACCATGATGCTTCTACTATTCCTCCAACAAGTGCACTTCTCATGATGTAAATGCTATGCTTTAATTAGTTCTTATATATATGTTAATCCAATTAGCAGCATTTTCACATGAGCGTGATGAGTGGTGTTCGGCTAATGAGGTGCCCATGCGCACACAGCAACTAAAGATGATCGATGGCCCCACACATGTGGCAAATAAAACATCTGACAAGCAATCTTCTGTTTTTAATAACATGAAACATTTTGAGGGAAGAGAGAAACGGGGAGGAGGATAAATCTATTTTTATAGAGCAGGAGAGGCAATGAAGCACCATGTGAGAAGGCCAAGTATGTGTTCAATAAGATTATCATTATAGGTGATTTCAATTATTCCAAACTAATTGGAAAATCTCTAAGGTATTCCGCACTACGGCTTTTCTAAGAGAGAGAGAGACAGGCAGGAGAGAGCTTGGCCATCTCCTGATTCAGAAACTCCCCGGAGCAAAATTCCACATTCCTCACCACCAACCAAGATGGTGCCTGCAAATTAGAATTAGCCAAGACACCACGGTCAAATAGGGCTGCAGATATATTACAAGGATGACAGGAGGTTTAATTTAAAACTGGTATTTCTCTCTGCTCCTAGGAAAGTGCCTTGTTGGCTGCCTTTAGACTTGGCGAAAGCCTTCCAATCACCTTCTGGGTTATTTAGGCTCTTCCTGGAGCTGTACTTTCCTAAGTGGGGCCATCTTGAGTAATACTTCATTGGTGTGTCCTGTGCAGGTTATTATATTAATACATCATTAAAGCAACAATTTGCTCTGGGGATGGATGGCATAATAGACCCTGGGAGGCACAATTCACGCAATGATAAACTGCCCCTCTTTCTGATATATACTCACAGTACTGCCCAGTGGATCCTTTGTGAAGGCAGAGGGCAGACTTCAGAGTGGGTTTTGTTTAAAGAAGCTCTTTACAGTAGAATGTTCCTTATAGATCAACCCAGAGTATGATTTGTACTCTGATTGTCAGGGGGGGAAAAGGACAAAAGCATATAAATCTAGCATTTAGCCAGATTCCAAAAAGTCAGGATCTTGGGAAAGCTGTACTAAAGTTTTAAAGGGAATGGCCTCTTTAGGACATGGATGTCTCAACCATTGAGGCAACAATGGGTTCTCTTTGATTTTCAGTGAATGTGTCACTCTTGGTGCCCTGTATGTTATTTTGAGAGCAGCTCTGTTTTCTAATAGATTAGATCCACTCGGTGGTAGAAGGGGAGGAGGGCGGGGGGTGGGAGTGAATGGGTGACGGGCACTGGGTGTTATTCTGTATGTTAGTAAATTGAACACCAATAAAAAAAAAAAAAAAAAAGATTAGATCCACTCTTGGGTAAGTAGGATATTCCTAAAAGTCAGATTCTCTCAATTTTAAGTAGGGTTTGATTTCTATGGATTACAGGCAGATCCAGTTGAGTGCAGGAGAGGGGCCCCATATTCGTACATGGGCGTCATTCACACCCAGTAAATCTTTGCTGTTCATTAGCAAATGAAATAATGAAGTTTAATGTATCAACTAATGAGATTTCCTCAAAACTATGCGTGAATTTTTTTAAGCTAATAGTACAAGACCAAACTGGGGACATTTTTTAACTGTCTTTGAATATTGCTCCAGTTTAAGAGTATTTCAGGGAGTAGCATTATATATATATAATAAAATATATTAATATATTGATTTGTACATTTTGAATCATCACTGAAATGATTAAGAACAATGATGACCTCATATTATTGGAGTATTTTAAATTCTGGAAATTATTCACATTATTTTCCAATCCTTAAGGCTCACCTCACACCAACTTGTCACAGAGGTGGGCACGTGTTAGGATTCCCCTTTACAAAGAAGGAAACAGATATGCGAGGGGTTAAGGGCTTTGTCCTTAGGGTCAAAGCCAAGGTTGGACACATGCCTATGAGGCGGCACATCCCATCTTTATCATGTGCCCACTGTCTTCACCCCATGAATCACTTCCACATCCCTGCGCCCCCAAACATTCCTGGAGGGCAGTTCCTGAGAAGTCAGCAGCAGCATCGTCAAACAGTCATGCGTAGACATATTTGGCTGGAGCCACTTGAGTTATTTCTGAAGTGAAGTAACCAAGAATCTCAAAGTTGGTGAAAAGTCAGAGCAAAACACCTGTTGACCTAAAATCTATGTTGAATCCAAGTGCAAAAATACTCTTTTCCACTTCGAAATATTCTTGAAACTTGACAGGCTAACACAATCTTAGTCTCTGCCCCCCATGGATAAATAATGCCCAACTCTCAGACTGCGGCTTCGCTTCCGTTCAATCAGGGCTGTGTTCCAGGGATACTGGTCCTCCTGTGGGTCTGCTTTTCTGCCTGGGGTTGCCAGCCCCTGCTGGGCATCGCTGCCCAGGTAAGCTGCTCATGCCGGCTCACCGCTCCAGGCATCTCAGCACCTCTGGGAGTCTACCCACTGGGTGCAAGACTTTCCCCATCAACATGACAGCTACCCCCCAGTTCCCACTTTGACAGGAGCGAGCAGACTGGCTGGCTCTGGGACGGTTTGCACCTCCCTTGTCTCCTGTCTCAGGCACACTGGCCGCTTAGCATAGGAGGGTTCAAAGTCAATGCCCACCGAGGCAGCCGCACAACCTGGAACATGTGAACTTTCTCAGCAACAATGGTGGAAACCAAAGTTTGGATCAGGTGGTCATAGAACCCAAACCCAATCAAAGTATCACATGTCCATTGTCCATAGCCCTAAAGTTACAGAGAATTCACGAACTCAAAGAGGAAAGGTCCCTGTCTCCATCTCCTCTTCCCAGTCTCGTTTCCCAGGATGAGCTCCTGTCAGCATTTCTGTTCTAGTTCTTTCCAGAATTACCCTCATCACCCTGGATACCGCGCATATACCTTTGTTTCCTGACACATCGACTTTAAATATTATGTAAATATTTGACAGATAAATTCTTTTGCTATCCTATAATGGTTACACGAGAGATCACACCCGCATCACTCATCTGTTGTGATCCACACACGTTTCGTGCTCTTAGCATTTTTGTGGACAAGGTAAGAGCCCTGCGGCCTTTGAGCTCCCTCCCTCGTAGCCCACCCCTTGTGTTTGCGGTCGTCTGCTTTCCTCCTCCATATGCTCTAAACGCCATGTGACGTTGAACGCTGCTTTTCACAGGCAATATTAATGTCTATGTCCCCGGTGCTGGCATCTCCAAAGCTCCCCCTTCCAGCCCCAGGCCTTTGTTTCCAACCAACATCATTCTCCCTCAGCCTGGAGAATTCTCTACTGTTACTGGTAATGCAGTCTTGCGAGTCATAAAGTCCTTTAGTTTTTATCCTTCTGAAAATATCTTTATTTTGCCCTCATTTTCGCCTCTAATCCATAAAGCTTCTACTTCTGTCTTTTAAAAAATTGATGTTTACTTACACACAGTTATGTGCATACGTCTTAAGTGTATAGCTTGACACATTTTTTTTATACATGACTATGATCCAGAATAAAATGCAGGATATTTACAGTACCCCAAAATGTTTCCCCAGGGTCCTGTTCCCCAAAGGACACTAGCAGAGACCAGTCTTATCTGGTTTTGAACCTCCTAGAAGGAAATCCTATGTCCTTTTCAGTCTTGCTTCTTTCCCTCAAAATGTTATATTATATATCAACACGAATTCCATCCCTGTTGTTGCCTGGTCCTTCTTTTTCATGGCTGTGTGGAATTCCATTGTGTGGATATTTATTTATTTATCTATTGACTTTTGATGAACATTTAAGTAGTTTCCAGTTTTTAGCCTTTATACTAGCATGGCTGTGCAGGTTCGTATGCATGTCTTCTGTGGGACTTTTATGTTCTTTCCTCCAGCAATGCAGGTGCCAGGTCACAGGGTTCATGTGTCTCCGGCTTCATTGGATCCCACCAAGGAATTTTAGAACATAATTATACCCTTTCACCTGCCCATCACCAACAGCCTCACCAGCCCTTGGGGCTGCCAGGCTTTATAGGCTTAACCATTAAAAAGGGAGTGGAGGTGGATCTCGTGGTGATTTGACTCTGTGTCCCAACTTTTTACTGGGATATCTGTTTCTTTTTAGTTTGTAGGAGCTCTTTGTATATTCAGAATGAAATCCTGTGTCAAATATATGAACTGAAATATTTTCTCCCAGGATGTGGGGCTCTTCTTCTCTTCGATGAATAACAGTTCTTAATGTTAGTGCTTTTGTATTCTGTGTGAGAAATCTGTACAATATTCCTCTATGCGTTCTTCTAGAAGCTTAATTGCTTTACGTCTCCTATTAAGTTTATGGTACATCTTGCATTAATTTTATATATAGTATGACATATGGCTCATTCCTTTCTACGTGGCTTTCCAACTGACATTTTTTTCCTCCTGAATTGCAGTGGGGACTTTGCCGTAACAGATGCATATGGATGTGAATATGGACACGAATCTGTTTCTGGACTCTCTGTTCTGTCCCATTGTACTTTGCCTTTTTTTTTTTAAGTTTTTATTTATTTATTCATGAGAGACAAAGAGGCAGAGACACAGGTAGAGGGAGAAGCAGGCTCCATGCAGGGAGCCCGACGTGGGACTCGATCTTGGGTCTCCAGGATCACACCCTGGGCTGAAGGCAGGCACCAAACCGCTGAGCCACCCAGGCCTCCCCTTTGTCTGCCTTTCACCAATACTATGTTTGTAATGCTTTCTTAGAGTTTGTAGTAGCTATGCTATACCAAAACATCTATGCAAAATTAATATTTTCTCTTCTATAAATGTTTGGAATAATTCACCACTAAAGCCATTGAGATCCAGAGGTTTCTTTTTGGAAAGGTTTTAAATCATGAATCCAACGTATTTTTACATGAAAGGTTGTTTGAATTTTCTATGTTTTCTTTTGTGAGCTTCAGTAAATCTTGTTTCATGAAATTCGTGTACGTCATTAAAGTTGTCAAATCTATTGGCATGCATTTATTATATTTTAAACATCCACAGCATCCTTTAGGACATCTTTTTTTGCCTCTGATACCAAAAACATTTGTTTTCTCTTTATTTTCCCAGATCAAACTCGCTAGAGATTTACAAACTTATTAAAGAAGCTGCTTTTTGACTTTGTTGATGCTTCCTGTTGTGCATTTGATTTCTATTTTATTGATTTTCGTGCCAATTTTTATTATTTTCTTTCGTCTTAATTCACTGTACTTCTAGCTTCTTGAGAAGACAGTTTATGTAATTTATTGTCAGCTTTCTTTCTTTTCTATCATGTGCCTTTATAGCTAAAACTTTTTCTCTGAACAATTTTAACTGTATTCTACACATTTTAATACGTTGTATTTTCATTACAATATAGTTCAAAACACTTTCCAATTTCCATTGCCACATCTCTTGGACCAATGGATAAAGCAGAAGTAGGGAGCTTAATTTCCAGCTCTTTAGAGGTTTTTGTAGTTATCTTTCAGTTATGAATTTGCTAAAATCAACATATGCAAGAGTCCTAGATGTTCCACATTCTCACCAACAGTTAGTATTCTTAGTCACCTTTAATTTTAGCCATTCTAGTAGATGTGCAGTAGCATCTTATTGAAGCTTCTATTTTAATTTCTCTCATGACTAATAATGTTGATCATCTTATATGTGCTTATTAGCTATTTGTTTATCTTCCTCAAGAGAGGTCAATTAAAATGTTTTGCCCATGTTTTGAGTTTTTTTAAATATTAAATTGTTAGAGTTCTTTTTATACCATGAATATAGCCACTTTACCAGATGTGTGTTTTGCAAATATTTTCTTATTCTGTGACTCGTCTTCATTTTCCTAATATCATACTTTGAAGAGCAGAATCTTTTCATTTTGATGACATCCAATCCACCTAATTTTTTTTTAATGATTGTTACATTTTGATGTATTTACCCCCTGGTTACAATAATACCCTAATAAGTGTTCTACAAATTCTATGTCTTTAGCTATTCTTTTAGATCTGTGATGCAATTTGAGGTAATATTTGTGAACATATGGGGTAAGAATGGAGAGTCATACTTTTGTATGTGGATGCCCAATTGTTTCAGTGACATTTAAAAAAAAATCATCCTTTTCACATTGAATTTCTTTAGAAGTTGTATCAAAAATCAATTGGATATATACCTGTGGGTCTCTTTCTGGACCCTGCATTCTTTCACCCCATAGTAATTTCAGTTTTCTTAATTACTATAGCTTTATAGTAAATCTTAAGATTCTTCAATTTTGTCTTTTTAAAAAATTATTTTAGCTATTCTAGGTTCCCTACATTTTTATATGTTTTAAAATCAGCTGCTCAAGTGACATTATATTTCACAGACAGTTGAATTCAAATTATTAATGTTCTATTTAGCATTTTCCATTCTGCACAGATGAGTTACATTGATCTAATTTTTTTATTAAGTCAGGGTTTAGTATTAGAATTATGCCAACTTCATAAAGCAAGTTAGGGTCATGAATTAAGGTGTGATCTTTCCTCCTGTATTTCTGATAGAATTTGTGTAATATTAGCAAAATATTTTTATTGGATGTTTAATAGAAGTCACCAATGAATTTATTTCAGCTTAATTTTCTTTATAGAAAAGTTTTTTGTTATAAATTTAATTTATTTAATAAAAACAGTGCTGTTTGTGTTTTTATATTTTCTTCTTGTGTCAATTTTGGCAGGTCGGGTTTTTTTGTTTTGTTTTGCTGTTTTGTTTTTTTGCTTTTTAAAAAAAGATTGTATTTATTTATTCATGAGAGACAAAGAGAGAGGTAAAGAAATAGGCAGAGGGAGAAGCAGGCTCCTGCAGGGAGCCCAATGAGGGACTCGAGCCCAGAACCCCTGGATCATGCCCTGAGCTGAAGGCAGACGCTCAACCACTGAGCCACCCAGGTGCCCCTACAAGTTGTTTTTTAAAGAAATTTCATCTAAATGACAAATTTATTGCTACAAAGTTTCTTATAGTAGTCCCTTGGTATAGTTACTTTCAACTTATGAATGGCTTATCTTATATTTCTGATACTGTACTTTGTTTTTTGTTTTTTTTTTTCCCTCTTTAAAGGTTTTTTAGGCTTGGTAATACTCCCTGGTGAAACCATCTGATCCTGGTGCTACTTTGTGAAGTAGCTCTTTGTTGATTTTTTTCTATTACTTCCACAAATATTGGTCTAATTAAGCATTTTTTCTTTACTAGGGTCAATTTTGGCAAATGCTATTTTCCTAGTAAGCTACTTATTTCATCTAGGTACTTAATTCATTTGTATAGAAGTCAGTAAAACAGTATGTTAAACTTCTTTAAATTTCTTCTGTTTCTATGGTTATTTCCATTTGTTACTTCTTGTTTTGTAAAGTTCTTTCTTTTTTTTTTCCTCTTGATTATATTACCCAATGGTTTGTCAGTTTTGTTAAAACAGGATTTTGGTGTATTAGATATATTGCTTGACTTTTCTCTATTTCGGTAACTTTTAGTTTTAATCATTATTATTTTCTTCATATTCTATGAATTGCTTTGCTTTCCTTGGTTTTCAACTTTTTGGGTTATAAATTTGGGTAACCTATTTTTATCCTTTAATTTAAAAGTATAAGTATTTAAGGCTGTATATTTTCCTTTTATCACTGTTGCAGGGTTACAGGGTTCTTGTCTCATGGAGTTGAAGAATGAATCTCATAGATGATAGAGTGAAGTGAAGCAAAAGTTTATTAAGGGAAGGTGAGAACAGAAAGGAAAGGAAAAGAGCTCTCTACAGTGAGAAGGGTCGCAAATGGGTTGCCAATGAGGGCTTTTATGGTTGATCTTTTATAGAAAACTAACCAGGGATCCCTGGGTGGCGCAGTGGTTTGGCGCCTGCCTTTGGCCCAGGGCGCGATCCTGGAGACCCGGGATTGAATCCCACGTCGGGCTCCCGGTGCATGGAGCCTGCTTCTCCCTCTGCCTGTGTCTCTGCCTCTCTCTCTCTCTCTGTGACTATCATAAATTAAAAAAATTTTTAAAAAAAAGAAAACTAACCAGGGAGCTTGGTAAATATCTTGTCTATAACATTTAAGACCAACATTTTTGGATTTGTAAATACTATGAAATATTTCACTATATTTAGGACAAATAAGGTGGATTTGTTATGTTCCCTTCTCTTTGGTTAATTTCTTATCTATACCATTTCTCCACATCTGGGATTTCTGTGAGTCTGGTTAGGTAGTCCCCTACCTGTCTCTCCCTGCCTAGCCTCACTGCCCCTTACTCATTACCACTTCACATGTGTTCCATATAAACGGATACACATTTCATTAACATGACTTTTCAGATTTTCTACTTTCTGATTATATTTGCGTTTCTACACAATAATTGTTTTATGGAAGCCTTCTTAATTTCCAAGTGGAAGGATCTTTTTAAGCTCTGATATTATTTCTAGTCTTGTTGAATTATGATGACAGTAATTGTTTGTAATATTTCTACTTTTTAGAAAATTTACCAAATCTTTATTAGCTAATAAATGATTAATGTTTGTGGATTTTACTACTCTGATCAGCCTGCCATAATAAAATGTCACAGAGTGGGTAGCTTAAAAAACAGAAATTTATTTTCTCATGGTTCTGGAGGCTGGAAGTCTGAGATCAGGGTGCCGACATGACTGGTTTCTCCTCCTCGCTTGCAGACTGCTTTCTCACTGGGTGCTCTGGTCACATGACCTTTCCTCTGTGTGCAAGGAGAGACAGAGAACTCTCTGGTGTCCCCTCTTATAAAGGTACTAATTGTGTTAGGTTGGGGCCCCACCCTGTGATGTCATACAATCTTGTTTTTTAAAGATTTTATTTATTTATTTATTTATTTATTTATTTATTTATTTAAGAAAGAGAGAGAGACAGAGACAGAAAGAGAGCTGGGGAAAAGCAGAGGGATAGGGAGAGAGAATCTGAAGCATACTCTATGCTGAATGCAGAACTTGACTTGGGGCTCCATCTCATGACCATGAGATCATGACCTGAGCGGAAGCCAAGAGTCAGATGCTTAACCGGTCAGGTGTCCCTGACCTCATGCAATCATAATTACTTCCATAAAGAGCCTATCTCCAAATGCAGTCCCATTGCTGGTTAGGGATTCAACACAGGAATTTGGTGGGAACACATTCACTCATAACACAAATATTCTCTGTGCACTTGAGAAGGCATATTCTCTACTTTAATGGATCCAGTTTCATTAATATCCAGAGGATGCACCATTTTATATCTTTATGTATTTTGTCCCCTTGTTGTAACTTGTATTGAGAGTATTTTAAAGTTTTTGTTGTGAGCCTGTTTCTATGTTTCTCTTACAGCATGTACATTATACCTGTGGTTGCATTGGGTTTTGGTGCTCTTTTTTACAGCTTTATTGTTAATTGTAATTTTTAATACTTAAGTGTCCTTTGTCACATTTCATGTATTTAGCTTGAATATGACATTTTTCAAACATAAGGAGTGTAATCTGATTCCTTATTTCTTCCATTTCCTGGTATTCTTTTGCCCACTCATCCATGTTAGCTCTTCCTAAATTCCAGGGCTCTGGATGTGCTGTTAGGTGTGTCCTTTATACACATCATTAATCTGGCTTTTGCTTTGTGAGCAAAATTTGAAAGTCTTCTTTGATAGGTGATTTACATCCATTTTCATTTACTGATATACTTGGTCTCCTTTTCATCAAATTATGTAATTTCTATGTGCGTTATGTAACATTTGCTGTATTTTATTCTCTATAAAATGTGTTTTAATTGCTCTTTTCTTCCGGTGCTTCAGAGAGTCTGTATTTTTCTTTGATTGCTTTCTTTAATGCACTTAGTTACCTGCTTTTTTTTTTTTTTTTTCCTTAGGTGTTTGCTTTCTGGTTGTTGTCTTTCATCATACCCTCTGCCTCCCTCATAGCATGTATACAATTCCAAATGAGCTAATCCTATTTTCTCTTCCCTTCTTTCCTGTGTCTTCATTTTTAATTGCATTATTTTTATTTCATCCAAACATGTAACATGTGGATATTATTTTCCCGCCTGTTTTGGTCTTACCTCTGTCATTAAATTCTCACAATTAGTTCTTCTGCTACATCTCCTCAGTCTTATCTTGGCAGGAGAAAATTCATTCTCCAGTACATTCCTCAGGAAAGACTAATGGGCATGAATTACCTGCATTCTTGCATGTTTAAAATTGCTTTTCTATGTTTTTCTTTGATATTTGAAGAGCAGACTTAAATTCTTGGCTCATCATTTCTTTCCTTGAGTTTCCTGAGAATGCTGCTCAAATTTGCTTGGCTTCTCATACTTTTTAGAAGCCTATACCACTTGAATTCTTTTGCCCTCATAACTAGTTTGATCTTTTTGTTCAAAGACTCTTTGAGTGTTTTTCTGTACATTTAAAATCTAATCACTTTCCTTAGCTCTGTCTCAGAGTCCACCATTGTGGGTCAGATCTCATAGGTACCCATGAGCTCTTCCATTATGTATACTCAGGTTTTCTTCTTTCAGAGAGTTGAACTGGTGTATAGTTTTATTTTTTTTAAGATTTTAAAAAATTTATTAGACATGGAGTGTGAGAGCATGAGAAGGGGGCAGAGGGAGAGGGAGAAACAGATTTCCCGCTGAGCAGGGAGTCTGATGTGCAGCTTCATCCCAGGACCCCAGGATCATGACCTAAGCTGAAGGTAGACACTTAACCAACTGAGCCACTTGGATTGTAGTTTTAAATAATAGTTTTGGTTCTTTATCTGCTGTCCAACTTTAGGGGCACCAATTATATGTATATTAGATCTTTTTTGCCTGGTTTCCATTTCAACCACTTTCCCTCTGAACATTCCTCCTCCTTCTCCTCTTCCTCTTTTATTCTCACTTCTTCCCCCTCTGTATTTTATACTTTAATTTTCCTCTATGCTCGTCATCACATTTCTATTCAAGTATTTCCTCTCTTGGGCACCATGGAATGTAATTGTCATTTCTGACTGATTTGTCTGTGTCTTGGATTTCTTTTCCAACTTTATTCCATTCCTGGTTTACATCCCTTTTTTTTATTAAATTTTAAAATTTTTCTGCTTCATGCTGGTTTTCCATATTCCCCAAATGCTTGCCTAATGATATTTAATTCAGTTTAGGGCTTTTTCTTACATTTTTTTCTTTTGTTTTATGGTTGTTTGGAAAAAGAAAGGAGAATTGTTATCAGCTGAAATGTTATGATTCTTTTTTTTTTCTTCCTGGGGAGGTTTCAGAGGAAGATTTCTTATATTTCCATCCTTCATGCACACAGTTAGCAGTTTGGGATGATTACAAAAGCAGGCTTTTCTTATGTGTACTACAGAGTCTTCAGTGGGTCACTTCATTTTGGAGAGAGGGAGTGCACATTTTAATTTTATTTTTACTTTATTCTGTCTTGCAGAACCCCAAACTTCCTCCCTTACCCAGTGTCCAGAGTCTCTTCCTTGTCATCTTTTTCCTTTAGAAACATTACTTTTGGGGATCTCAGGTGGCTCAGCAGTTTAGCACTGCCTTCAGCCCAGGGCATGATCCTGGAGTCCCAGGATCGAGTCCCGCATCGGGCTCCCTGCATGGAGCCTGCTTCTCCCTCTGCCTGTGTCTCTGCTTCTCTCTCTCTCTCTTTCTGTCTGTGTCTCTCATGAATAAATAAATAAAATCTTAAAAAAAAGAAAACCCTGCAGCTTCTTAAAAAAAAAAGAAAGAAAGAAAGAAAGAAAGAAAGAAAGAAAGAAAGAAAGAAAGAAAGAAAGAAAGAAAGATTACTTTTCAAACTGGCCATCCAAGTCTAGGCAGTGTTCTTATCTACACGGATTCTTTCTTTGGGATTTTCACACTTACTGTGAACCTGCCATTTCTGAAGATAATTTATCTCAGCCCCTTTGTTCTTTCCTGTGCAGCTTTTTCGGAGGCTTTGCTGGTTCTCTGGCAAAGGGTTGTGGTAATCATTTGAAACGTTGAAAGATTGGTCTGCTGGATCTTAATGTTTATTTTCACATTAATTAGAAGTATTCAGTGTTCTGGAGGTTTTTGTTTGTTTTTGTTTTGTTTTGTTTTGCTTTGTTTTGCTTTCAGAAAGGATGGGATTTGTGTGTTTTAAGTTCTTTTTTGTTGTTGTTGACTGGTGAAGTTTGTGGAGAATGTGTGGAGATCCTCATCTTTGAGGAGTCTCCTTGGCTACTTTGGTACCTTTGCTGCCTGGAAATTCCCTCAATGCAGTTTTAATTCACATTTATCCCTTCTTTTCATGCAAGGTCATTATATAAGGAAAAATATATATATTTATAGAATAAGTGGAAATACGTTTCTTGAAAATTTGACTTGTGCATTTGTTTAGTAAGATTTAATTAACATATAAATTCAGTTGTTTAAAAAATGGGCTAACAGTCAATATTGTATATTCTTCTATTGAAAAACTCAAAATGACATATTTAGTTAAAATTTCTCTATTTCATGACATTTGAAATTGTGGACTATATGGGAATCCTCTCTGAAGTAGTGGAACCACGTCTCAACACAGGATTCTTAAATATAGCGTTCATCATGCTTTCTAGAGATATGGTACAACAAAGGAACCAAAGAGGATTAAAGAGATTTAAACTATACAATCTGCAGGATTTAACCTTGTTGAGATTTCTTTAGTGTTACATGTTCATAAATAATTTCATAACAGTGATTAGAAGTTTGTTTATACAAAATAATTATATTGCATAATGAGTCTTCCTGTTATGCAGATAATAAAGACAACCGGGATGTGCTTTGGAGAAAATGCTGAAGTTTATTAAAGATATAAATTATGGATTCAACAATTGCAAAATAATAAGTTTGAACCATATTGTTTATGTACTCAAGTAATTATTCTCCTATTTTCTTCTAATATCCTGTTGTTATTAGAAATTTTATGCCCTATTAATCTTCCTTGACTTTTTCCCAGAGTGTAACATTATTATTAAACACATGCACATTTTTACATCCACACAGACATCCACACACACAAACAGGCACCTTATGAGAATAATTACGAGCATGGGTCATAATGGTAGTAAAATGGAAACATGGTAGGGATAACAGGCATATCTTCCTAACAATAGAATAGCCTACGTTCTAGCTTTACCATCAAAAAATTGTGAATAAGGAAAATTTAAACTTGAAGGAAAGCCTTGTCCATGTAAAACATATGACTAGAAGTTGAAGTGATACTTTTGTGTATGAATCTTTGAGCGTAGCATGAATCCACAGTAGAGTGATTTTGAGCAACATCTAAAGTTTTTTGAGGCATTTGTTCACAATCATGGAGAAATCTTGGTTAAATGGATCTTCCTTGTGGAACTTCGTAAGTCCTTGTGACAGGTCTGATTCAAATTATTTTAATTTCACCTGAGGAAGAAAATTAAACTTACTGACAAAAAGTCACTATCTATGTGTGACGTTTATTCTCTAACCATGAATAATCAAGTGTTGACTACAGATCAGTTCACCTTCTATTAAATCACACCTTTTTCTGAAACATTGAGAATATGTGTGATAAAGGTGGATAGAAAGAAAATGTCTAATTCCGAAAACTTCCTGAGATGCTTTCATGTCATAAAGAAGCATTTATGTGCCGTCTATACAAGCCGGCTAAAACCTGTCAATTATGCAGAACAGATATTATCATTCCCTTTACTATATGGGGAACCTAAGCTAGGGTGACACTAAAATCAGCTGGCTGGCAAAGATAATTGGGACTGGAACAGAAACCTCTGCCTCTCCCCCCGTTCAGTGTCTTCTCAACTATCGATGGTCTCCAACTTAAGCATGGTTCGACTTAGGAGTTTTCCATGTTATGATGGTGTCAAAGTGACAACAGTCAGTAGAAACTGTACTTCCGATATTGAATTTAGACCCTTTCCCAGACTAGCAGGATGCAGACAATCCTCCCTCAGCATGCTGGCTTGAGCAGCTACAACTGTGATCATGAGGGTCAACACCCTTTGAAAAGTGTTGTTTTCACTTCCATACACCGTTCAATACATTGCACCAGGTATTCGACACTTTATTCATACTCAGGGTCTATATGGTAGTTTTGCCCAACTGTAGCTTAATGTACATGTTCTGAGTACCTTCATGGTAGGCGAGGCTGAGCCATGATATTTGGGAGGTCAGGTGTACTCAATGCATTTTCAACTTACCAGATTTTCAACAGTACAGTGGGTTTATCAGGTCATGACCTTATTGTATGATGAGGAAGATCTGTATACTTTTCCACTTAATTGCCTGCAAACTGATCCAACCTTCACTATTAGATTGTATTTAGGAAGCTAGAACTAAAACTTCACTCACAACTGAGACATCTTTATTGACTTAGACTTTAAATTATTTCTACTTCAAAGAGAGGTTTGGGAAATGGATGAAGACAAGGAAAAGGGGAATGAAGGAATGGAATCAATTATTGATCTCTCCGTTATGGATGAGACCTTTAATACTCACACAAACCCAGCATGGCTGGCTGGGGCATCCCCCTTCTTCTGAAGACAAGCTGAGTTTCCATGCTTCATCAACAAAGCAGAAGTCCTTGTTACACCAGACGTCTAAAACCATTCATGCCTAATCACTTTTCAGCCCACAGAGGAATGGCAATTTCTTATGAAGCCTTCAATGTCTGAAGTCATTGGGTGCATTTCTTTCCAAACTGTTTTCTGGGCCAAATTCCACCTCTCCTCATAAGTCTTGATCAGATCAATATGAACCCAATGCTCACACTTTCTGACACATTCATCTAAATCATTTTTTGCCTTTTTCCACTATGGAAAAATCTATCTTTAAGACAGGGGTAAAGTATATTTCTCCACGTCAAAATAGTGCACATAGAAAGTCATATTATTTTTTTGTCATGTGTAATAGACACTTATTATTTTTACCTAGGGAAGAGTCAGATTTGATTCCTGTAAAGGAAGGGTCAGTAATAAGAACTTTATGAGTTTCAAATCCCTAGTCAGCCTTCTTTAAGCAAGGTCAATGCTTAAAGGTCTGGTACTGAGGTCTGAAACTCAGTGCACGCACGTGTGCACACATACACAGTATGTGAATTAATGAGGATGAAAAGATCTCACGGCATTAGGCAGACTCAGTGTTACTCAGCATTTTTATACTGACTTACACAATAATTTGGGCTACAAAGTCACAATTTCAGAGAAAGTATTCAGAGAGGTAAAGTTATATGATGCTCTTCCTTTTACACCATACTGGGAACTGTGTACTGAAAGTTAAGACCCAATTTTTGATTCATAGCTTACCCAGAGGAATATATTTCAGACAGATATTTGACACATGGTATAACCCCTGATTTATTAGAATCCACTTTAAGTATTTTTCAAAGATAGTAATTTGATATTTGAAAATTCAGGGCCAAATTCTCTAGGTCACCTTATTGCTTGCTGTGTTATAATAGCAGCTATAATTAATATTTTTTAAATGGGTCTCTCCAGGATGTTTTTAAATAATATTTTGATCTAAGTTTGTAAAGATAAAAATCCTGTTTTTTTCCCCACTGGTCTAAAAGTGAGAATAAATCAGGCACACAGACACATTTTATTTCTATATGCAGCATGCTCATCACGCAAAAGATATATATGCTTCTTGATAAGCATTAAGTTTACTTTTCCGGAATGGTAGAGCTTTCAATTTATACTTAGATCATAAAATAGCTTTGCCAGCATTCTAAGTAGTTGCCTAGGCTCAAATCGAATCACTGAAATTCCAGAATGCTGCCTGAAATTCTTCTAATCAGGGAAATTCATTTTCAGGGGGTTGGATGTAGGCATTATAATATGTGTGAGAAGTTAAAGCTGGTTAGAAAGAAGTAAGTGGGAATGCCTGGGTTGCTCAGTAGTTGACCATCTGCCTTTGCCTCAGGTCATGATCCTGGGTTCCTAGGATCAAGTTGCGCATTGGGATCCCAGTGTGGAGCCTGCTTCTCCCTCTGCCTATGTCTCTGCCTCTCTCTGTGTCTCTCATGAATAAATAAATAAAATCTAAAAAAAAAAAAAAAAGTAAGTGGATACCATAGTAGGATCCCTTTGTGCTCCAGCAGGTTGGAGAATTGGGACATTTCATGACACCTTTTTCTACCTTGTTCTGATTTTAATTTCAATAATACTGCATTATCTTAAAGGTAAGGTCTAGCTATGTGTGCTTTTATCTGCAACCTCTTTTAAACACTATTATACATTCAGTTGGAATATTTTCAATTTAACATCTTCCATTTGCTATCACTAGATTTACATCACTTCTCTTGAAGTTAGGGGCTTCAAATCTTTTACTGGGGTCAGTTTTCAGCTTTCCCAAATTCTGAGACCAGCACTCCAGCATAAGGTCATCAGTGAAGCCTCAAAAACCTACTTTCAGATGTCCCCAGGACATCTTACATCTCCCACTGTTCCCCCCCTACCCAGGGCCCCTCCCCTGGGTACTCAACGTTGTCTCAGCTGTGGGAGATATGGGAGCTGTGAACACTGTACACTGGCACTGGCCTCTGATGGGTTTGGCTCATTTATTCGAAAATAAGAACTTTGCAAAATAGCCAACCCCCAACGTACTTTTAATTCAACATCCAAATGCTTTCATCAGATGTGTGAAAGATGCAAACAGGTATAACTTCCAGAATTTTGTAAGTTTACATTGTAGAATCAAAAGTAGTCTATCATTCTATGTAATGGGTCTAATGGAATCTGATGCTAAAGTGATTCAATACCCATCATCATCTATTTACAAGATATATAATCTCAGCTTTAACAGTCAGAAATTTCAGGTTTACATTTTATTTTTCTATTTGAACTTGGATTTGTATTACACTTCTGACACAATTTTCTCTAGGCCTAATATAGCCTATGATTGAAAGTCTTTTATTGATCAATTTAATGCTTCTTTGTGAAAAACAAAAATACACATATCCTTACATTTAAATTTTTTAGAACGCTTTTTGTGATACTAAAGCTGGGTTTAAAAATTCATCCTGGCTGAAGCTACTATTAACAGGATTATTAATATGCAATTAATCAACACAGCATAACATGTAGTATACATTCTGCCAAGGCATAATTAAACACATGTAAAATATTATTGGAAACACATCCTTTGGTAAAATGGGTAGGATTTTTACTGCTGGTTTAAGTATGCATAAATGAATATGGCTGAAGATGACATTGTTAGAAGAGAGGCGGAGCTCAGCATCTATTTAAAAATAGATATAAGTGCCGAGAGAGCTTATCGACATAAATAAATAGGTAAAGGAGTTTCACGATAGTAATGCATTGAAATGTTCCTGAGTTATATGCCAAACATCTTAGTGACCTGAAGTTAAAAAAAAAAAAAAAAAAAGCTCTTAGCTCTCAGCTCTATTAATTTCTCCTTCAGATTTGTCAAAAGCAAAGGCTTGAGGAAACCTGAACTGGAAAAGGAATTGGTACCCATTCATTACACTCATTCCTGTCCCTGCAGCGACCTGGATATTTTCAATTGCCCCTTTGCATAGAGCTGGGTTTTAACACCAGAACAATATACCACAGCAAGGGATGTGCCTTTTTTTCTATGAAAGAGAGAAGATGGTTGAGATAGAAAAGCAAAGAAAAGAGAACCTGCATCCACAAGGCCATTTTTAGGAAAGAGTAAGTAGGACATGGAGATCCCCTTCAAACCACTGTTGGTTGTTCACCCCTTGAGTTGCCGGGAGCCCTAAGTCCCTGGTCAGAAGATGACGGAGCTAAGGCAACATGGTGGGAACCGAGGTTCATAAACCAAGGTGTCCCCAGAAGTCCTGGGTTTGGGGTGAGGAGAGGCAAGTGACACAAGCTTGTGGACTGGTCCCTTCGTCTTGTCCTCCCTTGTCCCTCATACTTGGAGGGTAGCCCAGGAGTCTGCAGTTTGGACAAGGCCCTTTGGAGATTTTGTTGCAGGAGTTCACAGGTAAATTGCCCTCTCAGAGACACTGGATCACAGGTAAGAGGATGGACTTTGGCCTTAGCTGTGAAGATCCTGGGCCAACAGGTAAATCTCTCTGAGCGTGATGTCTTCACCTGTTAACCACGGTGAGGGTTTAGTGAAATAATGTGTGTTAGGCTGGTTCAGGACAAGCACTGAAATTCTCGATAAGTACTATCTTCCCTTTTCTCCCCCAATCTCCTAATCTGTCCCTCCCTTTATCTGAGGCTGGCAACATGCTATTTATGTTTATATTCTAGTTCTTAGATTTAGGGGCTCAATAGAAATTTCTGAATAAAAGCTGATACAAATGGATAGAAATGATAAAACTGAGGTAAAATCATAAGAAACTTCCCTCTACATTGACCGAGGTCTTTCCATCAGTATTGAAGAGGACAGTATTAAATGAGTCTGATTATTCAAACATCTTACCTAATAAAATTGGCATCCAGACCATATGTCCCTACCTTGTCCCCAAGGATATAAGGGTTTGAGACACTTTATCTCTCAGGTTCTCAAATTAGATAGTCTTAAAATAGTGTGTTTTGACAGCCTCCAACAAACTTTTGGTGAGGACCCAGTGTATCATAGTCCACATTCCAGGCACAGGAGATGCCAAAGGACAAGATTCTCTCCGTGTCCTGGGGACCTTGCGACTTACCATCTCTGAGAGATTGCATTCTGACTCTTACGAGTGAACTCAAGGTGACCCATTAATAATACTCTCCAGCGTCTCATCAGAGAATAATGTTGAGGTCACCTTTCCTGACTGTCTGAAAATCTGACAGAAATTTGCCATACTTACTCAGAGATGAAGGAGCAACTTCACGGTGGTGAAGCACACAGGCTATTAAGCTGGGCTACGTATGGTCAAACCCAAATGCTCGGTCTTAACAGCTAAGTTCTGCTTGGCCTAGATTTTTCCCCAAATAGAGCCAGAGACAAAGCCTTTTGTGTAGGCGGCTTATTTGGAAAGCGATCCCATGAAGCAAGAATTAAAGGACTGAGGTGGGGCCAGGGAATAAGGATGCTTTATTGAGTTGGCCACTGCAATGAATGACAACGCTCCATTCTACTGGGGCTTTCTTCAGAGCCCTAGGAAATATGTTTCACAACCACCTACCTGGGGTCAAACGTAGGAGCACTCTGTCCCCTATGACTGTTTACTCCCCATATTTGCAGGATGAGAGAACCTGGCAGGTCCCCCATCTGGATCCGCCTCACGGGGATGGATGGAGGGCCCCAGAGGCAAGAAGTGAGCAGTATGTGTGAGCACTGTCCCTCCACCCAAGATCTTAGTCCACAGATGGCCTGGGTAGGAGACTTGGCATTTTCAAAACCGCCTTATTGTTTTCTTTTTAAGAACAGTACGTGTTCCCATCTTGACTTTCAGTTCCTTCTGATAAATTCTACTCCATTCAGTCAGAAGCTCTCCTTAGTAGGCAAAGAGGAGGGACACCTGGTGGCTCAGTGGTTGAGCATCTGCCTTTGGCTCAGGTTGTGATCCCGAGTCCTGGGGTCCCGGGATCAAGTTCCGCATCGGGATTCCTGCATGGAGCTTGCTTCTCCCTCTGCCTGTGTCTCTATCCCTCTCTCTGCGTCTCTCATGAATAAATAAATAAAATCTTTAACAAGAAGAAAGAAAAGAAGGCAGAGAGGAGCAACATGGGACCCAGGTCCCCATCATAACACCACCGCTGAATGGCTGACCATTTTTCTTCCTGCTCATCTTTTTGCTTTCCTTTAATTCTAAAAGCTCTCAGTTGACCTTCACATTGAGTAGGACCCAGGGCTTCCTTCAATTCTTTGCTGCTCCTTTTGTCTTAGCCCAAGTGTCACCTTCTCATTGAAACAACTCTGATTACATGTATAAAATTGCAACCCACATCCCCCCTCTGCTCCTGGTTTTTCTTTTAAAAAAAAAATAGCACTTAGCACCTTCTAACTTGCTAAAACTTATTTATTATGTCTATATTTATTTCAAGTTCCACAGGACAGGGGACTTTAACTCTTGGTTCACTAATGCATCCCCAGCAGCTAGAACAGTGTCTGACATTTGGTAAGTGCTCAATAAACATTGATTGAACGAGTAATTGCGAATGGTTCAGGCGTATTCCTTGGTGAATAAAAGCAGGGTTTAGTTTCCTTGGAATATTCTATGGACTGAAGCTCAATCAATGCACTCACTCCAATCAAGGCAAAAAGCCTTAGTTGAATTAATAACTTGCCTTGAGAATAAAAATTTAAAGAGATGCACAGTTAATATTATTTTATAACTGCTCACTATCAGGAGGAGAGAGCTAGTGTGGGCTGTTGGCCCTCTTCCCAGTCCAAACTTGAAGGTGCCAAAAAAGAAAGAGGAAACTATATTGCTTCAGAGAAAGATAATGAAGCCCATGAGGCCCCCCTGGGGACTCAGATGAATTTGTGACCTGATTTGGGAGAAAATAGTGGTGAGGCAGAGAAGGAGCAGATGGTGGGCTGGGCCTGGGGAGGAACTGGCTTGGCAAGGGCTGTTCGTTGCCTCTCATCTCTTTGCAGCGTCACCCTCTCCTTCACCAAGATGGGAGAGAAACACAGCAGACACAGCCCGGCAGCATGGGGGTAGTGGTGGGAACAGCAGAGAGCTCCCACCCGGTAACAGGTGTGACATTCTGGATGGCCCCTTGGCAGGCTGAGTACAAAAGTACAAGGGAAAGTATCTCTAAAGAGAGTAGTAAGGGGAGGGAGGGAAAGGAAAGCTGTGGGTATTCGGGTCTCTGATAAAGATGTGGCAAATAGGGTGGGGAACGTTTCCACTCACCCAGCTCCAAGGAGTGTGGGGTTTCTCCACACCAACAAGCAGCCCCTGTGCACCAGCTGTGTGGCTACAATTCAATTCAATTCTAATGCCGTTGCTGGAGAAAGCTCAGATTCCACAGGTAAGGGACCAGGCCACAGGACTGCACCCCCAAGCCTCACACCGGATGCCTACTGCAAATTCAGCTTGTCACCCAAGCTTCTGACCTACAAGCTATAGATGGGAGATTCTGACCTCTTCTTCTGGGTTCCATTAATTTGTTAGAGTGGCTCACAGAGCCCGGAGGGACATTTTACTTAATAGGTTACCAATTTATTATGAACACATAAAACCCGTGAAAAGCCAGACAGAAGGGATTCATAGGGCAAAGAGGCACCGAGCTTCCATGCTCCCCCGAGCATACCATTCTCCCCAAATTTCCACATGTTCACCTGCCTGGGAGCTCTTCAAATCCTCCCCTTTGGGGTTTTGATGTAGGCCAGTTAGATTAAATCATTGGCCACTGATGATTGAATTCAGCTTCCTAGCCCTCTTCCTTCCCAGGAGGTCAAGAGTAAAAGACTCTTTAAATCACAGGTTGGCTCCCTAGGCAATCAGCCCCCATTCTTAGGTTTGGCCCCAGATCGACCTCATTAGCATAACAATACCAGTCTTTATCACTCATCACAGGAAATTCCAAGAGTTTTGGAGATCTGTGTCAGAAAGGAGCGAGCAACAAATATCTATTTCTTATTTTAATCACACTATTACTGGTGGTCAAGTCTAGATGGTTTCTCTGAATGCTATTCCTTGGGTACCCTCCCTTCTTAAACCCATTAGGATCAAAACAAAGAATGACCTCGATCCCATACTCCAGGGTGAAAGTTACCTCTTTTTTTCTTTTTTTTTTTTTTAAGGATTTACTTATTTATTTGAAAGAGAGAGAGCACAAGCAGGAGGCAGCAGAGGGAGAGGCTACCCACTGAGCAAGGATTTTCCCCAGATGATCTTGGGCTCGATCCCAGGACCCTGAGATCCTTAATCCCATGACCTGGGCCGAAGGCAGATGCCCAACCCACTAAGCCACCCAGGCACTCCTGAAAGTTACCCTTTCAAAGGTATTCTCAACACAAAATGATTTGAAATGGTAAAATTAATCAGATGCTTTTGCAGACCCTCAAATTAAAAGGAAAGAAAAACTGAGCAACAGGTACTGGACAAGCCAGAACTAATGGAGCAGGATCATGAAGACCTAAAATAAATGCAACAAGAATAGAGAAGAGATATTGGTAACACAAAGCAGGACCAAGCAATTCTGAACAAGAACCGAAGCACATACTGCATGCAAAAAATAAAATAATTCAAATAAAACAAATAAATGGAAGAGTACGTATAGACAAACAACGTATTAGTGATCTAGAAACTCAAATCTAGGAAATCCCCAGAGGCATCAGGAAGGAATACAAAAGTGAGAAATTCAACAAAAAAGTTGAGATGTAATAGACAGTCTATATTAGCATAATATATATAAAAGATGTCCCAGGAAAAAAGAGAAAATATATGCAAAAATAATGAGTAAAAATTTCCTAGAAATAAACATGCGGCGATCTCAGATTGCAAAGCCTCATAGAATGCAAACTAAATAAGGAAAAACCCTACCGTGTAATTTAAGACCATCGGAGGCAAAAACAAAATTCCCAAAGGCTTTTAGGTAGGAACGCTGATCTCCCACAGGATAATAAGGATCAGATCAACTCTAGATTTTCCAACAGTAGTCCTGGAAGCAGGAACGTGCTTCATATTTGGCTAAATTATAATTTCAGTGTGAAGGCATAGCAAATATATTCTTAGGCACAGAAGGGTCAGAAAGCTTATTTCTCCAAGATTTTCTTTGGAAATTCCCTTGAAGGATGTACTCGAGTAGGAAGACAAATAAATCCAGAAGCATGCCATGGGAAATAAGGGCAAATAAATAACCAGCGAAAAGAAAAAGAAACAACTAGACAAAAATGACTAAGGTATAAAAATCAAGAAACATGAAGAAAGGAAGGAAGGAAGGAAGGAAGGAAGGAAGGAAGGAAGGAAGGAAGGAAGGGAGGGAGGAAGGAAGGAAGAAGGAAGGAAGGAAGAGAGGGAGGGAGGGAGGGAGGGAGGGAGAGAGGGAGCGAGGGAGAGAGGGAGGGAGGAAGGAAGGAAAGAAGGAAGGAAGGAGAGAAATCATATAACCCTTCATAAATAAAAATGTAGAAGACATTAAACTTCAAAAATGTTTTCATTGAGTTGATTTCAGATATTAGAAATGATGAACTTGATTAAAATTTCTAATTTCTTTAAAAAATGACCACAGAATGCAGTTTCTGGGTGCTCTTGACCCAAGCTTAAGGTTTTAGCCTGAACACTCAGGAAGAGCCCTGGGGCATCAGTCAAGGATGCAGATATCAGTCAAGGATGCTGCTACCTGGTGAATTCTCACCTATTGGTCCCTGTTGGGGGGTCAGCAGAGGAGTGATAAAGGGATTAGAGCAGGGGACAAGTCTATCAAAATCTGAAGGTATATTTATAGTGATGTGTCGGCATGGCTGGCCGCGGGTGGGCCAGACTTACCATGTGGCTCCTCTCAGCTCATTTCGTTTGTGCCACATAGCCCCACCTGGGAAGTCGTGCATGGACTCACTTGAAGCACCTCTGTGCATAAGGGGCTCCTGTGGGTGCTCAGCAGAGGATGGTTTATGGGACTAATTAACAGGCTCTCTGTCACAGCTAATGAGGTGTCTTCAGTCACAGAAAGTGTGACGGGCACATCAATCTAACACTCAATGTAGATCAACTTGCAGAGCCTGGCACCCCAGCCTGTGACTCAGCTCTCCAGAGCTTAGTGTTGGCTGGCCTGGCGTGGATTTGGGGCAGACTGGTTAGCCGGTCCGGGTCTTAGAGTACTGAGAAGACATTGCATGAAGGAGCTCTCTGGTCCCCTCTAGCCCAGATATCTCAGGGTTCCTCAAATTGTTGATGAGACTTTGGGTTAGTCTGTATTGAATAGTAGAAAAAAAGGACCACACTGAATTTGACTGAGGTGACAGAAATAAGATTTCCCAGCTCTGATGTGCCCTATGAATTCAAGTAATAATAGCTACCGGTTATTAGGCACCTGTCATCCATGGTTTCATTTAATGTCAGCCACAGCTTTGCAAAATAGATGGCCGTCTTCCCATTTCTCAAAGGGGGAATTCTGAGGTTTTGAAATGTGCTATAGGTGCTAAGGGTCAGAAAAGGAAGTGAACCCAGGGCAATGGCAAAGGCCTAGCTTTTCCTCGTCTAAGGAGCTTGCCTGATAGAGGCTACCTACTGCTGTGTGGAGAATCACCTCAGAACTCAATGGCTTATTATCCTTCTGTATAATCCAAGAGTCAGTCAGTGGATGATGCTTTTGGCTTGGGGTCTCTGCAGTTCAGTTGGATGTTGGCTAGGTCTGCAGTCATCAAAAGGCTTGACTGGGCTAGAGGATCTGTTTCCAAGACGGTGCATCCCCTTGGCCAGCAAGATGGTGCTGGGCTGGTGGGAGGTCTTAGCCCCTCTGTACACGGGCTTCTCCAAGGGCTGCTAAGGGCTTTCGCTGCAGACCTTCATCTTCCTCAGAGTGACAGACCCAAGAGCAAGAGAGGCAGGCAGATGGTGTGACTGTTTTCATGACTTCCCTTTGGAAAGGACACAGCACCACTGCCACCACACTCCACTCCTTGGGCGCGAGGTACTAAGTTTGGTCCACATTCAAGGGAAGAGAAGTCAGGCTCCAGCACTTGAAGGGAGGAGTATCATAGATTTTGTACCTTTTAAAAATTAGTCAATCTGTTTTTGCAATACTTTTTAAATTACGGTTAAAAAAAAAACATGAAATTTACCGTGTTAGCCATCTTTATGCGCAATTCAGTAGTGTTAAATATATTCATATTATTGTGCAGCGGATCTCCAGAACCGTTTCAACTTGCAAAACGGAAACCCTACACCCTATACATGTTTTGAAACCACCAGGCATAGACAAGACTAATGCAAACTAAGAGGCAGAAGGCGGCCTTGTTGTTGGCTCACCTATATCACTCCAGGGCTGCAGTAGTGAGTGGTCATGGGAAGAGCTCAGGAAACATTTGCTAAGTGAATAATGAGAGTCAGACAGGAGTGAGAGGCCCTGAAATTCATAAAGCAGCAGCTGTGTCCTGTGTGAAATTCAGAGTGTGCTGGTTTCCCTGCCCCCGGGGTCCAGCAAAGTGCCTGCGTGGTACTTTGTAAACATTTGTATCATTCAAATAGAGGACTTTGACCAGGAGCGACTCCTGACCACTTGAATGGTTTGGCCTTGAATTGTTTTCAACAAACAATTATAAACAACATTTTAAAATGTCCAGGAAAAAAAAGGGCAGATCTCGCTTCCAACAGTAGATGTTACAGTTTACCACTTCTAGGGTTAGGATACATGATAATATGGTGTTTTGGATTTTTTTTTTTTTTGCCTTGTTCTATATATTTGCCCCTAAACAAAATTTACATTCAAAGCTGCAGTTTTAAACAATAGCTTTTTTTTTTTTTCAGATAATCAAAACAGGAACTAGAGATCTGTACATGTAACTGGCATAAAATGGATATTCTCTCCTACGTGAATATTTCAAAGAAATATTTTATATAAGTTGTTTTTGTGATTCAGATTTATTTCTGAGGTCTTATTTGATCACATTTTGAGAGTAATCTTTCAATCTACTGTAAGGGAGATTTATATCTGAAAAAACAGGACATTTTTTTCACAAGGTCCACTTGACCAGGTTGTAATTTCTCTCTATATATAGACAGAAATTTTTTTAGAGATTTTTTTTTAAGATTTTATTTATTTATTTGACAGAGCGAAAACACAAGCAGGTGGAGCAGTGGACAAAGAGAGGGAGAAGCAGGCTCCCCTTGGAGCAGGGAGCCCGATGTGGGACTCAATCCCAGGACCCTGTGACCATGATCTGAGCCGAAGGCAGATGCTTCACCGACAGAGCCACCTTGGGACCCCTCGAAAGACTTTTTTTTAGTTGTTTTCAAATACTTACCAAAAGCCTGTCTCTTTAATCTATTTACCTATGTATATCTATATAGAAAATACCTTGAATTTACAGTTATAACTTCATAATCTAGGTATTTTTTAAAAATTCAGTTTATCAAACTTGAAATTTGCAACTGACCATAAACTAAATTTTATTTAATGAAATTTCAAACCTGCTTATTTCATATACTTGTAATTGATATATCTTATCAGTGAAAATAACTTATTTTTAACAAAAATAAGCAGACCAAACATTCTTTATAAGTACATTTAAGTAAACTGTTAGCATCAGCTCCACTACATTCATAGTCACATACACGAACATTCATATCACGAAAAATAAAGCACACCCTCCAGATCTTAAAGTCTCTAATGAGCTGAGCATTTCAGAGCATCTCACACCAGTAATGCCCAGTATGTTAACAATTCCAAGGAAATGACGGGTTCTGGATTTAGGAATAGCACCTGCCTGCTGAGGGCTGCTTCGGCCCTAGAATAAGTGATATGGTAATTATTTCTCATGCACAAAGCCCCCAACCTTATATTTCAAAACATATTTTAAAGGAGCATTCAACAAGAAAAGGAAATAAACAAGGGGATTATTTAAAACTCTGTAAGTGGTACTAAAATATAGTCCTTTAAGCATTAAACACAGCAAGCAGGTCAGTGTATAATAAATAGAATATCCTGAACAAGAAGTGGGATGTTTTTTTTTGACAGGATGAACATTGTGATGCCCCAAAGAAAGGTTATATAAAAGAAAAGCTTCTAAAAATGTGAAGTGCCAGCAATTCACCAGAGCCACACTTTCTCTTGACATTGTCCTTTACGTTTCTAAAAAATTAGAGAAAATGATGGATTTGGGTTTGCTATAGGTCAGCTTTCCTTTTTCTGTTTCCTATTCTCCCTCTCTTTCCTAAATATATATATATATATATATATATATATATATATTATATATAATGTTATTGGTAATATATATCCTTATCTTTTTTTTCCTATCTTTATTAAAAGTATAATCACTTTGAATTAAAAGTTAAAAATAGAGAAAACCATCCAAAGTCCTATGACTCTAACAAAATAACCTAATCCTACTTTAATATATTTTGCTCACTTCTCTTTGTTGCCTAGATTGAAACACACACACACACACACACACACACACACGTGCATATTCACAACACATACAGAGTTAACCATAAATTTTCAAGAGTGCATAAATTTATTCAGCTCTTCCCACATTATTCAACATTTAACTTACTTTTAGTTCTCCTAAATTATAATTAATGCTACATTATCTATCCTTTTGAATATACTTCCCCCCACCCCCCCCCACCCCCGGATTTAAAACTGCTACCTTGGGAGCCTGAGTGGCTCAGCGGTTGAGTATGTGCCCTCAGCTCAGGCCCTGATCCCTGGGTCGTTGGATGGAGTCCCACATCGGGCTCCCTGCAGGGAGCCTGCTTCTCTCTCTGCCTGTGTCTCTGCCTCTCTCTCTGCGTCTCTCATGAAAAAATAAATAAAATCTTAAAAAAATAATAAAATAAAATTGCTACCTTCAAAAACCAGAATTATTGGATTAAAGAGTATAAACATCTTCTAGATTTAATACCTATTGCCAAACTGCTTCCTAAAGAGTTGTACCATTTTACACTGTCACCAACAAAGTCTGAGTCTGCCTGTGTCACCTTGCCCTTGCCAGCAGAATAAAATTAAGGTTTCCCCTTATTTTAATGGAGTGAAATGGAGCCTATCCATGTAGCAAACTTTTTAATTACCTGCTGGGGACAGTGATGCTAGAGCCACAGCCCCTGTCCGGAAGGGGCTTACCATCTAGCGGAAAGAGGGCAGCAGGGAGATTCAGATGCAAGGCTCCCTTCTCGAGAAGGCAGGCTTCCAGAGCCTTCAGGGCTAGGCATGATGCTCTGGCCTGCTGTCTGTCTCAAGGCTGCCTTTCTGCTGAAAGGTCCATTAGCCTGTGGGATTTTTCCACTGTTCCCAGATCTTTGGGGGAGGAAGGGAGAAGGAGCACCAAGCCCTGCCGTTAAATGTGGACTCGGATTCTCCTAGTCTGGTTCCTTTGCAAAGTTCTCACCAGTCCAGCTGCCTAGGGATGCTGGGTCCTGCGGTGAGACCTGCCTATGAGCATGCGCTGCCCCCTCCAAACCAGTCATTCACTTTTGAGGATACCAATCCAGTGTATATCCAGATTGACAAGGAACCTGCTTCTTTTTCCTGCTTGCCATTGTTCTACTGAGTGGTCCTTTCTTGCTTCTTCAGGATCCTTCCTGAAGGGAGGAAAGTAAAGGGCAGTGTCACACAAGCATTAAGATCAAGGGCTTTCTGTGCCTTGGATTTCTCATCTGTCGTGGAGGTGTAGCGATCATGGCCACCTGACAGGTGTGTGATGAGGAAGACACGTAGGATACATATGATTTACAGCCCAGCATTGTCTCAACTACACTTCCATCTGCTCCCCCCATAGATTATTTTGAAACAAATCTTGGCAGTATCATTTTATCTATAAAAATGTCAGTATGGATTCCTAAAACCAAAAATACCTGTTATGGAAACATCACTAAAGTATCATTGTCATACTTGAAAAATTGATAACAATTCCTTAATATCAAATACCCAGGATTTGAATTTCTGCATTGTCCCATAATTGTTTTAAGATATTTTTGCTTGAATCAAGAATCATATAAGGTCAACACATAGCAAGTGACATAGATATGCGATATGTACATACATATGTGTGTGTATGTATGTACGTGTGTATACTATATACTATATAACATTTCCTTCCATTGTCATGGTTTACTTAACTGTGCCTTTCAAATATCACAATTTTAAAATTTCGATAAAGACCAATTTATAATTTTTTTCCAATATTAATCACATTTTTGTGTCCTAGCTAAGGAATATTTGCCCAAATCAAAGCCACAGAATTTTTTCTATGTTTTCTTCTAGAAGTTTCATCGTTTTCAGTTTTACATGTAAGTCTGTTTTATCTGTGATGTGAGTGAAGGGTCAAGAATGCTGTGGGGTTTTTTTTCTTTATATGAATATCCAGTTTTTCCAGTACCATTTGTTGAAAAGATTTTGCCTTTCTCCTAGAATTGCTGTGGTAGCCTTGTCAAATATCTACTGGTTATATAATTGTGGGTTTGCCTTGGACCCTATTCTATTCCATTGCTCTCTGTGTCTGTCCTTCTGTCAATATCATACCTCATTACTGTAGCTTTATGGCAAGTCTGCAGTCCTGTAACATATGTTTATTCTTTCAAATATTTGGTTATTCTAGCTCATTTGCTCTTCCCTGTAAATTTTATAAACAGCTTTACAATTTATACCAAAAAAAAAAAAAGCCTACTGGAATTTTGATTGAGATTATACTGAATCTATGTATTGAATCCTAAAGAAGTGACATCTTAGTAATGTAAACTCTCCCAGTCCAAACCAGGAATAGTTTTTTTTTGTTTGTTTTTTTTAATTTCTCTCAGCTGTGTGGTTTGGTGTTCAGCAAAGACATCCTGCATGTCTGATGTTAAATTTACTCCTGAGTATAAGACAGTTAAGATTCTCTCACAAACGGGATGATGTTTAAAACGTTCCTTTTCCTGTTCTCTGCATCCCTGTGATGTGCTCCCTCCCCATGAGTGCTGGAGGGCCACCTTGCTTTCTGACACAGGAAGATGGTGTACTTTTCCTGCCTCGGTTCTGGAGTTAAGTTTTGTTTGGTTGGTTGTTTCTCCGTGGTAGGGAATGCTATTCTATCTTTAGAATACATCCCACTAATGATGTGCAACCAACGTACTAAGTTCAAAAGTCACTTGAAATAATGCTTATTGCATATACCGTTGGGCTTATTTGATCTCATTTCATTGCAGTTTTAGGTTTGCTTTTTTCTATTGCTCTAGTTTCAGTTTTTGAATATGCATAATATTTACTTGGCTCAAAAGCCCAAGCCGTGTGGTCTCAAAGTGTCTTACATCTGCATCCCCTCCATTATTTCCCATGTAGTAGTCATTTTTATTATCCTGTGTTTATCTTTCTGAAGGCCTTGTTTTTTGCAATTATGAGTTCTTATTTCTCCTTGTCTCTTTTACAATTTTAGCATGATACATATACTGCTTTGCATCCTGTTTTTGTTGTTCATTATATCCTGGAAATTACTTCAAATGGAACAGGGATGACATCCTATTTATTTAGATGGCTCTATAATATTCCTTTGGGTGGCCGTACCACAGGGTTGTCAACCAGCCTCCTCCTGAGGGACATCTGGATTGTTTCACACCTGTCGCTATTACAAATGTTGTCATAATTACTAACTTTATGTCTGTGTTGCCTTATAATGTTAAGGTATATCCTCACAGTATTTTCCTAAAGGAAGGATTGCTGGGTCAGAGGTAATTTGGTTAGTTATTGCCTACTATAGGGTTTCTATTATTTTGTACCCTCATATAACAATATGTAAGAATGTTTCCACATAGCCTCACCAACAAAAACACTGATTCTTTCTGGGACTACCCCATTTTTCAAAACATGGGGTAAAACCCATAGATAAAACCTGTGATGTTAAGAATTTATATTATTCAATAAAGGAATGCCTATTCTATTCAAATAATATAATTAAAAATTTGTTATTTTTTGCATAAATTTTCACTCATAAAACCCTTCATATTTTCAACTTTGGGTAACAAAAAATAAAATAAGATAGCTGTTGGGATCCCTGGGTGGCGCAGCAGTTTGGCGCCTGCCTTTGGCCCAGGGCGCGATCCTGGAGACCCGGGATCGAATCCCACATCGGGCTCCCGGTGCATGGAGCCTGCTTCTCCCTCTGCCTGTGTCTCTGCCTCTCTCTCTCTCTCTCTGACTATCATAAATAAATAAAAATTAAAAAAAAATAAGATAGCTGTTGGACAGATAGAGTTTTGGCACTATATCATATTCTTTTTAATTAAACATATAAGAAAAGCTTAATTTTGAAGTATATTGAAATCAGCGGCATTATTGCTAACTTTATATCTAACTTATTTATTTTCAAGAGCCTTTCACACTTCCCCATATAACTGACTTATAATGTTAGTTACATATTAATTATTGCATATAACTATTTATAATTTTAGCTGCACATTATTGTACTGATACAATTTAAGTAATAAGAAAGACACAGCATGTTGACTTACATTGTTTTAAAAATCAATACAATCTGGGGCACCTGGGTGGCTAATTGGTTAAACATCCAATTCTTGATTCCAGCTCAGGTCTCGATCTCAGGGTCCTGAGTTCAAGCCTATGCTGGGCATGGAGCCTACTTAAAAAAAAAAAAAGTACAGTACAGTTTGCTTTTCCATTTTTAAGTCAAGTTATTTGCTTTTTCACTACTGAGTTGTATAACCACCTTAAATATAAATAATGCCTAATAGGTTACGTGGTTTGCAAACATTTCCTCCCATTCTCAGGTTGCGTTTCCGTGACTCATCCTTCTAGATGCTAACTGCCCTCCTCATCATAGAGGCTCCCTTAGCCTGGTGATGCTGAGGATGGCCGTCAAGGTATCGTGTGGAGTGGCAGTGGGTTTCTCCTGCAGTATCGGCAGAGGTCAGATTCACAAGCTTGGACACGTAACTAGCAGTTCCATAAGGTGGTCATTACCACTGAGAAACTTCACATCATGCACAGGAGCGAGAAACCCTAAGAATTAGTAATGTATCAAACGAAGAAACCAGAAGGCTTGGCAGAGAATATGATTAAAGATAAACATAACTAAAGAAACATTTCCTCAATTAAAAAAATCTATTTATAGGCATGTTGACAACAGCCACCTTGTTCTAGGCAAAATTGATTAGAAAATAATCACATTTTTGAAGAATATAATCAAAGCAAAAATCCTAGAAGCGGCTTAGATAGGTAAGGCATGTTGCTCATAAGGACAGAAAACTCAATTGGTCTGAGACTTCTCTGGAAACCCACAGTTCAGAAAACAAAGGACCACTGTCCACAGGTTCTTGGAGAGAAATGTTGTAAGGTCAGACTTTATACCCAGACAAATTTTGATTGTGTGCAGAAATAATACAAGAATGTTCTCAACCTGCCCAAGGTCTGAGATATACTCTTTAAAAAACTCATGTTGACATACACACTTCAGCTAATGAAGAGATGTGGCCTCATTAAATGCAGCAGTTAGGTATGTCATTATAAAACAGCTGGCAAGAGGTAAGACAATTAAACAGACAGCTAAATGTGAATACCTGCAATCATGGCTCTAAAAAGACTGCAAATATAAATAAACATTCTTGAAACCAGAGAGCTATACCATAAGAAATGCATACGCTGATAATAATAATTATGGCCTCAAACCAAGAATATGTTTAATTTTTCCTTTTACCTGGGGCAAGGAGAAATGGAATCAATTAATGCTTGACTTCGTACATAGAGAAACACAGGTTTAAATATTTCTGGGAATGCTTAAAGGTAGATTTTAGTAGTTTAAAAAAAGCAACAAATGGAGGAAAACTAACCAAATATATTTAGCCCCGGCCAAAAAAGAAAATGAAGTAAAAAAAAGCATGAAATGAAACCATGTATAAAACAGGATGAGAGAAGTGAAGTGGAAATGATTGGTTGTAGCTAAGAGGCAAAATTCTTTAATTCATGATTCCTGAACAATGTTCTATGGATCGGATGTTTCAGAAACTGGTATTCATCGTTAAAATGCAGACTCCTGGGCCCTACGCAGGCTGTGCTCAAGTAGGGTCTGCAGAAGTGAGAACAAGAATTTGTAGTTGAATGAATCCTCGGGGAAGTTTGAGTTCTGTTAGAACCTTACCTTATGTATTTCCAAGAGTTGGTATTGGATTTAAGAAAATCCAGCAGCACACTGGCTAAAGACACCCCTGAAACAACACTATGATGGAAAGTTAGAAATGAACAGATGAGTAAAAAATTATTAGGAAAATATAATCATAGAAAGGAGTAGCCATATGAATTTCAAACACATTTGAGATTTTTTTGGGTTTTTTATTGAATTATAATTAACATACAATGTTATATTGGTTTCAGGTGTATAGCATATTGATTGGACAATTCCATATATTATTCAGTGCTCTCCACAATAAATGTGGTCACCATCTGTCACCATACAATGTTATTACAATATTATTGACTATGCTCCCTCTGCTACAAACACAGCTGAGTTTAAGGTCCAAACCACTAAATAGGAAAAGAGTAATTTGATATTGATAAAAGGTGTCATTCCCAAGGAATATAATAATTAATGAACTATGTTAAATTAAAAATATATGTATACAAAACAAAATACTAAGAAATTATGAGAGCCCTTAAATTTTCTTTATCTCTCCTCCTTTCCAGCATTCTTTATATCTTAAAATTAGTAAACATTTACAAAAATTAGGGGCATCTAATATATAATAAAATAAACAAATGATCGATTTGATAATACCTAGAAAGAAAAAATCATTTTTTAAAGATTTTATTTATTTATTCATGAGAGACACAGAGAGAGAGAGAAAAAGGGGCA
Organism: Canis lupus familiaris; assembly: GCF_011100685.1. NCBI lineage: Eukaryota > Metazoa > Chordata > Mammalia > Carnivora > Canidae > Canis > Canis lupus. The sequence goes on along the minus strand of NC_049249.1, from coordinate 36,924,676 downwards.
GAGACACAGGTAGAGGGAGAAGCAGGCTCCACACAGGAAGCCTGATGTAGGACTTGATCCCAGGACTCAGGATCATGCCCTGGGCTGAAGGCAGGCACTAAACTGCTAAGCCACCCAGGGATCCCTGGAAAAATCATTTTTATAATTTTTTAAAGATGTATTTATTTTAGAGAGAGAGTAGGTGCACACGTTGGGGGTGGGAGCAGTAGAGGGGAAGAGAAAGCCTAAAGCAGACTCCACGCTGATCATGGAGCCTGAAGCGGAGCTTGATCTCATGACCTTGAGATCGCAACCTGAGCTGAAATCAAGAGTTGCATGCTGAACTGAGACACTCAGGTGCCCCAAACCAAAAAGTATTGTCCACAGCATCTGACCATGTTATAATTAAGGAAGAAAATACTAGAAAGATGTTTTTTGCTAGCATTTATACTTTTTTAATTAATTTATTTTTAAGTCTACTGGACACAGGTTCACATTAGTTTCGGGTATCACATAGTGATTCAACATCCCTACACATTGCACTGTGCTCACCATAAGTGTGCTACCTTCTGTCACCATATATCACTATAACAGTATCATTGGCTCCATTCTCTGTACCTTTTATTCCCATGACTTATTCACTGCATAACTGTGAGCCTGGATCGCCCACTCCCTTCAATGATTTTTCCATCTTCCCACTCCCTCCCCTCTGGCAACCACCAGTTTGTTTTCTGTGTTTCTAGATCTGATTCTTCAACTAGCATCTGCTACATTTCTATAGTATAGCCAGGTATTAGGCTATCTATATTATACTTACTATTTCCACCCTTTCCCTAAGTTTTCCAGGAAAGAATATTATATTTACTTAATAGATTAGGAAACTGTGAATCAGAAATCTTTACAAAATGTGTCCAAGATCACTAAGAATAAAAGTGAGAACTTGAAGCTGAGTTGGCCTGAGCTCTTTCTCTTGTCAGTACAGCTCATCCTTCCATTAATTCAACACTTATTTCTTGAGCAACTACTATGTGCCAGTCATAGTTCTATATGCTGGCGTCCAGAGGAAACAAAACTCGCTCGGCCTTGCCTAATGGCTTTCGCAAGATAGTGAGGAAGACAAACATAAAAATATGTATAATTAAAAATTGTAATACAGGCTAAGAGCAAAAATAGAGGAATGCATTTATGCAGACGACTAGGGAAAACACATTCCTACAGGGGTGACTGTATGCAAGGGCTCCGTGGGGTGAGATGGAGTTTGCTGTAGCAGCTTAAAGACCAGCACTGAGTCGTGAGCAAGAGGGAGAGTGATGGCTACTGAGTTTTGAGAGTGGACAGGAACTCAGTCTGCAGAGATCATACTGCTCTGTCGTTGGATTTCATTCCAAGAGATGGAGGAGCCTTGGGAGGATCTTAAGCAGGGGTATAACATCCAGTTGTCTCTAGCTGCTGCCTAGGGAATTGCTAGGAGGAGAAGTAGGGATAATAATTAGAAATCTATTAAAGTAGCCGAGCTGAGAGATGATGGTTATGTGGATGGGGCAATAGGAGTAGAAACAGAGGAAAAATCAATGCATTCAAGATATACATCGAGGATGAAATTCAAAAGAACTGGTGACACATTGACTGATTGACTATGAAGAGGGATGAAAAAGGTGCTAGAATGGCTCTCAGTTTTCCTGCCTGAGCGATTAGATGAATGGTGGTAACATATTTTGAAATAAGAAGATATTATTGTTTTCCACATACATGTACATGTATCTGTCCCAGTCCAGAGAAACTTGGGCATTTAAAAAAAAACTGTTTCATATTTATTTTATTTTTAAAAAATATTTTATTTAAATTAAAATTGCCAACATATAGTATAACACCCAGTGGAAACCTGGGTTTTTAAAAATAGTACAGAACAGTAAGAAGTAATGAGTTAGTATGCCACGAAAAGGTACCAATGAATCCTAAATGCATTTTGCTTAGTGGAGGGAGTGAATCTGCAAATGCTATATGCTGTATCATGCCAATTATATGACATTCTGGAAAAGGCAAAACTGGAACAATAATATTGAGATTGGTAGTCGCTAGGAGTTTAGGATAGAAAAGGGGAAGATTGAGTGGGTGAAGCACAAGGGATTTTTTTTTAGAGTGGCGAAATGTTTCTGTATGATACTGTGAGGCATTTGTCATGATATTATGTATTTGTCAAAACTCCTAGAACTTTACAGCACAAACAATGAATATGAATGCAAAAAAAATTTTTTTTAAACCACTAAGGAGACCAGAGGATCCAGGATGCAATGCAGAATGTGATAAAGGAATCTAATTGTATACAAGTATATGAAACAATCTCACTGAAGGGGATGAGCGGTAAGCCTCTGAAGTGAGGTTGGAAATGTTTCTAGAAGAGGAAAGGCAAAAGAAACTGTGCACAAATGTTGCCCGTAAGTTGATTAAGTTGCTACCCACGGAGGTACCGGTTAGCAATCCTGATACCATGGCACATGGAATGGAAGCTTTCAAGTGGATTGCAAATTATCTATCTTTTCTTCTCTAGTCTAAACCACTGACAATCTCTTCCAGTGTATTTTTCATTTTCAGGTAATGTTTTCTATCTCTGAAGTTCGATTTGGGTCTTTTGATATTTTCCACCCTCCTTGTTGTGTTCATGTTTCCTCTCCCTTCTGGAACAAATGGAGAATATTTACAATAGCTGTTTTAACATCAATGTTTACGAATTCTTCTTTTTTTTAAGATTTTTATTTTATTTATTTGACAGAGAGAGAGAGAGAGAGAGAGAGTCAGGAGAGCACAAGTAGAGGGAACAGCAGAAACAGAGGGAGAAGCAGGCTCCCCATGGACCAGGGAGCCCCATGCAGGGCTTGATCCCACAACCCTGGGATCACAGCCTGAGTCAAAGGCAGATGTTTAATCCACTGAGCCACCAGGTGCCCCAGTGTTTGTTAATTCTATTATCTGTGTCATTTTGTGTCTGTTACTGCTCACTGATTTTTGTTCTGGTTGTGGACTACATTTTCTTGCTTCTTTGATGCATGGTAATTTTTGATTGGATGCCAGTCATGAATTTTACATTGTTAGATGCTGATTTTGTTTTATTTCTATACATATATTTTGGTTTTGTTTGGGATGCAGTTAAGTTACATGAAATCAACCTGATACTTTTGAGACATGCTTTAAAGGGAAACATTTCAGATTGATAAAGGGTTAACCCATTAAGAAGACATAAAAGGAGCAATATACCATATTTATGGACCAAGGGATGCAATACTAAGACATGCATTTTTTTCAAATTTATCTATAGATACAGGCAGTACCAATTATTATTATTATTTTTAGAAACAGACAAGCTAATGCCAAAATTAACCAAGAAGTTTTATAAAGAAAAAAAAGTTGAAGGACATACTATACCTGACATCAAAACTTCCTATAAAGCTACAGTAAATAAGACTGTGGCATTGGCAAAAGACAGACATTTAGCTCAATGGAACAGAATAGAGAGTTCAGAAGATAAGCACATACACAAAATTTTCCAAGGCAATTCAACAATGGAAAAGATAATCCTTTCAATATATAATACCAGAACAATTAGATTGCCATAAGCAAAGAGCAAAGGTTCTTTCGTACCATATAACAAAAATTAACAAAAATAATAAAATTTGTGGAGCAAATTATGTTAAAGAATTCTCAGTGATTTTTGCTTAGGCAAAAATTTCTTAAATAGGGCATAAAAACTACCAACAATTTAAAAGATGTGTAATTTATATTTTATTGGAATTTAAAATGTTTGGTCTTGAAAAGACACTTAAGAAAATGAAAATGCAAGGTACAGATTCAGAAAAACTATTTGCAAAACCTCTATCAGAATGTATAAGGAATTCTTAGGATACAGTGATAAGATAAACAATCCAAATAAAAATGAAAAAAATAAAAAGATTTGGACACTTCACCAGAAAAGATATTTGAATGGCAAATTAGTACATAAAAAGATGCTCAATCTCATTAGTCATTAGGGAAATGCAAATTAAAACTACAGCAAAATATGATGACATATGACTACAGGAATAGCTAAAGTGTAAAAAGCCTGAAAGTACGATGTATGTGAGGATATGGAGAAATGGAACCCTTTTTTTTTTTTTTAAGATTTTATTTATTTATTTATTTATTTATTTATTTATTTATTTATTTATTTATTCATGAGAGACGCGGGGAGAAAGAGAGGCAGAGACACAGGGTCCATGCAGGGAGCCCAATGTGGGACTCGATCCCGAGTCTCCAGGATCAGGCCCTGGGCTGAAGGTGGCGCTAAAACTGCCGACCCACCCAGGCTGCCCTGATTTGAATTTCTATCCCAAATACTGTACCTCATGAATTTACACCAAAGTCCCTATTTTAAGAAACATAAAATTTACTTATTTTCAAGCAAATTTATTTTATCAGGCTAATGTACAGTAGGTGATTTCATTAATTAGATGATACTTTAATTAACCTATCAAGTTGGTATGTAAATGGATTCATGAAAACACTGTTCTCCTGAGTGATTTAAATAATGCCTCTAATCTTATTTATATTCTTAGTTTGCCTTGCAAACTCTTCATCACCAAGGTAAAATTCAAGTGGTCACACATTGAGAATAGAAACATCTGAGCTAATGAGGTTTTCTTTGATCTCACTTTTACATTGTGCTCTTCATGCCTTCTTAACAGAGGAACTTACTTGCAAAGTTGCCCCTGGAGTCCTGGCAGAATCCACTGGGCCCCATTCTCAGCTCTGAGTGCATGTGCCTTTTTTTTTTTCAATTAATATCTTTTTAAAAATTTAAAATCAATTAATTAACATATAGTGTATTATTAGTTTCAGAGGTAGTTTAGTGATTCATCAGTTGCATATAACACCCAGGACTCATTACACCAAGTGCCCTCCTTAATGCCCATCACCCAGTTACCCCATCCCTCCCCCTGCCTCCCCTCCAGCAACCCTCAGCTTATTTCCTAGAGTCGAGAATCTCTAATGCTTTGTTTCCCTCTCTGATTTCATCTCATTTCATTTTTCTTTCTCTTCCTCTATGTTCATCTGTTTTGTTTCTTAAATTCCACATATGAGTGAAGTCATATGTTTGTCTTTCTCTGATTTATTTCGCTTAACATAATACTCTAGTTCCATCCACATCATTGCAAATGGTAAGATTTCATTGCTTTTGATGGCTGGGTAATATTCCATTGTACATAGACACCACATCTTTATCCCTTCATCTGTCAATGGACATTTGGGCTCTTTCCACAGTTTGGCTTATTGTGGACATTGCTCCTGTAAACACTGGGGTGCAGGTGTCCCTTCAAATCACTATGTTTGTATCCTTTGGGTAAGTACCTAGTAGTGCAATTCCTGGGTTGTAGGGTAGCTCTAGTTTTAACTTTTTGAGGAACCTCCATACTGTTTCCCAGAGTGGCTGCAGCAGTTTTCATTCCCACCAACAGTGTAAGAGGGTTCCCCTTTCTCACGTGCTCTGCCAGGTATTTGACCTTGGATTCACCTGCAGAAAACATCGATTTGACTGTTTTCTCCTTAGAGCTAAAATTCTAGGCTATAAAGAATAAAGTAAAGCATAAAACTGTATTTGGGTAACTTTTCACCATTAAAATTTTCCAAATAAAGAGCTTTCAGATTTAACTTGTGATTAAACATTTATTAATTTCACTAAAATGTTGATTTCCCTTCAAAAGTATTGTTTGGTTCATAATCCTGGGTACTTTTCCAGCCTCTCCATGTCACTTGTGACCCCTTGCACATAGTAGGGGTGTAGTGGTATCACTGATTTGAGATGCACGAGCCCCCCTCACCCAATGTCTGAAGTCCCAACCCCTAAACCTGCCCTCCATCAAGAGTCTCATTGGAATCCCCTCTCCCCCTCTCCCCCACTTGTAAGATTTTCTCCCCTGAACTTCCTTAATCCTGTTACTTTTAAAATTGATTTGATTGATTGATTTTATAATTTGTTCACCTACTGGGGGCTTCTTGAGGGCAGAGCCCAGGTTTCACAAAAGTTTAATGGTTGCCCAAATGAATGAAAGTTATTCCTTTGACTAACATCTTCATTCAAAAATTTTTATTGATTTAATGGAATAAATCATAGACGAAACAAAGTCCGGGTTTTTGTGGAGTTGATAGTCTAGTTGGGGTGAGCAAATGAAAAATACACAAATACTAAGTATAATGTGAGATGGTATTAAGAACTAAGCAAAAAAATTGGAACAGGTGCAGGGATGCAGTCATGCTTTTCAGATGGGCTGGACAGGGAATACTTTCTTGCTCAAGGGATAGTGAAATGACAGTAGAGAATGAGCCATCATTTCATTCTGGGAAGAGTATTCTAGGCAAAGACCATGGTAACATGCCCCAAGATGGATGTGTGTTCTTGTATTTGAGGAACAACAAAGAGGAAGGGGGTTTGGGGGTGGAGGACCAGATGTGTCTAGAGAGAAAGGGAGGATAATAGAAGATTATATAGGGTCTTATAGCCAAGGATAGAATGTTTGATTCCAAATGGGAAGTTGGGATGTTTCCAACACCAGTGACCAATTCTCTGATTCTCCAGACACCAAATGGATATCCTTAACTCAACTCAATTCTTTTTTTTTTTTTTTAACTCAATTCAATTCTAACAGTAACTACTCCGAGTTAGCTCAGACCCCACAGGTTAAGAGCTCAGTCACACAAAACAGTCTCCACTCAGACGCTGGTCACAACTAGTAGGTCTTCAGGTTACCCACACTTCTGTCCAACTTTACTACAAACTTTGGGATCTTCTACAATCTGCCCTCTCATCCTTCTCAGGTTTGATGCTTTTCTAGAATGGTTCACATAAGTCAGGAACAATCTTTATTTACTATTGCTGATTTTATTATAAAAGAGATGCATAGGGCAAGGTATGGAGAGGTGAGAGTGAAACAGAGCTTCCCTGCCCTCTCTGGGCACCCCACGCTCCTAGCACTTAAAAAAAAAATTCCTAGCACTTTGATGTGCTCACCAACCCATAAAGTCTCCAAGGTTTCATTAGTAGGCACGACTGATTAAGTCATTGGCCATTGGTGATTAACTCAATCTGTAGCTCCTTTTCCCTCCCCTGGAAGATTGGGGTGGTGGGGCTGAAAGTTTCAACCTTCTAATCAAGGCTTGATCTTTCTGGAAATTGTAAGGATTATAGGAATTAGGGACAAAGAGTAAATACTTGTTTTTTATTATATCACAGGAGCCTTTGGAGACCATGAGAAAGGGGTGACACAATCAGGTTGCATTTTAAAAGAGAAAAACTGGCTGCTGTGAGGGAAAATGGACTGTAAGCAGGGTGACACATGTGAAGGCTGTTGTGATGGTTCAGGCCAGGAGCTTGGACTATGGCAGTGGAAGGGAAAGCAGTAAGAAGCGGTCAGATTTTGGATGTCCTTGGGAGACAGAACCAAGTGCACTTGTCCAGCTATTACTGCATTGAACAATCTCTAAATTCCATTTTCATTTAAACATTCCCATATTTATGTCCTGGTCCCCCTCTGGCCAGCGAGTGGTCTGAGAGCAGGTGCTAAGTGGATTACATCAGAATCCTTGGAGGATTTTGCCTTTGGCTGGTGTTCAATCAATACTTGCAATCGTCCTCACATTCAGGGGAGGTGATCTGGGTCCTTAAGCTCTCAGCCAACAGGAGTTGTGAACATTTGTTGGGGTCTTGGTATTTGCCAACCATTATTCTTAGTGTGGTACTTATTTTAATTGTCTCACCCAATGGTGTAGATATTGTCATTTTTCAGGTTGTAGAGCTGAATACAAGGGTTGTCATTTGCCCAGGGTTAGACCACTAGTGAGTGCAGCAGCTGGAATAGAGACCATTATGATGTGCAGCCCTGTCTTCTCGGTGGCACAGCTCTGCCACCACCCCTGTGCTCTCAGCCACTGAGAACAAGAAAGAGGAGGCAACAGATCCATCTTCCTTTGTTTCCAGAAGAAGAACGTCATTTGTGGCTAGAGATAAATGTTGCCCAGAATTACCTGGATTACCTTTTCACTCTGCCTCCCGGGATAGCTTTCTGTGGCTCACACCAGGGATGGGGAGGGCAGACGTCTGCTGGAGTCATCCTATGTGTGAAGGATGTAAACACCTCTAGAGCTAGGAGGCAGCTACAGGATCCTCTTTGTCTAGACTCACTCTCACCCCGCGCCCTCCAGCAGCCAGCCTCCCAACACACACCCACACCCGCCTCTGCCCTTTGATCCCTCCCACCCACAGACCACCAGCTCAATCCTTTCAAAGCGGGATACAGGTGAGTAACCTCAACCCCACCAGCCATCCTGTGGGCTTGGGGGCAGAAGGCTGCCGTGAACTTTGAGTCTGGTAAGACAGGGGTAAGTCCCAGGTATTCTCATGCTCTTGGGGTCCCCAGGGGCCTCACTTCACATTCTGGTGGCTGGGTCTGCATACTCACTTCCTGTTAGCCTGCCGATTACCTTCTGCGCTGGAACCTGGACATCCCACCTGGCCCTCCAGGTCCTGCTCTTCCATCCCTGGGAGGCTGCGAGATGGCCCCCCTGGGATAGCGACATCAAATCCCAGAATCTGTGAATGTCACCTTCAAAGGCAAAAGATGTGATTAAATTCAGCATCTTGAGAGGAATTGATCCTGGGTTATCTGCCGTGGGCTCTAAACGCTGTCCTATGTACCCCTGTGAGGCAGAGGGAGTGTGGGGACACACATGGAAGAGGGGAAGCAGTGTGACCGCAGAGGCAGAGTTTGGAATGCTGCAGCCACTAGCCGAGGAACACAAGAAACTGGAAGAGGTGGGGAGCAGATTTTCCAGGCCTGGGGAGGGAGCACTGGCCACTGACATCTTCATTCTGGACTTCTGGTTTCCAGGACCTTCAGGGAGCAAGTTTCTGTTGCTTTGGGTCCCCCACATTGTGCTAATTGTTGGAGCAGCCCCAGGACCCAAATTCAGGGCCTGATGCATTTTGGTTATGGCGAGCACCCCCCCCCCCTTTTTCTTTTTTAAGATTTTATTTATTTATTCATGAAAGACACACACACACACAGAGAGAGGCAGAGACACAGGCAGAGGGAGAAGCAGGCTCCATGCCGGGATCCCGATGTGGGACTCGATCCCAAGACTCCAGGATCACGCCCTGGGCCAAAGGCTGGCTCTAAACCGCTGAGCCACCCAGGGATCCCTATGGCGAGCCCTTTTGATTGGACCAAGAGCATCTCTGCTCCTTAGACATCCACCATCCCCATCATCAAGGGCTCAGGACCTCCTGGCTGCTCTTTTGGGAACAAGTCTTCCCAATCTAAGTCCAGCTGAAGGATTGCCCTCCGCGCCCCTCTGCGCCCTGGAAGTCCCCTGCCCCCCTGCACAGGTGACAGCCTAGCTCCCTGTGGGGCACAAGAGAAGGAAGCAGTAGTGCTGTGGGGTGGCTTTTCCCTTTGCAGCAACCTTAACTCCCACCCTAGGTCCCAAGCCCCGATGTAAACCCTGGGCACGCACCATACTCCCTGTCACCCTTTAAGGTTAGTTGCTCCCAGAACGGGGTAGGCACCTGCACTGGGTGTAAGAAATGTCCCAGGAGCTGAGAAAGACCGTGAGTAGGGCCAAGTCCCTGATTTCCCGGAGCCCCTATCCTAGGAGGGGCGGCAGGAACAGGGAGCAAATGATTAAACAAGATGATTTCAGACGCAAGCGACAGCAGCACAGTTCAAGTGACTGGGTCATGTCACTGGAAAGTCCAGGGGCTAAAGCAGCGACTGGCGTTAGGAACACCTTGTCCTGGAGCTGCCTTTTTCTCTTTGACATCCCGCTGCGCACCGGGAAGGTGGTGGTGGTGGTGGGGGGAACACCTGGCTGTGGCCACCCTACTGCCCCCTCCAGCCTCTCCAGGGAGGCTCTGATTGGCCTGCTCTGGTCTTGTGCCCAGCTCCCGACCTATCACTGTGGCCCGGGGGCTCTGGGGTGCCAGTTGGGGTCAGGTCCTCACTCCTGGGAGCAAGGAGGTGAGCCTAACCTCTTGCAAGGCAAAGGGGTTGACCTGACTTCCAAAGAACCGGGGGTAGGGGGTCAGGGGTCGGGGTAGGAAGGGGGGTACGGGGTGGGAGGCCTTGAGGCCCAAAGGAGGGGCCTCTGAGCAGAGTAACGAGTCCGCCACGCGGTTCTCACCTGCACGACACCATGTCGCTGCACAAGCCTCGGGTCCCAGGGGCGCCCCCGTGGCCTCCTCCAGACACCGACAGCGCTCGAGGGCAGGGGAGGGCCACCGGCCTGGCTGCACCTGACGCCAGGCGGGGGTGGAGGGTGGGGGTAGGGGTTACCGTCGTTTTGGGGAATGCCACGTGTCCTGGCATGAGGAAAGGAGGCCACCAGGTTCTGGGAACCCATTCCTACCCCAGCCTTGTCCGGGACTGGGGAGGGAAGGGGGGGTCCTGGGGCTTCACCCCAGCCTGACCCACCCCAGGGCCATGTCCACGGGCCCATCCGGGATGAACACCAAGGACCCGTTGCCACAGGAAGCGGGTGGTCGTTCCTGTCCTGTTGGGGAGGGAACAGATTGTCTGCGGGTTTGCAGCAGAGCAGCGAGGAGGCCTGCGGTGCAGCCCCGGGTCCTGCGGGGGTGGGGGGCTGTCTCGGAATCTGGGGGCCGTCCCGGGGTGGGGGGGGTCGCGCGGGGCTGGGGGGCCCTGCGGTATTGGGGGTGGCGTGTGGGGCTGGGGGGGGCGTGCAGGGCTGGGGGACCCTGCGGGGATGGAGGGGGACGCGGGGATGGTGGGGGGACGCCGTGTGGTGCTGGGGGTGGGGCCGTGCGGTGCTGGGGGGACCGCTGCGGGGATGGAGGGCTGCGCGGGAATGGGGGGACGCCGTGCGGTGCTGGGGGGGGCCGCGCGGGGATGGAGGGGGACGCCGCGCGGTGCTCGGGGGCTCTGCGAGGATGGAGGGCCACGCGGGGATGGTGGGGGACGCCGTGTGGTGCTGGGGGTGGGGGCCGCGCGGTGCTAGGGGACCCTGCGGGGATGGAGGGCTGCGCGGGGAATGGGGGGACGCCGTGCGGTGCTGGAGGGGGGGCCCGCGCAGTGCTGAGGGGGGCCGCGCGGGGGTGGAGGGTCTCGCGGGGATAGGGGGCACGCCGTGCGGTACTGCGGGGGCCATGCGGTGCTGAGGGGGTCCACGCGGGGATGGTGGGGGGAGGACGTGCGGGGGTCGGGGGGCCTGCGGTCCTGGGGGGCCCTGCGGGGATGGAGGGCGCGCAGGGATGGGGGGAGGCCGTGCGGTGCTGGGGGGGCCTGCGGTGCTGGGGGGGGGGCCCTGCGGGGATCTGGGGGCGGCGCGGGGCTGGGGGGCGCGCGGGGGTGGGGAGGCCGCGCGGGGAAGGCGGGCGCGGCGGCAGGAGCTTCTCCCGCATCCCCATCCCGCATCCCGCATCCCGCATCCCGCAGCCGCTGGGCCCAGCTGGGGGGCCGTGCGGGGGCGGGGGTGGGGGGGGCGTCCTCGCCGCGTTTCCCGCAGCCTCTGCCAGGGCTCCCCGCGCGGATTAGCCCCCGCCGAGGGGGCGGCTCCAAAGCTGTAATTTGAGCCAGGATCTTGTTGCACTTCCATGCAGCTGTTGCATTCAGCAATACAATGTATTTTTTCCCTTTCTAAATGGGCTCTGTTCATCTCAACCGCTTCATTTACTGCCTTTTTCTACAAAACTTTGGCAGTTGGCTATAATAATGTCACTGTTGAACTCCCTGCGGTTAACAAGCTCCTTTTTGTGGCATTTTTTTGATGCTCTACGCACTTTTGAAGAACGACATGTTTCCCCTTTCTGTAGTTTTGTCAATCATGATTTCCTTTTTAATAGCATTTCATCTTTCGCGCGGTCGCAGATCCGCAGGGTAAACAGGATGGAGCTACCTGCTGCGTGTAAAGCCGGGATGACGGTGACACAGCCGGCTCTGTTCATTAGGAGGGTGTTGAGAAGAAGTGAAAGCGCTTCCATCCTTAAGTGCTACCATCTGAGACAGCGAGACCACTCCAGCTTTGCTCTGGGTCTTCCTGTGTTCGTTACTGTGAATTAATCCAAATAATTACCCCTTGTAATGAAAAGGAGCATTTCTAGTGTCTTGAACTCTGAAGTGGTTGCAATGGGTTGTTCTTCTCGGGCAAGCTGACCCATCCTATTCAGTGCGCCTTTATCAAGCACCTGCTGTGTACAGGTCTCTGGATCCCATGCTGGGGGGATTCAAAGATGAATCGCTCACCACCCCGTGCCCTCAAGGAGCTTGCTACCCAGTGAGAAAGTCAGATGGGAAGACAGCTACCCCAAAGCAAAGCAGAACACTCCGAGGGTTATCTGCTAGAGACAGCCGCTGTCCCCACAGACTGGGACAGTAGGGGACGTGCCATGGGGAGGGGTAGCACTATCTGGGCCCTAAAGAGGGAGCAGGATTTAGTTGGGCAGAGAAGGGAATGCATGGGCCCAGACTTAGCAGCCTCAACTTGCCAGTGTTTTTGGGCAACGGTGGGTGGTCAGCCACATGCGGTGAACAGTGGAGGTGCTGAGCTGTGATTACTCAGGCCAGATAGGGAGAACCTGACACACCAGCTCAGGAGACTGGGCATTTTCCAAAGGCAGTGGCATCGCTCCCTGCTCATATTGGCTTCATTTTCCCTTTTGGAAAAATTGACCCAGTATATCCTTCACTTGATATTCTCATTCTTAGGAGGTGATATTGAGGAATTTTGGAGGGAAGCCTCATGACGTCTGAAATTTAATCCCAAATAGTCCAGCAAAAACTGGTACACATACATGCACCCACATACACAAAGAGACAAAACATCAACAAATGTCAAATCCAGGAAGAAGGATATGTGGGGGTTCATTTTACTGTTTTCACTTTTCTGAAAGTTTGCAAGATCTCCTGATAAAGATTGTGAATAGAAAAAAATAGAAAACATTTTTTCTAAATATTTTTTCTAATAGAAAATAGAAAAAAATAGGGTCACCTGGGTGGCTCACTGGTTGAGCATGTGCCTTTGCATCAAGTCGTGATTCTGGGGTCCTGGGATCAAGTCCTATATCAGACTCCTTGCAGGGAGCCTGCTTCTCCTTCTGCCTGTGTCTCTGCCTCTCTCTCTCTGTGTGTCTCTCATGAATAAATAAATAAAATCTTTAAAAAGAAAAGAAAAGAATAGCCCATTCTACCAAAGAGAACACTAGTTGGTAATACTGTCCCAGCTCTGTATGTATCCTAGGTCTTGGGATTTAGCTCTCCTTGCAAGACACCGAAGCCACCTGACCACTGGTTTCAGCATCTGTCCAACAGATGAAAACGGGAGGACCTGCTGGCCCACAGGACGCTGGAGGATTAAGGAGAGAACTGGTGTCTGAAGCACTTGACGTGGGGCCTGACCCATGTTATGTCTCAGAAAATGGTGCAGGTTATTATAATCCCTGCTACTATTGTTGAGCTTTCTGCTTAAACCTTGTGCAGTTGTATTTCTGCCCAGCGCCCATGATCACTGCTGCAGGCTCAGGGAGGGATGCCGACAGCCCTGCTGATGCCCCATCCTCCCAAAGGGCTGATGGATCACACTCACAGCATCCTGTGGTAGATAATAATAGCATTCTCAACAATAGCCAAACTATGGAGAGAGCCCAGATGTCCATCGACAGATGAATGGATATAGAAGATGTGGTGTATTTAGACAATGGAGTAGTACTCCACCATCAAAAAGAATGAAATCTTGCCATTTGCAATGATGTGGATGGAGCTAGAGAGAATAATGCTAAGTGAAGTAGGTCAGAGCAAGACAAATACCATATGACCTGGCTCATATATGGGATTTAAGAAAGAAGATGGATGAACATAGAGGAAGGGGGAAACGAAAAAAAGGAGGGAGACTCTAACGTTAGAGAACAGAATGAGGGTCCATGGAAGAAGGTGGGCAGGGGATGGGCTGGATGGGGGATGGGCATGAAGGAGGGCACTTGCTATGATGAGTCCTGGGTGTTGTATGTAAGTGATGAATCACTGGATTCTACTTCCAGAAACCCATATTGCACTGTATGTTAACTAACATGTAAATTAAAAAAGGCAAGACAAGACAAGATGCTTTGCCGGTCCAACTTTACATATCATAAGGACCTCTCAAATTCCACTGAGGAGCAGATTTTGAATATTCAGATCAAATGTCAGTGCCTTCAGTGGGATAATCATTTGGTTTAATTTTTTTTTTTTTTTAATTCAAGTAAGGGGTGAAACAGTACTGTCCTTTCGGCTGTACCAGCAGCACTACTGTCCTTTTTATAATTTATAGTTTCTAAACAAATGAAACATTTCATTGTGACAATAAATTGCCACAAACGTAACATGAGTGATTTGAAGACAGACAGAAAAGCTTAAAAGTCATTTTTCCCTGGCACATTCTGGTCTTTTTTCCACACTTGTCCTAGAAAAATGGCTTTACCCCAAACCAAGAGGCATCCTGCACTTCACAGAATCATTCAACAGCGCCCGCTCGACTAATTACGAGCAAGCTTAAAATCTTGTAAATGAATAATTGAACTCAAAGGTCAGTGAATGTGAATCCACATATGTGTGTACAGATACCTGAAGGGCTAAGCAAAATACAGTAAGAGTGACTTAATGCATCTGCTAGTACTTGCACAGCTGCGATGCTCCGCAGAAAAGCAGCTCAAGCTCTGCAGGTACTAAGTGATGGGAGTAGCCAATCAACGCTGCTTCGGTGCAGATGCTTGTCTGGGCCTCCATAGGTTTTTTTCATTTTCTCTACTGTTAAGTAGGTTTTATTTTTATTTATTTATTTTTTTTAGTAGATTTTATTTTTAGAACAGTTTTAGGTTTATATAAAATCTGGGAAGGCAGGACAGTTACCATATACCTCGTGTCACTTTCCCTGATGAGTCAGGATTCTGGTATGTTTGTCATGGCTAACAAACTAATATTGATACATTATTATTAACTTACTTCCATACCTTATCCAGATTTCCTTTGGTTTCATCCAACGTCCTTTTTCTATCCCAGGATCCCATAGAACATCGAGTGTGGCAGTTTCTCAGATGTCCCTTGTTTTTGATGACTTTGACAGTTTTGAGGACTCCACATCTTGTTATGGCTTCACTTCTCAGCCTTCCTATTTTTAATCACCTCTCCTTATAAAACGGTAGTCTCCAACACCACTACACATTATTAAAAGTGCCTTAATAGACTTTGCAAGAGGCTTGTAATACCATGTCAAAGCAACTGTGATCGGCTGGTAGTTACACTTTGAAAATGTGCTGTGGTTAATAATAGATTAGAACGTTTTATGCAAAACTGCTTCCTGGTAATTAGGTATTTGAGATGTTTTGTAGAACCCCAATTTTTATTTTATTTAAAATTACAATTTACTCCAATTATAAACATAATCCAGTTATATTGAGTTGGTTGGGTAGCTATTATACATTATGGGCATAATTAGAACTACCCTGTATTTAGGCCCCCCTCTCTCTGTAAAAATATAACAATTGCCAGAAAGCCAGAGTTGGAGGGAAATTCTTAGAGGCAAGAGCTAATCTGTCTCTTCACTTCCAGGTCATAAAACCCCAAACCCCAAAAGCCTATGTCAACGGCCTTTTGCCCTCACCCCAGCTCTTAGGGCTTTGACGTCAAATCTATGCTTCTTTCAATTATTTAAAAAATAATATTATGGGATGCCGGGATGCCCAGGTGGCTCAGCGGTTGAGCATCTGCCTTTGGCTCAGGGGTGATTCAGGGGTCCTGGGATCAAGTCCCACATCGGGCTTCCTGCATGGAGCCTGCTTCTCCCTCTGCCTGTGTCTCTGCCTCTCTCTGTGTCTCTCATGAATAAATAAATAAAATCTTAAAAAAATAATAATATTGTGAGCAGCTTCTCTGTACCAAGCACTTGGCACAAACAGAACAAATACCTGTCTCTGCCTTCATGGGTCAGTCTGTCCAAGGAGGTGGACTTACAGCAGGTAAATAACTCAAGGCTTGGCTCCCCATGAGTTTAGAGAATCTCCAGTCTTTCTGTGACCCTACTCTTTCTTTTTTTCTTCTCTGGTATTTCTGATGCTAACCTATTACCCATATGTCAGCCTGTCTATGTGCATGCTGCATTGCTCAGCACCTGCCTGTAACTCTCCTCACCCTGCCTGGTCATGGGTCAGCCCCATCCACTTCCATCTTGCTGCTCAGTTTTCACATCCCTGAGATTTCTCAGCTCTGATTGCTGCCCACCTTGTTGGTCAAGCCCTGCTGCCTGGCCTGTGATGAGCCACTGGATGGCATTCGTGGCAGATTAGACATTGCAGAAGAAAAGAGTGGGAGAAGAGATAGTGATCAAAACTACCCAAAATAAAACAGAGCAAAAAAGATTGCAAGATTTAATAGAGAATCAATGAGCTATTCAAGTGAAAATTTCAAGTGCCCCACTATATGTATAATTGAAGTCTACAAAGAAGAACAGAAAGAGGGAGAAACAGGAAAAATATTTGATGAAATAATGCCCAATTAAAAAAAAAATTCCAACAAAGTAGATTCCAGAACAAAGAACACTATCAGAGATAAAGTCATTCCATAATCATATACGGATTAGTTCAAGAAAAATACATAACAATCCTAAACATATATGCACCTAATAAGAGTGTTTCAAAATACATAAAGCAGAACCTGACAGAATTAGGAAGAGAAATAGGCAAAATCAAAATCAAATATGTCTTGTTAATTTTCATCATTCTCACTGGTATGAGGTGGTATCTCATTGTGGTTTTTGATTTGTATTTCCCTGATGGCCAGTGACGTGGAGCATTTTCTTATGTGCTTGTTGGCCATGTCTATGTCTTCCTCTGTGAGATTTCTGTTCATGTCTTTTGCCCATTTCATGATTGGATTGTTTGTTTCTTGGCTGTTGAGTTTAATAAGTTCTTTATAGATCTTGGATACTAGCCCTTTATCTGATAGCTCGTTTGCAAATATCTTCTCCCATTCTGTAGGTCATCTGTTAGTTTTGTTGACTGTTTCTTTTTCTGTGCAGAAGCTTCTTATCTTGATTAAGTCCCAATAATTCATTTTTTTGCTTTTGTTTCCCTTGCCTTTATGGATGTATCTTGCAAGAAGTTGCTGTGGCCAAGTTCAAAAAGGGTGTTGCCTGTGTTCTCCTTTAGGATTTTGATGGATTCTTGTCTCACATTTAGATCTTTCATCCATTTTGAGTTTATCTTTGGGTATGGTGTAAGAGAATGGTCTAGTTTCATTCTTCAGTGAAACCCCAGAACACCTGCACCCCAATGTTTATAGCAGCAAAGTCCACTATAGCCATACTGTGGAAGGAGCCTCGGTGTCCATCGACAGATGAAGGGATAAAGAAGATGTGGTCTGTGTATACAATGGAATATTCCTCAGCCATTAGAAATGACAAATACCCACCATTTTCTTCAACGTGGATGGAACTGGAGGGTATTATGCTGAGTGAAATACGTCAATTGGAGAAGGACGAACATTATATGGTCTCATTCATTTGGGGAATATAAAAATTAGTGAAAGGGAATAAAGGGGAAAGGAGTGAAAATATCAGTGGGGTGACAAAACATGAGAGACACCTAATTCTGGGAAACGAACAAGGGGTAGTGGAAAGGGAGGTGGGTGGGAGGTTGGGGTGACTGGGTGATGGGCACTGAGGGGGGCACTTGGTGGGATGAGTACTGGGTGTTATGCTATATGTTGGCAAATTGAACTCCAGTAAAAAAAATTTAAAAAATGAAATATGTCAGAGATTTCAATCCTCCTTTCCAATCACTACCAGAACAAATAGACAAAAAATCAGTAAGAAAATCTGAAAATAATTTTGATATTAATATAGCCAATTCAATTTTCTTTTGATCAGTGTAAATAAATATGAATTTACTATCCTAAGCTTTTAACCTATTTCTGTCTTTATATTTAAAGTATATTTCTAACATGCAGGAGAGTTGAGGAAAGTATGTTAGAGTCTGTTATCAACCAAATTGACATAATCAACAATTTTAGAATACTACACCCAACATTAGCAGAATACACATTCTTTTCAAGGTCCCACAAAACACTTACCAAAATCAATCAAATTCTGAGCTATAAATAAAATGCCTTAATACATTTTAAGGGACTCAATTTGTACAAACTATATTATTTGATTACAGTGGGATTATATTATATTTCAAATATTTGGAAACTAAATAACTTATTCTTAATAACCAATGGATTAAAGAAGAAATAAAAAAATTAGAAAGTATTTTAAAACAGCATTTTAAAAATAAAAACATGATATTTTGAAACTCTCTGGAAACACAACATGCTAAGATTTGTGGGATGCAGCCGATGCTACACTTTGAGGAAAATTTGTAGCACTGAATGTCTACATCAAAGAGAAGAAAGAGTACAATATAGGACCTCAGATTCCACCTTCAGAAAATTTAAAAAATAGAGCCACTCAAACCCAAAGAAAGCAGAAGAAAATAAATAATACAGATCAGAGTAGAAACCAATGAAATATAAAATAGGAAATCAAAAGAGAAAACCAATATACCCCAAAACTGGCTATTCAGGAAAACCAATAAAATTGCTAAACGTCTAGCCAGGCTGACCAAGAAAACAAAGAAAAGCACAAATTACCAATATCACGATTGAAACAAATGACACCACAACAGATTTTATAGGTATTTAAAAAAAACCCAGGAAATAGTATAAACCACTTTATACCAGTACATTTAACAGCTGAGATGAAATAGACAAATTTCTTGAAAGGCACAAAAGCCATCAAAGCCCACTGAGAAAGAAATCATATTGGTAGTTAAAAACCTGCCAGAGAAATATCTTATGACTTCATTAATATATTGTATCTAAAACACAAAACAAATAAACAAGCATATTTAAAAAGGAGAAATAGACCCATAAATACAGAGAATAAGTTGGCTCCCATAAATGGGTGAAGGGAGGGATACAGGCTTTCAGTAATGGACTGAATAAGTCATAGGGATGAAGGGCACACAATAGGGAACAGTGTCCATGGTCTTGTAACAGCATTTTATGGTGATGGATGATAATGTGGGGAGCCCGTTATAACTTACAGAGTGGTGAATCACTATGTTGTACCTGAAACTGATGTAACTGTGTCAACTATGCTTCAGATAAAAATTTAAAAAAAAGAAAAAGAAAAAGAAGAACCTTAGGCCCAAATGGCATTACTGATGATCAACCAATCATTTCAAGAAAAAAATAATACCAAGTGTACAAAACTATTCCAGAAAATTGTATAGGAAGGACTATTTCCTAATTCATTCTATGAATCTTTCACTATCCTGGTACTAAAACTACACCAAGACATTACAAGAAAAGAAAATGAAACACCAATACCTCTAATGAATATATATGCAAAAAATAAAGTATTATGAGGAGGTGAAGTTCTTATCCCAGAAACACAATATTGATTTAATGGTGGAGAATTAATCAATACAATTCAATGCATTATCATACTATAAAAAAACACTGCCATATGATTATCTCAATAGATGCAGAAACTTCATGTGACAAAATCTAGCATCAATTCCTTTGTTTAAGATTTTATTTATTTATTTGAGAGAGTGAGTGAGAGAAAGAGAGTACTCATGAACAGGGGGAGGAGCAGAGGAGGAGGAGAGACAGACTCCCCACTGAGCCGGGAGCCTGATGTGGGGATCAATCCCAGGGCTCCAGGATCAAACCTGAGCCAAAGGCAGAAACTTAACCATCAAGAACCACGCAGGTGCTCCACACCTATTCCTTTTTTTTTTTTTTTCCACTTATTCCTTTTTAAAAAACATTCTCAGTAGTCCACAAAAAGAAGGAACTTCTTCAATCCGACAAACGTCACGTAGTAGTGGAAGAAGGAATTCACCACTTTTATTCAACATTGTTCTGGAGGTTCTAGTCAATGCAGTAAAGCAAGAAAAAATTGAAGTGATCCAAATGGGAAACAAAGACATAAAAACTGTCCTTATTCATGGACAAGATGATCATCTATGTACATAATGCTATAGAATCTACCAAAAGCTATTATGACTAACAGCTGAGCTTAGCAAGATTACAGGTTACAATTAATATACAAAATATACATTGCATCAAATGTATATAATTTATACAATTAATATACAGGGTACAGATTAATATATAAAAGTCGAATATAATTATAATAAGGATGAAAACATGAAAGTAAAAATAATACCATTTACAGTAGCATCAAAAACATGAAATATAGAGGCATAAATCTGACAAAGGAGTTCAAGGCCTTCACACTAAAAAACCATAAAAGTGGGGGAATATTAGAGAAGCCCTGCACAGCTGAGATGTAACCCTTTTCTCTGATCTATACCCTGAGAACCTTGTGGGGTCCTAGAGGTAATTCCTGCAAGTGTGGGGGTCCCCTACAACTGGGTCCCCTGGGAGTTGGTAACTTTGAAGTCTGTGCACACATGATAACGTAGGTGTTCTCACCATGCACTGGCTCCAGGAGCAGTCTTCTCCTGGGCACCTGTTCCAGGAAGCTGTGATTCTCGGTATCCACCGTCTTTCTCCCCAGTTTAGGTGGCAGCAGTTTGCCCTGGGACCATGGCTCTCTGATGGATCTCAGAAGAGTTGGCTCAGCTTTTTTCTTGTTGTAGGAAGAGATATAAACAGCTGCCAATCTCCTTACATGTCAGACCAGAGAATGCAGTTTTTAATCATTTTATTGTGAAACAAATTAACAAATATAATATCAGAGAAGCTCCTTAACTCTGTCACCAAACTTGAATAATTATCAATGTGTAGACTGGAGAGAAAAACCACTCTGGCTGGAGCGAGGGAAAAGCGATCATCTTGAAAATGAACTTTCAAGGCCTTCTTCTCTCCTTCACAAAAGCCTGCCCTCCAGTAGAGCCTGAAGACCTTGGGTTTTACCACAGCTTTGTCTCCTTGGAGGAAGGGAAATACCCCACTCTGGCCCCCTGCAAACTTCCTGCTCTGGCAAAAGGGGGAAAAAGCAGGATAAAACTGAGGAGCACTTGAGAAGGTCACACCCTGGGGATACGGTCTCAACTAAACTGAGACGCAAGGACAGGACTGTAGGACTTCTCCCCAAGCCTCGCTGCTGCATCCCTGGGCTCCTCCTAACTACAGGGCCTTCCAGCATGAAGAACCACATGTCTCAGCCCTCACTGAAGAAGAGATCTCTAGAGATTCCCAAAGACAAAGTGGGACGAGAAGGAACGCCTAAGGAAAGTAGCCTGTGACACCTGCAGCCAAGGCAGCTGTAAGCACAGCCCAGCAACGGACAGGATCAACGTGAGCCTCACACCGGAGGCCACTTCCCTCACCTCCTTCTACCCAGGACAGCCTGTCTTCCTTTCAACAAAGAGATGAAAGCTAACTAGACAATGAATCAAAGCAAAGGGAAGTGGATTAAGACCATACATGTGCCTAGAATGGGACTCTGGTGCGTCTTCCCATCTCTGCAGCAGAAATGGTCCTGGTCCCCACAAGCATCGTCTCTCTGAGCTGGGCCTCCTTCCAGGATGCCAACCCTCCTTGACAAACTCAGCATTTCATCTTTCCTCCCTGGGCCCCATGGGTCAGGAAATCCAAACACCACTCTATCTCCTGAACACCCTCCCCTAAACCTGACTGTCCTCGCGGGTGGCCAAGGCTTGGCTCACACGACCCCAACCTTGTCGGGGACCCTCTTCATCCTCCTCCGTGATCCGATCCACCCTGGAAGGTGCCTCTTCTTCCTTTCCTGCCTCCTCATTCTCATCCCACTCTCCAGGTGTGATTCAGCACGAGGGTGCCTGAGGGAGGACATCCATGGTCCTGGTTGTGCCACACTCACCTGATGTGACCTGGAACAAGCTGTATGTTTCCCTCAAGTCCCACTCACTCCAAAGAAGTACAAAGAAATGAAAGAGATCTCTCCCATTTTTCATTAGCTCAGGATTGCTGGGTAAGATCGCCTGTGAAGAACCTGTAAACGCGTAGACAGATTGATTCACACAGAGTATGGTCATTGGGAGATCTTGAATCATTATTGCATTTTCCATGCATTTGTCTTTTCTCCCAACTAATTCTCAAGCTCTTTTCAGGCAGGGCCCTTGCCATTGTTTCCCTTGTGTGTGCAGAGCAATTTGTCCCATAATGTGGACATCACCAGTGCACAGTGAATGCTTTCTGGAACCAATCACTGTTCTGGTGGCTCATGGGTACTATTTCCGCGGGCTGGGACCACAGGCATAGGATCCCTTCCCTGTCTGCCGCAGCGGCGTTTGTCATCATGTCTTATGGGTGGAAATCTCTGCAAACAAAATCCATCTCTGTCATTGACTTAACATTTCATTATTTCTTCCAGTGTTTTGTGTTGCTTTACAAGAAGAGCAGCACGATATGGCTTTTTATGTTTTTTTAAAAGCCAAATAGGAAGTGAAAATCTTTTCTCGTCGGTAATTGCACCACATTCTGCTGATTCCTCAGGTTCTCTCAGGCCTGTTGCTGGTGGGGAGCATGGGGCGAAGTCCTGAGGTTCTGAACATAGCAGATTTCAGAGAAGCTCTAGCTCTCAGCGCATCAGAATTTCAAAAGGGACAGATATCCGCGGCTGCCTAATAGAATTTCCTAAAATTACTGTTTTTGAGGAAGGTAAGCTGTATGTTTCATATTAACCTGTTACAAAGTGTGAGAAACAGCTATGTTTTTTTCTTTTTAATCTTTACCTGTAGAACCTGAATGTGGTGGGCCTCATCGGCCCGAATTTCACTTCTGACCCCTTAGCTTGCCGGCATCAAATTGCCCTTTAAGACAAATTTTAAAAAAGGATGGGTTAACAGTGGTATATTTCTCTAACAAACTGTTCCTCGGCAGTAAAAAAGAATGATGCATGGAACAGTAATGGGTGAATCTCAAAACCGCTGTGTTGTGCAGAAGAGAAGCCACACACAGTGATGCCTATGATTCTGCGTATGTGAATGTTGAAAACTGGCCACACTAATCCATGGCAACAAAAGTCAGACCAGTGGCCAGCTAGGAGGTGATGGTTACTGACCCTAAGGAGCCTAAGAGAGAATTTTCTGGAGCGATGGATCGGGAATTCAGTATCTTAAGCCAGGAGGTGGTCACAGCACGGCGTGTATGTATTTGAAATGTTGACCAGCTACACCCTTAAAATGTAAGAATTTTTCTGTATGCAAACTGTACCTTAATAAAATCCTATTAAGCAAGAAGTGAGTGAGAACTTCTGCTTCTGGAAAGATGGCATAATTTCCCTCTTCCTCCCACTAAATACAGCTAGCTGCTCTGGATGTTCCATATATAAAGCAAACATAAGGAAAGGAAACTCTAAAATGTGGGAGGAAGAAAGCAGACGAGCCTGGGACCTTGGGACCCATGAAACTACAGAGTGGGAACTGCCTTGCGTCTCCTTTTTGCCTCCTATAACCTAGGCCTGGGGCTGAAGAAGCAGATAATTTGGACCTTGCATTTGTCACTCGCAGGAATACAAAATAGTACAGTCACTCTGGGCGACAGCTTGGCAGTTTCTTAAAAAACAAACATTCAATTACCGCATGGCCCAGCGATGTACTCTGGTGCATTAATCTCAGAGCAATGAGGATGATTGTTCACATAAATGCATGTTGATTGCAGCTCCATTTGCAGTAACCAGAACAGGAAACCATTCAGGTGTTCTTCAACGGGTGAATGGTTGAAAAATCTGTGGCCTGTGCACGGCCCCGGGGACCCACATGGCCCCTGGATCAATACTCAACGGTGGAAAGAAACTATTGAAGTACGTACGCAGCAACCAAGAGTAATGTCCAGAGAATTATGTGGAGGGGGGTGAAAGGCCAATCCCAAACATACTGTATGATGACATTTATATAACAGTCTGAAAATTACAGAAATGGAGAGAAGACAGTGGTTGGCAGGGGTCAGGGGGGCCGTGGCTATAAAAGGGGGAGACGGTCCCTGCCAAGATGGAAGTGAGCGGTTCTGTATCTTGGCTGCCTCAATGTCGACCCCCTGGTGGTGATATTGGATCTTGTGATACTGTTTTAAGCGATTCTACTGTCGGGGGGACTGTGTAAAAGATCCACAGTATCTTTCTGTGTTATTTCTTACAGCCACACACGAATCCATAGCTATCTCAAAGTAAAAAATTTTAATTAAATTTTTAAAACTCAAAGCAGAAGAGAGTTTGCTTGGGGAAAGGCCCGAGGTAGCTCTGTGGGGTGGTGGCAGCGGTAACGCGTCGTACCTTGATAGAGATTCGGGTTAGATAGGTTTATGCATTTGTCAAGAAACAGCAGATGGTCACTTAGGATCTGTGCGTGCCTTTGTATATTGATTTTACATTAAAAAGAGAATTAAGTGGAAGTGCCTAGCCTGCCTTCCCCTCCATTCTGGGGCTGGCGGGAAAGCCAGCATCCAGCATCCTTTCCAGTTTTCTTGGGCCTATGGAAGGACAGGGGCTCTGCTTCTCCTGGTTCCCTGCTTTTAAAACTGTACCATCACTGCATTCTGAGTCCTAACGGTGCTTCTGTCTGCGTCTGGGTGGCTCCCTTCCCACACCACGCTGCTTAGCTAGAGCCCTGACCCTTCTACTCAGCTCTGCATGTGACTCAGTCACTCACAGTCACTCCACTTAAAATTGTCTGACCCTCTGACCCTCGACTGGTGCTTGTACTCAGACTCATGGGAGTTGCCGAGACAGCACTGGGAGGGACTCCATGCCTCCCTTCTCCCCACCACACCAGGTCCACCTAGAAAGGGGATGTGCAGGTGCTGAGGACCACCTTGATCATCTCTTTCCAGAGCCTCACCCCTCTGGACACTTGTGATAGAAGGAGGCTGCAGCTCGCAAGGGTGTGGACTATCTTAAAACACACACACACACATATACACACACACAATTCACTTCATTCAAAATTGTGTGCTGCGGTAGGTAGAGTGACAGTCCCCAAAGATGACCACACCTCAGTGCTCAGAACCCATGAAAATGTTAGGTTATTTACATGAGCAGGAGGGATGAGGTTGCAGGTGGAATTAAGGTTCCTAATCAGCTGACTTTGGGATGGGAAAGTTTCCCTGAATCACCCAGGAGGGCCCAAGGTAACCAGAAGGGTCCTTAAACCTGCAAGAGGTAGGCAGAAAATGGTGGTAAAGTGGGGGTGGCAGGAAGGCAGGAGCAGGGACAGACATGGTGGCTGGCTTTGAAGATGGAAGAGGGAGCCCCAAGCTGAGGAACACGGATGCCTCTAGAGCCAGAAAAGCAAGGGAACAGATTCTCCCCTAGAGCCTCCAGCAGGAGCACAGCCCTGCAGACCCCTTCCTGTCAGCCTAGAGAAACGCTGTCAGAGATCTGTCCTATAGAAGGCCAAGGGGTTAGTTGTGGTGGCTGCCGATAGCAGCCGTGGAGGAGGAATACGGGCTCGACGCCTGGTGGTGCAAGCCCTGAGTGGGAGCACGGAGAAGAAAGGACGTCCAGGCTTTGCCATTGACTGGTTTGCTTTAATACTCTTGTCATAATATTTAACAGTCATTTCTGGGCTAGCTGTAAAGCAGATCAACCTCGCTAGGGTTTTAGGATTTCTTTCTTTTTTTTTTTTTTTTTTTAAGAAAGTTACTATAGTCCAGTGGGGTCAGTTTTACACTGACCAGGCATAGGCATTTCTATCTGAAAGAAAAAGAAAAAGAATGAAAGGCTGGGGGGGGGGGGGGCGGCCCTGAAACTGTATAGACCATGTATTTCAGCTATATGAGGTTAAATGAAACACAGAGTTAAAATCATCCTCATTTCCTCTGTTTTTACCTTTTTCAATGTGACCACTAGAAAACCGAAAATCATGAACGTGACTCCCATTGAGGTGCGCACTGGATACCATTGATTTATAGAAACGATTGCCAAGTTGTTTTTGTGTGAAAAGATAATCAGAGGAGGCAGCCAAATATATAGGCTAACATGTTACCTTTTTGGGATTTTGTAATGTCTGCAGATTTTTCAGCTTCTTTAAAATGTGTAATTTATTGTGATATTGATCATTTTAAATAAACATTTACTTTCATACTTATGTGTTTATGAGTCTGTATTCTTCTCGAAGAAGTACCCTCAAATTGTATGTTTCTCATCCCTTTGAACCTGGATCTGCCCAGGAACTCAGGCACCGTTCTTTAGAGGGGGGCTTTAGCAACATTAGCTAGCCTGGGGTCAGTTCCTGAAAGTTAAGAGATCTTTCAGTGTACTGTTTTCAGTTTGCCTTTAGGAGGTTCAAAGTAGCTGAAGGGTGGGAGACCTGAGATGGGTTGGGGGGCGAGGTACTGCCAGGGGGGATGGAGGGCAGGGCCAGCAGGGGGAGGGAGGGCTGAGTTCCTTAGGCAACTGGAGAGCAATGGCTTGCTTCTGCAGCGTCAAGTCCTTCCTTTTCTCTGCAGTGAGGTTAAAGAATAAGAAAGAATATGTTAAGAAAATTCTGTTTGTGCAAATGGAACGAGAACAAAACACCTCTGAAAAGGAAGGAAAAATGTTAGTATAAAAAGGGCTGAGCAAATTTGTGGGCAGGAGTAGTAATGAGGGAAGTCAGACACAGCTCATTTGTGAATCTAAGTTTATTCTGCAGGACGCAATTGGAAAATCTCTAGTAATTGAATTTAAGGACAATGCAGAAGCAGGAAGTAAGAGAGCCAGGCGACACTGAATCAGAGATTTTCTGAGACTTTAAGTTTGAACACCCTGGAGTAGGGGCTGTGCTTTGGCCCCCAGTGGTATAGGAAGTGAGAAGCTAGCAAAAATTGACGCGAAGGTGAGCTCAGGCATTCTGGCATATGAATTAATCCAGAGACGCAGTGTACAGCACATGACTGTGTGTAGTATGTGTATGTGGCACAGCATATACTATGTATGTGTGATACAGTGTATAGTACGCATACTTAGTATGTGTATGTAGCACAGTATGTAGTAAGTATATCTAGTGCACAGCATGTGGTACACATATACAGCGCAGTGTGCACTAAGTGTACAACACAGAGTGTAGTATGCTTACGTAATACAGTTATGGTATGCATATTGATTATGTGTATGTAGCACAGTGGCCAGTATGTGTACTGAATACCGGGTATAGTATCCATATTTAGAACATGCATATAGCACAGTGTAATAAAGGTATATGGCATAGCACATTGTATGTGTATATAGCACAATGTGTGGTATGTATACATAGCACAGCGTGTACTAAGTATATATATAGCACAGCGTGTGGTAAGTGTATATAGCACAGTGCATAGTATGTGTATATAGCACAGCATGTAGTAAGTGTATATAGCACAGTGTGTAGTAAGTGTATATACCAAAGTGCATAGCATGTCTATAAGGCACAGTGTGTAGTAGTGTATATAGCACAACGTGTAGTAAGTATATAATACAGTGCAATGGATGTGCATATAGCAGCATGTAGTGGGTGTATATAGCACAGCACTTGGGATGTGTATATACACAGCATGTCGTAGGTGTATATACAGCACAGCATATAGTAAGTGTATATAGTATGGTACTTGGGATGTGTATATAGCGCAGCGTGTAGTCGGTGTATATACAGCACAGTGTGTAGTAAGTGTACATAGCACAGTACACTGGATGTGCATAGCCCAGTGTGCAGTAGGTATATCTATAGCCCACTGCATAGTATGCATACAGAGCACAGTGTGTAGTAATGTATATAGCACAATGTGTAGTAAGTGTATATAGTACAGTACATTGGATGTGCATATAGAACAGCGTGTAGTGGGTGTATATAGCACAATACTTGGGATGTGTATATACACAGCGTGTCATAGGTGTATATACAGCACAGCGTATAGTAAGTGTACATAGCACAGTACTTGGGATGTGTATATAGCACAGCGTGTAGTCGGTGTATATACAGCACAGCGTGTAGTAAGTGTACATAGCACAGTACACTGGATGTGCATAGCCCAGTGTGCAGCAGGTGTATCTACAGCCCACTGCATAGTATGCATAGAGAGCACACGGTGTAGTAAGTGTGTACAGGAGCACAGCGCATGCTAGCACAGCGTGTAGTCAGTGTATACAGCAGAGTCCGTGGTAATGTGCACACAGTGGCTTAGAGCGTCCCTTTCAAAGCTGAAGGAAAGGAAGGAGAAGCGATGGACAACGTTGTGGCAGACAACTAATCTCTCCGGTTCGTGGGGCGAGGGCTCAGAAGACTCCCATCGTCACTTTTGTTCTATGGCTCAGCCCCAGGGAACGCCTTAGTTAGGGGCACACCGCTCAGTACCCCAAAGGCAATCATCATACTTGACCCCGATAACGACTCCTCAGTCACTGAATGTTACCTGGCTCCAAGCGTGAGCACGCGTTAAAAACCGTTAAGGATGAGCAATAAGCAGAAGCACAAATGAAGTTATCTGGCAGGTCGTGTATAAACAGGGCTTTTATTGCCTTTGGAATGATGGGAACATAATGAATGAATATTGGACTCATTAGTCACCATTGAAGAGACCGTACGTTTGAAGCAGTTTATTAACTTGAGAGTATTTGCCCCCACGATCTGTAGGGGCACCAAGTGGTGGTGGGTAGGCTTACTGACCCGTGGTCCTGAGGCAGGAGCATCATGAAAGGGCAACTGAGGACGCAGAAGAGCTCATTCCAGGGCACACAAGGAGAAGGAAGCTCACTCTACTGGAAGTGAGTAAGGAGACTGATAAGCAATATACATTTTGGGGGGTTAGGCTGAATGATGGATTTTATTTTCCTAAAAGTTTTGTTTTTAGAGAACATGTATGTTGGAAACATCCTTGATTGTGATGTATATAATATCTTCAGTAAATAAATGACATATGTGGCTTTGGGTAAGCAGGTGGGGTGGGATGGGGGTGTGAGGCATAGAAGGACAGAAATCCCTCCTCCTGGGTGTCCCTCTGGGTTGTCGCCTTCCCACTGATCTACCTTCCTTGATCCCATTCTTTTTTTTTTTTAATAATAAATTTATTTTTTATTGGTATTCAATTTACCAACATACAGAATAACACCCAGTGCTCATCCCGCCAAGTGCCCCCCTCAGTGCCCGTTCTTAAGACCTGGTTGTCTCTTGAAATCCCTGAGGGCTTGTAATCATTCGAGTTTCTTGGTAAATATGTTACCTTTAAGAAGTATTTTATGTGTAGAACACTTGACTTTTGATTGTAGGACTAATGAATATATCCAAGTTAATTTTAATACAGTTGAATGTTTAAATTTTTTTTAATTTTTATTTATTTATGATAGTCACAGAGAGAGAGAGAGAGAGAGAGAGAGAGGGGCAGAAACACAGGCAGAGGGAGAAGCAGGCTCCATGCACCGGGAGCCCGACGTGGGATTCGATCCCGGGTCTCCAGGACCGCGCCCTGGGCCAAAGGCAGGCGCTAAACCGCTGCGCCACCCAGGGATCCCTACAGTTGAATGTTATTTATATCATGTCTGACTTCTTTCCATTTAGCAGGAGGTGCGCACTCTTTAGGGGGCCTTCAATTAATTTTATAAGAGAAAGCATGATTGGGTAAAGATAAATTTTAAAATTACATATGGCGTCATGTTTGGGTTTGGGACCAAAAACGTACATGGAAACATGGGCTGATTGTTAAATATGCGGGATGGACCAGCCATTCTGACCTTCCTGCCTGGACATGGGGGCTTGGAGTTAGGAGCCCCTCCCCCACTCCACGGCCATGGAATCTTGGCTGCCCAGCCCTGGCCTTCAACTCTTCCAAAAACCTTTATACCAGGCTTTGTCAATCCTGCACAACTGATATTCTGGCCTGAATCCTTCTTCATTCCGTGGGGCTATCCTGTGCATCACAGGACATTTAGGAGTGTCTCTGGTCTCCACCCACAAGATGCCAATAGCACTCCTCACACCTAGGTTGTGATCACCAGAAATGTCTCCAGGCTTTGCCAACACTCCACGGGAAGCAAAATCTCCCTGGTTGAGGCCCACGGTTCTATCCCATCACCTCATATACTCTCCATTTGTCTCCCAAATTGTGACCCACCGATATCCTTAAACTGGGAGAGAAGAAGTCGTTTCCAGAAGCTATCTAAGCACAAACATGCAAGGATTTTATTTGAAAGATCACTTGTTTAAAAGTTTCCTCCAAAATATTTTCAAATCTAACGAACAAGAGTTTAGTTAACACTCACCTTCTGCAGAGCATTGAGCCGGTCCATTTTTTTTGTTTCAACGGAGTTTTCAAGGTCTTTCCATGTTCCTTAATCAAATAAAGGATTTCTGAGGCCACAGACAGCTTATGAGAAGAATATCTCATTTTGTCTTTAATACTTCAAGTCTTCCTTTGTAAAATCATTCTTTTTGTAGGAGAAGGGAAGGAACCGAAGCTGCCAAGTTATTTTAACTCCAGTTTGTATTCACACTGACATTATAAACATTTGATTTTGCAAAGTTTGGAGAGACTTTGCTCCACAAATTTCCACTGAAGGTACAGAGCTATAAATCTCAGAGAAGTGTGACATATACAGGAGTCGCTCACACATACTTCATTTGTGCCCCGTGAGTAGCACCATAGACAGTGAGTAAAGGGCACATGGCTAACGATGCGGTAAGCATTTTCAAACAGCCCTTAGACTGAATTTGTCACACACAGATAAGACACGAGATGCATCATCTAACTAATAAGACCAGGAAAGAAATGTCATTTGCTTCAAAATAAACTACAAATTCAGCTCGCCTTCCTTCATGAAATCATAAGAATTAAAATAAAAGCCTGTGCTAGCATTTTTCTGAAAATAAGTCGGGAATTTTGTACGTTAAAACAAAATCCTTTTTTTTTTTGTTTTTTTTACTCCAGTTTTTTGAAAATAAGAAAGTACAGGGTCACGTGGGTGGCTCAGTTGGTTAAGCGTCTGAGTCATGGCTTTGGCGCAGCTTGTGATTTCATGGGTTATGAGATCAAGCCCCGCATCAGGCTCCACGCTCAGTGGATGCTCGCCCTTTGCCCCTCCCCCCAACTCACCTGTGCACCAGCACACTTTCTATCTCTCTTTCCCTCTCTCTCTCCCAATCTATCTCTCCCTCTCTAAAATAAGTAATCTTAAAAAAAAAAAAAAAAAGAAAAGAATAAGAAAGCACACCTTCATAATTAAATCTCCAGAATCAGGAAAGGACCAGTTCATAGAAACACTGTTAATGTAATAATACCTTGAAACTTCAGCTTTCCCCACAAGCAAATAGTTCTGGAAATGTCTTCTCTTAATTGGTTGCTTAGCTGGGTCTTTTTTTTTTTCTGACCACATGCTTTCCAAAGATTCTTCAGAGCCAGATGTTCCTTGGGCTATTTAGAACCTACTTAGCTGTGCCATGAAAACTTAGCTTTGTTTCTTGTCATATCTGTCTATCCTTCCGTCCACCCATCATCCACCTACCCATCTATCCATCCACTCATTGATCTATCCAGTCATTCATGAGAAATTAGTTGAGTGGATTTCTCTATGCCAGGCACTATCATAGGTATAGAGATTCAGGGATGACATAGACCTTACAGTCTTAGTGAGGGACTGTGTGCATCCACTGCCTTCCTAAGACCACCAGAGCTATGTCTCCCCTAGTAGAATTAGATAAATACATCTAGTGACTATGGTTTCTGTAGAACTAGGTAATTCAGAATCTCTTCTGATGTCACATTTGGAAGAGGCTATCTACACTTAACTGTAATTAGACCCCCACCATCCTCTAGGCTTAATTTAGCAGCACTGGTTACAATAGGAAGTGATTTCTTCTAGACTTAACCCCTAAGCCTCATTTGTTTCTATGCCCACTTGCCATATCCTCTTGCCTAATTGTGTGTGGTTCAAGAATCTGTCATTTCAAGATTGGAATGAACAATATGCATCCCGCCACTTTCCTTGACACTAAATTTCTCTGACATTCCAATGACTTACCCAGGGGAATCAAATTTGGCAAAGGGAATAAGGTATTAGTTATTTTTGAAATTCAATTTAACTTTCCAGTCTAGAAGTAGCCCAAATCAAACAATGCAACCAATTAGTAGAAGATCTTTATTCTCAAAAAGTTAGATCATCAGAGTTTAGTAAAACTTGAAAACCTAAATCAATGTGAAGACAATTTACCTCATGCAGTTTAGTGATTTAACTAGTTCCCAAAGCATTTTCTGACTTTGTACCAATTGATATCTCCTTAAACAGGCAGTGAAGTTGCCCACATAACCACATCCTCACTGGCACTTAATATAATTATTACTGTTATTATGATTATTACTATTATTACTATTTTATAACTTGACAATCAGATTGGAAAAGAAACACATGCTCATTAATGTTTATATGCATTTTTTAAGTTCTTTTCTTTTTTCATTGGTTTATTGCCTATTTATTTTTCTTTATCAACTAGTTGCCTGTTAGGGTTCTTTTTTTTTTTTTAAAGAATCTTTTTGTGTATTTGTTTTTGAAATATCGATAACTTTCCAATAAGAAAATAGATGTTTTTCTCTAGAATATTTAAGAATATAGTCATTGTAAATTTAGGAGTGATTGGGACCAAAATAGGCATGTTCTATATTAGAAGGATTTTAAAAATGTTTTGTATTATTGTGGAATATTACCATTCAAATTACCATTCAAATATTACCATCCAAATCAAAGGAGATTTGATATGTCTTAGTTAAAATCTAGTAGCTTCTTCAATGATCTAAGAAAACATTCTTAATTCCATTAGGTTCATCCAAAGATCTAACTTCAGATGTTCTTAATAGAACAAAAATTCAAACAACTTTTGAAGAACACAGACTGAATTACTCACTAGAAGTACACTGACTATACAGAACAGAATTTAAAGTGAATAACTTAGGATCAATTTAATATTTCATTAAAGACCAACAAATCACAAAATCTTATTACTTAAAATATTTTACTTTCTAAAAAAGTTTAATCCATTTTAAAATTGAAATAATTTCATTGTACAATACTTGATAATATTAATTCAGCCTGTTAGGATTCTTTTCCTGTTTTTATTTTGGGTCTTCTGGTTTCTCTTATACCTGTTTGAGACTTTCCCCCACCTGAATTCCTATTCTCCTGGCTCTGGTCCTCAAACTTTCTTTACCCATACTCCTCCTTGCCCCAGGGATGACAGTCCTATCCTTCAAATTGCTCAGTGAAAGGCATCCAGTCTTTAGTCATCTGTAATGTTCCTGGTAGCTTTCCTAAATTTATCCTAATGAAAATGTTTACTTATTATAAATATACACACATACAGCAGACCATCCTTCATCCACTCAAGAGGATGCTCCAGCCACCATCCTCTCTCTCTCCTAATCATCAGATCTCTGGAACATTCCCAAAATACCGACACCAAACACACTAGACTTTTTCTCATTAAGAAAGCAAACAGGGGCACCTGGGTGGCTCAGTCAGTCGAACATCCGACTCCTGGTTTCAGCTCAGGTCATGATCTCAGGGTCATGAGATGGAGCCCCACATTGGGCTCACTGCTGGGCATGGAACCTGTTTGGGATTCTCTCTCCCTCAATTCCTCCCCCTCCTCCCCTTACTCACAAGTGCTCTTTCTCTCTCAAAATAATAATTAAACAATTAACTAATTTATTTAAAAAATTTTAAAGTAGAAAACATACAAAACAACTCAAACAACAACAAGAATAATAACAAAAAGACCCTTTTCTTCTCTAACACCATCTGACACATCCTGCACTGTCAGGAATACTGACAGCCTTCAGGATGCTGAGATCCTTGGAAGATGAGAAGGACAAGCCACAGGCCATCTCGAGACCAACCTCAGGAAGAGAGGTGAAAGCGCAAGGAATGTGCTTGGGAGCTGGACCAAACTTTTGTATCTTTCATAGTTTTGGCAACAGGAATTTAGAGTTTTCTTCACATTAAGAAGACGGTACTGAAAAGACATAGGTGTTTTTTTTCGATCTGGAGCTGTCCTGAGACACCCAAACTTCTCTCAGAGGCCCCCCAGGAACCAGTGGAACTAGAAGTTGAGTCTCAGTGGGTGAGAAATGCACTGACCACCCCACACAAGGTTCTCAAGGAGCATCTCGGAGCATTCTGGGGTATCGGTGTGTGACCAATTCCAAATGTAAAAAAAAAATCAATCAAATGGGGATTCTAAAGGTATAATTCATTGTAAGTTCTTGGTTAATCATTATTCATGTCATGGGATGGCTTAAATTGCCTCAAAACAGATGGGAAGAGCACAAACTTCTGTTTTAAGACTCAGTTTTCTAAAGTGAGTTGAGCTTTCTGAACTCTGCTGATTGGCATGAACCAGTAACCCTTTGCTGCATATAAATTTGGACAGAGAACTTCTTGGCACATTGACAGTAGTTAAAAAGGTACCCAACAGATGGCCCAGTTGGTTCATGTTAAAAATAGATGGATGTTTGGAAAGGTTCTCACTGTGGACTTACCAATCTGAACTCCAGGAGGGTAGAAGGTGGCTTCTAGGAGCTGAATCTGCTCTGCTTGCTCCACAGGGAGCATAGGATGAAGGAAGACAATCACATCAGCTCGTTCCACCTGCTGGGGCTTAGCACGTACCCGACACTCAGTAGGTGCTGAATATGTGTTTATTTTATTTATTTATTTATTTATTTATTTATTTATTTATTTATTTATTATATTTTTACATTTGTTTTTTAAGTTTGATTTGCCAACATACAACACCCAGTGTTCATTCTATCAAGTGCCCTCTTCAGTGCCCATCACTCAGTTACCCCAACCCCACCCCCCCAATCTCCCCGTCTCCAACTCTGTCTCCCAGAGTTAGGAGTCTCTCATGGTTTGTCTCCCTATCTAATTTTTCCCACTCAGTTCCTCTCCTTTCCCTTAAGTCCTTTTCACTATTTCTTATATTCCACATATGAGTGAGACCATGTGATGATTGTCTTTCTCTGACTGACTTATTTCACTCAGCAGAATCCCCCAGTTCCATCCACATTGAAGCAAATGGTGAGCATTAGTCCTTTCCGATGGCTGAGTAATATTCCATTATGTATATACCACATCTTCCTTATCCATTCATCTGTCAAAGGACATCGTGGCTCCTTCCACAGTTTGGCTATTGTGGACAATGCTGCTGTGAACATGGGGTGCAGGTATCCTGGTGTTTCACTACATCTTTATCTTTGGGATAAATACCCATTAGTGCAATTGCTGAGTCATGGCAGCTCTATTTTTAACTCTTTGAGGAATCTCCACACTGTTTTCCAGAGTGGCTCCACCAGTTTGCATTCCCACCAACAGTGCAAGAGGGTTTCTCCGCATCCTCTCCAACATTTGTGGTTTCCTGTCTTGTTAGTTTTTACCACTCTCACTGGTGTGAGGTGGGATCTCATGGTGGTTTTGATTTGTATTTCCTGGATGGCAAGTGATACGGAGCATTTTCTCAAGTGCTTGTTGGCCATGTGTAGGTTTTCTTTGGTGACATTTCTGTTCGTGTCTACTGCCCGTTTCATGACTGTATTTTTTTTTCTTGGGCTTAATATGTGTTTAGAACTGGGCATCTCCCCTGCTGCTGATTGTTTCATTAAGGTGGGGAGTCCCAGTCTTTTACTTTGGGGAATATACAACATAGCTCACAGGGGAAGTGGGGATCAACCCCAGGAACAGACAGTCCTAAACTACTCGTGCCTTCAGATCCTTCCACTGCTGATCTAGCAAAGGTAGTTGTGAGCTCAGGGACCATCTTTAACTGAAAGGTGAGGTTTGGGGAGCAATGAGATCCCCAGTGAACTGGAAATGAGCTGGTGCTGGATTCAGAAAATGCCTTTGGGTCTGCCAATTAGTTCATCTCCTTGCAAACACTGTTTACAAAACAACAACAACAACAACAACAACAAACAAAAAACAAAAAACAAAACCCTGGCTTAGCTAAGGGTCAGCTACAGAGAGTTTCCCTGATGACATGAGTATACTAAAAATGGTGGATTTTATGAGCTCCTGTCATTTTTCATTTGACATTTTAAGGTGTAATAATTTTTTTTTTTTTACAGATTTCTTCCCTTTTGTAGTTCTTTTGGTTTGTTTTTTGGATTGTTTTTTTTTTGTTGTTGTTTTTTGTTTTTTGTTTTACTGTCATTGGAGGTTTATTCTCAGGAAGTAAAGACATGTCCTTGGTGCAAAATCTTGAACTGAAAGCCATTTTTCAAGTGAATGTGTCACTTCCTGAGTCAGTGTTTGATTACAGAAAATAAAATTGGCCCACACAAGCCA
This sequence comes from Canis lupus familiaris, assembly GCF_011100685.1. NCBI lineage: Eukaryota > Metazoa > Chordata > Mammalia > Carnivora > Canidae > Canis > Canis lupus. The sequence continues at coordinate 36,888,358 of NC_049249.1, read as the reverse complement.
GTTTAGCTTCCTGCAATTGTTGTATTGGCTCAAACGTTTTGTTTATCAAAAATGCAACTTTGCCAGGTTCCAGCTGCAATGAATTCTCATGATAGAAAGGACTGCAAACTGGCTTTTGCTGCACTGGTGGCACTCTTCATTTGTTTGGTTAAACTATTATAATTTAAGAATTTTATTTTCAATAGGGAATTTGAAACGTGTTCCTTTCAAAATGGAAAGTTAGAAGCCTAAACCTGAAATGGGTGAAGATATGCCAGATAATGAAGACATCCAGAGCCCTCTGGAGTCACTTAAGAGTGAGACAAACATACTTTTGTCTCTGAAGATTCTGACCTTGAACTTGTACGGCAGAAGTTGCTTCCAGCACAGCTTGCCTGCAAGAAGTCAGGAGCACCAGCTGACATAGAAGGCATCGTGTTCTTAGAAAGTTATCTCAGAGATGAATTTTATGATTGTGGCAAACAAATATGCTTACAACTGCTTGTTTCCTGTTGAGGAAAACTGAACAATTAATGACCTGAAGTCAAGATCATGATGGGATATTTGAGAACAAAGCTGCAAGCTTTGAAGAGAGTTTAAGATCATTTTGCATCTAGAGAGGGTTTGACCAGAAACAATGAATGAAAAGTACAAGTGCATATAATTTAGAATAAGAAGTTGCTTGGCTCTTCCACCAAGCTTGGTTTCAGAATCCCTTGAATGGTGACATTCACGTGCCAGGAGAAAAGTTGGTGAAGCCCCATATGATCAGTTTGATGAATTCTAGTCTGGAGCCAACACAAGCAGCCTTGCTGGAAAACCTACCCCTCTCAAGTGGCATGAGAAGAATACATTTTATTCCTGTTAAAAGTCACCCTTTCCTCAAATAAATGAGTAAGTGACTGAGCTTAGCTCAGTTCTCTACCTTGCAGTTGGTTTGTTCACCATGTTTGTGGTGGTGATACCTATAAACACTAACTGTGTGCCACAGAGCACCTGATGGTTGGATCCAGTAGAGAAATTTTTGACTCTGTGTAAATATCTTTATAGTAATTGCTGGATAGACTAAGGGAAAAAAATTAATTTGGATGCACCGATGAGGCTAAAACGATGGCAGTTGATGTTGTAGCTTGGCTTCCTGAAGCATGCCTCAAAATGTAGGTGTCTGTGCAAGTGGTTTATTAAAAAGGGTTTCCAGACAACCTGACAGTGGATGAGGAGGAGGAGATGGGACCAGGAAGGCAAGGAGGTCTGCTGAGGGTGGGCAGCAGGTGAAGCCTTGAGAGGTGCACCTTTGGCCCAACCCCCAGAGGGAGCTGGGGAAATGAGTAGTTCACATCTACTAGTGTGAAGAGAGCTGAGTGCTAATTTGAGAGGGTGCAAATCCCCACGCAAAGTACAGCTCTGGCAGCCGGAGGCAGCTGTCTGACAAAGAGATGTAGGGACTGCCTACAAGGAGTGAGAATAAGCGTGCATGAAAATGGTAGAGGATGAGGGGGTGTGAGCTTTGCCGGTGTATCTGCTGCCATCCAATATACTCTAAGTATATTAAGCACGTGTACCCTCAAAGGGCCCATCCCCTCATTTCTGCATTTTATGGCAATCTCCTAGTCACCTAGCCAGTGTCTACACCCCCTTTTTCCTCACTGATGGAACTCTGAGTTCCATCCCCAGCTGTCAACTAAATAAATGCACACATTTCTAGACTCCTTGCAGCTGGAAGCGGCCAATGTGATGCTCCTTCAATACTGATATGATGCTCCTTCGATATTTCCCTTTGCTTTATTCTTTCTGCTTGACGCTAAGCTGCAGGGAGGGATCATCCTGGGACTGGAGCTGGTAAGCATGATGGGGAGGATTGCCGTAGGGCAGTGGAGTGCAAACATGGAGATGTAAACTGTCCGGGGCCTCAGGGGCATCTGTACCAGCCCTAGGTGCCCACTTCCTAAACTCTTGGGCTATGGCTGAAATATATCCCAAGCTAATCAGAGTGTTATTTGCAGCTGAAAAGTTCCTAATGAATGAAGCATTAAAATGTAGGAGTAAAGATACACCGACTGAAGTAGATGGTGGCTTATTGTTTGTTTTTAGTCAAATTTTAATAAAATGGGAATTTTAATAAAATGGGAATCTGAATGTTTGTCCTGCTGCTCCACGGACATAGCTGACTCAGATAGGAGAAGGCCCTGGTAAGGGTTTCCAACTCAAGGTCAAATTGATGTTTTTCTCCACGGAGGAAAAACAATAGACATTACTTGCATAAGGGGAATAAATTCATTGTTCATCCAAACGATAAAGAGTGGCTCACAGATCTGGTTTATTTCAGCAGATGTTTAACATTCTTAATCAACAATTGCAAGGCAAAATGGAATATGTTTATTGCACATGACAAGATTGTTGAAATGAAGATAAGCTCGGGAATTGGATGAAGACAATTGATCATGAAGATGATTAATCATTGGGAACTGTCGGCTCATTTACATGAGAGGAGATTTACTGCATTTGCAGCAAAATGAAGTACATCATTAACTGTCTTTCTTCACTAAGAAATAGTTGTGACCATATGAAGGACTGACCAGGGCACATTGCCATGTGTTCAGTCCCCAGAGCCCCCCACTGCGTGACAGCAGCAGGTACCATTGCCAGCCTTCTCCACCAAGCCCTGAGCTCCAGGAGGGTAGGATGCATCTCTATTCCTTGTCTCCTCCCTTTCCTCAGCCACGTGAAGGACCTGCAAATATCATGGATGAATAATCACAGAGAGGGCCAGAGATTCCTTTAGCTTGCCACCTGCACAGACAATTAGCCTCCCAATCCGTGTTCACTGAGAATCCCACCAATGAGATCCTGGGCACTGCACTTGACAGCATCCCGCATGGCGTTGAGAGCATCTCTCATCAGAATTACTCTCCCACTGGTGGTAGAAAAGTGATAAACAATGATGCCATTGGTATTTACCCATTACGCTAGCCTGGATCCTTGAAATATTGAGCTAATGAGTCAGGAGGAAATAGGTACTGGATATAGAACCTGATAGACAGGGACAGCTTTTTGCAATTCAGTCCAGTTTTGGGAAATTGGCAGACTCACGGCACCAGTATTTCATCTGCTAAACAACAAAGAGGAAAGAAATCTTTTGTTCCTTCATGGTATATTTAAACTATTATTTTTCATGTTAAATAAACACTGAATCAGAATACGGAATTTACTTGTGATTGAATGGCAATAAGAAATTCCTGGGATGGGGTGGGGTAGAAAACAATTGGGAAAGAAAAAATCAAAAGGAGTTTAGGTTTTTTCCTATCTAATTATCCCTATGATACAACAAACTGGTATCCCCGGGGGTGTATGGTGAAGTGCAAAGAGGCCCCATGGACATAAAATTGTCCTTAATGTCTAATGGTTCTGAAAACTTCTCGTTTTCCAGAAAAATTTCACATTTTCTATATATTATTTCTTTTTAGTTTATAAAAAAATATTAGCATAAATATTTTGAAGAAACAGGAGTTAGATAAAGGCTTATTAAAATTTGATGTATAGCATTAAATTCTAGTACTGAGGAGTGGCAATTAAATACTCTATTCATCCAAAATCCCCTCAAGCAAATGAGAACCTAGAAGAATGGACCCTTGGCTCTCAGTCTTATATCCGTAGCCTTAGAATTCTAAGTACTACGTCGTTTCCAATGTGTGTACCATGGAGTCTAACAGCCCTGAGTAGAATCCTCTCTTCGTACAATCTTTGCTCGTGTATCCTTTTGTTTATAAAGCAGAGCAACCCAGTGGAGAAAAAAATACTCTTCAAAAGACAGTGCTGAGTAACTGGACATCTACATCCAGAACAAGAAACACTGATTCATACCTCATACCACATACAAAAATTAACTGTGTGAGTAGGGTTTTTTGTTTGTGTGTTTGTTTTTTACGGTTTTATTTATTTATTCATGAGAGACAGCGAGTAAGAGAGGCAGAGACACAGGCAGAGGGAGAAGCAGGCTCCACACAAGGAGCCCGATGGGGGCCTCAATCCTGGGATTCCGGGATCACGCTCTGAGCCGAAGGCAGACGCTCAACCGCTGAGCCACCCAGACATCCCTAGCTTTAGTCATCATTGCCCCAAACTGGAAACAGCTCAAACATCCATCAGCTGGTAAATGGATGATTAAATTGTGCTCATCCACATGATGGAATGCTGCTTGATGACCAACAGGAGCACACCAGTGACCTGTGCAAGGAGAAACCTAACTCCCAGAAGCATAATGCTAATTGAAGAAAGTCAAACTTAACAGGTGATGTCCATTTATATGACATTCTGGAAAAGGCAAAGCCTTGGGGACAGAAATTAGATCAGTGATTGCCAGGGACAAGGGGACCGAGGCCAGGATGGATGGAAATCCTCTATATCTTGAAACTATCACCAAAGTCGTTTCATTACTATATAAGTTTGCCCCAATTTAATAGAACTATACACCCAGAAAGACTGAATTTTACTCAGTGTAAACTCTGCTACAGTAAACCTGTAGGGTAGGGGAGGAATGAGACATGATAACCAAGTGTGGTGTGTGATCTCAACTGGATCCTGAGCCAAAATAAAATATAAACAAACAAACAAATCCACAACACTTTCAAAACCTATGAGGACATTACTGGAACAGTTGGGGGAAAAAATCAGTGAACTGCATGTTGGCTAACGTTATTGTATGAGTGGTAAATTTTTTAGATGTGGCGAAGGTAGCAGGATTGTGTAAGAGAACATCCTCTCTTTGGAGAGGCAGGCTGAAGTGTTTATAAGTGAGTGAAATATCATGACCTCTGCAAGGCTCTTTCCAAAGCTTCAGATTGTTCAAAGGGAAGCATCTGTGGGGGAAGATGAGGTGGTGAGAGAGGGAAAGTGAGCAAAATGTTCACAACTGGTGAATCTAAGCAAAATGAGTGTTATATTATTCTACTTTTCTGTACGTTTGCAATTTTTCAAACAAAAAGTTGGCCCCAAGAAGTGTTAATCCTTTTTTATCCAATAATGAGCTTTGTAGAAGTTTATTCTAATAAAATAATTGAAGCTATACACACTGTTGTAAGGAAAATATACTCCACACTATAAAGTTCATAAAGCTAAAATGTTACAAAGTGTGGAGATGTCCAACACCACATGGCCCCTGACTCAGACTGGCACTCAGTACATCTTTATTTTAAAAAATGAGCATTTGCATCAAAGGATAATGGGTAAATAAATTACAGGATAATAACATAATACAATATTATGCAAACATTAAATGTGTTTTGCTAAATATTTAATTAAATAGAAAATGCTTATGCTATGTTAAATAAAAAATCAAGATACAAAACCTATATATATATAAGGCTATTTTCTTTTTTTATATAAATTTATTTTTTATTAGTGTTCAATTTGCCAACATATAGAATAACACCTAGTGCTCATCCCATCAAGTGACCCCCTCAGTGATAAGGCTATTTTCTAAAAACATATTTAAAAAAAAAAAAAAAACAGAGAGAAAAACCTGGAAGGAAATAAACTAAAAAGTTAAAGGAGGTCGTCTTTGGCAATAGGATTTACTTTTGTTTATATTTTGTTCTATTTTCCAATTTTCTACACTGAGCATATTCTTTTTTTTTTCTTTTTTTCTGCAACGTCTGAAAATATTTTGAGTTTAGCAATGCAGGGCATCAGAAAGGAAACAAAGTGTATCCAGAAAAATCTCTCAGAACAAGTATCTGTAGGTTATTTGACAATAGGGATGACACAATAGTCACACTGAATGAGTTCAGTAAATGCCTCATGGACTGATTGATTCACAATCATTTACCTAATTATGGCAAAGCCTCTGGACTTAAAGTGAGTTGTTCACTAAGAAATCATTTTCAAATATGCTTTAATAACACGATAGTAATTTCTAATTGTGCATTAGTCTTACAACATAAGAACAAAATGAAATAAAACCTTACATCAGATGAAGTAGGAAAAATCCAGTTGTTCTGTCTTTCAGGGTTTTCACGTTGACTCCCTTGACCCCTGTCAGGTTCTGCTATAAGCTGGGACATGGGGCATCCAAGAAGAGCCCTTTTCCTTTTTCCTTTTTTTTTTTTGAAGAGCCCTTTCCAATAAACTTCCACCTCTCGATTATTCTTTGCCAGTTGAGTGATGTTCAAATAGTGATGAGAAGTTTCTTTTTGAAATCATACAGCTTGAGGGAGTGAGCACAAAACAGGAGCAAAACTGTGAAAAGGTCAGGTGGAAAAATGTGCGAAAATGCAGAGCTATTTGTCAAAATCGTCCAGCCAGAGGCGGCCCTGGCGCCAGGATCCTGTCCATCCAGATCAAGTCTGGGTCATCAAGTGGAAGCCCGGGGGCCTTGGATTGCTGGAAAAAAAATCCCTTTTTGTGTGCACACCTCCTGGACAGGGAGCTGGGCAGAAGGGCCCAGGGCAGTGTGGGATGATAAGGCTGGTAAGATGCTGCTTCTACTTTCTTCAAACCCCCAAGGTTGCATGAAGAAGGTGATCAAATGGAAGGCCAAGAGTGTGTACTTGGGGAAAATTCCTCTTTGGGGAAGCACTGGGGGTATGTTTGCTTTGGGGTTTCCTTTTAATGAAAGATTTGATTCCTGGACTGAAGGAAGAGCCCCAGCAGCCCAGCCTGAGCCTCAGCAGAGTCAAGAAAGTCAAGTGCATCCTTCTGCGTATCCGAGAACAGGCGAGGAGAGCCAGAGGCCTGTGGCAGAGAGGACCCGGGATGCATGTGGAAGAGCTGGGATGTTTAATAATTGATCACCATTTCTTGCTAAAATCAATGCCATGAATTCCCTAAGGTCTTGGTATCATTAGAGCATCAGGTCGATTGAGTGTGGAGAAAAGGTAGGCAGTAGCCCAACAAGAATTCTTCAAACAAAAAAAATATATATATATTTTTTAAATTTTCTTTTCAAATTCCCTCAACCCTATTTTCTGAATAAAAATTTTCAAATAGACATTTTGGAAGAAAAAAATATTTTTTTCTCTACTTTATTTCTGGAGACCACTCTGAAAGCCAGAGGGAAACTAGAAGTACTTGGCTTGCACCTTATTTTAATGTTAACTCTACCCTGGAATGCACGTGCCATCAGGCATTCATAATATCCTGACATGGGCACTTGCCCTTACGTTACATAATAGTGTTGCATAAATACTTTCATGCCTGTGAACTCAATTGAGTTAAGTATTAAGTATAAAGAGTTCTACAAAATCATGCAGTTAATAAATGATGTTGCAGCTTAATGCTGGTGCTTAGGAACCTTTGAGAGCTTTTATCTTCATATTTTAAATTCTTAATGATCCCTCCCCCTTTCTTATTAAAGCCTGTTGGAGAAATGAATCTTTTTGTCCTGGAAATCCTTAACATCTTCCTCATTAGTTGAAGGGAAAGGGACCCCAGTGAATGCCAGCATCTCTCTCTCTCTCTCTCTCTCTCTGGCTTCTATCTGACTGTTCAATTGTCTCAACTGAACAGTCAGATAGAATTAGAATTAAATGTCAGTGTGAAAATTCAGTTGATATGATCACGGTATAAAGGTGGGATGTCTACATCCTCTCCCCTCCTTAGCTCTTACTATAGTGAGTACCCCATGTGCAAGGATGAGTGTGCACGTGTGCATGTATCCACACACATGCACAATTGTGGTTGTGGGAAACCTCATAAGAAAGGCTAAAGTCCCCTAGAGATCATTCTCCCCTACTCCTTTGTTCTACACATCAGCAAACTGAAGTCCAGAGAGGACAAGTAAAGCATTCAAGGTCACCATCAGGTTCTAGGCAGTCCTGTGGTCACTGCCCTGTCTTCTCGCACTCTGCCCCGCTGTGTGGTGTGTAAGAAACAGGAACTCATGAGTTTGAATATCAGCCTGCTGCTTCCCCACTATATGAGTTTCAGCAGATCATTTTCCTTTTTCTTCAAGATGGTTTCTTGTCCCCAGAGTGAGGCTGGCATCACCCACACCCCCCACCAGGAGGTGTTAGAAGGGGTGATGCGTCTTTCAGACTTCTTGTAGAGCCCCATTGGAAGCAGATTCCTGGAAATATTAGACTCATTCCCCTGCCTTTGCATTTTGGGTCCAATGATGCTGACACTGTCCCGAGGGTGGAGACCACTCAGTCAACCCTGCCAGGCATCCTGTGTGCACATTTCCTGCCCCATGGTTGGTAAGAAGGGACTTTGTAATGCAACAAGTTTGGGTAACACTATACATGGGGCAACTCCAGTTAATTCATCAGTTCCTAAAATGATTGGATCCCATCCACCACCACCATGCTGAACAAGGGCAGTCAGGAACACCACGGGCTTTGTTATAATAGTTAAAATCAAACCACACCCAAGAAAACAAAACAAAAACCACTTTCATGGCTGAGATTCTCCAACATGGGCAACTTTAGATCACCTGCACCCCATTCTACAATCACTATGGCTGAGGGATTCCTGCTTCCTGTTCACACACGCCCTCTGCTCCCAGCCCCCATGGGTGAGCCCTATCCACCTTCAGTGATCCTGGCTAAAATTGGGGTACTACATCAGAGGAGGCTCCCAGTGTGATGTTGCTCACTCCCTTTCCTGGAGCCCAGCACTTCCTGACCTTGAAAATCTAACTTTGCCCTCTATGAAGAAGAGCCTGAAATGTGCCTGGCATATGGAACATGCTCATTATATGCTCTATGAACTGGGAGCCTCCCTCAAAGGCTCCCAACCTTCCTTGGAAAAGGATGTTTCTAAACAAAGTGACAGGCACAGCCCCTGATCCTGGTGCCACATTTGACCTCAATAAATGCATGAAAGTATTGAGATGATGCTTCCCATTTTATAAAATTCGATCAGGTCTTGAGTTCTATTTCACACTTGCCAGATGTAGCAGATCTAGAATTTTCCGTTCTCTTTCTGTTGTTTTGTGTCCTAACATTTGAAGAAAGCTCAGGTCACTAAAAGATGTTCTGAAGCCCAAATAAGTTCTTCAAAGCATGTCCTGTACAAATGCATAGGACTCCTGGACTCCTGTTCCTGGAGAATGAAGGACCACCCATCAAGCCTTGAGGTGTTTCAAGGCTACTGGAGGACATTTGCTGCTATGGTCATCAGGTCCCTAACCCAGACTCTCCCTTTTCTATGGAAGTGAGGACAACTGTCCTGTGAACTGGATGAAGTGCACCGTGTAATTCACCATCCAGATATCACAAGATTCAAATCCTCTCTGCGAACCATCAGTGCCCTATAAAACGCTTCCCACTATTGCTGCGGGAATGGCAGGCACAGGCATGGAAATGATTGAAGAATGACAGACACTATGAGATGCTATTAATTTTTATGAAAAGAGGAAAGATTACCTTTACTAGAAATTGTGGTCCTGTTTTAAATGAAGGGAACATGACTTGCTTATTTCACTCAATAAAAAGAGTAGTCAAAACCATTTATTAACCAGATGGTGGCAGTGTTTTCATTAAGAAAAGATAAAGTGTTATTATGCACTCCTCTGATCCATTTTATCCAATGTTTAGGAGGATGGATTTTTGGTCCTTCTCACTAAAATGCTTAAAATTCCAACTAAACAATGGGAGGCAGGGTTTCAGAAGGTTCCTGATCATTTTTGATAGTTCCTACCACTAGGAAATTAGGTAAATTATATGAGGCAAAATTAAAATGTTTGACACCTTTTCTACTGCTAGCCCCTTTGTTAAGGTTTATAGAGATGGACTACAGTACTGACTGGCTAGGGTTATAGTTCCACTGACTGGTTTACCAGTTGACTTGTACGGCTAAGGTGCATTTTTGACAACTTTTTCGCGTTCTGTCAAAGAGGAAGAGAGAGTTGTGTTCTGCTTTCTTCTCTAAAATTATCCAATGAATCTTTTGCTCATCTACTCCCTGCAGACAGCACCACTGAGTCATACGTCACAGACAAGCAGAGCACCCGAGTTTTATTTCTGTAACACAATCAGGTGACAAACAAGCCAGTATCCTTGCCAACATTTAAATTCCATTATGCCAAAAAGGATTGCCAATCAGGTCTGGGAATAATGTTGTCCTCCTACTGAAAGGCACCAAAAATATCCACAGCCTTGACCCTTCCATCTGGGAATATGATGTTACTCCTTCTCCAAGGGACTAAATCCTCCCACCCGTATGTGCTGCCGGCACCATCTGCACCGTCTCCATCTGGGAATCAGATCCTAAACCCACACAGATGTACTCAAAGCCAGTGCCTGTACCCAGCAGACTCCTTGACCCCTGGGTCCAGTGGAAATATTGAGCAGCACATAGCAATTTGTCCGTCTCTATTGTCCCTCCTGATCTAGGATCTGTGCTTTCTTACCCTCTCTGGGACCAGGATTGTGGTATTTTGTGTGCAGAGTTTTATTTCCAAGGGTATATTGTTCTAATTGGCATTGTATTTAGGATGATCTTTGCTAATTGGTATTGCAAAGCTCCCTTGCCCTCTCCTGCTGCTGTCAGATGCAAAGGCCTCCATATGGATGGAGGATCGGGGTCACCTGCCCAGGGTTGTATAGCAGATTATAAGGAGATGAACCTGGCAGCCTTGGATTTACAGTTTTCAGCATGAAAAAAATTGTGTGTGAGTGAAATGCACTTTGCTGATTTAGATAAGGAGTGCAAAGCCTTCTCCCAGAACAAGGATGCCAAGGCCAAGAGCAAATGGGCCTTGGACAACTTTCTGTTGGGTGGTTACTCCAATCTTCACACTGTTCAAGCTCTTAAGAGCTTTCAAAGTTGACTAAATAAGTCTAATGTTTATAACAAAGGCTGTCACAGAGACCTTTGTGGTAAGACCACCTGAGCATCTGAGAACCCACTATCTTACAGGATTCACAAAATAGTCACCAGAGAGGAGAAACTTTCCAAATGCCCTTGAAAGCGACCTTGGCCAATGATTCAAGATGCTCATGTCCTCATGGGTGTTGGTGCCTGGACACTTAGTACCTGACCTGGAAATGGTGGTAATTGAGTCTGAGCTTCTAACCATGGACTGGAACCATTCAGGAAGCCTGAATGGCAGAATAGCTGTTTTCAAATGCTCTTAAGAGTCATCAGATCAAAGAAAGGAGTTGACTTCAAAAGGTGGCTGAATCTAGCTCAGTGCAAGGAAGAGCTCTCTAATAATTCACACTGCTCCCCAGAAATTACACTGGTGAGAACACTCCTACATGAGGCTTTCGAATGATTCAGAGTCCTGGATTCAACTCTGTTTACCTACGTACCAGTTGGATGACCAGTTGGAAGTTATTAACTCCTTGGATCCTTTATTTTATCTGCTCATCCTACTTCTTAGAGTTGTTATGCTGGCCAAATAATGCGTGTGACGGGTCCTGAATGGAATCACAGATGATAGTGCTTGAAGGGGTCTTCTTTTTAAAGATGAAGTAGAACGAGTGGCTACCCAGGTTGCAGATGAGGCAATTCATAGGTAATAGAAGTTTCATTCATTGACTACCCAGTACACTAGCCCTGCACTGCTTGTTTACACGATCTCAGATAATCCTCTTAGGAACTTTTGAAAGGATGTTGTAATCCTTATCTCGCAGGTACGCAGGTACGGAAATCGGAAATCGGGGTTTAGAGATGGAATGTAAATTGCCCAAATGAGTGACACTGCTGAAATCTGAACCCAAGACCAATGGGCCCCTTAACTCTCCTTACTCTTAGCTGACCCCAGTCTCTTACCTGCTCCTTTTCATCAAGCAAGAGGTTAATATCCAGTCGTTCTGACAGCACCACTTGCAAATGCAAAATGGGAGGATGGTACAAAAGTGTGCCTTGTGACAAGTCTCCTCCCACTGAAGTCAAAGAACATCCAGGAGACTGGCATCAATTTCAAGGTTGTTTGCCTCTTGTTATTCTACAGAGCTGCCCTGCTCCTCTGTCCCATCCAGTGGCCGCACCTGCGAATGCATAAAGCTGGGGAAGATCAAAGGGTTATCTTCACAAATCTGTTCTAAATAGCTGTAAAATTCTCCTTCAATCTGAATTGTAAATTCCACAAACATCGCTGTGATCTCCCAAGTGTACCATGAATGTGTGAACAGCTGGGCAAAGGCAACATTGGTGTTAATTGACTCACCTCAGACATGTCCGTCTTAGCCCAGCCTAAATTGGGAGAATTTTCCTGTGATACTCGTTTGGTTGGTTAATGAATGATTATAGTCAGTTCAAGAGTGAGCTAAAACCTACAATTAGTGTTGTGAAGAAAGGAGGGGAAACGTGCTGACACACGGCGGACCAAGCTTTGCATTCTGAAAACTCTGCTGCCTAAAGTCCAGAGGCCTGTACACCAGCGAGTTCATATGTTAATCAACCAAAATGCTATCTGCCGGGAGAAAAGGATCTACATAGCCTCCTTTCCTTTCATCCTTTGCCTTTTCTTTCATTCTTTCCTCCCTTCCTCCTTCCTACCCTTTCTTCCTTCCTTCCTTCCGTCCTCCCTCTTCCTTTTTCTTTCCATTAGTTTTTAATTTTGCCAAACTCAAGCAAGTGTATCCATAAAAGAGTCCGTTAGTCATACCCATTTCCTTATAAAAAGAGTGATCTCCCACTTCACTGCCACTTTCCGCTTTCCAGACACCACCTCTTTCAACACCTTCAGATAATTTTTTTAATTTCACCTCCATATCTCCAAAAATAAGCTCGTAGTCTTCATTTCTCAGTTTTAGGCATTATATAGTTAAATCACAATTTTAGGAGCTCAGTCTTTGAGATTTACGTCTTTCAACTTTGTAGCCCTGTTCACAGGTGAGTCATACAGTAAGGTTGCATTTGCTCTTTTGCACAATTTTTGTTTTCCCTTGAGTTGATATTTTATCTCCCTAATTTGCCTAATTTTCATTAATCCCACCAAGAAAGCTTCATCAGGCTATAACCTCTCAAGACATTCGGACACATCAGGATTGTTATCGATTGAAACTTCCTGATGAAGCCTTTCCCAGAGCCTTCTGACTTGCCCCAATCTGGAACAGCTGCCCTTTATGTTTGTGCACAACTGTCTCCTGGATCTCCCTTCCCTGTCCTACTCAGGGCTCCCTTCATTTATCTTCTGTCTGTATCACCTGTTCTTTTACCTGTGTTCCGCATCCTTGGTCTATACTCTCTTCTGGTGTAAAGCACATCCTGCTGTAGGGTCCTGAAACAGAACATATAAGAAGCACATTTCTGAGACTTACTTTTCTCAAAATGTCTTTATTTTCCCCTTATAATTTATTGATATATTAGTTGGGTATAGAACTCTGTGTAGGAAACCATCTTCTTTAGAATCGTAAAAATTGAACTCCTGTGGCTTTTAGCTGTTTGTAGGCATCACTGAGAAGTCTGAAGCCTTTCTGATTCTCAATCCTTTACATGTGACCTTTCTTTCTCTATTTCATTGAATCAGGATCTTTTTGTGTCCTGAATGTTCTGAAATTTGGTAGTGTGTCCTTGGCAGGGTCTATGTACTAGTTACCATACTGCATACTTGCTGTGCTTTTTTCAAACTAGGAACTTGGGTCCTTCAGTTATGGGAAATTTTCTTGAATAATTTCATTGATCATTTTTTTCTCTTTGTTCTTTCTTTTGGGGACTCTGACTACTTAAATATTGAACCTATGGAAGTGGTCCTCTAGTTCTCTTCTCTTATGTTACATTTCCTCATCATTTGGTTCTGCTTTCTCAACTTCTCTTCAAACCTTCCCATTGACTTGTGAGCTCTACTGGTGTGGGGTTTTTTTTCCTGATAATTTTTTGTACTACTGTTGTTCCTTGAATATTCCTCTCTATAGCATCCGGTTCTTATTTTGTGGTTTCATTTTACCCTCCTATCTCTGTAATAATATCACTGATAGTTTGGTTGTTGTTTTGGTTTGGTTTGGTATTTGATATTGCTTTCTCTTGCTATATAGTCCAACTTCCTCCAAGTTGCTCTTTCTTATTTGAAACTGTGGTAGGGATCCCTGGGTGGCGCAGCGGTTTAGCACCTGCCTTTGGCCCAGGGCGCGATCCTGGAGACCTGGGATTGAATCCCACGTCGGGCTCCCGGTGCATGGAGTCTGCTTCTCCCTCTGCTTATGTCTCTGCCTCTCTCTCTCTCTCTCTCTCTCTCTCTCTCTCTGTGACTATCATAAATAAATAAAAATTAAAAAAAAAAAAAAAGAAACTGTGGTAACTATCCTCCATGTTCAAGGCTTCTCTCAGATGGCTCTTAATCTTTGATTGTCTGCTCCTATTAAGTAGAGGACACTGAAGAGCTGACTGGAAGCTCTAATGACATACCTGGAGGTTGTCTTCCATGAGCTTTACTGCTCCGTGAGCTGGCTGCTTAGTTGGGAAACCTCCCATGCTAGCATCTTTGTGTCTGTCCTTCTGGCTTGCCAAATAACCAAAGGAAGAATCTCCCAGCCTTCTGACTGGAGGTTAGGCTGTTTCTTGTAGTTGCTGATGTGAAGAGAGAGTTGAGCAAGGTTCTCAGCATCCAGGATGTCCACATGCTCCTGACCCCTAAATTTTCAGTAGGTACCCTGTGTTCAACGATGCTTGGTTTCTCCAATCCAGAGACCCTCTTCTTTATCCTTATCAAAGAATAAATTTCCAGTCTTGGACTATGCAAGATACAGGTGAGAGGTGATCACCTAACATGGGAGAGGAAATCATGACCTGGAGGTCTGATTGTTTCTTAAACAGATTTCTAAAAACCTCCTTATTTTAGTCACCCTACTTTAATATACTTTCAGAGATACCCAGAGCCACCAATTATTAGGCCTTTTGAGAGTTATGCAGTATAAGTCAACTTGAGTCTTTTTCCACTGCCAGATTAAAATTAAATTTTCTAGGGTCTTCTAGGTCATTTTTCCTTTTCTGTCTTTTTTCCAACTTCTCAGATTTGGTTGCTATTGTTTTCTCTCTCATCCTCCTTAGCCTTGTGGGTTTATGCCTATTTTAAAAACTCCTTTGTTGTGATTTCAGTGCAGTTGCCAGAGGATATAAATGTAGACATATGTCTTCCATCTTCCATGTTTAGCTGAAAGGCCAACCGATATTTCTCTGGTAAAGGTTTTAAAAATCAATGTCACCAAAAATCACTTTCTTATGTCTACCTCAAATATCACATACTAATGTCTAACTCATTTTCTCTTGTCTCATTTTCCATGAAGATAAAAGACAGCTAATCAATGTCTTCCCTGCTTACATTGTCAAGTACTCTATTAAGACACTATCAAACATAAATGGAAGTAACCCCTTTTCACTAAGAATCATCTTAATTTCTGAGGTACCTGGATGTCTCAATTGGTTGGGCATCTGACTCTTGATTTCAGCTCAGGTGATGCTTTTAGAGTTGTGAGATCCAGCCCTGTGTTGGGCTCCATGCTGGGCATGGAGCCTGTTTAGGATTCTCTCTCTCTCCCTCTCCTTCTGCCCCCCTCTCCGGCACCTCCTCAAAAAAAAAAAAAAAAAAAAAAAAGATTAAAAAAAATTTTTTTTTTATTTATTCATTCATGAGAGACACAGAGAGAGAGAGAGAGGTAGAGACACAGGCAGGGAGAAGCAGGCTCCATGCAGGGAGCCCGACGTGGGACTCGATTCCAGGTCCCCAGGATCACACCCTGGGCTGAAGGCGGCACTAAACCGCTTAGCTACCTGGGCTGCCCCTCCCCCCCAAAAAAAGAATTATCTTAATTTTTATTTTGTACTTAAATGCACCTTATGACTCATTGAGATTCCTTAAGCCTTTTTCTTAGCTCTATTTATTCCAGCTAATCATTTCTTAAAAATGAAGCAAGATATAGGTAAGTAAATAATTTATTCATTTAGTCAACAAATGGAGTGGTTATGATTTTCCAGTCACTGTGTTAAGTACAAGGATTGCAACAGAAAATAAGAAAAATATACCTTGTCCCCAAGGACTTCATATCCCGTTGCATAAACTCTAGTGGTCATTTTCTAAACCAATCACCAAAATTTAACATCTTAGTGTTCTCCTGACTGGCTATTTCTCAAATGTGTTTGTGGTAACTTTAAATTCTCTTCTGAGGTTTTCATCTTCAGTGTGACAATCACAGTAACATCGCAAAAAAATTCACAAAAAAACTAAATAATCGTTTTGGATGACATTTTGCCTGGGAGATGGGATTAAATTCACTTCCTTTCAACTTGCAATGGGAACATCTCTGGTCTTCTTGGCACGTTAGTTATCTGTTATATGTGACATGGAAATGCTGCTTCACAAATCTTATCTTTCCAGATCCTAGTATGGACGTAATGGAAAAGTAACAACTCATTTCCTTCTATTCTTTTATGATATGTACCTATAATTTTTTAACTCAAACATTGTACATTTCAATATATTTAGATTTTCCTGCCATTAAACATTATGCTAAAATATTTATGTATTTATAAGAACCATGTTTGGGACATGGTTATTATTAAGGACATAAAATAAAGATTGAGAATATGGTATATGAAACAAATCAATTGCAACTGCTATAGTTTTCTATCAGGCTGGAAAACTGGCATAAAACTTGCACCTAACCAGAAATAAGAGAACCATATTGAAGCTTAGAAATAAATATGCACCTATGCAGGCTTTGTGGGCATATTTAATTTAAAAATTACCTGAATATTTCCTAATCACTCCATGGAAGTAGGCCACCCATGCCAAATGGGCTCACTGTTGTACATGGCAAGAACCAAGGAAAAGCCATATTTTCTGAAGCAGGTAACACTGGGTGCTTCTTCTTCTGCCCGAAACACTCTGAGTTCTCCATAGAAATAGAACCAATAGGATATATATTGGTATATATATTTCTGTATATATATGGAAATTTATTATAAGAATTGGCTCATATAGTAATGGAAGCTGAAAAGTCCCCATAATCTGCTGTCTGCAAGCTGGAGACCCAGGAAATCCAGTGGTATAATTCAGTCTGATTCAAAAGGCCTGAGAATCAGGAGCTCTGATATTTGAAGCCAAGAATCATGGACATCCTAGTTCATGAAGAGAGAGAGAATTTACCTTGCCATTACTTTTTTTTTTTTTTCTTCCCTATTTGGACCCTCAACAGATTGGATGGTGCCTGCCCATATTGATGAGGGCAGATTGCTTTACTCAGTCTAGTAATTCAAATGCTAATTTCTTCCAGAAATACTCTCACAGACACACCCAGAAATAATGTTTTATCACCTATCTGTGTATCCCTGAGCCTGTCAAGATAACATAAAATTAACTATCCACACATCCTTTTTCCAGTAAAGGATAGAATGTCTGTGCACAAGGAAGAGCTAAGAAAGACAGCTGGCCCAGGCAGATTATGGAGGCGACATTGTCACATCTTATCACTCAGGTTACCTGTCCTATTCCAAAAAGCTGAGAGGAGGTGTTTAAACATCAAGAATAACCAGTCCTGATGACCAAGTTCAGTCTACATAATATGAAAGCAACTATGATTTAATTTTTTCCCCTACTGATTTGTCCCAACATTTTGATGTCTTGTAGACCTTACAGAAGACCTAGCTGTCTTGGAATGAAAGATGAATGGACAGTCCACCTTCTAGTGCATTCCCATGGGATGGTCTTCCCTGAATGGCTTCCTTCTAAGAATGATCCCTCCACATCATTGTTTCATGGTTGTTACTTGTAAATAAGGTTCATGCGTACATACATGTGGTTCACATATAAGGTTCAACAAGATATACGCCATGTTCATACAAGGAGTTTTAACTCTTGGCTGCAGCCAGCTGATCCAGGGGAGGGTGCCTCTCACTGAAGAGGTGGTGAGTTCAAGGTAGTCCCACATCCAACTCTGTGAGGAAAGCATTTCCACAGAGTGAGAGAAGATTGAAGCCAACATGTAGAATGAGGAAAGCTGCCTGGACAGAGACCCTCACTGAGGCTCCAGCCATATTCCTTACTCAGTATCCTCGTGATACATTCCTTTATTTCTGAAGCTTATTTGGGTCAGGTTCTTGTTCAAAAAGGGCTCTCCACCCATACTCCCACCGTACCCCCAGCAAATGATATTTGGTTTTCCTCAGAAGCAGGTGTTGCTGATTGCCTGTGGTTCTTCCTGCCTCCAATACGTGAAACCAAAAGTCTCGAGAGGCCTGTGTGCCTCTTTCTTCGAGTGTTGCTCTTTCTGAGCACTCACTTAAAGCAATGTTTCAAATTAGAGTGAAAAAACGGGAAAAGAAAGGGAAAAGAGAGTCTGCTGGGATCAAAGTTGCTTTGAAATACACAGAACACCACTCTCTGAGCTAGCAACAATGAGGAAATCTAGCTGCTGTGAGGGGTCACTCCAGCCTCAGAAGGAGGACCACTTCTTCCTCAATTTGCAAGAAAATTTCTTTTTGAAGCATGGAACCAATTGACGGTGATTTGTCACATTTCTTTCTCCACTGGTTTACTTGCTTACTTACTTGGTTACTGAAATATTTCAATAAGCCTCCTACTTAATGGCAGCGACTTAGAGACAGGGAATGTCTCTTCTCCTCCTTCATCTGCCCTCCCTCCCTCTTCTTTAACTCCTATGTCACAGAAGAGGTACACACAGACCCTTGTACATTCATAAATTATCAAATCTCTTCCTTCACCAAGGATCTGATTGCCATGCAATAAGTCAAATGTTTTTCCTGATGCCTGGTAATATGAAAAATTTCTTATATGATTATATCTATATCCCAAGACACCAGAATTATTATATTTCAGTGTTTTGTATTAGTGGCTTCTCCTGCATCAAATCCCAAAACCAATTACATTACAACCAAAAAATCCCCACAAAAATACCTAACACACAGCTCAGAGGGCTGTGCCCACAGTTTCACAAGGGTTAGAATTTTGGATTTGATACTCAGAAAGAAATGTTGTGAGTGTCAACAGGATTGGGATTAATAATAGTGCAATATATGCTTAGTTTTCTTTGTGTAAATATTTTCTTAAACTTGAGTGCCATCCTAAAATTAAATGTGGAAAATGAAACTTATGCACATAACTTAAGCAAAGAAAATTTAACTGAAAGTAAATAGACATCCCACACAGCCACTCTACCATAAGAATCCAAAACCCTTATGATTTTATACAATATGCAGTCTAAATTTTATAATTACTTTTCTTCTTTCCAGAAACTGAATACCTTACTATGGAGGAGAGGAGGAAGGAGGGGGGATCAAAATTAACTTTTCAAACCTATTTTTCTTAATTTTTGATGTATTTTGTTCCATCTGTCCCAGATTATTTCACCAAGCAGGAAGATTTTCTTTTCTTTCATTACATCAAATTATATTTTGGAGACTCAAGAGCTTTTAGCAACATTTTTCAGCATAGTAAACATACCCAGATGAAGAGGTTTCCTAACAGTAAATGATTTTCCAAGCCATAGATTGAAAAATAATATAGCTATATATGTATATCTATAACTATATATACATCTATAAAGAACTATATCTCTATATCTATACAGGTGGCATTAATCAGCAGGACCATGGCAAATGAAGCCTTATGATTTAGACTTAGAAGGAGCTCCAAGTAAAATATACCCCTTAACATGCAGAGTCCTAATGTGGAACCTTGAGTTCCCTCTTGGGCTGTGTAGCAATGGGGCCCCATGGGAAGTAAAGGGAGGGAAAAGCAGAGTGGTGACTCCTGGCAGAGAATGAAGGTGGTTAGCATCACGTCTGAACAATGGCCCGCATGACCTTCTAATGTGTTAGTGCAGTGTTTGTAGAGTGACTGAGCCATTTGGCTTGAATGACATAAAACACAATGCTCATGTAAAAATTACATGTCTTGTCATATTTCATCCTGACCCTTGTGTGTGATGCTTGAGGTGTGCTATGCAGAGCACATCTCTCCATCATGGGCAGACAGGCAAGGTCATGGAACCTGGTGTCAGGACAATAAACTGCAGTGTATCACAAGACGGATAGCTAGGTCCCCCAAAAGAGAGACCTAACTGAGTTTTGATGTCAATAATGACAACAATAGTGGTGTTGAAAGCAATGGTGCCGTGTTGAGTATGATGCTGGGAGTAAAGGTGTTTTCTGAGCATCAGGCGTGGTACTGAGCTATTATAGGTATCACCTCATTTAATCTTTATAAAATCCTGTAAAACAGTTACTGTTATCAAGGATGTTTTGCAGATTAGGGAACTATATCCTAGAGAAATAAGCAATGTGGCAGACTGCCAGCTAGTCAATGCCAAGATGGGTTTGCTAACTGAGGTCTTGATGCAAAGCCCATGACCCTGACTGGGATTGGATGGAATCCAATACATTCCAATCCCACCCAATGGTACTCATTGATCTGAGGCCAGGAGCCCAGGGAGAGCTGCCTGCCCACACTTGATTTGCAGTGACATAGCTGTTTCTCTTCCATAATTGAGGTACGGTGTACTTTAACTGTCACCTTGCAAATGTTTGTTCCCCCTACCAGATACCATGTGCTTCCCTGAAATGGTCACCTTCAAGACATTACAAATTAAATAATGATTTAACCTTCGAAAGTTCTTCTAAAATATTAAAATATTGGATGGACCTTTAAAATTAATTAGTTTTTAAAAGTTACTAATGAAAGTATAACATCAACTGGAATGCTGGCCCATCACAAAGTCCTTCCATGAACTGGAAACTTCCAGGACACTTGGCCAACACATTCCATGTGCTCAGTGGCAAGTTTTCATGCATACTCCCCTCAAAATCTAACATGCTAAAATCCTCTATAAATCAGAACAGTAAGACAGTGCTTATCATGAGAGTCCCCAGAGTTAGACTACTCAAAAATTATAGACTGATGATTAGCCGTTTGTCCTTGGCTTATTCCTATGGGTCTCAGTTTCATCAACTGTAAAATGGAAATTATAGGATCTTTTCTACTATGTCAATTCAGATATTGATGTGAACTCTCTTTTAAGGAAAAAACCAGAAAAAAAAAAATAGAGAAGAGCCCTATCCAAAAGGAAGTCATTGTTTTTTATGGTTCTATCTACAGAATTAAACCAAAGAAAATTTAAAATCTCTTCCTCCTCTTCCTGCTCTTCTGTTATATCACCCTTTTTCATGTTCATTGGCAGGAGTTTATAACAGAAGATGCCACTGCCTTTATTGTTCTTCACCACTCCCAATTTGCACACGGCAGACATTTAGTGCACATTTGAGAGAGAGCATAATTCAGAGCCTTCTCATACCCATTCTGGCTCTGGGAGTGTTTTAGCATTCACTCTGAAGCTGAGGGAAGGAAGTTCTCCCACCTAAGAAGAGGATAACTTTATATTAATTTTGCTTGTTGAAAGCTTTATGTAATACTTCTAGTGAAACAGCACCCTAAGGCAGGTTCCTCGGGCAAATGAAATGCTATGACCAAGTTATTAGAGAACATCAAAGTTATTTAGTAGAAACCAAGACCTGGGAGGAAGGGCTGACATCTGACTTCAGCAGAAATGAAAAACAATGGCCCTCCTGTTCAGGCGTCCAAGCCACAGACGTGCACACGGTGGGATAGAAGTGCTTGTGGGCAAGCTGCAGAAAACTCAGCTCAAAGCTGTTGAAATAAAAGAGGATTTTATTGGTTCACATTGAAGGATGGGCTGGGGTAGATGTGTCTTCAGGCATGAGAAACTCCAGGGCCCCAGCCCTTGCCTTCAGAGCCTGGCCTCTGGCCTCTGCCCAGGTCCCCGTATCACTCAGGATCATGCAACGTCTTCCCTCATCATGGAAAGATGCCAACGGCGCCGTCCTCACAGCTCCAAGCCATGGAAGGAAAAGAATTGTCCCTCCAGGCAAGTTCAACAAAGTTCTGCATTTTATGTGCTGATTCCTGCAACCATTCCTGTGGAGGGGAACTAAGTGGCCTGACTGGCCACCTCTGGACCTGGAGCCCAGCCTCATCGGGACCACAGGGCCCAGTATACGAGACTGGGAGTCCCCAGAGTACAATCCTCTGTTACCATTATCAGAAGGGGCAGTGGATACTGAGTGATGACAAACCGCCAACATCCACCACACACCTGGAGACAGCTTAAGGACCTCGTGACGGTGTCGCTTCACGACATCCCCTTGATTCCTGGAAATGACGTCCAAATTCTGGACTTGGTAGTTAAAGATTAGGCATCTCCTGTCCCCAAGGAAGAGCCCATTTTATCAGCTCTGTCGCTACCCACATCCCCAGCATTCTCAAATGTCATCTCTTGAACACTGAAGGAAACTGCCAATAAAAAGAACTTAAAAAATGCTATTTTTAGCTGCAGAGATGTACGCTCCCACCACAGGATAGCATTTATGTTATCATGACCCTAGTCTGAAAAGTTTGGATGGGGATTTGCATTAAGCCAGGGCCTGGAGCTATGCTGAATAAGGATTCGCGACCCGCACGTGGTGGTCAAGTGGGCTTCCCGATGTGAGCCTTAAGGTCTGCACCAAAGATTTGTTCTAACTTTTGAGCTCTGAGAAGCAAAATTCTAGTTCTTTTCCTGTTTCTAGTAATCAGTGATCCATTGCACTCTGCTACCTAATCAAGAAAATGTGGCAGGGAGAATGCCTGGCATTTGTGTCTGGTTTTTAAAACCTCTTTTTAGCAGATGAGATGCTAAGATTGAAGTCTCGTTGCTTCAATTGTGGACAAACAGCAGCCCAAATTAAAAGTGTGGGTTAGGTCTCCAAAACCTAACAGAAGACGGAGAACATTGAGCCAAGATGCTCAGGACTAGAAAGAACACAATTTAAACTGTGTCACAGATGAGGAAACTGAACGCAAGAAGTGCAATTGCCTGGTCAAGGATCTGCAGCTAATTTGATGAAAAAACAAGGTGAAAAAGGCAACGCACGGCCTATCTGGGAGAGCATTGTAAGCACTCACAAGGAGAAACCGTTCAGTCAGTGGAAACAGGGCTTGGAGTCAGGCACAGCTGGCTGCAGCCTTGGCTCCTCTGTGTTCTCACTGGTGACCTTGGGGAATTTAATTAATCACTCTATGCCACATTGAGATAATACTAGTGATGTCATCGTTCTGTTGTGAGGATTAAGAGATAACTTATGCTAAATGCCTGACAAAAGATTTGCCATCACAAGCCCTCAAAACGCATGATTGTTCTGAAATTTTATTTTTTAAAAAGAAAAAGAGAGAGAGAGAATAAATATCCCAAAGCAGTCATGTTTGGAAGTCAAACAAACCAGGGAATTTTCTCCTCATTCTTAGAGGGGAGGAAGAACAAAAGATAAAAAGCGAAGGAAGATCGCAGAATGAGATTAAAATAGGTCTGGTTGGCCTAAATAAAAATAAAGAAAGAAACAGTATTGTTGCAGAAATTGAAAATGTTCTCAAAGCTGCAATGAACAGAATCGATCCTATAGAAACTGGCTTAACATTCAGGACAGGAATCCGAAGTCACAGCATCGTGAAGAAAGAGGAAGGAACAGAAGAATAACAGAGAAAATGATTGTACTGGACCCGAGATATGAGCCTCCCGGGTTCTGGGCTGCTTACTCAGGGCCCCTGGGCAGCCTCAGCCAGAGGTGCTGCCCTCAGCCAGGGCGGACAGGCTGGATCAGCAGGCAGCACACAGGCCTGATCCCGGGCCCACCCTCAGCCACTGCTCCCAGTGCCACCAGGGCAATGCCACCGGGTCTGTGTCTGCAGGGAACCCACGGAGACCAGAAGCTCCTGCTCCTCCCACTGCCCCCACCGGGGCACCAGGGCAACACGGCCTGGGAGTGTGGAGGGGTGAGCGCCCTGCTGGGCAAACGTCCATGGAAAGAAGCAAGTAGACAAATTTGACCAAAGGCTCAGTAGACACAAAACTTGCACCTCCACCCCCTCTCCAACGACCTGCTGCAAGGCCCAGCAGCTCATGTCGCCACAGATGCCAACTGTTTTCTGATGCCTCAGTGGTCAGCTCCTGGTTCACAACCTTGCATTTGCTTTTCCTCCGTCTTTGTCTCACCTCTGTTTTGTTTTCATCCTTGCTGTCTCAGGATGGCACTCCAAACAAGGGGTTGCCGTGAAGTTTTGCCCTTATTCTATGTCCTGGGAAATCTGGACTAAGACAGTGATCAAAATGGGATTGGCATTGGAGACAAGGTGGATACTGGGTTCTACGAGCTGGAGAATGAGCGAGAAGAATTGAACAACATAAAAATGTCAGAAAAGAGAATTTTTGAAGAAGCACCATAACCCAGAAAATTGATAGGGAATGATAAATACTGAGATTTATCCTGGCAATACTACTGAACTTTAAGGAAACTAAAAGAATCTTACCAATATTCAAAAAGAAATAGGTATCTTACCAGAAAAAAAAAAAAATGACTGGCTGGGACTTACCAAAAACAGGATTCTAGGAGAAAATGGAGCAATCAAATGTCTATAAAATTTTGACAGAAAAAAAAAATGCTAACCTCAGAACGCTATACCCAACAAACTGTTATTTATGAGAAGTCAGCAGAAGGACATTCTCAATATGCAAAGAGGATTGAAATACCTTTATGAAAATACACTTGAGGATATAATCCAACTCAGCAAGAGATGAGGTCCTAGATCAAAGATTTAAACAAAACCTTAAAACCTTTTATTATCTTGGAATGGGAACATTTTCTTTCCTGTAACCCAATAGCCAGAAACTGTGAAGGAGAAAAAATGAAAGATATTTGCAAGCTAAAAAAACAAATAAAACAAAAATGTAATTACGAAATATGACAAAAATGCTTGATATCCTATTACATAAGGAAGTTTTAACATCAGTAAGAAAAGAAATCCAACTGGAGAATGGGCCAAATACATGATAAGGCGATTCGTAAAAGAATTCCAAATACCTGTGTGTGTAGAGAGACAGACAGACAGATCTATAAATGTTTATCCTTACCAGTAATGGAAAAACAAAAAGTGTGAGTTTAAACCATATAACAATGCTTTTTACCTATTGTATCAACAAAATTGAAGAAGAAGGGCAATGTCCAATGTTCCTACAATGGTATAAATGTTCTGGAGGGCAATTTATCAATATATGTGGAAATTTCAAATGTGTGTATCTCTTGACCAGCTTTCCCGCTTCTAGCAATTTGTCATTATGAGGCAATTGGCCAAATGTATAGAAGCATGAATTGTAGCATTTTTCCCCATTAACACAATATTGAACGATCTAAATGTCCATTAATAGGAAATGAGATGGTTTAGCTAATTGTGATATATGCACACAATTGAATACCATAGAGACGTTAAGCACAATGGTATAGTTTAACATTCACAGACATGGAAAGCTCTCCGTGCATTCTGTGGAATTAAAAAAGACAGATTTCGGAATAAGAACTGTGTGATCGCATTTATATAAAAATGAGTGTGCACATTCGCATTCACATCACACAGGCATCTGAAAATGCTGAGGGGTTACCTACAGCAGTGAGCTTAGGATTCTATTTTTAGCTCATTTGTCCTTTTTCTAAAGTTTCTAAATCTCTAATTTTTTGATTTATAGTAAGATGAAATAAAATGTCTTAACAGGAACACTTGAGGCGCACCTGAGTGGCTCAGTCAGTAAAGCGTCTAAGTCTTTGTTTTGGGCACAGGTCGTGATCTCCGGGTTCCTGAGATCGAACCCTGAGTCAGGCTCCGGGATCAGCAAGGAGTCTGCTTGTCCCTCTCCCTCTGCTCTACCCTGTCCCCGACCCACCCACCCACCTCCAATAAATAAATTAAAAATCTTAAAAAAAGGAAAAGTTTATGCCAATAGATTTTTACTTTCAATCAGTAATGTAGAATTCCTGTGAAGTTTTTCTTGATATTTTCCACCTTGGTGTTATCAGGGTTGTCGGAATGAATAGACCACCCGAACGAGAACAAGCAGGCTGTTCCTTTGGAGCTTCCATATCAAGGGAGTCAGCCCTGTCATTTGCATTTGGCAGAGACTCCCAGGGAAGCAGAGGAGCAGGGAAGCTTTAGAAGGGGGAAAGGGAGGCTTCGGTGAGCCCTAATTGGAGGCAGTTGACCTGGGGAAGCTAGAGGTGGAGTACCTAACGCAGGGCATCCCTTGTAACTGGTTTGGGAGCATATTTGGCTTTCTCCGCTGGCTTTGCATTGAAAATAGAGGGGAAATAGAGACACTTGAGGTTGTTAATCGAGTCTTGATTATTCTGGGCCAATTCCTGCAAGAACAGCTTCCTGGGCTGGTTGCTGCAGAGGATGCATTGTCATATATGGTTCTCCCAATGTACTTCAATAAATATACTAAATTTGGCCACACTATTTCCTTTTTTTTCTAAGATTTTATTTATTTATTCATGAGAGACACACAGAGAGAGAGGCAGAGACACAGGCAGAGGGAGAAACAGGCTCTCTGCAGGGAGCCCGATTCGGAACTCGATCCCAGGACCCTGGGATCACTACCTGAGCCAAAGGCAGATGCTCAACCACTGAGCCACCCAGATGTCCCTGGCCACACTATTTCTAAGGAACATAGGAAATTTTCCCTGGACTCAGTCCTACCGGCATCTATATTATCTTGGTAATATATTTGGAATAATAGCCAATCTATTTTTCCATCATTGACAAATTATAGCTGTTCCAATGCTTTACTGATTTAATTTGTAAGGTGAGTTATACACCCAGTTTTTTTTTTTTAAAGGTTTATTTATTTATTCGGGAGGAAGAAGGTCAGAAGGAGAGAGAGTCTCAGACTCTGCACACTGAGCATGGAGCCCAGTGTGAGCCTTGATCTCATGACCCTGAGATCACGACCTGAGCTGAAACCAAGAGTCAGGCACTCGACAGACTGAGCCACCTGGGTGCCCCTACATCCCAATTTCTATCCATTGTTAAAATGGGATGTTCGTCCTTCTGCTGTAGCAGCCTGCCATTTACGGACTATTCACAAGATAGAGCACTGCGTTAGGTGCGTCACGTGTACTAGTTCACGTATCTCTTACTACAACAACTCTCTTGAGATGTCACTGTGGGTTCCATTTTACAGATAAAGAAACTGAGGCTTCGAGGAGTCCGGGATCCTGTGCACAGTCATAGCTTATTGAGTGGAATGCTTTTGGGCTCACGTATGTCTGAATCCAAAGCCTGTGCCCATGAATCTCAAGCAGCATGAGACACCCCAGAACAGATTGACTTGGCCACACGGCTGGGTTACCAAAGCCCAGAGCAGACTGGTGGGGAGGATGCAATGCACCAATATTGAGCTGCAGCTCTTGCTTCTCAAAGGCTATATAAAAAACTTAACCCATAATTCTTTTATGTACCTGGAGGGTTTCCATCGTGGTGGCAGGAAGCAGGATCCTAGCTAATGTCATCCTTTGGCAGTGACTATAATTCAGTTTGATAATTACTAACCTGCTTGCCCAAGGATGCGAGAAGTCCCATCACGGACAGGAGGACGAGAGTTACAAACCTCCTGTAAGCTGTTTTCTCCAGCAAAACTTCTAACACTTTTACTGTTGTGGACGATTTCTCCGTCATTTATAGCAAGGTTACTTTACAATGTTATGTCCATGTTTACCAAGCGCATAGGCAGCTCCTTCATAATTTAAAAGTTTTTTTATTTGAACTGGATCCAGTCATTTTGTAATTGCTCCTTGGTTCTCTCCCTTGGGAACACACTTCCCCATGGGAAGCATATCCTGGAAATTTCAAATACATCTTCATTTTCATTCACTGGATCCTTTTCCTTTTTTATTTACTTATTCACCATAATGTCTCCCCAAACTCCAGCTGTAGGAGTTTATCTTAACCAGCACGTGCCATACAAAATGCCTGAAATCTCCCAGGAAACGGCATCCCTCTTAAGTCTAATGGTCAGATACTGATACTGGGAGAAGTGCTCCTTCTCTGGAGCAAGGCCACTCGGGTTTGCATCTTGGCTCTACTGCTCCCAAGTTGTGTGACCTTGGGCAGGCCTATTATTACACCCAATGTCTTCTCTGTGAAATGGGGTTAAGAAGAGCACTTACATCAGAGCTGTTTTACTGTATTTATTTTTAAAGTTGTTATGAGAATCTAATGAGCTTATACATGTAAACTCTTCATTCCCTGCCTGGCAAATAGTAGGACTCCAATAACATAATTTACTGTGTGCTTAAACTTTAAAATGAATCTAAGTCTTTGTCCCAAGGTTGTTCCATAGGACACAGTGTGTGGGTCAGCCAGCCACACGAGGGGAGAAGAAGCTTGGCTGAGGTGCATAAATGTGTGGATAAAGCATCTCACAGACACTTCCTTCCAGACATTGTCCACATTTAGTCAGTCACGTCTGATATGGTTCCTCCTCCTTCTTAGGGCTCCAGTTTAGAGATAGATGGTTAGCTCCCATAGCCAGGGTAGTCAGCCATAACTTCTATGGTGGTCATACTCCTATGATTTCCACCTCCTGGTGTTCACACTCTTGTAGAAACCCATCCCTGTGAGTGTGGACAAGACTTGTGGCTTACTTTCAGCAAGTAGAGTACAGCAAAGGTGATGGGATGTCAACTTCATGATTATGTTACATAACATTACAATGTGACTTTTCTGGAAGATCTCCCCCTAGCTAACTTTGATGAAGCTGGAAGTCATGGTGGAGAGCCCACCTGGTAAAGAATTAATGGCAGTCTCTAAAAACTGAGGGTGGTCTCCCTCTAACAGCCAGCGAGAATTTGAGGTACTCAGGTCCACAGTCACAAAGAACTGATTCTACCAACAATTGCATGATCCTTCCCTGGTTGGGCTTTGAAACTTGGCCACAGCCCCAGATGACACTTGGATTACAGTCTTGTAAGGCCCTGAATCAGGGGACCCAGATGAGGTATATCTGCACTCCTGACCCTCAGAACATAACAGATTGTTTCCAGTCACTAAGTTTCTGGTTATTTTCTATGTAGCAATAGGAAACAAATACATTGGGGCACTTGGTGGGCCCAGTTGGTTAAGCATCTGCCTTCAGCTAAGGTCATGATCCTGGGGTCCTGGGATTGAGTCTTGCATCGGGCTCCCTGCTCAGTGGGGAGTTGGCTTCTCCCTCTCCCTCTGTCCCTGCTTGTGTGCTCTCTCTCTCTCTCTCTCTTGCTCTCTCACTCTGTCTCTCAAATAAATAAAATCTTTAAAAAGAAGAAAGAAGGAAAGAAAGAAAGAAAGAAAGAAAGAAAGAAAGAAAGAAAGAAAGAAAACAAATACACTGTATTAGCGTTCTCCAAAGAAACAGATCAATAAGATATAAAAGGAGAAGGAGAGAAAGAGAGACAGAGAGAAAGAGAGTAACAGAGACAGGGATTATAAAAATAAATAAATAAATAAATTAAAAAATAAAAAAAAGAGAGGGATTATAAGAGATAAGCCAGTTATAAGCAACTGGCGCATGCAATAGTCCGGATTCAGAAAGCCAGTAACACAGTCCCCGTCTGGGTCTGAATGCCTGAGAGCAGGAGGGCTCATAGTGTAAGTTCTAGTCTATCTGAGTCTGAGAGCAGAAGACTTGATATCCCAGCTCAAAGACAGTGAGGGATAGAGGGAGGGAGGCAAGGAGGGAGAGAGAGAGAGAGAGAGAGAGAGAGAGAGAGAATTCTTTTCTTACTCAGCCTTGTATTCTATTCAGGGTTTCAACAGATTTGATGAAGCTCATCTACTACAGGGAGGGCAATTTGCTTTACTTAGTCCAAGGATTCAAATGCTAATCTCATCCAGAAACATGTTCATAGACACTCCCAGAAGTAAAGTTTAGCCAAGTGTCTCGGCACCCCATGGCCTAGTCAAGTCGGCACACAAAATTAACAATTACATATACCTTTCTCTGATTTCTTTTTTTCCTTTTCTTCCCTTCATTGCCTGACATTATCCTCTGGGCAATGTAAACCTGCCATTTACCAAGTATTTGACCTTGATCCCCCATGAGAAAGATCCCTGGATCAGCCTAAACTTGAGTGTCCTTGTCTATATACGGGAATAACAATACCCCAGTGTCTTCCCAAGGGCTATGGAGGGTCTAAATGGGATAGTTTATGGAAAGCACTTGCCACAAAACCCCAAACCTGGAAAGTGGGAGCTTGCTTATTACTGTGGAGGAATCTGTTTGTAACCACACATTGAGTTTCACTTAGTAAAGATCTCTTTTTTTTAATAAATTTATTTTTATTGGTGTTCAATTTGCCAACATATAGAATAACACCCAGTGCTCATCCCATCAAGTGCCTCCCTCAGTGCCTGTCACCCAGTCACCCCCTCCCGCCGCCCACTTCCCTTTCTACCACCCCTTGTTCATTTCCCAGAGTTAGGAGTCTCTCATGAAAGATCTCTTTAGATTTGATTTTTTGCAAGTTTGCCTCATCTAGAGCTTTAGCAGTTGATGGGCAGAGGTCAGCCGGGAAGGTGTCAGCCAAAAGGCTGAGGTTCAGTGTCAACACCACACCATGGAAAGCACAGCTCAGGAACAGAAGGCTCAGCAGCTGGACAATGTCTGCAGGACTTGATGTGGGTCTTTGTTATCCCACAGAGAGGCATCTTGCACCTGTACGGCTGGATCTACCATAGTTTGTGCTCCAGGAGAGAGATCCTGCCTGCTGCCTCACTTTTTGTAGGGCAAGCAGGAGAATAGATTTGTTAGCTGGGGAGGAACAGACTGAACTGGAGTGTCAGCTGCTCAGGAAAGCTTCATACCCCAGAAGGGGGGTTGTTGAAAGTGGGCACAGCACTCATGAAAAGGAGGAGGTGGGGTCCACACAGTCAATCCCAGGAAGCTCAGAGTTGCTGTCAGGCCACCCAGAAAATAATCTTGCCTGCATGGACAGAAAGTAAAGCAATAATTTCCCATTGACAGTGAAACCCACCTCTACTTTAACACGTGAGTTCACATGAATATTAGCAGAGAGAAATGAGTCCAGAGGGGAGGGGCAGAGAGCAGCCACCTGGACCTTTCTTTTTTGCTGTTATTGTCTGATGGGTGAAAAAGAGTTGAGAATGTTGATTGTAGAATTCAGAGTTTGTGTCAAATTGCTGTATTCTGGGTCTTAGTCTATGTGGAAAATGAAATCTAATTGTTTTCAGATTTTCTTTCCTTAAAATATTGCTCCTTCCTGGGAATGCTCAAAAAGGAATGAAGCTAAAGTGTTTGGAGTGGAGATTTTGTAGCAGACATCCTTATTTGGTCTTTAATGTTTCTGCATTAGAAATAAATTGCCAGGAGAAAGAAAATGAGATGAGTATCCCAAAATTCATGTGTGTGAGTTGAAATCTTAATTCTTGAATTTCTTTCCTTGGGTTTTCCACCCACAAAGTCACCTACCCATTCATCCCTCCCTGCTTCTGTGGAAGTCTCCGTAAATGTTTGTAAGAACAAAATTCTCTTCACTCTTACATAAAAGAGAATCCAGTGAAATTTCAGCTTCAAGACAAGTTTTGGTTGATGGGAGGGCAATCTGATCTCTCATCAAGATTCTTTCAGTACCTCGGAGAGTGACAGAGCTCTCTTCCCAGGATCCTGGCCCAAACCACAGGCTCCAGCTCACAGTGTAATTATTTCCCAGGGTGGAATTGTGAAACAGGCAGGGAAGGAAGGGAATCTGAGTTCCTGGATGTCAATCACAGAAGGAATTATTGCTGCTATTATCGAGATCTACTAGGTATGCATTTTATTTCCCATGCTTACAAATTAACGAAGGCTAAAAGATATATTTGATAACATCATTTCTCTGCCCACAACTCTTGAGTGGCTTCCCACGTCATTCAGAGGAAAAGTAAAAGTTCTGACAAGCCCTTGCATAAATCCCCTACTTGTCTGGTTCCAGCCTTTCCATCCTTTCCTTGATCGCTCCACTGTACAAATTTTAAGATTCTTACTACTCATTCTCAGCAACACCTTCCCTGACAACCGTATCTGAAATCACACTGACACCCCTACCCCTCCACCCTCCTCCCTGTTCCTGCTGTTTGTCCTTATCATTTATCACCATCTAACAAAACTATCATCGTGTTTTCCCCAACTCCCCTCCCACTTCAATAGAAGATCCATAAGAGCAGGAATTTGGTTTGTTTTCTTAATGATTACATTCCCATTGCCTAGAACACTCTCCCTGAAATGTACTAGGTACTCAATAAATATTTGTCAAGTGAATGAATCTATAAATGATTAAGCAAATAAACAATACTAAAAGGACAGTGGTACCAGCCTTATTTCACAGATGTTGAAACTTGGGCTCAGAAAGATTCTAGAAGCTTGGGCAAGGTTGTGCAACTGAGTAATGCTGGCACTGGGATCCAAGCAGCTCCATGTGGCCCAGGGGTCTGTGGCATCCTGCCTGCCCAGTCCTGCTTCATGTACACCTTCTCCACATCAGCATCCTCCCCCCAGGTGCCCATGGACCTCAAGAGTTGTTTTCCTTCACCTTCAAAAAAATCTCTCCAAATGAAAAATGAAACTTAAACAGGTTAAGGTGCAGTTGACCAAAACTAACTAACAATGTTACTCATCCCTTGGGATATGTGCCTTCTGAGGGCTTCCAAAGCCTTGCCTGAGGCAGCTGGCTCTAACAGTAAGATTCAGACCTCCATCAATACCCCCAGGTGACAAGGGAAAGGGCAAAGCGTCATTAACATCTTGTGACCAGCTCACCTGCACTTTCCATCGTTTAAGGCCATTCTCCATGCAGCCTTGGGAGCATACTGCCTGAGCAGAAACTGGTGTCCAGGATTGCATATAGTCCCCTGGCCACTTGGTTTCTACACTGGTTTGGGATTCGCTTCCTCAAGGTTGACATGATTAGCCTTTGGTCACCTCTCTAATGACACTGTCCAAACAGGACTTGGAAGTACTTTTCATCTTAAACACTTATTCCTAAAACCCTAGCAAGAGGTACAATTCTGCATCAGAAAGTAAACTTCCCCACTGCCAGCTTTTACTCTGCTATGTTTTTTAGAGTGCCACTACTTTTTCATAGGCCTTTTTCCCCCTGAGGTTAGAATGATATTTTAGATCCAGAAATGGGAAAAGAATTTTTCCAATTATGTTTTTAGTGTTTTATTACTCCAACCAATTCATATAAATGCAAATAGAAAATCAGGAAGATTCCTTTGCAACAATAAACTCTTCCCTACACAAGATGCCCAATCAACACCACACTTAACATGAGCATATTAATGCAGTAACTATTTTTCAACTTTGCAGGAGTAAATAACACCTATTGGGCTAGCTAATTAGCCTCCCTACCTATAATGCCAGGCAGATTTAAAAAAAAAAAAAAAACCAAACTAGATTCCTTGACAGTCTACTGCTCAATTTTCCAGTTTATTGGAAGCTCTTTGTATCTCACCCATTAGGCCTCATGGTGCTACAGAGCCTTTCAGCAGGCAGGACTTTACTAACAGATAAACCCCTTCATTGCATTTCCAGATGCTCTGAAAGAAGTTCAGTCATAGAAGGTAGGGAGGGTGGAGCTACCACTGACCAGCTGTTTAGATTTCTAAAATTGTCCCCAGAGGAACAAAGGTCAGGATCATGGGGATAGAAAGCAAAAGGACATGAGGGTCTCTAGTCCATTTTAAAGTGCATGAGGAAAAAATAAATAAATAAATAAATAAAAAATAAAATAAATAAAGTGCATGAGGACTTTTTCACCTCATCTGTGCCTATACACATAGATTGAAGTGGAAAACACAATGATTTTCTCAGTCAGAACACCCTTTAGTGTGTGCAACACACACATGCAGAATCAGACATGCATGTACACATTTATTAAAGTTAGACCTTTGAAGAAATAACACGTCAACCAATGTATTATCCTTTTAAAAGAAGTAATGTCAGGAGGCACCTAGGTGGCTCAGTTAGTTAAGCATCCAACTCTTGATCTCAGCTCAGGTCTTGATCTCAGGGTCATGGGTTCAAGCCCCATACTGGGCTCCACCCTGGGCATGGAGCCTACTTAAAAAAGAAGAGGAAGAAGAAGAAGGAGGAGGAGGGGGAAGGGGAGGGGGAGGGGGAGGAGGAGGAGAAATGTCAGGAGTTTCAGTGGAAGGAGAGTCCAGGTCTTTCCTGGAGAGGGAAGGAGTGGTCTGTTCATCAGCACAGTTTGGGGGAACTGGCTCACAAAGGACTTTCCCACCCCACAGGGCAACCAACAGTCTCTCTGTTGCAATTATTGTTACTAGCAGGGTTTCTATGTTTTAAGGTAAAAGGAAATAACAAACTTCCAAGGCAAAACAAAAATCCATGTCCAAGTATATTTGTTGGAAAGAACAGCAAGCGTTACTCCCAGAGGGTGCAGGTGATGTTTGTTTCTGGTATCAATCAATCGATTAAGGAAAATACTGTGGTAGCATGAACCTTAACTTTGGTTAATCTCACAAGACTCTCTTTGAAACTAAAAAAGCACATCCTAAAAGAATTGGCCCTGCTGAGTTATCTCAGAAAGTCATATTTAAAAGAAAAAGAAATCAGAATTATGATATTACGGTATTACAGGCAGGAAAGTAATCATACCATTGTCATTACAGTAAAAATGCTCATACTTTCTAGCCAATTTAAGATCAAAGCAAATGTGTCCATCCTTAGCCAGGGAAGTTGCTAACTGATCACATAAATAGTTTATTCTCTTGCAGGGGAAGTTTGAGGCAGGTTTACATTTTTTTAAACTCAATTTACTCCGTACTAGCTCAGAGAGAAATGATATTTAAGAATTGAGAGCACACCAATACTTAATGATAAAGATATAACTGACTTTTAGCACATTAGTCACACTCTACAAAGTTTGAAATTAATTCCCAGAGTCCTTTGCACACTTATTCATGATTTTGCTCTTCGAAAGGAAGTTTTTTTCATCCCTGTGCCAACTCCATTGCGAAAGGACCTTTTCATAAGCGTCTTCTTGAAAATTGGCTTTAGAAAATCTAGTCCCTCGCTTCTGTCCATCCTGGTTGGGCAGGTGTTCAGCAGGATGAGAAAATAATCAGATTTTCCAGACACCTGGCAATTCAGATGGGGGACGAGGGAGAGAATACAACTTTAGGGTTAAAAACTTATTTCAATAGTAACAATTTTCAAAACCTTAAGGCTATAAGTTCAATGTCTCTAACCTTTCAAGGGGGAAATTTTACGAGAACACGACATATGCTTTATCTAAATACAAAATATTATTCAGAGCTATCTACTCTCCTGTCTAATTTTTATGCTACTTATGTAAACGCTATTATTCGGGATTTGCATCATACACCATACATAGTTATCTTGTTGCTATTACTTTATAAAGAATCTTTCAAGTGGCACTAATTAGTCCTGGGAAGTTTTTAAAAATTTACTAAGAAAAAACAACCCATGATAACCAAGCTTCAGGTTTCAGTTGGAAACACTTTTTCTTCTGGGATTTGTCGTGGGCCATTTACCAAGATTCTCCACAAAGCTATCTTGCTTCTTGAACAATAGCATCTTCATCTTTTGACTTTGGTTCAGTTCCTCATCAGTGGTTTAAAGGCCCAGATAGTGGAGGGGGTACTTAGTCTTGAAAGAAGCACATGTCTGGAATCTTAAGAGCTCGATCTGGCCATCTAGAATGTGCAGTTCAATCCCCGTACTTTCCAGATGAAGAAACCAAGTAAAGAGCAGAGGGGCATGTCCCAAGAAATGGGCCTGACACAGATATCAAGTAAGAATTTTCAGCACTTGTCCTATGTCCCCTCCTCTGTGGTTTCAGAGGAAGTATAATGCTGATGAGTTACAATTCCAAGTTTCATCAATAAATGGACCAAAGATTTATCAATGATCTTTGTGGTAAATCCTTAATGTGTATCATCTCATTTTATCCTCTCAGAAAGCTCTATGGATGAAGTGATATTATCATTTCCTCAGTTTTAAATTGAGAAATTAAATGGCTTGTAGATTAAGAAGGGATTTGAGTGGAAGCACCTGACTCCAATCCATTTCTCAACACATGAGAGCAGTAAGAGGAAAAGGAGGCTGACAGGTCTTAATTGGAAAGAAACATATTACAAAGTAAAAAAAAATTACACATTTTCCTTTCCTGGGGCAGGAACACAGGCGTGGTTTCAGGTTACTTTGGAAGTTGAAAGGGGGACAAAATGAAAAAAAAAATGTTCTCTAGAATGCTTCACCCATGCCTGGATAGGTTACTGAAGGTTCCAGTAATCAGAGCACCCAGGTAAATCATTCCCGCTGGCCTCTGGAAAAATCATGAGCATTTTTTTTTTTTTTTTTTTTTTTGGACCTGGGAACAGTCAGAGGGAACTTCAGAAATATTGGTCATGGAAAACCAATCAAAACTCTTATTTGAACGCCCACGATGTGTTTTTCCTTCTGTTAATGGAGGAAATCTAAGCATAATATAATGCCATCTATTTTAAATCCCCAGCAAGGAGGGCCTATGAGTCATTTCAGGAAGGGAAGCATTCCAGTTCTTTCCAGAAATACTCGTGAGGCCACCATTGTATTGCAAAAGAAATGCATCATTTCTGATTATAAGATCCTGGAAACATCCCTAAAAAGATACCGATGTACTTCGCTGATCACTGAAGGGAGTCCTTGCCAGAGCTGACTTGTAAACAGAATAATATGGTATGTTTGCCTAATTGATGTACTTTACGAAGTTAACAACAAATACTACAAGAGCCTATACATCGTTTGTCTGTGTAATTACTCACCTTAAACAGTCAAAATGATACCGTTGCTACATGATGGAGTTATAATGAGAATGAAATTGTCACATGCAAAAATAGAAATATGGAAAATGCATGGAAAGAAGAAACATCTCATTTATAGGTAAGCCGATTTGTAAGTACATTAGAAGAAAGTACATTCTTAATTAAAAAAAAAAAGAAGAAGAAGAAGAAGAAGCCGCATACAAATGCCTCTCTTTCAACAGAAATGTCATGAATAAACCTTCGGGAAAAGAACAGAAAGTAATTAGGAAGACACTTGAGAAAATATACCAATTTATGGGTTGTGACTCATCAACTTGATCAATATGGTTGATGTCTTATAGAATCAATGACTCAATTAGTGTTGAATGCTCATAGGACTAAATCAGGAAAAAAGAAGCTAACTTAAGTAAACAAGAAAAAGAAAAATGACAGATGCAAAGATTAGTAAGAAGACCAATAATATAAACAGCTAGATCATTATGTTTGGACATATATCTATTATTTAGGATTTGTGTAGCATCTCATTATCCAAAAAATAGTTTCATGAATTACATTGATTCAGTAATTGCAGTATGCCAGGTTAAGTCTCAGTGAATACAAAATGTTATCAGGGACCACAAATATTTTAAAATATTTTAAACAAAGTATTGACATTAAAACACCTGAAATATCATGTAAAAATAGCATCAAATATTCCAAAGAAAGATGTTCATTTTCTGAATATTCTGAACAGTTCAATGATTAACATTAGAATCTCAATCAATATTCTTGAATAAACACAGGAATTAATATTTTATGTGATGTTTCATCAATATATGTCATTTTATCTATATTCTGTATTTGAAAAGTTAGCATTTTTTTAAAAATATTGGTAAATTCACTATTTTAAAAAAGTGATCTATTGTATTTGTAATATGGTTTCAATGGTTAAATGTTCACTTTGATCATGAATGCACATATGTGGAATAACTAAATTGTCATGGGCAAAACTATGCACATTTTACTTCAAAATGAATGCTTTTCCATGCAGGAGCCAACTTCTAAATATTTAAAAACAAATTTTAACAAGTCTAGCATTATTTTTGTCACATAAATGCTTCTCTTTACTAATTTTATGACTGCTTATATTTTTTTCATTGAAAGCTCTAATGAATAGGAGAAATTACTCTCTGTCACATATTTCTTGAGATTATTTTGAACATAAACACATATAAGCCATCTAGTAAAACATCAAAAATACAGGCAAAACTCTTACCTTAGAAGATGAAACTGGATAACACCAGATCACATGCATTGTAGAACTCAGCAGAAGTAGAATGAGGCTGAATTTTAATGAGCTGTAGGGTAGGGGGAAAAAAAAACCCCTAAGATTAGTTTCATTTAGGCAAGTATAAATAAAAAAATATGTAAATTCAACAGTTTTTTTTGTGGAAAAAGATAGTCTTTTACCTAATCATTTTGGATTTTCCAAAATCTCTGCAGATCAGTGGTTTTCTTGCCAAATTCCTCACACTTACTGTCAGATCCTCCTTGGGTGACCCTTTTATACCAGGAAAGTTCAGAAGTAAAAATGTCATCACGTCCCATCATATGTGACTAATTGGCTCTTTTTTTGTTCTTGTTAAGTTGGAAAAGGACAAAAACACACAGGCATTGTCATTGAGCCATCAAGGATTGACTTCATTTAAAGTTTGCCATTAAAAATGTCCTTCAGAAACATTGTCTTCTAAACTGCGTCATTGTGACATAGACAGCTAGAGGTCTCAAAAGAAACCACAAGCTTGTCCCACTTAGGGTTTAACACTTAAGAGGGATGGCATTATTTTGAATGTCCTAGCATCATGTTTCAGAAACTAACACAAAATCCTTACAAGAATAAAGAACATCTACCCTCACAATGGGCATGGATTGTTTTCCACAATGGATTCCCCTCCTTTAGGACTTCTGAGGTGAAAGCAGGGAAACAAATATCATGTCCCTTTGTCACTGGTCACTCCAATAAAAGAAGAGCACTACATTTACCCCTTTCCTTGTGTATACCCAGAGTCCAGGCCCTGAGCTCTGGAAGAGCTGCCTACCTTAGCCTCCATTTTCTCTCCAGGGCATAGAATTTCTCTGGGAAGCCTTCTCTGTCCTTGCAAACCAATGGGCATCCACATTAATAAATTGATTCAGAAGCGCTAAGTGTGAACAGATGTTGCTGAGGCTTACAATGGAGAAATACATCAAGGGAGGTGCTTTCTGCTTGGATAACTAGTGTTTCTGAGATGGAGCCAACATTTTTTGAATACAAAGCAACCAAGGGAAATCCTTGCTTCCTCAAGATCAGCACCTTTTGGAGGACAAAGCTGCCCTGTGTCTGGGACATTTGCTACCTATTTGTCAGTGCTACGTCCCCTTCTTTAGGGAACTGATGCTCAGTATGATTCTCACGTAGTTGTTGATCATATATAGTGACCCCTTGCCTACCACAAGGAAAAGCAGGTGATCCAGATTCTCAAGAGAACAAAGATCACAGGGATTAGTGCCAAGTTGAGGACCTGGGCATATAATCCAACAAATTTATCAGTCTTTTGGGGGGATATCACATGAAGGTTGGGAGATAAAGAGTTTTAAGAACACCCAAAACTGAACATACACATTTCCTTTTGTTGTCTTTTTAAACCCAGCTAAAATAAACACATAAGAACAAAAAGAATGGAAGAGAAGATGATTGCGAGTGTTTTGTTGAGAGATGAGCAATTGTCTAAGTAGATCTGAGAAAAATTCTTATCAAGATAGCTTAGTAACAGATCCTCAACAGTCTTAAGTATTCATGGAACCAGTTGCTTTTGGATGTGATGAAGGTGCACTAGTAAGAAGAGATCAGCTAGAAGTTTGAGACTCAATTCAATTCCACATCACCTCTCCACTTCCCATGTCTAGACAACTTCTGCTCCAGCAGAGGACTATAGATCTATTTTATGTAAATGGTAAAACAGAATGTTTCCTGACTGAGGGAATCAGGTCTAGTGGTGTTACAGGGTTACTTGTCTGAAACCAAAGGTTGAACAAGTACTATAATCAGTGCTGAGACCCATGTGGTCTTATCCTTGGCACAGCTCCCACACACTGTTAGGTCTTTACCCTCAGGACAAGTGAATGGAAGACCTTCTCTGGATAATCTTCCCAGCTCAAGATGAAAAACCTAGAGATACAGACATTAGGGTTCCCTCATAAAAGCAGCCCAGCCAAGTGAAATCCACTGAAGTCCAGGGCTGACAATGCCCACTAACACACACACTGAATTTATGGACATTTTATCGCCTCACTCTTAATATAAACAGACAACTCAAAAATGCAACTGAAATGAGTACAGGACATTTATAAAGGCAGAACTGATAAGAACAAAGAAAATTGGATAGAATTCCATAGCAACAGTGTTTTATCCTGAAAGATAGAAACCAACAAACATGAAGTAAAAATACTTGAAGGAAATAGGAGAGAATGCAAGAGAAGAAAACTTAAAAAAAACCCACTAATATTCCCCAGAGAAAAAGGAAGATATTGTATCCGTAAAATAAGAAAAAAAAAAAAAAGCTATAGAAAGCAAATCATTTAGAGGACAAAAAAGGAGCTCATGAAAATTAAAACTATAAAAACTCAGTAGAAGGATTGAAAGATAGAGTTGCATAAATCTCCCAGACATTAAAGAAAAAAGACAAGGAGAAAAATTAAGATAATTAAAAAATAGTACACACCCCCAGTAGTTTCAACATATAAATAATACGGATTCTAGAGAAAAAAAATGAGAGGACAGGGAATCATCAATAAAGAAATAGAAGAACATTTTCCATAACAGAATATACTGACTTTTGGGAAGGAAGGGACTCAAGTGTCTGGCAGTATGGCTAAATTTGACCCATACTAGGATATATCATTATAAAATTTCAGCAAATTATCTCCTACAAGCTTCCAAATTGCCTACAAAGATTCAGACACCAGAAGCACTTTGGAATTCTCAAAAATAACACTGAGAGCTTGGAAAGAGAATAAAGCAATGCATTCAAAATTGCAAAGAAAAATGATCTCCAATCTAGAATTTATTCCCAACCAAACTATCCTTTAAGTGGACGACTATAATAAATATTTTCAGATATATAAGATCTCCAAATTATACTTCCCTCACACCCTTGGCCAGGAAGCACTTCAAGATATGCTCCACCAAAAATAAGCATATGCACCTCTAAGGAAGAAAATGTGAGAGATACATTAATGGGAGATCAATACAGGAAACAAGGAAGACAATTCCCAGGATGACAGTAAGAAGAGATCCCCAGTGAGATCTGCACACCAGGCCTGAAGGGTAAAAGAGTCCAGATTGGTATGTGTTAGATGATTCTGGGAGAGATTTCTTGTAAGAAAACGAAAGCCATAGAATATCTGCACATCTTGAGAGGAGAATTAGACAACAGGAGAATTTGGGGTTGACATGATGGCAAACCTATAGAAAACTAAGGAAAAAGGAAAAGAAAAGCAGAAGTACAGAAAAAGACACTTGTTCCAATTAAACAAAGTTATGTAAGAAGCAAAAGTAATCATAACTACTTGACTCAGCAGAGTATCATTTGCATAGTTATAGTAATATAATTATTGAACAATGATCTAACCAAGGAGTAATTTAACTAAATTGGGAGCTAGATGTTGGAAATAGTGGATTTCTATAGTGGGGTAAATTGTCTAATTTGTACAGAGAAAATTCATGCTATAATGTTGAAAAATAAAAAATCAAAACCGATCATATTATTGAGAGATAAATAGAAAGAAAATCAGCCAGAAAGTTTGAAAAGTGATGACTCCAAGAGAGGCAATGAAACAGGAGGTAAAAAGTGTTGTTTTCATAGAAGTGCTCCCTTAAGAGTTAGTCTATCCTTTAAATCAGATGCATGTGATAAAAGTAAAACTTAAAAAAATTATGTCATTATGGGCCAGATAAACCCGGAGATGCCAGAGAACATCTTTCCTACTACCTATAGAAAGATTGCCTGATAAGGAGCCTCATGTCCAAAGTCAGAGAAGATGAAGGGAGAGGGGGAAACCAAAAGAGAGAGAGAGAGAGAGACTGAGAGAGAGAGAGAGAGAGGTAGAGAGAGAGGGAGGGAGAGAGAGAAAGAGAGGGAAAGAGAGAAAGAGAGGGAAAGAGAGAAAGAGGGAAAGAGAGAAAGATCTGATGATATTGTTAAACTTCTGGATCTGTGCTTGAAACTAATTTCTCTCTTCTGACACCCCATTTACATAAGCCAAACCCCCCTTTTCACAGGAGTAATCACTTCACAAGGAAGTTTAGGTACCACACCCGAGGATGTGTTTATTTACTAAGTGCTCACTATACACTGTAGAACGCACAATCTTTTTCTGAATCAGTTCAGTAAGCCTTCATCACAATTCTAGGAAGGAGCTGTTACTGTTCACCCTCAGGTGAAGACCCCCTCTCCTTGACCGACCAGCACACACACACACACACACACACACACACACACTTGAAGTCTAATCTTCTGTGTCTTGGAAACAAGATGTTAACGAACTCTCTTGGTACCACTTCCCTATCCTATCACTTGGCAACTTTTATATGTCTTCATTCCCATCCCCAACCCCAGCTCATGGCCTGGTCCTTCTTGTAGACATGAGAGTGAGTTACCTGGTGGTCTCTTGTTCTCCTACTTTTTCAGGGAAGAGCACCCCTCCCTAATTTTAAGACCCACATTCCACTTTGTATCCTCAGAGATCCTGCAAGACAACTGTCTGAGACACATTTTACACTCACCTCAATGGCATCATTTGAATGCTTAACCATATACTGTCTTAAGCGGCTTTAAAATGTTTCTCCTCTTTTCCAGTGTTTGCTTTGTCGCCTGGGAACTGCTTGTGAGCTAGTATATTGCTGGTGCCTTTTTTGTTTGTTGAAATAGGTCCATATCACTCGGAAACAGCTCAGTATAGGAGATCCAGGGACATTATCAGATCTGAAACCCTGGAGTCCCTCAAGTTCTAATCTCAGTTAGAACAGATTCCCAAAGAAGTCTGAAGTCAACATGCTTTCCAGAAGTCCTTCTTGATAACTCAGGCCTATCCCAACTTCTCTGGGCCTTTCATGTAGAAGCAATTAGACCAGATGCTCTTGGCTAGACATCCATGAAATCCCAAGGAGATCCACAGATGGGCTTCAGAGCCCTTAATTCCTCTAAAATTATATGTTGATAATTGTGCTTCTGTGTATATGGACATTCTTCTGGGAAGAGGAAGGAGAGCTTTCATCACATTCTTGATTTCCTGAGATCCTTAGCCTATCCTCCTCCTCTACAGATAAGAATTACTGATTTAGACATAAATCTATAACAAGTCCAAATTATCTCACCACAGACAAAGTCAAACAGATGGTGGTTCTTCCTCCCTCTGCCATCTACCCTCTTGGCACTCATTTACTCATTTGTTTGGAAGGCTGGAACTGTAAGAGGACAAAGACTTACTAGTGAATGAGGCTGATGGGATATTCCTGATACATGCTTGATATGGTAGATTAAATCTTTGTTCGGACATATTTACTCCCTCCTTTCTCTCCTCTTTGTGGACAGAGTGCACTTCCCCACTCCTTGACTTTGCAATTGACTTAGAAGACATAGTACAACAAAAACGTGAAAAGCACTTGCGAGGCTGAGCTGGTCCTCCTGCACTTCTGTTGTTGCCCTGAGAAGAGCACACCGGTGTTGACCTGAGACTCTCAGAAGAAGATTAGAGATTCGTGTCGTAGAGCTGCCTGGACACACCTAGCCTATATCCTCTGGCCAGTGGTCAGCTGCAAACATGTGAAAAAACCTAGCCAAGGTCAGTAGAGGGGTCCAAGACAAGGAGCCTAGGTTAGCCACCCCAGCCTGCAGAAATGTGAGCAATACTAAATAATTATTGCTTTAAG
Source organism: Canis lupus familiaris (assembly GCF_011100685.1). Lineage (NCBI taxonomy): Eukaryota > Metazoa > Chordata > Mammalia > Carnivora > Canidae > Canis > Canis lupus. The sequence goes on along the minus strand of NC_049249.1, from coordinate 36,844,829 downwards.
TCAGTGCGTTTTGGGATGTTTTGTGATACAAACTACTTCAGGAGCTGTTCAGTAAACATTCATTGAAGGGAATAAACCACAAAAAGCCTTGAACATTGTATGAAAGAATCAGGATTCCTTCTCAAATCTAGCCCTGTAATTAGTCCTGGCATATTAGCCTTCCCTCCCCAACTCAAAGGATCATCTGACAGTACTACCATGATTGAGGGGTAGGGAACTGTCCTCCCACATTGACAAGTGGCCACAGAGCAGTCACCTCTCATAGACGATACTCAAAATTATAGAGTTGAACAGTTTTAAATCAATTGTTCAATCCCTGCATGTATCCACAGGAAAGATTTCTGCCTTCAAAAATAACTCACACTACAGGAATCAATCCCTCCAAACAATGTTTCATTTAAGAGGTGTTCAGTCTACCGTTTGTTTACTGGATATCCATATTCCGGTCACCTGCTCTGATCTAGGCCCAAGAGACACAAGAATGAACAAGACGACTCTGTCTCTTGTCTTCACTGAATTCTCAGCTAAAGTTCCATTAGCAGGATTTACGTTTGCATTTTGAGCTTATTAAAAAACAGGACCCAGACAGCAGGTAGGCAGACCCTGTGAGAGAGCAGGATTGGGGCTCAGGTCACGTAAACAGCTCTGACTTCTTTTTTTTTTTTAATTTTATTTATTTATTTGAGGGGGGGCAGAGAGCGAGAGAAAGAGAGAGAAAATGAGTGGGGCAGGGGCTCAGGCAGAGGGAGAGATGGAGAATAAATCTCAGGCAGACTCTGTACTGAGTTCAGAGCCCAAGGTAGGGCTTGATCTCACAACCCTGAGATCATGACCTGAGTCGAAATCAAGAGTTGGATGCTTAGCTAACTGAGCCACCCAGACGCCCCAAAACTGCTCTGATGTCTGAGGCAGGGCCAAAGCTCCACCATCTCAACTTCCTTTCCAAACTATCAATGAAAGCCTGAATTCCTATGAACCAGAAGCAGAGCCTTTTGCTGCTTAATTAGAGTCTAGAATCAAAATGTTTGAATCCACAGCATCATCACCAAATTAAATCCACCCTAATCTGTAAATGTCTAGTGCAAGACTTTTCTTTCAACCTGGTTTTGATTGTAGGAAGGCAATAGAATGCCAAGCACTGAATGCCTGAATGGGGGTGGTGGCTTCCAGACATGTAACGGGGCCCAAGGGGGAAATGAGACGGGAGTCAGGAGTGCTGCCTGGCCCAGGAACTGGACCATTTCTTTCAGTGACCGGGCCTGTAGTCAGATGTCTGTGACGAATACTTATGGTTCAATTAGAACATGTGAAGACCCATTGTCCACACCTAAAGGGCAGGTTAGCACTCGACTCAGCCTTGGAATTTAATGGACTTCTCAGCGAAAGTTTACTTCCTATTTGTCACAAGGTAACTGTCTTAGGGACACCCATGCCCTTCTCACAAATGTCCTTGTGACATCAGCGTGAAAGCCAGAGACAGAAAGAACAAATTCTTTTTGACTTTTGCTTCTCCTTGGTCACCCCTAAAGTTGGATGACACTTTCTGAATCATGCCTCAGAAGTTCAGGCTCATCAAGTCAGACAGATCTGGATCTGAAAAGATGAAAGAAGGCCTCTTCTTCTATAATTTCCAGAGTTTCCTGTTATAACCCCCGGAAACTTCCCACAAGCACCAGCGTTTTTGCTACTGGGTTTAGCTCCTTGCTAAGCCAAGGATGTGAATTGAATTGTGTCCAAATGATGTTAAGGAGACACATCACAAGTTGGAAAGGCCTGTCAGCTTGATATAATTCTGCGTTTGAGTGTCTTTAAAAAAATTCTACAATTGATTCCATTGTTCATGCTTTAGGACACGCATTGAGGCTTGCATCTTTCGGAATATGTAAAAAAAAAAATCAATGTACGTTTACTGCTTCTTAATTCATATGACTGTTACACCCTCCGAAAGTGTAATTAGAACATAGAACGTGACTGAGTGTGTTTTCTGGTTTTATATTAGAGTAGGAAAAACAAAGGCTTGCATAGGGCTTAGGTTAATTTATTGAAATAAATCGTTGCTCCAAGTCATGGTTATAGTTTTCATATATGCATTCAGAGTGGACCCAGTGCTTAAAAATCCATGTTCTATGGAAATAAAAGGCAAAGAAAATCTGGCAGGTGATGGTGGAATGTAAAGAGCACAAGCAACTCTTCTTGTTTGTTTAGAGCCTGGTTTTGTTGCATTGACACTATTAACGTCTCGGGCTGACGGTCCCTCGGGTGTTGGAAGCTGTGTTTGGTAGGCCTCTACTCAATAGATAGCAATAGCACCACCACCCTCCCTGTGACCATGGAAAATGTCTCTAGGTACTACCAAGTGTCCTGGGGGAGCAGGCCTCTTTCACCCGGTCGAGAACCACTGTTAAGAAATAAATAAGCTCTAGGCTCGGTCTTCTGTTGGGGGCAGACATTTGGGGCAGGTATACATCCTACGATAAAGGTATCAGAGGTAATTGGCAGCATATTTTTCTTCCTCGGTGCTGCACGACATAGTGGTATATCTCCTCATTGAGAGGGTCTTGGATTCAATGAGATAGTTCTTTTTAGAAACCATCCAAAACAGTCTTTGAGGTAAATGACATATTTTACTTGTTGATTTAAATAATTAGTAATAAAATATGCTACTAGGGTGGGGTTTTTTCCCACTAACATATGTTCTTGGTCACAAACCTCTGCACATGGTTCTATTTTCCTTACACCCTGATTTTATTTTAATGATACTCTGATTTTTTTTTAAGAAGGCAGATGTTATATTAGACATCGGTTCCCTATATCATGAATGGCATTTTATTTAATAAACCCATTAATCACTGATGTGCTCTTTGCAGGATACTACTTAGGTACCCGATGAATAGCAGCCGGAATTGGCCTTTCTAAGGAATGACCGTGAGAGTGAAAAATCCTGTTATGAAGCGCCGGGCTCTGGCAGAGGCTGGGCAGCCTCCTGAAAGCATCTCAGGGAATGTTCTTTGCAGCCGGTCAACGTTTCATTTACGGATTCGTCAAAGAATCAGTAGGGCGCACTACATGCCGGGCCCGTGTGAGGCTCTGGAGTGCAGCGATAAGAGAATACCACAAAGGAGTCGATGAAGAGAGAAATGGGAACTCCAAAGTCCAGAATGGGGGGGGGCGGGGGAGGGTAAAGGCACCTGCCAGAGCTCAGTCCTGATGAGGAGTTAGGGACAGAACTGCGCGTGCCCCAGCAGGACACAGGAGGAACCACAGTCACCTGAGGGCCCACCAGGGGCTCAGGCTGGCAGCTGCAGAGACCCAGGTCGGAAGGTGGAGCAGGATCCCTGTCGCTGGGATCCGTCCCAGCTGGATGGGTGGGGTGGTGAGCCACCAGGGGTGATCTATCTCACCAGCTCAAGTAGCCACTCAGAAATGCAGTGTCTCCAGAGTGCCACTGCCCCCAAGCCCAGCCGCTGCCTGCCCCCTTCCTGCCCCAGAGACCCCTCAACCGCGTGAGGCTTCCAGTCTGTGTTCTTGCCACATCCTCACTAGCCACCACCCACTGGGGGTTCTTCTCCCCACTGAGCAGCTCAGAGCCCACCCTCCATCCTCCAAATTACACCCCTAGAAGTGCTCCTCTTCCCCTCTAACAAACACGACTGGCAAAAATACAACCTTTGCAAACCCAAATGACTCCATCTGTGAACCTCACTCAGGTTATGACCAAAGGAAAATCTGACAATAGTGTGTCCCGGTCTCAGGCCAAAATCCATGACCACAAATCCCCAGTGGCCTCCACTTTGTCCGATGAGAACGAATTACCTGGTAAGTAGACCCATCTTCTCAATATATCAAAGGAGGGTTTTCGTACCCTTTCCCCTAACCCTCTTATGGCCCCGTTGTACCCACCCTTCCACCCACCAACCCTCACACGCAAAGCTCATGACTTTGCCTCTTACATCGTTGAGAAAGCTGACACAATGAGTCAGGCACTTTGTCATCTTCTCACCATGAAACCTGTCAACCCACTCATGTCTGTTCCCATGTACAGTCCCTGCCTGGTTGCTGTGGGTGAAAGTCCTCTGCTCCCATGAGAGGCCAAGCCCCTCAACTCCCAAGGACTTTGCATCCACAGTTACCTCCCCTTCTCCCTTGTGTTCTCTCTCTCTCTCTCTCTCTTTCTCTCTCTGCCTGTCTGTCTCAGAGATTACTACCATCAGCTTACAAACATGTTATTACAATTTTATAATAAAATAAATCTGAATGTTTTTTATTATTTATTTCTTTTAAAGATTTTATTTATTTATTCATGAGAGAGAGAGAGGCAGAGACACAGACAGAGGGAGAAGCAGGCTCTAGGCTCTATGCAGGGAGCCTGATGTGGGACTCCACCCCAGGACTCCAGGATCATGCCCTGAGCCGAAGGCAGACGCTCAACTGCTGAGCCACCTGGGTGTCCCAATCTGAATGTTTTTTTAAAATAGCCCACCTAAGTCCCTCTACCTATTGCAGGCTTGTACCTTCACCATGACTTTTTCTGTTAAAGTCACCAAAGATCTTTTCAAACATGTGGTCACCCCCTGACCCAATGTCACCTGATCTCTCAGCCACACTGGACACAGATTATCAACCTCTTTCCTTCTTGAAATGCTTTCTCCTCTCACCATCCATGATGCCACACTCTCCTGGTTTGTTCATCCACCGCTGATTACTCCTTTACTGCTTCTTTCCAGCTCTTCCTCCTCTCGTTAGACTTTGAATGTTCCAAGTGCCCAGGCTCCATCCTGGATGCCTTTCTCATATTTCTACACAATGTCCCTCAACAGCCTTGTAGAGTCCTGATGTTTGCCTCTGACCTCCAGTTTGTGTCTCCTTCTCTTACACTCCCTAAGGTGCCGTATGTACATAGCCAACGTGCTTGATGCAGCCTGCAAAGAGCCTCCTGCCTGGTTTCACCACTGCCACTATTTACTCCCTAAAATCTTTGACATACAGTAGTCAGACTGATCGGTAACAACGCCTAATGATGTAAATTGAACACTGCAGTGTCTTCCATCACGCTGAGAATGAAGGCCGAGCTCCTGCCCCTACCCTAAATGCCACACTCAGCCGGTGCTGGCCTCTCAAGGGGGCTGGAGATTAAGAGGCGTGGATTTACGATAGTCACAAAGACTTGCAAGTGCTGTTTGCAGTTAGTGCTCAAACCCAGATGCAGTCCCACACGGTGAGGAACTGACCTGGCCCAAATGTCAACCATGTCTCACCATGAGATCCCACCTCACCCCAGTGAGAATGGGGAAAATTAACAAGACAGGAAACCACAAATGTTGGAGAGGATGTGGAGAAAGGGGAACCCTCTTGCACTGTTGGTGGGAATGTGAACTGGTGCAGCCACTCTGGGAACTGTGTGGAGGTTCCTCAAAGAGTTAAACATAGATCTGCCCTACGACCCGGCAATTGCACTGCTGGGGATTTACCCCAAAGATACAGATGCAGTGAAAAACCGGGACACCTGCACCCCGATGTTCACAGCAGCAATGTCCACAACAGCCACACTGTGGAAGGAGCCTCAGTGCCCATCGAAAGATGATGGATCAAGAAGCTGTGGTCTATGTATACGATGGAATATTCCTCAGCCATTAGAAACGACAAATACCCACCATTTGCTTCGACATGGATGGAACTGGAGGGCATTATGCTGAGCGAAGTAAGTCAATCGGAAATGGACAAACATTATATGGTTTCACTCATACGGGGAATATAAAAAATAGTGAAAGGGAACAAAGGGGAAAGGAGAGAAAATGAGTGGGAAATATCAGAGAGGGAGACACAACATGAGAGACTCCTAACTCTGGGAAACGAACAAGGGGTGGTGGAAGGGGAGGTGGGCGGGGGGTGGGGGTGACAGGGTGATGGGCACTGAGGGGGGCACTTGACGGGATGAGCACTGGGTGTTATAGTATATGTTGGCAAATCGACTCCATAATATATATATATATACATATATATATGTACAGAAAAAAAAGAAAAAAGAGAAACAATGCACACAATCTGCCCTCAGCCCACCCCCAGACTCACTTACCCTCTCCTCCTCACCATACTGTCCATCTCTCGTTCCCTTGAACTTGGAATGCCGTTCTCTACCTGGGGTGTAATCTCCTCTGGTTCTACATGCTTGGCTCTACCTGCATTAGACTTGGTCTAGGGATCCCTGGGTGGCGCAGCGGTTTGGCGCCTGCCTTTGGCCCAGGGCGCGATCCTGGAGTCCCGGGATCGAATCCCACATCGGGCTCCCGGTGCATGGGGCTTGCTTCTCCCTCTGCCTGTGTCTCTGCCTCTCTCTCTCTGTGTGTGACTATCATAAATAAATAAAAAATTAAAAAAAAAAGACTTGGTCTAAATGTCACTTCCCACAAAGCCCCAGGGAAGCCTCTACTACATCACCATGGCCATCTGATGCCTTTGTTTCTTTGTTTGCTTTTTGGACTCTGCCCCAAACCCACCAGGAACGGGAGTTTACTATCTTCTTCACTTCTTCGCTATCCACACAGAGAATAGTAAGGACTCAATAATTATTTGTTGAATGCATGAACAAATGAATGAATGAAGAAATAAAGAAAATGAGCCACTGAAGTCCAAAAGGACTTCAAAAGGGTGATTGCAAAAGAGGCGCCTGGCTGGCTCAGTCAGTAGAGCATCTGACTCTTGATCCCCAGGCCTTGAGTTCAAGCTTCATGTAGAGTGTGGAGCCTACTTAAAAAACAAAACAAAACAAAACAAAAAATCAAGAGTAAGAGGGGACTATGGCAAAGTCTTGCTTTATAAGGAAAATAGCCTGTTCAGTTTTATTCCAGAAAAAATCTGTTTATTCACCAAATACTTTATGAGCTCTTCCCCAGGCCACATCCTGTCCTCATCAATCCCAGGGTGGGCTGTGGGGGAAACATAAAGTATGTGTGTGCCAGGGGTTGTCTTCTTCCTGCTTTTCCTGTCCGATGTATCACCAGTCACCCATCCCCACACTCCCTCCCAGCCTGGGGGGCGGGGTGGCAGGTAGACGCAAGATTGATGGCACTGCCTGCCAGCGGGCAAAGCTTGCAGGATTGGGTGGGATCAGCGTGCATCAACCTGTGACCGACCCGGTTCCCCCGTCACCTTTGCAGGGGAAAAGAAGGACACAGGGGGTTGACCAAGGACACCCAGAGTGCCTGGGTTCCTGCCTCTGGGAATTAGCAATGGCTATCCAAGAGTCTTGAGAGGTGATCGAGGGTGCCCAGGAGGACGGCCCTGCCACGGCTGACCAGACGTCACGGTGCAGAGTGTCATGGCCCAGTGGAGCCAGGAGACGTTGATTGATTAACTGTAGCACTGGGCATGATGAAGAGGAAGAGAGCATGATTCAGAAGAGCAGAAAGGAGGAGGAGGCAGAGGGGGAAGGACAGGAGGAAGGTCGGAAAGGAAACGGAAAGGAAACTGGGGGCCCCTTGTCTGGTGGCTGTGGCAACCCTTGGGGAAGCCAGGTGGAGAGGAAAGCCTGGAAGCTGAGGGAAGAACAGCCAGGGTAAGAGATGGCTGTCTCTTCCTTCTGAGTCTCTCTTTCCCACCTGCCCCCAGAGGGGACCAGGCTCAGGTGATCTCCAGGAAAGAGAACAGTAGGTGCCAGGCGTCGTGGTAAACATCCACATGCACCACCTCATTGCCACCCTCTGTGCCATCCTCATTATAATGAGCCAGCTCAGGGACCCAGCCTTGCCTCTTTTCCCCGCTCCCCTCCTGCACCTGGTAGAGGTCACTTCCCAGACCGACTCTCCGAGTATCATCAGGAGGAAAGCAGATGCGAGGAAAAAGTGTAGCCTTTGCCCAGCAGCCACAGAGGTCCCACCAGCCCCCATCGTGGGACTGGGCCAGGAGACTTTGCCTGGGCTCCTCAGTTAAGGCTTAAAGGGGAAAAAAAAAATCCTCAGAGCCCAGAGAACCTGTTAGATTTGCAGAGAGCAGGCTTTTCCCTGTAGGCAACCCTTCAGCCCCCGGTTATTCCCAGGGTCATTCCCATAAACCTTATCTCTCGGACCAACCTGCTGAATATGTTCTTTAATCTTGACCTTTCCCTGCATCTTTTCCCGCTCGAGGTTCAGATGTCTCACCGTTGGATCCTACCATCCAGTTTTTATGAGCACTATAGTCATTTTCCAACTATGTACCCATTTAAACTTTACAGTCTTTTATTAGGGTTGTATTCATGGGCAAATAAATACAAGGCCCTTGAAAGTTTATCTACTGGAAGCTTCCACCGTGGCTTACAAAACGATCCTGATCCCCCAGCTAAACTAATTTCATATCACCATCTCTTAAAAGAGGGAGGCTTTTGAACTTCAGATGTCTAAACAGGGAAAAGATAAATTTCTGCCTCGCCGAAACGTTTCTTGTTTCGTAGATTTTTCCTTTTTTTTTTTTTACCATTTCAAAGAATTATTTTACTAAGAATTCTGAAGCTGTCAGTGAATATTAAGGATGCTTCAATTTTCTGCAAATAGTTGTATTAGCCTAATTAGAAACAGGAAATCCACACTACATGTAGTCTGGGTTTGGGGTGGGCGGTTTACAGCACCCCATGCCCTGGCTGTTGTGCTGTCACCTCGCCTGTTTAGGCTAATTATTTAAATACGGTTGCCTGTGAACACTTCAAAGGCATCCGGCTAATATTCTAGCCACACAATTAGTATCAGACTCCACAATTCTGTGCTGAACTAACGAAAGTTTCTGAGCTCACGGAAAGCATCTCACCGGCCCCATGTGTCATTGCTCGGTGTCTTGTCAGCTGTTTAGTTGAGAAACATCTGTAATCTGGGTCAGATGCTGGCCAGAGGGAAAATTTAATACCTGAGGAGTGTGGATGTGTGGGAGGAAGGAAGTGAGAACAGGAAGGTTCAGGCAAGGAGCCACTTCATCAGAAAATCTAATGAAGCCGGGACAGCAGAGTCTGAGCCCATGACTGCTCAGCTGAGGCCAGGAGCTGAGGCCTGGCTCCGGGGGCGCCGGGAGGAGACTGACACGGAAGGAAGGGGGGCCGCTCGTCTTCATTCCCTGCACCTCCCTTCTGCAGGCTGGGCATCTGTCGCTGTGATCTGCACTTGGACTTTTCCAAAAGTGCAGCATTTCATCCTTAGAGCAACTCTGTAGATCTAGGAAAGCTCCTTTTTATGAGCGGAGGGGGCAGCCAGCCACAGAGAGAGGCGAGTGGGCGACAGCCTCCTATCCTCTCCAGCTGGCGGCTTCTTTCCCTGCAGGATCCTGACCCGACCCGGGCTCCTAGGGCAGGGGGAGGGTGTGGAAATGTGTTACACTTGCTATTTGAACGTAACTCAGCTGCTCCACGAGAGCTCCTCTGGTTAGAGAGCCATCGCCAGGTGGGCTGGGAGTTGGGGCGAGGACCCCGCGTCTGGGGCTTCTGCTGCCTCCTGCCCTGGCGCACCGGCATCTGGGTGAGGTGGCAGCTGGTAGAGAAGGGGCCACTGTTGATGGTCGGTGCCTTGTGGGGAAGGGGCGGCCTGCACGCATCTGAGAGCCTCCTCTCCTGGCCGGAGGGTCCTGACCACGCGGCACCAGGCCCCCGGCCCTCCGGGGCTTCCACTGCGGGGTCCGAGCTTCTGGATCTCTCCCTCTCCCTCCGATGGCTCATGGAGTCCCCGAAGAGTGACCTCCGGCTCTCCTTCTGGCTTGGAACACCCAGTGGCACGTTCTGGGCCCCCACGGCCACCCCCAATGAAGTCCTTCCAGAGACTAAGCCGAGAGGTCGGGCTCCTCTGCTTCTGGTTTTCACTCAGTTTACCAGAGGCCTTGCGACCGACCCGTCTACGCCCAGTTTTCACTGTGCACATCTTGCCCTGGCCTCCTTTTCCTGGGGGAGCACAAAAGATCTGCTCTCACCTCCACCTTCTGAATCACAAGGCACTGCCAAAGGACACCGTGTCCTGAGTGGGCACAGGTGCTCCCCTTTCCCAGGGGAAACAGCACGAAGGAAGGGTGGCAGTTTTGTTCCCTCCTATTCGACATTCTCGAAACAAACACCAGCAGGGCTTGGTTAGAAGGACTGGGGGCTGCCTTCTACCGGGACCTTGCAGCCCCCAGGGTTCGGGAAGACCCGATGGGCACGGCCAGGGGCCCTGACACGGGCTTGCTCTGCCTACGTTCTTCTAAGCTTGCCCCCGGGGCCGGCCCGCGTGATTGATGCACAAAGAAGGTGTGAGGAGGTGTCCAGGCTCTCTGCTGTTGGCAAGGACACGTCCTGGAGCTTCCGCTTGATCAAGAAGGTCCTCGAAGATCGGAAGATTGAAAGAAAGCTCCAGATGGCCATCGAGGATCTGGTTTAGAATTGCTGAGCGTGGGGGACCCCTGGGTGGCTCAGTGGTTCAGCACCTGCCTTCGGCCCAGGATGTGATCCTGGGGTCCCGGGATCAAGTCCCACGTCGGGCTCCCTGCATGGAGCCTGCTTCTCCCTCTGCCTGTGTCTCTGCCTCTCTCTCTCTCTCTGTCTCTGTCTCTGTCTCTGTCTCTCATGAATAAATAAATAAAATCTTAAAAAAAAAAAAAATGAATTGCTGAGCGTGGACCTGAGGGTCTGCTGCCCGCCCCGCCGCCCATCGCCATGCCCGGCCGCCCCTTCCACAGCCCCGGCTGAGCTCTGCCGACTTCCCCGCAGACCCTGAGCCGAGTCCCCGCAGTGCAGTCTGGGCCGACGGTAGCCTTGAGTAAGGAGGGAGAGGACCAGGCCTGCGCTGTCCCCCTACGGCCCCCACCCCTGCGGGACTCCCAGCCGCCCTGCACCTGCCACTGCAGCTGCCCCAGCTCCCAGGCACCTGCTCCCGCCCCGGGCGCCGCCGCACTCGGTCAAAGGAAGGGCCGACAGCTGAGCTCTGCTTGCTCAAGAAAGTGGAGACAAAACTGCCATGCGGGGATTTTGCTGAAGACGAAGACAAGGTTCAAGCCCGGAGGATCCCACTGGCCTGCAGGGAAGCGGATGGGCCGAGGCTGTGGAGGGCCCTGCTCCCGCCTCGCCCCGACCACTCGCCCTCCACCCCACCTTGCAGGACCTCCCTTACGCTTTGGGGACATGCTGCTGGCTTCTTGGTGCTGCTTGTCCCTTCTTGTCTGCTTGGGCTGCCCGGAAGAGTCATCTGCCCTGAAGTCCTTTTAGTATTTGCCTGCTCTGTCTTCTTTGAAACACAGGTTTCTGGGTGAATCCTCAAGAACAGGCAGGGTTGGGATGCCTGGGTGGCTCATTGGTTGAGCACCTGCCTTTGGCCCAGGGCCTGATCCTGGAGATCTGGGATCGAGTCCCACGTTGGGCTTCCTGCATGGAGCCTGCTTCTCCCTCTGCCTGTGTCTCTGCCTCTCTCTGTGTCTCTCATGAATAAATAAATAAAATATTAAAAAAAAAAAAAAGAACAGGCAGGGGTAAGAAAGGAAGGACTACATTTGAGGGATTTTTAACTAGGACACTGAGCACCAGAGGCAGGCCAGGTGGGTCCTGCTGGGTTCCCTGGGTCCCCGGCTGGCCCTCACCGGGCAGTGGGAGCTTGGGAAGGCCTTCCAGCCATCAACTTCAACCCCGGATTTGAACACCACAAATGATCTGGTTTTGGAAGCTTCATGAGGACTTGTGAATGCTACTTCTTTGGGAATCATTTTACTTCTTTTCAATGAAAACCTGTTAAAGACTTGCCCGATTCAGCCCAGAGCATCAACACATGCCCATGGCAGACCGTTCATTTCCTTTACATTCATACATGACGCTCTGGGAGGAGGGCGGGGGGCTTGCAGGCGGGAAATGGGACAATCGAGCGGTGTTTGGGATGTGACATGCGAGGCCCGGGCTGCAGCACCTCTTCCTGGCAGCCGCTGGAGAAGCTGAAGGGCTGCCTCTGCCAACCTGGATCACATTCACGAGCTGCTCGCAGAGATTCTGAAGGAAGTTGCGGCTTGAGAAAGATGTCAGCATTACCAAAAAGACGCCTGTCAAAGATGAAAGCTCATTTCACTTTAGAATAAAGAGCTCCTTTGGATCCTCAGCTGAGCGTATGGTAAACATGCAATTTCTCCTTGCAGCCGCAAGAATGAATTCCCAGTAACACCGTGAAGACGCCAAGTTTCCAGAACGTGAAGAATAGACTCCTTAACTTTCAGCTCGAATGGCTACTACCACCTTCCTCTGAGTACCTACTGTGTGTCAGGCCTGCGCCCCGCAGGAAGCAAGCGTCGCTGTCACCACAACCAGGGGGCAGGCATCGTCTCCGTGCCGCCGAGGAGCACCTGCGACCCTGCACCGTTAGGGTCTTGTGGTCATGAGACACAGGCAGGGGCTCAGGCTGATTCAGAGCCATGGAATCATGGGGAGGAGCATGGAATTCGAGGAGGAGCTGAGCCAGTGTGCCTGGGGCGGGAACCAGGCAGACCAGTGTCTAGCTCGCAGGATCTCATGGTCCACACTGGGACGTGGGAGGCCGCTTGCTGCTGCTGCTCTGGGGGAAAACTCTCAGAGGAGAAAGTTGGATTGACCTGGCTGGGTCAGAAGACCCCACTCCGTTGGGTTCAGGGAATGAACTGGTGCACCAGAACCATCTGGAAAGGCCGGCAGGACCCTTCCCCGGAGGTGGAGCAGAGTGCTGCTACCACAAGAACCCCAGGAATGTCTGGGCCCAGAGGCACAGACTCAGGGGAAGGCAAGTTCCTGCCAGGGCAGCTCCGAGATGTAGGGCCACGAGAACAGACAGTCTGGAGGGATCCCTGTCCTCCCACACCCTAGCTCTGTGACCTTAGACAAGGGGCCTAACCTCTCTGTGCCTCTGTTTCCTCATCCGTAAGATGGAACTAACAATAAAGCCCAGGAACTACCTCTTAGACTCTGGGTGAGATGTGTTGATGCACGCAGAGGTCAGAACAGGGCCTGGCGCTGCTCCATGGGGTTTGCTGTTGTTCTCAGCATCTTGCCCAAGACCCAGGGCCTCCTACATATTCGCAGAGCCCAGGGCTAAGTGAAAATACGGGGCTCCTTGTTCAAAAAGTAGTAAGAGTTTCTAGGCAGCAGCAGGAGAGCAGCACAGCCCAGACAGGCCCTCCTGAGCCCCAGGCCCTGTGGGATGGATGGCACAGATGCACCTGCGCAGAGCAGCCCCGCCTGGACCACACAGAAGGCCTGCGATGTCACCCCCAGCTCGCCTCCCTGCACGGCTCATCTTCTCATTCTAAAGAACTGCTGTGGGCAGCCTGGGTGGCTCAGTGGTTTAGCACCTGCCTTCGGCCCAGGGCATGATCCTGGAGACCCAGGATCGAGTCCCATGTCGGGGTCCCCGCATGGAGCCTGCTTCTCCCTCTGCCTGTCTCTCTGACTGTCTCTTTCTCTATGTGTGTGTGTGTTTCTCATGAATAAATAAATAAAATCTTTAAAAAAAGAAAGAAGAAAGAAAGAAAGAAAGAAAGAAAGAAGAAAAAAGAAAGAAGAAAAAAGAAAGAAAGAAAGAAAGAAAGAAAGAAAGAAAGAAAGAAAGAAAGAAAGAAAGAAAGAAAGAAAGAAAGAAAGAAAGAAAGAAAGAACTGCTACTAGCAAATAGCTGGGTTCTCTTAGGAGCTCAGGAATTAGCCAACATCAGGGAGGAGGAGCATGAAGCTGACGTCTTCCCCACTCCCTGGAAGGGGGTGAGCAGCCCAACTCGGACAATGGGGAACAGAAGGTGATGAGGGCCTAGAAACCAGAATCAGCCACCTCGCCAGCTCTTAGGCCTATGGTTCTGGGGAGAGAGCTGTTGGGGCCGAGTCCGACATCGATGATGGGAAGAAGGCCAGGTGCAGAGAAGAGAGGCAGCAGGAGCTCAGCATCCCGCCATCTCCGGGTGACAGGCTTTATTAAGAAGTGACTGGCAGGGGAGAGCCGCCGGAGGACAGTAGTGTCAGCAGGAGCCTGTCATCCTCCGCCGAAGGTCCCTCCCAGAGAAAGCAGCTGGCCCGTGTGCGGAGCCTTGTCTGGGTCTGAGCCCCTGGCCGGATTTCCGCGCGTGTATAGACTCTTGTTCCAGGATATTAGACACTCAGGGGAGAGAGTGCTTCACACCCCACCCCCTTCGCCCCAAATGGGAGACTCCTGCCTTGCAAGCATCTCCCCTTGGCCCTGGATGGCCTGACCACATCTTGTCGGCGCTAGTGATTTGGGACAACGCGTCGGAAGGCGGGCGGGGAGAACCGGTGCACTTGGTCCCCTCTCCCACATCCCTAAACCCAGTTTTTCAGGAAAGAAAAATCAAAGTGGCTGCCTTCTGGAGCTCAGTTCTGGTTCTCATTGGCTAAGCTCCCTGGTGACCACAGCACCCCCCTTTCTCCTGCCGTCTTCCCTGATCCCCACCTGACTTCTGGGGGCTTCTCTCTCTTTCGGTTGCAAACAACGAGTCAGTTCTCTGCTCAGCAGCTCTCCTGCCCCACTTTGCTGATTCTGTACCAGGAGCTTTCGATGGCCAGCACCCCAGGAGCAAAGGGTCAAGTGCCAGGAGTGGACAGACTCCAGACGGTCACCAAGCAGGAACTGTCCTTGCACGAGGCCGCGAGCCTGGCTGCCTTGGCCCCATTTGGGCAACAGCGAGACATCACTTCAGAGAATCGGTCTGAAGCGGGCCCATGTTATGCGTTTCTTGGGCTAGAGGCACTTTTGCCTTCATGGATCCCTTCCCCCGAGAAGAGAGATAATGATTCCTTTCAAAGAAATATTAGAAGTCATATTTTACCAAAAAAAAGTTATATTTTACAACTGCATGTGTCTATAGATGAATACATTCCAGGCTGGGTTACATCCTTCTGATTTTAAAAGAAATTAAAACATTTCTGGGAGCCCCGCACATAAGGCAGGCCCCCGCCACTGGCCTTGCTGGGACTCTTGGATAAACTGCCTGGCTGGATTTGGCTCCATGGGAGGGTTGCCAGCACTCACACCCCAGCCCATGCCCACCACCACCACCCCAGACAGCCCACATGCATGTCCCACAATGCTTATCCATAAGTGGGTCTATCTATCTTCTCATCAGTCTAAGAACTCCAGAAGATCAATGGCCACTGCTTATCCGATGGCGGGTCCCAATACCTACCTGGACCCATACCAAAGGACACGTGACAGACACTGACTGCTTGTCAATTTCATCCGTCCATTCATTCCTAATAATCCTTCATGATAGATTGAGGTCTGCAGGCATGTTTTCATGGTTTTTTTGGTTTTCAACCCAAAGACAATTGTTTAGAAAAAAACCCAAACCTTAATTCCAAGTTTGGGAGGATAAGACAAACCGTTCCTTTGCATTTCCTTGCTGTTCTCAACCATCTCGCCTTCGATGGTAATGACTTTCAAAAAGCGGGGGGGGGGGGAGTCACTCAGAACCAGGGCTGCAAATTCAGTAGGAGATCAAACCAAGCCCTACTATTAGGGTCAAAAAATGAAGCATGGCTGGGAAGCCACAAGAATGATTTTCTGGAGTTTCAAATAATATGGCTCCAAACACCAGATCAAACAATTGTTTGAGCAATCACAGAAGCTGGAAAACATGAGCAGACTCACAAAGTGATGATTTTGAGGAGGGATGGAACGCTCTTGAACACATCCGTTTAAGGTTATATTAAAAATCACACTCTCATCCCATTGTAATCATGCCTCATTACAGCTCTGAAAGTGTGGCATGTGTTGATGATCTGAGAGTTCTTTAAAAATGCGATGCACTTTTCAGAGTTAACTAAATCAACAAAATTGCAGTTTATTCAAACACACCAGCAATCACCAACAAGGACCCGAGACCTCTCTGACTTCCTATTTCTGTAATAAAGTGGAAATCTGGTCACACGCGCACACACAAACACGCACACATACTTCATAAGGCTTCGTTATCACAGGCCCCGACGGCTGGCAGCAGGAAGTTTTTCCACTGATACGGCGCGTGGGCCTTTTTGATTCCCGTGAAGACGAAGGCTTCATTCCAATTTGGCAAGTGATTACAACGCAGACTTTCTGCTCTTTCCTTCATTGTAGCAGCTCGATATTCTAAAATCTTATTTCCACACTGGCGTGCTAATTTGTGATTTCACAGAAGTGCTGTATTACTTTCTTCTCCTGGTAACACGTCTCTGCTCACAAGGACCAGCTTCCAAGGATCTTCCCGAGGGGTAGGTGCACAGCTCCCCGTGGGATGAGCCCGTAGTTGGGCTCCCCGGCGTGATGCGGGCCTGGCGGTGCTGCTCCCTATGGGCTCCCCTGTCCGGAAAGCCTGGGGACCGCGTGGCTCCTGCACCAACTCCCTCTCCGCCAAGCATCGGCAGCTTGAAACAGGAGCAGCTTCCGCAGAAAGATGCAAAACACCTTCTCAGGCATCCTGTTGGGCTTTTTCCTGCAGATGCGATTCTCCTGCAGCCGTTTCGTTGGCCGCAGGTGAACAATGAGAAAATGCTAAGAGTGGCTGTCTTCTCCGTGGGCCCCTGTGCCCGATGTGGCGGGACCAGCTGTCCCCGGGAGCCTCCTCTGCTCTACCCAGAGGACATGTGAGCAGTGGCGCTCTGCTGCTCACTTGCTGGGACAGCGTGTCTCACTCCTAGATTCTGGTTGGAGCAACCACTTTCTTTCCTTTCCCTGAGGAACGTTCTGCATGGCCAACCAGGGCTGTGAGGCAGTTTGCATTGCGCTGCAGTGTAGGAAAGAGGTGGGACAGGCACACGGAGTGGCTGTAGAGACAGGTGCAAGGGGAGAGATGCCGGGGCCCAGAGCATGGGAGCCAAGCAGATAGAAGGAAGGAGGCGTTAGAGACACGTCCCCATGCACTGGAGCACCATTCCCAGGAACGGAAAGTATAAGCAAAGAATCTGGCTGACTTCGAAATTACTTTCTGGTGTTCGAGCTGATGTTTGATCCTCTAAAATCAAGTTCTAGGGGTTACAGCTTCAACAGTGTACCCCATTTCAATGTCAGTTGTGTTTGCGTCCTTGGGACCCCACCCCAAGCCCTGCTGAACCCAGGTTATGCTGACTCTTGGCCTCATTGTCTTCCTTGACACCGTCGCACTTCCCATGCCCATCACCTTCCATCTGGACGGTGAGAGCACCCTCCTAACTGTTGGGTTGCTGCTACCCTCAGCCCTCCTTGATGTACCTACCTGCTCCATGCCTGCCAAGGCGATCTTCCAAAATCACTGGTGTGAGCTGCTCACTTCCATGTTTTAAGATTGCTGGCTCCTCATTGGCTAGAGGGTCACATGAAAAATCCTTATCACGGTCAATAAGTTCCTTCACCCTGGGCTCACCAGGCCTTCCAGCCTCATCCTCTGGCCCTCCTGCACACTCTCATCCCCTACCCAGCCACCCCTTGCTCTGGGTGTCCTGGTGCCATCCTTTCCAGTCCTTAGAGAGGAACAAAGTGTCCTTTACTGGAAATTGCAGTTTTGTCTTGGTTTCGAAGATACCATCGTGTCCAGAGTTCCCTCTCTCTCCATTTCTCTGTCACCTTTGGTGGCTCCACATTTCTGCATGTCCTCAGATGGGAGTGTGCCTCTGGCTGGGTCCCGCTCTTTCTTTATTCCATCTGTAGCTTCTCCCCAGGGGACTGTGCACATTCCCATAGCTGGAGTCACATACTGACGGCCTCAGAAGTGCATCAAAAGCCCAAGCTCCCTTTTGAGTTACAGGCTCATATTTCAAACTATCTATTTGGCATGTTTACAAGAATATCTCTGGGACATCTTAATTTAATGTGTTCAAGACTGAACTTTGGCTTTCTTCCCACTCTGTCCTCTTTCTCTCTCTCTCTCTCATTGTAAATAAACCACCTAGTTGTTCATGCTTAAAATCTGAAAGTTATTCTCTTCTCCCCAACTCGACTCATCAATAAGCCCTGGTCCTTTAACTCCAAGACATAGCTGACGTTTGTCTCTGCTGGCAACACTGGAGTCCACGCCCCACCCCTGCTCAGCTGGATCTCTGTAACGTGCTCTGACCTGGAATGTCTGTAGTGTTCAGGATGGTCCTAGCCCTGCCTCTGTGTAGCCCTCAAAAACTCTCACTCCTTTCCACCTCTGAGCTTTAACACATGCTATTCTCTCTGCCAGAAACACTTTTGCTTCCCTCTCCATGGGTCTGGTTTTCCTCATCCTTTAGGGAAGCACAAATACTGTCTCTTTGAAAATGACTTCCCTGAATTCCCCATCTGAAGTGCCCTCGGCCCCCCTCTGATTCCTTCATAGATCTTACAGCAGTTTGTAATGTTTTTTCATTGACATGAGTTTCATCCGGCTGCCCCCACATAACTCACAAGTCCACAATGGCAGAAATCATATCCTCTTTATATGCCTGGATATCCCCAGAACCAATCAAAATAACACTCAACAAACATTTGTTACACAAATGCATTTGGATGCCACTCCCATTTACCAAATGATGTGTATATTCACCAGCTTAGGCCAGGCTGCAATAAGACCCAAATATGTCCCTCAGATCAAATACAACAGGTCTTGCTCATGCAGTCACCCATAGGGTGTTCCTGGTCCATAGGTGGCTCTCCTCCATGTGGTGATGAAGGGGCCAAAGCTCTTTCCGTCCCAGGACTCCAAAGTCACCTAGAGCCTTGTCATTGTGTGCAGCTGGCAGAAGAGGACAAGGGCACAGAGGAGCCATTCACTGCTTAGAAGTCTGGGCCCTGGGCAGCCTGGGTGGCTCAGCGGTTTAGCGCCCGCCTTCAGCCCGGGGCATGATCCTGGAGACCCGGGATCGAGTCCCACGTCAGGCTCCCTGCATGGAGCCTGCTTCTCCCTCTGCCTGTGTCTCTGCCTCTCTCTCTCTCTCTCTCTCTCTGTCTTTCATGAATCGATGAATAAACTCTTTAAAAAAAAGAAGTCTGGGCCCTGAACTGTCCCCCATCATACATTCACTAGAACTCAGTCAGGAGGCAGCAAGTGGGCTGGGAGAGAAGCCTAGCAGAGGAAGTGTGTTTGCATAAAGAATAGCCGTCTCAGCCCCAGGATAGTTGCAGGTTCACTACCCACCAAAAGGCCAAGAGAGTTTTGCCTCGAAAGACGATGTCTAAGTTCGAAGAAACAATGGTCAATGTTTGGTACACTTCAGAAACGTCCGGAAGGGCTTAGGGCAGTGCTTCTTTAAAGCTGGCCTTTTGACTGTTGTCATGAAATTCCTCTCTCTGGTTGTCCCTTGTTAAAAAAAATATCTGTGGTTAAAACGGTTAATGAGTAGCATTAATTTTAAAGTTCTTCTTTCTCCTAACTAAATACTTAATCTCTCACTTGCTATCACATCCTTCTTATTTTTAGACTCATATAACCATTCCCAGTTGGAATTTTAAATATAGGTAATTGAAACCATATCTTGTAGCTTGGAAATAAGTGGAAGGTTGTCCATCTGTTGGCAAAGAAGGTAGGTAGTATTTACCTCTCCATTGAATCTGCCTCCTATAATTTGGGTTGCAGATGGCACCATCTGTTTCCAAAGTCCACTTATCTACAGTTGAGCAAGAGGGTAATGACCTTCCTGGGCTGGATTCAATCCACCTCGCACTCTGCCCAGCCGCTATCCTCTCTGTCCCATCTGCGAGAAAGGTGAAGGAGAGGCAGCTGGGAGCCCAGGCCAACTCAGCCAGGACAGCCCTGCATTCCCCCCACCCACCCACCCCAGACAAAAAGGATGTGTCCTGCCCCTGACAAAACCCACAAGTCGGGGGAGGGAGGAGGCTGAGAGAGCATCACGAACCTGGTGAGCTTGAAGACATGTCTGTTGCCCGGGAAACAGCTCCCTTTGTGTCCTGGGATCAGCAAAGACATATTCTATAAATTTTCCTCTCAATGATATTCTCATCTTGCCGATGTGCAGCATATTGAGAAAACCCTGACATTTGATAAAACTTGGATGGCAATCCACTAAATCTGATTAACCCTTTTTAGCATTAACTGTCACTTCCTGACACCCACAGCAACGCTAAAAGCTTTAGGCATGAGTACAACTCATTTCAAGAGCTAATACAGCATCTTGGTTACAGGCCCGTCTCTCTCACTTTCCAACTTGCATTGAGTGGGGGATGGGGGTGGCGGGAATAGGATTTAAGCCATCTGGTGGATTCTTAGTAAACCAGAAAGAACTCTGTGAGATAAGACAGCTGGTTAGTAGTCACTCTAAAGAAAGGTTGGGGGGAATTAAACTCCATCGATTCATTTAGCTGAGTCATCTGTGAATGATGGTTAAATATGGAAGGATCATTAGGAAGAGAATTTCCTCACTGAAATTTGTATGATAGTCGATTCATTCTTAACCACAACATGGTTAAGAAGTTGGGATCATTATTTCAGCTAAATCCAGAATCACAATTGCCATTTTATCAGCATCCTGTTCCACATACTCAATTAAAAAGTATGTAATAAAAAACTCTATTAGCATGTACATAAATTTTCAGCAGTTGTTTCCCCAAATTGCTAACTACCCGTGCCTCTACCCGATTTAGAGATGTCATCGTAGAAAATTAACCTGTTCACAACTACTTCAATGCCAGAATTAGAAAACGACTATTTGTGCATGTCTTAAACCCTAGGAGGAGAGGCTTCTAACTTGTAGAGGGCAGATAAAAGGAGTCCAAGTAGGACGGGGAAAAATCAGCAGGAGGACATAAGCAACAGTGATCAAGGCGGGTTCACTCATATGCCTGGGGCTCTCTGCAGGGAAAGGAGGAGAAACACCAGACAAGTCTGCTCTCCTAGGGGTTTATTAACATAGAGAAGAAATTTGGGTTCTGTTTAAGTGAGTATTTCAATATTTGTCTATAAAAGCCCCCACTCTATGCCAAGCACTGTGCCTGGTGCTGGGGACTCAAAGAGGTCTGCATCCCAATTTCTGTCCTCAAAAGAGTTATAATATAGCTGGAGAGAGGCACACACTAAGAAAATGGGTGGTTCAAACTGCATAGAAATGCCAGCTGGATGGCATACGAATGGGAAACTCATGATGCCACCACTCCCACCCCTAGAGCCCCCAGCAGTCATTGCTAATCAACCACAGTACTCTTTTTGTCTGAACTGAGATACAGCCTCAGAATTGCTCCCAGCATGGACCTCTAGGCAACAGCTGATAAGTAGCAGTGGCCATGAGCAAGGACACCCATATACCCTCCCTGGTGCGGATGATCTACGCTGGGGAGGAGAAGGAGGTACTTCCATGAATGGGTTCAAAGTTGCTGATATTCTAAAGGCCAGTCTGCCCACCTTTTCAGAGATGAACCAGAAGTTACAGACAATGGTTAAAATCCTTAGAAACACAATGCCTGAGTGTGGAAGAGCTACCACGATTCTTCTGGACAAGCTCAGGTTCTCTGGCATTAGGCTGGGGTGGGTCTGAGGTGTGATTCCCTCTTGCTGAGACATGAGGCCACCTGTTCTAAGCCATTTGGTGGGGGATAGGCTAAGGGATCTTATCTGAGTCCCTGTAACTCCAAAGACGGGCAGAGAGTGTAGACTTGCCTGGAAGGGGCATTTTCATGGCCACGTCCAGCATCCTGGTCCTACCACCTGGCTGAGGTAAAGCATGTTTGGGACAGAAACAAGATCTGCAAGGTAAGGCTGACATGGGTGTGTTTGACCTTGAAAAACAGATAACATGGCAGGAGGTAAGTTACTTAAATGTTGCAGAGACCAGAGGCCAAGAATTGGCAGAGGGAAAAGGTACAGGTCCTTGAGATGGACAGATGGTTCTCCTGAGAGCAGAGGTTTGGAGAAAAGAAACAGTTAATTCATTGACTCGTTCAATAGCACAGACAGATCACAATAGCAAGCAAAACAGATTGGGGTTCACTCATGGGGTTTATAGTGCACTCAAGAGAGACAGCTTTCTTCACCCAACCCCACCGATGGTGACAGACCACTGGGTAACATCTTGATATATTATTGTACTAGTTTCTTTTTTCTGCTGTAACAAATCCCCACAAAAGTAGTGGCTTATAACAATTCCAATTTATTATCTTAAAGTTCTGGAGGCCAGAAGTCCAAAATGAGTCTTACTGGGCTAAGATTAAGATGTCAGCAGAATGAGAAAGAAGGGAATCCTCCAACTTGCCACGATATGGACGGACCTTGATGGCATCACACTAAGTGTAATAAGTCAGAGAAAGATAAATACTGCATGATACCGCTTCTGTGTGGAATCGAAAAAAGCCAAACCATAAAGACAGAAAGTAGACTGGTACCAAGGTGGGGAGGGGGACTGTTGTTTGAGGGTGCAAATTTGTCGCTGGAAGATAATAAGTCCTGGACAGCAAATGCACAGCATAGTAATTATAGTCAATAACACTATATTATCAACTTGAAAGTTCTTAATTGTTATCACCACAAAACAGAAACAATATTTATGTGACATGACAGAAGGTGTGAGCTGACGCTACAGTGGTAATCCTATCGCATCAAATAAATATATCAGATCAACATGTGTACCTTTCACTTACACAACAATATATGTCAATTATATCTCAATAAAAACAAATACATAAAGAATAAATTAAAACGCACTTAATTTTTCTTTGAAAAAAGGGCTGTATTCCTTCTGGAGGCTGGAGAGGATCTATTTTCTCGCCTTTTCCAGCTTCCAGAGGCGCCTGAATTCCTTAACTCCTGGCCCTTTCTTCCATCTGCAATGCTCATCACTCCCAACTACTGTTTCTCTTGTCACATCTTTTCTTGATTCTGACCCTCCTGTCTCTCCTTTACAAGGACCCTTGTGATTCTATTGGGCCCACCCAAGTAGTCCAAGATAATCTTCCCATCTCAAGCTTAACCACAACTGCCAAGTCCCTTTTGCCATCTAGGGTGACATCCCTGTCTCAGGGAGAAGGATGTGCTCACCTTTGAGTGGCTAATCTTCAGCCTGCAATAATTATTGCCTATTTTTCCTTTGAATTCCTCTTACTCTTTTCCTCCCCCCAACATTCCAGCAGCAAGAAGGGCTTTCTCATAAACTCCCTTCCCCCACCCAGAGCAGCCATGAGATGATGACCTCAAAAACTATGGTGTTCAGTTGCAAGAGCCATGCTCTTGGGAGAGAAAAGCTGATTTGAATTCTAAAAACCTTCATTTGGAAAATCAAAAGCTGAAGTCTGAAGGATGAGGGCAAAAAGTTAATCCGCATATAATAGATTAGAAAGAGAACCCACTGGTTTCTGTCCAAAAGGGGAGAAAGCTTTGCCCTACTGGTCACAAGAAAGAGATCAGAGACAACTGGTATGAATTTAGGAACCATGGGTCCCTGAGACATCTGCAGCCCTGACTCACTGCTCAGATCAGAACTCCAGAAGAAGGATGAGCTGATGGGACCACTGGGCCTCCAAGGCACTGTGGAGTCACCCTCAGGCACCTGCAGGCTCTGGATAGCCAGATGCACCTATGGGCTCTTTCAGCTGTCCTGTCCTCCCGGTTCTGCCATTCTATGCACCCCATAGTGAGGCAGGAAGGCACTTGAGACATTCTTGTTTCCCTCTAGATGGGAGCAGAAGGCCCTAAAAAGGAACCAAAGAACTCTTGTTTTGGGACAAGAGGAGTGTGAGCTCCAGGAGCTGCCATTGATGCACAAGCACTGGATCAGAGCAAGGATGAAGGCAGCCCAGGCCCCAGGTGCCACCTCTGGTTCCAAGTGACACAGGATCTCCTCCACCCTGATGGCACCTGGGCTGCACACCAAGAAAGTAGAGCACAGAGAAGGAAGGAGAGGATCCTGAGTTGCTTAGGCATAAGCCCCATTTTGACATGTTTCAAGCAAGAGCCAACTGGTTACCTTTCCTAGGACTGAGGGCAAATGTGGGAGGCAGGATTCGGTTACAGGGACCACCTAAATCACAGGTGGTAAACCACAATTCTTGCAAATAGTGCTGAGTGTTCAGGAAGGATCCTGGTCTACACGGGTTCACAGAGGGTGTCCTGTGGGGAGGGATGTGGGAACCAAGACCTGGGGTCTTCCATCTTCCATGTGGTTTTATAATCATCAGTTCTTCACATGGTTCTGAAGAGAGCAGCTGGCCAGGACCACATGGGGAAGCCCACAAGAAGGGGGGTGACACAGCGTTGGGGCTTCAGGTTTAATTCCCCTCAGTCCTGGAGATGTGAGGCCCCATATGTCACCTATTCAACAATTTGCCACCTGTTCTCTGCTTCTGACATCACTATGCCAGCCAGGGGGGCGAGGCGGTGGTTCTTAAAGTTTCCGAATAAACACTACACATCTTCCTCAAGATGTGCTAGAGAACACTGAAGTACTTAATTATAAAATAATTTCAATGTTTTATTAAGAATAAAATCAAACATACAAAAAGTTTGAGCAAAATCAACAAATGGAAAAGCTGAAAGGTCTAAATGAGTAGCCACCATCTAAATTAACCATTGTCAATAGTTACATGTCCAGATAGAAGTTACTGTCGTTGGGGCACCTGGGTGGCTCAGCAGTTGAGCGTCTGCCTTCAGCTCAGGACGTGATCCTGGAGTCCCAGGATCGAGTCCCGCGTCAGGCTCCCCGCATGGAGCCTGCTTCTCCCTCCTCCTGTGTCTCTGCCTCTCTCTCTCCCTCTCTGTGTCTATCATAAATAAATAAAAATAAATAAATCTTTAAAGAGTATGTTGTAGGGCACTTGAGTGGCTCAGTTAGCTAAACATCCAACTCTGATTTTGGCTCAGGTTATGATCTCAGGGTCCTGGGATCCCTGCTCAACAGGGAGTCTTCTTCTCCCTCTTCCTCTCCCTCTGCCCCTCTCCCTCCAAGACTACAGATAGATGGTTGTACTTCTCTGTCTCTCAAATAAAATCTTTTAAAATAAATAATAAATAAATAAATATGTCACATAGTTCCTGACATGTTATTATTAAATATTTCAACTTGTATCCATAGAAAACATAAACAATGAAAATATGAATCATTATCACAGTTGAGAGTAAGACTGGTAATTTCCTAATCTTGTCCATTGCCCAGTTCATGTTCATATTTAATCTGTGGTATCCAAAAGC
Organism: Canis lupus familiaris; assembly: GCF_011100685.1. Lineage (NCBI taxonomy): Eukaryota > Metazoa > Chordata > Mammalia > Carnivora > Canidae > Canis > Canis lupus. Next base: position 36,819,798 of record NC_049249.1, on the reverse strand, counting down.
CTTTTATAGCCAGTCACTTTTCTAGCCTGATCCCACCAAGTTTCATATATTGCATGCAGTTGTTATGTCTCTTAATTAAAAGTCTGTCACTTGTTTCTACTGTCGTTGACTCTTTGAAAAGACAAGCCTAATTGTCTTGAAGAATGTCCCATGTTCTGGATTGTTGATTGTTTTCTTGAAGTGTGGCTTACTTTGTTCCTTACTGACAGATTAGCAAGCTTTCATAATTCATATTTTCCAATGTATTTTTAAAATTTTATGCAATTTATATAAGATTATGGTAAGAATTTACATTGAGCCTGATAATTGTGCTAAATGCATTATGTGCATTGTCTCATGGAATCCTCACAGCGACTTATAAGAAGACATCCTGACACTTACTATGTCCATTTAGCAAATGAGGACACTAGCTTTAGAAGAGGTCAGTCATTTTCTCAAGGCTGCACATAGGGGGTTTCACCTGAATTTTTACTCTTTCTGTCTCTAAGGCCTAAGCTCTAAACCTGATGCCAGTGTGCTCCACCAGAACACAGGCTCTTTGAAGATGAAGTCAATGTTTTGACTTCTCTAGACTCCCAACACATGGCATGATTCTCCTGCCTCAGTGCAGACTCAGAAACGTGGGTGCTAAGCGAAGGTAGCCCTCTGCCATAGCCTGTAATGATGGCTAGCACATGGGCACATATTTCTTGAATGAATGAATGAATGAATGACCATCTTTGGGGTCATTAAACTACTAGATTTAGGACCAGTTTTAACACCTGGTCAGTCCAAGTTGTCCTTCAGGAGGACTTATCTATCCCATGAATGGCAGCATTGAACTTGCTGTAATCTTGTAATCCTTTTGCAAACATCACAAGATTTTCAAACAATGCATCACAAAGGAGAGAGTAGCTTTGATGCCTAAAACCTGTCACAAATTCCCATTTATGAAAACATTTTCTCTAAAGTAAGATTTTTCCTCCCACTGTCCCTTACAATCTTGGCACCTTAGAAGCGGACTTGGAAGAATGAGGACAAGTCAATCCTTGTGCAGCTAGAGCATCTATAAAAGGAGTGTTGACAAAAAAAAAAAAAAAAACATTCTCCCATAAATCTCAGGAGGACAGAGGTAGAGGGCACCCACGCAGCAGTCATGAACTTCTGCCTTCCTGATCAGATGATAGGAAGTGGGTGCTTTGGAATTCAGCGGGGTGGACGCTCTGAGCTCACTGTGACTTAGAGCAATGACTCCACACTGCTCATAATTACAGATGTACGTAGGCATCAAACAGTGTGCATTTTCAGGATGTATTAAAATATTTTATGTGCTTATTTTCTCCCGAGGATACCAGAAAAGAAGGAAATGCAAAAATACTCTCAAGGTTCCTTGATCACTATTTCTCCACCAGAATGCTTATAGGAAAAATTTATGTCTGATTCATCAGTGTTTCCCAGTAAAGACCCACAAACTGGCTGCCTGGCATAGGTGTTCAGGTGCTTTATTGAACAAGTAAATGTTCTCAGGGGAAACTGAGATACAAAAGAATGATTAGGCAAGCACTCAAATAGACCATTTAAATTCATCCCCCTTGTTTGGTTTTCCAAAGGAGAAATCCAGACCCATATTCTTTTTTTTTTTTTAACCTGAGGCAATCCCTCCATGAGTAAGCAAGCCCTGTTAGCATTCAGATAATCATTTAGAGCTGTGCAACTTATTAAAAAAGCTCTCATTTCTGGTCTTCTGTCCTAGAAATTCTGATTCAGAAGATCTGGGACCTTGCTCAGAAATCTCCACTTTTATTTTATTATTCTTTTAAGATTATTTATTTATTTATTTATTTATTTATTTATTTATTTATTTATTTATTTATGAGAGAGAGAGTGCGCACACGCAGGCATGCACACAATCAGAGAGCTGAGGCGCAGAGGAAGAGGGAGAGGAAGACTCCCCAAAGAGCCAGTAGCCAGATACAAGGCTTAATCCCAGGACCCTGAGATCATGACCTGAGCCAAAGGCAGATGCTTAACTGATTCAGCCACCCAGGCACCCCATAGGAGTCTCCACTTTTTTTTTTAATAATAAATTTATTTTTTATTGGTGTTCAATTTGCCAACATACAGAATAACACCCAGTGCTCATTCCATCAAGTGCCCCCTTCAGTGTCCGTCACCCATTCACCCTCAACCCCCCGCCCTTCTCCCCTTCCATCACCCCTAGTTCGTTTCCCAGAGTTAGGAGTCTCTCATCTTCTGTCTCCCTTTCTGATATTTCCCACTCATTTCTTCTCCCTTCCCTTCTATTCCCTTTCACTATTATCTATATTCCCCAAATGAATGAGAACATATAATGTTTGTCCTTCTCCGATTGACTTATTTCACTCAACATAATACCCTCCAGGTCCATCCACGTTGAAGCAAATGGTGGGTATTTGTCGTTTCTAATGGCTGAGGAATATTCCATTGTATACATAAACCACATCTTCTTTATCCATTCATCTTTCGATGGACACCGAGGCTCCTTCCACAGGTTGGACATTGCTGTGGACATTGCTGCTATAAACATCGGGGTGCAGGTGTCCCGGCGTTTCATTGCATCTGTATCTTTGGGGTAAATCCCCGGCAGTGCAATTGCTGGGTCGTAGGGCAGGTCTATTGCTAACTCTTTGAGGAACCTCCACACAGTTTTCCAGAGTGGCTGCACCAGTTCACATTCCCACAAACAGTGTAAGAGGGTTCCCTTTTCTCCACATCCTCTCCAACATTTGTGGTTTCCTGCCTTGTTAATTTTCCCCATTCTCACTGGTGTGAGGTGGGATCTCATTGTGGTTTTGATTTGTATTTCCCTGATGGCAAGTGATGCAGAGCATTTTATCATGTGCGTGTTGGCCATGTCTATGTCTTCCTCTGTGAGATTTCTCTTCATGTCTTTTGCCCATTTCACGATTGTATTGTTTGTTTCTTTGGTGTTGAGTTTAAGAAGTTCTTTATAGATCTTGGAAACTAGCCCTTTATCTGATACGTCATTTGCAAATATCTTCTCCCATTCTGTAGGTTGTCTTTGAGTTTTGGTGACTGTATCCTTTGCTGTGCAAAAGCTTCTTATCTTGATGAAGTCCCAATAGTTCATTTTTGCTTTTGTTTCTTTTGCCTTCGTGGATGTATCTTGCAAGAAGTTACTGTGGCCAAATTAAAAAAGGGTGTTGCCTGTGTTCTCCTCTAGGATTTTGATGGAATCTTGTCTCACATTTAGATCTTTCATCCATTTTGAGTTTATCTTTGTGTCTGGTGCAAGAGAGTGGTCTAGTTTCATTCTTCTGCATGTGGATGTCCAATTTTCCCAGCACCATTTATTGAAGAGACTGTCTTTCTTCCAATGGATAGTCTTTCCTCCTTTATCGAATATTAGTTGACCATAAAGTTCAGGGTCCACTTCTGGGTTCTCTATTCTGTTCCATTGATCTATGTGTCTGTTTTTGTGCCAGTACCACACTGTCTTTTTTTTTTTAATTTTTATTTATTTATGATAGTCACAGAGAGAGAGAGAGAGAGAGGCAGAGACATAGGCAGAGGGAGAAGCAGGCTCCATGCACCGGGAGCCTGATGTGGGATTTGATCCCTGGTCTCCAGGATCGCGCCCGGGGCCAAAGGCAGGCGCTAAACCGCTGCGCCACCCAGGGATCCCCAGTACCACACTGTCTTGATGACCACAGCTTTGTAGTACAACCTGAAATCTGGCATTATGATGCCCCCAGCTATGATTTTCTTTTTTAAAATTCCCCTGGCTATTTGGGGTCTTTTCTGATTCCACACAAATCTTAAAATAATTTGTTCTAACTCTCTGAAGAAAGTCCATGATATTTGGTAGGGATTGCATTAAACGTGTAAATTGCCCTGGGTAACATTGACATTTTCACAATATTAATTCTGCCAATCCATGAGCATGGAATATTTTTCCATCTCTTTGTGTCTTCCTCAATTTCTTTCAGAAGTATTCTATGGTTTTTAGGGTATAGATCCTTTAAAAGTGGAGACTCCTTAAACCTAACCAAGGAGTCTCCACTTTTAAATACCTTTTGGGATGGTTCTGAGCAAGCCGTTTTCGGGAATCACTAATTTATAATCATTCAAAGCCAGTAGCAAGGTCAGCAAGGTCAGCATACTTTGAAGAAGGATTCATTCATTGCAAGATCAAAGTTAGGTTATCTCAGGTGGGAATCAAGTAGTTAAAGCATCTTGGTCCTGGCTCCTCATTCGAGTCACTTGGGAGAGGTTTTTAAAAACATGATGCTTTGCCTTCTTTCCAGACCACTTAAGTCAGAATCCCTGCAGTGGGACCTAGGCATTGTCAATTTTTTAGAGCTTCCCCAGAAGATTCTAGAGCAGCCAAGGTTGAGGATGATTCAGTTAAATAAAATCTCGTTCAAATTCATGTCAATTTGTCCCGCTTGCTTGTTACCTTAATAATAGTCTATACTTTGCAAAGTACACAGGCACACTCTGAATTAGGGAGGGCTGATCTTACCAACTCCTCTTCTCAAGATAAAGAGAGTGATTCTCAGAAAGGTATTGCACAAGTTAGCACAGCTGCAAGTTACAGAACTAGCCTGTAGGATTATAGCCCCACGTACAGCAGTCTTGCCATTGCACCACATCATCTGCGCATTTAAAAAAGTTTACTGCTAGGGATCCCTGGGTGGCACAGTGGTTTGGCGCCTGCCTTTGGCCCAGGGCACGATCCTGGAGACCCGGAATCGAATCCCACGTCGTGCTCCCGGTGCATGGAGCCTGCTTCTCCCTCTGCCTGTGTCTCTGCCTCTCTCTCTGTGTGTGACTATCATAAGTAAATAAAAATTAAAAAAAAATAAAAAAATAAAAAAGTTTACTGCTAAAAAAAAAGTTTACTGCTGAGTTTGAGCTTTCTCAGGTTAGAGGTTATTTGGTTATGGTCTTTTAAAACCCATGTGAGTCTTTCACCTTGATTTTGAGTGGCAGGTGTGTGTCCAGGACTGGGGTGAAGATCAACATAACCACATACTCTCATAGAAGACAGCCAGCCAAGGATGGACTGATTTTCTGTGATGCTCAAAATTTACATCTTATTAAAATATGATATAAAAAGAAAAAAAAAGTCTTCAAAGACAAGCAGTTAAGTGAATCAAAAGTTTGCAAGGAAAAGACTAAATGACTCAGGGAAAGAGAGAACGAAAACAAGATAATATATATATTTAGGATCAGGCTTTCTAATTTACTGCAATCTGTAGTACTCTGAATCTGACTACATTGGGTATAATTATTTCTGTCTAAATAATTTTGCAGACTTGCAGCATAATAACTCAGGATCACAAATAAGAATCAACTCTGCTGTGCTCACAACACAGCAATAATTATGTTCTTGAGTTGGTACAGCTCCTTACAGCTTGGTGCAAAGTAATTAGGTTTTTTTTCTTGGTGCAAAGCGTATTAACCTGTAGAAATTACAATCCATGAAGTGTAAGAAAGGTCTGCGTTTTTAATGGGAAAATACCAAATTTGGCCTACTAAAAATTCCAATCTAAGTGAATTAGCTGGCACTGTGAGGCCTCCCTGAAGGAAAATACTGGTCAGTTCATCAGCTTCCCACATGGTTGGGGAGCAGTGTCATTGGAGGAAAGATGAAAACAGCTGCTTCTATGCTCAACAAAGATAGAAATATGCATTTTATTATGGAAATAGCACCAGAGTACCTGAGATCTATCCAGGTTGATATCGTGGTTCAGTCATTCATTTGCATGGCTGTATATTCTATTCTATGAATATAGAATAATTTATCAATTAGTGCCTGCCTCTGGGAAGTGGTAAGCATTGGTGTGGATTGAGTGCCATGTGCCTGAAGGGGAATACTCAATGGGTTTCTACTGTTTTTGTGATGCTTTACTTCTTAACCTAGATGGTGATTATACAATATCTGTCACATTATTCTTCATATTTTCCTTCATCTGAAATAATTTATACTTTCTGTGATGGCTAATTTTATGTGTCAAATTGACTGGGCCAAGGGATACCCAGATAGCTGGTAAAACACTATGTCTGGGATGTTTGTAGGAGATTAACATTTGAATTGGTGAAGTGAGTAAAGCAGATGGCTCTCCTCATTGTGGGTGGACCCCATTCAATCTGTTGAGGGCCCAAATAGAACAAAAGGGCGGAAGAAGGGTGAGTGAGGACTCTCTCTCCTTGAGCTGAGACATCCATGTTCTTCTGCCCTTGATGCTGCTGGTTCTCAGGCTTTCAGGTTGACACTGAGATACCAGTAGCCTCCTGTTCTCAGGCCTTCGGGCTCAGATGGAATTCCACCACTGGCTTTCCTGGAGCTTCAGCTTGCAGATGACAGATAGTGGGACTTGTCAGCCTCCATAACCATGTGATCCAATTTCTAGAATAAATCTCTTCATATACGTATGTGTGTGTGAATCTCCTAATGGTTTTGTTTCTCTGAAGAAACCTAACACTATTTCTTTTTTAAAAAAAGAAAGAATACAATTCAGGGAAGATGGCAGGAGGTATATTTTTTAGGTTTTCCAGAATCTGTGCATAGAAACAGAGCAACTATATTGCAAGTCAAAATTAACAGACAAAATTCATAACAAAACTAGACAGTAAGATATTCCTGCAAACCCCAAAATGCAAGCAAGTAGAGAAACATCTCCAAAAGCCACCAGATTTCTGGTGTCAGTGTCAAAAAAAAGCAGAAGATCTGAGAATGGGAAGGCCTCAAATTGTTAACAGATATTTACTGGTAAGTACCATATGTCCATCCGAGAACAGCAGCTGAATGTGGGGCAGGGCGTAAGTTGACTGTTCTGGTAATGAGTGAGGGCCAGTTTGATGTTAGGAAGGTTTGAAGGGTCTGATGCAATTGAGTCCCTGTGAACTTTTGAAACTGGCCCTCAGGGTTCCCATCTAGGATGGAGTTCCAAATTGAGAAGATGTTGTTAGAAGTGTCATCCAAACTCAGGAGATAAGGAGTCATAGGATAGTAGAAATATAAAGTAAAATAAGGTATAGGAGGAGGAAATGTAGCCAGAAAAATATCAGAAGGCAAGCAGCCCTATTTTAAACGTCATATCTAAATGACAGGAGTAAGAGCCCCATGAAGCTAGAAAAGCTACATTTGAACCAATCCTCTTTCTAAAAGTTCAGGAAAACTAATCTCATACATACATAAAAGCCACAGAATACAATTATGATCAAACCCCGCATGGAGTTACAATGAGGAAAAGTAGATTATGAAGCAGAGTAACATCCCCACAGACAATGGAAGTACTCCCCAATCCACACTAAGAAAAAAGGAACATTATTTCAAAAGGAACTATAAGGTATTTTAAAAATGACACAAGACACAAAAGAACAATGTTAAGTCAGAATTAAAAAAAAAAAACTCAGAACGATGTTAACAGAACTCAAAAACAATTAGAAATAATAATTTAAAACTATTGTTGGAAAGGAAGATTAAACTAGAAGGAATGCAAGCACAAACAAGCATAAATAATGTCTTAATAAAAATAGTAGGCACAAAAAAACAAGATATGAAAGATATATTAAAAAGATGCAAGATAGCACAAGTATTGAAGATAGGCAAAGAAGATCCAACATGCGGATCATAGCAGTATCTGAAGGAAAATACCAAATGAAAAATGAAGATCAATAAGACAAACTTGAATGCAAAGAAACCCTGAAATAAAGAAAAAGATATGAAACCAAATACTAAAGCAAAACAATATTAACACAGATTAACCAATAAAAAGATACCTTCTAGTAAAATCACTAGATTTATTAAATGAAAAAATGAGAAAAAAATCCTTTGGCAAAAAGAAAATATGATTTAGAAGAATAAAATTAGATTATTGTCAGAGAAGTTTTCCAGCACTGTTTTTATGTCAGAAAATGAAGTAACATATTTAAGATATTTAGGGAAACATTAATATGAGCCAGGATTTTTATCTAGCAAAGCTGATCTTCAAGTATCAAAAGCATAGACAAATGGTTACCAAGACTGAAGAACTCAGGGAATAGTGTTCATATGAGATCTTCCTAAGGAACCTAGTAGAAAAAGCTTTACATAGTCAAAATGAACAGAGAATCATGAGCGTAAAGATTAGCAGTGAGCATTAAACCTATAGTTACTTGTAGAAATAAGAGTAAATAAGTGAAAAGTATAATAGTATTTAATTGGTATATGACCTGAAAATATAACTAAGAGTATAAGCATAAGAAGTAATTAAGATGTTTGCAATAATCAGAGTTGGTGGTGGTAGCTTTTGAATTATCATCAAAAGATGCTAACATGTATAAATGGGCTGAACAAATCAATACTTAAGGAGTATTCTACTTTTATCATCCTGTGTGCTTCAGAACCAAGATTTTCAGTATTAAAAAAAAAAGAGATTCAGATGTAATATAGTCAAGGTCAAACGAAAACTATAGTCTTGATGTTGGTAAATTGAATTTAAACAAAATGGAAAACAATTTTAAAAATGTAGCCTTGAATATAACTTGGAAATATCAGTATGAGTCACACGTTGTGTCTTTATTTTGGGGGAGAAATACCATATATCTCCTAACTCTGTCCACTATGACATCCAGTAGCAATGATCACCCCAAGAACACAGATTGTGATCTTGAAATTTTGCTCAGTGAAAGCAACCATGGTTTAGAGAAATGATTGGTTTCAGGTCTGGAATAGAAGAGGCATAAGATGAACCTAGGACATGTGGTAATACCAGATAACAAGGAAGCTCCTAAGACTACGTCCTACAATTGACCAGATATGGAACAATCAGTATAAGTTTCAATAAAAATAAGAATGGCAGTGGATTGACCTGCAACAAACATGTTTAAATCCAGGAACCAATGACAGGCACTAATTTATTGTCTTGGAAGACAAGAGAAGAAAGATAAAATAATCTAACCAAGATGAGGACCCTTAGGATTAAAATCACACCTCCTGCCCTTGTTAGCTATTTCACTTGGGCAAGTCACTTCAGCTTTGCTGAGACTTACTTTTTCTCATCGTCAAAATGGAGTTGAACTTGCAATGTAGCAGTAAAAAAAAAAATGCTCCTACCTCCATATTTTTGTCAAGATGGAATAAAATATGATAACATAAGTAAATTTCATGGAGCCTCGCTGACTAGCACTGAATAAGATCTTGGGAAATGATCTTGAAATATGAATATGGATCTCGAACATCTAGAGGCAGCCTTGCTTTGGAAATAGTTCTGGATTTGCCACTCATCCCTTTGGTGACTGGGGGAGAAACAAAATCACTTATAAAATGAGAATAGTAATACCTGCCTCCAAGTGATTGTGAGCTGGGAGAGAGGATGGGCATGGACCCCTGGTGAACTGTCACTACCTCCACAGAGTCAGCTGCTTGTCATTGCCCTCCAGTGCCCTGAAGGTGTGTGTTGCCTAATGGTGGGCAGGAGGACCAACTGTGTCCCAGGGCCACTTTGTGCAACTTTTTAAATCCACGCTTTTGTTTAACCCAACAGGAAGCCTTCTTGGGTGACTGCTATGATTCAGGTAGCAGTGCTGGGCCATCTTCATGGATTACAGCATAAGCAGTAGCACTGTTACCCCCTCTCCCTCTCCCCCGAACTGTAAACACAGAGAGTTTGGGTCACAAGTTGGACATGAGAGAGACGGTAGAGGCAGGATTCATACCCAGGCTGGCTGGCCACAGGACTCAAAGCTTCTCTACTCCAAGGCTGCACTAAAGGAATGTAGATGAAAGAGAAAAGTAGTACCAAAATCCTCTCCTGCTTGCACCCCCCCACCCCCTGGAGGCAGCTCTGCCCCCAGCCCTGAGCACACCTCTTTCTGGCACACCATGCTCAGGGAACCCCCAGCCACAGCTGTTCCCCTCGGCCCCACAGTTCCCTGCCATCCCACTGCAGGAGCACTTTGGAACCACAGCCTTGGGTTGACTCTCTGGGGCCTCCGTTCCCTTTGGAATGTCCACAGCCATGTGTGTGGCTCCTCAGCAGCAGGAGGAGCTGCTTTCATGGACACTTTCCACCTCATGATGTTCCAACATCACGGGCTGCCACGTGAGTGCAGGTGGACCCTGCATGTCATTTTTATTGGAAAATTGCCATTCACATCTACTATTTTTTAAAAAGATTTTATTTATTCATAAGACAGAGAGAGAGAGAGAGAGAGAGAGAGAGAGAGGCAGAGACAGGCAGAGGGAGAAGCAGGCTCCATGCAGGGAGCCTGACGTGGGACTCGATCCCAGGTCTCCAGGATCACGCCCTGTACTAAAGGCAGTGCTAAACTGCTGAGCCACCCAGGCTGCCCTACTATTTTTCTCTAAAAGTAGGAGAAAATACCCCATAGGGTAAAGGCTTAGATGTGGTGGTTAAATTACTGGGGGTTAAAATCCTGTCTCCACTGGGGTTCCTGGGTGGCTCAGTTGATTAAGCATCCAACTCTTAATTTCAGCTCAGGTCGTGGTCTCAAGGTTGTATGACTTCATGCTGGGTGTGGAGCCTGCTTAAGATTCTCTCTCTCCCTCCACCTTTGCCACCCCCACCACCTCCGCTCAAGTGCTCTCTCCCTCTTTCTCTAAAATAAAATAAATAAAATCTTTAAAATTCTTTCCACATCTAATGCTAGCTAGATGGCCTCAGGTGTATCCCCTAGCCTGTCCTCATGCCTCAATCTCCTCACTGGCAAAAAGAAAATAACAGGGACTACTTATAGAGACTCTGGAAGGATGGACATAAGGTACTGAGCATGACAGAAGGCTCACAGTCAGTGCTCCATAATAAAAGGTAGTTAATCTATTATTATTTTGCTATTTCGCTGGAGCCCAAGTTAGGAAGTACTGCATTCCTGGCCTTTCAAACCACCCTCCAAGGTATTGCAAAGAAAAGTGTGTTCCCTAGCATGTAAGTCTCATATTTTATGTTCAAAACTAATAGGATTTTTAGTTATTTCTTTATTTGTCGTGTGATTTTTAAAAGTAACCTTTATCCTGACAGAGTATTTTGTATCTTTGTTGAAAAAGTTTCTAGGCTCCCTATTATCTGGATAGTAGCTTTTGGCTTTATGTTATGGAAAAACCTGCTATCATTTTCTAGTTCATGAAGATCTTTTGATATTGGCAAGATTTAATGTGAATTTTCTTAACATAGATATTTTACCACCCAGGAAGATCATTTGATCATTCTTCTCTGATCAATTAATATATTGAATTATATTAATAGGTTTCCTAATGTCAGATCTTCCATGCATTCCTGCAAGGAAAATACTTGATAGTAGTAGATTTAGGTTTTTTTTTTATATGTTGTTGCTGTAATCTATTGCTAATATTTTATTTTACATTTACTGCATCCATCTTCATATAGGAGATTGCCTTAAGACTTTGTTGTTATGTTGTATTTAGTCAAGTCTATTTTATATATTATTCTAGTTTCAATAAATAATCTAAATTATGTGTACTTTGGCATTTTGGTGGAATTTGTCTCTGAAACTTACTAACCATCCTGTTTCTTTTATGGAAATCTAGCTTCTTTGATGTTTTGTATCTTTGTACTTGTTTCTTATTCTTGCCATAACAAATTATCACAAATGTATCAGCTTAAAACAATATCCATTCACCATCTTCTAGTTCTGTAGGCCAAAAGTCCATGTGGTCTCCACCTAGTCTTCTGCTGAGGTTGCACAAGGTTAAACATCAAGGTGTCAAGTGGCCTGGGCTCTTAACTGGAAACTATAGGGGGAAAATCTGCTTCCAAGAATATTCAAGGTGTCAGAAGAATTCAGCCCCTTGTGGTTGTAGGACTGTTGACCACCTTTCCTCACTATCTGTCGCTGGAGATCCACTCTGCACCTGGAGGTCACCTGCATTCCTTGTTCTGTGGCCCCTCCGTCTCCAATCCAGCAACTCAGTGCATTGAGTCCTTCTCACACCTCATATCTTTCTGACTTTCTCTTCCACCACCAGATGGAGAAAGTTTTCTGTGTTAAGGGCTCATGTGATGAGATAAAGTCCTCCCACATGATCTCCTGGTTTAGGGGTAGCTGTGCTGCATAACAGAATACAATCATGGCAGTGATACTTCATCATAGTCACAGATTCCAAGTACTAGAATAGAATATATTGGGGAGGCCATTTTGGATATTCTACTACAATCACCTAGAGATTAATTATCAAGTTTGGTAATTAATGTTTTCCCATAATAAGTCATCCATTCCATCTAGACATTTAAGTATATTTATTTGCCTTAATTTTTCCATCTCTTTTTTCATTTTTTATATTTATGCTTGTGTCCTTTTTCTCGTAATTATGTTAGTTACAGTCTATCTCCCCCTCTGTAAAGAAACATCTCTTGGAATAATTTATTAGTTCCACTGCTTTTCTATTTATAATACATTAATTTCTACATTTATCTTTATTAACATTCTAATTTCCTTTGCATTACTGTTTGTTTTTACACGTCTCTATTTAAATAATAATTTATTTTCACCCTTTCTTGTTCATAACACTGGTATTTAAAGCTACAGATTTGTCCATCCTTTAACTACTTGTAAGTTTTGGTATACAATTCTTTACCTATTATAATTACCCAGGTTATTTTGGTTATAATCCCCTCTTCCACTTGTGTTTAAGAGAGAGTTTTTAAATGCCCAGGTGAGAAATGTTTCTTTATTAATGCTTTGTTTTATTTAATTTTCATCAGTGTTTGCAGTGTGTAAAACGTCCACTTTTTTGGAAGTTTAATGAGTTATATTGCTTTTTAATTCTTTTAGGACTAAACCTATAACCTTAGCATGTCTAAACCTTGACGTGCTTACCATTTTTACTTGGCCTATCATCTTTGCAAGCATCTATTGAAAATGAAAAATTCATACATTCACACCTCTCCCACCTTCTCTGCACCCTCTTCCTCCGGATGTTTATACTTAGATTGTTCTAAATTTCAAGATTTGCAGTATTTACTTTGTTCTGTACACATAATTATCACATTGACATAGATTCAAAGCTCATCACCAATACCTTCACTACAATTTTTTCATTTTGCTGGATTTTTGTTATCATGTCATATTTTAAAGAAAGGCTCAAATATTCCCTATGTCCTTGTGAACTTGATTTTTATTCCCTTTTGTCTGATACCCACACAATTTGTTCTTTATCATTAAATTTCTGGCCATCTCTCTCAAGTTTTCATTTCTTCTTGCTCTTTCCAGGTTCAAGTGCAGGAATCTCATTGTCACAGGGAACTTTTCTTCTGTTATATCTTGAATATGTTTTCATTTCCATTTGATTTTTTCCCTTCTCCAAGGATGTGTTTTTTGTAGTATGTATCCCCTCTATTTTTCATTTGTGACATGTTTTCTATGATTTTTAAACACCGTTTTTTTCCTTTTCTCTTCAGTTCTCTCCTTCAAGCCAATCTCAGTTTCCTCTATACTTATTCTAACTTGGCATTGATTTCTGTAATTACTTGATTTTTCTTCTCCATTTCTTTCCTAAGCTCTTCCAGTTCAGTCTTCACCACCTTCTTTTGTCTTATCATCTGCTTTTGAGGTTTTATAGCTCATATAGGTGTGCTTGTTTCAGAGTGACTGTATCATCTTTTATTTGTTTGTTATCACAGAGAAGTGTCTGTCCAGAAATATATGCCATTCCATGGCACAATTCTTCTTCGGTTGTGTATTTTGGACCAACATTTGATTTAGTGTGTTCCTTGTATCATTTTATTTTGCACTTTTACTTCTGATATCCACATCTTTTCCTTTTTTGGTTGCTGTTCATTTTAAGTGAGTCCTTCCAAGGCCAGGCCCTTGTTCAAATACGGCACAGAGGGTGGGTCAGGAGAGTGCGTTGAGACAGGAATTGAAGAACAGTGTCCTATCCACTGGGCAATCTCCCCTCAAGACACATGTCTGCCCTGGCCAAGTGGGAGCTTTGCCTGGCTCACGGAGAAGCGGCAGGTCCTTCTGGTGGTAACATAAAGATTATATCTTTTCTGTGAGTGAAATCAACAGCTGCCAAGCCGATCACCACCCACTGTCTTTGTTAATACCTTGCACTTAACACTCAAACAATCTTCTTGCAGTGATGCTATGTCTGCATGAGTCCTGACTCAGCATTGCCTTCCCTGGGACTCTACAATGTCACAACATGCTCAGAGGTGTTCCACCAGAACCCATGATTCCACAGTTTGGCCACTTGGTCCTGCAGACCCTGGTTCACTGTGCAACATCTGCGCAGTCTGTGCTCTTTCTTGGCACCCATGCTACACTCTCCTGCTGCTCAACTATCAGGCACATAGGTGTGTGCCTCCACAAGCAATGTTTGCATCCTGGCAAAAAGAAAGCCCTCTCATTGGAAATCCACTTACTTTACAAAGAATCAAGGCAACACTTCCAAAAACATTGCTTTGAAGCCCAGAATTAACAGGTGAGGCTCTAAGTACTGAAACACAAAATGGCATCTGGACGTTTGCCGATGTTTGTCATTGATGATAAACTGAGTAGGAGTATTAGCACTTTAGGTTCATCCTGAGAGTTTCCACTTCTATTATTTCCTGTGAGCCAAGGAAATTGGGCCATTCTATCTAATAAAATCTTGGCTGTCTGCATGTCTTCCCCTGCAGTTACATTGAAACAGGAAAACCCTGATAAGACAACTCGGCTGTGATGACAATATGTCTGATTTCAACTTTCCCAATGTTAATTGGGGAACTTTCCTGACACATAGCATAATGAAGGTGGACGTGATGGATGCAGTCAATGATTACATGTCAGAGGCATTATCAGGAATGCTTAATGTCTAGATCCATTTCCAACTAATGACCAAGATGGTCTTAGGAAATTAGCGAGAGCTAGACACCAGGGTCAGGCTACTGCACAGTGATGAAATTGATGTAGTGTGGAAATAAAAAAAAAAAAAAAAACATCTACTGGCAAAAAATTAAAAAGTGTGACTCCAGCAGACAGGAAGGATGCTGGCGGAACGCATGCGAGCCAGAAGAGTTCAGATCCTGTGAACCACTTTCATCGACAGAAATAGAACAAACAGAAAAGAAATGGCTTCTCAGAAAGGCTGTGACTTGTTTACCCAAATAGCAATACAAACACAGTCATGAAAACAAGGGCTCATTATAGAGAAGATTTTGCAAGAAATCAGATAAGTATGGAGCAACATTAAGAAATGGTTGTCTTCACTCTGAAATGGGCTTCAATTCTGAAATGTGATTGAGGTAAATTGGAGCACTGACCCCACACTTCTGTTATGCCATTATATGCAAACACGACCAGAGCCTTTTCAGTCCCCTCTGGCTCTCAGAACAATATTCTTTCCCTGTGCATTATTTTGGCCTTGGCCGTGTAAGCTGGACTGATGGAGCGAATGAACTATTGGTTAGTATGACATGAGCAGAAGCCACAACTGTGCAGCACAATTGGCTCTGGTTTCTTGTAGTCCTGCCATTGCCATGTGAAGTCATGCCTCAGGTAGCTGCTGGTTCAAGGAGCAACCCACTAAGAAGACTTGACCTGACCCATAGCCTGGAGCCATGGCAAGTCACCCACCAGTGAGAGAACTGTCCAGCCATACCTTGTGTAGATTCACCTCACTGTTCATTTCAAAGATTGTTTTTTCAAACGAACCTAATAAAACTCAAACTCTGACTCCTAGTCTAATGTGGTTTGCCTTTTCCAATGGCATTACATTTTGTAAAAATTCAAAATCCTAATTTTTTAGAAAATATTTAGAACTCTTAATGAGTTATAGCTGTATTCATATCACTTTTCTTAAATTGTGGTAAGATATATATCACATAAAATTTACCATCTTAATCATTTTTAAATGTGCAGCTCAGGGGCATGAAGTATATTCCCATTGTTGTGCATTCACCACTAACCATCTCCAGAACTCTTTTCATTTGGCAAGACTGGAACTCTGTTTCCATGAAACAACTCCCATTCCCCCCTTCCCCAGCTCCTGATGACCACCACTCTGCTTGCTGTCTCTATGAATCAACTAGTAGAAACACCTCATAAAAGTAGAATCATGCAGTATTTGATTTTGCGACTGGTTTTTTCCCTTCGCATCATGTCTTCAAGGTCCACCCACGTTGTAGCAGATGTCATAATTTTCTTCCTTTCCAAGGCTGAATAATATTCCAGTGTGTGGCTATGTCACATTTTGTTTATCTGTTCATCTGCAGATGGGACACTTGGGTTGCTTCTGCCTTTTGGCTTTTGTGAATAATGCTGCTGTGAACGTAGCTGTACACATATCTCTTCAAGATCCAACTTTTAATTCCTTTGTGTATACACCAAGAAGTAGAATTAGGGGATCATGTGGTAATTCCACTTGAATACTTTGAGCAACTACCAGATCGTTTTCCATATTTCAAAGACTTTTAGAAAGATTGACTTTTGGAGGCAGGAATGCCCATGTGGAGCACAGGCTAAGCAATGCATATTTTAAATGAAGAAACTCAAGTCTTCAGAGGGTGGGCACTTGCCTGAGCTCATCGAGCAAAGATCCGTATTACTGGCAGGCATCCTTGTTAATTCCAGTTTTGATAGAAATCTGAAACATTCAGCTCAACAGATGCTCCTCTGATTCCCCCAAAGGGAACTGCCTGCCTCAGTGCTGTGGCCCCGCCATACCCTGTGTGCTGGTCTCTCTTTATTTTGATGCCTGTCTCTCTTGACGCAAGCCCTTGGGAAGCAGGGCCACCACTCACGGTATCTTCTCCTTTGAATTTGCAGTGATTTGCATAATTCCTAAGTGCTTACTTGGCGCTCACTGGAGACAATCAACATGTCACCTCTGATTCCCTGTCCCCCGTCCCAGCTCCCAGTCCACCAGCATTTGGACCCTGACACAGGCTGCAGCAAACTCTCCAGAACCCCTCATGAGCCTGACTTTCTGACCCACAAAAAACACAGGACACGGCCAACCCCTCTGTCTTTGGAAGCCTCCCTGCCTAGACTCTCTTCCTCTGACCCTGTCCCATCTCTCTGGTCATTGTTGTTCCTTCTTGGAGGCCTTCTGTACTTTGTGTCTTTATCCATCAACTTGGCTTGCTAGTCTACAGTCACTGATAGTCACATGCTCCCCCTAACCTCACCCCCCATTTCAACCATGAACTCCATTCCTCCCTCTGGCATCCAAGTGTCCTGTTCCCGACGTGTCTTCTGAGCTCCAGGACCACTTTTCTGGCGGTTCCCACAGGGAGACCCTTCAATTCTTCACTCTTACTGTTGTTCTCCAATCCCTCCCCTCGTCCTGAGCTACTGACTTTGGTAAAGCCTTGCCATCTTCCTCATCGAACCACCTGTCTCCAAAATAACTGCTAGTGCACTAGAACTGTCCCTTGGTGGCTCTCAAGGTCACACATTTCTTCCCCCTATGCTGTCCTGCATTGACTCAGGCATTTGCCATCTCTCCTCCTGCCTCTGACTTATCCTGCACACTACTACTGGGTGAAATCTCTGCAACACCACGTAGATTATGTGAATTCCCTGCTCAAATAAGCCTGATGGCGTTTGAGTCCAAAGGCCCAGGCAGACAGCTGAGGAAGATCCTGTAGGCTCCTTGGCCTGGTCAACCCTCAGCCAGCTGCTGGAAGGAATGTGAAAAATCGGCATCCTGGTTTCAGCCCTCGCTTAGAATGCCACTGAGGGAAGAGCACCCACACCCCCGAATCCTTTCCCTGTCTCAAAAGTGTGCTGGCATTTTCTGGTTTAAAAAAAGAGATCTCAGAACGTCTTCCATCTCCGCTCAGACACCTGGCCTCATTCCTTCACCTGCAGAGTCCTGTGGAGGATGCCTCTCGCCTCCCACATCTCCCTGACAAGCTGCTTGTGTCCTGCTTTGGGCACAAAATTCCACCCCAGGAGTGATGAGATGGCAAATCTCCCTGGCCCTGGGTTCTCCTTTGCTGCAGACACTTCCACTTGATCCTGCGGTCATCGGCCAGCTCAGGGGTCTTCACCATGGGTGCCTGTCCCCTAGACCGCTGTACGGGCTGTCATGGCAGGGACACGTGAGGAGGCTGCTGAAGGTGCCATGTAGATTAGCAAAGAGCCAGACGGTCTCCTGTCTGGAAACGTCACATCAGGGCCAGGAAGACTTGAAGTCCCGGCGGGGCCGCCTGCCATCTCCACTCGGCCTGGCTGCCCGGGTCCCCAGCAGCCGAAGCTCGCGGAAGACCCCGGCAGTGTCCCCTCCAGCCACCGTGATCACCGGGCCTGCCTGGGGGAACCGAGTGGCCCGCGGACCCTGGCCACCCACAGGTGCTGCAGGGCTGGGGGCTAACAAGCCTCTCCTGGGGGACAAGATTAATTTTCCAGAGGACGAACCCATGGGGGTAAGGAGAGTGGATCGGTTACAGGGCACCACGTTTGTATGAGTCAAGGCCCCTCCAGGACCCCACATCAGGACCCCAGGCCCAGGGCCACCATGGAACCGAGTTGGACCCCAGGAGCTGGGACTCAGCAGGCTGAGGGGGAACCACATCCGGCCATGGGGTGCGCTTCCAGAGTAGATTCAGGCCCGGCCACTTCCCTGCAGAACAGCAAAACAAGTCCCTCTGTTGTGCTCCAAAGAGCAGGAGAGGAAGAGGGAGTGCGGCCTCTCCTGCCAGGTGGCCCGGGTGGCCGGGGCCCAGCTCAGGTCCCCACCTCTGAAGTGGGCTGTAAGCGCACAGGGACAGCACATACACAGTCAGCCTTCGGATCCTTCGGCGGAGACGTGGATGGGCTGCTCCTCCCCGCAAGCTCCCAGGAAATGAACCCGGGAAACACGGGCCGGGCCAGGAGAGTTGAGAAAGGATCGGTTTGTGACACGAAGCAGATGTGACTCACTCGCAGAGGAGCCCAACGGAGCCTGGCCACAGCCGCTGCTGGAAACCCTGGTGAGGCCCAGATGGGCATCAGTGCTGTCAGGCTGTCAGGACGAGCCATCAGGAGCAAGCCCCTCAAGGGACCGGGTCGGGCAGTGCAGAGCAGCCGGCAGGGGCCAAAGTAATCAAGGTAGTGCCAGGGAGGGAGAGTGAGCCTCTGAATAATTTGGGGGCACCAAACCAGAGTGTAATGTGCAAAGACCAGAGGACTGGGGTGGAACAAGATTCAGTAGGGTCCTGAAGGACCAAAAGCCCTAAATGGATAACTCCTCCAAGACTGAGACAAAACAAATAGGGACACCTGCCACCAGAACCCTAAAAAGGGTGGCCTACATAAAGATTCTTTAGGGCAGTGAGAGTATCTTGTGTGAGCCCGTAACAGTGGATACATGATGTACGCATTTGTCAAAACCCACAGGGTGCACAGTGCACAGAGGGACCCTAATGTGAGCTATGGACTTGTTGCTAATAATGGGCGAACGCCAGCTCATCAGCTGTAATAATCGCACCACACTGCGCAAGGTGGCAGTTAGAGGGGCGACTTCGGATGGGGAGGGCATAAGGGCACTGTACTTTCTGCTCAGATTTTCTGTAAACCTAAAACTGCTCCAAGAAATAAAGTCTAGGGGTGCCTGGGGGGGCTCAGTCAGTTAAGCATCTGCCTTCATCTCAGGTCATGATCCTGGGGTGCTGGGATCAAGTTCCGAGTTGGGCTCCCTGCTCAGTGGGGAGTCTGCTTCTCCCTCTCCCGCTGCCTCTCCTCCAGCTTGTGTTCTTTCTCTCTCACTTTCTCTCTCTCCAATAAATAAACAAAATCTTAAAAAAAAAGAAGTCTATTCACTGAAAAAATATTAAACAGGCAGTCCTAAGGGAAGGAAGAGGATCCAAGTGATGTCTGCATCCAGGTGCTAAGCGTGACAAGGTGGTGTGGACATATAAGTCACATCCTCACCCAGTGACTCCCGAGTCATCCCAGTTCCAGGAAACCTCATTCAACACCTTCTTATTAGGAAACCAGCCCCCTGTTTGAAGACGTGAACTTACTTCGGCTTTCTCTTTTGCAGATTCTGAAGCGCTCGCATCAAGATTTCGCATTTGTATTTCCCTGCTCTGTGAAGGGGTCTGTCTCCTTGTGGGACAGACAACACAGAAACAAGGGTGACTTTTACAAAATAGTGGCGTCATTTTTTCCGTCTGCTGGAAGGAGACAGAACTCTTCCCCAAAAGCACACGGAATTCCTCCCACCGAGTATCTTGTTAAAACTGTACCTTTTCGTGGAACTTTTCATTTGGAATCATGAACAAGCCTAAAGAGCAATTTAGCAAAATTCTAGAACTTTCATGACGTCAGTTCTATAGTCAATTCAGAAATGCACGCAGAGAAGACTGGACATAATCCTAATTTGCGGAGAACTACTAGGGATAATGAAAAGCCCATATTCTGTCACTGATGATTTTTCTTTCAGTGACTATCTCAAAGAAACAGTTTTATTTCTGGTAAACCATGGGTGTGGTTAAGCGCACGGGTTTGGTTTTGTGCTCCTGAGCTTAGATCGCACTGCAGTTTTCCTTTGTCTTTCACCTAGGACCCCTTGGGGATCGTGATGACTAGGAGATGTCCCTGTGGCAGAGGGCACATGATTGGAGCCTGGCAGTAAGATGCCCCACTTCCCTCAAAGCCCTGATGAGGAGACAGAGCTATTCAGTGATATGCTAAAAATACACCCGGAACTGCTCGGGACCCTCACAGCAGCCCGCTGAAGCAACCCCCCCTCCCCATCACCTGCTGTGAAATCTGAGGGCCACAGCTCTGCACACAGGCTCTTCTTCCAAGGAAAAAAACTACAGCATCAGCATCCATGCCAACTGGCCCGCCACCAACAGAGGGTGTCAGGCTCTGTCTTGAACCCCTCTTCCATTGGGTTGCTCTTCAGCTGGATGAGTTGGGGCTCAAGTTTGAGGGCTGTTTTTTTTTTTTTAAGATTTTATTTATTTATTCATGAGAGAGGCAGAGACATAGGCAGAGGGAGAAGCAGGACTCAATCCCCAGGACCCCAGGGATCATGACCTGAGGCAAAGGCAGACGCTCAACCATGGAGCTACCCAGGTGCCCCAGTTTGAGGGCTGTTATAACAGCTCCAACTTCCTAGTGCTGGGTAAGCACAAGAGCCATCAGAACCTAAGGAAAAGCTGACACTTAGAATGAGTACGGTTATGATGGAAATAATAGTAGAGGTGATCTTCAAAGTGAACAGCAGTGAGCACAGGGCATGTTCGTGTATGCACATACGCACTTGTATACACGGCCTTTGTATGGCCAGATATAGCCCTGTGGTCCCGGAGACAGTCCTTAGAATGAGCATCTGTGTATATGCATTTATATCTGTTGACTCTTGGGAATGGCAAGAATTTTGATTCACATATGTGAGAACCACAGTAACCTCCTGAGGAGATGTGTAGAAGAAGGCATTGGAATTAGGGATGAGGACAGTGAAGCGGAATGGAATGCAAAGAAGCTGAATCTGTCCCTTGAACACTTGCTAAAGAAACAGCAGGAACTGCAGCTCTAAGCAGCCCCCTGATGTTCTGGGGCCGGCACAGGGGCTAGGCCCTCTGTAAAAGAGGGCAGAGTTGACCAAAGACACTGGAGGGAATAATGTCTGCAGAAAGGTGGTACATATTTGGATAAAGATGAGGAGCCAAAAAACACGTCTAGCAAAAGAAAAGAGCAAGAAAGTACACATAGCCCATCAAAACTGTAGTACATGAGACCCCAAAACATTATAATGAACAAAGGACAGTAAATATATGAGTTAAGTTTCATTCATTTAACACATAATAACTAATCCTTACAAAGTACTTAACAAGTGCCAGACTCAGAAGTCCTTAAGAGCGTCTCCTGCCATCCATATCAGACAGGAACTGTAATTGTCACCCCAGTCTACAAATTGGGCAACAGAAGCCCAAAGGGATTCAATAAATCATTTAAGCTGGACAGTGAACCGTCGATGACCATGTGAGCTGGGATTCCAACCCTGTGTCTCGGCCTGGTCCTGCATCCTCACCCTCAGCCATCACACCGTGAACAGTAGCCCCATGCCAGGAGCTCGGCGCAATGCAATTCTTACCATATTTATTATGATATTTTTTATTATTTTGTTTTAGCAATTATAGAAATACTTCTATGGTATGGTAGGCAGAAGAGTGCCCGCCACCAGAAATGTCCACGTTCTAATCTCTGGAAACTGAGCGTGTTAGGTTACACAACAGGGGAAGTAAGGTTGCAGATGGAATTACGGTTGCTAATCAGCTGGCCTTAAAATAGGGAAATGAGCTTAGATTATTTGGGAATGCCGGATGTGATCACAGGAGTCTTTAACAAGGGGAGGCAGCATCAGAAAAGCCTCCACTCCTCCCTTTGGTTCTCCCTCGCTGTCCCACGCCTACCACACTCAACACTTCCGACATCAGATGGGGATGGTCTCCCCTCACCAAACAGTTCTCCGCAACCCCACCTGGGTGACCTAGAATTCGATTCAATTCTGACATTAACTGGAGTTAACCCAGACGCCACAGGTGAAAGGCTTAGTCCCATATGGTTGCACCCACCTAGGACACCAATTGCAAGTAGTAGGTCCTCAGATTATCCTCAACTTCTGGCAGAATTGGTTACACATCAGAAGTTCCCATGACCCTCCTTCAAGTTCAATTAATTTGCCAAATCAGAACTCAAAAGAACAGTTTACTAATTGCCAGTTTATTACAAAAAGGAAATGACTCAGGAACAGCCAGAAGGAAGAGGTGCAGAGGATGAGATGTGGGGAGAGGGTATGGAGCTCCCCTGCCCTCTCTCAGCACCTCCATGTGTTCACCAATCCAGAAGCCCTCCAAATCCTGTACTTTTGTGAGTTTTTAATGGAGACTTCATGACATAAGCATGACTGATCATTAACTCAATCTCCAGTCCTGCTTCCCTCCCTGGAGGATGGGGATGGGGCTGAAAGTTCCAAGCTTCTCATGAAGGTGTGGTCTTTCTGGTGGCTAGCCCCCATCCTGAAGCTATCCAGTAAGAGTGACTCCATTAGAACAAAAGACACTCCCATCACCCAGGAAGTTCCAAGGGACTTGGGAGCTCTGTGTCAGGAACCGGGTCAAAAACCAAATATTGGAACAAAAGATGCTCCTTGTGCTCTTATCACTAGGAAAGTATGAAGATGTTTAGAGATCTAAGCCAGGAAGAGGGCACAGAGACCAATATATGTATTTTCTATTATTTTACAGAAGCAGCAGAGGAGATCAGAGAAATTCTTTGAGAAAAACTTGGCCTGTGTTTCTGGCTTTGAAGATGGAGGAAAGGGCCCCAAGAAATGCAGGAAGCTTCTAAAAGCTGGAGAAAGCAAGGACATGGGTTCCCCTCTGGGTCCTCCAGAAGGGAATACGGCCCTGCTGACACCTTGATTTTGGCCTGGTGGGGCTTCTAGCTTACAGGACTATTAGATAATAAATGTGTTTTACTTATTTATTTGGTTTTATGTCACTACATTGGTGGTACTTTGTTACTGCAAATTTAAAAAATGAATAGAGCAGACATGACATTGACCCAACAAACTTTTATTGAACGCTCTTCATGTACCAGGCTCACGTGGGCTTTCTTATTCCATCCTTACAACAACTCCAGAAGGAAAGCACCTTTCTCCACCCCATTTTAGAGCTGAAGAAACTGAGTCATAAGCAGGTTATTGTTTAGAGTAGAGAGGTGCCAGGATGAGAATCGGAAGGTGGGTTTCGGGAGTCCACGTGTTTCACACCAAGGGATTGTGGTTAGAGAGAAGGAAGAAGGTGGGAAGGCCCCCAGCTATCTGAGAGGCTCTGACTCTTCAAGACAATGAGACTCATGGACAGGAGGAAGACAGAGTGTGCAGAGCATGCCCTGCATCCCTGTGGGTGGAGCGCTGGACCCTGGCTTCTGGATCCCAAGGACACGCTCTTAGCGGGTGTCTTCTCTTGCTGCCTGATTCTTCCATGGGCCCGTGAGCTCACAGCCTACCTCCTTCCTCCAAATCCATCTTCGATCTACATCTGTTAGCTCAACGGAAGTTCACTGTGTCGCGTCCCACAGAGTGCAGCTGTGGAATCAGGATGCTAGGGTTCCAGTCCCTGCTCTGCCCGTGTGACCACAATCAGTGTGCACACACCGTCCTGGGCCTCAGCTGCTATTTCAGGTCAAGGACTGGTTTGTGCAGCCATCTGAGCTGCATGAAGCCCGGGGCCTGCATCTTTCCAGAAAGCTTTGCCCCAGCTGTTGTAGTGACTCACAATGATGAAATAATATTCTGTTCTTCTAATGAAGTTACAGCAGTGATTCAACTGCTAGCGAGTTTGAAATTGTATTGTTTTGCTCCCAATTTTTTTTTCCTGTGAAATTTTGAAAACATTGAGATTGTAAGGATACAATTAAAATCTGGGAATCACAACACCCACTAGAACTCACCTAGAGGCTCCATCTTTGTGAACGTGGGACTACTCTAGAGAATGACTAGTTACCAAAACTAATGGGGGGCAGGTGGAGCATGCACCTGCAGAAGATAAAGAGCAGCCATTGTAAAGATAAACAATCGCCCCTTTTCTGTTTCTATAGACACCACTGTTATTGGGTAACGATAGAGAAGAGGTGTAGTTCTGGGTTGGCAGGACAGTGAAGCACCACAGTGGAGAGGGGAAAGGGAGCAGTGGGGTGGGAGTAGAAGGAAGAATCGCAGCAGCCCCTGCAATGTTCATGAGATGTCCAGGAATAGGCTGCATGAATGCTGGAGAAGGAAATGCCACCTCCAGCGCCCTGTCTGATGTAACCGACAGAACGTGCCTCGAATTTAAGTGATCATCAATACAACTCACTTCAACAGACACTACTTGTGAGTCTACTGTGTGCCAGTACACAGATACAGAGCATCTATGCCCTCAAGAAGCTCACTCCTTATTGGAGAGATAAAATAAACTGTATACAGACCGGAGCAGAACACCAGGAATCCCATTGCTACCATTTCTTATATTAAGAGGTCAAATGGGAAAACCATATGGTCATCTATAGGGATGCCAGAAAGGCATTTACTAAAACTGCACATCTGCTTCTGATAAAAATTCTAAGTAACTGGAGAGTAAACATAAATTTTCTAAAATGAAGAGTATTGGGATCCCTGGGTGGCACAGCGGTTTGGCGCCTGCCTTTGGCCGAGGGCGCGATCCTAGAGACCCGGGATCGAATCCCACGTCGGGCTCCCGGTGCATGGAGCCTGCTTCTCCCTCTGCCTGTGTCTCTGCCTCTCTCTCTCTCTCTCTCTGTGACTATCATAAATAAATAAAAATTAAAAAAAAATTTAAAAAAAATTTAAAAAAAAATAAAATGAAGAGTATCTATTAGAAACATTGGGCAGGCACCATACTAATAATAAATCCTTAGAAAACAGTGTGGAGGTTCTTCAAGAAGTTAAAAATAGAGCTACCCTACAATCCAGCAATTGCACTACTGGGTATTTACCCTAAAGATACTGATGTAGTGAAACGCCTGGACACCTGCACCCCAATGTCCGTAGCAGCAATGTCCACAATACCCAAACTGTGGAAGAAGCCTCGATGTCCTTCGACAGATGAATAGATAAAGAAGATGTGGTGTATACCAATGGAATATTCCTCAGCCATCAGAAAAAACAAATACCCATCATTTGCTTCCAAGTGGATGGAACTGGAGGGTATGATCCTGAGTTAAATAAGTCAGTCAGAGAAGGACAATCATCATATGGTTTCACTCATATGTGGAATATAAGAAATACTGAAAGGGACCGTAAGGGAAAGGAGGGGAACTGAGTGGGAAAAATTAGAGAGGGTGACAAACCATGAGAGACTCCTAACTCTGGGAAATGAACAAAAGGTTGCAGAAGGGGAGGAGTGGGGGGGAAGGGGTAACTGGATAATGGGCACTGAGGAGGGCACTTGATGGGATGAGCACTGGGTGTTATACTAATGTTGGCAAATTGAATTTAAATTTTAAAAATGTAAAAAAATTCTTAGATTTTCCCATTAAAGTCAGAGTGGTAGATGGCTATAATGGCCACACATTCTCCCCAGACATGGGTGCACACTCCTTTGTAGTGTTGCTTTGCCTGTTGTCTCATAAGTGGAGGAGTCTCTGGCCCCACCTCTTGATATGGGCTGGCTTTGTGACATATTTTGATGATGGAACTTGCTAGACATGTATGAGTCCGTGCCTAGGACCCTGGAGACCTTGTAATTCCTGCTCACGGCCCCTGGAAGCACTGCTCTGAGAACACCACATGAAGAAACCCGGTCTCCCCTACAGGAGCTTGTGAGGCCACATGGAGCAGAGTTGAGCTGTCTCAGCTGTTGGCTAGCCCCACCATTCTACATGTGAATGGGCCATCTTAGGCCACTCTGTCTTGGTAGAGCTACAAATGACCACAGACACAAGAAGGATCCTGGGTGAGACTAGCAAGGGGCAGTCCAGTTAGGCCAGCCCACCCTGCTGACCCACAACACAGTGAGCAAATAAAACAGGGGCTATTCTAAGCCACTAGGTGTTGAGATAATTTGCTATATGTATTATTACTTTGCTGGAGCTGCCGCAACAAGGTATCCACACTTGGCTTAAACATGAACAACTGAAATGTGTTGTCTCACAGTTCTGAAAACTGGAAGTCTGAAGTCAAGGTGTCAGTAGGGTTGATTCCTTCTGAGGAGTGGGAGGGAAACTTCTCTGCTTGGCTTGTAGATGGCCGTCTTCATGTTCACATCCCTTTCTCCCTATATGTCTGCATCTAAATTTCCCCTTTTTATAATGACATTAGTTATATTTGATTAGTGTCCACTCTAATGACCTCATTTTAATTTGAGGACCTCTGTAAAGAGACCCCATCTCCAAATAAGGCCACATGCTGAGGGCCTGGGAGTTAGGACATCAACATATGAATGGGGGGGGGGTCACACCGTTCAACCCATAACATTACACAATGAATGATGTATACAAGTGGGAGCAAGTACCAGGGCTATCATTCAATTTTTGTTCCAAAGTTTCTAACTGATGTCATAAGGCAAAAAAGAGAAGCAAAATCTTTAAATACTGGGAAGGGAAAGACAAGGTTATTCTATGAAATAAAAAATAAAAAAGACTATTGTCACTGGAACATTATCTTATTTTCTACACAGAAAATCAACGAGCATTACCTGAAACACCATCCAAAGCAAGAAGAGCATTCCTTAAGATTCCTGCATACACATTGAAATATTCTCCAAAACAGCTTTCTTTTACATCAGTAACAACCAACTTGAGTATATAATTTTAAAGACTACATACACAGAGAGACTTGTCTCTGGACGTTCATATCAGCTTTATTAACAATCGTCTCCAAATCAGAAACAACTCAAATATCCATCAACTGTTGAATGTCTTTTAAGAGTGGACAGTCATTCGATGGTGGCCACGTGTGACAGAGCACACATGTGTGGCATACACACTTATATATAAAAATATATCCATTAGGAGCATAAAACTCATAAACCTACACTTAATGTGGATGCATTCTTTTTATTGTATGTAAATTATACTTCAATAAAATCACTTTAAAATCCTATATCTATTAAAGAAATAAAACTGAAATAATAAAGGACGGGGTCCCTGGGTGGCTTGGCTGGTGAAGTGTCTGCCTTCGGCTCAGGTCATGATCTCAGGGTCCTGGGATCGAGCCCCATGTTGGGCTCCCTGCTCAGCAGGGAGTCTGCTTCTCCCTCTCCCTCTGCTGCTCTTCCTGCTTGCACTCTCTCTCTCTGTCAAATAAGTAAATAAAATCTTTTAAAAAATAAAATTTTGACATCAGAATGCCAAAAGATAATGTAGGAGATTATTTTAAAACCTTATGGTAAAAAATAATTTAAGCTTCATGACAGTGAAGCAAGGGTATAATCAAAAGATTAAAATATGTTCTATATATTTTCAATAAAATATTTCAAACACTTTATACATATCAAAAGGTATCATCAGAGGCACCTGGGCGGCTCAGTCGGGGAAGCATCTGCCTTCAGCTCAGGTCATGACCCCTGGGTCCTGGGATCCTGTCTCCCATCAGGTCCCTGCTCAGCGGGGAACCTGCTTCTCCCTCTCCCTCTGCTCACTCATTCTCTCTCTCTTTCAAATAAATAATAAATAAAATCTTTTTTTTAAAGTATCATCAAAAAGTTTCAAAATAAGCAACAAATTTGGGGAAAGTGCAACTTAGTTGGCAAACAATGGAACCCCACAAGAAACACTGTCCAAGGGTTGGGAAGCGAACAGAAAAAGGGATGGGAACTGTTGAACCTTAGGACATCTAGGAAAGGAGAAGATGGGGTGTCAGCCCCATGTGGATGTCGAAATTGCTGGAAAGGAAGATGGGGGGGTAGGCAGGCAGAAGGTTCCCTCACGAGCTGCCCACTCTCCAGCCACACGAGCCAGGGCAGCAGGGAGCATCCTCTCCTCGAGCATTTAGCTTGCTGTGTGGCCACCTGGCTCAGCAGTTAATGTGAAGCCATCAGTGGTCTGTGAGCTTGCAGCTTCCCCTCCTCAGAGAAGGCTGGGGAATGAGGGGGAAGATCTACTATGTGATCAGTTCTCAGACCTTTCCATCTCAGAAGCTCTTTACAATCTAAAAAAACTACTGAGGACCAAATAGCCTTTTTTCTGTTTCTTATGGGTTATATCCACCCATATTTACCGTATCAGAAATCGAAGCTAAGAATGCTTCTCTGTGTTTACTAATACACTGTAATTTTATTTTATTAAAGGTTTTATTTATTTATTCATGAGAGACACAAAATGAGGCAGAGACATAGGCAGAGGGAGAAGCAGGGTCCTCATAGGGAGCCTGATGTGGGACTCGATCTCCAAACTGGGATCACACCCTGAGCCAAAGGCAGACACTCAACCGCTGAGCCACCCAGGCGTCCCTATTAATACATTTTAAAAGAAGAATAATAAACTCATTATGTGCTAACACAAACAAATTATAAAAATTAGCTATGCTTCTCAACGCAAAAGGGTAATGAGGAGAGTATGTGTCTCTGTTATCTCCTCACTGTCTGTCTTCCCAGAAGACAGGTGCATTGTCATATTTGCTTCTACATGACATGTGTGGTCATATGTTGTTTTGGCTGATGTCACAAAGACATGTCATTAGAGAAGAGAGCAATATTTAATAGCCCTTTCACATAATTATGGATATGGTCACATCCGACACCAAAACTCAAAAAGTTATAGCCTCATAAAATTAGTTGCGACATAGAAACAGAAACCCCCTCAATGCAGCAATGACCTTTTCTACTCCACTAAACACTTTGGTCCATTTTGTACTTTCAGTGGATTTTTTTTTAATCCACCCATGATTTTGTATCATCATGCGTTGGTCATTTGGAAAAATGTTGGTTTCACTGAGTTGAAACATTTCATTAGACAATATTAAAAAATTGTATTTGTTAAAATCACATTGATGAAGCCCGTAAGTCCTGGGAAGCTGTCAAGCCCAGGGTGGCTGATGTAAGCGTTCCAAAATTCCAGTCTTCACTTGAAAGCCTGAATTTTATCACTGGCAAAAGACACACACACACACACACACACACACACACACAATCAAAAGACAACAAACCGCTCTCAGTCACTTACCTCGAAATGACAGGCTCACTTTGTTCATTTTTGAGAAAATGTCTAGCAAATACCCCCGTCTGAATAGCCAAGCCTGTCTGTCAGTCATCCTTCGAAGTCGGAATGGTGTTTCAAGGAAGAAGCAGCTCATTGGACTCAAAACGGAAACTTCCGCAGACCTGCCAGGCCCAGAGACGGTGCACACACCGGGATGGGCAGCAGGAGGGCTCGAGTCCGCTCCCCCGGAATATGCAAGAGACATGCATCAGGTCGAGATGTAATCAAATTAATCATTTTTGTTATTTCCTCAAGGGCATTCTTAGGTGAACTGGCTTCCTTTCTTTCACCTGCGAGTACGCAGGAGGAGCAGGCCTGTGGCTTGCGGCCCCCTTGCGAGCCCGCGAGCTGCTCACCCACCACGACGTTCAGCACCGCCGTGTGATGCCAACACAGTGAAGGAGAGAAAGGGAATCTTCGCATAATTCCAAACACAGTTTTGACCTCACAGATCTCCTCTGAGGGTCTCTGGGATCTTAGGGTCTACACCCTGGGCCGCGGGGCTGCGCTGCTCCAAGGAAACCATCAGAAGTTTGCTCGAAAATGGATGGGCGGGAATGTCGATTTCAACATCTTGGACACAGTGAAAAATCGAAATCATCCCAATGTTTCTTTTTTTGTGAAATAAAGTGATTCCAATCACTTTATTTATTTCATTTTGGGTTTTTTTTTGTTGTTGTTGTTGTTGTTGTTCTATTCACATTCCAGCTAGTTAACAACAGTGTAATACTGGTTTCAGATGTACACTTGAACTTACAACACCCAGTGCTCATTGCAACAAGTGCTCTCCTGAATACCCATCTCTGTCTAAATACCAATTCTTGGGCCTTAGTAATATTTTAATTTTGAAGGTATACAATTCATTGTCTGGTCAATGTTAAAAGCTACTATATTTGGGAGTTAAAATAATGAACATCCCAATGTTTCTAAGGAGGGTGCTGTTTAAACGTTAGTGCATCCGTGAAATGACACTAAAACCAGGTTGGGCGTCAGGGGAACCAGACCAGAGACCAAGATTGGCATCCTGGAGGTTTGCTGGGAAGTGAGCTCCAGCACCTCTGTGAGAACCGGGAGGAAGCGGGATTGAGGAGATGCTCCTGCAAGAGAGGCTTCAGCTCATCACACCCTTCGGAGGCACCGGAGGGCAAGGGCACAGGTCTTGCCCTCTCTCACCACCTGGGTCTATCACCGGAGTGTGTGGGGCCAGGAGCACAGGCCCTGACGCTGAGCCAGTGCTTGGCTGGGCTCGTGGTACTGTGAGCCGCAGGCGGGGGGCTGAGTGCCCTGTTTCTGAAGGAGGTTCTGGGCAGCGTAGCCCGGCATCCAGGGCCAACTCTCCCAGGACATGAGGCAGTCCCGTAACCTCTAACGTGAAAAAGCTGGTTTTGACTGAAGTAACAGGTTCTAGCCTATGTCCACTTTCTGGTGCTAAAAAATAAAATGAGAGTTTATATAGAAAGCCTTAGAAACTGCTTCTAGTAATCACCTATAGTGGTGGGATTTAAGGGAGAATTTCTTCTTTAGAAACTTCTGTATCTTTCTAAATGTTTATTTATTTTTTTTTATTCATTTATGATAGTCACACAGAGAGAGAGAGAGAGAGAGAGGCAGAGACACAGGCAGAGGGAGAAGCAGGCTCCATGCAGGGAGCCCGACGTGGGATTCGATCCCGGGTCTCCAGGATCATGCCCTGGGCCAAAGGCAGGCGCTAAACCGCTGCGCCACCCAGGGATCCCCCTCTTTCTAAATGTTTAAATGAGCATATCGTACTTTTATAACCACACACACAAAAAGAACACCTACCAAGGGAAGGACTCCATCGGCTGCAGTATCCGAACACGGACGAAGCACTACCCAAGAGCGGCCCCACCAGTCCTACGTACAGGAGCAAACCCCACCCAGCGAGGCCAGGGGACTCATCCATGTCATGCAGTTCCCTGGGCCTGGAACCCTGTCCTCTTGATGCCCTGTCCCCCCAAAGCGATGTAAACCAAGAGTGGAAGCTTGCCCCAGGAGGGAGGCTGGGGAGCAGAAGAGGTGCTCTGCGGAGGATCTGTGGTATCAGTGATGGAGATGCAGACGGGGGAAGAGCCCAAGCAGAGGCTCAGAGGCAGCCAAGCAGAGAGAAGTTCCAGGGAACAGGCAGCGGGTCCATGGGGCAGTTCAGATGAGCAAGGAGCAGGTGCCATAAGGCTGGCACGGTGGCCTGGGCAAAACGTGTGGCCTCAAGGACTTGTCCCGGGAGTGGGGTGAGCGGCTAGGCCGAGGGGCCGCTGGGTGCTTGGGTGAGAAATCCTTTCATTCTGGGATGGAAGCTGCACTCCAGGAAAATTAATCTGGGAGCTCAATTGCCCAAGGAGACCTAAGAGAAGCAGAAATACCAGTACAGGAAATACGGGAAAATATTCGTTAATGGATTTCCAGAACAGCGACAGAGTCCTTAGAAATGAAGGATCTTGGAACTGTTTAGCGGTATGGATGCGCCCCACACAGCATTCGACGCTCGATTGTGGGTGCCGTCGTGGCTGTGGCACTAAAGGGCCATCCTCAGAAAGTACTCGCTGGGGCGTGAACTGCTCCCTCGTTCGCCGCCCTCCTGTGTAATAAGGATTGACTCCGTGCGGGGCAGGTGTTTGGTTGTGCACAAGATCTGCTTAAACCTCACATCTCAAGCACTGTCTACGCCGCCCACCTGGGCAATCCGAGGAAATCCAAGCAGCATTTGAGGACACCGCAAAGCTCTGTCACCAACGTGGAGAAGCATCTGGAATTGCATTATTGAGTCCCAGGAACATAAAGACGTCACCTTTGCAAAATCATTTCACCAAGAGATTCGGGCCAGGAAGTTCAGGACTGTCTCCCGCGTGGTTCGGCGGTGGGGGAGTCGGAGCTGTGTGCAGGCCACAGAGTCCGGCGACCTACCCCGGGAGGCTCCGCACCGAGGCGGCCAGGCGGAGGCCGAGGCACCAGCGCTGCGGGGCAGGGCCGAGGGGCTCCAAGGAGGGGACCGGGGCCGGCTCCCAGGCAGCCTTGGGCTGTGGCGGCAACCATAAGCTCTCTGCCCGTGCGTGCTTCCTAGCACTTTCTGGAAAGTCCATTTGGGTCCGTTGCTATGGACGGGCCCCTACCCTGGGCCGGGCCAGCCACCAGGGGCGAGAAACCAGAACAGTCCCGGTTCTCAAGGGGCTCAGACCCATAGATCTGAAAGCCCCCATCTAACAAGCTCCAGCGCAAGCCAGGTGCTGGCGGGTGTGTGACGGGCTGAGACAGAGAAGGACAAGGAGCCTGAGGGCCACGGTGGCCTCCGGAGCCCCTGGGTGTTCCCGCTGGGACCTTGGCCCATGAGAGTGATTTCAGGTGAAGGGAGGTGCTGCGGCGCGACTTTCTGAAATATGAGATGATTTTCCCTTTTCTCGAGCATGAAATTGTTTTAACACCACTCCCTAAGAACGTGTGATCTTGCGGTTAGAGGCCCCGCTGCCTCCCTCTCCGCGGTGGACGACGGACGCATCCTGAATTCCAGGGCTGGCAGGATGGGTTTTCCTAAAACACCGTTTTCATCGTGTCGCTCCCGGATCAAAATCCTGCAGTGACTGTGCATTTAAAATTTTTCTACATCGATGGAACAGAGAGATATTCTCAATAAAATGTGGGGGGCGAGGGTGGAGTCCTGCTTTCGAAGGTGCTCCCCTAAGAGGGGACCGGGTTGTGCAGAACCCGACCTCATTAGGACTGGCAGGCACCCCCGGGAGACCCCAGTAAGGAGCTCTCGGGGCAGAGGGGGGCAGGACTGCCTCCTGGGTTGGGGGGGTCTAGACCAAGGCATCCCCCGAATGTGGAGGGTTGAGAGAGAGACTAGTATCCTTTAAGGGGGACCTTACCAAATGGGGAAGGAGAGTCTGGCCACCATGGAGATGGGGACCGGTGGCCATGGTCTCCCATCGGCGGGGACTCAGAGCTTCCTGAGCCAGGGCAGGACTCACGGATGAGTCACATGGAGTCACGGGGACCTGGGCTCAGCAACGGGGCCTCTCCTGGGGGACGACGGCGCGCTGGGCACCTGGTTCTTCCTCACCTGTCCCACCCGAGCGTCTTCTTGGAGGCAGTAACAAGTGCCAGCCGGTCCTCGTGCTGGCGACACGGCGGGGACCAGCACGGACAGGCCCTGCCTTCACAAGCCGCACAGTCTCCTCGAGACCAGGGCTCGGCAAGCCACAACCCAGCCGCCCGCTGACTGTGTAGACGGTTTTCCTGGCACTTGGCCGTGCTCCTTTACGCCGATGTGTCTGCGGCTGCTTCGGGCTGCAGTTGGCAGCTGAGTACCCGCGACGGGGACCGTGTGGCCCACGGAGCCTGAGGTGCTTACATTTAGGAAAAGTCTGCTGATGCACCCCGTGTGTGGGCAAATGCCTGTGACCACACAGCGTTCAGGTGCCACAGCACCTCTCAGCGGCTCTGTACACGCGAAAGGAGCCAATTAACACTGAGTGCTTAGCACAGTTCTTGTCATGGAGTGAGTGTCTGGTAAACCACAGCCCTTGAGGAGGAGGAGGAGGAGAGAGGAGGAAGAAGGAAGGAGGGAAGAGGAGGAGGAGGAAGAGGGAGGAGGAGGAGGAGGAGGGAAGGAGGGAAGAGGAGGGAGGAGGAGGAGGAGGAGGAGGAGAAAGGAAGATGTCCAGGATGCTAAAGGAGCACTGAAATAGCAGCTAGAGGGGACATCGGGGAAGGCTTCCTGGAGGAAGTGACGTCTAAGGTGTAATCTGCTGGTCGGTCGGTATCGCCAGGTGAGGCGCAGCTCCCAGGCAGAGTAAAGGCCCGGTGCGTGTGACACAGATTCAGCGTGGCCAGGGCGGTGGAGACGAGAGCCGAGGCTGGGAGGGTCCGTCAGGCCCGGGAGACCCAAGCCTCCTGTGGGGTTCCTCCTGAGGCGCACAGGAACTCAATAGGGGTTTCGTGGAAGAGGTGCCACGATCAGGCTTGTGTGTTAGAAACCCAGTGCTCCGGTGGCAGCCGAAAGTGCAGTAAAAGGACGAGTGTGGAGCGCGGGCGACCGGGCAGCAGGCCCTGGGGCAGCCAGCGGCGGGGGGAGGCCCAGGCGGGGTGGGGGCGCCGGCAGCTGCGGGGTCCAGAGGAGCCTGGGTGGAATGGGCCCAGTGTGAGGGAGAGGGTGAAGTCAAGGAGGAACCCAGGGTCCCGGGGGGCTCCTGGGCCGTGATGAGCCCTCAGGGGACCAGGGGATGGGAGGGCAGGCAGGGAAAGCTAGAGCCATGGGGTGGTCATGCGGGCCGCAGGGAACAGAAGGCACAGCGTCGGGGTGACCGAGGGGTGACAGCAAGGGCCCTAGGGCGGGCAGGCTCTGAGGGGCAAGAAGCGATGGCAAAGGTGCCAGGAAGTGGGGGGGGGGGGCCTTCTCAAGGCCAGAAGGTAAAAAAGAGCATCAGTTACCCGAGTCAGAAGGACGTGGAAGGGGGCAGAGGCCAATCCATTGCCCCCGAGGGAGGGGACTGGATAGAACCCCCCCACCCCCCAGCCTCTGAGGCCTGATGAAGCGGAGGTGAGGGGCCCAGCCAGGCCCATGCCCTGGAGACAGAGACCAGGATGAGCCACGTGCCCCTGGCGCAGAAGCCCTGCAGGGTGCACGCGTGCACCTGGTCCCGAGGGGCTGAACACGCGCATCTGGAGCTCAGAGAGGTCTGAGCTAGAGAGGCAGAGTGAGAGGGGCCATGAGCCTGGCCCTGGGACCTGGGGTGGGCAGAGGAAGACCCCTCGGAGGTTCTCAAGAGGAGCCATCAGGGAGGTGGGGAGCCCATCAGGAGACCAAGAAGAGGCTGCTCCTCAGAGGGAAAAGTCTGCTGTGCAGAAAGGTGGTAAGAGGAGAAAGCAGCAGAGACTAACCGCAGCCCCCCGACACCACAGGGGCTTCACTGGGGACCTTAGCCCTAGGACTTTTCCTGGCCGGGGAGGGGAAATTCGCTTGGACTCAGTGGCGGAGTTGGTGGGGGGGTGTTAAGGAAGAACAGGTGTCAAGGTGGTTCGGTCGTGAAGGGAGGAGATGGAGGAGCTCAGGGACAGTGGGAGGGTCTCTCTGACGCCGGAGCGTGAGGCCCCAGCGGTCGGTGCGGGGTCAGGAAAAAGGCTCCTGAATTCATTGGAGAGCCGAGTAGGGCCGAGAAGCCCTAACAGACCCCCATTTCCCTGACTCAGCAAACTCTGCGGATTTGGGTCCAAATAAAACACTGGAACCGGACATAAAGGACATTTGAACATTTCCTTCCCTGTCCAGTTCCTTTTTTTCTATGCTGAGGGGGATACAGAACAAGGGGGGCACCAAAGCAGAGCCTCGTGGAGGATGGTAAGGCACTGACTATGGAACACACGAGGTTCTCCAGGCCATGTTGCGACCTAGGGATGTGAGCCACTTGTATACATAATATGACCTTAAAAATATTCCTTGGCCCCTCCAGGTCCTGCCCTGACTTCATCCACTAACTGAAGATCACAATACCCCCTCCAGAATGTTATGGTGACAATTCAATGGGATGGTGATGGTCAAGTGCCAAGAAGGCACTGGCACAAAACAGGCACACAATGCATTTTATTTGATTTTATTTTTAAAAGTATTTTATTTATGTATCCATGAGAGATACAGAGAGAGAGAGAGAGGCAGAGACACAGGCAGAGGGAGAAGCAGGCTCCATGCAGGGAGCCCGATGCGGGACTCGATCCCTGGACTCCAGGATTGTGTCCTGGGCCAAAGGCAGACGTTTAACCACTGAGCCACCCAGGCATCCCTCACGATACATTTTAATTGCTTCTCCCGACCCCTGTATGTTTCTGCAAATGGTTGCCTTGCCCCTTCCAACAAGGAAGAAGACTTACAACCTGTAAGGTCAAAGGGAATAACCTGAATATCACGGTAGGGCCAGAGGTAGAGAATCGTTCACCCTCCTTCCCAGTGTCTCTTCTGGAGGGGTGCTCGACTCTGCAGTCATCCTGACGGTGGAAATCTTTAATGATGTAGAGGAACAAAAGAAAAATGCTTTATCAGATAGCATTTCAGCTGGTATTTAAAAGAAAAACAGAATAAACCTTTTGTCAGGTTATTCAATTCTTATTTAATGTTGGTTTTAATTAGCTCAGGCTCTAGCTACCTAAATTTTTAGAGGAAAAAAAAATTAAAGCCTGCCTGCTAAAAAAAACCAAAAAACAAAAAACTGTTTAGCTACTAGCAAGCAATTGAAGAGGGCAGGGAGAGGGCATTCTATTTTTTCCAGGATCTCTTAACTGTTCTTATTCGACAGGAATTATTTTATTGTCAACAGATTTGTTACAAATTTATGAACCATTTTAACCTCTTTCTGCTGCATGGGGAACATTTTCTGTTGAAAGAATTTGAAGAAATTGTTCAAAGCAGACTCTCACGTGGCAGCTCCCCCACCCTCCGCTGGAAGGTTCCTGGGAGGATGATGTAGTCTGCAGGACTTTGCAAGAACCATCACTCGTGTCTGTGGATGGGAGCGTAATATTTAGGACGTTTAGAAGTCATCTTCATAATACAATAAATAGAATGAAGCACCATGAGATTAGTCATGCCTATTGACCCATGAAAGTGAAAGAAATGATGTGACCACATAAAAAAAAATAAAGGAAGGTAAATAAAGTTCTCTCCATGGATACATATTTTAAACACTTTACATTCCATCGTTGGTCAAAACACCCCAAAATTATTATTGGTTAATCTACTTTTCATAACCACAATTCACCTCTGGCATGCAGTAGAGGGCATCGCTACAACCGTTATAAACTACTAGAAGACAAAATGCGTGTCCAACGAGCTGATTACACTGTCCTCTTCGGACAATAATCCCCGTTAGAGTGCTCTCAAACAGGAGAGGAGGATTATATACCCCACGGTGGCTTTATTACACCATGAGGTAAATTGAAAATTTCCTTTTGCATATAAATGTCATCATCTCTCATAAGAGCATTGACGACGGGAATTAGAATATGATCATATTCTAGCCAAAGGTTGTCCTTTCTCTTCTGCAGGATGAAAGCTCTCAAGTCAAGTTCTGAAGCCATGACTAGATACTTTCCATGTACAGCCCCCCTAATTACGCCCTTCAATCCCTGATAGGGTTGATCCAATGAGCATTCAGAGAGTCAGCAGGATGTCCGTGGCCTTTCAACGTTTTGGCCCATGGACCCTTTCGCAAATTGAAGCAATCTCAAGGGGCACCTGGGTGGTTCCGTCGGTGAAGTGTCCGACCCTTGATTTTGGCTCAGGTCGTGATCTCAGTCCCATGTCGGGCTCCTTAGTTATCCAGGAGTCTGCCTGAGATTTTCTCTCTCTCCCTCGGCCCCTCTGACTTGCTCTCTAAATAAATAAATAAATAAATAAATAAATAAATAAATAAATAAATATAAAAGAAAAGAAAAGAAAAAAAGCAATCCCAAAAGGAAATTCTGAATTTTAAAATTCCTCGATAATGAGTAGTGAAAGGAAGACAAGTTACAACCTAAGCTCTTCCTAATAAAATGAAAATATAATATAAAGAATTGTCCTCCTATGACATTTGAGAAAATGGCAAATATTCTTTCTTACAAAGTGTCTCACATATACCATATGGTATCTCCCATATAACATATGGAACAACAGTTAGTGCCAATAGGTAAGCATTGGGTAAATAGGTGCAAACTGAACGCTCTGAGACCTGCACGGGCAGCAGCCACTCACCCAGACTGCTACCTGTAGGAACCAGGTAATCTGTGCAAGGCAATGGATGTCTTCTTAACCTCCAACTGTCGGATCAGATTGAGGATAATGAAGCTTGACAAGACTGAAGTTGCAAAAGGGTTCATAACAACGGATCTGGGACAAGGGCTAAGTTTTAACACAGGAGATAATACTGTGTGTTGAGTGAAAAGGTAGCTAATCTGTGTTCTTCTAGAAAACATGACACTTGGCAGAGAAAATGTGTACCCAGCTGACGCTAGAGTTACTGGCTCTGGAAATCCGTTACTCAGTAAACACTGACTGATGTCCTTATGGGAATGGTACATTGTGCAAAAGACATTCCACTCCTCCGTGCCCAGCACGGTGCTAACCTGCTGGGAGTACAGAGATGTGGCTGCCCCCAGAGAGGGAGACGGATGTAGTGACACTACCTCATGGGCCCCAACAGGTGATCTGGGGGCCGTCTCCCGGGCCACAGCGCCAGGTAAAGCTTTGTAGAGGAGATTACGTATGGTTCTATCTCTGCAAAAATTGAGAAGATGACAGAGTGTGGGGGGGAGCAGTATTTGAGGCAGGAGGGGCAGGGTGGCTTTATAGATG
This sequence comes from Canis lupus familiaris, assembly GCF_011100685.1. Lineage (NCBI taxonomy): Eukaryota > Metazoa > Chordata > Mammalia > Carnivora > Canidae > Canis > Canis lupus. The sequence goes on along the minus strand of NC_049249.1, from coordinate 36,780,827 downwards.
TATATATTTAATTTTGTTACTGATTTTATGAACTTATATACATGTATGTATAACTAAATATATAAAATAATATATAAACATATAAAACTTTATACTCGGTAGATAATATACATTATTTCAAAATATCCAGGGGCCAGCTCTGTAAAAAATGCTGATGGCATTTTGATAGGGATTGCATTGAATATGTAGATTGCTTTGGGTAGCATAGACATTTTTACATGTGGAATTTAAGAAACAAAACAGAGGAACATAGGGGAAGGGAAGGAAAAATAAAATAAGATGATATCAGAGAGAGAGGTGAAAGCCATAAGAGATGCTGAACTCTAGGAAACAAATTGAGGGCTGCTGAAGGGGAGGCAGGGGGAATGGGGTAACTGGGTGATGGGCATTAAGGAGGGCATGTGGGATGCCTGGGTGGCTCAGCAGTTAAGCTTCTGCCTTTGGTTCAGGTCATGATCCCAGGGTCCTGAGATCGAGTCCCACATTAGGCTCCCTGCATGGGGCCTGCTTCTCCCTCTGCCTGTGTCTCTGCCTCTCTCTCTCTCTCATGGATAAATAAATAAATAAATAAATAAATAAATAAATAAATAAATTCTTTATTAAAAAAAGGAGGGCATGTGATGGAATGGACACTGCATGTTATAGGCAACTGATGAATCACTGAACTCTACCTCTGAAACTAACAAAAAAAAAATCCATGGGCCATGTACAAAAATGAAAAATATTCTAAGAAGTAGAGAAAGCTTAGGTCACCTTCTCAGACCAAAGTATATGTATAATAAAAAGAAAAATCAACCATTTGGAAGCAAAACCTATCAGTCCTCTAGCTAACATTCGGGACAATAGGAAATCAGAATTGCAATTACAGGATTTTTATATAATGATGACAATAGGAACTCTAAAGGTAAAAACATTAGTCATAGGCTCACAAGCTTTTTACTATTAAGTCAAAAACCTCTAAATACACTTATCATTCAGTTAAAGAACTGAAGGGAGGGGGGTGGAAACCTGAGAAAACATAGTAGAGAAATAGGTCAAAATAGAAACCAAATAACGGACTAGGAATATATTAGAAAATGCTGATGGGTCCAAGCAATGTGTCTATAAAAAATAGTAAAACAGACAAACCTCTAAAAAAAAAAATCAGGTTATTTCTCCCCTAACCAGGGAAAACGATTGACAACAGAAGCATATTATTATTAATGAGAAAGTGATACACATACAGTTATAATAAGTTAAGGTATAGTACAAGCAACTCTGAGATAAGACATTTTAAAAGTTAAATGAAATGGCTTATGTTTTGGGAAAGCACGAATAAACGCAAATCACCCTTAAAAGAAGCTGGAATAATTTTATTTCTATCAAGGAGCCACCAAAAAGTCGAAAAACCCAAATGAGCCGAAAGGGAAATCTAAAATCTATCAAGGATCTACTTTCAAAATTTAAAACACAAAGCAATAAAGCTTCTTGCAGCAAATGGATTTGTGAGAGACTTCTACCGAATTCCCAAGAAATTGATAATTTCGATGTGCCTTTAACCATCCAGAGCTTTGCAAAGTGTTCCGATTTAATTTTCCAGCATAACAGAGCTACATTAATTATCCATTACCGCTTAATCAATTAGCCCAAGACTTAGGGTCTTAAAACAACAAACACTTCTTATCTCACAATTTCTGTGAGTCAGGAATTCAAAAGCAACTTGGGCGGGTTGTTCCATGGTTCTGTCTCTGGTGAGGCTGCAGCCAAGGCATTGGTGGGGGCTGTAAGTCCTCTGAAGCCTTCCCTGGCACTTGGAGGTGCCCTTTTCAAGATGGTTTTCTTTTCTGCTTCTTCACTGATGGCCTCAGCTCCTCACCATGTAGGGCTCTCCATAGGGCCACTCGAGGGTCTTCATGACAGGGCCGATGGCTTCTAGAATGAGCCATCTGAGAGAGAACAAGGAGACAGTCACAGCGACTTTTCTGATGTAGGCTTGGGAGTCACACGCTGCCATTTCCACCTTACTCACTTAGTCCCTGCCCAGGTTCCAGGGAAGGGGGATTAAGTTTTACATCTTGACGGAAGGTGCATCAAAGGATTTGTGGACGTATTCTAAAACCAACGTAGTCTGTCTTCGGGCCACAAGTTATGTACGTTACTCTCACATGCAAAATACCCTCACCTCTTCCCTATACCCCTCCCCACAGCCCATTTCCCTAGCAACTTATCTCTAAATCCACAATGTCGTCATCTGAGTTTTCAGATCCGATAAGGCTCCTCCCATGCAGTTCCTTAAGACAGCACCTCAAGGACACTTCCTGTTCCTGGAGCCTAGTGAACTCGGAATCTGTACAGAGAAGAGCTGCACAGCCCTCACAGGTCCAACATATAGCCATGGAATGGAAAAATTGCTATTGACACTCTTGTTCCAAAGGGGACACTGGAAGGCCCAGAGAAGTCACCCTATCAATTCTGAAATCCCGCCAGGAAAATGTTGGGAGTTTTTCAAATCAAGACTCAGTCCTCCCACTGTCTGGGCTCTTGGCTCTCTCCTCTGGGCTCTTGGCTCTGCTTTCCGAGTCATCCTTTCTTCTTCTATAAAAGGCAACCATGTTTGCAGTCATAAAATTTTCTCAGCTTGCTTCCTGCCAGTGGAACTTTGAGGGTCCGTTGCCTCCCTTCTCTTGGTATTGTCTCTATCCCTTCCAGCCCAAGTTGGTGTTATTCTTGCCAATATATCTTTTTTTAAAGTTTGTAGTTCTCCTACACATCTTATTGGAGGTTTAATCCACTAGACAAAAGCTGCAGTTGTAAATATCTTTGAGATAAATCCTGCTCTCCTTGAGCTTCTGCTAAGGTGAAACTCCCTTAAGATTCTTGTTTATTAAGATTCTGTTTATTAATTGACTAAACAATTCTCTGAGGCACCCATTCCATCTTTCTGAGGTCTACCAAAGGATGATCGGTAATACCCTTGTGTTCATCTTGAGGCCATGCTTTCCCATGAGTGCTCTGAATTTAGTCTTTACCGGGCAACCATTTCTTGATTCCAGCTTCGTTTGCCATCTGGAGAGACTAAGAAGTTTTGAAAACATGAAATCCTAGCTCCTGTCACGTTTATGATCTTTTCTTCAGGTTATTTCTCCTCGGTCACATTGGAGTATAAGAAGCAATAAGAAACCAGACTGCAGCTTTCACCACTTGGCCTGGAAATTTCCTTGGCGAGATCATCCAGTTCAGTATTCTACTTTTGACGTGACCACAGGTGGCATGTGTCCGTACGACGATCTGTACTGTGTACAAAGCTCTATCATTCTCTACCACGCTGCAACAGGCATCCCTGTTCTTCCCATGTTCCTAAGACCGTCCTCGCTTCCTGTTACGCACCCACCCCTTGAAGGCCATCAGGCTTGCACAAGCAGCCCCTTTAAGGCTTTTGAAGCTCTCACTAACTCTCCTCAAAGTCTTTCAGCTTCTGCCTACTGTCCAGTTCCAAAGCCACCATGACCTTTGCAGCTTTTGTTATGACAGTGCTCTACCCTTGGTACCAAATTTCGTATCGACTATGGATAGAAAAGCAGACCTCTAGAATGTATCTTAAGGCACTTGACCCGACCAGTTGTGAAAGCTGGCTATGGACTACTGATTCCATGGCTGGTGGTGGAGCTTGGGGCCTACCATATGGGCAGTTGGGAAGAGCACATGGGCACAAAGTGGAGAGCAGCAAAGAAGAGCTTGAGTCCACGAGCACTAGAGGGCTCGAACCACGAGGACTGACTAGAACCTCTGTCAGGCTTACTGCCTCGTGTCTTTCTCTGGGGGAAGCTGGGACCCCACATCAGAAACCTAATCAATCACACATCTGGCTCCGGTCACGGAAGCTAAGGAGGATTCTTGGGAGGATAGGAAGCCGCAGGCCCAGCTGCTGCCCCCGTGCCAATGAGGTGAATCAGCAGATGAGTGACGATGTGTGTGAGCCACAAAAACACCTGCCTGACCTTCCAAGTGTACACACACACACACACACACAGGCTGCTGCTTCATTTCTACTTTCCAGATCTTATACAAAAATATCTTGTGGCTTACCTTACTTAGCTCAGAGGGTATGAGGAAAACGCGTTTGAAAAACCTCATCCTACCTAGCCAAATTGATATAATAGAAGGCCACAGAAAGTCCAAACAGAACAAAGTGTGAAACCAACAGGACGTGGTTCACCAACAAAAAAAACCTGTTAACCAGTCTCTTATAAAGACAAAATTAAAAATTCTCACTACAGTATTGGCACATGGAATCTGCAGGTGAATTAAATGAATATTAATGCTACTCCACGAACAAGGAAGGCGCATGCAGAAGTGAAACGGTGATTCAATATTAGAAAATTAACGAACATCTTTTTTTCCCCCCAACAAATTGACTCCATTATCTCAAAATTGATTTTGAAAAATAAATGAGTGAAAATACATTTGGAAGGCTAAGTTAGCAATAACAGCCAAGAGAAGAGGTTAAGAGGAGAGCAATGAGAGGGACTCACACGGTAAAATCTCTAGGAAGACACTTTTTTTTTTCTTCAAACATTCAGCAGCCATCAGGCATGCCTTGGGCAATACTGAAACTGTGCCATAACCATCATTCTGGAATGAACGTGGAGAGAGGAGCATGATGTTTGATGCTTTCTGGAACCCAAGGAAGAGTCTTTGAAGCCATCAAGCTCTGGTGCTGTTGAGCGAGGCTGTTCATCATATTTAATTCCATCACTGTCCACCAGGAATGTTGGTGTTCCCCACAGATGTAGCTTCTCTCGGCCTCCCCCATCCCTTCCCCGGTGGTCTCCTCTTCTTCCCCAGCACCCTTCCCCTCCCTCCACCTCATCTCCCTTGTGCCCATCTCCAACCCAGCATCACCGCCATCCCTTACCAGAGCCTTCCTCTCCAGCAGGCTCCTTCACAGCCCTATGGATCCAGCCCTACAGCCTTCAACAAGCAAGTGACATTGTGTATGTACGTCTTCACTTCTAATTTTATAGAAATTAGTCTACATTCTTATATTTGAGAATTTCATTCTTGGTTTATTTTACAACGAACGAATCATTGCGTTGAAATGAACTGGGGGGGATGCATGCAGCCGTGTCAGTGAGCGGGAGGGATGTCCCCACGCCACTCCACGTACCGTTCCTTCTACGACCAGACTTGCTTTGATTTATCCAGACCTTGCTTTACAGGTGGATTTCTAGGAACACATCTGTGGCCAAAAGCTGCTTCTCTTTAAAACCAGTGGACTTGGGCAGCCCGGGTGGCTCAGTGGTTTAGCGCCGCCTTCAGCCCAGGGCGTGATCCTGGAGACCCGGGATCGAGTCCCACATCGGGCTCCCTGCATGGAGCCTGCTTCTCCCTCTGCCTATGTCTCTGCCTCTCTCTCTCTCTCTCTTTCTCTCTCTCTGTTTTTCTCATGAATAAATAAATAAATAAAAGCTTTTAAAAAATAAAAAAATAAAATAAAACCAGTGGACTTCTCTTAATGAGCAAGGAGGAATGTGTAGAAATTGTCGATCACTGTGCTGTACCCCTAAAACTAACACAACACTGTTTGTTCATTATATTTTAATTTAAAAAGGAAAAAGAGAAACCCAGTTGTTCAATAAGTGCGCACTACCCTCAAATGAAGCTCCACACTTTGGTGCTCTACCCTCCTCACGTGTGTCACGGCAGGAGGGGCACAGAAAGGAGCGCCCCTCTGCAGCCAGTAGTGCCACCACCCAGAGAATGGAGCCCTGCAACAAGGCATTCCCTGGGTGGTTGGCCTGTGGGACCGAGGAGGACAGTTTTGAGTCCAGATTGTATGAATTCCCAGAACGGAGATGAGAACAGAAATTTCCTCCCAAGTGGTCTCCTGTGCAGTCCTTTGGCTCAAGCCTGCATTTCTTCTCTGCTCATTATTTCTATTTCCAGGGAAGGAGTCCTCCTCTCCAACATCTTCCACTTTGAAGGATGCTATTCGAACCATCGATCCATTCACCCACCCTTCCATCATCTTGACCAACCACCCATTATGGGCAGGGAGCCAGGTGTTGGGTAGCTATAAAGACAAACCAGCCCCTGGCCCACCCTGATAGGTAGACCCCTCCTCTGGTGGCAAAAACCAGGCAACTCCGTGCCCTCTGTCCTCTAATAATAGTGATACACACCCTAGAGCAACCAAACCCTTTTCTTATTGACAAATACTACCGAGGCCTTGGTACTCTGGGAGGCTCCCCTGGAGATTAGGTCTATTAATACCGCCTGAGGATGCAGCGTGCAGACTTCCTAAGAGCACTGCTTTCCTGTTGGGCAGAGAGGGCACTTCGGATCAGGCGGGTCTCAGGGACTCTGAGGGAAGGGGCCAGGTTTGAGATCAGAGACCATGAGATGCTGGGAAATCTCCTTTGCTGCTGTGTGTCTCAGCTGGTGCATTGGGGCCGGGATATCCACGCTGCGGGGCGAGGTCTTTCTCTGTGCCAAGCCCACCTGGGAAGCCCTGCAGGATTCTATACCATCCCTGAGGAGCTTCCTGACTCAGGAGCCAGGTCTCCCGAAGGCCTGCTATCTGACCAGAGTGAGATGGATCTGCCCAGAGCTCTCCAGAAGACCTTCAAAGGAAACAGGAGTCAGCGCACACAAGCTCAAACAATGGTGATGTGATGGATCCTGGCTGGTGCTGAGCAGGGCGGCTATCACGGCCACAGCCGGGGATGCCCTCCACCCATGGCTCTCTCCAGGCTGCTCTGGGGACCCAGATGTCATTTGATCAGGACTTGAAGCAAGAACCCCCTCCCCACACCCAGCAAGCAGGTTCTAGGACGGGCAGAGAAGGAACCAGAGCTGGACCTTAACTCAGTTTGTAAGGTGAGAAATCCAGAGTATTTCCCTGGACATGCGAAGTTGACCATGAATTTGTGCAAGACCCAAAACAGAAGAGCGGACTCTCTGTCCAGCATATACCCCTTGCCTGGTAAGACTCACCTGAACTATTACAGCAGGGCAGGGCTCAATACAGACATACTTTAGGTTCTGGAATTCATTACTAAGGAGCTTAACAGTTTATTATAAGAAGTCCAGCAAGATAGGCTTGCTGGACATTTCCAAAGTCGATATGCTCAGGAGAGAGCTATATAGTAAAGATTATGTATTTTATAAGGTTTCTTCCTTGTCATTACTCCTGACTCAGGTTTCTGCTGATTTCTTTTTTATTCTAGAAGCTTAGCGCAGTGGTTTAACCCATTCAGCAATTACTAGCTAGCTGTGTGCTTGCCGTATCAAGAGCTAGGATTGAGGAGCTAAGGGGAGTCCAAGAAAAAGTCACCGAAAGCCAAGCTGAGTTTAAACAAGAGTGGAGCAGGGACGAGCCATGCGGCCAGGGGAAGGTGGGACCAGGGGCCAGGCTCAGTCTGTATTGCATTTGGAAGCAAGTCATGGGCACAGAGTGATGGACACAGAAAGGTGTGGCGGGTAAGGGCAGGTGTGGAGCATGAGCCACGGTGTGGAGATGTGCAGGGGGTGGAAGGACGTGGACAAACCCAAGCCCTGAGCCAGGACTCCCACCTTCCATCCAGAACACGACAGCCGTGCCTCTCAGGGCCCTGTGTGTGCTGCAGGTGTGCCAGGCCGTGCGGCCACCTGCTGCTTTCAGCTGCCCCACACCAGCACGGCCGGGCGCCCTGCCGCCTACGTCCCCTCCTGTTCATTGGGCCACAGCCTCTATTTTAGTTCAAGTTCCCCCCAGAAGCAGAGCCTGAGACAGGGAGTTTAATTTTGAGAAGTGATTTGTGCACATGTAGGAGATGACGGAGCCAGGCCCCACCTGCCCAGCCTCGGACACGAGTGTGTGTCAGCCGGTCAGCTCACACACATGCACACTTACCAGCTGCTGGTGATAAAAGGTCTCCTTCTGCGAGTCTGCATCTTGGGGCCAAGCCCCGGGAGGAGCAGGGAGGGAGGCTGAAATCCCCCCTGGGTCCCACTTGGCTTTCGAGGGTCTGTATCACCTCCTGGAAACAACCCGGGGTGGGGGGTGTGGGAGTGGGAAGAGCAGAGAGTCCAACCCGAAGCCAGTTAGAGCTGGATGGCAGGGCCAGGTCTACACTCAGCTTCCTCTCCTGTCAAGTGGATATAATCTTGTCTAATGATGCAGAGAAAGTGGTGCACCAAGGAACATAGGCACTCAACAAATGGCCTATTTTATTTTATTTTTATTTTATTTAAGATTTTATTTATTTATTCATGAGAGACACACAGAGAGAGGCAGAGACAGGCAGAGGGAGAAGCAGGCTCCATGCAGGGAGCCCGATGACGCAGGACTCGATCCAGGGTCTCCAGGATCACACCCAGGGCTGAAGGCGGCACCAAACTGCTGACCCACCCAGGCTGCCCAGGCCTTTCTATTTTAATAACTCTTTGTTATCAGTGATTTCTAGAGCATCCTGCACCTGTGCGCCTGTGCACACATACACACACACACACACAATCACACACACTCCCGAATGCCCTGGGTCACAGGATATAAGCTGCCGCAGTGTTTCCCAGGAGACAAACATCATATGTTCTCATTCATTTGGGGAATATAAAAAATAGTGAAAGGGAATAAAGGGGAAAGGAGAAAATTGAGTGGGAAATATCAGAAAGGGAGACAGAACATGAAGACTCCTAACTCTGGGAAACCAACTAGGGGTGGTGGAAGGAGAGGTGGGTGGGGGGTGGGGGTGAATGGGTGACGGGCACTGAGGGGGGCACTTGACGGGATGAGCACTGGGTGTTATTCTGTATGTTGGCAAATTGAACACCAATAAAAAATAAATTTATTATTAAAAAAAAAAGGAATTCGCTGCTGCTTCAAGTCCCAGATTTTCCCCAATGAGCTCTAGGGTCTCCGCATGTAACCTGCCCAGACACAGCTGCCTCCACTGTAAGCCGGGTTAGTGGCGGCGCCCACCCTGCCCTGGGGTGCTGATCTCTGAAGGTAGATGGTCGCTGTGCCCCGCACCAGCCTGTGCCCCGCACCAGCACGGCCGGGACGCCCTGCCGCCTACGTCCCCTAGTGTCCTCAGTCACGGCCATGAGAAAGAGGAGAAAGGAGGAAAGAGGGGAGGGAGGGAGGGAGGGAGAGAAGGGAGAGAAGGAGGGAGGGGGGAGAGAAGGGAAGGAGGATAGGAGGGAGGGAGGGAGGGAAGGAAGGAGAATAAGAATAGAAATAAAGGAAACAGAGTAGAAAAACAAAAGAGAAAATCACTAAAAATAAATGCTCTTTGGGAAGAAAACAAAGTTGAGGAGCCCTTGCGAGAAGGGACGGGGAGCGGAAGGGAGGAGGCTCAATGGGAAGGGAGGACGTCTCTAACCTACAGAAACACCACTGGGCTCAAGGAACAAGCAAAAGCATTCGCTCAGGTCTTGATCCCAGGGTCCTGGGATCGAGCCCGTGTCAGGCTCCCTGCTCCTTGGGGAGTCTGCAGCTCTCTGCCTCTCCCTCTACCCTCCTCCCCGCCCCGGCTTGTGTTCTCTCTCTGTCTCAAACAAATTTTAAAAATCTTAAAAAGAAAAAGAGCCAAAGCACACTCTTCCCATGCTCTTTTCTTCTGCTCTGACACTTGTGGGAGCTGGTGTTGAAATGGAGCCTCCAGCTGCCTGGGCTGCGGAGTGGCCGCGATGAGCGGGGCCCCCTCCTGCTCTGGGTGGGGTGGGGGGTCACGCAGCATGAGTGAGAATGACCCGTGTGTGGTTTGAAGCTGCTGGGGTCACGGGGTGGGCAGCTGCGTGCACCTCCTAGGTTACCCCAGGGCCTCCGGCACCCTGCCAAGGTTGGTGGTCCTCACGGCCACAAGACAGCCATGCACCGGGGCCATGCACAGTCCTAACCTTCTTTCTCACAACCTCTTCCGCAAGCACGAAAAAGAAATCCCTCTCTTGGGATCCCTGGGTGGCGCAGCGGTTTGGTGCCTGCCTTTGGCCCAGGGCGCGATCCTGGAGACCCAGGATCGAGTCCCACGTCGGGCTCCCAGTGCACGGAGCCTGCTTCTCCCTCTGCCTGTGTCTCTGCCTCTCTCTCTCTGTGTGTGTGTGACTATCATAAATAAATTTAAAAAAAATTAAAAAAAAAAAAGAAATCCCTCTCTTCAGTCTGAGTGGGTCAGTGCAGTGCCCACTGCATGTTGTGTTCACCTCGGGCCCGACGACGGTTGCCAATGCTCATGGGTGGGGCAGTGGTCTCCTGGGGCACCAACCCCAAACTCCAGTATTTACATTCATGTTACTATTCATATTACTCATATATTGATGATGGAGGAGGAGGAGGAGGAGGAGGAGGAGGAGGAGGAGGAAGAGGCTTGGGCTGCTTAACTTGCTCAAGGTCAAGTACCTGCACAAATTCTGTAGGTGGTTGAGCTGGAATTTGAAGGAGGCCGCCCGGGGCTGGAGCCGCATCCTTAGGGCCACGGAAGCCCCGAGGGAAGGCGGAGCTGCCTACCGGGTGGGCGTGTGGGGAGCACGGGACAGGGCGCTGAAGCCCCAGCTTCCCCGCACACCTGGCCAGGTGGCCCCGGCCCCGCTGCCTCGCAGCCTCTGCAGACCTTGGGGGAAACCCGGTACTCTATCCCTTAGGACGCAGTTTTGTAAGTAAGGTCTGATGAGATAGTAAATAGGACAATATTCGGGATAGTATAAAAGATTAATGATAAAAATAAGTCACTCTTATTAGATTGTATTTATGATGCTAATTCTCCAACATTATCTTTTTCTTGGCTCACTGCTGAGTTACCTCTTAGAAGCAGTGATTAGGGTTGGGTTAAGATTTTTCTACTTTTCCTCCCACCCGGACTCCAGATGGTGTTTGCAGTCCCCAGAAAGGAGTCTCTGGGGGAGGAAGCAGGGCGCAGAGAGGGTGGGGACCCGCCTTGCGGGCGGGGCGCCCCGGGGCACAGTGGACACGGACGGTGGACATGGACCTGACGGTGGACATGGACCGATGGACACGGACCGGTGGACATGGACCGGGCACCTGCCGCTTCACTCCTTCTCTGCATCTGTGAAGCCGATGGAACGTGCCCTGCGTGTGCAAATCCTGCAGAGCTGCCGTTGTGCACCGGGGCGAGCGCTTCCTCTTCTCCCTCGTGCTGTCCTGTCCTCCCCACTTCCCCCCCAGACTTCCAATGTCCCTCATGCTGTCCTTCTGTCCTCCCTGCTTCCCCCTCAGATTTCCAGTGTCCCTGGGAGGCGGGTTTGGGAGAACAGGACTTTGCAGAGGAAACTGGCCCGTGCGCGGCCTGGCCTGGAAGTCCCGCGCACCTGCGCACGCACACCTGCTGCTTCCACCTGCCTCCTTCCCTAACCCGAACCCGGTTCCCCTGCAACCTCCCACGGAACCCACTTGCCCTCTCCTCGGGTGGGTGCTCCTGGCGGCCGCTTCCGGATCCTTCCTCCCACGTCATCCTTCTGGAACCTACCCTCGCAGCCCCCACCAGCCCCAGACCCTTGAGGTTTTTGTCACCTGCTGACCTCTTGATCTCCTTCTGCCGCCGGGGGCTGAGTCTCTCACCTCCTCAAAGCCTGGCCTCACCCTCAGGGGCGGCGGCGGAAGCCCCGCTCCCCACTCTGCGGGCTCCATCACTCCCGACCGAGCCTCAGCCCCACCCTGTGCTGGGTGCTCTCAGCGCCCCTTGCTGCCCTGCCAGGGCCTCGGGGCCCAGCGGTGACCTCAGCGCAGCTGCGCAGCGAGCAGCACCCACCTGGCTGCCCTGTGTCCTTGGCTTTGATGCCTCTGGGGCCTCTCTGAAAGCTGCTCCCCAAACCTGGAAGTGTGGGGTGGTAATCACCCCCCCACCCCCTCCCCCCCGCCAGGGCAGCAATAAACCAATGGGAACTGGATTCTAAATCCCCCACAGTCTCTCTCAGGCTGGATGTACCTACAACCTGGGAGATGAGGACGAGGCAAATCACTGAGCACCCAAGGGGCAAAGCAGCTGACGCCCCCTGGTCTTACAGGGGGCAGAACAAAGGCCAGGAGGGTTCCCTGATTTGATGAACTGCTACCGGGGACCCAAGCCAGTGTAGATGGATGGAATCTTCCCTACCTCCAGGGAAGAAGCAGGTGGTCTTGAGAACAGGGGATGAGAGGCAAAGGCAGGCAGTGGAAATAGGGTAGGTGGCCACTTGCCACCTCTAGCAGGAGCCTGAGGATTTGCAGAGGGTCCCCTGCCCGAGGGGAGGGTTGAGATGCCGGGGGAGCAGGGTGGTGTCTGGCAGGAGGGGGCCAGTGGTCCTGGAAGCAGGTGGGGGAGGCAGGATGCCGAGCTCCCTCCCCAGAGGCCTCATCCCTTCTTCTCTGCCTCCATATGCGCCGGCATCATGTAGCAGGAACTGCAGTGAGACGGTTGTGAGACGGCCTCCGTGGGCTTCAGGGAGGCTGCCAGATCCTGTGTGCAAACCGCCGAGACCTGGAAGAAGGGGGAGACCCCCAGCCCCCGTCCCAAAGTAAGCAGAGTGACGGGCCGAAATGCATGGATAAGTGACTGGAACAGCAAGGCGTGGGCTTTCCCGGGGGTTGTGGCGGGAACTGGGAATGGGGAGAGAGTGTTGGGGCACAGCTGCTACTGGGGGGAGGATACAGAGCGACAGGGCTGGGGACAGGGTATTTTCAAACTGTGTCGTGGGGCTTTCAAACCTGTTGCTCCTCCTCGTCCCTTCCATTCAGTGGCTTTCTGCAAGACCGCTGGTTTCAATTGTTTTTCTACCCAAATCCTGTTTCCAAGTGTTTCCACTTTTCCCAAAGACTGGCTCACGTGGGGCCACAGTGCAGGATGTGCCCCCTTCCGCCAGCAAAGGGAAGCCACGCCTCGCCTGGGAAAGATCCACACCCACACCGACACCCACACTCGCGAGGAAGCCTTCTGTTTCACCGAGGTGACGCACGGGAGGTGATGTGAACCGACTGCTAACCAAATTCTTACAAGGCAGGATAAGAACTTCGGGTAGTTAACATGTACACATTTGGGGAGGGGCCTGGAGCGGACAATCATCTTTGTAAACTGCAACCTTGGCTCCTAATACTAATACAACCACGGCCCCGTGGGCGATTTTATTATAACTCTAATAAAGTGGCCCAATAAAGCAGCACAGTCTGCTGTGGATTTCCGGTACTGACTTGCAGGTTGGGAAGGCTTGGAGCCCTAAGAACAACAGAAGACGTGCCTACGACCCCACCTGTTTCTCATCCAAAGTGAGTTTTTATAATCATTTTTTTTATTGGAGTTCAATTTGCCAACATATGGCATATCACCCAGTGCTCATCCCGTCAAGTGCCCCCCTCAGTGCCCGTCACCCAGTCACCCCCACCCCCTGCCCACCTCCCCTTCCACCACCCCTTGTTCGTTTCCCAGAGTTAGGAGTCTCTCATGTTCTGTCTCCCTCTCTGATATTTCCCACTCATTTTCTCTCCTTTCCCCTTTATTCCCTTTCACTATTTTTTATATTCTCTGATGAATGAGACCATATATTGTCTGTCCTTCTCCGATTGACTTATTTCACTCAGCATAATACCCTCCAGTTCCATCCATGTCAAAGCAAATGGTGGGTATTTGTCATTTCTAATGGCTGAGGAATATTCCATTGTATACATAGACCACAGCTTCTTTATCCATCAGCTTTTGATGGACACTGAGGCTCCTTCCACAGTTTGGCTATTGTGGACATTGCTGCTGTGAACATTGGGGTGCAGGTATCCTGGTGTTTCACTACATCTTTATATTTGGGATAAATACCCATTAGTGCAATTGCTGGGTCGTGGCAACTCTATTTTCAACTCTTTGAGGAACCTCCACACTGTTTTCCAGAGCGGCTCCACCAGTTTGCATTCCCACCAACAGTGCAGGAGGTTTCCCCACATCCTCTCTGTGTGGTTTCCCGTCTTGTTAAATTTTCCCCATTCTCACTGGTGTGAGGTGGGATCTCATTGTGGTTTTGATTTGTATTTCCCTGATGGCAAGTGATGCAGAGCATTTTCTCATGTGCATGTTGGCCATGTCTATGTCTTCCTCTGTGAGATTTCTGTTCATGTCTTTCGCCCAGTTCATGATTGGATTGTTTGTTTCTTGGCTGTTTGTAGACTGTATCTTTTGCTGTGCAGAAGCTTCTTATCTTGATGAAGTCCCAATAGTTCATTTTTGCTTTTGTTTCCCTTGCCTTCATGGATGTATCTTCCCAGAAGTTGCTGTGGCCAAGTTAAAAAAGGGTGTTGCCTGTGTTCTCCTCTAGGATTTTGATGGATTCTTGTCTCACATTTAGATCTTTCATCTATTTTAAGTTTATCTTTGTGTCTGGTGAAAGAGAGTGGTCTAGTTTCATTCTTCTGCATGTGGATGTCCAATTTTTCTAGCACCATTTATTGAAGAGACTGTCTTTTTTCCAATGGATGGTCTTTCCTGCTTTGTAGAATATTAGTTGACCATAGAGTTGAGGGCCCATTTCTGGATTCTTTATTCTGTTCCATTGATCTATGTGTCTGTTTTTGTGCCTGTACCACACTGTCTTCTCTAATTAATAAAGTGAAAAAGAAGAGATCACCACCAATACCAAGGAAATACAAAAGATTTTAAAAACATATTATGAGCAGCTATACCCAAATAAATTAGGCAATCTAGAAGAAATGGATGCATTTCTGGAAAAACACAAACTACCAAAACTGGAACAGGAAGAAATAGAAAACTTGAACAGGCCAATAACCAGGAAGGAAATTGAAGCAGTCATCCAAAACTTCCCAAGACACAAAAGCCCAGGGCCAGATGGCTTCCCAGGGGAATTCTATCAAATGTTTAAAGAAGAAACAATACCTATTCTACTAAAGCTGTTCCAAAAGATATAGAATACTTCCAAACTCGTTTTATGAGGCCAGTATCACCTTAATTCCAAAACCAGACAAAGACCCCATCAAAAAGGAAAATTATAGACCAATATCCCTGATGAACACAGATGCAAAAATTCTGAACAAGGTACTAGCCAATAGGATCCAACAATATATTAAGAAGATTATTCACCATGACCAAGTAGGATTTATCTGCGGGATGCAAGGCTGGTTCAACACTCATAAAGCAATCAATGTGATGGATCATATCAATAAGAGAAAAGATAAGAACCATATGCTCCTCTCAAGAGATGCAGAGAAAGCATTTGACAAAATAGAGCATCCATTCCTGATCAAAACTCTTCAGAGTGTAGGGATAGAGGGAACATTCCTCAGCATCTTAAAAGCCATCTACGAAAAGCCCACAGCAAATATCATTCTCAATGGGGAAGCACTGGGAGCCTTTCCCCTAATATCAGGAACACGATAGGGATGTCCACTCTCTATTCAACATAGTACTAGAAGTCCTAGCCTCAGCAATCAGACAACAAAAAGAAATAAAAGGCATTCAGATTGGCAAAGAAGAAGTCAAGCTCTCCCTCTTTGCCAATGACATGATACTGTACATAGAAAACCCAAAAGCCTCCACCCCAAGATTGCTAGAACTCATACAACAATTTGGCAGTGTGACAGGATACAAAATCAATGCCCAGAAATCAGTGGCATTTCTATACACTAACAATGAGACTGAAGAAAGAGAAATTAAGGAGTCAATCCCATTGACAATTGCACCCAAAAGCATAAGATACCTAGGAATAAACCTAACCAAAGAGGTAAAGGATCTCGACCCTAAAAACTACAGAACACTTCTGAAAGAAATTAAGACACAAAGAGATGGAAAAATATCCCATGCTCATGGATTGGAAGAATTAATATTGCGAAAATGTCAATGCTACCCAGGGCAATTTACACATTTCATGCAATCCCTATCAAAATACCATGCACTTTCTTCAGAGAGTTGGAACAAATCATCTTAAGATTTGTGCAGAATCAGAAAAGACCCCGAATAGCCAGGGGAATATTAAAAAAGAAAACCAGAGCCGGGGACATCACAATGCCAGATTTCAGGTTGTACTACAAAGCTGTGCTCATCAAAGTGAGTTTTTTAAATGTCACCAGCTGGAAAAGCCAGCAGGGTGACGTTGGTTAAGTTGTGCGACCTGCCTGTCCCTTAGCTCGGTGACTTTTGCCTGCCAGGCTCGCAGCAAGTGTTCTGACCAGTGAAGAATCTCAAAACGGAGATTCCGAGTCATGTGAGCTCTAAGGGTCTTTACCGAGACAGATCCCAGAATTCATCTTCTACTTCTGCAGAACATGAGCCTGTTCAGTTGTGGGCTCCCCATTTCTTGTTCTTCTGACGGCAACGCTCAGCAGGAGCAGGGCCAATGCATCTTGGAGACGGTGTTCGCAGGCGCTGCAGGTTGGAAGGTTCCAGGCTGGCTGGCAGCTGAGGGGGCTCTGCATGTCCCGTTCCAGCTCTGCGGACACATCCCGACCCCCCAGATGCTGGGAGCTGGTCTGGGAACCAGGAGGCAGCAGCCTCTTCACCCCGAGGCTGAAAGAATATGTTTTCCTTTGTACAGAGAAGAACAGCCATTCCCCTAACGCTTCTGAAGAACTGAGGGATGAGGGCGATGTTGTCCCGCCTTCCAAAGTTCACTTCTCCCGCCAGGCAGCGAAAGCCCGTGGAGGTCGACTGTGCTCCCCGCGGAGAAACCCCAAATATGTAGGAGCTTAAAAATAACCCTGCCTTTTGCAGGTAGCTCGTTAGTCGATATTAAGTGCCCTCCTCTCCAGCACAAGTGTTCATAATGCTAAATTAACTGTTAACAAGTATTTTTAAATGGTATAATTTATGCTAATTCAGAAATATTCCTTTCCAAAACTGATTATTTTTACTTCCCCAATTGCTGCTCTTGTACGTTAGCGGCTGAGGACTCGGGGCACCGCAGCGCAGCATGTTTCAGGTGGCTTCTCGATGGCCCGGCCGCTTCCATGGGTGGTTTCGTAGCTGCTTGTGCCCAGCGGGGCACCGTGTGCCCTGGATAGGACCTGTCGTCATCTGGGTGGGAGGAAGGACGCCACCAGCCCTGTCCCTTAAGGTCAGGGTGGCATGGGGGGCCGGGGTGGGCTCTTCACAGAGAGGAAGGGGATCAGGCTTGCTCATTCGCCCCTCCTGGGGGCGCTACCCACCCCCCCCCCCCCCCCGGGAGAGCATCACAGACTCTGCTGGTGGCACAGACCCAAAGCCACCGTCACGGCGGAGTGTGGCCTCTCCATCTGATGGGGTGCGTTTCGGGAGACACGGCAGCCACGCCTTCCCCCTCCCTGCGGCCCTTTGCGGGGACAACGGTCTCGCGTGGCCCTCACCCAGGGTAGAGCAGGTCTTGTCCTCCTCCCGCAGCACGTGGCTCCGACACCCACGGATGCCTGCCTTAGGCCCAAGCTGGTGAGGAAGGAAGGGAAGCTGAGCTCTATGTCTCGAGCTGCACGGTGTAGGCACGATCCGTAGGAGGAACCCTGCTACCCCACAGCCTGCGACGAGGGGCGACGCCGGGGACAGAGCGCGACTCCGCTGGAAGGCTCATCAAAGCCACCGAGGGAGAGCTGGGCCACTCCCGAGGCCCTTTCCTGAGAGCTCCGCCAGGGCGTCGGGACACCACTGATGAGGGCAGGCCTGGCGAGCGGCGCCTTCCCAGCCAGGGCCCCCCGGGAATGGGATCCACGTGCCCTGAGCCCTTATGGTCCCTGACAGGTCCCAGCTCACACCACGCTGGGTCCATCAGCCATGCTCCAGCACGTTCCATCGCTTTGCCCTTGAGCTCTCCATGCTCCACCATGCTCCCCATGCTCCACCATGCCTCCTGTGCTCCCCGTGCTCCAACATACTCCCCGTGCTCCAACATGCTCTCCACGCTCCCTATGCACCAATATGATCTCCATGCTCCCTGTGCTTCAACATGTTCTCCATGCTCCACCGTACTCCCTATGCTCTAACATGCTCTTCATGCTCCACTGTACTCTAACACGCTCCCTGTGCTCCAACGTGCTCTTCATACTCCCTGTGCTCTAACATGGTCTTCATGCTCCCCCATGTTCCATCATGCTCCCTATGCCTTTCATGCTCCACCATGCTCCCTATTCTCCAACATGCTCTCCATGCTCCACCACACTCCCTATGCTCCATCATTATCCACCATTGTGCCTGACAACGTATCCAGCATGTCACTGGAGACACAATCCAAATGAACATAAAACAGCACACCCAGTTAAGAGAAGTAAGAGAAGTGACAAACAGCTGATGAAACCCAGCACTTCCCAATAGTGAAAATAAACATTAGTAGCATCAGCTAAACGGGCAGTCATCGGTGAACAAAACTCAGGAATCCAGCGAGATGTGGAAATGCTGTTCTGAGGCTGGAAAGAGGAATGGGATTCCTTCCCCGGGGCAGGAAGGGCAGTGAGATCGCTGGAGGATTACAGGACACTCATGGAGACTTCAGATGTTGCAAAGGTAGTGAAGAGAAGAATGTGCAAAGAAGCAGGGCTGCTGTGTGAGGCATTTCCAGCACCGACAGCTCCAAAGCTGACCCGCAGAGCGTCAGGCAGCACTGGCCTCCGCAGCCCACGAGAGGCTGGGACTCAGTGGGAATGTGCAGAACCTGACCGGGTGGGCTCGGAGGTGCACACCCTGCACTCTAGCTGGGCCAGGGGCAAGGTCACACCATAATCTCACAATAGCTTCTCAGAGAAGGGACATTCTGTGCAGTTTAAAGGAGAAACTTGGCCATGCAAAGTCTCCCCCTACTGATAAAACGGCCCTGGAGGATGAAAGGCAGCCAGGGTGGGGGTGAGGAGGGGAGGTGGAGACACAGACACAGAGAGAGTTAGAGAGATGGAGTGTGCTCAGCCAGCCCCAGGGCCAGACCCGTGGAGGAAGCCATTCGGACACTCCAGCCCCAGGACACAAAGGACAACGTGGGTGGTTGGTATTATCGCCAGACTGATGAGCAGGCTAAGTGGCTGCCCGGGCTCTCTAGGCTCTGGGTATCCATCCAGGTGCCTCTACTCTAAAGTCACCTCTGTCTGTCAAAATATCGCTTTTCTGGAGGCAGTTTGCTGTGCTTCATCCCTTGTCTTTCGTGAGAATGTTTTTGCTTTGAAAATGTCATGATCCTCTTACATCACAGAAACTGGTTCTTCACAGAAACTGGACCAATAGGAGGCATGTATACGTAGAGATGGAGAGATTTATTTACTGAATTGGCACATGTCATTCTGGGGGCTGGCAGGTCCACCATTTGTAGCACAGGCTGGAAACTCAGGCAGGGTTTCCACACTATAGTCTTGAGGCAGAATTTCTTCTCCAGGAAACCTGAGTGCTTGCTCTTAGGGGCTTCACCTGATTGGACAAAGCCCACCCACATCATTGAGGGTGATTTCCTTTACTTTAGGTCGACTGATGGTAAATGGGACCCATATCTACCAAGTATCTTCAACGCAATAGCTGGATTAGCATTTGATTAACTGGATGCTACGGCCTGGCCAAGCTGACATGTCAGATTAATGATCACAAGTGTTTTGCTCGCGGCTGAAACTAACCCACCAATATTATCAAAAAGAGTTTTGTCATGCAGCACACCCCACACAGTCCCTGCTCCCGTCTCACGCCTGAGCTGCTGTTTAGCCTGTCACAGAACCTGCATGGAGCACTGGCTTCTCTGTGTTGGTGGGAGATGAACGAGGAGCACCAGTTTGGCTTATTTGGGTGCAACCGGTTATTGGCTCATAAGGTTTCCTGTTAGGTTTTTCAGAGGCATCACCAACTACACAGTAGATGTTTAAATAATTCGGAAAGGGCAGATTGAAGAAAAAAAAAACCCACGAAAGTCTTGAAAAAGACCCTAAAAATTCATTAAATGCTAAAACGTAATCAAGAGATAGAACGAAAACACAAGAGCAAAATTCCATAATGCCAACCAAGACTTAGGCGAACGTGGGCTGTGATGCCCGACACCATAAAAGAATCAGAGCTGAAGAAATCTGTAAGGACGTAAAATGATCAAATCTCTCCAAGAAAGAATAACCTCAACATTGATTTAAAACCTAATTTCTTTAAATATTAGCAAGCACCCTTCAAGCACCAAGGGTACT
This sequence comes from Canis lupus familiaris, assembly GCF_011100685.1. NCBI lineage: Eukaryota > Metazoa > Chordata > Mammalia > Carnivora > Canidae > Canis > Canis lupus. Next base: position 36,760,777 of record NC_049249.1, on the reverse strand, counting down.
TTTTAGAAAAGAAAAAAGACATTTATAAAACACAGTTTATGCGCTATCTTCTTTTAATGGAGATTTGAGAAGACATATTAAACTGGGTAGTTAAAAATAAAAGTTAAATAGGGTTAAATAAAGATCGACTTGCAATAGACTGGAGAGCATTCTCGAATGCAGGAGAATAAAACCGAAATGTAACTGAATGTGTGAGAGCTAAATTTGGCTTTGAGCTTCCTGGCACCCAAAGCAAAAATAGAACAGAAGATCCTCATCATTCCTGTTTTAGAGCATGCATTCTCAACGAGGCAGTATCACCCCTAAGGGGGTGAAAACCAGTGCTTAGGGGACAAAAAAAAATCTTACTTTCTTCATGTAAAAAGCATAGATATACACAACGCACATAAACACATACATAGTATATCTGTATGTTAAAATTTCTTGATGGGGAAATGATTAGGAAAAAATGCCTAAAAAGGTTCTTTGGAAGTTAATGATGAAAGGTTCAGAATTTTTTTTTCCCTGAGGAAAAAAATGTATCATTGCATCTAGATAGGCAAGTGGTTCCCCTTGACCTCATTCCAGGGCAGTGTCTCTAGAAGACACTGGATGACACAGAAGTCAGCTCTTCCTTGAGTCTAGTTTTGCAGCCCAGCCCTTGATTTAAAAGATGAAGACATTTTGTGTCTGCATATTTTCTAACTCTGGACACCAGTGTGAAGTTCCCAGCAGTTGGGGAGCATCCAGCGGGGAGGGCGGGGAGGATCCACCAAAGTATAGAGTCTGGGAATTATCCAGGAAAACTTTCAGGAGGAGGCTATGTGAGGAGAGAACTGGAACCCAGATGCCATTCTAGAAGAAAAATAACAATTTATTTGTAGGACCAAGGAACTCATTTTACAATTTTGGGCAACAGCTTATGCAGGGTGCCACTCTGGCTACCAGACCGGCCTCTCCCGTGTGCTCCCATCCCAGGTAGGTGTGCCAATGGGCTTATTTTAGGATCTCGGATGGTATGCAGTTTCCAATATACTCAGTGGAGGATGAGTATCTATCTCAGTCGAAGGGTAAGAATTGACAAAGGAAAAAATTCTATATTCACATGAGTCTGACATTTCCTGGGGATGGGCTGGATATTTACAGCAAGGATGTATAAACTGGGGGGGGTGGTGGTGGTGGTGAGCAGTGATCGAGTGAGAGGGAAGGATCCTCTGAGCCTCAGGTTCTGTAGCAGATTTCCCTGAGGTCTGGTTAATGGGGCCGTGGGGCATGTCCTTGTGGTTTCAACAGGGAGGTGTCAGGAAGGAGCATAGGCGAGCATGTGCTTTACGTGGACAAGGGGACCCCATTGCTTTCTTTGTTTCTCGCCACCTAAGATCCAGAGAGAGCTCTGCAACACCAAGTGAAACATGGCACTGAACAGAACCCTCTCCCAAGTCAGCAGCTGGAAGGCCTCAAGGGGCAGAAATGCAGCCAGAGAGCCGGGCTGGGCTGAGGGGAGAAAGTCTCAGCAGGTGCTGAGCTCTGCTCTGTGTGTAAGGACGTGCGGACACACAGAGGGAGACTGGTGCTGTCTATCTGGGCCCCACATGACACAACAGAGGTGATTAAGAAAGATGCACACACACATTCGCGCGGGTCACGAAGCTTTTTAAGAAAAAGAGCAACAGCAATGGCATTTATATATACTTTTTTTTTTTTTTTTTTACATCAAGGGATAAAAACGTAGTATTTGGACGCTGGGAATCTTTTTTAAATGGCTTTTTATTTTTTTGTTGTCAATGGATAACTTTCAAGCCTACTAGAAGAGTATCGTGATTATAGTGGATAAAAAAATATAGATTACAGAATAAAAATATTAGGTTATACAAAGTTAGTTGTTCTTGTTTTTTTAATCATCGTCCACCAACATTGTCAGGACTTTGGAGCTGGGTGTGTGTGTGGGGGGAATCAACAAAATTTTATTTTTTTGTTTGTGTGTGTTCATACTTCCAGCAGTTAAAAAATTAAGAACACATACCAAGAATCATTTGTGGACGCCTGTTACACGGGAAGGACCAAAAACATGAACACTTAACTTCTAAGGACCATCATATATACAAACTTCTGTACAGAATGAGGACAGAAAGAAGTCACCCAATTAAAGCCACCGATGTGCTGCAGGCCTTCTCTTTTTAAAAAGAAAGAACGTGTATTTGCTCTCCCAGTGGATCCAGGATTTTTAACGGTGTTTCTACTGCATAAATTAGTAACTGTTCAGTAGCTGAGAAAGAATCCTATTTTAAATTATAGGAAAGGAAACAGGAACTTCCCTGAAAGGGTGGACCTTAACTGCCGGACTCGGGTTGAAGCCACACTTGACGGCAAGTCACACCCGCAGGAGGAGGGCTGAGGACCCTCCCTTCCAGGGGGAGCTGGGAGCCAGCCTCTGGAGGAGCTGAGCACTCGCCACACGGCCTCACGGGCTCACGGCGATGGCCTAACCTCTCCTGCTGCCCGAAACCCAGGGCAAGCGCTGTCTTTGCTCACCTGTCATTTGGCACCAACAGGGGACTTCTGGGCAAGACTTAGGCTCTCAGGACAGACACAGTCAGAAGCCCCCACTTTCGATCGTGCTGACCACCGTTCCAGACCCCTATCCACCTTGCTCCCCGATGCGAGAGGCTGGAAGTGAGCTCCTTCTCAGGACAAGCGATTGCACGACAGATGAGACATCACGGGCCCAATGAGGTAATGAGGACGCACGGGAGAAGAGTGGGGAGTGGGGCAGGGGGGGTGCAGCTGCAACCTCCCAGCGGTCCTGCGGCCTTCACTGCACGATTCCGGAGTCCACTGACGTCTGCTTGCGCGTCGTCTTCGGAGGGGGCGGAGGTGGGGTCTTGCTGGGCAGTGGAGGCGGAACATGCTAGAAGACACAGACACAGGACAGGGGCCACGTTACTGGTAATCTCAAGGTGAGGGCCTGAGGGCCTGAGCACCTGGCATAGTGGCCACAAGGGTAAGTTACTCTGCACCCTCGGGGTGGGGCCGGCCCTCCCTGTGTGACCTGGGCTGGCAGGGCTGCTGCCCATGGGGCTGGGCAGCTGGCAGCCACAGGCCTCTCTGGCATCTCTGAGCAACTGCGTTTCACAAAGCGCATCGCACATTGGCACAGCCCCTGAGATGGGAAACCACTGCTCTCTGCCTGGCAGTTTTACTTCCCGGGACTATTGATCCAGGTGCCCCTGGAAATGGACTGATTTCAGAACTGGACAGGTTAAGTGGTTAAATGCAATGGTCCAGGAGCAGAGCAGACCGGGGGCCACCCAGGCGGCCTGGCGCTGTCCTTGATGAGGGTCCATGGCCCTTTGCTGGTGCCCCCTGAAGATGTCCCCTAAACTGTTCAGGGACAAACAGGCCCTTGGAGAGGCTCTCTGGGGGAGAAGCCCTCCTTTGCTCTTGGAACTGGAAAAGTCATGGGAGAGAAGGTCAGCCGGGTACATGTGGCCACTATCCAGGTATCCGCTATCCCGTTTAAGGACAGTTTTTTGTCTGGTCTCTTCCAAAACTGCAAACTGAGGGGGATGTTTGAACTCTTTGTGAGGGAAACACATCATATACAGAATGGGTGTGGCTGTGTCTCAATGAAACTATTTACAACAAAAAGTAGCAGGTCAGGACACCTGGGTGGCTCAGTCGGTTAGGCGTCTGGCTCTGGATTTTGGCTCAGATCACCATCTCAGGGCCAGGGGATCAATCCCTGCATCAGGCTCTGCACTCAGCAGGGAGACTGCTTGGATTTGCTCTTCCTCCCCCATGCCCTCCCCTCACATGTGTGCACGCTCTCTCTCTCTGGAAAAGAAAAGGAGAAGGCAGCAGGCTGTCCTTGGTTCCTGGGCCATCATTCACCCTTGAATCCCTACAAATGATTTGGCAGTTGCCAAGGTGATAGAAAGACCCCTACTTAATGAACCTTCCAGGGCATGGATGATGGAGGGCAGTCAGTGGCACCCTCCCGACCACCACAGACACCAGCCCCACATGAGATGCTCTATAAAAAAGTGTGGGCCACACAATGAGTAAGTGAATGAATGAGTGCACGTGGGGAGGAAACGAAGCACTGAATGAATGGATGGACGGATGAATAAATGAGCAGATGTGCCAGAGGTAGAATGAACCAGAGGGAAATCACAGAACACTATCACCTAAGCACGGTGGACTCTGTAGCAGCCTCTGCGTGGAGGCTCACGGGAAGCACAATGCGAGGAAAGAAGTTTCAAGGACAGGACGGTGACACAGCAGTCTCTCCCCTGTTGACCAACTTTCCTCCCGATTTTGCAGACAAGGAGATGCTAAAGTCGACGTAGTGTCTAACACGCGGGAGAGAATCAATCGGGAAAAATAGGACCGAGGTACTGACATTGAGACATTATAAGAAATGAAGTAAAATAATAGTCTCTATGTTTTCTCAAGGTTGGTAAGAACATTTAAAAAAAGACCAAAGCAAACACCTATTTCGAGATGTGATATAACGGGTGCTTCTGGACGTGTGGAAGCCAGGACGATGGGTCGGAGCGAGACAGGCAAACATAGACGGGTGCAAGCACAGCGCGGCCGACACCCTCTGTGCCAGGTGGGAAGGTGGCAGGTTTGTTGCCACTAAGTCCAATGACAGGTCAGATCACAGCTCGTATGGGCCATTTTGAAAGAAATGACAGCTTGACGTGGTGACAACCAGGGACAGGGGTGACTGCAAGCCCGAGGCTGATCAGTGACAGTGGCAGGAGGTATCAATCACCCCCCAAGGCAGACGAGCGATCGGTATCCTACCACAGCCCCGTAGGGCCTGCGGAGAGGGAGCGCCGATGCCTCCGACGGGTTGTGACACACCACGCCACGGGCGTGTCACTGGAACTCACTCTCCTGCTGCAGGAATGATGTTTGATAACAAGAAACAAACAGCACAGAGACTGGGGTAATTAAATCTAATAGAATTCACGACCCGTTTATAAATGGAGCCGAGGTTCGTCGGGTTCCTTCCTGACCCAACAGCACGTGGCATCAATGTGGCAACAGTCACCTCGAGCGATGTAGCAACAGTGCGGAGATGGTAAAGTGTTGCCCCTGCACTGATCTGTCACCAAATGGATGTGGTCCTATTTCCAAGTTCGGAATTTTCTGTTCACTGGTTCGGGGAGACTCGGGGGACATTCTTACTTCCCCAGCTAAATAAAGGTATGAAAACAGAGGTGTGATCGGTTAACTAAGCTGTTCGGGAAACAACACCCAACCAATCAATTTCTCACTCGACTCCCTGGGCCTCTTTCCTTCTACCTTAGAGTGAAAAGTGTGTGGGATAGGTCAGGCCCCCGTTTCGGTGGTTCCAACAAACCATTCCGGCCTCCTGAAAAGCCATCATTGGGTAACGCGGCCCCGTCTCCATGGCCGGTCCCCCAACGTGGCATCTCTGGGGACGGAGGGCTGATCTGAAACTATGGCCTCAGAAGGTCAGTCATGCCTTCAGCACCCGAGATGAAGCCTCGCTGCTGTTCTGTGTTTTCACATAAAATCCCCTCTCTTGTCTGCCCCTCTCATAAGAGAAGATAATAAACTCACAGGACACTCCATACAAAAGCACCCGTAGAAAGAAAGAAAGGGCTTGTAGGATTTATATCGGTTTTTAAGGTGGGGGGTAAAGTGTGCACACTGGTCTCCGCCTGTGGTCACCCTAGAACAGAGAACCCGTGACAGCAACCTTGAGAACCAGGAGATGAAAGGAACCAGGAGACCTCAAAGGAACGTTTCCAGAACTGTCAACTGGTAACCAGACGCACTGGTTTAAATGGCTTTTAAAGACTTTACTGAGGTCGGGCTCAGAACTTCTCAGAGGCCAGGCTGGCATCTGGTAGGAGCCCAGGCCCCATCAGCGGGACAGATGACGCTGAACCAAGATCCTGTGGACAGAGTTCTTATTGCTTTGACCTCTTTTGTCAAAACCAGATGTGGGCTGGCCCAAAGCAAGCCCGCCAACATCAGCAAGGAGGGGTTTCCACTCTGTGGAAGGAGAGACTTTAAAAGCCGGTGTTTCGGGTCTCTGGCTGACTTACCCTCTGGTGAGGAGGAGGGGGCGGGGGGGTGGGCGAGCTGATCAAATCCTGGTTTTCCATCAAGTTTCCATAATCTGCCATGCTCCCTTTGAGAGGCAGGGGGGGCGGGACTTCGGCCGTGTCCATCCCCGTCATGCCGGTCATGCCGTTCAGCTCCAGACCTGGAAAAATGGGTCGATTTAGAATCAAAGGGCCCCACTGCGCCCGAGTGCCCATGTGGCTGCTTCACCTGCTGTCCGGGAGCGGGTGGGGGGCAGAAACGCCTGTCGATGGAGAGACGGAGAAGAGAAGTGAGCTGGGAGGGGTAGAGAAGGTGAAGGGTCAGCTCCCTTCCTAAAGGCACGTTCTAGAAAGAGAATACCAAGTGCCATAAAGACATCTGAAGCTTAAAGGAGCCATCAATCCACTGTAAAAACAGCCATGCCATCCCCGGGCTCCTAACAACCCCTCCTTGTGCCTCTGTGCGTTGGTGGCGTCTACACAGTGGCTGGACAAGGCCCGTCTACACCCAGCGTGTTCAGAGCGTGGCCAGGTCTTCGCAGCCAGCGTCCTGCGGTTGTTACCTGGAAGCCTGCACGACGTGAAAGCCCACAAAGCAGCACACGGCCAGCCAGTCACCCACCCTTCACATCTCTCTCGACAGGAAAACCCACGACCATATGAAATGAAGTTATTAGCAGTCACGGGCCCTGTGGCTGTTACTTGAAAGCAGCCGAGGGGAAGTACAATTGATTTTTAAAGTGACCTGAAAAACCAGCCAGGTTCAAATGGAAGGAGAATCATTAAGGCGGGAAACTTTCGCAACCCTTGTGGAGACTCTTAGGAAAAATTTGTTTTTCCTTTACATTAGAGGAAAATTGACATCTTTACTGATGGGTCTCTTTGAGGTTTCCCCACTGACCCACTGAATGGGGAGGGGAAAGGCTGCCTGGGGGACCTACGGGTTTCTGAGGGAGGCTTGCCAGGGAATCCGGGCCTGCGAGAGATAGAATGACTGCCCTCGTGACTTCTTGCTTATTTGTGTCACGGTAAACTACACACAACACACAGTTTGCCATTTTAACCAGAATTCGTTGTATAAATCAGCGGCATTGATTACATTCATGATGTTGGGCAACCATCGCCACTATTGGTTTCCCAAACTCTTTTATCATCTGGAACACACAGTCTGTCCCCATTAAGCAAAGATTGCCCACCAATCCCCCTCCACCCGGCCGGATACATCGAATCTAGTCCCTGTTCAACAAATTTGCATGTTTTAGAGCTTTCCTGTAGGCAGAATCACAGAACACCTGTCCTTTATTTCACTGAGCATAATGTGGGAGTTTCATTCGTGATGTGGCCTGTGTCACAGCTCCCTCCATTCCTCTTTGTGGCTGAATAATATTCCATTGTGTGGCTATCTCTTTGGATGCAATGCTTCCTTTATCCAACCATCAGCTGAGGAACACTTGGGTTGTTTCCACCTGTTGTTACCGTGGAGAATGCAGCTGCAAACGCTCACATACAACAAGTCCCTGTTTTTACCTCTTTGGGGCGTGGGCTTGGAGCGCACTTGCTGGGGCCTAGGGTGAACCTAGGTTTAACATCAAGATGCAACCGAAGTGTTTTCCACACCGGCTGCAATGGTGCCTGTTTTTAACTATTTAAAGAAAATGGTAAAATATTTTTAGGAAAAGATTCTGTGGTAATAGTGTAAGGATGTGAAGCTGTAACACCCGGTGGCCAGGAAACTGTGTCCTCAGTTAGGCTCATCCATGGCGGCAGCACTGACCACACACCCCCCATATGGTGGTCTCCAGAATGGTCCCTGCCCCTTTTCAGTAAGAACAACAGGTGCAAAGGACAACGGTCCACAGAGCCCCTACCCGGGGCAGAGGACGGAAGGTGGGTTCTCCTGGAATCCCCTTTCTGTTGCTGCCTGCACTCCCTGCCACCAAGACCTCCCCTCTCTGGAAGGCCTGAATTTAGTGGTGAAGAGTTGATTACCACTGGCTGTGGGTTCAGTAGCGTCCCTCCAAAATTCATGTCCACCCAGAAGCCCGGAATGTGACCTTACCTGAACACAGGCATTTTGCAAATGAAATTAAGTTAAGGATCTCAAGAGGAAATCATCCTCGATTTAAGGTGGGCCCTAAAGCCAATGTCTGGTGTCTTTTTAAGATGTAGAGAGGACCCAGGAGAGTAGGCCACATGAAGACAGAAGCAGAGACTGGAGGGGTACATCTATAAGCCAAGGAAGGCCAAGGATGGTCAGAAGCTACCAGAAGCTAGGAGAGAGGCACGGAACAGTCTTCTCTCTGAGCCTCCGGAAGCAACCCTGTCATCCGGACCTCTGACTTCCGGCCCCCACAAGAGAGAGGAAATAAATTTCTGTTGTTTTAAGCCAACAAGTTTATGGTAATAAGTCATGGAACCCTAGAAGTCAGGCAAAACTAGAAAAATTAGTCATGTGTTTAGCTCTTCAGAACAGCCTGGAAATGCCTCTTCACTTTACGTTCCTCCCAGACACAGGAAGGCCAAGACTTCCTTGTGACTCGTGTGTGACTCGTATCCTGTGATACAAAGAGGGGGGCTGTCCATGTGCCTCTCACACCTTCCCCGGCTCAAGGAAGGTTCTGGGAGCACACAGTCCCTCCAGGGAACTTGGGAAGACTGGTTTGCCCAAGTGCGCAGGGGACTCCCTGTACCCGGGGTGCTTGTGGAAACGGCTACAAGGGGAGGAGCGAGCCTAACTTTCCAGCCTCTGGTCAAGGAGGGAGTCACAGAGCAATGCCAGGAGTTCCAACGTGGAGAATGTTCCACTCACTCGACTGCAAACTGAAGCTGAGCTTGGCCCTTGGTGTGACTGGAGGCGGTGTTGGCTGGGAGGATGGTGGTGACGGGGACACAGAGAAACGTCTTTCACTTCCAGTGACGTTGATCACCTGGCTCTTCGGTCTCTGGGGCCGCAGAGGACTTATCTATGTTGGAGGAAAGAGCAGAGTTAGGGTCGCCATGGCTGACCTGTGTCCCCCACAATACTCAGTACCTGTGACTACGACCTTACCTGCAAATATGGTCTTCTGCAAATACCTGACCTCCAAAGGAGGTCACGGGACGGTGGGGGGGAGGGAGGAGAGGCCCTGACCCAGTATGACTGGTGTTCTTATAAAAAGGGGGAATCTGGCCACAGATACACGTACACAGGGAGAATGCCAAGTGAACATGAAGACAGAGATGAGGGCAATGCCTCTAGGAGCCACTGTGTGCCAAATGTTGCTGGGGGCAAGGATGTGAGGGAGGCCTGGGACAGGGCAAATGTGCACGTGGACTGGTGACAGTCCCATCCCGTGAGGCACGTTCTGATGACTCGGGAATAGAAGCGTGCTTTCCTGGTGCCAAGAAAATTGCACCTGGAGGACCCTCGCTCCCACCCCAGGCTCTGAGTCTCAGCCGAAGGTCATGAGATTGTTGATGATGCCACATCAAGCAGGAGGCTGAACCCAGCCCCTTGGGAATGAGCAGAGGTATAGCCTTTGTGGAAGCTGCGGGGGGCCGGGCACGGGGCAGAAAGCCGAGGCCATCCCGTCGGGCCCGGGAACACCAGCCGTGCCGGTGTTGCCTCCAGGAGTGGGGCTGCTGCTTTGACTCCACTAAAGTTGTCTCTGACTTGCCCACCTGCTCCGCCCCGTGGCACCTGGCTGGTTGCGGGCCCATGGAGGCTCTCCTTGGAAACTGCAGGTGTCCGCATGTATTCACAGACCTTGCTGACACTTGTCATCTGGAGAGACAGGTAGTTGGGCTGCCCCGAGAGCAGTAAGCCTGCGCCCAGCAAGAGGTCGGGATTCCCGTCCCCAGAGCCACAGCAGCTGTGGTTATTCTGAGGGTCGTCAGAGGCGGACCAGGGGCCGGGTTCTGGGCTCTGACCCTGGTGCGTTCCTGTGGACCTGCTGAAGGCGCTTCCGGCCAGCTGTGGGGGGCCCCACTTTGAGTGAACTCGGCCCATCTTTGCTAGTGTCCTTGCAAGCAAACAGGGCCTCGGCGGGGAGGGACACACCTGCATGTGATGGCCAAGTGCCTGGCCTGACCTTCGACCTCTTTTCACACAACTTCACTGTGACCAGCTCTGCCGTGTGGTTCAACTTGTATCAGCTTAAAATGGAGCTTCAATAAAAATATAGGGAGAGACATGCAGAGTGTCTGGCACCTGGTAAATATCTCGCTTTTCTGTTAATTCCCCACCCAGTTCTGAGGGTTTGGGACCTGAGATCTCTATCCTGGGCTTGAGAGAAGGCGACCTCGGCTCATGTCAGCAAGGTCACTGGCACCCCAGCTTTCCAGAGTCGTGGATGGAGCACGCTGGGAGGCTCATCAGAGACCTCTTCCTCCCATTGCTGAAGGCCCAGCACCTCGGCATGAAGGCCAGCCTCTGGCCAGTCCCCCTCCTGTGCTCTGACACCCCTGGCCACCCTCCTGTGCCTGAAGGCCTTAGCAGGGCATCTGCCTTCCTGAGGGCCATGGTGTGGCTCTCGAATATGCCTTCTGTCTCTGGACAGCCAAACAACACATGACCACCTCTCTGAATGGCACGCAGTGTGGGTGAAACGTACCCTCTGAGTTTAAGATATAAACAAGCCAGGAAATATAAATATGTCTTATCAAAAGGTGGTCCCATGTGAGCCCTTTTGTCAAGCAACCCTTTAATCACAGCCAGGACAGGTCATGGGCTCTTGCCTGGGGTGGGCACATTCCCGGACGCCGTAAGACAAGTGTCCATCGTTTCTAGGGGGAGGTGGCTCTGAGCCCGACTTAACCTCTGAAGCTGATAGCCTGTGAGAGCCTCTCCTTTTATTTTGTTTCCAGTCCACAAATAGCAGGTTCTGAATAAAGTTCGCCCTAGAAGCTGCCCGAGCCTCCTCTGAGATGCCCTCAGCCTGCAGCGCTGCTGAGTACTCCTGTGAGCTGCAGCCCCTCGGCCCAGCCTCAGGCCGCCAGTATGTGGCACGGGTTCCCCCGCCTTCACACGCCCAGGACTGGGCAGTGACTGAGGCTGCCCGGGAGCTGTTTCTCATGTCAGCTAACTAGCACATGTCAGCTTAAATCCCAGAAAGGCCTTCTGAAACATGGCAAAGACGTCAATGTGGGGCCGATGAGACAGGAAGGTCAATGCTGGACGCCCGTCCTGTGGGCTGAACTCAGCAGAAGGGGCTTTGGGACTCCCTCTGAGCAGATTCTAATGCGGGGAGTACTGTTTTCAGACGACAGAAGCATTCCTATTCATCTCCTGAGATGTCGGGTTGTGTGTTGGAAGCAAGTTCAACATTGCTGCAGAAATCCTAGAACCACCCAAGTCCCTTTGGGATGGAGGATGAACGCTAAGACAGGTAACCTTCCAGAAGGGAAGCTCCGCTCTGAGCCTCTGGATGCCCTACAGCATTGGGTTATACCAGGGAAGGGCCGAGGGGGACCTCAGATTTTCAAAGCAACTATTTTATAGAAAATTCAGTGAAAACCAACTGACAGCTCCACTGGCTAAATATGGAGCAAAGGTAGGTCCCAGGAGCCACCGCAGCGTGGGGCAGGTTCCCTAAGAAATTACCGTCTCTGAAAGAATCACAGCCTCAGACTGCTGCAGGGAAATGTCGGTGGGTTTAAATTCCTTGTCAAATATCTCTTGATGTTTGCTGTTCCTTTTTTCCTTCTTCTTGTCCTTCTTCTCCTTCTCGGGGTCATCCTTGTCCAGCTTGTCTTGGGACCTGGAGTGCATTTTCTTGGGCAGGAGAGGCTCCAGAGCAAACCTAGAAGAAATGGTCCTTTAAATCACTCATGACTTAAGAGGAGAACAGTTGCTTCACGGCCTGCAGATAAACGTGAACCTGTTCACAGGAACGTAAGGGTGGGCTGGGAGCTGCACAGTCTTACAGGAAAGGAATGATTTATAAAGAGAGGTCAAGGGGGATGAAGATATATATTAGCCAGTTGTAACCGACAAGAGATAGAGACAACAGTGGGAAGAAAGAGAACACATCTAGGAGGATGGGGGAGATGTGGAGTCTGAGTGGACAGGACACCTTGACATAAAGGGATTATCGCAGATTCCTGATGGGAGGATGGTATCTGGGGTAGGTTTCAAAAGGGGAGCCCTTGTCTTGTGGAGATTCATACAAAAATATGTACAAATATAATAGGGGAAACAGGCAGATGCTGAAGCAAATAGATTCCTGGTATCTCGATTCTGACCAAGTTCCTACAGCCACCTCAAGATTACAGATATGTCCGCCGCTTCAATTTGGAAGCCTTTTGGATGACTCCGTGAGAAGCAAGCTGATTCCAGCTCGTAGGTACATGGAGATGCCCTCAGATTTTCAGCTGAGCGCTGAGCTAGAAGACCTGGGTTTTGGCTCCACCATCTCCTGAGAAGTCTTGACATCCCCAAATCACTGTGGGCTGGACGTCCCCAGGCTCAAGACGAAAGGAAGACATCACCACCCTGGTGCCTACTGATGCCAATGCACTGGTATAAAAGCAAGTTAATGGTTAGTGCCTCCACTGGGCACTTACCGAGTAAGTGGACCTGGGGCTAGCTCCTAAGGCACGTGTCAAAGCTGAGTGTGCACACACATCTGCGTGCAATGGTGGTTTGGTATTTTAATATAAGACTGGGGTGGTAATGGGGTGGGGGGTGGTCCATCCTGTTTCTATCCTAGTAAATTATATCAGGAGAGAGAAGAAATGATTCCAGTTCTAAGGTTGGAGTTACATCCTCTGCAGCAGGAAGGAGCTAGGAGGGAGGGCGACCGTGGATAATGGTATGAAAAAGCCTGCAAAACTTTATAAATGTCCAGTTACAAAATAAATACAGCACAACGCTGAAGTGAGAGCATACAGAATGTCGTCAATAAAACAAAATAATCCTCAAGATTTTATTCTAGGTTTTGTGGACAATTAACGGAGGGGAAAACAAATAAGAGCAGTGGACATCTTTGAGCTGAAGGGGAAGACCTGTAAACATCTAGGGAGCACACCAAGGGCCAAGAGAAAGGCAGGTTACGTTGAAAATTTTTCACATTATGAGAAGCACCTGCCAACAAGATGAACTTTCTTCTTCATGTAATCTGTGCCATTGGGGACCAAAGTCTCATTTCCTCCACATTAATTACATGGCTAAGGGTGGTAACCCTAGAATGAACAAAAATCTGGATTCTAATAAAGATGTCTTCTAGTTCAAGGATACACAGTGCCTCCTGGGAGAAGGAGGCGTGTGCTCACGCGTCTGGTACACCACACCTCTCTCTAAAACCTCTAGATCAATTTCTACCCTCGCCCCCTGTGTTCTCGGAAATGTAAAAACCTTTTCATAACTAGCTTGGGGATTTTCTTGGGGGAAAGTTGAATTAAATTTCTTTAGCAATCTTGCTCTAAGTGACAAGCACACATGATTTAAATACCTCTAAATTGAGAATTTCCATATGGATTTGGCTTTATAAGCAGCAGACAGTGATAAAAATTACTGTCAGGAAAAAAAAAAAATGTGGGTTTAGTTTTCAATCTTCCATCGGGCCCACCGGTCATCGGCAACAAAGGGCGCTTAGCTGTGAGCTGTTCCGTGGGGCGCTCTGGAAGAGTGTGTCTGCGTGCGGCAGGGGCCAGGAGCCTGTGGGCTGCGTAAGGCGAAGGATGGAAAACCAAATGGGGTTGTACAAACACAGAACTGCAAACTCAACGTTAAAATAATTAGCGGTTGTTCCCTGGTGTTTAAATTGCATGACACGTTCTTGTTGTTTAATACGAGCAAACTTTACATATTTGCTGCTCAAAACCACAAAACAATTATTGATACCTTTTAGCACTCGAAGTTAAAGCAAGAGATACAGTGGGAGCTCAACCCAAACTAGCCAGTCTATTAGCTCCTTGCTCCGCTTAGTCACTTTGTGCTGTTGGGCGGTCAACAGCAAGAACGGGGTCTCCAAAGAGGTCTTGTAGGAAAAAGGTGGCTCTGCTGGCCGTCAGGCAAGCCGACTGACCGCGTGAGACAGTTCTGCGTGGGCGTGACACCATGCAAGTGAGCGGGGGATGAAAAGTAGGAGCCCCAGCCAGCAAGGAACGTACTATACTCCTTCCAGAACTTCCAGAACAGAACTGAATGAACACTCACTGCAGGTTTTAAAATCTGATGGAAATCTTACCCAAATAACTTTTTCTCAAAAACTCACAAGATCCTGAAAGTCATACTGGGCGCTAGACTCACAAAGTCTTGGAGGGTTTCAGTGTCTTGTCTTTTCTTTTCTTTTTCTTTCTTTCTTTTCCTGCTTTTCGTCTCTCTTCCTTGTTGTTAGGTTATGGTCTGTTTTCTCTTGTCGCATCTGTCTTCCGTGAATAGGGGCGGATGGACGGGAGGGTGGCGGAGGAGGGAGGGGAAGTCTGGAGTTGCCGGAGCGGGGATGGAGCCGGAGGGGATGGGGGGCGGAGTTGTGGTAGATGGGGGGGATGACGGAGGATATGTTAAGGGGTGGGTGATGGGTTTGCGGTACGTTGGTCGTATGGTCGTGTGCGGCGTGCCGTGCCTCATTGGAGGTCGTTCCTTTTTTTTCTTTATTTTTTCTTTTTCTTTCTTTCTTCTTTTTCGTTTCTTCTTTTTTTCTTCTCTCTCTCTCTTTCCCTTCCTTCTTCCTTCCTTCCTTCCTTCCTTCCTTCCTTCCTTCCTTCGATTTTATTTACTTATTCATGAGAGACACAGAGAGAGGCAGAGACACAGGCAGAGGGAGAAGCAGGTTCCCCGCAGGGAGCCTGATGCGGGACTCAATCCCAGGACCCCAGGATCATGCCCCGAGTGCAAGGCAGACACTCAATCACTGAGCCACCCAGGCGTCCCAGAGCTTCGGTTTCAAAGACAGGTTCGATTTAAAAAAAAAAAAAATCCTCAAGTTGGGATCAAATAAACCCAGGGCCTGGGTGGCTCCTCACAAGACCTTCCAAGCCCCCTCCCTGCTACTGAGTTGTACTCACCCATCCGAGCCTGGCCTGGAAGGGGTGCTGTCTGATGAGAGGGATGACACGGAGGCCACTGACAGAGGCCGGGATGATGAAGGCATCGTGAAGGATCGGACCATGGACCGGGGACGGTTGCCTCTTCTGTCATCCAGACTTGAAGGCTAACAGAGAGAGAGAGAGAGAGAGAGAGAGAGAAAAGGAGAGAGAGAAGCTTGTTTGATGCTCTTGTGCCAAAAGATATCTGGCCTGGATTGGTCAGACTCTTGGGGCCAAGTGGTCTTAGCAGCCTGGATTCTAGACCAAAATCTTCCACACTTTATGAGCAGTGCATATTCTTGTTCAGAGTTAAAGATGAAAATGATGGTTATTTCAGGGCTTTTTGAAATCTTACCTGATACTGTGAAAAATATCACAACTTTCCCATTTTTTTTTAATCTTAAGTGCAGTTTTCTTTACCAACAACCTGTTCCAAAGCCATCGTAGAATGTCCTGACCACAAAATCTATAGAGTAGCAAGATCATTCGATGAACTTTGCACATCTCTGCGTGTGGATAACCCATGCAGATCACCAAAATACAAGGATGTATCTGATTGAATTTCTCTAGAATAAAAGAATTTGCTCCTGCCGCTTAATTAAAGATGGATTTGCTCCCCTGCCAGTGACTGGTACAGTGAGCTAGATGAAGCCACGGCTGGAGCTGCTCAAGCTCCTCTTCCCGGTCAGGGAGTGAACTAGAGATGCATTCTGGAGAAACATGGTCTCTGGACAGAGTTTTCCATCCTCTCTTTGATATCATCCAAACATGAGTCACTGGAACAGAGGTCGTGTCATTCTCTAATTACCTAGAAAATGCTAGTGTACCTGCGCCCCAAGACCAGCTGCCGCAGAAGCTCCTTCCTTTAACCAGAGGACGGAGGCACATCCTCCCAGCCCCACACCACCAAAGCTGGCCCTCGGGCAATCACCCGTACACGACGTGCCCGGGACCATGGCTGGTTACACAGCCAACACCACTTCCACATCTGAAAAGTGGGCCTGTTTCTTAAATAGGCGTCTTGCACGGGAAATACTACTCGATCTGCATGCTCACGACAACGGAAACACAGTTTAAAGCAGGAGCTGGTAAACTTTTTCTGTGAACGGCCAGATAGTAAGTATTTAAGGCCACAAGGTCTCCATCTGCACTGCTCAGCTTGGCCACTGCAGCATGAAAACAGCCAGGGACAATACAGAGATGAGGGAGGGCAGGGATGTTGTGCTCTCATAACACCGGT
Organism: Canis lupus familiaris; assembly: GCF_011100685.1. NCBI lineage: Eukaryota > Metazoa > Chordata > Mammalia > Carnivora > Canidae > Canis > Canis lupus. Next base: position 36,744,460 of record NC_049249.1, on the reverse strand, counting down.
TTTACAAAAAGGCCAGTGGGCCACGTGCCAACCACTAGTTCGAAGCCTCATGTCACTGGAATCTGCCAGCATGGAGGGCAGGTCTTGGGTTTGGCACCAAGGAAGGTGCCACTGGAGACTTTTAAGGAGACGGCCCTTGTCGTTAACTTGCCTTTTATGAGGAAGCGAAGCATAAATTAGTCCAATTTGTGGAAATGTTTCCTGTACAAAATCTAGCAACTCAAAGTCTACAGAAGGCTCTTCTCGGCCTTTCTGGGACACGTGTAGACAGGAGGCCAAGGCCTGGCTCTCTGATGCATGGCTCTCATCCCAGCGTCTCGGCTGGGCCTCCAACTGTCCCATGTCCCAGTGCTCCTGACACTGGCAGGGCCCGGACCCCCTCATCTGCTACCCCGCTCGGCCACCGCTCTTCCCTCTGGCATCTCTGTGGGACTCGGCCCCTCTTCACACTCTGAATGAGACGGCCGGCAGCCTCTGCCTTGCATAGCCCACACTACCCCGTGCCATCTCTTCCACAACAGCTCGGAGGTGGGCACGTGGACACCCGCCTACCAGCCCCGGAGGTGCTGCCTTCCCATCTCCCCCTGCAACAGCCGCAGCCTTCACCTCCACCTGTCTTTCTGGACCTGGCAGTGGTGGGGGGCGGCAGGGGAGCAGCAGGGCAGACAAGCAGCTACCACAGGGTCAGGTGATCTCTGCGGTCAGGAGTGTGCCGCCTCTATATCCATCATCTACTAGGCACATGGAGACGTCGTAGCATTCAAGGACATGCAGCCGAGCACCTAGCAGAGAAGAAATGTGACCTGTCTGACACCCGGGTGCTGTGAGTCCCACTCCCTGCCTGATGGTTTCCATGTGAGCAGTGCAAGTGTTGAGTGCGCAGGGGCAGAGGAGGGAGCTGGTCATGGACCAGGAGGTGGAGAGGCTGAGCAAGAACCACCTCACTCCAGCTCCTGGAAAGGCTCAGAAGACTCTGAACATCCTACCTGTGGCCACAAAGCCTGGTGGTGTCCCTCAAGAGGCAACCTTGAGTCTTGGGTGGATGTATAGATTGGAAAGAATAAAGGGGAGGGGGTGGCAGGTGCAGGGCTCTGGCCGAGGAGGGACAGAAGCCACTCTTGGGTCCCACACAGGGCACGCTCTAGGCCATTTGTCTTACAATTCCTTCTTGACTGAGCAGAGCCTCGAGAAATTGAAGAATTGGGACTTATTTTTTTTTTTTCATCTGAAGCAATCTGAGTTTCTCCCAGCCATGACAGGTGTGGCTCGAGCACCAGGACACTGTGAGTGAACGATGTCTCCGTGTCCCAGCAACAGGGCTGGCAGGGGTGGGGGGTGGGGCAGGTAGGACTAGACTAGAATTTTGGCTCTGGCACCAACAATGTGACCTCGCATAACATATGGAACCTGTCTGTGCCTCAGCTTCCTCTGGAGCACGCAGGGAATCATCATCCCACCACGAGAGGCTGGTGTGAGGACGAAACGGGATGACGCAGGTGGAGCCCACAGGCCTTGGCACGCTCTGCCAGTAGCTCCCCATGTCCTTGCTGGTGTCATTATAACGGCCTGAAGCAAACACTCATTTTGGCTCTTACCAGAAGCGAGCCCTGTCCGGCCCCAAAGGCTCTGACACGTGTTGTGTCCTTGTCTTACAGTTGAGCCCAAATGCCTCCACTTGACCCCCACGCAAGTGGATCTGAGTGGGGTGGGCAGAGCTGAATTTTAATGGTGGCGACCAGTGTATTATGGGGTAGCATGAGAAGCAGGTAGGTTTCCTAGTTTTCTGGAAGTGTTCTTCTCCAAATGCTATAGCACAAATGCCAGGTGTGGGCGGCAAATCCAGAGGGTGACATGCTGGCCCCTGGGAAGGGCTGCGTGGGGATGCGGGCCCCTGGGGATGTGGGCAGGCCCGTGGGGAGAGTGTGTGCATGCTGTTAGGAGCCTGACCTCATCCTTCAGAGGCCGCAAACAGAGGGTGGAGCTGGGGATGGAAGGACCCGAGGTCACAGGGTCAGCCCTGCTTCTCCCACAGAGGCTCAGCGCCATGACCGCTCCCGTGAGCCTTGTGAGCCAAGTCCTCTCCCTGGTGAAGCACTCCACTGAACACGAGCACACAGAACCGGGGAAGCTGGATTTCTCCCCGCAGGTAGGGGCTATTGCGTCAGCCTCTGGAGCAGCCTCTGGGGGACCCCAGGGTTCCACGGATCCTGGTATGACAACCACATGAATGGGTATGGAGAAAGCCCTGGAGAGGGAGATCCTGGAGGCAGGAGGGGCCTCCGGGACAGGAGAGGTGATGAGGTGAAGCACAGGGTGCGAGGCATGAAGGATGCCTGGTGGCTTTCTCATCCGCTGACCGGTGAGGGCTGTGCCGTCAGCCAAGGAGGGCAGGGAGGGAGTCAGTGTGCCTTTCTTGGGCACGTCAGCCGGGGGATGAAGGGGCTCTGGGGAGGAGTCGGGAGGGAAGCAGCCTCAGAGGGAGAGGATGCATAAAGTGATGACATGGACGACAGAGGAGAAGGGGTGGACCCTGGTGAGGTTCTCTTGCTCCTCAATGGACTTCAAGGAAGAGGAATAGTAACTGCATGAGAAACATGGAAATTGTTTCTAGGAGCTTTAAGTCGAACACAAGCCTCCCATGTGCCGCCAGTGAAGACACAGGGGCTGGTGCTGAATGCAGCTGCAGCAGGTGCTCGTGTCCTCTTGCTCAGGGATCCCGGGGTCTGCACTCCTCACTCCCTATGCATCCGGAGAGGCTGGGCTGTGAGCTTTTGCCTGGGAGCGGTGGCCCCTAGAGTCCCGGCACAGGCAAGGTCAAGGCCAGCAGGAAGGGCACCGGGTCTGGGGGAGCCGCCTGTGGATTAAGAAGTCCGAGGGTGTCCACATCTTCTGTTTCTATCTATAGCTCTGGCTGGATCCGAAAAATTGACAAAATGGTTTATGTCTCTTCTATGGGGTTTTTATTTTTAAATCCATTTTTTTTTTTTAAACAGGATGATACTATATTGCTTTTCAAAGTATTCTGAGATGCTTGCAAGTTTTCAGAGTAGATAAGGCAGGAAAGGCTCACACCAGACTGCTTTTTATTGCCACATTTCTCAGAGCATGACAGGGGCATCTTCCTGTCTCTCTGCTCAAGGGACGCGGGCTGCAGAGCCTGCCTCTGGGGTCCCAGGATGGAGGACGCGGGAAGGGAGCCCCAGGAAAGAATGCAGCCAGGGGGAGGAAATGCCCCTCTGTTCCTGGATGGTCCTCCCAAGAAGCCTGCCCAGCCCCTAGGTGCCCTGGCTGCCCCTACGGAGAGGCGGGCGGCACGGTGGGCATGATGTCTCAGGCTGTGGTGGAAACCACTAATCTCCGGCCAAGGATGGCTGCGTCAGAACAGGGGAAACCTGTCCTTCAGGAGGAAGCCACCCTCGCCACCTCCGCAACGGCCCTGCTTCCCGCCCTTGTGTTCCCTCTCCCCGTGTCCGGCAGCAAGCACCCGCACAAGTAATGCAATCCCAGCAGAGAAGGGAACACGAAGGATGCTTGGTGAGCCAGATGGGTTTCTGTCGTTTTGAAATACAAATCATATGAGTGATAAAAGAGGAAGTCTTTCACTTAGTCCAAAAACCTTGAGATCTCCAAAGTTCATTTCTCAGACTTCAAGGTGGTGCAAAACTTTGGAGGAGACGCGTGACCATGCACTTCGAAATTCTTGCCACTCGACTTTGAGCTGTAGTGAGTCGCAGGCCCCGAAGTGATCAAGCATGGCCCCAGGGTTCTGGCTGGCCCTGAGGGTCCTCCAGCGTAGCTGGCAGGAGGGCACCCTGCTCCTCAAGCCCGGCCCCCTGGAGCAGCTCCCCATATGCAAGTTTTCAGACCGCAGCGGAGGGGTTGTGTTCTCTTGGCTTTGTCAGGTTTACACCCTGCTGGTGATGCATTGAGAAACGGGAGCCCAGCACAGTGGGCCAGGGGGGCAGGGTGGGCCAGCACGGAGTGCAAGAAAACCCAGTTAGCCCCTTTCTGGGGGGCTCTCTGTCCCTCCTGAGCCTCTGATCACATGCACAAGAGAAGCAAAAGCTTTGCCGTGTAAATTAGTGTAGTGGCTAAAAGCACAGCCTTGGAGGTAGACTATCAGGGTTCGAAGTCCACCAGGGGCTGCAGTGGCCACTGCAAGGGTGGGACCTCATGTCCCCCTTCCCATCTGTAAAATGAGGATGACCACAGTGCCTCCTTCACAGTGGTAAGTGGATTAAGCAGGTTCGTATTTGCAAAACACTTGGAAAGGTCCCTGGCATATGGCAAGCACTTAAATTAGTGTTTGCTAAGTGAGAGAAATGTGTGAAAAAAAAAGAAGTGAGTTCAACAGGAAGAGCAACAGAGAACTGTAGGGAACAGCAGACAGATGGCATTGGGCCGAAAAAGAACCCAAAATGGTGCCCTACATTGGACACCTGGTTCTTTAGGAAGGAGAGAAAAGTGTTGTGCGACATGAGCAGCAGAGCACCTTCCTACAGCACGCCTTTCGTTTGCAGGAAGACGGAAGCCATGGGCGCCCTCACCCTCTTCATGCCAAGGGCTGGGATTCTAGATTGGAAGGCTTCTAGATTGGAAGGCTTTTTGTCACATTATTGCTTTCCTCTGAACAACAGGGAGAGGGGGCCTTGAGTCATCTGCTGTGCCTGACGTCTCCAGAGTCCAGGCAGTCATGGTCAGGACCCACCAAGGCTCCCGGAGACCATAAGGAGAGAGCTGCACACCACTGCGGTGGCCTCGTCCCCATGGTGTTAAGACATGGCTCATGAACAGCCACCCAGGCCTCTGCAGGGCTCATACCGCCAGATATTTTGTGTCATTACCTAGCAGAAGCCACTCTTTTATCATGATCTTGATCCCACAGTCCCTACTCAGAAACTTCCACAAACTCTTAACAAAAGCCCGGTTCTGCCCTTATTCCAGAGCAAAACTTCCTGCCCCAGACCGCCATTCCAGGCTCTTGGGGGCTGAGCACCTTTAAGGCTCCTCTTGGGATTTCTCCTCTGTCCAAGGCATGGCTATGTCCGCAATGGCCTCTGGCCTGCATTCGAATTCTGGCCTCCCAGCCTTTGCTGGGTGAGTCCTTTGTCCCTACTCCTCCCCGGACTGTCTCCAGCTTACCTTTCTTGGCCCAAACCAATGACCACTGCTGTAAGATCTCAGTCTTTGCTAACACTTTCAGGTCTCAGTAACCCACAGCAACTCTCTCCAATGACTGGGACTTTGGACCGGACATAGGCTCCAGGTCTGCCTTAGGACACATGAATGCCGTTGCCCTGTGCGACACCTAGCCCTCTGTGTGGGGTATATGGCTGTAGGTGTGGCCCCTACGGCCAGCCAAGCTGGAGTCACACGGGCCTCTGCGCGGCTTCTCTGTTGCCTCACCAGATTAAGGATAGGCTGTGTCCACAGCAGGTGAGCAAGGTGTGTGGTGATCAAGCAAACGCCTGAACGCTGACTCACCCTGACATTTCCAATTATTGGAGGAGGTTGCTGGTTTACCGGCAGATGGACTTCCGAGGGTGCCGAAGCCCTTCAAATCCCACTTTCCTAGCAGGTGTCACATATAACATCTAACTCACTCTGCCTGTGAGCCTGTCCCAGTTGGACAGTGTGACGCAAAGGCACCCACCTCCCCTTCTGCAAGGCTTCCCCCTTACCATGGTTCGGACACCATATTGCTTTTCCACTTTTTCCTTGAGCTGTTTGAAACAGGCTTCCATTCTCTCATGAAAGGGCCTCAGTGCTTCTGTGACTTTGTCTCCATGAATCCTGATCCCTTCAGCCAAAAATGGAATCTGAAAAACATAGCAGTCAACACTCCTTATTTCCTGGTTAATGGTCTAGAGAGAGGAGCGCACACCAGGCAGAAAGCGGCACCGTGCGCAAAATGCAACGGCTTTGTTTCCAAATCAAACCGTGAATCAAACTCATCAGCAGGCACATTACCCCCAGAGACCAAAATGTTCAAATTAAAATCATTTGTGTTTTAAATTGGACACGTTTAGTGCAGTGCTCAGCGCACGATGGCCACTCGGTGACTTTGCCTGACTCCCATTGGTCGACCAATCCCAGAATAGACTCATCTGTGCTTTCCACGTGAATTCAGGAAGAACTGTGGTTCTGAATTGGTTTAGCTGTAACTTGATCTATTAGCAAAGGGTCATGTCACAGTGCAAAGGGTTTTTTTTTTTTTTTTTTTGCCCAGGATATTGCCTTTATAGGCAATTGAGAGCCCTATTCTAAAGCTTAAAAATCTAATTATTTGTGATCTATAGTCCTGAAGGATCTTCTTATTTGGAAAGGAAAACCAAATTTATTCTTCCTTAAAACTAAAAATAATCACTTCTCTGCCAACACTGCTGTCACAAAATATCCATGCCAACACTTCACTTCCAAGCGCAGAGATGTAGCTGACCTTTAAAAGCGTCGCAGGGAGACATTTTCATTCTCCAGCCCCAGAGACCCTCGAGCATTGCTCTGGGAAGAGGTTGGGGTGGGGGGGGGTGGTCTTGGAGGGCTTTCTTTCTCCAGCTTCTGCTTTTCCACAATGCTCGGACCAGGAGTTAGACATTCTTCAATGCAATCAAGCTAAGAGGCTTCCTCTTAATAATTTATAATTAAATCAAAATACTGATTAAAAACAGATTTCCCTAATACAACAGAACACCAACCTCAATGAGCAGATTTATTAGGGAGAAGGATAATAAGTACACAATTGAATTTCATGTGAACAAATTCAAGAAATCTTATCAAGATGAATCAATGCATAGAATGTATTTGGTTGCCATTTATAGCATGCAGCTGTTGCCTCTTGTGGTCTCCAGGGAAAGAGGGAAGGAGTGAGTGTTCCCATGTCACAGCCCACCCAGCCTGCCCTTGGGCTGCATGGGCACAAAGCTTGTTTTGCTGACAGTTGGGCCTACACCTGAGTATCCCCTTCCGGGTGGTCACCGCCAAAAGGACAGTGTGCAGGTGAGATTTCACGATGGCTGAGATGTTTAAATATTTCATATGAATTACTCTTGCAGATGGCAGCTTCCCCAGAGCTGGCCGCAGCGTGGTCGGGTACAACAGTAGAAAACGCTCACTCTAATCCTTTTGCTTCCTGAGTTCTGCTTTGGGGCACGGCACAGGCAGGCTGGGGGCAGTTTTTGGTGGGACGCTCTCTATCTAGTGTGAAGGCGAGGATGGGGATGCTGCCTCAAGGTTAAAACAGAGCCACTTGAGATCCTGCAAGCATTTCCTTGTAGAATGGACCTTCTTCAAATATACAATACGCAGTCTAGATGTCTCTGCAGTTTTTGTTGGCTTGATTAAAAGCCTTAATTGGCCAGATTCTCTGACATCAAAGATGCCACTTGCTGGACTAAAGTTAAGACCATTTGGTTTGGGTCCCTGGTACTGCGTGAACTGCAAGCTGGCAGGTGAGATTTCTGGGGTATGAGAACTGACCACTTCAACAGGTGCCTGACGTTGTCCTTTTTCTAGGAAGGGATCTCGCCTCTGTTCTATGAGTAGGGGTGACCACAGCTACGCACAACCAGATGCTCTGTGCCAACACTCCAACACATTGGGTGCTTAATATACAAACACCAGCCATCGAATGAGGCCTGAAGTGATCTCACTTCAGGGACCCCATAGTTCAGTGGGTTCCAACCTGGATGGGCATCAGAAACTCCCAGGCAGGTTCCTCAAACCCACCCCGGGAGCCCTGACTGGCGCTGGGGTAGATCTCAGGAATCTGCATTTCCTTAAAGTTTCCCAGAGCCCAGAGAGGGGAGAGGGAGAGGGAAGAGACATTCCCAAAGTCACACCTTGAGTTGTTCAAGGTGAGCACGCAGCCTGCTCTCGAAAGATGCCCTTCTAAGCAGCGGTGCCTTATGTGAAGTTTCCTCCTCTGTGGCCCCTGCACAAATTCATGGCCTGCCAGCAGCACAGAACATTTGGAAGCACTGCTCAGTGCTCTAGGAGCACCAACCCCGGTGACAATGGTCGCGCCTGTCATCAGCTGGCAATGATGAGTGGGTCTGGTCTTTTATCTTTGTGCATTTCAAAAGAGAAATAGGTACACAACACAGCGGTTTAGTGGGAGTCTGTACAGATTCATCTTTGGACGTTGGCAGTGCTGCTCCACAAGACAGCTGCCATTTGGGCAAGGACAGAGCTCGGCCTTTGAGGAAGGGGCTGGGGCTCCTCTGACCTGGTGTCAGCTGTAAACCCTGAAGAGGCCCCATGTTGCCTGCACCAATGGCTCCCAGCTGGGAGGGGCAGGTCCGCACCCTGGTTTGGGGGTGCCAAGAGCAGAGTGAAGAGCTGCCTAGAACTTAACCGGCCTTCGCAAACGATTTCAGCACCGGGCTATGCTTACTGCACATCACTGATGGAAACTCTGCCAACGAGCCCTTGGGATTCCCAAGAGAAAACCTCACTCTGTCCTGATGGAGTTTCCAGAAAAAAAACCAAACCAAACAAACTAACAAACGAAAACATAAGACAACATCCTGATAACCCCAAACTCCTTAATTTTAATGACCGTATGACTCAATCACTGATACTAAAATATGGGTTTCCAAACATTTGCAAATGAAAGTGAAATCACAGGTAATGTTTTGAATATGTATTTTTCATCACTCTTTGATTTAATGAAGTTGCTAGAAAATGGATTCTTTCTTTCAGCTTTCCTGTGAGCTGCTTTAAAATTCATCCTTTAATATAGTTATTAGGGGTGATGACATAGTGCTGACATAAAGTTCTCTCTGGGGAACAAATTATTTTCCTCTGTAGGACTTGAAACTCTTAAAATCCAATTTGCTGTAAAAGCTTACAAGAAAAAAAAAATCAATACAACTTTTGCAGACCAAACTAGTTTTTGTGTGGCAATGATTTTATAGCCTTCAATGGAGTCTTGAATTTTGTACTCTTTGGTTTCTACATCTAAAATGGAATCACTCGGACTTTTAAACTCTCTCTTTTTTGGAAACAGAGGGAGACTGTCTACACGAGGCTTACATTCCATGCAGAGAATGATCCCTGGCCAATGAAGTCCCTGGCGCCAGCTCCCAGGCTTGGTTGGTTTGTTTCTTTCCTTCTTAAAGATTTTATTTATTTATTCAAGAGATACAGAGAGACAGAGACAGAGGCAGAGGGAGACGCAGGCTCCATGCAGGGAGCCCAATGCGGGACTCGATCCCGGGACCCCAGCATCATGACCTGAGCCAAAGGCAGGGACTCAACCACTGAGCCACCCAGGTGCTCCTCCCACAGAATAATTCTAATGCAAACCAATGTCTACAGATTTGTGGCACAGTCACGCCCGTTAGGATGGCTACTGTAAGAAAAAAAACAAACCCAAACAAAACCAGAAAATGACCAGTGTTGACTGGGATGTGGCAGATGTGAATTAAAAGACCACAAACAAAATTAGCATTGGATCCGGGAATCCCACTTGTGGCTATGTACCCAAAATAACCGAAAGCAGAGAAACAAAGACATACGTGTGCATCCGTGTTCACATCTAGATTATTTACGACAGCTGAAAAGTGGAAGTCACCCACGTGTCCACTGATGGATCACTGGATAAACACAATGCGGTCCATCCACGCAATGGAATATTACTTAGCCCAAAAAGGAAAGGGGGATTCTGACTCAGGCTAACAACACGGATGAGCCCGGAAGGCATTACACTCAGTGAAATAAACCGGTCACTCCGGGACAAAGACCATACGACTCCACATAACGTGAAGTACCAAGAACAATCACGTTCATAGAGACAGACAGTGGAATGGTGGATTCCAGAGGAGAGTTAGCACAGAGATTTCCAGCAAGATGGAAAATTCTCTGGAGATAGATGGAGGGGCTGGTGGCTCAGCAATATATATAACAAAATGAGCTCTTGGGGACATCAAAGTTCTGAGCTTGCCTCTGATATCTTGTCCTGTCAACACCAGACAGAGATCTTCCAGCAGACATGGACCAGGCCCGTTGGCAAGGGAGGACTTTCTGTGTGTTCAAATTCAGGACCGCAGCCTCGGAGCTGAATGAATCACAGCGCTGGTGGGTGGGTTTATCTGGGGGCAAACATGGCTACATGCCCTCTGGCTCATGTCCCAGGCTTCCGTGCGGGCTGGCATGTGTGCAGAGCCGGCCCAGTGGGTGTGGGTCTAGCCTCCCGGCTCCAGCCCTGCAGGGCTGCCATCTCACGCTTACCTGCCACGCGATTAGGTCCTTGAGCTTCTCAATCTTTTCGTGGGCCTCTGGGTGCTCCTGCAGGTACCGCTCTGTAAAGAAGGCCTGGTGGAGACAGGGAGAGCCACTCAGGACACTGCTTACCCAACACGTGATTTTGTGTACCGACCGTGCACCAGACCCTGGGGATGGAGCCATATACGAAATAGACCCACCCCCCGCGGGATGGACCCTCCCCAGCACTGAGGGCAAAAGGTCTGGTTAGATCAAACACAACAAACGGAGCCAACGGGCAGCCAGGAGGGGCGTTGGGGGTGGCACCCCTGTCCTTGGAATCCAGCAGAGCCACAGCTGACCCTGACTGCTCAGTCTGCTGGCAGCAGCTCCCCAGCGGCTCACAGGGCCCTGACTCGCACCCGGCACCCTGCCCTGGGCCTGCTCTCTGCCTCAGCTTTTACTCCATCTGCACAAGGGGTCAGCACACTTGTCTGCGAACGGCCTCCACTCTGCCATCGTTACATTGGGAAACTGCCACAGACGCTAAGGGAGGAGTGGCCGTGGCCACGTTCCAAACCTGGTAACCGAAATGGAGAGCCAGCTGTCGTGCAGACCCCTGGGTGTGTCCACACCCCACGCCCTTCAACTTCTGCTCCTTCCTACTGAGACATCTTCCGGGGAGATGAGCGTCTCCCCTGTACCTGCCATGCCTGCCAATCCCAAACGTTCTGATCCTTTTGTCTTTCACTAAAATGGTATCTCTTGGCTTTTACTGATCCAAGGACTCCTGAAAGCCACCCGAGGGCAGCTCTAGAGGGTGGCCCCCCCCACCTGCGGGGACCATGCCCGGGGAGCCCTGCTTGGGGTCAGGCTCCTGTAGCTGGTGCCTCCAGGAGCTCCCAGGCCTGTGCTGCCGGCACGTCACGTACCTTTTCATAATTTGCAAAGCCTCCCATGACGGCGGGGTCCACGATGCCATTGAGGAGCATGGAGAGGGGGTTGATGGGGAGGCTGGGGTCGTCCAGGTGCTGCTGCACCATGCTGTTCATCTTGTCGTTGGTCAGCTGCATGGTCTCGATGGCATTCTCCAGGGGGCTGATCTCCACCTGCAGGGCAAGGAGAAGACGTGACTTCAGGCCAGTGGCTGCAACCACCATCTTCTGCTGATTCTCTGGCCTGTGGGACCTTGCCAAGGGGAAGCATTCTCAAGTGGGGCCAGGCTTCCTATTCCTCTGGACAACTTTCTTCCCAGGGAGTTTTCTGGGGGTGTCCCTCATCACCCAAACAAGAACAGCTGGGTGTTTAATATCATTGTGCATTTCCAGGTGTGGCCCTCACATGCAAATTCCAAGGGCTGATACAAGGCTGTCTGGCTCTGCGAGGGGTGTCTGTGTATATGCATGTGTTCCTATACATGCACACACGTGTATATGTGTGCACACAACCACATGTGGTCTGGTTCTTTTAAAATGGGTAGGATTTTAAGGAATTTTGAGCAATCTAGCACTGCCCCCTGAGGCAGGAGGCCTAGACACTCTATGAGCCTCCTGTACCTGTTTGGTCGGGGAAGGGGCGGAGGGCCCCGCCCTGGTCTCCACATTAGGCCACATACTCACTTATGAAGGAAGAGCCCCCCAAACCTGGTGGGAACATGTCACCACCTCCAATAGCACCTCACAGGCTCCATTTGAACACCTGCCACTGGTCAGTGGGACCTTCTGTGCAGGACGCAGGGACCACTGCCCATCTTGCAAATGTCCTCCTTTCTCTGGGGACCCTGCAGCTCCCAGCAAGGCCCAGCCAAGCACGCCTCTCTGGCTCAGCCCTAAGGACCAGGGAGACATGGCCACAACAAGAGCGAACCCTTCCCACCAGGCCTCATTCTAACAGATGCTCAGCTGGGCCACAGACCCACATCCAGGGTGATCTCAACACATGATAGTTTTGGTTCCCCCCGAAGGAGGTGGGATGGGTGCCTGCAGCAGGTGATGAAGCAGAGCAGCCTGCTTCCCCCTCTCCACCCCATAGCCCCTGGGTGTTGTCTGCCCGGGCAGGGGGGAGCAGGGGGTGGGGGCAGGGACTTCAGAACAGACAACTCTTGCTCGTGGCTGGTCCCAGATTCTAGAGCAATGCTTGGAGTCACCGTGGAGGAAGGGCCTAGCTGGGCCTCAGAGCCACTGTGGAGGAAGCCGGCTGCTTCTGCTCCGCATACTCTGTGCTGCCTGGGAGCTGACAGACAGGTGGTCACACACAGAGGGGCAGCTGGGCCCGTGCTGGCCACCCCGCTGCGCTCATCCCTGAGCAGCACGTACCTCAGGGCTGCTGCTCTCACCCGGGCCCCGGCGGGGTCAGGTCCTGGCCTGCAGCATCCCAGGCACACACCTCACACCTTCGCCAAATCCCCACTCCGGGGACGTACTCCGCTTTGACTGCCTGCTAACTCCCTGCTTCTGATCCCGTTTGCCTCAAGAAAGAATAGTTTTCCTTTTAATCCAACCGCAGGGCTAGCTGCCACCCCTTGGGCGCCCCACGGCGGCGGCCTGGCCCAGGAGGCACACATGAGGCAGGGGCGGAGGTGGGGGTCCAGAGCGGCTCTCGGTGATGCGCTCCGGGATTATTCGGCTTCCAGCCTCTTAGTTTGTTAAAAACGGCAAGCAGAGCGGCGGGCAGAAGCACGTCTTCACGGGAAGTCAGGGCTCACCCCTCTCTACCTCTGAGCTGTTAAGCTCCTTCCTCTCGCGATCTGGCTGGCTCTGGCTGGCTCTCGAAATCCCGGCTTACTGAGGGCTTCGGGCAGGGGCTCATTAGGAAGATTAGTGCTGTTTATGCGAAGTCCCCCCACTCCTTCCTCATCGCCAGCCCCGGATGGTGCCAGCAAAGGCTTGCGTTTCTGCCACCTGCCATGTACCTTCTGAGGCCTCTCCATCCACTGCTCCCGCCTGGGTGCTAGGGGGGCTCGGAGCGGGCGCTCCTAGAGCAGAAAATGCAAGTGCCCCAGGTGGGAACAGGCACGGAGATCCAGGGCTTCAGAGGAGGAGGAGGGGGCACCTGGGATGGGGGTGCGGGGGATGTGCCCCGAGCTCAGATGGGCATGGATGACGGACAAGAGTGGAAACTGGGCTGGGGAAGAGGTTCCAGCCAGGTTCTGGAACCAAGTCAGAAGTTTCCAAGGGGACTCATTGGAAATGGGAGGCACCACCGCTCTGGAGAAGATCCCGCTGGCTGAACACAAAAGGCATTGCGACTCCCGCATCAACATACATATTCCAATCATATCTCTTTATACGGGCAATTGCCACTCCCTGATACTTCCATATATTCAGTGAGAATCTGCCGCCGGGCTCCGGTTCATGTAGATGAAACTGTCCCGTAGCTCACCACGGAGGCAAAGCAAAGTTTAGCTGATGAGATGCGAGTCATTATTTCTTTAAAAAGTGCCAGTGAGGGGTATATTCTCAAGCTATTTTTACTTGAAATGAGCAAGTACTATTAATCAAGTTGTTTGTCATGTAAATGGCAATAAAAGCATCAGGAAGAAAGATCTTAAAAAGTGTATGTAAATTGGAACTTGTCTTAAACTTTTCATTTAGTTAACAGAAAGAACTGTCAAAACAGCACAGCGATGACTAGATTTAAATATTTTGTAAGAAGAAAGGAGATCTTAATTCTGGTTTTCTTGTCAGCTAGAGCTGGTTGTGATTACACAGCACTTCCAGCACAATATTCATGGGCCAGGGGAGTCGATGCCCCAAGGACCACGCGGGGTGATGATGGGTTAAGTCCCGTCTGACCTGGGGTCGCAGAGTGTGAGCCGAGCCCTGTAAGGAACAGAGGGGAAAGCACGATGCTTTCTGGGGGGGTATCCTTACCATGAAAACAGATTTGACCTCAAACCACCTTAAAATTCCAGGTAATTTGTACGCGGTTGTGTATATGGTTCTCTCGATCCACATGTTCTGCAAAGGGAACACACACAGGGCACTTGTCAGGAGAAGGATTTCGGCAGGTTGAAAGTTTCTGCCCTGATGGGGCGGGACAGTCACTCTCTGCGAGGCAGGTGCTCGTGCGGGACAGTCCTCCCCAAGAGGAGTCGCACGGGGCCCTCTCTGTGCTCGGCGTGTGGCACACCATGCTCTGCCTATGGGCCGGATGGTCACATGAGACGCAGCAGTGTCCCCTGGCCAGCGGCGCCAGCCGCCCTGGCATTTGGCAAAGAAAATAAAACAGGAGATTCTGGGTGAATTCTAGACGTCAAAACGAGGGCGAGCTCCCTCTGAGCAAACAGAGTTCTGCAAAGGCTCCAGGGGTTCTCCGTTAGCCTTGCTTCACGTTCAAAAGAAACTCAAAAAAAAAAAAAAAAAAAAAAAAAGAAAAAGAAAAAGAAAGAAACTCAAAGGTGCACAGACAGGTATTAAGGAAAAGTGGGTTTCATGAAAGTGACCACTCACATCCTGAGACCGATCGGTCAGTATCTCAGGCTTACGTTTTTATCTTGCACAATTGATGTATATTCACGATAGAAAATACTGATGTGGAAAAAAAAAACCACCCACCACCCAGAGATGGCGACTTAGACATTCCAATAACGGGTCTGTCAGGAGTGGTCCTGCCACACACAGCAGGCAGTTCTGGAGAGCTGCGCTGGATCTTACAGGAGCAGCTCTCCCTCTCCCCCGCCTCTGAGGCTCCAGAGGGGCCAGGGAAGGGGCCGGGCCTCCATCTCCCCAGCTGCTAGAGGATGTGGCTCCCTCGGGACCTTCCCTGGAAAGCAGCAGGGTGCATTTCAGAGCATCCGGGCCGCACCCCCAGCACCCCCGGGCAGGGGTCCTGGGTTCCACCGAGGGCCTTCTGGACAAGCCCACTCCGGCCAAGTCAGGTGCTATCTCTCCACCTGCCCCCTCCTTGGCCGGCCACGCCGAGTACTCGGCCTGGCAGGGCAGCCCTCCCCGCGTCCCCCAACCCAGGGGGGCCAGGCCACCTGCAGTAGGGCCGAGCCTGGCTTCCCATTGCTGCAGAAAGCCCCACGCTTATCCGCAAGCCTTAGGCTTTGTCAGGCGTGTGAAGGACTAAATCCTGTGGCTTCTGAAAGCCTCGTCCAAGTGCGAAGGCCTAACGGGGCCATTAGGGAATTTCGGGCCATTTAGAAGAAGCACAGCCTCAGAGGCTTAGTGCGGCCCCGAATGTCAGGGGTCTCGGTTATTCTTAGCTCTGTCCCAATTGGTTGCACACCCATCGGCAGTTTGCTTGACCTCCTTGCGCCTCGTTCTTTATGGTTTGAGAACACACACAGCTGCCGGATGTGAGCTGTGTGAGGGAAGTTCAAGAACTGCCTGTAAATCCCGCGGCCCAGAGACGCTGCACAGAGGGTAGCGCTGCTGCCACGAGCGCCCTACCAGGGACGGCTCAGAAAGCCACCTCCTCGGCGCTGGGGTCTTGTCCCCTCCCTCACTGCTACAGCCAACACTCAGTGACCAGTTAGCAAGGAGGCTATCCTGGGATGCTGGCACTAACCAAGAAATAGGGTCTTTGTTGGAGATAACCAGTGTGGGGAGTCGGAATGACTCGAATCCACGGGACGTAAGCTCGTTGTGGACCCTGGGAGATGGCTTGGGGTAGGAAGGGCCTTTCAGTGCCGAGACTGGAGACTCTCAGGCAGATGTTTGCCTGGAGGATCACCAGGAAACTGAGGGCTTCAAGGGGGGAGGTTGTATGGACTTGGCTGGAACTTCCAGCAACTTGGCTGGAAGTGCTCCAAACTTTACTCAGAGTCAGGTCACCTTTGACCTTCTGCACCCCCAGACACCTCCTGACGATAGGCAAGGGGATGCAGTCCCCAGCAGTGCTGCTGGTCCTCCTCGGAGGTGCCCGTGGCTAACAGCTTCCTTAAAATACAGGCCTATCTAGGGATTTCCAGAGGAGGTTTGCAGGACAGAAGGAGGGAGAAATGTTAACATTAAAAAAAAAAAAAATTGGGCTTTATTTAAAAAAATTGAATTATCCTTCGCAAACGGAATCCATTAAACCAACTGTATATTTTTTAAAAAGCTGCAAAAATTTGTGTTAATATTTTCATGCCTCTAATGCAGGGGACAGTGCATGATGACCGTTTTGATTGGTTGTCACAACTAGGGAGGTGCTACTGGCATCTGATGGGTAGAGGGTCAGCGACACTGCTCAACATCCTCTGATGCATAGGGCGGCCCCGGCACAGAGAATTACCTGGCCCATGACTCTGTGCTCCCCAGGTGTTCCCCAGGAACACCTACTCCTTGTGCCTCGGGGAACTCAGGTGATAGATAATGAGCATCTGGGTTTCTGCCCTGCTCACCTCTGACTGCTTGCCATCGGCCCCTCCATGTGTCTATTTGTATTAGAGGCACCAGCAGGGTGCTCCGGGGTCCGGGGCTCAGAGGGAGATAGCTCCGAGAAGCCAAGGAGGGAAGCGAGTGTGTCACGAGCACAAGGTGCAGGGTCACAGCACCCGTCCCCTTCTGGTAGCATTACGAGGCCTTAGTGACACTGTTTGTGAAAGGTTCATTGCTTCACCACATTTGAAGGGGTTAGGATTTGTTTTTGGACTTCTGCGCACAAGGCACAGAGACATCTGACACTGCACTGTGGTGATCTCCGAGGCCAGTTTTCCACAGGCGGTTTTGTTGGTCATGGAATGGGTTCTTTGAGAGTTTATCTAGTGGTTTTTTTTTTTTGTTTTTTTTTTTAGATTTTATTTATTTTCTCATGAGAGACACACAGAAAGAGGCAGAGACACAGGCAGAGGGAGAAGCAGGCTACATGCGGGAAGCCTGATGTGGGACTTGATCCCAGGACCCCAGGATCATGACCTGAGCCAAAGGCAGATGCTCAACCACTGAACCACCCAGGTGCCCTCTTTTTTTTTTTTTTTTTTTTTTTACCGCAAATTCATTGTCCGGGTTTTTCTCTCCTTTGCGGATCGGCCGAGAATATTCAAACCGCTGGACCTCGTTCACCCTGTAAAAACTGTACAGAGACAGACATATCATTAGACATTTAATCCCCAAAGCAGTCGATTTGCTTTTAGACATGGGGTCTTGCCTCCCGAGAGGTCACTGCATCCCTTAAAATCTCCGCAACCTTGACCTGGAGGGATAGCTGAGGCTCCCTTTCCCGGCGGCCTCAGAAGAGGGATGTTGGCAGGTGGAAAATTTACCTTGGGTTTCTGCCTCTTTCCTGTCCCTGAAAACCCCCAGGGGAGAGGAGATGCTGAGTAAGAGTGAAACAGGCGCACAGAGAAAAGGTGAAGTGAAGGAGAGCAACAGGCCTGCGTCCCCCACTCTTGTGTTGATGACTTCAAAATTTTAATCACTTATTGGTTTAATGCAGTGATTCAACAATTAATTTATTAAAATTACTTAATAAATTTTTATTAAAAAGTCTTAAAATCATGTGTTTATTATTTTTAAAAAGATCTTATATACCTTAATTTCATGTCTACAAGAGGCAGAGTCTGCAACCATGAAAAGGGGCATGCATGACCACGCATGTACTTTCTTTCTGTGGGGAAGGGATAGGTTCCAGGCGTGTGCCAAAGGCGGACTGATTCACACCCAGCATGGAAATGCAGGCAGCACCCCCGCACGTCACAGCAAAACAGCCCATCAGTTGTAATCATCAGTTATGATTCACTATCTGCTTTAAGGCCTCTCTGAAATAAACTGTTGCAAAACTTAAAATATGTGCCTCGGGGAAGCAATCATCCATCAATAAACAGAGTCCTAGCTTACTTTCCATTATGGCTGATAAAAGGTTAAAGAAATGGTAGTGAATTTTGTGGAAGGACACAGCAACCCAGGATGTGAAATAAGCAGATTCTGAGCATTATGAGGCCATCGAAGAGGTTAATTTCTTAACCAGAACATGGATCATGTGGAAAATTCTTAACATTAAAGAAACATCTAAAAGCAGAGTGTCTCTACAGCATTGCTAGGCCAGGTGCAATTCAACGGGAGGCATCAGCCCTCCGAATTTGGACCTCTGACAAGTGAGTCTAAAAGTCTGCCTCATAATCCCATGTTATATAATCATGGTGCCGCAGGGGCAGGGTATATGGGTTCCCCATCCAAAACAGCAAAAGTCCCAGTCCCTTTTCTGGGCTTACAGCATGCAAACACTCCCGCCCTCCCCAGGCAGGACTCAGAAGTGCCGAGTGGTGGGCTGGGCTGGTGCTCTGCTGAGAAGCTCTGTGGGGACCCTCACACCTGGCCCGTTATTAGGAGACCTGAGTGCACCCTGCTTCCTCCCTAGTTTTCCTGGTCTCCCCACATCAGGGAACGAATAATTCTTATAGCCCCCCCAGCAACATATACTAACTTCCTCCTTCACTGTTTGATGCTGGGAATAATATGCTTCTTTGCTCTTGTAAGTAATGGAAAGATCAACTGGAAAGCGAATCAAAAGCAAAAGTCCATCCTTTTAAGGTGAAATGCTGAGTGCACAGCCCTTTGCCACCGTCCTACTGGTGGTGGGAGAACCAGGATGGCTTACCTTACAATCTGCTCTGACACAGGCCTATGAAATTTGGGGGGCAGATCGAGTTTGGGCTTTACGGTAAAGCACTGGATATCTGAAGATGAAGAGAGTTAAGGATCACCAGGGAGGGAGGACAGCAGCCACGATGAGGTCCCCAGGTACACCCCGCCACCCAGGCGCACGGCATCACGATTGTGTCATGTTCCACAGGGTTGTCGTAAAGGATACACTGGCCAGGAGAGTTCTTAATATCATCGCCTGGTGGAGATGTTGTCTTCATTTTCTCAGCGTTTGGGAACTGAGTTAACAGTCGAGCTTCGAAATCTTCCCTGCGTTCATACTCTTTCCCTCGGTAAATGAAAACTTTCCCCTGGAAACAATGACATTCATTAAATAACACCACGGGGGAAGGCCAGGACCAACCAGTTCACGCACTAATGCATTGGTCTTCAAAATATGCTTGAGAGGTTTTTTTTTTTTTATTTAAAAAAATTTTTTTTAATAAAGTCGCTGAACTGAAGAACAGCTTGTAATTGCACTGGCCTTATTCATTAAGAATGCACAAACATGAGCCACATAAGTTAATAGTGTTTAAGAAGCACTGAACACAACGTTACTGACATCTGATGATGTATTTCAGTCTTAACAGTAACAATCAATTAAAAAAAAAAAAAACAGGAAGAGCCAAGTGAGCACTGGAAGCCCACCTTGTAGGGGGCATGAAGTGGCTAAAAAGGGTAAAGGCACCAGGGCAAGTGGATCATGGTGTTCATGTTTTTCTTTTGGGGTAGGTTCTAATTAAATAGCTCTCATCCCCCAGGAGGAATATTAAGAGAGCATGGGATTGAGGTGTGGCCTCCATGCTGAGAGCCTGAGCATCACATTCTAAGCCGTCTCCAACAGGACACAGCCAAGAGAAGGGCTGAACCCCAGGGAAGATGTCGAGACCAAAGGAGAGAGTTGTGAGCACCGTGGCCTCCCCGGTGGTGAGAGACGGGACAGGGCTATGGAAGGACTGCCCCCATTGATGAGTGACAGGTATAATATCAGAGTTCTCCTTCTAAAGGCTGGCTCTTGTCCATCGTGGATGACACGTTATCGCCTCCATAACTCCTGAGTTGGAGAGTCCCCCTGGGGCTGGTTTTAGATGGCTAGGTGACCTTGGGGTGGGTGTCAGGCAGGTGAGCATTCTTCCTTGCACGGGCTGCCTTGTTGAGGCCATTTCTGTTTGGGGGTGACATGGTGGCTCAGTAAATGCACCTCTAAGGAATTCCCTGATTCTACAATGTCACAGGTCTCTGTACCTTCACAGATTCAACAGTGTGTTCCGAGTTATCAGCTGAGTCACAGAAAGGTGGCCATGGGTAGTGTGATGCTACCACTAGCTCCTGAACCTACACCCCCTGCCCCCAACATCCTGCTCAACGTGAAGACTGTCTGACCCTACAGTAAAAGTGTAACAAGGGAAAGATGCCACAGGACCTGAGAAACGGGAAGCTGGGGGGTTGATGCTTTTCCTCATGGGATCTGTTATTCCAATCAGCAAGAGGCCCCAGACTGGCTGGCCGTGAGTCAGGCGCAGCCCTATCATCTGTCATGACCCAGGCCAGATGCCACAGAGGAGGAGAGACAGACAGCACCACAAAATAGCATCCTGCTGTCTATTTTTGCATTCATCTCCTAGAGACTAGGTGCGAAGTCAAATGAAAATTTGTCTAATTAATGAATTTTCAGAAGATAAAGAGAGATCCTAGGGTACTCAATTCATTTCTTTCCCTAGTCCCGACTTATTCTGAGTCCCTATAAATCACTAAAGAAGGAACAGTTTAAGAATTGAATATTTTTTTCACTTTGTGCTTAGGTATGTCTTCAAGTACCCATTATGGAAGAAAAATGTTCTCTTTCTCCAAAAAAATAATGTCAAGCAGAAACCGAAGTAATATGTAGTCTTAATTAGAAATATAAATACACAGTGTGGGCATCTTTTAAGGCTATATAAAGCCAAACATTTCAGAAATTCAGGAAGATTTAATGTATAACAGGCTACTACATACTCGCATGCATTTATTATGCTTTACGCTAGAAGAAAGACATAATAATAAAATGCATATAAAGGCTTTAATAGAAAAACACTAGTGAGTTATAGATGAAAACACTACTAACATTTTCTAGAAATGTCAATTATTTTGCATTCTGAAGCAGTCCCTTCAAACATGAAAATAAGGGGGAAATGTATATACAGTCAAAGATATTTATTCCTTTTAAGAACCATAAATATTAACATGAAAGCAAAAAAAAAAAAAAAAAAACACAAACTCAGAAAACAACCCAATGAGACCAATTCTTAAGAATAACAAAGCAGGGCAGCCTCAGTGGCGCAGCGGTTTAGTGCCTCCATCAGCCCAGGGCATGACCCTGGAGACCAGGGATCAAGTCCCACGACGGGCTCCCTGCATGGAGCCTGCTTCCTCTGCCTGTGTCTGTGCCTCTCTCTCTCTCTGTCTCTCATGAATAAATAAATAAAATATTAAAAAAAAAAGATTAACAAAGCAAAAGGGACAGTCAGTTCTCAGAGGCATTAAATAGCCAAACATTTCACCCGCTTTTTTGTAACTGTTAATGTCATTGTCAAATTGACCCCTGACAGGTGATCTGTGAAGCATAATAAATATATTGCTATAGTCCCACAAAATTATTCAGGTGTGGCAGGGAAATCAGTTCAATATTCATCAAGCCTATTAAACTCCTCATTCACACTTTGCATCTTGTCCTTCTGACAGGGTAGATGACCCAGTGCAGTCCCTGGAGCACACGTGCTGTGCTCCCAGCACACGCCAGGCATCAAATGCTCACTGCGAAGTGCCCACCCCACCCACTTGCATGCCAGCAGGTCAGGGCAGAGTCATAGTGAGTGGCCCTAAGTCACAGCACGATCCACGGAGGGCCATGCACACTCCGTAACATCTCAGCACAGCCCAGATCAGCCATGACTTAGGGTCAGTCTCTCTGTTTCTTAGAGACACATACACAGGGGCACACCTACGGATTCACACGTGTTAAGGAAGGCCTTTAATAATACCAACTCCAGGTTCATAATAATCTCCAGCTGGGTGAATTTTTTCATATTTTAAATATTTTAAAATATTTGAATTTTAAATATTTCAAATTTAAAATATAATTTCAAAACCTTCCCTAATTTAGGGCTTATAACCAAATGTCCTTTATTCATTCTTTGGGAAGATTTTCTCTGGAATCTGGGTTTCTGATCAAACGCTGTCTTAGGCATGTCTTGCCACAAGGAGAGCAGCAGTGTTAAGAAGAGAGGACAGGGGCAGCCTGGGTGGCTCAGTGGTTTAGCGCCGCCTTCAGCCCAGGGTGTGATCCTGGAGACCCAGGATCGAGTCTCACGTCAGGCTTCCATGGCATGGAGCCTGCTTCTCCCTCTGCCTGTATCTCTGCCTCTCTCTCTCTCTCTCTCTCTGTGTGTCTCTCATGAGTAAATAAATAAAATCTTTAAGAAAAAAAAAAAAAAAAGAAGAGAGGACGGACCAGCAGTGACAGGACAGGGCCAGATGCCCCAGTCACTAAGGACCTTGAATGAGTGGATAAACCAACTGGTGACCTTCTGGAGCAGACCAGGCCTATGAGGCTCACTTGTTGATGTCACAGAAACCATGACAAGTCCTCAGCAAGTAAGTCCTTTCTCCTGCTGGCAACATCAAGGGGTATATCTCATGCTGTTAGGGACTTATGTGTAATCAGCCACGAGGGCCAAAGACAGCTGTGTTCTAGGCAAGAGTTCCCCCTTCACTGAAACCAGAGGAATCATCCATGGTCTTCCAGCATAAGAGAAAACCATGGGTCTTAAAAAAAAATCATAAGAAATCGTGACCCATGTGTCAATGGCATCCAAGAGAAGCTTTAAACAATTCTACTAGTAGGTCAAGCAGCATTTATTTATACAATTTCTCTTCTGGCCTCATGAGTGCTAGGGAATGGGCATCTGGCTGATTATCATAGTATTTCTTCCATCATGTGTCACACAGAACACATCTGTCTAAGGGACGGAGTGTGATTCTGAGTCCCCAGCAATGTGGCCATGAAAATTCACTTATAATTTCTCATAGAATTAAAAATAGACATGTTCATGGTGATATTACTCACAATAACCAAAACAACCCAAATGTCCATTGAAGGACAAATAGATAAATAAAATATGGTTTAGCTGTACAATGGGATATTATTCAGCCATGAAAAGGAATGGAATTCAGGTATATGCTCCAACACTGATAAACCCTAAAGTCCCTAAGACAAGGGAAATGGGCCAGACACAAAAGGACAAACACCATATGATTTCACTTTAGGAGGTACCTAGAACAGGCAATTTCACAGACAGAAAGTGGCATGGTATTGCCAGGGCTGGGAGGTGGGGTAATGCAGACTTACTGTTTAATTGGGTATGGATTTTCAGTTTGGAAAGATGAAGAAGTTCTGGAGATGGATGACTGCACAAGAGTATTAATACCACCGAACTGTACACTTGAAATTGGTTAACTTGGTAAATTTTCCATCATCTGTGTTTGACCACAGTTTAAAAAACACACATAAATCTCTGAAGGAGAGCTCTATTTAGGAAAAATCAGATGGAAACTTTTATACAATCAAAGAAAACTTTATCAGGCCTTCTCTCATAGCTTAAGCTATGCACAGAGCTATTCAGAGCATAGATTCAGACTGACCCATGGATGCAAAGTCCAAATCATTCCTCACAATGAGAAGGGGCTCTCTGTCCAGGGAGCAATCCTGGCTCAGATGAAACAGAATCAAAATTTACCCGAAGGAATGTGGGGAATCCTTGTCCATAGTAGCCAACAGCAAAATAGTCAGGCTTAGGTCTTATCACTTTGACGATGTTTTCATAAAACTGAGCCTGTTTTTTCTGAAAAGAAGAAAGAAAATTTCAGGTTTGATTAGAATATTTGAATCCATTCTTCTAGAATCTTCCAGCGGGCTCTTCAAGCTTTGGAGGTTCCAACTGGGTGGGAAGGTGAGGATGTGGGGGAGACCGCGCAGATAGGCATCTGGTCACCTTGCCACACGGCTTAGAATTTGTCACTCACCCGCAGTGGTTAGCAGGGAATCTGTCCAAAAGAGCCAAACGCAATAACTGGTATGATTTATCTATGTTTTTGATAACCAAAGAGGTGCCACAGAAATGGTTTTTCTTATGATTAAATGGCTGGTCTTTAGTATTTTGAAACTGGTATCTATTAGATACTGGGATACATTACAGAAATATTTAAAAGGGGAGAAATCTGGTCTAAATTAATGGCAAGAGAAAGGCCTGGGCTACTCTTCCTTCATCCCCCACCCCACAGATGGGTCAGTTTTAAACCAGCAGAGATTCTGAGAGACTCTTGGGCCATCAAGAGTACAGTACACAGGGGGTCAATAGTCGTTTACATACAAATGCTCTGAGAAATCTTGAGTCTGGTTCCCAAAGTGCAGCTGGGAATAAAAGTGAGTACTCGAAGGCCCGAATCAACGAGCAAACACTCAAGACTGTCCTCCTGGGTAAAATGGAGGACCATGGCCAAGGTCACAGGATCCGAAGAGAATCTCCAAGTTAAAATGGAAAGAGAAATCCCAGGAAAACAAGTGTAGATCGCCTGTGTTCATTTAGATGGAAAGAAAAGGAGACCTACCAGTAATTCGCTGAGTTGTTCGTAATCAAACATCTCGTTTTCATACTGTTCGGCAAGTTCCTTACCCAGAGCAATGGCCTCCTCCCACATCTGTAAGGAAAAAGAAAGAAAAAAGAGAAAGCAAAACTCAAAGCTGAATCATGCAGTCAAGGAATGAAACAGTAATACGACTGTTCATAATAAAACAATTTGGAAATATGCTTGCTGAATCGGAGAACGCTACAAGAATAACGTTAGAAAAATACAAATATTTTCTAGAGGCTCATGTCCTTTGGTTCATGACCAGACATCAGTTGACTAAACTGGTCCACTACTGGCTCATCGGTCATGTTGGCCTCTGCCCAGGGTCAGAGCAGTCTGCCGGCCAGTTCTGGCCCACTCCATCCTCTCTCCTGCTGCCAAGTACGGCGGCTGAAGCCCATCCATCGCAGCAGCAGTGCCAGGGCGGGGGGAAAAGGAAATGCAGTGCACGAGAGGTTACAAGGAGCCTGGTTTTGTGACTTTCCCAATCATACCATTGAATAAAGACTGGACTGTCAGAAAGAACAGGATATAGTTCAACTCCAAATTAAAGCTTGCAAGACGTTGCTTTATGTGTGCAAATACCGTGAGACTATAACGCCTGCCATTATTCTGAAAGGGGGAACATTTTTTGGTAGTAGTTTGAGAGTGGATTTCCAATCAGGTAAATGATTTATTAGAATGCTGATAAACTTTGACATTTTGGGAGAATTCGTTGATGCATATAGTGAGGCCTGAATTTCTCTTATTTTTCCTGGCAAAAATAATGTGGTCTACTCGAGAAGAATATGTTAAATATGGAAGAGCCATCATCTTCTCCAGGAAGTCTTTCTGGGTGCCAATGCTCCTCATGCTCCCATGATGACCCAGGATCCCCCTGACTTCTAACCTTTTGGTCACATACAGAAACTGGAGTGCTTCTGCCATTCTTCCTCAAAGACCACAAGGCCCTTGAGAGACTGAGCATTATTAAAAACACTAGACCACAACCGAGGGCCGGCTCAAGGATGTTGATCAGAAGAACTGGAGGTTGTTGATTTAGAATCAGGAAATCACCACACCATCCCACACATTGTGTCCCCAGCCAGAAACCATTCCCGTCCCGACTGCCACCATTCCCACAAGATGGTAGAACTGAAGTCAAGACAGGTGATTCTGAGCTTGCTCCGTCCAGCAAGTCCCTTGTCTCGTCAGGCGGGACTTTATTATACCCATTTCACAGATAAGGAAGTTGGGGGAGGAGATAGGTCAGTAATCTGCCCAAGGGCACAGAGAGGTGTACTTGGCCCAGCGTGATCTTTTCCCAGAATTCTCGCTTCTGTTGACTGTCTTGTTTGGGCTGTTATAAAACGGTACCATGGATGGGGTGGCTTAAACAATGGACATTTATTTCTCATAGTTCTGGGAGCTGGGAAGTTTCAGAACCAGGTGCCGGCAGGTTTGGTTCTTGGTGAGCTTATAGACCTCTTCTTGACTTGTAGACTGCCACCTTGACTTGTAGACTGCCACCTTCTCATCGTGTGCTCACACGGCCTTGAGAGGCTCTCTTTCTCTCCGTAGAAGGGCAGTAATCCCATTGTGGGGGGCCAGCCATACTCATGACTCCATATAAACACAATTATCTCCCAAAGGCCCCATCTCCAAATACTATCATGTGGTGGTTCAACATATGAATGTGGTGATTGGAGGTGCAGGAGGAATGTGAGCATTCAGACCATAACAGTGATCATGTGCCAGCACTTCCAGTTTCTTCCATCCCTTCCTACTGGGATGGGTTTTAAAGGATATGAGGCTAATCACCAATTCCAGGTTCCTGCTGAGAACACAAGCTGTCAGTCCCATATGTGGCACACTCTTGTCACTGAGGACTCATCGGCTGGTTGGTCTTCGCTTCTTAGTAGGATGACCCCATCAAGGGCCTTACTTATTACTGAACAGCCCAACAAGACTTAAATACTCTTTATAGCTACTGCCTAAATAAACCATCTGCTATTTTTTTTATAAGAAAAAAGGCTGTTCTGGAATATGAGTTACACTTTAATACTTTTCAAGACAAAATAAAAATAAGCCCAGAGTAGAAACAGATTTCTGAGATGGGACTAGTGCCCAGGGAAGAGAGAAAGAGGCCAAGATGCCCTTCCTGGGTCTGCACACCTGGTTCCCCTTCCAGAGCCGCCATGGTCTCCGTCCTGCTGGTGCTTCCAGAGCTGCCCTGCATTCTCTGAATATTTAATCTGCTGCTCAAGATCCTCCTTGGCTCCTCTGCTGGGGGTCCAAGCTCACATTTCTAGGAAGGGGAAGCCTCTTGCAATTTCAATATTTCTTTTAAGCTCTAGTGACCAATTCCTTCCTTAGAGTATTTCCATTTCAAAGAAAACACTATTTTTACTTGTGATTCTCTGTCACAAGATTTTTCTTTGAGTTTTCTGCAAGCGAACACACACTCTATTAGCTGCCTAGAATGTTAGGGCATCTCATTTATTACTGAGTTAAAGCTTAATCTGTTTTTATCCTAAATGACAGATGAGATGCTTTAGATACATATCAAAAGTAATTGTTTTTAAAAGAAATGTTAGTCTTGAATAAATATCTTATCCGAATCACCCTTAGGTGACACGGTTGTGTTTTCTATCAGATTTTCTATAAATACACCTTCCCCCCACTCCCTCCAGGGTCTTACAGGATTCTGCATTAGGGAGATTTTCATCTACTTTTAATTGGATAGGGCTCTAAGGAGTGTGGGCAATTCATATTTCTGATGTGAACACCTTGGAAGATGTTTCAGTACCAGGGAGAAGACAGATTCAATGTGATCGAGATTCAGATGACCTCCGTGAAAGAATCACTGTAACCCATGAGTTTGACCATCCTGCCTCAGCTCCTGTGCTAGGCTCTGAGGTTTACCACAGCCCTGAAGAAAAGCACCAGATCCTCACATAACCTCATTCCCTGATTTGAAATCCTTAATCCACTTTATTGCCTTCTTGACATCACTAGTTACTCGCAGTATGGAACACGTTCATCTCACTACCTCTTTCCATCAGACAATCTTAGCTCCTACCCACTCTTGAGATGACCGTCTTGTCTCCATCATTCCGAATCACCCAGTTTCAGGAAGTCTCATTTCATCAAGTTTCATGAATATAAACTATTTTTCCCTTCTTTTTTTTAAAAAACAATTTATTTGAGAGAGACAGAGAGAGAGAGAGAGAGCACATGCATGCACACACACGAGTGGGAGGGAGAGGGAGAGAGAATCTGAAGCAGACTCCATGCTCAACTCAGGGCTCTATCTCACAACCTTGACATCATGGCCTGAGCTGAAGCTAAGGGTCAGAAGCTCAATTGACTGCACCACTCAGGCACCCCCAAATTTTTTTCTTTTTCTCTTCTTCTGATGAAACTCCTTCCTTAGCACCCTGATGTCCATGGCTGTAGAGGACAGATCAGCTATTCATTTCCTACAGAAAACTATACAGTTGACAGTGGGCCAGTCCCATTGGCCAACAACCCTGACCTCACCAGGTAAGGAAGCCGTGGCGAATGAGAGAGAAGATGCCAGCCAGGACAACTGCCCCTTACCAGTAATTCAGGTTACTGAATTACTCACTGGGACAGCGTGGACAACTCTGGTTTAATTCACTTACTAGCTGTAAGTGACTCACTGGTGAGGATGTTTTATGGGACGCCCGAGTTTCATCATTCCTCCATAATTCAGCTGTTTCTCCAGGCATTTGTTGGGAGAAGACTCATCATCAATGACTTGTGACTTTCCTGTCCCACATGGTCTTTGATGTCTGAATGGATGAGGATGTGATGGTACAGAAGAATCCAGAGCAAAGGCTGAGGCCCCTCAGCACAGAGGGGAGTGAGGTGGCTCAGAACGAGCGTTAGGTCTTGACCAGCGAGCGAGCCCAGAAGCCTGCGAGGGACAGTCTCTTTCCAGTCCCTCTGGCATGAGGGAAGATGTATGTCATGAGAAGGGCTATGGTGACTCTAAGGGCTGCGGCTCAGCTGAAAGAATAGAGACCCTTGCAGACACCACCCTCTCTCGAGGCCTCTTGGCAATTTCTTGACCCAATGACCCCATCCTTGGTCCCCCTGATGTTTTCAACTGGTGTTGGCTGATCAGATCAAAGGATCCACATTTTTCCAAAGACATTTCTTGGAGAAGTGGTCAGGCCCCAGTCTCCCATCCCAGCAGGGGCACTGCCTCTGTGGTGTGCAGCTCAAAGCCACCCCATGTGGGAGTAACAATGCCGTCCTCTCCTTGGGCATGCCCAGGAACAGAGCTGGCCAGACATGCCGGGAAAACTGTGGGATCTGGGATTTGGGCCTGGCGGAGGAAGCCTTACTGACAAGGTTCTCAAACCGAATCAACAATAAACCCTGCCCCTCTGGTGCAAATACTCGAGGAAGCACTCACTCAAGGAAGCACTGCCCATTTAAGTCACGTGCATTCCTTGAGTACCCGACTGCACCAAAACGGCGGGGTTTATTGTTGATTTGGTTCTGGGCTTGTTTTCCCCACAGACATTCCTTACCTGTTGGAACAGAAAAACTACTTGCTCAGCTTTTGAAAGGCGAAGTGAGGAAGGAAACATTTCTTTAAAACCTGGAGGTTTTGCATTTTCTTCTCCAGGACATCTGTAGTTCAGCACATCTCTGAAAAGCCTAAATCAGGCTGCAAAGAAGGGACACTCTCACGCCTTCATTCTGGGTGGTTCTGGGGCACGTGGGACGGGGACAGGCTCCAGAGAGACCAGATGGAGAGGGACAGAGGGGAGTACAGACAGCTCTTTGAAGAACAATGTAGAAAGGAGAAGGTTGATAGGCAGTAACTGGAGAGAAGAGTCAGAACAAGAGAGAACTTCTTTTAAA
The DNA here is from genome assembly GCF_011100685.1 of Canis lupus familiaris. Lineage (NCBI taxonomy): Eukaryota > Metazoa > Chordata > Mammalia > Carnivora > Canidae > Canis > Canis lupus. Next base: position 36,715,139 of record NC_049249.1, on the reverse strand, counting down.
GGAGGGAGAAATAAGGGCACAGGGCACAGTTGTAGGGGAATGTATGTTAGTCAATAGAGAGCAAAACTCCCCAACACTGCAGGGGTCAAGTAGATGGGCTGGCCTGATGTCCTGGGGTGGGCAAGGGGCTCCGGGGCTCTGGTAGGTGCGTGGAGAGCCCGTCCCTCAGACAGGATGGAAGCAGAATATACAGGGACAGACACAGACCAGTGGACGAGGAAATGCCAGGGACGCGTGGAGGGCGAAGTGGTGTCATACTGCCTGCGTACCCGCTAGCTGGAGGGTCAACTACTTTGAAGAAAAGAATTAACATGTGACAATTGGAGCCTCATGTCTCCGCACGGCTTTAACTGCCTTGCAGGAAATAAAACCTGAATCACTGGACTTAGCAACTTGGTCTCTTCCAATTTGACAGCGACGTGAGGATGCTGACCCCTCACCCTACCCTGGGCGACTGGGCTGTCCTGGGCACCCTGGCTCCTCCTGGCATTGACCCATTAAAGAGGCCCTGTGTGACCAGCTGACTTCAAGCCCTGGAGACATCACCTCCCTCTCTGTGGCCTCCCAGCGGGTCTCCGGCCCCTCCACCCCCCCAGCAACACCACCCCCCCTGCTAGTCTTCTGCCATCAAGTAGCCAGAATTACTCTCTGAAAAGAGGAAAATGAAGTTACTGTTGCCTCTTCTCATGAAGTCTCATTGGCTCCTTGTGCCTGAGGGAGTAAATCCAACCTTCAGGAGATGTACAAGGCCGAGGGCAAACTGGCTCTCCAGGCCCCTGTCCATGTGTCTCAGGACCTCTCACCTCCTATCCCACTTCTTAGCTTCCCCAGAAACCCAAGATGGTCCCAGGAGCCCTTGCCGTTCCCCGGGCTACTCCTACTCCTTGCAATTCCTTCCAGCCATCACCAGGCAAACTTGATCTTACTCCTCAGGAACCAGTCAACATGTCACCTCCTTCAAGCCTTTCCTTTCTCCCCAGAAGAAGCAATCACTCCCATACTTGCTAGACAGGTAGACCCAGCACCCACCAGTGTGATAGACCGGAGGAAGGTTCTGTTATTTATCTGCGTGCCCACGAACCCGGGGGTCAGCCTGGCAGCCCTGGAGGCAGGCCTCTCTCACTCACGGGTGCCCTTGGCACCAGTACGCTTGGTGGTGGGAACACTTGCTAGGGACCCTGCAGAGAGTGGGGAGGAGTGTGGTTCTGGAGTCTGAGCACTGATGTTATGTTGCGCACGCTTTGCTTAAAAAAAAAAAAAAAAGGTTTCTTATTTTATAGGAGCAGATCAATATTAACATGATCCCTTCGAACACGTTAGCAGGCCAGCTTCCTCCTCACTGAACAGATTCTGGCCCATATCCGGATTTTCAAAACTTTAGAAACGCCGAGGACAGTCCAGGAAGCGGGTGTCTTTCCGCCTCTACCTGCCGTTCCTCTGAATAACCACTGTGCTTTAAAAGGGAAACTCATCGAATGACAAAACTTCGCCCCACATACTTAAGGAAAGAAATCGAACCATTCCACCAACTGCAGCAACTTACTCCCCAAATCCCTATTTTTAGCTCACAGGAAGATGTGAGATGCCTCATTTCTGACTTGGGTGCAAGGCAAAGCGCGAACTTTGTCAAGGCGAGGTTATTTTAAGGGAAGAGGAAACGGAGCTCCAGTTGGAAAGAACCAGAGAGCTTCCCCCAGCACGTGGGCCCGCGGGCCTGCCCCCTCTGCAGGCGCTGCCAGGCGGCTTCCTGGTTGCAGAGGTAGCTGAACGCTGGTTAATACGGGCTCCCTCGCTCTGACTACATTTTCCTGATAGCAGGGCTTCTATTTTTGACTCATCCTCCATAGAGAAGCCTGGTAATTTTCAGCAAAGCACTTGGATTAAGGGCTTTATTGAAAATTACTAGGCCTCAACCAAACACAATAAGACAGACAATGCAGAGCATGTTCGGGAAAGAGCGCCCGTCTGCCAGGATAAAACCCGACAGAAGGCTTGCAGGGGGACGCTCAAACGGGTGGTAAAAACAGAATGGAAAGGAGCTAGGAGTGGTTATTAGCCCAGGAAGGAAGAACCGTAAAAGAATGAAAGGGGAAACAGATGGAAATGACGATTTATGGAGAGAAAGAAAAAGATGAAAAGCCCAAGAGCTGGGCTGAAAGACATTCGAAACTTTTTAAAACGGTAGAAAAGCAAAAATAGAAGAATGACTTCGTGTGGAAGAAATATGGAAAGATAACAGAACATAATTCAAAAGCCGGGCTGTCCAATATAAAGCAGCAGAAAATCCATTCAGCGCTGCAGCTTTCAGAGCACAAAGGCAGAGGAACTTTTAATACGGTCCGGCCTGAGTCCCTTGTCTTCCGCTGTCCCCGCAGCCTCTAAGATGCCTTCCTCGGGCACCGGCTCCTTTACTGCCCCCAAAGTCTTCGGGGGACAACCCTGCCTCGGATTCTGAGAGTCCCCCAGGTCCCCTAGGAAGCTGAATAAATTTCTAACAGTGCAAGTGAGCTCTTGGATGAGTAAAGTGTCCATATATTAAGGACATAATGAAGATATCCTTAATTATATCCACGGATATAATTATTACCCACGGATACAGCCACGTGGTGACAGCCTGTATCGATGGAGCTTTAACGGAGTCATACTTTTGCCAGACTGAGGCCCTGTTTCATTTCCATTTTAGAATTTCATGATCCTCAGCCTTCAACTTCAACTGTGCCATTAAGTCCCGTCGCTCAAATACATGTTTTCATGTATTCAGAACTGTAATGTTTTCCCCTTAAAATGGAATAAATGTAAGATCAAACCCAATTCTTGTGATTTAAAGAATTTAAATCCTGTGCCGCCGGATCGTGCACAGAACGTGGGGTCTAGGATGGAAGCTGGGTCAGCTGTTCAATCAGAGATCATGGCCAATACCAGCTGCCCTCCCAATGTGGCGGCCCTGCTCACTCGCTGCATGACCTCCTACAACATCCTGACCGAGGACTGTCATTTCTGAAAGATGCACAGAATCCAGGAAGGAAGAGCCGGCCCAGGTGTTGCAGGACTGTCTGTGTGATCTATAGCTCTGCAGTGAATGTGGTACTGAGGTCGAGTTAGCATCAGGCTTGGGAAAGGAGCCTGTGGAACATGCCCCACCCCTCCACTCCCAGCCCCAAATCCTACACACTGCAGAAATGAGGTCAGGGATCTGCCCCTTTAGACCTCCTTAGGGGCTGACGAGTCTGGGTCAGAAGGCAAGGCCGCACAGAGGAGACAAACAGGCATAATGGAAGGTACTTTGTGGAATGTCTGAGTGATGGTGCCTTTTGCAAGTGTTTTGCCCCAGCGCTGGCCAGAAGGTGCTCCATTCCATAAAAGATGAACCACAATGGCAGTGCTGATAGTGGGGGAGGCTGTGCACGAGTCCGGGCAGGGGTTTGTGGGAACTCCCAGCACTTCCCATTCAATTTTGTTGTCAATCTGAAACTGCTCTAAAAGATTAAGTCTACTAAAAAAAAATCTTTGACCGAGTGTCCAGTTTTGATGCAGCACCAGTCTCCCTCCGAGGGACACAGAAGCATCACACACAGCCTGTCCTGCCCTCGAGTAGCTTCAGTCGAAGCAGGACCTGGTGACTGGGGTGGTCCCTGGACCAGCTCCTTTGTCATTACTGGGAGCTGCTTAGGAATACAGAGCCTCAGGCCCCGCGCAAGACCTGCTGAATCAGAATCTGCAATTTACCAAGATCCCCAGGGCACTTAGGGGGCCTAGAAAGCACGAGATACTCAAAGTAGGGAGATACAGGGTACACATAAAGAGTTCCAAGGCTAGGGCAAAGAGTATCTAGGGAGACGTCTTCCTGGATGGTGGGAGCAGGGAGGCTCCACGCTGGAGAGAGCATGGGAATAGGACAGCAGGCAACAGAGGGCCCTTCCACACCCAGGAAAGACCATGGAAAGTCCACAAGGTTGGGAATCAAAGAGCATGTTCTAAAAAAAGGCAAGATGTTGTGGGTAGAGAGAGGATTGATCGGTAGGGTAGCGCCGACTACTCTACGAAGGTGAGGGGAGGAGCCTCACCTGCCAGGTGAGAAGCCTGGATCTGCCTACAGAGGAGGTAGGGGGATCCCAGAGGTTTGGGCATCTCTGAAGGGATTCAAGCCATGATAGATACTGTGGCCCCTTTGTTAGAACATAGAGTGGCGGTGATACACCTCGGACCAGAAACCTGGGAAGACGGACTTCAGGAGGAAGAGAACGCTGGATGACCGGCTCTAGCAGCAGCTCTTCTATCCAAAGACCCGAATGGTTCAGCAGTGCCTCAGGTGGATCCTGACCAAGCCAGGGAAGATAATAGAGCGAGTTTGTCAGGAATTCTCATTCCCGAAGGCACTCAGATGTACAAACCACAATGAGAAAACGTGACTCATCCTTAAGAGGGAACCCATAATGAGATTATAATTGACTTTGGTCAAAACACAGAAGAAAACAACATACCTAAGGGGCATAATGCTAAATTTTAATAATAAAATAAGATAAAATAGTATCAGAAAGCTGTATCTTGCTGCAACAAAGCTATGTTGCCTTTTCTTGGTTTCTAAGGGTTTATCTTCATTCCTACCTCCCTCTGTTTCTGCCTCCTTCCTTCTCTAACGTTTGCCCTGTGTGTTTTCCTCTGCCATAAAGGAGCCCCTAACTCGTCCATCCCTCCAAATCCTCTAATGTGCGTAATTACCACACTCCAACAGTTTTTTTCCCCCCCAAACTTTAGAAATGACATTGGGTCATAAGAAAAAAAAAATCTAATTTAATGCTTGTTATCATGCTTTCCCTCATTGTTCTGACATAAATTCTATTATTTCCTGGCTTTGGTCCCCATGTTCTCATTCTTTTGGATATTGTTTAGTTTTTCAGATATTCACTCAGCATTAGGAATATATGCCAACAGGCCCATAAACAGCCCTCGCTGCCTGTGGTGGCCTCAAAGGCTAAACAGAAAAGTCTCCCTTCACACCAGCATGTGGAGGGATGTGCCAGCAGGACAAGAGTCTTGATGCTCAATGAGAACAAAGCCTTTTTTGGCTCAGATCAGCACCGACCAAAAGAAACATAATGCAAGGTGCACAGGTATTGCTAAATTACTAGCAGCACGTTTTTAAGAAGTGGAATTAATTTTAGTAAAATTTAATAACATCTGCAATACTATCATTTCAGCATGTAATCGGTAGCAAAAAAATCAGTGAGAAACTTGACGCTTGCATTAGTCGCTCTGGCTGCCATTAACAAAGTACCACAGACTGGGTACCCTCGATTCATTTATCCCCTCAGAGTTCTGGAGGCTAGAGGTCCAAGATCAAGTCGCTGGCTGGATGGTTTCTTTTGGGGCCTCTGTCCTTGGCTCGTAGATGGACCTCTTCCCACTGTGTCCTCACACTGTTCTTATTGTGTGTCTGTGTCCTAATCTCTTTTTAGAAGTACACCAGCCTGATTGGATCAGGGCCCATCCCAGTGACCTCACTTTACCTTAATCACCTCTTTAAAGGACGTAGGTGGAAACACGGTCACATCCTGAGGTACTAGAGTTCACGACTTGCATGTATGAATTTTTGGCAGAAACAACTCAGCCCTCAACAACATTCTTTACTTTACACTAGAGTCTTAAAAATCCAGTGGGTATTTCACGCTGACAGCACATCTTGGTTTGGATGGGCCACACTTCAAACGTTACTGACCACATGTTCCTCATGATTCCAGGATCGGACTGTATAGGCTAGAGTCTCACCCCTCTGTCTGAGCACTGGCTTCCCTGGGGCACCTGCTCAGAGGTCCCCCTGCATTAACGGAGGCCCTTCTCAAGTTCCCATTGGCTGGAAAATTTGTCACCCATCGTCACCCAAGAGCTGTTGTGAGATACGTTTTCCCCAAGTGATTGCAATCTGGGAACGGAGTATGGAAATGTGTACAATGAGGCCCTCCCAAAATCCAGTCTGGTGATCTGCAGCAATGAGCATAGCCACTTGTCTTACTCCATTGTATTCAGAAAAGGCAGAGAAGATGTTCTTTCTCAAATACTGCATATACCCAGAACTGGCAGGGACACCCGTGTCGCAGTCTTATTTCCTAAATGAAAGTGATCCTACTTCTGGCACAAAGTGCCCAACTCTGATATCTTCTGCTGTGACCTCACTGTGATTTCCAGTGTCCTAGCCACAGGGAACAGGAGCCCATCTCCTCCTGCTGCGCTCACCGTTCCCAGCCCCTGCCCTGATGGAAGAAGGAAATTTGACTATGGAGAAATGGGGATCAAGGCCCAACACTGAGTTCTGTAAGATATCTCTATTCTCACATGTCCAGTTGCAGGGAGCTATACTATTTGGGGGATTTATATGAATATTATCTTTTTGAGAACATACACCTACTTAGGTCATTTCTACGTGCCTTGCAAGCCCTTCGTTAGAACCCTGGCTCGCTTGTCTCCCTAAATGCCCTCATAGGGCATAGGAGGGGCTGCATGTCTGGGAACTTCCACTGGGGCCCGCTATGGCCTGGTTCCTTGCTTTAGCCAATGACATGAACAGAAACACGTGAGTCGTTTCTGGACAAGGCGTGCAAGGGCCAGGCTGGTGATGTGCTGTCCCTTCTTGGCTGCATCTCTTTGTGGCGGAACCTGTACCCATCTGGGTGCCGGCTGGTGTAGACTCGTTGAGACGTCAGGAGGCTGGAACTCCAGCATCTTCCTGCCCATCAGTCCTGATGGAGGAGATGAGTAATTGCTTCCTTCTGTTATCTTCTTCCCAGGAAATGTCATGCTTGTTGATGTCAGAACGACATTTTTGTGCCTCGCAGCTAATCACCCAAGTACTTCAGATTTCATCTGATGAATTTTCTCGCTCACCTGTGCTCACTCTCCAAGTTAGCTTTAGAGGGATGAGGGGACTTTGTTTCTTTGAACATTTTGCGGAAAAAGTTACAAATCCTCAGAAATGGCTTTTCAATCTGTTTTGCCAAGACAACTCCAAAAGCTACTGTGGAGGCAGCCCTCCTAACCTGTGATTAGCAAGTACTCCTTTGGACTCCAGGTTAGCCGACTGATCCCTTGACCATAACCATCTCTGTGTCTCCTCCAGAACACAGGATGTTCTCTCCACCCACTCCTCTTTTTGCCTACAATACTTTGTCACCTGAGCTTTTTCAAAATCAGGATTTCTCAACCTTGGCAATATTGCACTTGGGGTTGGATATTTCTTTGCTGTGTCACTCTCTATATGTTGTAGGATGTTCAGCAGCATCCCTGGCCTCCGCCCACTAGATGCCAGGGCAGTCCATGGCCCCCATCATGCCAACCATGTCTCCTGTGGGTCCCAGTTGAGAACCACTCTGTTCTAAACTGAACACATTCTCCCCACCCCCCATACAAAGCCGCCTTTGCAAAAAATGAAAAGGCCTCTGTTCTTTGATTCATTATTTATTAAAGGCCACTGTCCTGCTATAGATGAGCATTTCCAAGTGTCAGGAGTCACTCTGAAATGCTGATTATTCATCCACTCTTTCACTGATTTCTCCATTCAACCAACAAATGCCCACCGGGTTATGTGCCAGGCATTGTTTTGAGAATTAGATGCGTTGTAGGAGGAAAATGTGTGGCCACTATGTTCACGGCGTTGACAACCTACTAAGGCCTTACATGTGCAAACCTACGGCTGCAAACTATGGGAAGTGCTATAGGGAGGAGTAGAAGACACTGTGGGGGCCAGAGGAGGGGTGACATTCAAGCTGAGATGGGAAGAAACCAGCCAAGGGCAGGAGCAGCAGAAGCCAGCTAGGCAGAGGCAGGAAAGGCTGCTGTGTATGAGGCCCCCCACATTTGGGCGATGTGGCTGAAATACAGGTGTATGGGAGGGAACAAGGGGTGACATGGTGGGAGAAGTCTGAGGGGCCGA